>NC_136645.1:5573878-7006378 GCF_949748355.1 Melanostigma gelatinosum
TGGATGAATGAGATCCTTCAGATATATTTCTCTTATTTATTCAATTGAATGGTATTGTCATCTGTGCATTTAACACAAATATAGTTTGACAATATGTTCACCCTCGGGGAGATTAAAGACTGGAAACAGCCACTTGAAGACAACACAATGACGACATTGTACGCTGGGACCGAGGATCAAACCAACGACGTTTACACAACTCTCTCCCAACTGATACATGTCAGCATAAAGTAGCGCTCATATAGGATTCAGCCCTGAACAGTTTAGAAAATGGATGAACGAGTATCGAGAGTACTGCTGTCAAGACCCGGACTGTTTGTGTGTGGACACAACAGTGCATGCAACACTGCAGCTCTGACCGCAGATATGCTCCTGGGTTGAATACTCCCAAGATGTGATCCTTGATGATTTCACTGTGTAACTTGTGAAAGAAGAAACAATCACGCGCATACAAATCACACATTGAACTCCTTGATGATAAAACACACCTTTGTTCACATGAACATAGAAAACTGGTTTTGCAGCTTCATTCTTACATGATCTGGTATGACTGGTGGCTTGTGATGACTAATGTTAGCAAACATAACCAACATTACTGAACATCCTCTATCCTCTACTTTTTCGCATCACATATACACTTTTCAACAGTTTTATCACGGCAGTAAAACAAGAATAAAACCTTGCCAGGAGGAGTCGCCTCACTCTCAGTCACGTCGCATAATGCCTTCAGAGCAACTGACTCAAGAGGATTTTGGGGGAAATTGAAGGTCCTCTGCATGGAGTTTTCTCATAAACAAACAAAAGTTATGTTGTGTATTCTCAGCAAAACTCACTGTGTGGATCCTTGAGGCCTAACAATATGCTGAGTGCATTTTCTTCCTCATGAATTATTCGCTTAGCCGATATTTTGTCAAGTTTGAAAACTGAATTGTTCACAACTTCGCTTTGTTCTGTGGAAATAAGCAATGTAAATAAACCAAAGTGTGAGAAGACCGGAATTATTCCTTACCTGATATGGCAGTAACCTCGCTGCAGAGGCGTGTCACATGACACTGTGGCAGTGTATTACATGATTAATCTGACCATGAGCTCTCCCCTCCCTCTCTCTTGTCGCTAACCTTGAACCTGGGGATCAGCGCTAATCCTTCTGAAGCTGCCGTTTGGTGTTGGCGAGCCTTTCTTCACCACACGGCCTCTGACGCCGCGTTACTGCGCCCGTTCCACCTGTTCATGGTGAGCAGTTGGCATTCTATGAAAACACACACACACACACACACACACAAATTCATGCCACAGGATTGCTGCCTCTGTGTCTGGTTTAGCATTGGTCTCTGTTCACAGCATGCAGAGCTGCAACTTCTGTGTTTGTGGACTAGCTGCTTAAAAATGATTACGTTTTTCAAAAGAGAGCTTCACATTCTATCATATCTTAATACAATCCTCACATGGCCAAATGCAGATTGAAAGAGTCCACAGTCCTCATTGTGTGTAAAAAATTCAGACAAGCTTAACACACAAATCTGATATGTAGCAATTAACGTGTGGGTACGGGGGTCTCCTGCTGAGCCTCTCTGTGCTAGCCTGGTGTATCTGGTACCTTCTTCTTTTATTACATTCTCAATTTCTACAGTGAATAAAAGACACTCGAAGATTATAGTTACTTCGACTGAAAACTAAGCAATTTCACATCATTTTGAAACATTATTATTTCTATAGAGAACGCCCTGAAAGCTTTAAGACTAAACTTGCTCAATACAAAACTCAGAGAACATATATTGCCTCCACATGGCCCTCAACATGGCGATGGCTGAGCCGGCGGCTTGCAGCTAACGGTGCAAACAATGGCAGCAGTGCTGACAGAGCTAACGGTGTTTACCTTAGGGGGAACCTGAGCGTGAGCACTACAGCTCTGCGGCGAAGCCGTAGGTCTTAAAGCGTTATCTGCCCAACCCACCGTATTAGAGCTTCGGCCGTAAACAGGCCAGTGGGGCACGCTCACATGCACTAAAAGCATGCGTGACCTCATTCTCTGCTCAGGTTGACATTACTCCACTATATCTTCCCCAAACATTGCTAGCAACCGTGAAACACGATTGCAAATTGCTCGTGAGTGCAATTCATAGAAAACATGCTTGAGTACAGAAATTCTGTACATTTACAGATTTCATCTTATTTGATTCTTTCTTTTAGTTGTGACCAACAATTGATAAACTCTCCTGTATTTTCGTCCACAGCTGGACTTCCCTTTTGTTAATCTGCTCTGTGTTGTTGCAGAGTGCAACTTAGTTTGAGGAGTGAAGGAGATTAGAGGAGGATTATGGATTGTTTATCATCAGAGGTGTCCAACAGAAATAACTTGTATCGGGTGTTGTGTGCAGTGTGTGTGTGTCTGTCTGGTTACAGCAGGTGCTGGGTCGCTACACTTGACTTTTACCTCCACTTTTATGAGGATGATGACATGTACACACGTGAAACCAAAACACACTCACGCACACACACACACACACACACACACACACACACACACACACACACACACACACACATACATACACACTCACATCGTTACCCTGTGACCTTGAGCTGTGAATCTCTCTGATAGCAAATTTTGCGAGTGTCCATGTGTGCTCATGTGTGCATGTGTACATGTGTGTGTGTGTGTAGAGGATGTATGATCTCAACACATCCCCACCATCTTAAATACCCTCATTACTGCCATCAAGCTCTCTGTGTCTGTTATTACACACCAATATGCTCGACTCTAAAGCTCTATTAGAGTTCAAAGAAGAAGTGTTTATATGTGTGTGTGGCTTTTTTTGTGTTTTTCTTTGTGGGGGGGGGGGGTATCGCCCGTTTCGGACTTTGTAGCATCAATACAGTCCCTGTCAGACACACACAGTCTACCCGCTCACAACCACACCAACATGTATCTGTGTATGAAAGAGGATACAATACGGAGACGTTTCTACTGCCTACAGTCTTAGTTTTTTACTGCATTGATTAAATCTTTCAGATGAAACCTTAACACAAATTGCTGCACATGTTCTCAATGATGTACAAACGGCAGAATAACTATAGTGGAATGGCTAACACATAATGATACGGAGAAGAACACGGAATGAAGCAGATGATGTTGACTGTACCGCATCTGTTATTTTGTATATCAGGGTACCTCACATTACAAGAGGAAAAATGGAAGCTGTGTTCAAGTTTTGATTCATTCCAAAGGGTATTTGTCAGCAGAAAAGAAACCTAACCATACCAAAGCGTTCAAATGGGAAAATAGTTGCACAGTTTCAAACAGTGTCTCCTCATTCATGATGTTGCACTCGGCAGTAAACACTGAAAGTGACAGAAGTTGCCGTGTGAAGAGTGAAAAAAAGAGAGCTCGAGAGGGAAGTTAAAAAGGCCCTACTTTCACACCTCTGTACAACTGGCCAGCCGCTGAGCAAAATAAGCGTAAATAACAGATCATATTGTTGGATGCAGACCCTCTTCCAGTCAGTAAGGGGGTTTGAGATGCTGCTAAATGATCCGACAAGCGCCGTTTTAAATCATGAGGTCTTTAAAGTCGAAAAGATGGAACCCTCCTCCACCCCATTCACCTCCAGTCTCTATCATATCCAGTGCCCGGTCCTGCTCCTCATCCCATCATTGGATCTTCAGCAACTCCCTTCACCACCAAGGGGGCATCGTCCTGCTCTAACCACTATGCAGTTCACCACAGTTATTTGTATTGCTCCTTTTTTTCTTAAAAGCCAGCTACCTGCTGCAGCCAAAAGCAACAGAAGTATAACATAAATGTGACTGTTTTTTTATACTCTCTGACACTGTAGCTCTTCTGTGGCACAATCAACCCTCTGATGAATATGCTAATAAACATGAGTCATCCAGGTAGAGAGAGAGAGAGAGGAGGAGCAGAGTTGTGAGGTGTGAATGTAAATCATCAAAGCATTCTTTGCATTGTGGTTACGAGTTTGTGACTATTTTCCATTGCACCACTAAGCATTCATCACAGATTGAAACAGTGACAGAGTTTTATTCCCCACACTAAAGACTTCAGAATTTCCCGCATCACATCAAACATCCATTCAGATAATGTTGCAGACATTGCAGCAGACAATACATCTTTGTCGGCTTGTCAGGTAAGTTTTCCTCATTCCACATTTGCACTAACAGCTGCTGCCATGGTGGCAAAACCTGCTACCTTCTCCCTTGATGTGAACATGTGAGACTTTGTTTCCACCTTTGTATTTTGGCGGTGAGATAGATGTGTCCTGAATGTTTCCACAGAGTGGCTTAGAATAGACACAATGAAAGTGACTGACTGCTTAATGACATGTGCTTCTCCTGCATCTCAGTGTTAAACTGGTTTTCACCATTTCATATTCATTGCTGCCTTGAAACTAGAATCCTCCATGGCCTTACAGCAGACGCGTAGAAACAAAGCAAAAGTCTGCAAGGCCTTGACATCCTTTGATTTCACTGGTGACATTCTTGTTAAAGTGCCCTTGGCCTTTGATATTCCCTGATGGCATGACAGCTCCTGACCAGCTACCTAGGTTGTCCTTTGGTGCACTTCCTTTGGTTTCAAAACATACCAGCAGTCCCCGCTGATAACAACCTTTCCTTCCACTCTATGCTCAAACACTCGGGTGGATGTGCTGTACTCAAGAGGGTCTCCTTCAACAGTTGCCATATCCCTTGAGGATAATGACAATGAACACTGCTGCTTCACTAGTAGATAGTGGATTGCTGTGTGTGACGTGTGGCGTGATAAGTATGCTGAGATCTTTCAGGTATGCCTGGTTTGGGATTCAGAGGATGAGCTTTTTGGTCCCACTCATTGTAAAATGGTTTCCTTGGGTTTCCTTGGGCTGATTGGTTTGAATCTAGTAGAACAAACTCCAGAGCTGAGGATCTGAGAGAAAATCTGTATGTTGAACTTTCAGTCCATCTGAATGAGCCCTGGAGCTCTGTACATCAGAACTTAAGCTCTCTGTACTGAAGCACAGTAACTTGCTGTTACTTTGCAATTCCTTTTTTTGTCTGATTTTCTCATGTTTTTTGTTGAGGACAGCTGCCGTAGCAGGGAGAGGAGGCTGATAACCTTGAAGACCTATGACTGGAGCAGCCAGCTCATGAGCACGTTTTACCACCAACGTTATTACCGCTGTCACCTGGAGCAATATCATCAATGACCAAAGTTTGTCACAGTATCCAACGTTTTTTTGTATTATTTTCTTTGTTGCTTGTTTTTTTCCACTTCATCCTTACAGGAGTTAATGGTTTCAACGGTTTAGTTTTTTTTTTTTTTAAATAGAAGCGACCCACCGTCTCAGACACCCAGTTTTAAAAACGTGCCTATGAACTCAGGTGTGCAGATGAAGTAGATACATCAATATTTACTCTGACTACACATAAGATATAGCACACAACAAAGCTCGTTCTGTTGACTTAAGTTAAGTAGTTCCGTTTCACAAAGTGTTTAAAGCTGCGACCGTTTCACAACGTGGCCAACGGCCGATTCTGTCGTTTAGGTATGAGTACATGTTGTATGAGTACATGTTGCACTGAAGTACATGTTGCACTGAACGGTGGTATTGGGGCGTAAATCATCTGGAGTGAAATTGACCAATACAAACATTGTTCCTTGGAATGTAAATGCTGCCTGACACACATGCTACAACGCTGTATGTAAAGCGCCTTACAGGAAGGCTGAGCACTATCTTTCTACCAACATAAGTTTCATGTCACATTTATTTTTTATCTCATCTCGTTTCCCCCTGTCATTCGCCCTCATGTCTGCTCTGAGAAATGCGGCAGCAGTGTGACAAATTACCTTTCAATTTCATCCCTGTCAGAGTTACAGCTCTTTCAGACAGATGGATAGAGGACGGTCGGGGGGCTGCCGAGCCGGCAGGCGCTTGTCAGACAGCAAACAGCGTTGTGAATTACGACCGGACGGGTTGTCTCTCTGAGTGAAGGATTATCTTCATACGATGACACACTCATAAACAGTGCTTAGGTGCTGCAATCGGTCCCACAGATGCAGTGCCTCCTCAAATAAGGATACTGGGTGAGAGGAGGATTTACAGCGTCATCTTTACACTCTCCTTTAGACTGCTTACAAACATGAGCGAAGGATATAAGGTGTTCGAGAAGGAGTGGCAGCTGAAATAGGCAGAAGGGACTTTGATGACCTGCACCTTTTTTATTTCTTCTTCCTGTTGGTGCCAAGCGCTCGTTGCAACAACGTGATATTTCTGTTCACGATCGAGCTGTGAAGCTGCCAGCAAAGGAATCACAGACTTCATGACAGCACTCAAATCAAAGCTAAAAAGGTGTTGCTTTTCATGACCAGTTCATAACTTCATGGTCAGTGCAACTGCTGGCAGAGAATAGGCCTTAATAAATACAGAGTTGCTGTGATGTTGTGTTGAAATCAAATGAAACTGGATAATTGACACATGCTTGGTATGTTTTTAAGGTCTAACAATGTAAAAATATGATAAACTATCAGGTTGATGCGTAGTGCAATATGTTTTCCCTGTTTGTAGGTAGAAAAAGAGGGTCTCAGCATTTCAAAACTACTCCCAAAACTGTGATTTAATGCAGTCATATTCACAATGTCGTTCTCATTGACACATTTTGTCAGACAACGGAACAAGTTTGAAATTTGGTCACAGCGTGTTACCAAGCTGCTGCGCTGTGAATCCAATTATTTTGTATCATCACAACATCATCAGACACACACAGAAAAAAAACTGACAGTGATCACTTCAAAAGTGATCACTTCAAATAAGCGATCACGGAGACCGTGAGTGTAAGGTTTTCATTTTAAGTACATTAAAGGTTCACTAAACGGCTGCTGAAGAACAGAAGCCCCACGTGTAAAACATTTCCTGCGGATGCTGGAACTGCGACAGAGCCGAAATGCATCCGGATGAACATGTATGTGTCAGCAGGCTGAATCTGAAAATGTGTCAGATCTCTTTACACACTAAAGCAGGTACAAACAACACTTTACGAGACAGCCTGGAGCCTCCAGCAGCAGAGGTGAGCAGCTGGCTACAGAGGTCTGGTTAGCTCACTTCTTCCTAAATCCACACCTCCAGATATTTCTACTTCTTTAAACTTGTAGTCTTTAGACTCAACCGACGCTGACTCAAGTGACATCATTTGATGCATATCACACAGCTCACACTGGAGACACTAAAGGCTTCACTTTACACATATTCACATATGCAGTGTTGCTCCCTGATGGGCCGTTTTTTCCTGAGGTCATCCTATTGTTTTTAACGCCAGCAGTGAAACGTGGCGATCGTCGAGAGTTGAGGAACATTTTGAACTTTGGGTAAAAACGCTGCGCTCGTTACTGTCAACCTTCAACTCAACCGTCCATGGAAACAAATGTTGAAGTTTGGAGTCGGTGGGGTTCCCCTTTGACCAAGTGAGAGCAAAAACAACTCAACAAAAAGATGCTTTAGTTGCTACAGGCTGATGTTGAAGGTAAAATAAAGTAAACACATTGTCATTGAACATTTTCCTACTTTGCAGCTATTTTTCTATGATCATATTAGTACATTGATAAAAATGTAATTCCAGTGACATGTCTCTCTTAGTTGTTCTAGGAAACAGGGATGCTTAGTGCAGACAGAAGGCCAAAACCAAGAAAACTGATTTTTTTTTTAAGACACGAGATGTTGACCTTGATGAACAAAAATCCCACGCACAGTCACTGTTGCCTCACAAACTGCTGACCTGAATACCTTAACTATAACTTGCTGTCTCAATTTATAAACCGACTTCTGTGACAGCATCTGCTGTCCCCATTAATTCCTTTAATTGTGTCACACAGCTGCCGGTTCAAATCAAGGCGCCACATTGCCGATACATATACAGTACACAGCTAGATGTGAAAGTATTGTGCAATAACTTTCAAGGTCTCCATCCAGAACAGTTTCCCCTTTTACCATCTATTTCAGTCACAAGGTCAGTTCCAAAAATAGCTCGCAGCTATGAATTCACTTTCAGACAACACGGCTGCTCGCATCTGAGTGGCGGCACCGTTTGGAAGAAAAGCCAACCACTGTTATATTCTATTTCCTTGTTCTTCTTTTTTTTTTACATTACACACTGATACTCTGGATAGGCCTTGATTGTTCTTGACTAGCAAATTTAGTTTTGTCAAAATAATTGTGTTGTTTCTTTGTGTGTCTATAGTTTAAGACCCCTTTCAATGGGTTGCGTTGTTTTAAATAGTAAGTTTTTCGCTACAATGCATGTGTTTGTGAAGTAGAAGTTGTTTTTTTATATGCATTACACCTGACATCATCACTCTGGGGCTCCTGATTGGTGACCGGTGAGCTCATGCAGCTTGTGACCGTCGCATACCATCAGGCGACATCACTGTCAGAGAATGTGTGTACATCGCTATGAGATATGCAATCTGCATTTTGACCACATTTAAGAGCAGGACAAAGAGCATCTGACATGACGCTACCCGCTGCCAGCTGTCAATCAAACTCCCAGGCGTCCTGCTGACCTCTGAACTTGATCTGTGATTGGCCGCAGTGCAGTGAGAGGAAGTTTTGGAAGGGTGACTATTTATTTCTCAACCTCCATGAACCTGTCTCCTCACAGTGATATCACTGCATTTCTGTGGCCACATGCCCAGCGTGACGAGACGCTGCAGAGGACTGTCTATGTTTGAGAAGATGAATCACTCGGCAGTTAAGAGAAAACAAAAAACGGTTTACTTAAAAAGGACATGAACCTCAATCTGCATGCTATCCTTCTACAACTGGATCGCTTTACTTCGCTAATATTACAGGAATATTTGTATCCTTTCTTTCAGAATTGATGCACCTTTACTAAAAGTTTATAGAAAAAGAACATTATATTGTAGCTCTATAGATTGGGGAGGCAGGAGCTTCTACCAAAGTTGTTTAGGAAATGCAACATTCGCCACATTTGACTCTTGTCTTTTGTTATTAACATGCTCAGTTTTCTCCGCAACTCAGTGTCTCTGTGATATAATTTGGTGGCATCATTCTCACCTGGACCGGATCAAATGAACAAACGGAGTAAACATTGTGCTTTTTTTAAAGTACTCTGCACATTATTCTAATTACAGTAAAAATCTCTAGTTGACACAGTTTCCTGTAGTTCTAGTGATGAACATCATGATGATTTTTAGGGGAAACAGGAGCAGCCAGACAATCTGAAACAAATTCTCACTTTAACAAAACTATCCAAACTGTCCGATGGTATTGAACAGTTGCCTGTGTGGATTAGTGTTGCAGGTTTAAGTTAAAGGTGAACCAGATGAAGCTTTGCAAAAACATCTTGTTTCAGTGATACTTTAAAAGTTTACTTTAATTTCCACTTCCAAATAAGTGACTTAGAGATTTATTTTAAAAACACGTCTGCTTGCTCATGTTGCTCATCTCATTGTCTGACAGCCCACACATGTGAGGCAGAGTGACCCCTCTTACCTCACCGCCGTCTCTGCATGGTGACACAGAGAAGCCAGCAGCAGCCCAAACTGGGCAGAGCTGGTGGTGGGAGGGACTGGGTACAGAGATGGAGATGGGGGTTGGTGGGGGTTGGTGATGTTGGTCACACTGAGCGTGCCAAATCAGCACATGAAGACAGTAATGTGATCTGAGTTGAGTGACAGGACCCCTATTTTTCTTTTTTTTTGTACAGAGGTTTGACAGAGCTATATAAGAGGCCGAGGCTCCGGCTGCAGGCAGAAGAGACAGACCGAGAGAGACACTGACCATCACAGCAGAAGACCAGTGGACTTAACTCGACATACAGTTACCCACAGCGCTATTATACTGCATATCAAGGAGAAGAATGGGACTGCACAGCGTCGAGGAACTGGTAAGACCAGTTGTGTAAATAATAGCAACTATGAGAGGAACCGGGAAGCAGATTGGTATCAAAAAGAAGCTGCAGTATTTCTACTCCAGGAAATGTGCAATTATTTGAAATAAGGGGTAATACGTATGAAAACTATAAGTTAAAGAGTTTTTTTAATACGAAAAGATTATTTTTCTCTGGTTACAATTCTTAAAGGATTCAAAAAAAATAATTCAACCAAGGAAATATTTTTTAAGAAAAGCAGCTCTTTACATTCTATGAAATGTTGTTGAACAGTGACGCTCTGCTGGAAACTGATTCTGCTCAGAGTAAGTCGCCCACTCATCCTTAAGACAGATTTAGTTTTTTCGTCGTTTTGCCATTTACATGTAAAGTTTGTATCATTTCCCTTGATTTTCTTGATTTGTCTTTCTATCACTTCACATGTGACATCATGGAAAACAAATACATCGTGTTGCATATGATATGAGGTAAAACAAAAAGAACACATCCTACTTGTGTAAGCTAAGGACAGAAAGAAAACAAGCACATCGTTTCAGCACTGGTGTTTAAAATGATGTGACATCAGAACACTTGGAAACGAAAACCATCCAATTAGGACCAAACAATACTTAAAGGCGACAGAGAATTACCTCAATAATCTCTTCTTATTTAAACTCAGGGTTCCTCAAATCACCTCATTTCATTGCTTAATTACCTCTTACTTTGGAAGCTTAGGGGATGGGCTGCTTAATTACAACTTAACTTAGATAAAGGTAAGAATCTCATTCAAGTCCTTTGCCCATCACTGTTGTTACTGCACATTTTATCTTAATATTTCTTTTTTTCTTCATATCTTAACTGAGGGGTCATGACTAAGCGTTAAATAAAAAGAGTCACAGACCATAAGCAGTTTGAATGATTACACGAGCACTTCAATAACTGGAGATACAAACAGTTGAGTTTAGATTAAGACATTAGTCTGGGAACCTTTTTTCTGTCATGACTCAGGCTCGGAGTGGACAACATCTCCATCTCTTCTCTCCCTCAGGTGTCCGTTAAGAGGTCAGAGGGCAAAGAGGCCGACCACTTCCAAGGGGGCGTGTACGAGGCGGCTGTCAATCAAGAGAAGCAGGATGACCGCAGGTCCCACAGGGAGCAGGTGGACGGAGGTCTGTCAGAGGAGAGTGACAGTGGCAACGAACAGGAGCAAGTCAGTGTTGCAGCTCTCCATGTAAGAACACACACACAAAAACACGGACATATAGTACCTTTTATCAAGTTGTTTTGAGACTTCTTCTTTTCTGGGAACTACTGTGAGGGGTCACACAAATAAAAAGTCTAAAAACAAGATTTGAAATGACAATTTTAACTGGTAAGTTAAATTGATTATCAGCTAAATGTACTCACAGTAGAAAATATAAGGACACATATTGTTATACTGTTGGATCAATAGTATTGAAACATTAGCAAATAAGAAGTACTACTGCTTTATATTACAAAGTTCAATATTTTCCGCTGTAAAGGGAGGAGGAAGAGTTGTAGCTTTAACATTAAGTGAAGATTCTCAAGTAAAGTACTTAAAACAAACATGTACTTAGTTACATTTCACCACTTGTAGTTAGTCAGTTACATTGCATGGAATGCCTGGCCCACATGGACTAATAGGCTGACGTTAGTCTGTGGTTACCTCTTCTGAGTTTGTCTCTTGGTCCATGCTGCCACCTGAAGGCGTTGGCAGTATAACACATCTTGATAGCAGTTTACTCAGGAGTGCATCGCTTATAAACCTCATCATTTTGGTCTTTACATTAGCGTTTGCATTGAACGTTTATGAGACTTAAAAAAAATTAGGTGTCATTCTTCAGTATTTGCATTATGTAAAATAAAATAAACCCAAACACCATGTTCATTGCATATCTATATAATTCATCTTCTATGATTCTGTTTCCACACATATTTTCCATATACCCACAGGGTAAAACGTCAGCATGTGACAGATCTTTAGTGATCATTCAGTCTGAAGATACAGCTGTATGAACGGAGCATAATAGAGTAATGCAAATAAAACGAAGAGCAGTAATTTAAGTACAATTGTGAGGCTTTCTTCCAATAATTTACTTTATTTCCGATGGGAAATATTGCATGCCATTACTTTGATTTGCAGAATATTATGTTACCTGCAAAGCAAATGATCTCTAAAAACGAACAATCATTACCTGGACAAGCTGCGGAATTAAATACTGTTTCCAAGTTAACATTCACAGTATCATTAATTCACTCTGATATCTCTACTCGTGTGTGCCTTTACTTTTGTTATTTAAACCCATTTTACTGCCGAGTACTTGGAAAGCTTTTAAAGCAGGGCTTGATGTGTTCTGTACCCTTTCACTTGATTGCTATTCAGTGAACATGTAGCAAAATAAAAGCTGTTTTTTAAATAAAAGTTCCTTCTTTCTTTGTCGCCGTGTGCTGAAACCCTCTGTGTTGTCTCTGCCCCTCAGACGGATAAATGCGGCAGGCTGAGGTTGGAGACAGTGGATGACCTGTTCAACATCCTGCAGCTGAGGAAGAGGAGGAGGGAGAGGAAGGCTCCCACCCACAAGAAACAGCAGCCAGAGCCTGAGAGCGTGGTAAGATTATGCTCTTCATTATAACGATCAGTGTCTTACTTTCCCGACTCAACAAACCAACATTTTACTTTGCTTTCCATAAGAGGAACATACTTATATATCATGATATTATTACTTTGTTTCGTCTTTCCTGAATTTCTTTCTTTTATCCCACAACTGATACAGTTTGATACTGTAACTCTGAGGATGACATCAGATGAATGAGGAGAAAGTTAGAGCTTAACAGCCACATGTAAATGTAGTACAAATATTCTTTGTAGGGCTTGTAGTGCATTTGTTTTCATAAAAAAACACTAAAAATATGTATTTAAATAACAAAAACATCAAGTAATTGAATCATGTATCGGAAGCTTCACACGACCAGAGAGCAAACTCTCTGTGTGAACGATCCCTGAGGTCTTAACTGAGCCAGGTACACTGTCCCTTTACCTTCAGTTCATATGATTCATACATATATGATTATGATTGTTTTTGATTTTCTAGCCGGATACTGTGGATGATGAGCTGTTTCTGACAGCAGCCATGGAGAACAAACTGCCTCTGGTGGAGAAGTACCTGACTGATGGAGGAAACCCCAATGCAGCCGACCACGTGCGTGTCACACAGTAATGTCTGCAACTTGTCCGAATCTCATTGAAACATGCTAATCAACATGCAAAAGAAATGTTCACATGTCATCGTACTTTCATGATACAAATACTTGAGGCAGCTGAGGCTAATGACGATCATAGCAGGCAGTAAAATACTACTATTATTGGATGAAGCTCTTTTAGATGGAGTATAATGAATTAAATACACTTTATGTTTTGTTATCTTATCAGTTTCAGTAAACCAACCGTCTTTAATTCATTTAATGTCCAGTTCCAGAGAACAGCTCTGCACAAAGCCTCGTTCAAAGGACACGTGGAGGTCATGAAAAGACTCCTGGAGGCCGGCGCTGCCGTCGAGAAAAAAGACAAGGTAAGAGATTTCAAACGCTCAAATGCTGCACACACACACACACACACACACAGCGTCAGTCTAACAGTTCTCTGTGTGTATGTGTGTCAGCTGGAGGCCACAGCAGTCCACTGGGCCTGCAGAGGAGGCAGCCTGCCAGCCCTGCAGCTCCTCCTCGACCAGGGAGCCAAGTTCACCTGCAGAGACAAGGTTGGTACAAACACACTGGGTTGGCGATCTGCGCAGGTTACGGAAAGCCCTCACTTTGGCACCATCTCCTGGTGGGAATAAAACAGACGACTGTTTCTTTGAGGATTTCTGTACATATCTCCAGGAGTGACCACAAATTGTACATCTTGTGCCTTTAATCTTTTAGTGACATTTTTGGAGTATTTTCCTCTCATTAATCGATCAAACTGAAACTCTTTCCTCTCCTCAGTTGCACAGCACTCCTCTTCATGTCGCTGTGCGGACAGGTCACTGCGAGTGTGCTGAGCATCTCATTCACTGTGGAGCGGACGTCAACGCCAAAGACAGAGTGAGGACACAACGCAGAGCTCATCGGTTGTCTCACAGCGACACTAAATGCTGAAACTATGCTGAATACTCTGTTTTGCTCCCCCACTCAGGACGGAGACACGCCCATGCACGATGCTGTGAGAATAAACAGATTCAAGATGATAAAGCTGTTGATGATGTATGGGGCCAGTCTCAACACCAAGAATTGTGTAAGTTCAGAAAAACTTGGCACATCTTTCCTTGACATTGGCAGTGACATGAAAAGTACCAGTTGAGTACAATGCACCAACGCAACAGGTGTGACAACTGGCTCAAAGCCAACAATGGTGACAACTGTGAGGCTAAAGACTTACCTGTGCCTCACTTATCTACGCGAGTGAATCTTAAGTGTACATGCTTCAGTTTTTACATTTTCGATTTCAAGTCCTGTGTGTTTGTTTCTCCTGTGCAGGATGGAAAAACTCCACTGGAGACACTGTCTTCATGGCAGAACGGAGCCAAGAGCCTCCTGTGCAACTTCAGCCAGGAAAAGGCCAACCAGTAGAACCCAACACATTCCACTAAAAGCAGGAATTCAACATGAGACTACAAAGGATCTGTGTTTTTCCAGCGAGGCTTCGGCAAGTGCTCACGTCACATTCAAACTGTCCCACGTTTTGACTGACAGATGTTGATGCCCTCAGGAAGCAACCGCATTGTTAAATCTGAAGTTGGCACAGTAGTGCTGGCAGATATATTAACTCATTCATTTCTTATCACCTGGTTCAGCATGTTGAAGGTTACCAGCAGAGTTACATGTTCATGCATCTTACATTCAGATGCACAGCATCTTTGACTTTGATCAACAATGTGAAATCTAATCAGGTTGTTAATAATGTGATAATTAGCAGCGATAGATTAATTGCTCGCCAAATATTGCTGGACAATGTCTCAGCTGACAACATGAAGATGTTTTCTTAATTTTGGATTGAAGCTGAGTTGAAGTCAGCGATACTGCATCGAGAAGATGACGTGTTTATTGATTAATGACAACTGTCAGCAATCGATTGCTGACAGCTTTGATTGATTTATATCAATACCATACACTTAATAAGCAAGTGACTGTCTAGAGTTATACTGTAGTTAGATCTTTTGAACATTTGCCATGGTTAGACTTTAGACTTTATTTATTTAACCTGGTTAACATTTTCCTCACAGTTCCATTGGATCAACAGTCCGTGGATCGATCCAAGTGTAAAACTGAAGTTATGTATTTGTATAAAATGACTCCAGCTCAGTGTGAAATGACTGAGCCTCGCCTTGCTGGCAGATTTTGTGTGTTATACTTCAACATTCAGACGAGTTTAACCAAGTTATTTGGTCTTATATGCATTTTAAGATTGAGAGATGTGACAGGATGAAGAAAGTTTTTGGATTAGGATGAAAAGAACCTCTCCACTTACTCTCTCGAGACACGCGCAAATACCTATACTGGCCTTTTCTCCTGCAGCAACATCATAAGTAAGCTGTAAGTTAAACAAACAAGGGTGCTTGATATTCACACATTTTCCGCATAAAGTCAAGTCAAGTTATTTTGACTCATCTTAATCTTGGCTGTAATTTTGTTACTTTTGTTCTCTTTTCAAACACCACTAATCATTGTGAAAATGAGTTAAATTTTATAATTTGCGCTCCCAAAATCAATCCTACAACCCTCTTAGTCAACCCACAACATTGATTCGGCATTTGTTTGGAGGTTTAGTCTCGACACCCTTCAGACGAAAGTTGATCTTTTTCAGATTTTCTCCTACCAGAGCTAATTTTGAGCATCTGGGGCACATATACCTTATCGAAGGTCACCTCAGTGATACAAATGCTTCAAATTACCCGAGCTGACATCCCAGCTGCTGGCCCATTTTGTCACACACATACACAGATGTATGTGCATTTTGCCTTGTATTTATGGAGTGTTTAAATAAAACAGATGTTGAATTTGAGCTTTCTTTATTGAGAGAGAGAGAGAGAGAGAGAGCGAGGGAGAGAGAGAGGGAGAACACAACCTGCATGAAACACAGACAAAGACAAACATGGCTACCAACACAAGCTTTGCTCTCACTGAGAAAAATGCAAGCTGTTGAGACAGACCTCCACTTACTCACCGAGTGCACCAAGTATTCTGAATAAACAGAAGAATTCTACAGAGTCCGGAAGGAGGAATTAGTCATGTGTGCTCATGATTTTAATATTGATTCAGAGTGAGAGAGCATGAGACTGAGCCAATATTATATCGAGAGCACACAAATTATTTAATCTAGAGCACCAATTAGTTACTAATACAGGGACACAAATGGTCCGTATTTTGCGCGTCGCTCTGAATTACTTTTCTTTTGGGACGACGAAACAAAAGTTAGGTTTATTCAACAAAACCGTGGGCTTAAAATCACTACAGTTAGGTTTAGGCAACAAAACCACAACAATGTGTCTGGTCTCTCCTCCCCATCTGCCCACTTTGGTATTAAAAACTACTTCTCTTGCTCTGAATGTTGCATGAATTTAATTGATGTGTCCATCACAAAAAAAGGATCCTAATTGACTTTTAATCGGCCTTGTTTTCCTCCTAAGCGACAAAAAAAAAGAAAAGACAATTCATGTCCATGTCCACAAAACCAATAGATTTGGCATTTTGTGACGATGATACTCGGCTGGAAGCAATGGAGTTTCTGTCTTACAGGTTCTCTCGGATGGTATCGTGTACACAGATACAGCCGCTGGCTTTTAACCAGATCCAGTTTTCCAGCTTAACATGTCTCATGCTGTCTTGAGATAGAGGCCAGGGAGAGTGAATTGTCTCCCTCCTTACAATTGTAAAGCCGTAATATGTATGCAGATTTAAAAACACTGGAGCATTGTGCAACTTATTCCCTATTGACTTCATGATTATTTTTTATCAACAGAAAAACACAATCAGTCTCCATGTGTTTATAACAAATTGTATATTCATCCAATATCTCTGGTTTCACCACAGCAACTCATGGAACCCAGATCTTGCATGAATGTCTACATTATTCATACTCATCGTGTAAGATCATTTTCTTGATAATATTGGATAAGCAGATTGATTTAAGAATAGCTCTTTCAATTGATCTAGTTGTTTTTTCTGACAGCTATCACACCAGCCTAAACTTAACCAAAGCCAACGGACAAACCAGACTTTACAAATGTGACGAGTAAGCACATTCTAGAGCAGGGGTCTCAAACTCATTTTCACTCCGGGCCAGTTGAGTAGGGTTGAGTATGTCAAGCAGTCAAAATTGCAGATCACGGGTGGTAAAATGATACAGTGGTTACCACTGCTGCCTCACATTAAGTGGGTTCTGCATGTTCTCTGTGTGGGTTACTTAAAAACTCAACAGACTCAAGTTTATGGCAAATGTTGGCAGCTGTACTTTCTCCCTCATTTCAGCCATGTGAACAGGATATAGCCCACCTACAGACAGTGCACGTCAAAGAACAGACTTGCTGCCAAAACCAGTTGGACTCGCACATGACGTCTTTCTTTCCCCCAATTTGAATACTTAAACATTGCAGCCGCTGGCAAGCACCTTGGAAGAGTGTTGTCGTCTCACACTCAGGACACGAACATGGTAAATAGCTAACAGTAAACCATGCTGTCAAAATATAATTAATTTGTACAGTTACCTCTTAAAATGACACTGAGCCAAGTGATAAGACTAATGTAATATTAGAACTCAACTAAACCCTATTTGGACAGGATACATTTCCATCTGGGAGGTGGGGTGATTTAAACACCTGGTCTGTGATACTTCTCTTAAGTTGACACTTGATCACTTGGAAAGTTTTGTGGAATTGATGGCAGTTGACTTGCACAACAAGGTATCTCCAAACCAGCCCTTCTTCAGTTCATTGGTACCTCTGAACTGTCTTGTGTCAACAGCTCTCGGGTTGAGATCAAAACTCTGCAGCGGTCAATTCAAACAGTGGCCCTTCTTAATGTAATCCTACTTTTTGGATACTTGGCTTGTTGCAGCACCGAACTTCTATCAGACCTCAGGTAACAGTCTACAACCTGGTATTTTTATGTGAAAAAAAGAGTTTTTAAATTATTATTATTATTATTATTTTTAATCAGATTTTGTTCGTAACATAACTTTGTGTTTTACTTATTAGGGGAAATAAGACCACAATTTATTTTGTTTTCTCGTTCATCTTAAAGAATTTATTTTTCCCTGTCAAACAGTTATACTGTTTGCAGCAGTCTTCAGGTTCAGCATGGCTGTCAATATTCCCGGACTGATAGCAATGGTGTTCTTCTACCTGCTGGTTCTCGGAGTCGGCATCTGGGCTTCTATCAAGTCCAAAAAGGAGGAGAACAAAAGTGCGGCTGACAAACTGGAGATGGCTCTGTTGGGAAACCGAAGCATTAAAAAGGTGGTGGGGATCTTCACAATGACAGGTACAGCGTTACATTGTAGATAGGTAGAGGAGGTGGCACTTTAACTGGATTTTGTCCAACCTTTACAGCTTGCAAGCGGTTTTGCAAATTCCTTTCACTGGAAATTAGCTAACGCCTGCTTAAACATGTATGAATGCATTGCAACTTGCCATCACGTTTGCTACCACAACATAAATGGGAAAACAATTTGGTATTATATCAACGGGAATTCTAGAAGACGGGGTTGGTGACGAACTGAATTATCTACAGCACATGTGTCAAACTCAAGGCCAGCGGGCCGAATCCAGCCCGCCACGTCATTTTATGTGGCCCGCGAATCCGCCAGCAAAAAAAAAAAAGAATTCTTTTTTTTTTGGAAAAATAATTAAAAGTTAGACTTGAAAATAAAAGTATCCCCATGGTCGAAATTATGAGATATAAAGTTGAAATTATGAGATAGCATGTTGTCTGTGTACCGACATTAAAACTATCACAACAGGTGGACAGGAGAGGCAACAGCCCGAAAAGCGGTTTTCCAACAATTGAAAAAGATCGACAAATAATCACAAAATGTCCACGAAGAGAAAAATTGATGCAGAGGGAAGAAAATGTAATGAAAGATGGGAAAGCGAATACATGTTTGTGCTTCAAGGAGAACAACGGGTCTGTCTTCTGTGTTATGAGGCGTGTCGGTGATGAAGGATACAATTCACTTTGGCATTTTGACACCAAACACGGAGCTAAATTTAGCCTCCAAGAAAAACATCAAACTGTCCAAGAATTAAAAGGCAGACTGCAATCACACCAGAATATATTTACACAGCTACAGCCCAGTGCATGCTAAAGGTATGTGAGCAGTGCTCCGACCAGATACAGACTTTTACAAATGTCAGTTTGTGAAGAAACACCATCGCAGACCGAGTTCATGAACTAGCAGCAATCTAACAACACAGCTAGCTAAGAGACGAGCAGGTACTTGTGTTTTTAATGAACTGTTGATGAAAGCACAGACAACACGGATACAGAGCATCTATCATGTTCATCAGACCTGACTCTCAGTGAGCAGCTCTTGGATGTAGCTGCCATGCACAGGAGGACGACAGGGAGGAACATTAGTGATGCAGAGAGGTGACACAAACAGCTTTGAACAAAGTTAATGTAATAACTTGTGTTTGATATTTGTCTTTGTAATTTTCTTTAATAGTTTGATCTTTGATAGAGTCATGTGGGTTTCTTAACCCTCAATTAAAATGATTTATGTTATATTAACAGAAATGTGTTTAAATATCATTTTTCATTCATATAACTGCATGTACAATATTTTTACACTTGAATAAACAATAATCAAATGCAGAGAGTTTTTTAACAATATGTTAGGGAGAAGTTAGTTATACAGTCTTACAGTTACAACCGGCCCTTTGAGGGCGACCGTGATGCTGATGTGGCCCAGAGTGGAAATGAGTTTGACACCCCTGATCTACAGCATCAGAAAACAACATTTGTTTTTGTATGCATGTACTTTTCTCTATACTGGTTTCTCTTGTGAACTAATTTCTGTGTTTGTATGCGTCTGTCCATCCTGTAGCCACATGGGTTGGAGGCTGCTTCATCATGGGCCTAACTGAGACGCTATACACCCCCTCTATGGGACTAATGTTGGCGGTAAACTTCATAGCAGCTGATTGTTTTACCTTTATTTTGGGTAAGTATTAAAGAATTACAATCAAGAGAAGTTTGATCATGTTTGCATATTTCATACAACAAAAACACGAAATGAGAGAGAGAAAGAAAGGCAGAAAGGGGATAAAGCACATAACATAACAGGCCCACAGAGGCCTTCTCTGGATGAATTAGTTGACTTCATCTTGTCTGCTGCTTCAAGAATTTTGAAATTTTGTCAGACCTCAATAATGAAATGAAATTATAATCATATATATATATCGTAAATTACAGGTGTTTGTGAGATTCATTGATCTTATAATTATCATTGTACATCCATTTATTTTGTAATGACTGTATGTATCCGGAGAAAAAGTATTTTAGGGCCCGTGTTCATCATGTGATCCTGTGGGCTTGGTTTGGGTGTATTAAGAGAGCTGGACACAGCACTGCCACAGAAATAAGTAGAACCAGCATTGCTTCAGGATACTTTTAAAGGAAAGAACCAGGGTTAATAGACCAACAGGGATAGCTGAGTGAGCATGACTTCCTCTGTAAGTAAGGTTAGCCTAGTTAGCAAGGCTGAAGGTAACCAAAGAAGGTAACCTTCTACTGCCTGTCACATTGTGCCTTGAGTCCCACATAGCTTCACTTGACTTGAGACTTGAGACCATGTTTGATGAAGTCTGCCTGATCTGCCACTTAATGAAAGCAGGTGTGAATGCAAGGCTGATGATCAGATGTTCATGTAATGTTCAAATAGATCAGATGTTCATATAACATATCCAGACGACGCTCTGCATGTGAATACCAGGGAGGTAGGGGTGTAACGGTTCACAAAATTCACGGTTCGGTTGACTACGATACAGTGGAGCCACGGTTCGGTACGTTTCGGTACAGTAGAAAACTATAAATGCCAGAGAAATGTACTTGATTTTAAAATATATGTATTCATTACAACTAACAACATGAAGTTATTCTTTGACTTTGAACAATGATGGAACTATACCTGAGTGACTCATCTTCTGAGGTGTCTTCTGAGCAACACATAAGCATAAAAAACAAAAACTGCTCCTTAATGTTATGTAGTATTGTTACTTACATCTTCTCCATCATCATTTTAGTATGAACAATGATGGAACTAAACCTGAGTGAACGTGGCTCTTCATCAATAAAGGTTTGAACGTGGCTCTTCATCAATAAAGTAAAAAAAAAAATAAATAAAGTTTTTATTTTATTCAAACGTATTGTTCGGTTCGTCATGCGTACCGACCCGTGAGCCTCGTACCGAACGGTTCAATACGAATACGCGTATTGTTACACCCCTACAGGGAGGTGATGTGTGTTTTTGCTGTTTTTCTTTTGACTGTCTGCATCTTGCATTTGATAAATCTATCCGTCTGTTTTAATATTCAGGTGGCCTTGTGTTCGTCAAGCCAATGAGAGACAACAAATATGTGACCATATTGGACCCTTTCCAGATCAAGTATGGAAAAGCATTCACAGCCATTCAGGCACTGGGTTCACTTCTCAGCGATATTTTGTGGTTGGCTGGAACACTAATCAGCTTAGGTACGGTATACAAGCACTTTACCTACAACGTCTTTATAGTTTCTATTTTGACAACAGGTGCATGTGTGTGTTTCAGGTGCCACCATGAATGTGATTTTGGATTTGCCCTACTCTGTGAGCATCTGGATCTCTACTGCTGTGGTGATTGTCTACACACTGCTGGGCGGCCTCTACTCTGTGGCATACACAGACATCATACAGGTCATCCTCATTTTCATCACCATGGTGAGGATACTATACTTTTATGCGATACGTTTTAGGAAAACAGGAAACAACAGTCTCTTGACTGTGTTTGGAACAACCTGTGACTAATCATACTTCATTCGTGCAGATACAATTGTGACGAGAACAAAGTGTTCTAATGAAATCCGATACAGTAGTTGTGCAATTAATGAATGGTCCTACAGTGTGTGGTGATCTAGTTGGTTGATTCATGTTGTTCTTTAATGATGCTGACAACATATTCTAATAAAAAACAATTCTGTCCTCAAAAATGATTTATTGTTACATTATGAGCTTTGCCAGGGTATTTTCTGGGCTTGTTGTACTTGATTGCATTGGAATGCAGGTGCACAAATTATACGAATATTAAAAGGTTTGCTTTGTCTTCAGGAATTTGTTTCTCATATTGAAATGTACACACACACACATTTTCTGTAGCTTATCTTGCCTTATTTAGCTGTTTAAATGATTTATTTTTGCTTTAGTTGCTGTCATGTGTTCTTTGTCTTTGCAGAGTGTCTGTTTACCGTTTGTCCTGATAAACCCCAACCATGTGGACATTACTCAGACAGCCCTGAACAACACTTTCCAGGCGCCCTGGATTGGTAAACTGGAGAGGAAGTTTGCTTGGACCTCTATCGATACCTTCTTGTTTCTGGTGAGCTCAAGACATTTGAGGATGGTTTGCTCCAGTGTAAATAGATCAGCCTCCATATAATGGTGCAGCTGGTTACATACAATAAATGGCTATATTGATTTGTATAATGTTGGCATAACAGTTTCATAGGTTTTTCAGGAAAACTCACAGGAATATGATTCAAATTGTATCCTCGTCATTTCATTAAAATGGTCACTTTCAAGTTGCAGTCAATGTAAAGCATGGAAGGTTTACTGTAAATGTCCCACTATGGTCTAAGTGTTTCTTCAGACCATCTCCACCCTGAAAAACAACATTCAGTGAACTTGTTGTGAAAAAAACCCGACATAGTTCTAGATTGGTTGATTGGGAGTCCTGCTTCGGTCCAGTTTTGGGGACTGATGCACCTGGATTGATAAAAGGACATTGGTAGATGTTATCTTCATTTCTTCTTTCTCCTGTTTATTGAACCCACAGCCCACCTAGATTTGATCAATTTCTAACCATACCCATGCACGCACATTAAGAAATCCACCAAAATGTGATGTGTGATTGACGATCTCAACTCTCACAGATTCAACAGGACAATTCAATAACAATTAATATGACTGTATTACTTCCAAGTCACTGGGAAACCTTGGATTCCAAGCCTTCCACCAGAGGATCTTGTCTGCTACTTCCACATCGGCGGCTCGGGCCACATGCTTTGTTGGGGCTTTCGCTGTTATCATATTTGGAATACCTCCAATACTGATCGGGGCAGTGGCTGCTTCCACAGGTAATAAGAGCTTCTAAAGACATAAACTGATTTTTATTGAAAACATGCAAAGATGGTAACTAAAGTATAAGTACATATGTGTGTGACTGCATTAAACCAAATCCCCCAGAAGCTATTACATTTAATGCTGTGCTTCTCAACGTTTGAGTAAGAATCCTGAGCATAGTCAATTGAAGATTGCATAGATTTGATCAGAGGAGATGTTTGAGACAAAACAATTAATAGTTTAAGAACTGCTGAGACATTTGAGTTCCCAAAGGTAGCTCAAACGAGTAACTGTGTGTTAAGACAGAATAGGAAGTCATTTAAATCAGCAGAGACAAGTGAATGGAGAAAAGATAATTGTTCAGTATAACAGATGATGTGTGAGTTGTGTGAGATGATGAGTCTTGATTGACAGCCCCGAACAATGACAGCATGGAGATAAGAGTGAGCATGTCTGAACTTTACGAGAAATAAACGACAGGCCTAAGCATGCTAAAGGGAAGTCTTCCTGACTGGACTTAGTCTAGCGTTTCATTTGGCGGACAACATTGTATACAAAGTTAATGGAAAGACAGGATTAGGTGCAAATTCGCCCTGGCTAATTGCACAATTGCAAATGGAGCACATACTTGAAAATTGCAAAATTTGAGCAGTCAATTTGTGCGAATTCCGAGGCTTTGTGAATCTGCTTCATTAATGCACAGAGATTAGTGGCAGAGGGAGAGAGACATGGAGACAAATGGGAGAAGGAAGCGGAGCTCCTGGTGAGATCATTTAGAGGCTGAACGGAACTCAAACACAAAAATGGTCAAGCTGTTAAATTCCTGTGAACATATCAGAAATATGCTTCATTCTCTCTTTGTTTATCATATCTGTCGACACGCCAGACTGGAACCTCACTTCTTATGGTTCTCCGTCTCCGTTGGAACGTGGGGAGGGAGCTATGATCCTGCCTATCGCCCTGAACTACCTCACCCCAACCTTCGTCGCTATCACCGGCACCGGAGCCATTTCTGCCGCTGCTATGTCATCAGCCGACTCTGCTTTGCTCTCCGCAGCCTCGATTTTCACTTGCAACATCTACAAGACTATCCTGAGGCCTCAGGTGTGAACAACTAAGAATGTTTCTTAAATTGCTACATCTCAAAAAAAGAGGAGGCACTCCTTCCTTTTCCCTTTTCAAAGATTTGAAAGACTTGAATGAGAAACTGAAAAGAGTTAGAAGCGACTGCAAGTGACATAAAAGTAATGAATGGGCATTATGGAGAAAAGAGGCAGTAGATAAAGTAGAAGGGTAGAATGAGAAAAGATTGAGAGAATGTGAAACCTTAGCTCCGTTACTTCTCTGAAACAAATTTGTCTCTGCTATTTCCTTTCTATTCAGGCATCACAGACAGAAATCCAGTGGGTGATCCGTGCTACTGTGGTTGTGACAGGCTTGATCGGTGCATCACTCACCAACTATAAAAATAGTATCATTTGGATGGTGTTCCTTGCTAGTGAAGTGTGCTACATATTGATCTTCTCTCAGCTCGTCTGTGTCCTCTTCTTCAACATATCCAACTTCTACGGGGCTGTTATGGGCTGGTCGACAGGGTTGGTGTTAAGAATGCTCAGTGGAGAGCCATCACTAGGGGTAGCACCAGTCATACACTTCCCAGGATGCACTCTCGAGGATGGCATTTATGTTCAGTACTCCCCAGTGAGGACCATCGCCATGCTGTCTGCCATCGCTGCCAACTTGTTGTTCTCCTACCTGGCTTCTGTGCTTTCCAACAAAGGGTTGCTTCCTGAGAAATGGGATGTGTTCAAAGTGAAAGCCCAGCACTCAGCACAACCACCGACACCAAGCGATGACGGCAAAAGATACAATGAGGAGATGCTTGATGAAACGGAATCTCACCAAGATACATTAGAGCCAATGATTACCACCACATGTTAAAGATTGTATGTGCAGTACTTTAATGTAATAATAATTATCACTGTCACATACAAGCAGTTTCTTTTGGAGTATTCAAGCTACTGTATTTGGGTTTTTCATAAACGGGGGCTTATCCTCTGAGGATGAGGAGGACTGGAACCAAGAACTGGACCAGGGAGGATCACATTGCTTGTGATATGGATGAGGTGATGTAGCCAGACCCTGAGAGAAGGCGGGATCCATTGTCAACATTTTAATAAATTGTTTATTTGTTTTGGTTTTTGACGAGAGGTTTTCAAATTTGATAATAATGCCACTTAATCAAAAAATTCCATTTATTTAGTGTACAGCAGCATTTACACTATTATTAACAGGAAATATTTTATAAAGGAAGCCATCAATTAAATATTGACTTTTCTTTTTTTTTAAATGCCTTTTGGTCGCTCTCCATGCTGTCTGACTCATTTAGCCACCGGATCATCACAATCCGGTCCCATTGCCATCCGACTACATAACAACAGTGGAGACCACAGACTCATTACTCTCCATCTTTTTTGACTCTCTGTTGGGCTGATTTATTCATATACTTTCTACACTATAGGAGCTTTAGTTTATTGTATACTATACCATACATTGCCGTAGTTCATTTGATGTTCTGTTACACTGCTATATTCTGTAAGACTGCTATGTAATTGTGTCAACATCATATACTTCATTGTATTTCTATGTGTTATGTAAATAAAATATACATTCATTCAATGTTAAACACAGCTTATACGCGGATATGTGAGTTCTAGTGCACGAAGGTAAAATACTCTGTCTCGTCCGTGCTCGTTTAACTGCTGGACATAATACTTCTGTTACAAATAAACCTTATTGCTTGAATTGAGCTAACGCCTCCACCTAAGTCTGTTCACCTGAGTTTTCTCCTCAACATGAGTTTCATTCTCAACAGTTTTTTAATAAATATCCTGAATTCATCCAAAGTTTCAAAAGAAAATATATTTCATTCTGAACTCTTAGTGACGGTAGCAACGAGTCAGTTACTTTTAACATGGTGAATGCAGTCCATTGAAGAAATAAATTCCCCAGGTATTGCTATATTGATGTTGGCTGCTGCACCCAGCCTCTCTCTGTGTGAACCCGGCTGATCTGCACCTTGTTGTGGCTTGTCCTTTGAAGTTCTGATTGTTAACTCATGTCTATCATCTCATCACTTCACGTCTGAACACCCCATCTTGGCTGGCTTTCACCTCTGGCATGTGTGCTGGAGACTGCCAGCTCAAAGTCATGACAAAATGAAAGAGATATTTTTACTGGTAACCTTAAAAGTGCTTACATTGCTGGATTGCTGCTCCCCTATGCATCAGAGCGCAGCCTCAGGCAGGACTCTGCTGGCTGTTGTGCCGACTCAAAACTGAAGGTGAGCGGGCCTTTGCAGTCGGGGCTCCTCGGCTGTGCCCCTGCCTGAAGAGCTGCGGTTTGCCGAATCAGTGAGATCTTTTAAATCCCTTAGCATTTTAATGTTTTGATTAATGCCAGCACATCTCTTATCTGTATTTTACTCCATTATTTTAACTGTCTGATGACCTCTTTTTGTTGCCTGCAGTCCCGACATGTTTTAATCCTGGTTAAACCATGTAAAGCACTTGCAACTTTATTTTGAAAAGTTATGAAGTGATGCACATTCTTGCAGGCCTAATTCGGCCAGTACAAGTATCCAACAATCTGGACATTTGTGTGACCTTTTTAGGACAGGTAAATCCTTCCTCATGAAGAATGAACATGCACAGCTTCTCACTGAAGACATCTTATTTCAAACCCAAACTCTTTGTTTTCTAGATTCAGTGTATTTGTTTGCAAACTACAATACTTGATGGTAATGTCTGTGCATTGTAGAGAAAGGATAGCCTATGTGATGTGGCAGACAGACAGCCAATGCAGTCTGAAAGAATAAGTATCACCCTATAACTTATGCTAGGAGAGTAGAACTTCAGTTCAAGGATATTCGGCATGATCTGAAATATATTATTATTTGCTTAACAAAGTAGATGTCCACTACATTTTTTTTTACATTTGATATTTTTTACTTTTATTGTATATACTGTGCATTTTTGTACTCAATATTTTTTTCATTTTTACTCTGTTACTTTGATTGCTTATCCGTATCATAATGCTGCTGTAGCGAATACATTTCACCCTGCGGGATTAATAAAGTATCTCTCTATCTATCTATCTATTCACACTCCATACCAGTTGGTGGCGGTAATGCGCCCTAACGTTGTTTGCCAACCACCATAATAAAAGAAGAAGAACAACGAAAGGACGCATGCGCAGTTTCTGTTTGAATCCGACTGGTCCGTTTCAAACTCAGACCGCGGCTGTGTTGTGTTGTTGTCCATGCAGTCAAATGCATGGACATTTATACTCAGCCAGCATGCCGTTATCTTGCCTCGCAAACAAGAATAAACAATGAGACAGAAGAAGAAAACAAGTCAAAGCAGATGTTTTCCTTTGAAGCATAGTGTCCTGTCTTTACGATACCCTGAAGGCGCTTTATGGCCTGTTTACAAATCCCTTTGTTATCAGTTTGCCCCACAATAAACCATGGAGACACCCAGCCAGATGCTTCCTTTGATGTCACTGTGACCTGGTCAAAGAGTTAAGTCACAGTATGCAGAGACGGAATAAACCTGTGAACCATCACACATCATAAATACCTAAAGAGGGTCATGCCCTTCCTCTAATGCTCATCAAGGAAATACTGTAATCAAGGCCTCTGTGTGTGTCCCCGTCTTTGAAGACAGAAACAATGCACAGGATAACAAGATAACAAGACACCTGGCTTTAACCCTAAAGCATAAGACTCTGACATATTTTCCCATAACAGTAGCAACTTGAGTAGCAACTTGAGATGCACAAATTGGATTTGAGAGACGACTTCTACAACCAGGTTGTTTCACAAGACAGCTGCTGCCATGGTGGCAAAACCTGCTACCTTCTCCCTTGATGTGAACATGTGAGACTTTGTTTCCACCTTTGTATTTTGGCGGTGAGATAGATGTGTCCTGAATGTTTCCACAGAGTGGCTTAGAATAGACACAATGAAAGTGACTGTATCATTTCCCTTGATTTTCTTGATTTGTCTTTCTATCACTTAACATGTGACATCATGGAAAACAAATACATCGTGTTGCATATGATATGAGGTAAAACAAAAAGAACACATCCTACTTGTGTAAGCTAAGGACAGAAAGAAAACAAGCACATCATTTCAGGTGGAGGGTAGCCTGAGCGAAGCGGTTTGGGGAAAGGCTAGTTTGAGGGTCCACTGCGGCTCCTGGGCCTTGCACACCCCCCCGGTCCATGTGGGACAGTAGTGGCTGTGGAGGCAGGTGGCCTTCCGGGAGTAGTTTTAAAGAGGGGCGGGAGGGTGGGGTGCAAAAGGCGTAGCAGGCTGAGCTATGGTGGCCGTGGGTATTTGTAGGGTGTGGCCGGGAGTGGCCCCGTGGAGGTGTGGCCCTGCTCCTGAAATTCAGCTAAGGTTTATCTCCAATTCACTAGCTTAGGGCCCCACCTCGGTGATTTGGCCGGCTGGAGAGTTTTAGGGATGGTTGGTGGAGGGTAGCCTGAGCGAAGCGGTTTGGGGAAAGGCTAGTTTGAGGGTCCACTGCGGCTCCCGGGCCTTGCACACCCCCAAAAGCCTGCCTACGGGAGCAGTGCCGCCTGCCTGTTGCGCATGTCGGTGGCGCTGTGGCGAGTGTAGAGTTGGTAGGCGGGGGAGGGCCAGCGGCCCAGGCTTTGATGGTGGTCTGGGACTCCTCTGCTCGCTGCGGTGGTGACGGCTCCTACGCGGGAGGAGTGGCCAGGGAAGGAGCCGGGATTGATCCCGGAGATGGTTAGGATTCCCCTGAAGTGCCAGAGGAACCAGGATCGGTCGGCGAAGGAGGAATTAGTCATGTGTGCTCATGATTTTAATATTGATTCAGAGTGCGAGAGCATGAGACTGAGCCAATATTATATCGAGAGCACACAAATTATTTAATCTAGAGCACCAATTAGTTACTAATACAGGGACACAAATGGTCCGTATTTTGAGCGTCGCTCTGAATTACTTTTCTTTTGGGACGACGAAACAAAAGTTAGGTTTATTCAACAAAACCGTGGGCTTAAAATCACTACAGTTAGGTTTAGGCAACAAAACCACAACAAGGTGTCTGGTCTCTCCTCCCCATCTGCCCACTTTGGTATTAAAAACTACTTCTCTTGCTCTGAATGTTGCATCACATGGATGAATTTAATTGATGTGTCCATCACAAAAAAAGGATCCTAATTGACTTTTAATCGGCCTTGTTTTCCTCCTAAGCGACAAAAAAAAAGAAAAGACAATTCATGTCCATGTCCACAAAACCAATAGATTTGGCATTTTGTGACGATGATACTCGGCTGGAAGCAATGGAGTTTCTGTCTTACAGGTTCTCTCGGATGGTATCGTGTACACAGATACAGCCGCTGGCTTTTAACCAGATCCAGTTTTCCAGCTTAACATGTCTCATGCTGTCTTGAGATAGAGGCCAGGGACAGTGAATTGTCTCCCTCCTTACAATTGTAAAGCCGTAATATGTATGCAGATTTAAAAACACTGGAGCATTGTGCAACTTATTCCCTATTGACTTCATGATTATTTTTTATCAACAGAAAAACACAATCAGTCTCCATGTGTTTATAACAAATTGTATATTCATCCAATATCTCTGGTTTCACCACAGCAACTCATGGAACCCAGATCTTGCATGAATGTCTACATTATTCATACTCATCGTGTAAGATCATTTTCTTGATAATATTGGATAAGCAGATTGATTTAAGAATAGCTCTTTCAATTGATCTAGTTGTTTTTTCTGACAGCTATCACACCAGCCTAAACTTAACCAAAGCCAACGGACAAACCAGACTTTACAAATGTGACGAGTAAGCACATTCTAGAGCAGGGGTCTCAAACTCATTTTCACTCCGGGCCAGTTGAGTAGGGTTGAGTATGTCAAGCAGTCAAAATTGCAGATCACGGGTGGTAAAATGATACAGTGGTTACCACTGCTGCCTCACATTAAGTGGGTTCTGCATGTTCTCTGTGTGGGTTACTTAAAAACTCAACAGACTCAAGTTTAGAGCAAATGTTGGCAGCTGTACTTTCTCCCTCATTTCAGCCATGTGAACAGGATATAACCCACCTACAGACAGTGCACGTCAAAGAACAGACTTGCTGCCAAAACCAGTTGGACTCGCACATGACGTCTTTCTTTCCCCCAATTTGAATACTTAAACATTGCAGCCGCTGGCAAGCACCTTGGAAGAGTGTTGTCGTCTCACACTCAGGACACGAACATGGTAAATAGCTAACAGTAAACCATGCTGTCAAAATATAATTAATTTGTACAGTTACCTCTTAAAATGACACTGAGCCAAGTGATAAGACTAATGTAATATTAGAACTCAACTAAACCCTATTTGGACAGGATACATTTCCATCTGGGAGGTGGGGTGATTTAAACACCTGGTCTGTGATACTTCTCTTAAGTTGACACTTGATCACTTGGAAAGTTTTGTGGAATTGATGGCAGTTGACTTGCACAACAAGGTATCTCCAAACCAGCCCTTCTTCAGTTCATTGGTACCTCTGAACTGTCTTGTGTCAACAACTCTCGGGTTGAGATCAAAACTCTGCAGCGGTCAATTCAAACAGTGGCCCTTCTTAATGTAATCCTGCTTTTTGGATACTTGGCTTGTTGCAGCACCGAACTTCTATCAGACCTCAGGTAACAGTCTACAACCTGGTATTTTTATGTGAAAAAAAGAGTTTTTAAATTATTATTATTATTATTATTTTTAATCAGATTTTGTTCGTAACATAACTTTGTGTTTTACTTATTAGGGGAAATAAGACCAAAATTTATTTTGTTTTCTCGTTCATCTTAAAGAATTTATTTTTCCCTGTCAAACAGTTATACTGTTTGCAGCAGTCTTCAGGTTCAGCATGGCTGTCAATATTCCCGGACTGATAGCAATGGTGTTCTTCTACCTGCTGGTTCTCGGAGTCGGCATCTGGGCTTCTATCAAGTCCAAAAAGGAGGAGAACAAAAGTGCGGCTGACAAACTGGAGATGGCTCTGTTGGGAAACCGAAGCATTAAAAAGGTGGTGGGGATCTTTACAATGACAGGTACAGCGTTACATTGTAGATAGGTAGAGGAGGTGGCACTTTAACTGGATTTTGTCCAACCTTTACAGCCTGCAAGCGGTTTTGCAAATTCCTTTCACTGGAAATTAGCTAACGCCTGCTTAAACATGTGTGAATGCATTCCAACTTGCCATCACGTTTGCTACCACAACATAAATGGGAAAATAATTTGGTATTATATCAACGGGAATTGTAGAAGACGGGGTTGGTGACGAACTGAATTATCTACAGCACATGTGTCAAACTCAAGGCCCGCGGGCCGAATTCGGCCCGCCACGTCATTTTATGTGGCCCGCGAATCCGCCAGCAAAAAAAAAAAAAATTCTTTTTTTTTTGGAAAAATAATTAAAAGTTAGACTTGAAAATAAAAGTATCCCCATGGTCGAAATTATGAGATAGAAAGTTGAAATTATGAGATAGCATGTTGTCTGTGTACCGACATTAAAACTATCACAACAGGTGGACAGGAGAGGCAACAGCCCGAAAAGCGGTTTTCCAACAATTGAAAAAGATCGACAAATAATCACAAAATGTCCACGAAGAGAAAAATTGATGGAGAGGGAAGAAAATGTAATGAAAGATGGGAAAGCGAATACATGTTTGTGCTTCAAGGAGAAAAACGGGTCTGTCTTCTGTGTTATGAGGCGTGTCGGTGATGAAGGATACAATTCACGTCGGCATTTTGACACCAAACACGGAGCTAAATTTAGCCTCCAAGAAAAACATCAAATTGTCCAAGAATTAAAAGGCAGACTGCAATCACAGCAGAATATATTTACACAGCTACAGCCCAGTGCATGCTAAAGGTATGTGAGCAGAGCTCCGACCAGATACAGACTTTTACAAATGTCAGTTTGTGAAGAAACACCATCGCAGACCGAGTTCATGAACTAGCAGCAATCTAACAACACAGCTAGCTAAGAGACGAGCAGGTACTTGTGTTTCTAATGAACTGTTGATGAAAGCACAGACAACACGGATACAGAGCATCTATCATGTTCATCAGACCTGACTCTCAGTGAGCAGCTCTTGGATGAAGCTGCCATGCACAGGACGACGACAGGGAGGAACATGAGTGATGCAGAGAGGTGACACAAACAGCTTTGAACAAAGTTAATGTCATAACTTGTTTGATATTTGTCTTTGTTATTTTCTTTAATAGTTTGATCTTTGATAGAGTAATGTGGGTTTCTTAACCCTAAATTAAAATGATTTATGTTATAATAACAGAAATGTGTTTAAATATCATTTTTCATTGATATAACTGCATGTACAATATTTTTACACTTGAATAAACAATAATCAAATGCAGAGAGTTTTTTAACAATATGTTAGGGAGAAGTTAGTTATACAGTCTTACAGTTACAACCGGCCCTTTGAGGGCGACCGTGATGCTGATGTGGCCCAGAGTGGAAATGAGTTTGACACCCCTGATCTACAGCATCAGAAAACAAGATTTGTTTTTGTATGCATGTACTTTTCTCTATACTGGTTTCTCTTGTGAACTAATTTCTGTGTTTGTATGCGTCTGTCCATCCTGTAGCCACATGGGTTGGAGGCTGCTTCATCATGGGCCTAACTGAGATGCTATACACCCCCTCGATGGGACTAATGTCGGCGGTAAACTTAATAGCAGCTTATTGTTTTACCTTTATTTTGGGTAAGTATTAAAGAATTACAATCAAGAGAACTTTGATCATGTTTGCATATTTCATACAACAAAAACACAAAATGAGAGAGAGAAAGAAAGACAGAAAGGGGATAAAGCACATAACATAACAGGCCCACAGAGGCCTTCTCTGGATGAATTAGTTGACTTCATCTTGTCTGCTGCTTCAAGAATTTTGAAATTTTGTCAGACCTCAATAATGAAATGAAATTATAATCATATATATATATCGTAAATTACAGGTGTTTGTGAGATTCATTGATCTTATAATTATCATTGTACAGCCATTTATTTTGTAATGACTGTATGTATCCGGAGAAAAAGTATTTTAGGGCCCGTGTGCATCATGTGATCCTGTGGGCTTGGTTTGGGTGTATTAAGAGAGCTGGACACAGCACTGCCACAGAAATAAGTAGAACCAGCATTGCTTCAGGATACTTTTAAAGGAAAGAACCAGGGTTAATAGACCAACAGGGATAGCTGAGTGAGCATGACTTCCTCTGTAAGTAAGGTTAGCCTAGTTAGCAAGGCTGAAGGTAACCAAAGAAGGTAACCTTCTACTGCCTGTCACATTGTGCCTTGAGTCCCACATAGCTTCACTTGACTTGAGACTTGAGACCATGTTTGATGAAGTCTGCCTGATCTGCCACTTAATGAAAGCAGGTGTGAATGCAAGGCTGATGATCAGATGTTCATGTAATGTTCAAATAGATCAGATGTTCATATAACATATCCAGACGACGCTCTGCATGTGAATACCAGGGAGGTAGGGGTGTAACGGTTCACAAAATTCACGGTTCGGTTGACTACGATACAGTGGAGCCACGGTTCGGTACGTTTCGGTACAGTAGAAAACTATAAATGCCAGAGAAATGTACTTGATTTTAAAATATATGTATTCATTACAACTAACAACATGAAGTTATTCTTTGACTTTGAACAATGATGGAACTATACCTGAGTGACTCATCTTCTGAGGTGTCTTCTGAGCAACACATAAGCATAAAAAACAAAAACTGCTCCTTAATGTATTGTAGTATTGTTACTTACATCTTCTCCATCATCATTTTAGTATGAACAATGATGGAACTAAACCTGAGTGAACGTGGCTCTTCATCAATAAAGGTTTGAACGTGGCTCTTCATCAATAAAGTTTAAAAAAAAATTAATAAAGTTTTTATTTTATTCAAACGTATTGTTCGGTTCGTCATGCGTACCGACCCGTGAGCCTCGTACCGAACGGTTCAATACGAATACGCGTATTGTTACACCCCTACAGGGAGGTGATGTGTGTTTTTGCTGTTTTTCTTTTGACTGTCTGCATCTTGCATTTGATAAATCTATCCGTCTGTTTTAATATTCAGGTGGCCTTGTGTTCATCAAGCCAATGAGAGACAACAAATATGTGACCGTGTTGGACCCTTTCCAGATCAAGTATGGAAAAGCATTCACAGCCATTCAGGCACTGGGTGCACTTTTCTGCGATATTTTGTGGTTGGCTGGAACACTAATCAGCTTAGGTACGGTATACAAGCACTTTACCTACAACGTCTTTATAGTTTCTATTTTGACAACAGGTGCATGTGTGTGTTTCAGGTGCCACCATGAATGTGATTTTGGATTTGCCCTACTCTGTGAGCATCTGGATCTCTACTGCTGTGGTGATTGTCTACACACTGCTGGGCGGCCTCTACTCTGTGGCATACACAGACATCATACAGGTCATCCTCATTTTCATCACCATGGTGAGGATACTATACTTTTATGCGATACGTTTTAGGAAAACAGGAAACAACAGTCTCTTGACTGTTTGGAACAGTGTTTGGAACAACCTGTGACTAATCATACTTCATTCGTGCAGATACAATTGTGACGAGAACAAAGTGTTCTAATGAAATCCGATACAGTAGTTGTGCAATTAATGAATGGTCCTACAGTGTGTGGTGATCTAGTTGGTTGATTCATGTTGTTCTTTAATGATGCTGACAACATATTCTAATAAAAAACAATTCTGTCCTCAAAAATGATTTATTGTTACATTATGAGCTTTGCCAGGGTATTTTCTGGGCTTGTTGTACTTGATTGCATTGGAATGCAGGTGCACAAATTATACGAATATTAAAAGGTTTGCTTTGTCTTCAGGAATTTGTTTCTCATATTGAAATGTACACACACACACATTTTCTGTAGCTTATCTTGCCTTATTTAGCTGTTTAAATGATTTATTTTTGCTTTAGTTGCTGTCATGTGTTCTTTGTCTTTGCAGAGTGTCTGTTTACCGTTTGTCCTGATAAACCCCAACCATGTGGACATTACTCAGACAGCCCTGAACAACACTTTCCAGGCGCCCTGGATTGGTAAACTGGAGAGGAAGTTTGCTTGGACCTCTATCGATACCTTCTTGTTTCTGGTGAGCTCAAGACATTTGAGGATGGTTTGCTCCAGTGTAAATAGATCAGCCTCCATATAATGGTGCAGCTGGTTACATACAATAAATGGCTATATTGATTTGTATAATGTTGGCATAACAGTTTCATAGGTTTTTCAGGAAAACTCACAGGAATATGATTCAAATTGTATCCTCGTCATTTCATTAAAATGGTCACTTTCAAGTTGCAGTCAATGTAAAGCATGGAAGGTTTACTGTAAATGTCCCACTATGGTCTAAGTGTTTCTTCAGACCATCTCCACCCTGAAAAACAACATTCAGTGAACTTGTTGTGAAAAAAACCCGACATAGTTCTAGATTGGTTGATTGGGAGTCCTGCTTCGGTCCAGTTTTGGGGACTGATGCACCTGGATTGATAAAAGGACATTGGGAGATGTTATTTTCATTTCTTCTTTCTCCTGTTTATTGAACCCACAGCCCACCTAGATTTGATAAATTTCTAACCATACCCATGCACGCACATTAAGAAATCCACCAAAATGTGATGTGTGATTGACGATCTCAACTCTCACAGATTCAACAGGACAATTCAATAACAATTAATATGACTGTATTACTTCCAAGTCACTGGGAAGCCTTGGATTCCAAGCCTTCCACCAGAGGATCTTGTCTGCTACTTCCACATCGGCGGCTCGGGCCACATGCTTTATTGGGGCTTTCGCTGTTATCATATTTGCAATACCTCCAATACTGATCGGGGCAGTGGCTGCTTCCACAGGTAATAAGAGCTTCTAAAGACATAAACTGATTTTTATTGAAAACATGCAAAGATGGTAACTAAAGTATAAGTACATATGTGTGTGACTGCATTAAACCAAATCCCCCAGAAGCTATTACATTTAATGCTGTGCTTCTCAACGTTTGAGTAAGAATCCTGAGCATAGTCAATTGAAGATTGCATAGATTTGATCAGAGGAGATGTTTGAGACAAAACAATTAACAGTTTAAGAACTGCTGAGACATTTGAGTTCCCAAAGGTAGCTGAAACGAGTAACTGTGTGTTAAGACAGAATAGGAAGTCATTTAAATCAGCAGAGACAAGTGAATGGAGAAAAGATAATTGTTCAGTATAACAGATGATGTGTGAGTTGTGTGAGATGATGAGTCTTGATTGACAGCCCCGAACAATGACAGCATGGAGATAAGAGTGAGCATGTCTGAACTGTATGAGAAATACACGACAGGCCTACGCATGCTAAAGGGAAGTCTTCCTGACTGGACTTAGTCTAGCGTTTCATTTGGCGGACAACATTGTATACAAAGTTAATGGAAAGACAGGATTAGGTGCAAATTCGCCCTGGCTAATTGCACAATTGCAAATTGAAGCACATACTTGAAAATTGCAAAATTTGAGCAGTCAATTTGTGCGAATTCCGAGGCTTTGTGAATCTGCTTAATTAATGCACAGAGATTAGTGGAAGAGGGAGAGAGACATGGAGACAAATGGGAGAAGGAAGCGGAGCTCCTGGTGAGATCATTTAGAGGCTGAACGGAACTCAAACACAAAAATGGTCAAGCTGTTAAATTCCTGTGAAAATATCAGAAATATGCTTCATTCTCTCTTTGTTTATCATATCTGTCGACACGCCAGACTGGAACCTCACTTCTTATGGTTCTCCGTCTCCGTTGGAACGTGGGCAGGGAGCTATGATCCTGCCTATCGCCCTGAACTACCTCACCCCAACCTTCGTCGCTATCACCGGCACCGGAGCCATTTCTGCCGCTGCTATGTCATCAGCCGACTCTGCTTTGATCTCCGCAGCCTCGATTTTCACTTGCAACATCTACAAGACTATCCTGAGGCCTCAGGTGTGAACAACTAAGAATGTTTCTTAAATTGCTACATCTCAAAAAAAGAGGAGGCACTCCTTCCTTTTCCCTTTTCAAAGATTTGAAAGACTTGAATGAGAAACTGAAAAGAGTTGGAAGCAACTGCAAGTGACATAAAAGTAATGAATGGGCATTATGGAGAAAAGAGGCAGTAGATAAGGTAGAAGGGTAGAATGAGAAAAGATTGAGAGAATGTGAAACCTTAGCTCCGTTACTTCTCTGAAACAAATTTGTCTCTGCTATTTCCTTTCTATTCAGGCATCACAGACAGAAATCCAGTGGGTGATCCGTGCTACTGTGGTTGTGACAGGCTTGATCGGTGCATCACTCACCAACCATAAAAATAGTATCACGTGGATGCTGTTCCTTGCTTGTGAAGTGTGCTACATATTGATCTTCTCTCAGCTCGTCTGTGTCCTCTTCTTCAACATATCCAACTTCTACGGGGCTGTTATGGGCTGGTCGACAGGGTTGGTGTTAAGAATGCTCAGTGGAGAGCCATCACTAGGGGTAGCACCAGTCATACACTTCCCAGGATGCACTCTCGAGGATGGCATTTATGTTCAGTACTCCCCAGTGAGGACCATCGCCATGCTGTCTGCCATCGCTGCCAACTTGTTGTTCTCCTACCTGGCTTCTGTGCTTTCCAACAAAGGGTTGCTTCCTGAGAAATGGGATGTGTTCAAAGTGAAAGCCCAGCACTCAGCACAACCACCGACACCAAGCGATGACGGCAAAAGATACAATGAGGAGATGCTTGATGAAACGGAATCTCACCAAGATACATTAGAGCCAATGATTACCACCACATGTTAAAGATTGTATGTGCAGTACTTTAATGTAATAATAATTATCACTGTCACATACAAGCAGTTTCTTTTGGAGTATTCAAGCTACTGTATTTGGGTTTTTCATAAACGGGGGCTTATCCTCTGAGGATGAGGAGGACTGGAACCAAGAACTGGACCAGGGAGGATCACATTGCTTGTGATATGGATGAGGTGATGTAGCCAGACCCTGAGAGAAGGCGGGATCCATTGTCAACATTTTAAAAAATTGTTTATTTGTTTTGGTTTTTGACGAGAGGTTTTCAAATTTGATAATAATGCCACTTAATCAAAAAAATTGCATTTATTTAGTGTACAGCAGCATTTACACTATTATTAACAGGAAATATTTTATAAAGGAAGCCATCAATTAAATATTGACTTTTCTTTTTTTTAAATGCCTTTTGGTCGCTCTCCATGCTGTCTGACTCATTTAGCCACCGGATCATCACAATCCGGTCCCATTGCCATCCGACTACATAACAACAGTGGAGACCACAGACTCATTACTCTCCATCTTTTTTGACTCTCTGTTGGGCTGATTTATTCATATACTTTCTACACTATAGGAGCTTTAGTTTATTGTATACTATACCATACATTGCCGTAGTTCATTTGATGTTCTGTTACACTGCTATATTCTGTAAGACTGCTATGTAATTGTGTCAACATCATATACTTCATTGTATTTCTATGTGTTATGTAAATAAAATATACATTCATTCAATGTTAAACACAGCTTATACGCGGATATGTGAGTTCTAGTGCACGAAGGTCAAATACTCCGTCTCGTCCATGCTCGTTTAACTGCTGGACATAATACTTCTGTTACAAATAAACCTTATTGCTTGAATTGAGCTAACGCCTCGACCTAAGTCTGTTCACCTGAGTTTTCTCCTCAACATGAGTTTTATTCTCAACATGGTAGCAGAGAATGGTTTTAACGATCAGTAGGAGATACATCTCGTGACGGACTTTGGAGTTGAAGTGTTTCCACCAGGTTCGTGTGTTGCCAGTTTTTGACGGTCAGTGGAGCAGTACACGCATGAGACACAAGCCTTGCACTCACCACAGAAACACGAACACTCGGTTAGACTGAGGAAAGCTGAGGGATATATGTGTCAGTTATACTTGCAGTCTGGACATATTACAGATTTATTGGGAATTGTGTTGGTTAGGGGTCGGAATTTTTTTTAAAGCGAAACACAGTCAGGCACAGGCACTGAACAAGGGAGTGAAAATTGTAGATAACGGCCAGCTGCAGCTGTAGGGAGGGTGAGAGATAGTAGACAAGTGGATTCTCGTTCAAGGTAGCAAGGCAGAAGAAAATTTGACAGAAGCTTTGGCTCCATCTGGTGGACATTCTGGAGTACTGCATCCAGAAAAAATTGAATTGAAAAAAAAGAAAGAAGAACACAAGAAGACATGGCTGGAGCTGTGGCTCCATCTGGTGGCTATTCAGGAGTACTGCGTGCAAAACATGAGTTTTATTCTCAACAGTTTTTTAATAAATATCCTGAATTCATCCAAAGTTTCAAAAGAAAATATATTTCATTCTGAACTCTTAGTGACGGTAGCAACGAGTCAGTTACTTTTAACATGGTAAATGCAGTCCATTGAAGAAATAAATTCCCCAGGTATTGCTATATTGATGTTGGCTGCTGCACCCAGCCTCTCTCTGTGTGAACCCGGCTGATCTGCACCTTGTTGTGGCTTGTCCTTTGAAGTTCTGATTGTTAACTCATGTCTATCATCTCATCACTTCACGTCTGAACACCCCATCTTGGCTGGCTTTCACCTCTGGCATGTGTGCTGGAGACTGCCAGCTCAAAGTCATGACAAAATGAAAGAGATATTTTTACTGGTAACCTTAAAAGTGCTTACATTGCTGGATTGCTGCTCCCCTATGCATCAGAGCGCAGCCTCAGGCAGGACTCTGCTGGCTGTTGTGCCAACTCAAAACTGAAGGTGAGCGGGCCTTTGCAGTCGGGGCTCCTCGGCTGTGCCCCTGCCTGAAGATCTGCGGTTTGCCGAATCAGTGAGATCGTTTAAATCCCTTAGCATTTTAATGTTTTGATTAATGCCAGCACATCTCTTATCTGTATTTTACTCCATTATTTTAACTGTCTGATGACCTCTTTTTGTTGCCTGCAGTCCCGACATGTTTTAATCCTGGTTAAACCATGTAAAGCACTTGCAACTTTATTTTGAAAAGTTATGAAGTGATGCACATTCTTGCAGGCCTAATTCGGCCAGTACAAGTATCCAACAATCTGGACATTTGTGTGACCTTTTTAGGACAGGTAAATCCTTCCTCATGAAGAATGAACATGCACAGCTTCTCACTGAAGACATCTTATTTCAAACCCAAACTCTTTGTTTTCTAGATTCAGTGTATTTGTTTGCAAACTACAATACTTGATGGTAATGTCTGTGCATTGTAGAGAAAGGATAGCCTATGTGATGTGGCAGACAGACAGCCAATGCAGTCTGAAAGAATAAGTATCACCCTATAACTTATGCTAGGAGAGTAGAACTTCAGTTCAAGGATATTCAGCATGATCTGAAATATATTATTATTTGCTTAACAAAGTAGATGTCCACTACATTTTTTTTTACATTTGATATTTTTTACTTTTATTGTATATACTGTGCATTTTTGTACTCAATATTTTTTTCATTTTTACTCTGTTACTTTGATTGCTTATCCGTATCATAATGCTGCTGTAGCGAATACATTTCACCCTGCGGGATTAATAAAGTATCTCTCTATCTATCTATCTATTCACACTCCATACCAGTTGGTGGCGGTAATGCGCCCTAACGTTGTTTGCCAACCACCATAATAAAAGAAGAAGAACAACGAAAGGACGCATGCGCAGTTTCTGTTTGAATCCGACTGGTCCGTTTCAAACTCAGACCGCGGCTGTGTTGTGTTGTTGTCCATGCAGTCAAATGCATGGACATTTATACTCAGCCAGCATGCCGTTATCTTGCCTCGCAAACAAGAATAAACAATGAGACAGAAGAAGAAAACAAGTCAAAGCAGATGTTTTCCTTTGAAGCATAGTGTCCTGTCTTTACGATACCCTGAAGGCGCTTTATGGCCTGTTTACAAATCCCTTTGTTATCAGTTTGCCCCACAATAAACCATGGAGACACCCAGCCAGATGCTTAATTTGATGTCACTGTGACCTGGTCAAAGAGTTAAGTCACAGTATGCAGAGACGGAATAAACCTGTGAACCATCACACATCATAAATACCTAAAGAGGGTCATGCCCTTCCTCTAATGCTCATCAAGGAAATACTGTAATCAAGGCCTCTGTGTGTGTCCCCGTCTTTGAAGACAGAAACAATGCACAGGATAACAAGATAACAAGACACCTGGCTTTAACCCTAAAGCATAAGACTCTGACATATTTTCCCATAACAGTAGCAACTTGAGTAGCAACTTGAGATGCACAAATTGGATTTGAGAGACGACTTCTACAACCAGGTTGTTTCACAAGACAGCTGCTGCCATGGTGGCAAAACCTGCTACCTTCTCCCTTGATGTGAACATGTGAGACTTTGTTTCCACCTTTGTATTTTGGCGGTGAGATAGATGTGTCCTGAATGTTTCCACAGAGTGGCTTAGAATAGACACAATGAAAGTGACTGTATCATTTCCCTTGATTTTCTTGATTTGTCTTTCTATCACTTAACATGTGACATCATGGAAAACAAATACATCGTGTTGCATATGATATGAGGTAAAACAAAAAGAACACATCCTACTTGTGTAAGCTAAGGACAGAAAGAAAACAAGCACATCATTTCAGGTGGAGGGTAGCCTGAGCGAAGCGGTTTGGGGAAAGGCTAGTTTGAGGGTCCACTGCGGCTCCTGGGCCTTGCACACCCCCCCGGTCTATGTGGGACAGTAGTGGCTGTGGAGGCAGGTGGCCTTCCGGGAGTAGTTTTAAAGAGGGGCGGGAGGGTGGGGTGCAAAAGGCGTAGCAGGCTGAGCTATGGTGGCCGTGGGTATTTGTAGGGTGTGGCCGGGAGTGGCCCCGTGGAGGTGTGGCCCTGCTCCTGAAATTCAGCTAAGGTTTATCTCCAATTCACTAGCTTAGGGCCCCACCTCGGTGATTTGGCCGGCTGGAGAGTTTTAGGGATGGTTGGTGGAGGGTAGCCTGAGCGAAGCGGTTTGGGGAAAGGCTAGTTTGAGGGTCCACTGCGGCTCCCGGGCCTTGCACACCCCCAAAAGCCTGCCTACGGGAGCAGTGCCGCCTGCCTGTTGCGCATGTCGGTGGCGCTGTGGCGAGTGTAGAGTTGGTAGGCGGGGGAGGGCCAGCGGCCCAGGCTTTGATGGTGGTCTGGGACTCCTCTGCTCGCTGCGGTGGTGACGGCTCCTACGCGGGAGGAGTGGCCAGGGAAGGAGCCGGGATTGATCCCGGAGATGGTTAGGATTCCCCTGAAGTGCCAGAGGAACCAGGATCGGTCGGCGAAGGAGGAATTAGTCATGTGTGCTCATGATTTTAATATTGATTCAGAGTGAGAGAGCATGAGACTGAGCCAATATTATATCGAGAGCACACACATTATTTAATCTAGAGCACCAATTAGTTACTAATACAGGGACACAAATGGTCCGTATTTTGCGTGTCGCTCTGAATTACTTTTCTTTTGGGACGACGAAACAAAAGTTAGGTTTATTCAACAAAACCGTGGGCTTAAAATCACTACAGTTAGGTTTAGGCAACAAAACCACAACAAGGTGTCTGGTCTCTCCTCCCCATCTGCCCACTTTGGTATTAAAAACTACTTCTCTTGCTCTGAATGTTGCATCACATGGATGAATTTAATTGATGTGTCCATCACAAAAAAAGGATCCTAATTGACTTTTAATCGGCCTTGTTTTCCTCCTAAGCGACAAAAAAAAAGAAAAGACAATTCATGTCCATGTCCACAAAACCAATAGATTTGGCATTTTGTGACGATGATACTCGGCTGGAAGCAATGGAGTTTCTGTCTTACAGGTTCTCTCGGATGCTATCGTGTACACAGATACAGCCGCTGGCTTTTAACCAGATCCAGTTTTCCAGCTTAACATGTCTCATGCTGTCTTGAGATAGAGGCCAGGGACAGTGAATTGTCTCCCTCCTTACAATTGTAAAGCCGTAATATGTATGCAGATTTAAAAACACTGGAGCATTGTGCAACTTATTCCCTATTGACTTCATGATTATTTTTTATCAACAGAAAAACACAATCAGTCTCCATGTGTTTATAACAAATTGTATATTCATCCAATATCTCTGGTTTCACCACAGCAACTCATGGAACCCAGATCTTGCATGAATGTCTACATTATTCATACTCATCGTGTAAGATCATTTTCTTGATAATATTGGATCTCACATATCCGCGTATAAGCTGTGTTTAACATTGAATGAATGTATATTTTATTTACAAAACACATAGAAATACAATGAAGTATATGATGTTGACACAATTACATAGCAGTCTTACAGAATATAGTGCACGTCAAAGAACAGACTTGCTGCCAAAACCAGTTGGACTCCCACATGACGTCTTTCTTTCCCCCAATTTGAATACTTAAACATTGCAGCCGCTGACAAGCACCTTGGAAGAGTGTTGTCATCTCACACTCAGGACACGAACATGGTAAATATAAACCATGCTGTCAAAATATAATTAATTTGTACAGTTACCTCTTAAGATGACACTGGTTATAACGTAGTTATTTGGCTTTGTATGCTGTTTTTAATTCTTAAATGTGCATGGTATGAGCCAAGTGATAAGACTAATGTAATATTAGAACTCAACTAAACCATATTTGGACAGGATACATTTCCATCTGGGAGGTGGGGTGATTTAAACACCTGGTCTGTGATACTTCTCTTGAGTTGACACTTGATCACTTGGAAAGTTTTGTGGAATTGATGGCAATCGACTTGCACAACAAGGCATCTCCAAACCAGCCCTTCTTCAGTTCATTGGTACCTCTGAACTGTCTTGTGTCAACAGCTCTCGTGTTGAGATCAAAACTCTGCAGCGGTCAATTCAAACAGTGGCCCTTCTTAATGTAATCCTGCTTTTTGGATACTTGGCTTGTTGCAGCACCGAACTTCTATCAGACCTCAGGTAACAGTCTACAACCTGGTATTTTTATGTGAAAAAAAGAGTTTTTAAATTATTATTATTATTATTATTTTTAATCAGATTTTGTTCGTAACATAACTTCGTGTTTTACTTATTAGGGGAAATAAGACCACAATTTATTTTGTTTTCTCGTTCATCTTAAAGAATTTATTTTTCCCTGTCAAACAGTTATACTGTTTGCAGCAGTCTTCAGGTTCAGCATGGCTGTCAATATTCCCGGACTGATAGCAATGGTGTTCTTCTACCTGCTGGTTCTCGGAGTCGGCATCTGGGCTTCTATCAAGTCCAAAAAGGAGGAGAACAAAAGTGCGGCTGACAAACTGGAGATGGCTCTGTTGGGAAACCGAAGCATTAAAAAGGTGGTGGGGATCTTCACAATGACAGGTACAGCGTTACATTGTAGATAGGTAGAGGAGGTGGCACTTTAACTGGATTTTGTCCAACCTTTACAGCCTGCAAGCGGTTTTGCAAATTGCTTTCACTGGAAATTAGCTAACGCCTGCTTAAACATGTGTGAATGCATTCCAACTTGCCATCACGTTTGCTACCACAACATAAATGGGAAAACAATTCGGTATTATATCAACGGGAATTCTAGAAGACGGGGTTGGTGACGAACTGAATTATCGACAGCACATGTGTCAAACTCAAGGCCCGCGGGCCGAATCCAGCCCGCCACGTCATTTTATGTGGCCCGCGAATCCGCCAGCAAAAAAAAAAAAAGAATTCTTTTTTTTTTGGAAAAATAATTAAAAGTTAGACTTGAAAATAAAAGTATCCCCATGGTCGAAATTATGAGATATAAAGTTGAAATTATGAGATAGCATGTTGTCTGTGTACCGACATTAAAACTATCACAACAGGTGGACAGGAGAGGCAACAGCCCGAAAAGCGGTTTTCCAACAATTGAAAAAGATCGACAAATAATCACAAAATGTCCACGAAGAGAAAAATTGATGCAGAGGGAAGAAAATGTAATGAAAGATGGGAAAGCGAATACATGTTTGTGCTTCAAGGAGAACAACGGGTCTGTCTTCTGTGTTATGAGGCGTGTCGGTGATGAAGGATACAATTCACGTTGGCATTTTGACACCAAACACGGAGCTAAATTTAGCCTCCAAGAAAAACATCAAATTGTCCAAGAATTAAAAGGCAGACTGCAATCACAGCAGAATATATTTACACAGCTACAGCCCAGTGCATGCTAAAGGTATGTGAGCAGAGCTCCGACCAGATACAGACTTTTACAAATGTCAGTTTGTGAAGAAACACCATCGCAGACCGAGTTCATGAACTAGCAGCAATCTAACAACACAGCTAGCTAAGAGACGAGCAGGTACTTGTGTTTCTAATGAACTGTTGATGAAAGCACAGACAACACGGATACAGAGCATCTATCATGTTCATCAGACCTGACTCTCAGTGAGCAGCTCTTGGATGAAGCTGCCATGCACAGGACGACGACAGGGAGGAACATGAGTGATGCAGAGAGGTGACACAAACAGCTTTGAACAAAGTTAATGTCATAACTTGTTTGATATTTGTCTTTCTTATTTTCTTTAATAGTTTGATCTTTGATAGAGTAATGTGGGTTTCTTAACCCTAAATTAAAATGATTTATGTTATAATAACAGAAATGTGTTTAAATATCATTTTTCATTGATATAACTGCATGTACAATATTTTTACACTTGAATAAACAATAATCAAATGCAGAGAGTTTTTTAACAATATGTTAGGGAGAAGTTAGTTATACAGTCTTACAGTTACAACCGGCCCTTTGAGGGCGACCGTGATGCTGATGTGGCCCAGAGTGGAAATGAGTTTGACACCCCTGATCTACAGCATCAGAAAACAAGATTTGTTTTTGTATGCATGTACTTTTCTCTATACTGGTTTCTCCTGTGAACTAATTTCTGTGTTTGTATGCGTCTGTCCATCCTGTAGCCACATGGGTTGGAGGCTGCTTCATCATGGGCCTAACTGAGATGCTATACACCCCCTCTATGGGACTAATGTCGGCGGTAAACTACATAGCAGCTTGTTGTTTTACCTTTATTTTGGGTAAGTATTAAAGAATTACAATCAAGAGAAGTTTGATCATGTTTGCATATTTCATGCAACAAAAACACGAAATGAGAGAGAGAAAGAAAGGCAGAAAGGGGATAAAGCACATAACATAACAGGCCCACAGAGGCCTTCTCTGGATGAATTAGTTGACTTCATCTTGTCTGCTGCTTCAAGAATTTTGAAATTTTGTCAGACCTCAATAATGAAATGAAATTATAATCATATATATATATATCGTAAATTACAGGTGTTTGTGAGATTCATTGATCTTATAATTATCATTGTACAGCCATTTATTTTGTAATGACTGTATGTATCCGGAGAAAAAGTATTTTAGGGCCCGTGTGCATCATGTGATCCTGTGGGCTTGGTTTGGGTGTATTAAGAGAGCTGGACACAGCACTGCCACAGAAATAAGTAGAACCAGCATTGCTTCAGGATACTTTTAAAGGAAAGAACCAGGGTTAATAGACCAACAGGGATAGCTGAGTGAGCATGACTTCCTCTGTAAGTAAGGTTAGCCTAGTTAGCAAGGCTGAAGGTAACCAAAGAAGGTAACCTTCTACTGCCTGTCACATTGTGCCTTGAGTCCCACATAGCTTCACTTGACTTGAGACTTGAGACCATGTTTGATGAAGTCTGCCTGATCTGCCACTTAATGAAAGCAGGTGTGAATGCAAGGCTGATGATCAGATGTTCATGTAATGTTCAAATAGATCAGATGTTCATATAACATATCCAGACGACGCTCTGCATGTGAATACCAGGGAGGTAGGGGTGTAACGGTTCACAAAATTCACGGTTCGGTTGACTACGATACAGTGGAGCCACGGTTCGGTACGTTTCGGTACAGTAGAAAACTATAAATGCCAGAGAAATGTACTTGATTTTAAAATATATGTATTCATTACAACTAACAACATGAAGTTATTCTTTGACTTTGAACAATGATGGAACTATACCTGAGTGACGCATCTTCTGAGGTGTCTTCTGAGCAATACATAAGCATAAAAAACAAAAACTGCTGCTTAATGTTATGTAGTATTGTTACTTACATCTTCTCCATCATCATTTTAGTATGAACAATGATGGAACTAAACCTGAGTGAATGTGGTTCTTCATCAATAAAGGTTTGAACGTGGCTCTTCATCAATAAAGGTTTGAACGTGGCTCTTCATCAATAAAGTAAAAAAAAAATAAAATAAAGTTTTTATTTTATTCAAACGTATTGTTCGGTTCGTCATGCGTACCGACCCGTGAGCCTCGTACCGAACGGTTCAATACGAATACGCGTATTGTTACACCCCTACAGGGAGGTGATGTGTGTTTTTGCTGTTTTTCTTTTGACTGTCTGCATCTTGCATTTGATAAATCTATCCGTCTGTTTTAATATTCAGGTGGCCTTGTGTTCATCAAGCCAATGAGAGACAACAAATATGTGACCATGTTGGACCCTTTCCAGATCAAGTATGGAAAAGCATTCACAGCCATTCAGGCACTGGGTGCACTTTTCTGCGATATTTTGTGGTTGGCTGGAACACTAATCAGCTTAGGTACGGTATACAAGCACTTTACCTACAACGTCTTTATAGTTTCTATTTTGACAACAGGTGCATGTGTGTGTTTCAGGTGCCACCATGAATGTGATTTTGGATTTGCCCTACTCTGTGAGCATCTGGATCTCTACTGCTGTGGTGATTGTCTACACACTGCTGGGCGGCCTCTACTCTGTGGCATACACAGACATCATACAGGTCATCCTCATTTTCATCACCATGGTGAGGATACTATACTTTTATGCGATACGTTTTAGGATAAACAGGAAACAACAGTCTCTTGACTGTGTTTGGAACAACCTGTGACTAATCATACTTCATTCGTGCAGATAAAATTGTGACGAGAACAAAGTGTTCTATTGAAATCCGATACAGTAGTTGTGCAATTAATGAATGGTCCTACAGTGTGTGGTGATCTAGTTGGTTGATTCATGTTGTTCTTTAATGATGCTGACAACATATTCTAATAAAAAACAATTCTGTCCTCAAAAATGATTTATTGTTACATTATGAGCTTTGCCAGGGTATTTTCTGGGCTTGTTGTACTTGATTGCATTGGAATGCAGGTGCACCTATTATACGAATATTAAAAGGTTTGCTTTGTCTTCAGGAATTTGTTTCTCATATTGAAATGTACACACACACACATTTTCTGTAGCTTATCTTGCCTTATTTAGCTGTTTAAATGATTTATTTTTGCTTTAGTTGCTGTCATGTGTTCTTTGTCTTTGCAGAGTGTCTGTTTACCGTTTGTCCTGATAAACCCCAACCATGTGGACATTACTCAGACGGCCCTGAACAACACTTTCCAGGCGCCCTGGATTGGTAAACTGGAGAGGAAGTTTGCTTGGACCTCTATCGATACCTTCTTATACACTGTAAGACATTTCAAGTCAGTTAAACTTGCAAACAAAAGTTCACCTGCTGCCTTGAAAATGTGAGTTAACTTGAAGACTGCTTTTGATTCAACTCAGAAATTAAAGTTAATCAAGTTGATTTAACTGCAATGTTCTAGTTGTCTCAACATTACTGTTAACATTACTGAACTTTTTTTCACTTGTTGTTTGAACTTGATACAGCGAGTTAAAACAAAGAATTGTTTTACATTATCAGGTCAAGAAAACTTTCCTTACCTAGTGAAACCAACACGCATTTCTGCATTATTGTAGCTCACAGTTTCAAGTTAAAATAACTTAACCATGTGTATACAACTTGCCATTTCAAGTTAAGAGGATTTAAATTATGAATTGGTTTCAACTTACATATAAAAGTTAACTGCAAGTTTGCTTTGTCAGAAAATAAAAAAAATTAAATCACCCATAATTCTTACTTCTGATTTAAAAATATAGCATTTATTTGATGAAAAGATACACAAGCTTGAACATTGTGTTTAAGTACATCTCACACATGCCGACACTAAATAGCTGTGTTTAAAACAATGTTACCACATACAAGTGGAGGCAATCTGAGAGAATGGGGTTGTGGACAGACAGACAGAAGGTGGTGTTGTGGACAGACTGAGAGAAGGTGGGGTTGTGGAGAGACAGACAGAAGGTGGGGTTGTGGACATTTTATGGACCTCTTTTAACTATCTCACATTTGTCACTATACAACTGTGAGATAATTAAAATAGGTTCATAAAATCATCCACAAAAATGTTGCATACTACCTTAAACAGGCCATAACATCAATACAGTCATGTTCAACACATAATATTAACATATAACTTATGTTGACAACTAGTAGTGTTGAGGTAAGGTACTATGAGGCAAAATGTGAGATAATGAATAGTTTCATAAAATCTCAATATAAACAAGAACATTGTAAACACAGAAAAAGGGCATGACTTAATCGCATACTTTGAGAAAGGGGGAATGAGAGAAGAGATGCAGAGGTAAAATGTGGGATACTGGGAACTTTATAAAACAATTCTTAAGATTTTTTTTGTGTTTTCATTATAACAGTTAGTGTATCGCGAAAGTTTTTTTAATGTTTAAACAACCAACCTACAGTTCAGAACAGTCTGTAAGGTTTTTCACTTTTACATTTTTCAACAAAACTTCACTTGCTTTGTCTATACCCAATATGCAACTCCTGTTAAACCATGAACAGTGTTTGTATGAACAACAAAGTTAGAGTCCAGAATAACAGCCTCCTCCAAGCAGGGACTTCAGATGTGCCTTCATTTGTTTACTTGCGATATCTGAGCAGTTTGTTTCTGAGCCCATGGACTCTTGCTGAGCATTGGTCCGGTTTAATGTTCATAATGACCCTCTGAAGGAACTAGATTGCGGCCATTAATGGCCTCTCCATTTTGAAGAGTGGGTTCAGCCACAGGTACAGAATCATAAGGTGATGCCTCAGTATCAGAAACAGAATCCTCTTCTATTGCATTTGTAAGCGTATGATGTACAAAAAGCTCTGGTCTTAAACTATTTAGGGTGGAAAACTTATGATTGCGACTTCTATGAGCAGTAAATGTTGACAGTACACTAGACTTAAATAAGCTACCTGCAAATGGACACTTAACAGTTTCCCTGTTCCTCAAATGAGTCTTCAGATGAGCAAAAGATGTGTTAATGTTACTTGGCTCTGAGAATGTACACAAATCGCAGGACAACTTATTCACAATTGTATGACCTTCTTTCAGATGTTCCTTAAAATGTATTTTAAGTTCAGATTGGTTTTGAAATGTCTTCAAACATTCATCATAAATACAGACAAGGCCTAAACACCTACGATGATGTCCATGATGCTGTTTATAATGCTGGATTATTTTTCCTTGTCCATTGGAGGAGAATGCACAAAACTTACATTTCCACGTCATGAACTGGACATTGTTGATATCTGGAAACAGAAAAAAAATAAATGAATTGCATGTTTCGTGAAAAAAGCAAATATATGTATTCAACACAAATACAACATTTATTTCCTTTATGATTAAATTATCAATCTTTACAATTTCAAAATACTTAAAACAAAAACAGGGATCAAGTGATTTTGAAGCAAACATCCTCGAGATTAGAAAAAAAGGATAAACCGATTCATACATCTAATTTTCAAATACACTTATTCAGTTTATTGAGTTAGCTAAATCGTGTGCAGTATAATAATAGCCCTGCAAGAGTTTCAAACTTGATGATGGTTAAAATATTCAGTTTTAGCTTTGTTATAAGTGAGACAATAGATTGTGATGTTGAAATGTATTACATTTACTTGTCGAGAGTACGAGAACCGCCTCTCAATATAATCCAATTCAACAGCGCAAGTCTCAGGAATGAGTAAAGGAAGTCTCTGAAACCCTCCAACCTGTCAAAGATTACTAGAATAATACGTATATAATTTATTGTTGAATTGTTAATATCAACTTGTTTGTAGAACATTTAGTGGCAGGCCCTAACCTGCATAATATATCTCATTATGTATGTCAAGTCTAAACATTACAAAAACAAACTACATAAAGTTGTACTTTTCAACAGTTAACATTAAACTGGTGTTGGGAACGTAGAGGGGCGTGTTTGGGTTATCAGCATTTTAGAAACTGAATTCTTGACATCAATAGAATTATTAATGTAAGTAACAATTATTAATGATTATTAATAACAACGGGGCACCACCCTGTAAACATGGACTAATAACCAAACGATAAACTAAGTCTCATAATTAGTGGCCACTCGTAATGTCAATAGTCGGGTGCGACTACACATTCGAAGTGACAGTGAAGGGTTAAGTTCGTACACAAGACTACTACATACAGATCTTATTACACAAATATGCACAAGTAATCACAAACGACTGCTCTTTAAAATATAACAGAATTTATTAAATCGAAATAATAAGTGATCAGCTCAATTAATATCACAACCAACAACGCTATCATACAATTGTATGTGCCTAATATCTAAACAAATGAATAAAATGGGTGATGATGTATGACAAGTATGTGTGTGTGTGTGTGTGGGTCTGTGTGTGGAAAGGAAGGTGGGTCTTAAAGCTATCGCTGAAGACTACAAAGATGGCGGCGTCGAGTGACGCAGACAAACAGGGAGGGGCCTTAAAGCGTTATAGCTAAAACCTACCACCAGATGACGGAGTCGAGTGACTTAGACCAGTGATTCATAACCATTGGGCCGCGAGCGCCACCTAGAGGGCCGCGAAAGACTTTCAGTTTTGCACCTGTGGGCCGCGAGGGCCGCGGGACCGCATAGGTTATCAATTGAAGACACCAGAGATATTACTGTTATCCATGAGACGCTCAGTTACAATATAGCTTCCCACCACCTGGTGGCGGTAATGTGTCAGTCAGTTGTTTAACAAGCTGCAATAAGCAGAAGAAGACACTCAGCTAGCCGCTAGCCTGTAGCGAAAGTTATGGATAAGTTATTAAAAAGAAAAAATGAAGACGACAGTGGTGCCATACCCCCCAAAAGTCTAAATGTGTGCGCAAGTACAACCCTGACTTTCTTAAGTACGGCTTTGTGAACGGAGGCAACGAGGCAGAGCCGAGTGCTCAGTGTGTGGAATGTGAGCTAATGCTATCAAACGAAGCTCTGAAGCCTTCAAAAATAAAGCGACACCAAGCGACGAAACATCCAACGCTCGTGGGAAAGTCTGTTGGGCTTCTTCTTGCGTATGCAGGTTTACATACACATGATAATAAATGTCTTTGTGATGATCATTGTATCATCTCATTTATTTAACAAGGGTTTTGCCTGTTCAACGGCGGCATCCTCGATCCCCTCCCCTTCCGTTCCTACGGCTTGTTTGCGCAAATACGTCACAAAACATGTCCGTGTTTGGTATCCCAGCATGCCCAAAATTTCTTATGGTTTCTCCACAAAAGGAGCCCACACACACACTGTCCAAAGTCGCCATAACCGCTGCAAGTTGTATCTTGCAGCATTTCGACGGAAAAAGACACATTACAGACCCGACAACGTGCTAGCGGATGTTACCATGGAGCTACTGCCTTCAGAAAACGCTAGTACTTATAGTACAAACCTTATCCTCCTCATCCATAAGCCGTCAACCAACGTTTGCGTAACTGAGCTATTCTCATTCTCGGTCGTGCTCTCGGTCGCAGCCATTAAGCACAGCAAGTCCGCTACTCACACACCATGTCTTCGACCATATATACATAGTTTTTGCAATTTGCAAAGGCTAAAAATAAAAGGAAAATAATATAATATCAAAATATAAAGGGAGAAACACCTTTAGTGTGTCAGAATATCATGTGGTTACCATGTGTCCATTTGGGTTTCCAAATGTCCTTTTAGAGCTCCGCCTGGATCTCTTCATGGAAGAAACACTGTAGAATGGTCATACTTTGTCCAATCTTCTTCAAATTTGAGGCAGTTGTTCACTGATAGTGTAGTTACAGCCCTATACTGTCCTTTACCTGTACAGATACAGCCACCGGCAGTTATTTATACTGAAAGATACTTTTTTATTTTATGCGGACAAAAATCTTAAATTTTTACTGACTCCAAAGGCCCACTGCTCTGTTTCTGTATGACCTACAGGTTGTCTGACACTTTTGATGCATATAGTCAGAGTGGGCCCCGGGACACTTTGTACTTGAAAAGTTGGGCCCCGAGGTCAAAAAGGTTAAGAACCCCTGACTTAGACCAAATGGCGGAGGGGGGGGAAGTCAGCTATATGTGGTTGCGTGTGTCGGCGCACACGTGTGTTAGAACAATAGGTGAGAGTTTCACCCACAATCCGGAGCTCTATGTGTGTGCAAGTTACGGAAAACAAGAGGAATAAAAGGGCAGAGAGAGGAATCAGAGTTTCTGTGTGCAGTGTCGCGTCGTAGTGAAAATGAGGATCGCCGATCGTATCTCACACAAGTTGCCGTTGTCGCTTCGCGAACTGACGACACTTATGCCCGATAGTCGCGTTTCCACACTTCACTCACAGAATCGATTCAAGGAAATAGAGCAAGAACAAAAATGAAATCAAATAATCCCAAAAGCAAACAGTCAAACAGGAAACGCACAGTACGACGGGCCTCGGGGCTCCGTCGACGATTGCGCAATCTCTCAGCAAAACGAAAACAATGACTTCAACACGACACAAACACGGGAATAATAACATATAAATGAATGGCCTGAATTAAACTTAAGTTAATTTAAGCTAAACTACGCCCAGACACCGTGACTCTTACTATGAGATGCTTCGTGGCAAGGTTGTAGAGTGTTTGTCGATGAATGGTCCTTCCTCCTCCAGGAGGAAAAGAAAAGCGTGAGGCTGCTGCTGTTTCGGCGTCGCTGGTGAGCGGCTGCTGTTTCGGCGTCGCTGGTGAGCGGCTGCTGTTTCTGCCCGGCTCGCTGCAGAGAGGAGGGCCTGTGGTTTCCAACGTCGGCTGAGACACGTGTCGGTTCGTATCTCCCGGTAATGGTCGGTGAAGGAAGATTGTCTGGTCTCCCTAGTACCGTAGCGTGTACACGAAGGTGGGGAGTGGTGCGTGGGAGGAAGGATGCTTTCAGCGGACCAAGGCCTTAAACTCAGAATAGACGTGGTCGATTTCGTCCAGCGAAATGGCACGTGCGTGCTGAGATGAGTGGGGGTTGAGGTCGATCGGGTCCTCTGGTGATTCTTCTTAGAGACTAGACGGAAGTCCAGAGCGAAGAGAGCGATTTTGGGCTGCGTTGCCGCTTATAAGCGGGTCTCTGCGCACAGCGGGAGATGGCTTGTCGGCCAATGAAAGGTCCACCTCCGTGGTGGACCGAAGGTGGAGGTGTGGTCATCTCCAGGGGGCAAGGATCAGACCCCAGGTCATTTGTGAGGAGGGGAGGCCCATGTGAGGGACTCAACCAGCCAGGAGGTGGCGCCAGAACCCCAACACTGGCTAACAGCACTATGGCCTCACTGATCCTGTCTGCTGATGTGGAGACACACTGCTGGTAATAGGAGGGGCTGGTTGTAACAAAATGTCAACTGTTTGGAGACCCTTCACTGAACAAGGCTCAACTATTTGCGTTTAACCTACAATTGGCTTTCGACGTAGTTAATTCAACCATTTGCCAGCTCCGTTTGTCTGTGTAAACATACCAGTGATGAAGCGAGTTGACTGCAGAGGGAGCGGTCAAATACACGTGTCTGAATAATTCATATCGTCTCTACTGGAGGATTTGTTGTCATTTTAAATTAATGTTTTTACTCTACGACAGGAGTAAACTACAACTAAAAGTCCATCTCTTCATCTCTGTGCCGTTTCTACTCTGCTGTCCGCGGAGTTCAGCATACTCTCGTACAAACATGCACGTGCGCACACACACACAGCAGAGAGAGAGAGAGAGGGGGGGGGGGATCAAAATGTCCGCTTTCCAGTCTTTGCTCTGAATGCAGTTGCGTTCCTAATGAGCGGCATGCTCCGCATTAATATAACGTTAAGTAACGTTACTGGCATTAAAATATAATATAACGAGGAGCAAAGCATAGGCAGTGACTCAGCCATTCAATGTGAATCCAGCAGGCATGAGCTAATTTAAGACAGTAACGTTAGTGGAGGCTAGCAAACTTGCTGACTAATGTTAGCTAGCTAGCTAGCTCGTTTTTCACTTGGGGGGGATGGAGGTGTTCAGCGAAAAACTTCAGTGGCACATATAATAATGAATAAAAAATAATATTGCGGTCACATTAAGAATTAACCAATAGTTTATACTTCTACATTAAATATGTTTTATTAAAAGCACTACAGATTAAATAGGTCCACCATTTATCATTTTAAAAGTTCGCGGGCAAAACAGACCGGGGAAACTGTTAAACTAACGGAGTTGTACCTCAAACCGGACAGTTTTTAGCAAATGTTTCAATACAATTCACTTACAATGTTGATAAAAATGATCGTGTAATGTTTTCAGTTGATTTAATGGTGTTAAACTGAAGTTAAATTTCGTACCTTTCAAGAAAAATATTGTTGTAATTATTACAGTTAGCTTTGCCTTTACCAGAGTCGTTAAAACGATGCTAACATTGATATGTATGAATTAATATTATTTACGTTTGGTTGGCGATCGCCGAAGAAAATGACAGCGTAATGACCGGAAAGGGCGTCACGACGGAATCGTTCGAGACAGGCCAATAGCAGCTAGCGCCGACCGAGGCAGGCCATCGTTACGTTAGCTAAACATCAAGACCACACATTTAGCCTTTAAAAAGCCCGACCTACACAACTGTGTTACATTACGAACGTTACACATGATATTAATTAGGAAAAATACTCAAAGTCATAATTTAAACTCACCTCTGTGTGCTGAAGCCCAGCGAAAAAAATCCTCACTGCGCTCTGTTCTGTCCGCTCTTCTTGTTGCAGGCAGAAAGTAACGTACTCTTCCTCCGCCTCGAGTCATTAGCCGTTGTCAGGTATATAGTGCCCCTCCGCCGGTAGCAAGAGTCCTTTCTTGTTTACCACAAAATGCCGATATTTTTATTGGAATTTAAGTATATGACTTATCTGCAGTGTTTAACCAGTAGATTATGTAAAAGCTTCAACCTGGCCATGGTTTAAAAAAGAAAGTTTCCCTACAACTCAAACATTGCAGCAAATGTTTTTTTTCATCCCCCACTCCCGCCTTCTGTCTCTTTTTTTTTTTTACTGATAACTTAAAATCACAAGTTCAATCAAAACTTCAAAATCTCAAAAAGTCAACACAATGAATTACTGTAAGTTTACCTTTCAAGAACTTGAACAGCTGAGTTCAAAATGTAAAATGTGTCAGAGCTCTTTGAGTTAAAGAGAAGAAGTAAGTGGACATAACTAAACAGGGCTGTGCTGTTTTACAGTGTATCTGGTGAGCTCAAGACATTTGAGGATGGTTTGCTCCAGTGTAAATAGATCAGCCTCCATATAATGGTGTAGCTGGTTACATACAATAAATGGCTATATTGATTTGTATAATGTTGGCATAACAGTTTCATAGGTTTTTCAGGAAAACTCACAGGAATATGATTCAAATTGTATCCTCGTCATTTGATTAAAATGGTCACTTTCAAGTTGCAGTCAATGTAAAGCATGGAAGGTTTACTGTAAATGTCCCACTATGGTCTAAGTGTTTCTTCAGACCATCTCCACCCTGAAAAACAACATTCAGTGAACTTGTTGTGAAAAAAACCACGACATAGTTCTAGATTGGTTGATTGGGAGTCCTGCTTCGGTCCAGTTTTGGGGACTGATGCACCTGGATTGATAAAAGGACATTGGTAGATGTTATTTTCATTTCTTCTTTCTCCTGTTTATTGAACCCACAGCCCACCTAGATTTGATCAATTTCTAACCATACCCATGCACGCACATTAAGAAATCCACCTAAATGTGATGTGTGATTGACGATCTCAACTCTCACAGATTCAACAGGACAATTCAATAACAATTAATATGACTGTATTACTTCCAGTCACTGGGAAGCCTGGGAATCCAAGCCTTCCACCAGAGGATCTTGTCTGCTACTTCCACATCGGCGGCTCGGGCCACATGCTTTATTGGGGCTTTCGCTGTTATCATATTTGGAATACCTCCTATACTGATCGGGGCAGTGGCTGCTTCCACAGGTAATAAGAGCTTCTAAAGACATAAACTGATTTTTATTGAAAACATGCAAAGATGGTAACTAAAGTATAAGTACATATGTGTGTGACTGCATTAAACCAAATCCCCCAGAAGCTATTACATTTAATGCTGTGCTTCTCAACGTTTGAGTAAGAATCCTGAGCATAGTCAATTGAAGATTGCATAGATTTGATCAGAGGAGATGTTTGAGACAAAACAATTAACAGTTTAAGAACTGCTGAGACATTTGAGTTCCCAAAGGTAGCTGAAACGAGTAACTGTGTGTTAAGACAGAATAGGAAGTCATTTAAATCAGCAGAGACAAGTGAATGGAGAAAAGATAATTGTTCAGTATAACAGATGATGTGTGAGTTGTGTGAGATGATGAGTCTTGATTGACAGCCCCGAACAATGACAGCATGGAGATAAGAGTGAGCATGTCTGAACTGTATGAGAAATAAACGACAGGCCTAAGCATGCTGAAGGGAAGTCTTCCTGACTGGACTTAGTCTAGCGTTTCATTTGGCGGACAACATTGTATACAAAGTTAATGGAAAGACAGGATTAGGTGCAAATTCGCCCTGGCTAATTGCACAATTGCAAATTGAAGCACATACTTGAAAATTGCAAAGTTTGAGCAGTCAATTTGTGCGAATTCCGAGGCTTTGTGAATCTGCTTCATTAATGCACAGAGATTAGTGGAAGAGGGAGAGAGACATGGAGACAAATGGGAGAAGGAAGCGGAGCTCCTGGTGAGATCATTTAGAGGCTGAACGGAACTCAAACACAAAAATGGTCAAGCTGTTAAATTCCTGTGAACATATCAGAAATATGCTTCATTCTCTCTTTGTTTATCATATCTGTCGACACGCCAGACTGGAACCTCACTTCTTATGGTTCTCCGTCTCCGTTGGAACGTGGGGAGGGAGCTATGATCCTGCCTATCGCCCTGAACTACCTCACCCCAACCTTCGTCGCTATCACCGGCACCGGAGCCATTTCTGCCGCTGCTATGTCATCAGCCGACTCTGCTTTGCTCTCCGCAGCCTCGATTTTCACTTGCAACATCTACAAGACTATCCTGAGGCCTCAGGTGTGAACAACTAAGAATGTTTCTTAAATTGCTACATCTCAAAAAAAGAGGAGGCACTCCTTCCTTTTCCCTTTTCAAAGATTTGAAAGACTTGAATGAGAAACTGAAAAGAGTTAGAAGCAACTGCAAGTGACATAAAAGTAATGAATGGGCATTATGGAGAAAAGAGGCAGTAGATAAAGTAGAAGGGTAGAATGAGAAAAGATTGAGAGAATGTGAAACCTTAGCTCCGTTACTTCTCTGAAACAAATTTGTCTCTACTATTTCCTTTCTATTCAGGCATCACAGACAGAAATCCAGTGGGTGATCCGTGCTACTGTGGTTGTGACAGGCTTGATCGGTGCATCACTCACCAACCATAAAAATAGTATCATGTGGATGCTGTTCCTTGCTTGTGAAGTGTGCTACATATTGATCTTCTCTCAGCTCGTCTGTGTCCTCTTCTTCAACATATCCAACTTCTACGGGGCTGTTATGGGCTGGTCGACAGGGTTGGTGTTAAGAATGCTCAGTGGAGAGCCATCACTAGGGGTAGCACCAGTCATACACTTCCCAGGATGCACTCTCGAGGATGGCATTTATGTTCAGTACTCCCCAGTGAGGACCATCGCCATGCTGTCTGCCATCGCTGCCAACTTGTTGTTCTCCTACCTGGCTTCTGTGCTTTCCAACAAAGGGTTGCTTCCTGAGAAATGGGATGTGTTCAAAGTGAAAGCCCAGCACTCAGCACAACCACCGACACCAAGCGATGACGGCAAAAGATACAATGAGGAGATGCTTGATGAAACGGAATCTCACCAAGATACATTAGAGCCAATGATTACCACCACATGTTAAAGATTGTATGTGCAGTACTTTAATGTAATAATAATTATCACTGTCACATACAAGCAGTTTCTTTTGGAGTATTCAAGCTACTGTATTTGGGTTTTTCATAAACGGGGGCTTATCCTCTGAGGATGAGGAGGACTGGAACCAAGAACTGGACCAGGGAGGATCACATTGCTTGTGATATGGATGAGGTGATGTAGCCAGACCCTGAGAGAAGGCGGGATCCATTGTCAACATTTTAATAAATTGTTTATTTGTTTTGGTTTTTGACGAGAGGTTTTCAAATGTGATAATAATGCCACTTAATCAAAAAATTCCATTTATTTAGTGTACAGCAGCATTTACACTATTATTAACAGGAAATATTTTATAAAGGAAGCCATCAATTAAATATTGACTTTTCTTTTTTTTAAATGCCTTTTGGTCGCTCTCCATGCTGTCTGACTCATTTAGCCACCGGATCATCACAATCCGGTCCCATTGCCATCCGACTACATAACAACAGTGGAGACCACAGACTCATTACTCTCCATCTTTTTTGACTCTCTGTTGGGCTGATTTATTCATATACTTTCTACACTATAGGAGCTTTAGTTTATTGTATACTATACCATACATTGCCGTAGTTCATTTGATGTTCTGTTACACTGCTATATTCTGTAAGACTGCTATGTAATTGTGTCAACATCATATACTTCATTGTATTTCTATGTGTTATGTAAATAAAATATACATTCATTCAATGTTAAACACAGCTTATACGCGGATATGTGAGTTCTAGTGCAAGAAGGTAAAATACTCTGTCTCGTCCGTGCTCGTTTAACTGCTGGACATAATACTTCTGTTACAAATAAACCTTATTGCTTGAATTGAGCTAACGCCTCCACCTAAGTCTGTTCACCTGAGTTTTCTCCTCAACATGAGTTTCATTCTCAACAGTTTTTTAATAAATATCCTGAATTCATCCAAAGTTTCAAAAGAAAATATATTTCATTCTGAACTCTTAGTGACGGTAGCAACGAGTCAGTTACTTTTAACATGGTGAATGCAGTCCATTGAAGAAATAAATTCCCCAGGTATTGCTATATTGATGTTGGCTGCTGCACCCAGCCTCTCTCTGTGTGAACCCGGCTGATCTGCACCTTGTTGTGGCTTGTCCTTTGAAGTTCTGATTGTTAACTCATGTCTATCATCTCATCACTTCACGTCTGAACACCCCATCTTGGCTGGCTTTCACCTCTGGCATGTGTGCTGGAGACTGCCAGCTCAAAGTCATGACAAAATGAAAGAGATATTTTTACTGGTAACCTTAAAAGTGCTTACATTGCTGGATTGCTGCTCCCCTATGCATCAGAGCGCAGCCTCAGGCAGGACTCTGCTGGCTGTTGTGCCGACTCAAAACTGAAGGTGAGCGGGCCTTTGCAGTCGGGGCTCCTCGGCTGTGCCCCTGCCTGAAGAGCTGCGGTTTGCCGAATCAGTGAGATCTTTTAAATCCCTTAGCATTTTAATGTTTTGATTAATGCCAGCACATCTCTTATCTGTATTTTACTCCATTATTTTAACTGTCTGATGACCTCTTTTTGTTGCCTGCAGTCCCGACATGTTTTAATCCTGGTTAAACCATGTAAAGCACTTGCAACTTTATTTTGAAAAGTTATGAAGTGATGCACATTCTTGCAGGCCTAATTCGGCCAGTACAAGTATCCAACAATCTGGACATTTGTGTGACCTTTTTAGGACAGGTAAATCCTTCCTCATGAAGAATGAACATGCACAGCTTCTCACTGAAGACATCTTATTTCAAACCCAAACTCTTTGTTTTCTAGATTCAGTGTATTTGTTTGCAAACTACAATACTTGATGGTAATGTCTGTGCATTGTAGAGAAAGGATAGCCTATGTGATGTGGCAGACAGACAGCCAATGCAGTCTGAAAGAATAAGTATCACCCTATAACTTATGCTAGGAGAGTAGAACTTCAGTTCAAGGATATTCGGCATGATCTGAAATATATTATTATTTGCTTAACAAAGTAGATGTCCACTACATTTTTTTTTACATTTGATATTTTTTACTTTTATTGTATATACTGTGCATTTTTGTACTCAATATTTTTTTCATTTTTACTCTGTTACTTTGATTGCTTATCCGTATCATAATGCTGCTGTAGCGAATACATTTCACCCTGCGGGATTAATAAAGTATCTCTCTATCTATCTATCTATTCACACTCCATACCAGTTGGTGGCGGTAATGCGCCCTAACGTTGTTTGCCAACCACCATAATAAAAGAAGAAGAACAACGAAAGGACGCATGCGCAGTTTCTGTTTGAATCCGACTGGTCCGTTTCAAACTCAGACCGCGGCTGTGTTGTGTTGTTGTCCATGCAGTCAAATGCATGGACATTTATACTCAGCCAGCATGCCGTTATCTTGCCTCGCAAACAAGAATAAACAATGAGACAGAAGAAGAAAACAAGTCAAAGCAGATGTTTTCCTTTGAAGCATAGTGTCCTGTCTTTACGATACCCTGAAGGCGCTTTATGGCCTGTTTACAAATCCCTTTGTTATCAGTTTGCCCCACAATAAACCATGGAGACACCCAGCCAGATGCTTCCTTTGATGTCACTGTGACCTGGTCAAAGAGTTAAGTCACAGTATGCAGAGACGGAATAAACCTGTGAACCATCACACATCATAAATACCTAAAGTTTCTTTTGGAGTATTCAAGCTACTGTATTTGGGTTTTTCATAAATACTCTGTCTCGTCCGTGCACGTTTAACTGCTGGACATAATACTTCTGTTACAAATAAACCTTATTGCTTGAATTGAGCTAAACGCCTCGATCTAGGTCTGTTCACCTGAGTTTTCTCCTCAACATGAGTTTTATTCTCAACATGGTAGCAGAGAATGGTTTTAACGATCAGTAGGAGATAGATCTCGTGACGGACTTTGGAGTTGAAGTATTTCCACCAGGTTCGTGTGTTGCCAGTTTTTGACGGTCAGTGGAGCAGTACACGCATGAGACACAAGCCTTGCACTCACCACAGAAACACGAACACTAGGTTAGACTGAGGAAAGCTGAGGGATATATGTGTCAGTTATACTTGCAGTGTGGACATATTACAGATTTATTGGGAATTGTGTTGGTTAGGGGTTGGAATTTTTTTTAAAGCGAAACACAGTCAGGCACAGGCACTGAACAAGGGAGTGAAAATTGTAGATAACGGCCAGCTGCAGCTGTAGGGAGGGTGAGAGATAGTAGACAAGTGGATTCTCATTCAAGGTAGCAAGGCAGAAGAAAATTTGACAGAAGCTTTGGCTCCATCTGGTGGACATTCGGGAGTACTGCATCCAGAAAAATTTGAATTGAAAAAAAAAGAAAGAAGAACACAAGAAGACATGGCTGGAGCTGTGGCTCCATCTGGTGGCTATTCAGGAGTACTGCGTGCAAAACTGAAAAAAGCAGTAACAGAGACTGGAGGCAAAACAGCATGGAAAAGAGACAAGATTCATTGGGATAATTGCATGAAACAATGGAAAGAGGAGGGATGGTGGAAGGCGGCTAGTCCACTGCCTCCATCAGTCAACAACCTCCGATTCTTTGCCAAAGATTTGACAAAACGAGTGGCCTACGCACAAACAGCAGAGAATAGTCAAACCAAACGACATGTGTTTGTTAACCCCCTGAAGCAAGCCCGCAAAGACAGAGAAGAGGAACATCGAGTGGCGATGATGGCATTAGAAGCGGCCATGACGGATCGGATGAAGGTGGACATGCCGACCGGAAAAGGAAAAACCAGGCCCCATCTGTCACTCGACATCACCCCTACCACACAAGCCCCGGTAGGTCTGGAAAAGACTGCACAGGAACCGGGCCAGGCAGCTCTGGCCTCGGCCCCTGCCGCGCCCTCAACAAACTTGGCGCCCTCAACTGGCCTGTATCCAGCACTCCCTCCGGTCCAGACCAACTACAATGGAGCAGCTCTCTGTCGTGTGATCAGGGGCTGAAGAACTAGAACAGACTATAGCCTCAGTTATGGGCTACGGCAGAGAGACCAGCAACCAAGAAGCACCGGTGGAGCGGTCAACATATAAGGTGACGGGCACTCTACACGGAAAAGTCACCCCCCTCAAGGCAGGGACTGGAGCTCCTCCCCCCCAGTATCACCTTCGGTCCCATGGCCCGGCCCCCAAAGGAGAAACAGAGGAGAGAGCCGGTGAATATCCCCTGAGAGCAGCCCCCACTCTCGCACACCCACTGCATGTCCAATTTGTGCCTTTTGGGTTTGCAGACATGACCAGCATGGTACAACAGCTCCATGCAGGAGCCGATCCATGGATTGAGCTCACGGAAGCTTTGACTGCTGGCCAACAGCTGGCAGTGGACGACCTGAGAGCACTTCTCTCCCGCTGTCTGGACCCAACCCAGTGTACTGCCCTACTATACATGGCAGGCGCCGGTGTGGCACCAGATGCCGACCCCTTTGATCGATATCGTACAGCGTTGTGGCAGGAGCTCAGAACTAAGTTCCCCACTCCAGTGAACCAAGGCGCAGTGGCAGCATTCATCTGGGCCCCGGCAGAGCCCCCGCCCCTGTATCTGGCCAGAGCAGAACAAGTGTGGTGCCAGGCCTTCAGAGAGCCACATGATGCAAGCATTACCACAGTGGCACTATGGCGCACAATGGTAAAACGAGGCCTCCCTGATGGACCTCGCCAGTGCATGGACGCAGTGGTTGGCCTAGAAGAAATGACACAAGACATGTGGAATGCCCAGCTCCGACATTACCTCTCTAAGCACATTCAAACTGAGGCTGGTACCGACACAGAAATTAAGACCTTGCAGAAGGCCCTACTCAAGAAACAACTCAAAGAACACGACGCGGCTGAGGCCACCATGAAATCTAAGGCTAAACAGCAACAACAGCTGGTAGTCCAACCTGCACCGGCTCCACCTCCAACGGCACCTACTCCCTCTGTCCCACTGGAGGTCATGATGGCTATGATGTCAGCAGGCAGTGAACAGTCACGCCCAATGTTCCCTCTAAGCTGCGCGCTTGAGCAATCGCGCACTGCTCGCACATTCTCAGCGCACAAGAAAATCTATGCAGCGCATAAAATAAAATTCAACATAAACGTATTAATTAATATCTAATATTAGTCCTAATCTTATCTAATCAATTAAACCAATAATAATAATAATAATAATAATTTTGTTTTCTGTACTATTTTGCAACGTAACTCAGTGAGTGACAGGTGTCCAGCCAATGATACGATTCGGTTCACTTACGCTACGCAGCCAATCATAGCATTGACACTATTGCCCTGCCCATTCGCGCCGTGCAGGTTAGCTAGCTAACAACAGTGCGGCGGAGTTACGAGACGCAAATGCGTCTTATCATGGCGAAACGAACGGGCAGCGACATAAAGTCAAAGCAAGAAGCAGACGAAGCCATCAACCTGGACAAAGTGTACAACCATTGGAGAAGTGAGAAGGACAGACGTGAAAAATAAGGTAAAATTTAAGTCAGATTTGTGCATATTCTAGTGACATTTATTAAGATTTTTTACTTATGGATATTAATCATTAAATTATGTTACTACTAGATCATTTATGGGTAGTAGAAATGATAATAAAAAACTGAGTAATTACATATTTTACAGACAGAGTTACAGGAATTTACACTGTATCACAAGCTACAGCACACGTCATTGTGCAAAATGTGAATGTTTTAATGTGAACAAAATGTTATGTCTGAAAGGTGTATATGTATAATTTCTTCCAGAACAGGACCCTCACACAGGCCACAACAGGACCTCACACAGGCCAAAGCAGGACTCTTCCCATGGCCAAGCAGGACTCTCACATAAAACATACTACACATCTCATGAACAAGATTTTTGTCTTTTTCCTTTAAAGTTTGTCAAATCACTTATATTAAAAGTAAACTAGTGAAAATTGCTGCTGTAATTTGATTATTTTAATAAGCCATGTAACTTGCTATGATCCAAGGTTTTGAACAGGTGTGATACTGGTGTGTGGCCACAGCGTGCACATCTGATGTTGCTCACAGTGGTCCTCAGTGTGCTCAGGGAGCTTGTGTGTATGCCCAGACACATGAAAAATTAGAGGGAACATTGGTCACGCCCATGGGTCCCTCAGGGCCAATGGGGTGGAAGAGGAGGAGCCAGAGGAAAAGGAGCGCCTGGAGACAGAGAAGCGTCCTATTTCTGCTACAACTGTGGGAGACCGGGTCACTTCGCACGACACTGCAGGGCAGCACCGCAGCAAACACAGAGAGGAAGAGGACAATACTCCAGGGGAGGAGGCGGACGGGGCTATGACGGACAAAGACCACAGCAAGGGGCCCATCAGGCTCCTTGGGACGAGGGACATGGTCCCCAAGGCGGGGCCCATGCCACACAGGCAAGTAGCCAACAACAATGGCCCGGAGGTTACAACAGTCCTCCCGATTGATACGCCCCTCAATCACTGGCGTCACACACTCTACATTTCAGCCTCACCAGCGAACCCTTAATCAGGTGCTCAGTAAATGGACAGGATCACATCTTCCTCGTCGATACTGGAGCCACCTATTCGAGTGTGATGACTACGCAGCCGTTGTCGGACCGGTTTGTGTCAGTGGTGGGAGTCTCTGGCACTCCAGTTCGACAATTTTACACCACCCCTCTCCCCATCACATTTCAAGATGCAACCCTCATGGACAGCTTTCTCTCTGCTCCAAACTGCCCAGTCAACCTGCTAGGACGCGATCTGATGGCTCGCCTCAATCTGATCATCTGGATGAACCAAGACGGTGTCCATGTCTCGTCCAACCCACCAACTAGTACGTTGTCCATGCCAGTACGCATTCTCTCCCTTGCCCCCATTACAGAGACGGTGTCCCCCACAGACAAAGAGGTTTTCTGGCTACGCTGTCTCCAAACTGGCCCCCAAACCCCTGCCATCCAATATTGGTTCAACATTCTCAAACCAAAAATCACTCAGCTTTTCCCGTAAAAAACTCCCCTGGACTACGTCCATTGCACTCTAAATGTCACACCAGATCCCGACGACCCCTACTGGGACTGGGATGAAAACATGTCTCACCTTAGACCCACCATTCAGTGTCTACACATCTTTTGTGGCCAGGAAGGAGTAGCATCAAGAGTCATTCTATCTCCCTTCCTTCGCTCATGGTACCAGCTGGATGCGGACTCATCACCCCATGTCACTTTGGCTGTTGGTTTTGGCCACGAGGCCAGAGGTCTGGGGTCTATGATCAAGAGAGCACTAACTCTCACTTGGGACGTATACTTTTCATAATGGCCGTTTCATTATGAATGTCATTTATATGTATTTTCGACATACTTTAGAAATAAATAATAAGAAGCATGTGCTGACTCACGCAGAAACAACGGGTGAGATTCTGAATCTATTGAAGATACGCAACCGTCAAGAAGTCGACATGCAGCCGAGCCGCGCTGCTCAAACAGCTTGTTTGGTAGGACATTCCAAGTTACACAACTTGCAAGACAGACGACCACGACAGTCTTTGCTCACGTGGCCAATAGATAAACACCCAAAACAAACACTTTTAGCAAGTCAACTTTCTCACCGTGCAATTTCTCCTCAATTTCTAGGCACAACTCCAATCTGTGATCCTCTTCACACAGCAGACAATACATCTTTGTCGGCTTGTCAGGTAAGTTTTCCTCATTTCACATTTGCACTAACAGGTGCTGCCATGGTGGCAAAACCTGCTACCTTCTCCCTTCATGTGAACATGTGAGACTTTGTTTCCACCTTTGTATTTTGGCGGTGAGATAGATGTGTCCTGAATGTTTCCACAGAGTGGCTTAGAATAGACACAATGAAAGTGACTGTATCATTTCCCTTTATTTTCTTGATTTGTCTTTCTATCACTTAACATGTGACATCATGGAAAAGAAATACATCGTGGTATATGAGGTAAAACAAAAAGAACACATCCTACTTGTGTAAGCTAAGGACAGAAAGAAAACAAGCACATTATTTCAGGTGGAGGGTAGCCTGAGCGAAGCGGTTTGCGGAAAGGCTAGTTTGAGGGTCCACTGCGGCTCCCGGGCCTTGCACACCCCCCCGGTCCATGTGGGACAGTAGTGGCTGTGGAGGCAGGTGGCCTTCCGGGAGTAGTTTTAAAGAGGGGCGGGAGGGTGGGGTGCGAAAGGCGTAGCAGGCTGAGCTATGGTGGCCGTGGGTATTTGTAGGGTGTGGCCGGGAGTGGCCCCGTGGAGGTGTGGCCCTGCTCCTGAAATTCAGCTAAGGTTTATCTCCAATTCACTAGCTTAGGGCCCCACCTCGGTGATTTGGCCGGCTGGAGAGTTTTAGGGATGGTTGGTGGAGGGTAGCCTGAGCGAAGCGGTTTGGGGAAAGGCTAGTTTGAGGGTCCACTGCGGCTCCCGGGCCTTGCACACCCCCAAAAGCCTGCCTACGGGAGCAGTGCCGCCTGCCTGTTGCGCATGTCGGTGGCGCTGTGGCGAGTGTAGAGTTGGTAGGCGGGGGAGGGCCAGCGGCCCAGGCTTTGATGGTGGTCTGGGACTCCTCTGCTCGCTGCGGTGGTGACGGCTCCTACGCGGGAGGAGTGGCCAGGGAAGGAGCCCGGATTGATCCCGGAGATGGTTAGGATTCCCCTGAAGTGCCAGAGGAACCAGGATCGGTCGGCGATGCGGCCAGTCTCTGTGGTGAACAGTGGTTCGTGGGGGGCGGTTTGCTGTGTTTTCCTGGTTTGTAGTTAGCGCATGAGGGGTTCGTAGGGGCTCAGGTGTGAGTTGAATTTGAAATATAGTACGGGGACCGGCTCTTCTCTTCTCTTTCTTCAAGGCTGGTCTCCGGCAATGTCGTCCGTCGTGAAAACCCCCCAAAAGACGGCAGAGGGAGCGGCATCGTTGTTGGCCAATGGTCACTTGCTGTGTTTTCTGAAGTAGGCGGCGGGGGCACTGGCGTCCTGCGTTCCGTTGTTGCTTTGCGTTCCGTGCTTGCTGCGTCTCGTTGCCTGCTGCGTTGCGTGGCTGCGTCGTGCGTCGTTCTGTTGCTGCGTTCCGTTGTTGCTTGATGTGATCCGTTGTTGCTTGCTGCATTGCTGAGTCGTTACTTGCTGCGTTGTTACTTGCTGCGTCCGTTGCACTGTGTTGCTGCATCCCGTTGTTGCTTGCTGCGTCGTTGCGTTGCTGCGTTACGTTGCTGGGGTACATTGCTGGGGTGCATTGCTGGGGTCCGTCGTTGCAATGCGTGGCTGCTGCGTTCTGCCGTTGCTGTATTCCGTTCCGGCGTTGCTGCGTTCCGTTCCATTCCGGCGTTGCTGCGTTACGTGGCATGGCTGAGTCCTTACGTGGCTGCGTCATTGCACTCCGTGGCTGCGTTGCCGCGGTCCGTTGCTGCATTGTTGCGTTGCTGCGATTCGTTGCTGCATTCTGTTCCTGTTGCTGCGTCCCGTTGCCTGCTGCGTTCGGGGGGGGGGGGGGGGGGGGGCAGTGTGGTGCCGAGAGGCCGCGGATGGGCTAGTTGGAGAGTAGGAAGAGAAAAGGTGGGAACTGGCATCCCGGTGCCCGGAAACAGTGTGGTGGGAAAAGGGGGATAGGGGAAGAGGACAGAGGAGAGGGAGCCTGGCAACTCGGTGCCCGGACCCGTCGTGATGGGAAAGGCATGTGTGGTGGGGAACGTGGGATAGGGGGGGGGGGGGGGGACGGCGGAGAGGGAGCCTGGCAACCCGGTGCTAGGGATGTGTATAGAGGGAAAGGCATGTGTGGTGGGAAAGTGGGATAGGGGGGAGGAACACAGGAGCGGAAATCCGGCACCCCGGTGCCAGGGTGGGGAGCAGGGGAAGTGTGGTGAGAGGGGAAAGTGAAAGTACAGGCCGAAGGAACGAAGTTGGAAGGAGCAGTAGGATCCTGCGGAAGTAGTGAGGGAGGGAGAGTTGGCCTTCCGGAGCGGCCATGAACTGGGCGGTTTGCATGGGATGGTGGAGGGGGACGCTGTGAACCTGGCAACCTGGAACGTCGAGGCCAGCGGGGCGGGGCTTGGTGGTGCGTGATTGCGTCACTGACAGCGCGCCCGTGTGTTGCTGGAAAGTCCGTCGCTGCGTGGCGAGGTGTCATGGCGGCTGCGAGGAGTTGGAGCAGTGTCACTTTCTTGTCGCGGCGCTTGTGGGGGATTCCCCTCTCCTGCAGCTCCGTTAACAGGCGCGCTACGGTCCAGGCGGCGATCCAGGGCGGGTCGGTTCCGCTGGGAGAAGCGGTCGGGGCGCCAGCGCCGTGCCGGTGGCTTCGAGCGCGGCGTGCTGGGATGCTGGAGTCGCCGGAAGCCGGGCTGTCGGAAGTTTGTCCCCGAGCGCTGCGTCCGGAGCGAGCGGAGGAGGAAGGGGGGGACTTCCGTGTCCGTTGCCCGCGTTCGGGGGCAGCGGATCGCCGTCTGCCACGGAGGCGTGCCGGTGTGGGACTTGGTTCGCTGGACGATGACGGTCGGTCTGGGTCCCCGTACTGGCAGATTGCCCGGAGGGAGGGATTCCGGTCGATGGATGTGGCCGGTCGGCGGGTTCGGCTGCGTTGGGCCGCCGGGCCGCTCCCGGAGGCGATCGGTGGTGTCTGGAAGCCCTGCCTCGGTGGAGTGCGGCCCCGGGCTGTGCGGGTGGCGGCTGGGGAGGCAAACGGTTCGTCATCATCGGGAGGCCCGGTTAGTAGCAGGTCCATGCTGGCGAGGTAAGGGGTTTATTTTCCTTTCCTGTTCGTTGGTTTTGCGTTGCTGCGGGCATTCTTGCGTTTTGGTGCGAACGACGTAGCAGCCTGACTCTTTTCTGAAGGTGTAGCAGCCTTACGGTTTGGTGCGAAAGGCGTAGCAGGCTGAGCTATGGTGGCCGTGGGTATTTGTAGGGTGTGGCCGGGAGTGGCCCCGTGGAGGTGTGGCCCTGCTCCTAAAATTCAGCTAAGGTTTATCTCCAATTAATAACCAAGTGACTATCTAGAGTTATACTGTAGTTAGATCTTTTGAACATTTGCCATGGTTAGACTTTAGACTTTATTTATTTAACCTGGTTAACATTTTCCTCACAGTTCCATTGGATCAACAGTCCGTGGATCGATCCAAGTGTAAAACTGAAGTTATTTATTTGTATAAAATGACTCCAGCTCAGTGTGAAATGACTGAGCCTCGCCTTGCTGGCAGATTTTGTGTGTTATACTTCAACATTCAGACGAGTTTAACCAAGTTATTTGGTCTTATATGCATTTTAAGATTGAGAGATGTGACAGGATGAAGAAAGTTTTTGGATTAGGATGAAAAGAACCTCTCCACTTACTCTCTCGAGACACGCGCAAATACCTATACTGGCCTTTTCTCCTGCAGCAACATCATAAGTAAGCTGTAAGTTAAACAAACAAGGGTGCTTGATATTCACACATTTTACGCATAAAGTCAAGTCAAGTTATTTTGACTCATCTTAATCTTGGCTGTAATTTTGTTACTTTTGTTCTCCTTTCAAACACCACTAATCATTGTGAAAATGAGTTAAATTTTATAATTTGCGCTCCCAAAATCAATCCTACAACCCTCTTAGTCAACCCACAACATTGATTCGGCATTTGTTTGGAGGTTTAGTCTCGACACCCTTCAGACAAAAGTTGATCTTTTTCAGATTTTCTCCTACCAGAGCTAATTTTGAGCATCTGGGGCACATATACCTTATCGAAGGTCACCTCAGTGATACAAATGCTTCAAATTACCCGAGCTGACATCCCAGCTGCTGGCCCATTTTGTCACACACACACACACAGACACACACAGAGTGCGAGAGGGAAGAAGCTGAAAAGTCCGTGTTGGTTCAGAGGATGTTTGACAAGTGTTTATGTGGATGAAACAGGTCTTGATATATGACTGGAAATAAGATTTATTTTTTGTTGTCAAAGATGTATGTGCATTTTGCCTTGTATTTATGGAGTGTTTAAATGAAACAGATTTTGAATTTGAGCTTTCTTTATTGAGAGAGAGAGAGAGAGAGAGAGAGAGAGAGCGAGGGAGAGAGAGAGGGAGAACACAACCTGCATGAAACACAGACAAAGACAAACATGGCTACCAACACAAGCTTTGCTCTCACTGAGAAAAATGCAAGCTGTTGAGACAGACCTCCACTTACTCACCGAGTGCACCAAGTATTCTGAATAAACAGAAGAATTCTACAGAGTCCGGAAGGAGGAATTAGTCATGTGTGCTCATGATTTTAATATTGATTCAGAGTGAGAGAGCATGAGACTGAGCCAATATTATATCGAGAGCACACAAATTATTCAAGCTAGAGCACCAATTAGTTACTAATACAGGGACACAAATGGTCCGTATTTTGCGCGTCACTCTGAATTACTTTTCTTTTGGGACGACGAAACAAAAGTTAGGTTTATTCAACAAAACCGTGGGCTTAAAATCACTACAGTTAGGTTTAGGCAACAAAACCACAACAAGGTGTCTGGTCTCTCCTCCCCATCTGCCCACTTTGGTATTAAAAACTACTTCTCTTGCTCTGAATGTTGCATGAATTTAATTGATGTGTCCATCACAAATAAAGGATCCTAATTGACTTTTAATCGGCCTTGTTTTCCTCCTAAGCGACAAAAAAAAGAAAAGACAATTCATGTCCATGTCCACAAAACCAATAGATTTGGCATTTTGTGACGATGATACTCGGCTGGAAGCAATGGAGTTTCTGTCTTACAGGTTCTCTCGGATGGTATCGTGTACACAGATACAGCCGCTGGCTTTTAACCAGATCCAGCTTTCCAGCTTAACATGTCTCATGCTGTCTTGAGATAGAGGCCAGGGAGAGTGAATTGTCTCCCTCCTTACAATTGTAAAGCCGTAATATGTATGCAGATTTAAAAACACTGGAGCATTGTGCAACTTATTCCCTATTGACTTCATGATTATTTTTTATCAACAGAAAAACACAATCAGTCTCCATGTGTTTATAACAAATTGTATATTCATCCAATATCTCTGGTTTCACCACAGCAACTCATGGAACCCAGATCTTGCATGAATGTCTACATTATTCATACTCATCGTGTAAGATCATTTTCTTGATAATATTGGATAAGCAGATTGATTTAAGAATAGCTCTTTCAATTGATCTAGTTGTTTTTCTGACAGCTATCACACCAGCCTAAACTTAACCAAAGCCAACGGACAAACCAGACTTAACAAATGTGACGAGTAAGCACATTCTAGAGCAGGGGTCTCAAACTCATTTTCACTCCGGGCCAGTTGAGTAGGGTTGAGTATGTCAAGCAGTCAAAATTGCAGATCACGGGTGGTAAAATGATACAGTGGTTACCACTGCTGCCTCACATTAAGTGGGTTCTGCATGTTCTCTGTGTGGGTTACTTAAAAACTCAACAGACTCAAGTTTATGGCAAATGTTGGCAGCTGTACTTTCTCCCTCATTTCAGCCATGTGAACAGGATATAGCCCACCTACAGACAGTGCACGTCAAAGAACAGACTTGCTGCCAAAACCAGTTGGACTCCCACATGACGTCTTTCTTTCCTCCAATTTGAATACTTAAACATTGCAGCCACTGACAAGCACCTTGGAAGAGTGTTGTCGTCTCACACTCAGGACACGAACACGGTAAATATAAACCATGCTGTCAAAATATAATTAATTTGTACAGTTACCTCTTAAGATGACACTGGTTATAACGTAGTTATTTGGCTTTGTATGCTGTTTTTAATTCTTAAATGTGCATGGTATGAGCCAAGTGATAAGACTAATGTAATATTAGAACTCAACTAAACCCTATTTGGACAGGATACATTTCCATCTGGGAGGTGGGGTGATTTAAACACCTGGTCTGTGATACTTCTCTTGAGTTGACACTTGATCACTTGGAAAGTTTTGTGGAATTGATGGCAATCGACTTGCACAACAAGGTATCTCCAAACCAGCCCTTCTTAAGTTCATTGGTACCTCTGAACTGTCTTGTGTCAACAGCTCTCGGGTTGAGATCAAAACTCTGCAGCGGTCAATTCAAACAGTGGCCCTTCTTAATGTAATCCTGCTTTTTGGATACTTGGCTTGTTGCAGCACCGAACTTCTATCAGACCTCAGGTAACAGTCTACAACCTGGTATTTTTATGTGAAAAAAAGAGTTTTTAAATTATTATTATTATTATTATTTTTAATCAGATTTTGTTCGTAACATAACTTCGTGTTTTACTTATTAGGGGAAATAAGACCACAATTTATTTTGTTTTCTCGTTCATCTTAAAGACTTTATTTTTCCCTGTCAAACAGTTATACTGTTTGCAGCAGTCTTCAGGTTCAGCATGGCTGTCAATATTCCCGGACTGATAGCAATGGTGTTCTTCTACCTGCTGGTTCTCGGAGTCGGCATCTGGGCTTCTATCAAGTCCAAAAAGGAGGAGAACAAAAGTGCGGCTGACAAACTGGAGATGGCTCTGTTGGGAAACCGAAGCATTAAAAAGGTGGTGGGGATCTTCACAATGACAGGTACAGCGTTACATTGTAGATAGGTAGAGGAGGTGGCACTTTAACTGGATTTTGTCCAACCTTTACAGCTTGCAAGCGGTTTTGCAAATTCCTTTCACTGGAAATTAGCTAACGCCTGCTTAAACATGTGTGAATGCATTCCAACTTGCCATCACGTTTTCTACCACAACATAAATGGGAAAATAATTTGGTATTATATCAACGGGAATTGTAGAAGACGGGGTTGGTGACGAACTGAATTATCTACAGCACATGTGTCAAACTCAAGGCCCGCGGGCCGAATCCAGCCCGCCACGTCATTTTATGTGGCCCGCGAATCCGCCAGCAAAAAAAAAAAAAAGAATTCTTTTTTTTTTGGAAAAATAATTAAAAGTTAGACTTGAAAATAAAAGTATCCCCATGGTCGAAATTATGAGATAGAAAGTTGAAATTATGAGATAGCATGTTGTCTGTGTACCGACATTAAAACTATCACAACAGGTGGACAGGAGAGGCAACAGCCCGAAAAGCGGTTTTCCAACAATTGAAAAAGATCGACAAATAATCACAAAATGTCCACGAAGAGAAAAATTGATGGAGAGGGAAGAAAATGTAATGAAAGATGGGAAAGCGAATACATGTTTGTGCTTCAAGGAGAACAACGGGTCTGTCTTCTGTGTTATGAGGCGTGTCGGTGATGAAGGATACAATTCACGTTGGCATTTTGACACCAAACACGGAGCTAAATTTAGCCTCCAAGAAAAACATCAAATTGTCCAAGAATTAAAAGGCAGACTGCAATCACAGCAGAATATATTTACACAGCTACAGCCCAGTGCATGCTAAAGGTATGTGAGCAGAGCTCCGACCAGATACAGACTTTTACAAATGTCAGTTTGTGAAGAAACACCATCGCAGACCGAGTTCATGAACTAGCAGCAATCTAACAACACAGCTAGCTAAGAGACGAGCAGGTACTTGTGTTTCTAATGAACTGTTGATGAAAGCACAGACAACACGGATACAGAGCATCTATCCGTGTTCATCAGACCTGACTCTCAGTGAGCAGCTCTTGGATGAAGCTGCCATGCACAGGACGACGACAGGGAGGAACATGAGTGATGCAGAGAGGTGACACAAACAGCTTTGAACAAAGTTAATGTCATAACTTGTTTGATATTTGTCTTTCTTATTTTCTTTAATAGTTTGATCTTTGATAGAGTAATGTGGGTTTCTTAACCCTAAATTAAAATGATTTATGTTATAATAACAGAAATGTGTTTAAATATCATTTTTCATTGATATAACTGCATGTACAATATTTTTACACTTGAATAAACAATAATCAAATGCAGAGAGTTTTTTAACAATATGTTAGGGAGAAGTTAGTTATACAGTCTTACAGTTACAACCGGCCCTTTGAGGGCGACCGTGATGCTGATGTGGCCCAGAGTGGAAATGAGTTTGACACCCCTGATCTACAGCATCAGAAAACAAGATTTGTTTTTGTATGCATGTACTTTTCTCTATACTGGTTTCTCCTGTGAACTAATTTCTGTGTTTGTATGCGTCTGTCCATCCTGTAGCCACATGGCTTGGAGGCTGCTTCATCATGGGCCTAACTGAGATGCTATACACCCCCTCTATGGGACTAATGTCGGCGGTAAACTACATAGCAGCTTGTTGTTTTACCTTTATTTTGGGTAAGTATTAAAGAATTACAATCAAGAGAAGTTTGATCATGTTTGCATATTTCATGCAACAAAAACACGAAATGAGAGAGAGAAAGAAAGGCAGAAAGGGGATAAAGCACATAACATAACAGGCCCACAGAGGCCTTCTCTGGATGAATTAGTTGACTTCATCTTGTCTGCTGCTTCAAGAATTTTGAAATTTTGTCAGACCTCAATAATGAAATGAAATTATAATCATATATATATATCGTAAATTACAGGTGTTTGTGAGATTCATTGATCTTATAATTATCATTGTACAGCCATTTATTTTGTAATGACTGTATGTATCCGGAGAAAAAGTATTTTAGGGCCCGTGTGCATCATGTGATCCTGTGGGCTTGGTTTGGGTGTATTAAGAGAGCTGGACACAGCACTGCCACAGAAATAAGTAGAACCAGCATTGCTTCAGGATACTTTTAAAGGAAAGAACCAGGGTTAATAGACCAACAGGGATAGCTGAGTGAGCATGACTTCCTCTGTAAGTAAGGTTAGCCTAGTTAGCAAGGCTGAAGGTAACCAAAGAAGGTAACCTTCTACTGCCTGTCACATTGTGCCCTGAGTCCCACATAGCTTCACTTGACTTGAGACTTGAGACCATGTTTGATGAAGTCTGCCTGATCTGCCACTTAATGAAAGCAGGTGTGAATGCAAGGCTGATGATCAGATGTTCATGTAATGTTCAAATAGATCAGATGTTCATATAACATATCCAGACGACGCTCTGCATGTGAATACCAGGGAGGTAGGGGTGTAACGGTTCACAAAATTCACGGTTCGGTTGACTACGATACAGTGGAGCCACGGTTCGGTACGTTTCGGTACAGTAGAAAACTATAAATGCCAGAGAAATGTACTTGATTTTAAAATATATGTATTCATTACAACTAACAACATGAAGTTATTCTTTGACTTTGAACAATGATGGAACTATACCTGAGTGACGCATCTTCTGAGGTGTCTTCTGAGCAATACATAAGCATAAAAAACAAAAACTGCTCCTTAATGTTATGTAGTATTGTTACTTACATCTTCTCCATCATCATTTTAGTATGAACAATGATGGAACTAAACCTGAGTGAATGTGGTTCTTCATCAATAAAGGTTTGAACGTGGCTCTTCATCAATAAAGGTTTGAACGTGGCTCTTCATCAATAAAGTAAAAAAAAAATAAAATAAAGTTTTTATTTTATTCAAACGTATTGTTCGGTTCGTCATGCGTACCGACCCGTGAGCCTCGTACCGAACGGTTCAATACGAATACGCGTATTGTTACACCCCTACAGGGAGGTGATGTGTGTTTTTGCTGTTTTTCTTTTGACTGTCTGCATCTTGCATTTGATAAATCTATCCGTCTGTTTTAATATTCAGGTGGCCTTGTGTTCATCAAGCCAATGAGAGACAACAAATATGTGACCATGTTGGACCCTTTCCAGATCAAGTATGGAAAAGCATTCACAGCCATTCAGGCACTGGGTGCACTTTTCTGCGATATTTTGTGGTTGGCTGGAACACTAATCAGCTTAGGTACGGTATACAAGCACTTTACCTACAACGTCTTTATAGTTTCTATTTTGACAACAGGTGCATGTGTGTGTTTCAGGTGCCACCATGAATGTGATTTTGGATTTGCCCTACTCTGTGAGCATCTGGATCTCTACTGCTGTGGTGATTGTCTACACACTGCTGGGCGGCCTCTACTCTGTGGCATACACAGACATCATACAGGTCATCCTCATTTTCATCACCATGGTGAGGATACTATACTTTTATGCGATACGTTTTAGGAAAACAGGAAACAACAGTCTCTTGACTGTGTTTGGAACAACCTGTGACTAATCATACTTCATTCGTGCAGATAAAATTGTGACGAGAACAAAGTGTTCTATTGAAATCCGATACAGTAGTTGTGCAATTAATGAATGGTCCTACAGTGTGTGGTGATCTAGTTGGTTGATTCATGTTGTTCTTTAATGATGCTGACAACATATTCTAATAAAAAACAATTCTGTCCTCAAAAATGATTTATTGTTACATTATGAGCTTTGCCAGGGTATTTTCTGGGCTTGTTGTACTTGATTGCATTGGAATGCAGGTGCACCTATTATACGAATATTAAAAGGTTTGCTTTGTCTTCAGGAATTTGTTTCTCATATTGAAATGTACACACACACACATTTTCTGTAGCTTATCTTGCCTTATTTAGCTGTTTAAATGATTTATTTTTGCTTTAGTTGCTGTCATGTGTTCTTTGTCTTTGCAGAGTGTCTGTTTACCGTTTGTCCTGATAAACCCCAACCATGTGGACATTACTCAGACGGCCCTGAACAACACTTTCCAGGCGCCCTGGATTGGTAAACTGGAGAGGAAGTTTGCTTGGACCTCTATCGATACCTTCTTATACACTGTAAGACATTTCAAGTCAGTTAAACTTGCAAACAAAAGTTCACCTGCTGCCTTGAAAATGTGAGTTAACTTGAAGACTGCTTTTGATTCAACTCAGAAATTAAAGTTAATCAAGTTGATTTAACTGCAATGTTCTAGTTGTCTCAACATTACTGTTAACATTACTGAACTTTTTTTCACTTGTTGTTTGAACTTGATACAGCGAGTTAAAACAAAGAATTGTTTTACATTATCAGGTCAAGAAAACTTTCCTTACCTAGTGAAACCAACACGCATTTCTGCATTATTGTAGCTCACAGTTTCAAGTTAAAATAACTTAACCATGTGTATACAACTTGCCATTTCAAGTTAAGAGGATTTAAATTATGAATTGGTTTCAACTTACATATAAAAGTTAACTGCAAGTTTGCTTTGTCAGAAAATAAAAAAAATTAAATCACCCATAATTCTTACTTCTGATTTAAAAATATAGCATTTATTTGATGAAAAGATACACAAGCTTGAACATTGTGTTTAAGTACATCTCACACATGCCGACACTAAATAGCTGTGTTTAAAACAATGTTACCACATACAAGTGGAGGCAATCTGAGAGAATGGGGTTGTGGACAGACAGACAGAAGGTGGTGTTGTGGACAGACTGAGAGAAGGTGGGGTTGTGGAGAGACAGACAGAAGGTGGGGTTGTGGACATTTTATGGACCTCTTTTAACTATCTCACATTTGTCACTATACAACTGTGAGATAATTAAAATAGGTTCATAAAATCATCCACAAAAATGTTGCATACTACCTTAAACAGGCCATAACATCAATACAGTCATGTTCAACACATAATATTAACATATAACTTATGTTGACAACTAGTAGTGTTGAGGTAAGGTACTATGAGGCAAAATGTGAGATAATGAATAGTTTCATAAAATCTCAATATAAACAAGAACATTGTAAACACAGAAAAAGGGCATGACTTAATCGCATACTTTGAGAAAGGGGGAATGAGAGAAGAGATGCAGAGGTAAAATGTTGGATACTGGGAACTTTATAAAACAATTCTTAAGATTTTTTTTGTGTTTTCATTATAACAGTTAGTGTATCGCGAAAGTTTTTTTAATGTTTAAACAACCAACCTACAGTTCAGAACAGTCTGTAAGGTTTTTCACTTTTACATTTTTCAACAAAACTTCACTTGCTTTGTCTATACCCAATATGCAACTCCTGTTAAACCATGAACAGTGTTTGTATGAACAACAAAGTTAGAGTCCAGAATAACAGCCTCCTCCAAGCAGGGACTTCAGATGTGCCTTCATTTGTTTACTTGCGATATCTGAGCAGTTTGTTTCTGAGCCCATGGACTCTTGCTGAGCATTGGTCCGGTTTAATGTTCATAATGACCCTCTGAAGGAACTAGATTGCGGCCATTAATGGCCTCTCCATTTTGAAGAGTGGGTTCAGCCACAGGTACAGAATCATAAGGTGATGCCTCAGTATCAGAAACAGAATCCTCTTCTATTGCATTTGTAAGCGTATGATGTACAAAAAGCTCTGGTCTTAAACTATTTAGGGTGGAAAACTTATGATTGCGACTTCTATGAGCAGTAAATGTTGACAGTACACTAGACTTAAATAAGCTACCTGCAAATGGACACTTAACAGTTTCCCTGTTCCTCAAATGAGTCTTCAGATGAGCAAAAGATGTGTTAATGTTACTTGGCTCTGAGAATGTACACAAATCGCAGGACAACTTATTCACAATTGTATGACCTTCTTTCAGATGTTCCTTAAAATGTATTTTAAGTTCAGCTTGGTTTTGAAATGTCTTCAAACATTCATCATAAATACAGACAAGGCCTAAACACCTACGATGATGTCCATGATGCTGTTTATAATGCTGGATTATTTTTCCTTGTCCATTGGAGGAGAATGCACAAAACTTACATTTCCACGTCATGAACTGGACATTGTTGATATCTGGAAACAGAAAAAAAATAAATGAATTGCATGTTTCGTGAAAAAAGCAAATATATGTATTCAACACAAATACAACATTTATTTCCTTTATGATTAAATTATCAATCTTTACAATTTCAAAATACTTAAAACAAAAACAGGGATCAAGTGATTTTGAAGCAAACATCCTCGAGATTAGAAAAAAAGGATAAACCGATTCATACATCTAATTTTCAAATACACTTATTCAGTTTATTGAGTTAGCTAAATCGTGTGCAGTATAATAATAGCCCTGCAAGAGTTTCAAACTTGATGATGGTTAAAATATTCAGTTTTAGCTTTGTTATAAGTGAGACAATAGATTGTGATGTTGAAATGTATTACATTTACTTGTCGAGAGTACGAGAACCGCCTCTCAATATAATCCAATTCAACAGCGCAAGTCTCAGGAATGAGTAAAGGAAGTCTCTGAAACCCTCCAACCTGTCAAAGATTACTAGAATAATACGTATATAATTTATTGTTGAATTGTTAATATCAACTTGTTTGTAGAACATTTAGTGCCAGGCCCTAACCTGCATAATATATCTCATTATGTATGTCAAGTCTAAACATTACAAAAACAAACTACATAAAGTTGTACTTTTCAACAGTTAACATTAAACTGGTGTTGGGAACGTAGAGGGGCGTGTTTGGGTTATCAGCATTTTAGAAACTGAATTCTTGACATCAATAGAATTATTAATGTAAGTAACAATTATTAATGATTATTAATAACAACGGGGCACCACCCTGTAAACATGGACTAATAACCAAACGATAAACTAAGTCTCATAATTAGTGGCCACTCGTAATGTCAATAGTCGGGTGCGACTACACATTCGAAGTGACAGTGAAGGGTTAAGTTCGTACACAAGACTACTACATACAGATCTTATTACACAAATATGCACAAGTAATCACAAACGACTGCTCTTTAAAATATAACAGAATTTATTAAATCGAAATAATAAGTGATCAGCTCAATTAATATCACAACCAACAACGCTATCATACAATTGTATGTGCCTAATATCTAAACAAATGAATAAAATGGGTGATGATGTATGACAAGTATGTGTGTGTGTGTGTGTGGGTCTGTGTGTGGAAAGGAAGGTGGGTCTTAAAGCTATCGCTGAAGACTACAAAGATGGCGGCGTCGAGTGACGCAGACAAACAGGGAGGGGCCTTAAAGCGTTATAGCTAAAACCTACCACCAGATGACGGAGTCGAGTGACTTAGACCAGTGATTCATAACCATTGGGCCGCGAGCGCCACCTAGAGGGCCGCGAAAGACTTTCAGTTTTGCACCTGTGGGCCGCGAGGGCCGCGGGACCGCATAGGTTATCAATTGAAGACACCAGAGATATTACTGTTATCCATGAGACGCTCAGTTACAATATAGCTTCCCACCACCTGGTGGCGGTAATGTGTCAGTCAGTTGTTTAACAAGCTGCAATAAGCAGAAGAAGACACTCAGCTAGCCGCTAGCCTGTAGCGAACGTTATGGATAAGTTATTAAAAAGAAAAAATGAAGACGACAGTGGTGCCATACCCCCCAAAAGTCTAAATGTGTGCGCAAGTACAACCCTGACTTTCTTAAGTACGGCTTTGTGAACGGAGGCAACGAGGCAGAGCCGAGTGCTCAGTGTGTGGAATGTGAGCTAATGCTATCAAACGAAGCTCTGAAGCCTTCAAAAATAAAGCGACACCAAGCGACGAAACATCCAACGCTCTTGGGAAAGTCTGTTGGGCTTATTGTTGCGTATGCAGGTTTACATACACATGATAATAAATGTCTTTGTGATGATCATTGTATCATCTCATTTATTTAACAAGGGTTTTGCCTGTTCAACGGCGGCATCCTCGATCCCCTCCCCTTCCGTTCCTACGGCTTGTTTGCGCAAATACGTCACAAAACATGTCCGTGTTTGGTATCCCAGCATGCCCAAAATTTCTTATGGTTTCTCCACAAAAGGAGCCCACACACACACTGTCCAAAGTCGCCATAACCGCTGCAAGTTGTATCTTGCAGCATTTCGACGGAAAAAGACACATTACAGACCCGACAACGTGCTAGCGGATGTTACCATGGAGCTACTGCCTTCAGAAAACGCTAGTACTTATAGTACAAACCTTATCCTCCTCATCCATAAGCCGTCAACCAACGTTTGCGTAACTGAGCTATTCTCATTCTCGGTCGTGCTCTCGGTCGCAGCCATTAAGCACAGCAAGTCCGCTACTCACACACCATGTCTTCGACCATATATACATAGTTTTTGCAATTTGCAAAGGCTAAAAATAAAAGGAAAATAATATAATATCAAAATATAAATGGAGAAACACCTTTAGTGTGTCAGAATATCATGTGGTTACCATGTGTCCATTTGGGTTTCCAAATGTCCTTTTAGAGCTCCGCCTGGATCTCTTCATGGAAGAAACACTGTAGAATGGTCATACTTTGTCCAATCTTCTTCAAATTTGAGGCAGTTGTTCACTGATAGTGTAGTTACAGCCCTATACTGTCCTTTACCTGTACAGATACAGCCACCGGCAGTTATTTATACTGAAAGATACTTTTTTATTTTATGCGGACAAAAATCTTAAATTTTTACTGACTCCAAAGGCCCACTGCTCTGTTTCTGTATGACCTACAGGTTGTCTGACACTTTTGATGCATATAGTCAGAGTGGGCCCCGGGACACTTTGTACTTGAAAAGTTGGGCCCCGAGGTCAAAAAGGTTAAGAACCCCTGACTTAGACCAAATGGCGGAGGGGGGGAAGTCAGCTATATGTGGTTGCGTGTGTCGGCGCACACGTGTGTTAGAACAATAGGTGAGAGTTTCACCCACAATCCGGAGCTCTATGTGTGTGCAAGTTACGGAAAACAAGAGGAATAAAAGGGCAGAGAGAGGAATCAGAGTTTCTGTGTGCAGTGTCGCGTCGTAGTGAAAATGAGGATCGCCGATCGTATCTCACACAAGTTGCCGTTGTCGCTTCGCGAACTGACGACACTTATGCCCGATAGTCGCGTTTCCACACTTCACTCACAGAATCGATTCAAGGAAATAGAGCAAGAACAAAAATGAAATCAAATAATCCCAAAAGCAAACAGTCAAACAGGAAACGCACAGTACGACGGGCCTCGGGGCTCCGTCGACGATTGCGCAATCTCTCAGCAAAACGAAAACAATGACTTCAACACGACACAAACACGGGAATAATAACATATAAATGAATGGCCTGAATTAAACTTAAGTTAATTTAAGCTAAACTACGCCCAGACACCGTGACTCTTACTATGAGATGCTTCGTGGCAAGGTTGTAGAGTGTTTGTCGATGAATGGTCCTTCCTCCTCCAGGAGGAAAAGAAAAGCGTGAGGCTGCTGCTGTTTCGGCGTCGCTGGTGAGCGGCTGCTGTTTCGGCGTCGCTGGTGAGCGGCTGCTGTTTCTGCCCGGCTCGCTGCAGAGAGGAGGGCCTGTGGTTTCCAACGTCGGCTGAGACACGTGTCGGTTCGTATCTCCCGGTAATGGTCGGTGAAGGAAGATTGTCTGGTCTCCCTAGTACCGTAGCGTGTACACGAAGGTGGGGAGTGGTGCGTGGGAGGAAGGATGCTTTCAGCGGACCAAGGCCTTAAACTCAGAATAGACGTGGTCGATTTCGTCCAGCGAAATGGCACGTGCGTGCTGAGATGAGTGGGGGTTGAGGTCGATCGGGTCCTCTGGTGATTCTTCTTAGAGACTAGACGGAAGTCCAGAGCGAAGAGAGCGATTTTGGGCTGCGTTGCCGCTTATAAGCGGGTCTCTGCGCACAGCGGGAGATGGCTTGTCGGCCAATGAAAGGTCCACCTCCGTGGTGGACCGAAGGTGGAGGTGTGGTCATCTCCAGGGGGCAAGGATCAGACCCCAGGTCATTTGTGAGGAGGGGAGGCCCATGTGAGGGACTCAACCAGCCAGGAGGTGGCGCCAGAACCCCAACACTGGCTAACAGCACTATGGCCTCACTGATCCTGTCTGCTGATGTGGAGACACACTGCTGGTAATAGGAGGGGCTGGTTGTAACAAAATGTCAACTGTTTGGAGACCCTTCACTGAACAAGGCTCAACTATTTGCGTTTAACCTACAATTGGCTTTCGACGTAGTTAATTCAACCATTTGCCAGCTCCGTTTGTCTGTGTAAACATACCAGTGATGAAGCGAGTTGACTGCAGAGGGAGCGGTCAAATACACGTGTCTGAATAATTCATATCGTCTCTACTGGAGGATTTGTTGTCATTTTAAATTAATGTTTTTACTCTACGACAGGAGTAAACTACAACTAAAAGTCCATCTCTTCATCTCTGTGCCGTTTCTACTCTGCTGTCCGCGGAGTTCAGCATACTCTCGTACAAACATGCACGTGCGCACACACACACAGCAGAGAGAGAGAGAGAGGGGGGGGGGGGGATCAAAATGTCCGCTTTCCAGTCTTTGCTCTGAATGCAGTTGCGTTCCTAATGAGCGGCATGCTCCGCATTAATATAACGTTAAGTAACGTTACTGGCATTAAAATATAATATAACGAGGAGCAAAGCATAGGCAGTGACTCAGCCATTCAATGTGAATCCAGCAGGCATGAGCTAATTTAAGACAGTAACGTTAGTGGAGGCTAGCAAACTTGCTGACTAATGTTAGCTAGCTAGCTAGCTCGTTTTTCACTTGGGGGGGATGGAGGTGTTCAGCGAAAAACTTCAGTGGCACATATAATAATGAATAAAAAATAATATTGCGGTCACATTAAGAATTAACCAATAGTTTATACTTCTACATTAAATATGTTTTATTAAAAGCACTACAGATTAAATAGGTCCACCATTTATCATTTTAAAAGTTCGCGGGCAAAACAGACCGGGGAAACTGTTAAACTAACGGAGTTGTACCTCAAACCGGACAGTTTTTAGCAAATGTTTCAATACAATTCACTTACAATGTTGATAAAAATGATCGTGTAATGTTTTCAGTTGATTTAATGGTGTTAAACTGAAGTTAAACTTCGTACCTTTCAAGAAAAATATTGTTGTAATTATTACAGTTAGCTTTGCCTTTACCAGAGTCGTTAAAACGATGCTAACATTGATATGTATGAATTAATATTATTTACGTTTGGTTGGCGATCGCCGAAGAAAATGACAGCGTAATGACCGGAAAGGGCGTCACGACGGAATCGTTCGAGACAGGCCAATAGCAGCTAGCGCCGACCGAGGCAGGCCATCGTTACGTTAGCTAAACATCAAGACCACACATTTAGCCTTTAAAAAGCCCGACCTACACAACTGTGTTACATTACGAACGTTACACATGATATTAATTAGGAAAAATACTCAAAGTCATAATTTAAACTCACCTCTGTGTGCTGAAGCCCAGCGAAAAAAATCCTCACTGCGCTCTGTTCTGTCCGCTCTTCTTGTTGCAGGCAGAAAGTAACGTACTCTTCCTCCGCCTCGAGTCATTAGCCGTTGTCAGGTATATAGTGCCCCTCCGCCGGTAGCAAGAGTCCTTTCTTGTTTACCACAAAATGCCGATATTTTTATTGGAATTTAAGTATATGACTTATCTGCAGTGTTTAACCAGTAGATTATGTAAAAGCTTCAACCTGGCCATGGTTTAAAAAAGAAAGTTTCCCTAAAACTCAAACATTGCAGCAAATGTTTTTTTTCATCCCCCACTCCCGCCTTCTGTCTCTTTTTTTTTTTTACTGATAACTTAAAATCACAAGTTCAATCAAAACTTCAAAATCTCAAAAAGTCAACACAATGAATTACTGTAAGTTTACCTTTCAAGAACTTGAACAGCTGAGTTCAAAATGTAAAATGTGTCAGAGCTCTTTGAGTTAAAGAGAAGAAGTAAGTGGACATAACTAAACAGGGCTGTGCTGTTTTACAGTGTATCTGGTGAGCTCAAGACATTTGAGGATGGTTTGCTCCAGTGTAAATAGATCAGCCTCCATATAATGGTGTAGCTGGTTACATACAATAAATGGCTATATTGATTTGTATAATGTTGGCATAACAGTTTCATAGGTTTTTCAGGAAAACTCACAGGAATATGATTCAAATTGTATCCTCGTCATTTGATTAAAATGGTCACTTTCAAGTTGCAGTCAATGTAAAGCATGGAAGGTTTACTGTAAATGTCCCACTATGGTCTAAGTGTTTCTTCAGACCATCTCCACCCTGAAAAACAACATTCAGTGAACTTGTTGTGAAAAAAACCACGACATAGTTCTAGATTGGTTGATTGGGAGTCCTGCTTCGGTCCAGTTTTGGGGACTGATGCACCTGGATTGATAAAAGGACATTGGTAGATGTTATTTTCATTTCTTCTTTCTCCTGTTTATTGAACCCACAGCCCACCTAGATTTGATCAATTTCTAACCATACCCATGCACGCACATTAAGAAATCCACCTAAATGTGATGTGTGATTGACGATCTCAACTCTCACAGATTCAACAGGACAATTCAATAACAATTAATATGACTGTATTACTTCCAGTCACTGGGAAGCCTGGGAATCCAAGCCTTCCACCAGAGGATCTTGTCTGCTACTTCCACATCGGCGGCTCGGGCCACATGCTTTGTTGGGGCTTTCGCTGTTATCATATTTGGAATACCTCCTATACTGATCGGGGCAGTGGCTGCTTCCACAGGTAATAAGAGCTTCTAAAGACATAAACTGATTTTTATTGAAAACATGCAAAGATGGTAACTAAAGTATAAGTACATATGTGTGTGACTGCATTAAACCAAATCCCCCAGAAGCTATTACATTTAATGCTGTGCTTCTCAACGTTTGAGTAAGAATCCTGAGCATAGTCAATTGAAGATTGCATAGATTTGATCAGAGGAGATGTTTGAGACAAAACAATTAACAGTTTAAGAACTGCTGAGACATTTGAGTTCCCAAAGGTAGCTGAAACGAGTAACTGTGTGTTAAGACAGAATAGGAAGTCATTTAAATCAGCAGAGACAAGTGAATGGAGAAAAGATAATTGTTCAGTATAACAGATGATGTGTGAGTTGTGTGAGATGATGAGTCTTGATTGACAGCCCCGAACAATGACAGCATGGAGATAAGAGTGAGCATGTCTGAACTGTATGAGAAATAAACGACAGGCCTAAGCATGCTAAAGGGAAGTCTTCCTGACTGGACTTAGTCTAGCGTTTCATTTGGCGGACAACATTGTATACAAAGTTAATGGAAAGACAGGATTAGGTGCAAATTCGCCCTGGCTAATTGCACAATTGCAAATTGAAGCACATACTTGAAAATTGCAAAGTTTGAGCAGTCAATTTGTGCGAATTCCGAGGCTTTGTGAATCTGCTTCATTAATGCACAGAGATTAGTGGAAGAGGGAGAGAGACATGGAGACAAATGGGAGAAGGAAGCGGAGCTCCTGGTGAGATCATTTAGAGGCTGAACGGAACTCAAACACAAAAATGGTCAAGCTGTTAAATTCCTGTGAACATATCAGAAATATGCTTCATTCTCTCTTTGTTTATCATATCTGTCGACACGCCAGACTGGAACCTCACTTCTTATGGTTCTCCGTCTCCGTTGGAACGTGGGGAGGGAGCTATGATCCTGCCTATCGCCCTGAACTACCTCACCCCAACCTTCGTCGCTATCACCGGCACCGGAGCCATTTCTGCCGCTGCTATGTCATCAGCCGACTCTGCTTTGCTCTCCGCAGCCTCGATTTTCACTTGCAACATCTACAAGACTATCCTGAGGCCTCAGGTGTGAACAACTAAGAATGTTTCTTAAATTGCTACATCTCAAAAAAAGAGGAGGCACTCCTTCCTTTTCCCTTTTCAAAGATTTGAAAGACTTGAATGAGAAACTGAAAAGAGTTAGAAGCAACTGCAAGTGACATAAAAGTAATGAATGGGCATTATGGAGAAAAGAGGCAGTAGATAAAGTAGAAGGGTAGAATGAGAAAAGATTGAGAGAATGTGAAACCTTAGCTCCGTTACTTCTCTGAAACAAATTTGTCTCTACTATTTCCTTTCTATTCAGGCATCACAGACAGAAATCCAGTGGGTGATCCGTGCTACTGTGGTTGTGACAGGCTTGATCGGTGCATCACTCACCAACCATAAAAATAGTATCATGTGGATGCTGTTCCTTGCTTGTGAAGTGTGCTACATATTGATCTTCTCTCAGCTCGTCTGTGTCCTCTTCTTCAACATATCCAACTTCTACGGGGCTGTTATGGGCTGGTCGACAGGGTTGGTGTTAAGAATGCTCAGTGGAGAGCCATCACTAGGGGTAGCACCAGTCATACACTTCCCAGGATGCACTCTCGAGGATGGCATTTATGTTCAGTACTCCCCAGTGAGGACCATCGCCATGCTGTCTGCCATCGCTGCCAACTTGTTGTTCTCCTACCTGGCTTCTGTGCTTTCCAACAAAGGGTTGCTTCCTGAGAAATGGGATGTGTTCAAAGTGAAAGCCCAGCACTCAGCACAACCACCGACACCAAGCGATGACGGCAAAAGATACAATGAGGAGATGCTTGATGAAACGGAATCTCACCAAGATACATTAGAGCCAATGATTACCACCACATGTTAAAGATTGTATGTGCAGTACTTTAATGTAATAATAATTATCACTGTCACATACAAGCAGTTTCTTTTGGAGTATTCAAGCTACTGTATTTGGGTTTTTCATAAACGGGGGCTTATCCTCTGAGGATGAGGAGGACTGGAACCAAGAACTGGACCAGGGAGGATCACATTGCTTGTGATATGGATGAGGTGATGTAGCCAGACCCTGAGAGAAGGCGGGATCCATTGTCAACATTTTAATAAATTGTTTATTTGTTTTGGTTTTTGACGAGAGGTTTTCAAATGTGATAATAATGCCACTTAATCAAAAAATTCCATTTATTTAGTGTACAGCAGCATTTACACTATTATTAACAGGAAATATTTTATAAAGGAAGCCATCAATTAAATATTGACTTTTCTTTTTTTTAAATGCCTTTTGGTCGCTCTCCATGCTGTCTGACTCATTTAGCCACCGGATCATCACAATCCGGTCCCATTGCCATCCGACTACATAACAACAGTGGAGACCACAGACTCATTACTCTCCATCTTTTTTGACTCTCTGTTGGGCTGATTTATTCATATACTTTCTACACTATAGGAGCTTTAGTTTATTGTATACTATACCATACATTGCCGTAGTTCATTTGATGTTCTGTTACACTGCTATATTCTGTAAGACTGCTATGTAATTGTGTCAACATCATATACTTCATTGTATTTCTATGTGTTATGTAAATAAAATATACATTCATTCAATGTTAAACACAGCTTATACGCGGATATGTGAGTTCTAGTGCAAGAAGGTAAAATACTCTGTCTCGTCCGTGCTCGTTTAACTGCTGGACATAATACTTCTGTTACAAATAAACCTTATTGCTTGAATTGAGCTAACGCCTCCACCTAAGTCTGTTCACCTGAGTTTTCTCCTCAACATGAGTTTCATTCTCAACAGTTTTTTAATAAATATCCTGAATTCATCCAAAGTTTCAAAAGAAAATATATTTCATTCTGAACTCTTAGTGACGGTAGCAACGAGTCAGTTACTTTTAACATGGTGAATGCAGTCCATTGAAGAAATAAATTCCCCAGGTATTGCTATATTGATGTTGGCTGCTGCACCCAGCCTCTCTCTGTGTGAACCCGGCTGATCTGCACCTTGTTGTGGCTTGTCCTTTGAAGTTCTGATTGTTAACTCATGTCTATCATCTCATCACTTCACGTCTGAACACCCCATCTTGGCTGGCTTTCACCTCTGGCATGTGTGCTGGAGACTGCCAGCTCAAAGTCATGACAAAATGAAAGAGATATTTTTACTGGTAACCTTAAAAGTGCTTACATTGCTGGATTGCTGCTCCCCTATGCATCAGAGCGCAGCCTCAGGCAGGACTCTGCTGGCTGTTGTGCCGACTCAAAACTGAAGGTGAGCGGGCCTTTGCAGTCGGGGCTCCTCGGCTGTGCCCCTGCCTGAAGATCTGCGGTTTGCCGAATCAGTGAGATCTTTTAAATCCCTTAGCATTTTAATGTTTTGATTAATGCCAGCACATCTCTTATCTGTATTTTACTCCATTATTTTAACTGTCTGATGACCTCTTTTTGTTGCCTGCAGTCCCGACATGTTTTAATCCTGGTTAAACCATGTAAAGCACTTGCAACTTTATTTTGAAAAGTTATGAAGTGATGCACATTCTTGCAGGCCTAATTCGGCCAGTACAAGTATCCAACAATCTGGACATTTGTGTGACCTTTTTAGGACAGGTAAATCCTTCCTCATGAAGAATGAACATGCACAGCTTCTCACTGAAGACATCTTATTTCAAACCCAAACTCTTTGTTTTCTAGATTCAGTGTATTTGTTTGCAAACTACAATACTTGATGGTAATGTCTGTGCATTGTAGAGAAAGGATAGCCTATGTGATGTGGCAGACAGACAGCCAATGCAGTCTGAAAGAATAAGTATCACCCTATAACTTATGCTAGGAGAGTAGAACTTCAGTTCAAGGATATTCGGCATGATCTGAAATATATTATTATTTGCTTAACAAAGTAGATGTCCACTACATTTTTTTTTACATTTGATATTTTTTACTTTTATTGTATATACTGTGCATTTTTGTACTCAATATTTTTTTCATTTTTACTCTGTTACTTTGATTGCTTATCCGTATCATAATGCTGCTGTAGCGAATACATTTCACCCTGCGGGATTAATAAAGTATCTCTCTATCTATCTATCTATTCACACTCCATACCAGTTGGTGGCGGTAATGCGCCCTAACGTTGTTTGCCAACCACCATAATAAAAGAAGAAGAACAACGAAAGGACGCATGCGCAGTTTCTGTTTGAATCCGACTGGTCCGTTTCAAACTCAGACCGCGGCTGTGTTGTGTTGTTGTCCATGCAGTCAAATGCATGGACATTTATACTCAGCCAGCATGCCGTTATCTTGCCTCGCAAACAAGAATAAACAATGAGACAGAAGAAGAAAACAAGTCAAAGCAGATGTTTTCCTTTGAAGCATAGTGTCCTGTCTTTACGATACCCTGAAGGCGCTTTATGGCCTGTTTACAAATCCCTTTGTTATCAGTTTGCCCCACAATAAACCATGGAGACACCCAGCCAGATGCTTCCTTTGATGTCACTGTGACCTGGTCAAAGAGTTAAGTCACAGTATGCAGAGACGGAATAAACCTGTGAACCATCACACATCATAAATACCTAAAGTTTCTTTTGGAGTATTCAAGCTACTGTATTTGGGTTTTTCATAAATACTCTGTCTCGTCCGTGCACGTTTAACTGCTGGACATAATACTTCTGTTACAAATAAACCTTATTGCTTGAATTGAGCTAAACGCCTCGACCTAGGTCTGTTCACCTGAGTTTTCTCCTCAACATGAGTTTTATTCTCAACATGGTAGCAGAGAATGGTTTTAACGATCAGTAGGCGATAGATCTCGTGACGGACTTTGGAGTTGAAGTATTTCCACCAGGTTCGTGTGTTGCCAGTTTTTGACGGTCAGTGGAGCAGTACACGCATGAGACACAAGCCTTGCACTCACCACAGAAACACGAACACTAGGTTTGACTGAGGAAAGCTGAGGGATATATGTGTCAGTTATACTTGCAGTGTGGACATATTACAGATTTATTGGGAATTGTGTTGGTTAGGGGTTGGAATTTTTTTTAAAGCAAAACACAGTCAGGCACAGGCACTGAACAAGGGAGTGAAAATTGTAGATAACGGCCAGCTGCAGCTGTAGGGAGGGTGAGAGATAGTAGACAAGTGGATTCTCATTCAAGGTAGCAAGGCAGAAGAAAATTTGACAGAAGCTTTGGCTCCATCTGGTGGACATTCGGGAGTACTGCATCCAGAAAAATTTGAATTGAAAAAAAAAGAAAGAAGAACACAAGAAGACATGGCTGGAGCTGTGGCTCCATCTGGTGGCTATTCAGGAGTACTGCGTGCAAAACTGAAAAAAGCAGTAACAGAGACTGGAGGCAAAACAGCATGGAAAAGAGACAAGATTCATTGGGATAATTGCATGAAACAATGGAAAGAGGAGGGATGGTGGAAGGCGGCTAGTCCACTGCCTCCATCAGTCAACAACCTCCGATTCTTTGCCAAAGATTTGACAAAACGAGTGGCCTACGCACAAACAGCAGAGAATAGTCAAACCAAACGACATGTGTTTGTTAACCCCCTGAAGCAAGCCCGCAAAGACAGAGAAGAGGAACATCGAGTGGCGATGATGGCATTAGAAGCGGCCATGACGGATCGGATGAAGGTGGACATGCCGACCGGAAAAGGAAAAACCAGGCCCCATCTGTCACTCGACATCACCCCTACCACACAAGCCCCGGTAGGTCTGGAAAAGACTGCACAGGAACCGGGCCAGGCAGCTCTGGCCTCGGCCCCTGCCGCGCCCTCAACAAACTTGGCGCCCTCAACTGGCCTGTATCCAGCACTCCCTCCGGTCCAGACCAACTACAATGGAGCAGCTCTCTGTCGTGTGATCACGGGCTGAAGAACTAGAACAGACTATAGCCTCAGTTATGGGCTACGGCAGAGAGACCAGCAACCAAGAAGCACCGGTGGAGCGGTCAACATATAAGGTGACGGGCACTCTACACGGAAAAGTCACCCCCCTCAAGGCAGGGACTGGAGCTCCTCCCCCCCAGTATCACCTTCGGTCCCATGGCCCGGCCCCCAAAGGAGAAACAGAGGAGAGAGCCGGTGAATATCCCCTGAGAGCAGCCCCCACTCTCGCACACCCACTGCATGTCCAATTTGTGCCTTTTGGGTTTGCAGACATGACCAGCATGGTACAACAGCTTCCATCCCTCCATGCAGGAGCCGATCCATGGATTGAGCTCACGGAAGCTTTGACTGCTGGCCAACAGCTGGCAGTGGACGACCTGAGAGCACTTCTCTCCCGCTGTCTGGACCCAACCCAGTGTACTGCCCTACTATACATGGCAGGCGCCGGTGTGGCACCAGATGCCGACCCCTTTGATCGATATCGTACAGCGTTGTGGCAGGAGCTCAGAACTAAGTTCCCCACTCCAGTGAACCAAGGCGCAGTGGCAGCATTCATCTGGGCCCCGGCAGAGCCCCCGCCCCTGTATCTGGCCAGAGCAGAACAAGTGTGGTGCCAGGCCTTCAGAGAGCCACATGATGCAAGCATTACCACAGTGGCACTATGGCGCACAATGGTAAAACGAGGCCTCCCTGATGGACCTCGCCAGTGCATGGACGCAGTGGTTGGCCTAGAAGAAATGACACAAGACATGTGGAATGCCCAGCTCCGACATTACCTCTCTAAGCACATTCAAACTGAGGCTGGTACCGACACAGAAATTAAGACCTTGCAGAAGGCCCTACTCAAGAAACAACTCAAAGAACACGACGCGGCTGAGGCCACCATGAAATCTAAGGCTAAACAGCAACAACAGCTGGTAGTCCAACCTGCACCGGCTCCACCTCCAACGGCACCTACTCCCTCTGTCCCACTGGAGGTCATGATGGCTATGATGTCAGCAGGCAGTGAACAGTCACGCCCAATGTTCCCTCTAAGCTGCGCGCTTGAGCAATCGCGCACTGCTCGCACATTCTCAGCGCACAAGAAAATCTATGCAGCGCATAAAATAAAATTCAACATAAACGTATTAATTAATATCTAATATTAGTCCTAATCTTATCTAATCAATTAAACCAATAATAATAATAATAATAATAATTTTGTTTTCTGTACTATTTTGCAACGTAACTCAGTGAGTGACAGGTGTCCAGCCAATGATACGATTCGGTTCACTTACGCTACGCAGCCAATCATAGCATTGACACTATTGCCCTGCCCATTCGCGCCATGCAGGTTAGCTAGCTAACAACAGTGCGGCGGAGTTACGAGACGCAAATGCGTCTTATCATGGCGAAACGAACGGGCAGCGACATAAAGTCAAAGCAAGAAGCAGACGAAGCCATCAACCTGGACAAAGTGTACAACCATTGGAGAAGTGAGAAGGACAGACGTGAAAAATAAGGTAAAATTTAAGTCAGATTTGTGCATATTCTAGTGACATTTATTAAGATTTTTTACTTATGGATATTAATCATTAAATTATGTTACTACTAGATCATTTATGGGTAGTAGAAATGATAATAAAAAACTGAGTAATTACATATTTTACAGACAGAGTTACAGGAATTTACACTGTATCACAAGCTACAGCACACGTCATTGTGCAAAATGTGAATGTTTTAATGTGAACAAAATGTTATGTCTGAAAGGTGTATATGTATAATTTCTTCCAGAACAGGACCCTCACACAGGCCACAACAGGACCTCACACAGGCCAAAGCAGGACTCTTCCCATGGCCAAGCAGGACTCTCACATAAAACATACTACACATCTCATGAACAAGATTTTTGTCTTTTTCCTTTAAAGTTTGTCAAATCACTTATATTAAAAGTAAACTAGTGAAAATTGCTGCTGTAATTTGATTATTTTAATAAGCCATGTAACTTGCTATGATCCAAGGTTTTGAACAGGTGTGATACTGGTGTGTGGCCACAGCGTGCACATCTGATGTTGCTCACAGTGGTCCTCAGTGTGCTCAGGGAGCTTGTGTGTATGCCCAGACACATGAAAAATTAGAGGGAACATTGGTCACGCCCATGGGTCCCTCAGGGCCAATGGGGTGGAAGAGGAGGAGCCAGAGGAAAAGGAGCGCCTGGAGACAGAGAAGCGTCCTATTTCTGCTACAACTGTGGGAGACCGGGTCACTTCGCACGACACTGCAGGGCAGCACCGCAGCAAACACAGAGAGGAAGAGGACAATACTCCAGGGGAGGAGGCGGACGGGGCTATGACGGACAAAGACCACAGCAAGGGGCCCATCAGGCTCCTTGGGACGAGGGACATGGTCCCCAAGGCGGGGCCCATGCCACACAGGCAAGTAGCCAACAACAATGGCCCGGAGGTTACAACAGTCCTCCCGATTGATACGCCCCTCAATCACTGGCGTCACACATTCTACATTTCAGCCTCACCAGCGAACCCTTAATCAGGTGCTCAGTAAATGGACAGGATCACATCTTCCTCGTCGATACTGGAGCCACCTATTCGAGTGTGATGACTACGCAGCCGTTGTCGGACCGGTTTGTGTCAGTGGTGGGAGTCTCTGGCACTCCAGTTCGACAATTTTACACCACCCCTCTCCCCATCACATTTCAAGATGCAACCCTCATGGACAGCTTTCTCTCTGCTCCAAACTGCCCAGTCAACCTGCTAGGACGCGATCTGATGGCTCGCCTCAATCTGATCATCTGGATGAACCAAGACCGTGTCCATGTCTCGTCCAACCCACCAACTAGTACGTTGTCCATGCCAGTACGCATTCTCTCCCTTGCCCCCGTTACAGAGACGGTGTCCCCCACAGACGAAGAGGTTTTCTGGCTACGCTGTCTCCAAACTGGCCCCCAAACCCCTGCCATCCAATATTGGTTCAACATTCTCAAACCAAAAATCACTCAGCTTTTCCCATAAAAAACTCCCCTGGACTACGTCCATTGCACTCTAAATGTCACACCAGATCCCGACGACCCCTACTGGGACTGGAATGAAAACATGTCTCACCTTAGACCCACCATTCAGTGTCTACACATCTTTTGTGGCCAGGAAGGAGTAGCATCAAGAGTCATTCTATCTCCCTTCCTTCGCTCATGGTACCAGCTGGATGCGGACTCATCACCCCATGTCACTTTGGCTGTTGGTTTTGGCCACGAGGCCAGAGGTCTGGGGTCTATGATCAAGAGAGCACTAACTCTCACTTGGGACGTATACTTTTCATAATGGCCGTTTCATTATGAATGTCATTTATATGTATTTTCGACATACTTTAGAAATAAATAATAAGAAGCATGTGCTGACTCACGCAGAAACAACGGGTGAGATTCTGAATCTATTGAAGATACGCAACCGTCAAGAAGTCGACATGCAGCCGAGCCGCGCTGCTCAAACAGCTTGTTTGGTAGGACATTCCAAGTTACACAACTTGCAAGACAGATGACCACGACAGTCTTTGCTCACGTGGCCAATAGATAAACACCCAAAACAAACACTTTTAGCAAGTCAACTTTCTCGCCGTGCAATTTCTCCTCAATTTCTAGGCACAACTCCAATCTGTGATCCTCTTCACACAGCAGACAATACATCTTTGTCGGCTTGTCAGGTAAGTTTTCCTCATTTCACATTTGCACTAACAGGTGCTGCCATGGTGGCAAAACCTGCTACCTTCTCCCTTCATGTGAACATGTGAGACTTTGTTTCCACCTTTGTATTTTGGCGGTGAGATAGATGTGTCCTGAATGTTTCCACAGAGTGGCTTAGAATAGACACAATGAAAGTGACTGTATCATTTCCCTTGATTTTCTTGATTTGTCTTTCTATCACTTAACATGTGACATCATGGAAAACAAATACATCGTGGTATATGAGGTAAAACAAAAAGAACACATCCTACTTGTGTAAGCTAAGGACAGAAAGAAAACAAGCACATTATTTCAGGTGGAGGGTAGCCTGAGCGAAGCGGTTTGCGGAAAGGCTAGTTTGAGGGTCCACTGCGGCTCCCGGGCCTTGCACACCCCCCCCGGTCCATGTGGGACAGTAGTGGCTGTGGAGGCAGGTGGCCTTCCGGGAGTAGTTTTAAAGAGGGGCGGGAGGGTGGGGTGCGAAAGGCGAAGCAGGCTGAGCTATGGTGGCCGTGGGTATTTGTAGGGTGTGGCCGGGAGTGGCCCCGTGGAGGTGTGGCCCTGCTCCTGAAATTCAGCTAAGGTTTATCTCCAATTCACTAGCTTAGGGCCCCACCTCGGTGATTTGGCCGGCTGGAGAGTTTTAGGGATGGTTGGTGGAGGGTAGCCTGAGCGAAGCGGTTTGGGGAAAGGCTAGTTTGAGGGTCCACTGCGGCTCCCGGGCCTTGCACACCCCCAAAAGCCTGCCTACGGGAGCAGTGCCGCCTGCCTGTTGCGCATGTCGGTGGCGCTGTGGCGAGTGTAGAGTTGGTAGGCGGGGGAGGGCCAGCGGCCCAGGCTTTGATGGTGGTCTGGGACTCCTCTGCTCGCTGCGGTGGTGACGGCTCCTACGCGGGAGGAGTGGCCAGGGAAGGAGCCCGGATTGATCCCGGAGATGGTTAGGATTCCCCTGAAGTGCCAGAGGAACCAGGATCGGTCGGCGATGCGGCCAGTCTCTGTGGTGAACAGTGGTTCGTGGGGGGCGGTTTGCTGTGTTTTCCTGGTTTGTAGTTAGCGCATGAGGGGTTCGTAGGGGCTCAGGTGTGAGTTGAATTTGAAATATAGTACGGGGACCGGCTCTTCTCTTCTCTTTCTTCAAGGCTGGTCTCCGGCAATGTCGTCCGTCGTGAAAACCCCCCAAAAGACGGCAGAGGGAGCGGCATCGTTGTTGGCCAATGGTCACTTGCTGTGTTTTCTGAAGTAGGCGGCGGGGGCACTGGCGTCCTGCGTTCCGTTGTTGCTTTGCGTTCCGTGCTTGCTGCGTCTCGTTGCCTGCTGCGTTGCGTGGCTGCGTCGTGCGTCGTTCTGTTGCTGCGTTCCGTTGTTGCTTGATGTGATCCGTTGTTGCTTGCTGCATTGCTGAGTCGTTACTTGCTGCGTTGTTACTTTCTGCGTCCGTTGCACTGTGTTGCTGCATCCCGTTGTTGCTTGCTGCGTCGTTGCGTTGCTGCGTTACGTTGCTGGGGTACATTGCTGGGGTGCATTGCTGGGGTCCGTCGTTGCAATGCGTGGCTGCTGCGTTCTGCCGTTGCTGTATTCCGTTCCGGCGTTGCTGCGTTCCGTTCCATTCCGGCGTTGCTGCGTTACGTGGCATGGCTGAGTCCTTACGTGGCTGCGTCATTGCACTCCGTGGCTGCGTTGCCGCGGTCCGTTGCTGCATTGTTGCGTTGCTGCGATTCGTTGCTGCATTCTGTTCCTGTTGCTGCGTCCCGTTGCCTGCTGCGTTCGGGGGGGGGGGGGGGGGGGCAGTGTGGTGCCGAGAGGCCGCGGATGGGCTAGTTGGAGAGTAGGAAGAGAAAAGGTGGGAACTGGCATCCCGGTGCCCGGAAACAGTGTGGTGGGAAAAGGGGGATAGGGGAAGAGGACAGAGGAGAGGGAGCCTGGCAACTCGGTGCCCGGACCCGTCGTGATGGGAAAGGCATGTGTGGTGGGGAACGTGGGATAGGGGGGGGGGGGACGGCGGAGAGGGAGCCTGGCAACCCGGTGCTAGGGATGTGTATAGAGGGAAAGGCATGTGTGGTGGGAAAGTGGGATAGGGGGGAGGAACACAGGAGCGGAAATCCGGCACCCCGGTGCCAGGGTGGGGAGCAGGGGAAGTGTGGTGAGAGGGGAAAGTGAAAGTACAGGCCGAAGGAACGAAGTTGGAAGGGGCAGTAGGATCCTGCGGAAGTAGTGAGGGAGGGAGAGTTGGCCTTCCGGAGCGGCCATGAACTGGGGGGTTTGCATGGGATGGTGGAGGGGGACGCTGTGAACCTGGCAACCTGGAACGTCGAGGCCAGCGGGGCGGGGCTTGGTGGTGCGTGATTGCGTCACTGACAGCGCGCCCGTGTGTTGCTGGAAAGTCCGTCGCTGCGTGGCGAGGTGTCATGGCGGCTGCGAGGAGTTGGAGCAGTGTCACTTTCTTGTCGCGGCGCTTGTGGGGGATTCCCCTCTCCTGCAGCTCCGTTAACAGGCGCGCTACGGTCCAGGCGGCGATCCTGGGCGGGTCGGTTCCGCTGGGAGAAGCGGTCGGGGCGCCAGCGCCGTGCCGGTGGCTTCGAGCGCGGCGTGCTGGGATGCTGGAGTCGCCGGAAGCCGGGCTGTCGGAGGTTTGTCCCCGAGCGCTGCGTCCGGAGCGAGCGGAGGAGGAAGGGGGGGACTTCCGTGTCCGTTGCCCGCGTTCGGGGGCAGCGGATCGCCGTCTGCCACGGAGGCGTGCCGGTGTGGGACTTGGTTCGCTGGACGATGACGGTCGGTCTGGGTCCCCGTACTGGCAGATTGCCCGGAGGGAGGGATTCCGGTCGATGGATGTGGCCGGTCGGCGGGTTCGGCTGCGTTGGGCCGGCGGGCCGCTCCCGGAGGCGATCGGTGGTGTCTGGAAGCCCTGCCTCGGTGGAGTGCGGCCCCGGGCTGTGCGGGTGGCGGCTGGGGAGGCAAACGGTTCGTCATCATCGGGAGGCCCGGTTAGTAGCAGGTCCATGCTGGCGAGGTAAGGGGTTTATTTTCCTTTCCTGTTCGTTGGTTTTGCGTTGCTGCGGGCATTCTTGCGTTTTGGTGCGAACGACGTAGCAGCCTGACTCTTTTCTGAAGGTGTAGCAGCCTTACGGTTTGGTGCGAAAGGCGTAGCAGGCTGAGCTATGGTGGCCGTGGGTATTTGTAGGGTGTGGCCGGGAGTGGCCCCGTGGAGGTGTGGCCCTGCTCCTAAAATTCAGCTAAGGTTTATCTCCAATTAATAACCAAGTGACTATCTAGAGTTATACTGTAGTTAGATCTTTTGAACATTTGCCATGGTTAGACTTTAGACTTTATTTATTTAACCTGGTTAACATTTTCCTCACAGTTCCATTGGATCAACAGTCCGTGGATCGATCCAAGTGTAAAACTGAAGTTATTTATTTGTATAAAATGACTCCAGCTCAGTGTGAAATGACTGAGCCTCGCCTTGCTGGCAGATTTTGTGTGTTATACTTCAACATTCAGACGAGTTTAACCAAGTTATTTGGTCTTATATGCATTTTAAGATTGAGAGATGTGACAGGATGAAGAAAGTTTTTGGATTAGGATGAAAAGAACCTCTCCACTTACTCTCTCGAGACACGCGCAAATACCTATACTGGCCTTTTCTCCTGCAGCAACATCATAAGTAAGCTGTAAGTTAAACAAACAAGGGTGCTTGATATTCACACATTTTCCGCATAAAGTCAAGTCAAGTTATTTTGACTCATCTTAATCTTGGCTGTAATTTTGTTACTTTTGTTCTCCTTTCAAACACCACTAATCATTGTGAAAATGAGTTAAATTTTATAATTTGCGCTCCCAAAATCAATCCTACAACCCTCTTAGTCAACCCACAACATTGATTCGGCATTTGTTTGGAGGTTTAGTCTCGACACCCTTCAGACAAAAGTTGATCTTTTTCAGATTTTCTCCTACCAGAGCTAATTTTGAGCATCTGGGGCACATATACCTTATCGAAGGTCACCTCAGTGATACAAATGCTTCAAATTACCCGAGCTGACATCCCAGCTGCTGGCCCATTTTGTCACACACACACACACAGACACACACAGAGTGCGAGAGGGAAGAAGCTGAAAAGTCTGTGTTGGTTCAGAGGATGTTTGACAAGTGTTTATGTGGATGAAACAGGTCTTGATATATGACTGGAAATAAGATTTATTTTTTGTTGTCAAAGATGTATGTGCATTTTGCCTTGTATTTATGGAGTGTTTAAATGAAACAGATTTTGAATTTGAGCTTTCTTTATTGAGAGAGAGAGAGAGAGAGAGAGAGAGCGAGGGAGAGAGAGAGGGAGAACACAACCTGCATGAAACACAGACAAAGACAAACATGGCTACCAACACAAGCTTTGCTCTCACTGAGAAAAATGCAAGCTGTTGAGACAGACCTCCACTTACTCACCGAGTGCACCAAGTATTCTGAATAAACAGAAGAATTCTACAGAGTCCGGAAGGAGGAATTAGTCATGTGTGCTCATGATTTTAATATTGATTCAGAGTGAGAGAGCATGAGACTGAGCCAATATTATATCGAGAGCACACAAATTATTCAAGCTAGAGCACCAATTAGTTACTAATACAGGGACACAAATGGTCCGTATTTTGCGCGTCACTCTGAATTACTTTTCTTTTGGGACGACGAAACAAAAGTTAGGTTTATTCAACAAAACCGTGGGCTTAAAATCACTACAGTTAGGTTTAGGCAACAAAACCACAACAAGGTGTCTGGTCTCTCCTCCCCATCTGCCCACTTTGGTATTAAAAACTACTTCTCTTGCTCTGAATGTTGCATGAATTTAATTGATGTGTCCATCACAAATAAAGGATCCTAATTGACTTTTAATCGGCCTTGTTTTCCTCCTAAGCGACAAAAAAAAAGAAAAGACAATTCATGTCCATGTCCACAAAACCAATAGATTTGGCATTTTGTGACGATGATACTCGGCTGGAAGCAATGGAGTTTCTGTCTTACAGGTTCTCTCGGATGGTATCGTGTACACAGATACAGCCGCTGGCTTTTAACCAGATCCAGCTTTCCAGCTTAACATGTCTCATGCTGTCTTGAGATAGAGGCCAGGGAGAGTGAATTGTCTCCCTCCTTACAATTGTAAAGCCGTAATATGTATGCAGATTTAAAAACACTGGAGCATTGTGCAACTTATTCCCTATTGACTTCATGATTATTTTTTATCAACAGAAAAACACAATCAGTCTCCATGTGTTTATAACAAATTGTATATTCATCCAATATCTCTGGTTTCACCACAGCAACTCATGGAACCCAGATCTTGCATGAATGTCTACATTATTCATACTCATCGTGTAAGATCATTTTCTTGATAATATTGGATAAGCAGATTGATTTAAGAATAGCTCTTTCAATTGATCTAGTTGTTTTTCTGACAGCTATCACACCAGCCTAAACTTAACCAAAGCCAACGGACAAACCAGACTTAACAAATGTGACGAGTAAGCACATTCTAGAGCAGGGGTCTCAAACTCATTTTCACTCCGGGCCAGTTGAGTAGGGTTGAGTATGTCAAGCAGTCAAAATTGCAGATCACGGGTGGTAAAATGATACAATGGTTACCACTGCTGCCTCACATTAAGTGGGTTCTGCATGTTCTCTGTGTGGGTTACTTAAAAACTCAACAGACTCAAGTTTATGGCAAATGTTGGCAGCTGTACTTTCTCCCTCATTTCAGCCATGTGAACAGGATATAGCCCACCTACAGACAGTGCACGTCAAAGAACAGACTTGCTGCCAAAACCAGTTGGACTCCCACATGACGTCTTTCTTTCCTCCAATTTGAATACTTAAACATTGCAGCCACTGACAAGCACCTTGGAAGAGTGTTGTCGTCTCACACTCAGGACACGAACACGGTAAATATAAACCATGCTGTCAAAATATAATTAATTTGTACAGTTACCACTTAAAATGACACTGGTTATAACGTAGTTATTTGGCTTTGTATGCTGTTTTTAATTCTTAAATGTGCATGGTATGAGCCAAGTGATAAGACTAATGTAATATTAGAACTCAACTAAACCCTATTTGGACAGGATACATTTCCATCTGGGAGGTGGGGTGATTTAAACACCTGGTCTGTGATACTTCTCTTGAGTTGACACTTGATCACTTGGAAAGTTTTGTGGAATTGATGGCAGTTGACATGCACAACAAGGCATCTCCAAACCAGCCCTTCTTCAGTTCATTGGTACCTCTGAACTGTCTTGTGTCAACAGCTCTCGGGTTGAGATCAAAACTCTGCAGTGGTCAATTCAAACAGTGGCCCTTCTTAATGTAATCCTGCTTTTTGGATACTTGGCTTGTTGCAGCACCGAACTTCTATCAGACCTCAGGTAACAGTCTACAACCTGGTATTTTTATGTGAAAAAAAGAGTTTTTAAATTATTATTATTATTATTATTTTTAATCAGATTTTGTTCGTAACATAACTTTGTGTTTTACTTATTAGGGGAAATAAGACCACAATTTATTTTTTTTTCTCGTTCATCTTAATCAAAACATTAAAAAAACAGCTTTTATTTTGCTACATGTTCACTGAATAGCAATCAAGTGAAAGGGCACAGAACACATCAAGCCCTGCTTTAAAAGCTTTCCAAGTACTCGGCAGTAAAATGGGTTTAAATAACAAAAGTAAAGGCACACACGAGTAGAGATATCAGAGTGAATTAATGATACTGTGAATGTTAACTTGGAAACAGTATTTAATTCCGCAGCTTGTCCAGGTAATGATTGTTCGTTTTTAGAGATCATTTGCTTTGCAGGTAACATAATATTCTGCAAATCAAAGTAATGGCATGCAATATTTCCCATCGGAAATAAAGTAAATTATTGGAAGAAAGCCTCACAATTGTACTTAAATTACTGCTCTTCGTTTTATTTGCATTACTCTATTATGCTCCGTTCATACAGCTGTATCTTCAGACTGAATGATCACTAAAGATCTGTCACATGCTGACGTTTTACCCTGTGGGTATATGGAAAATATGTGTGGAAACAGGATCATAGAAGATGAATTATATAGATATGCAATGAACATGGTGTTTGGGTTTATTTTATTTTACATAATGCAAATACTGAAGAATGACACCTAATTTTTTTTAAGTCTCATAAACGTTCAATGCAAACGCTAATGTAAAGACCAAAATGATGAGGTTTATAAGCGACGCACTCCTGAGTAAACTGCTATCAAGATGTGTTATACTGCCAACGCCTTCAGGTGGCAGCATGGACCAAGAGACAAACTCAGAAGAGGTAACCACAGACTAACGTCAGCCTATTAGTCCATGTGGGCCAGGCATTCCATGCAATGTAACTGACTACTACAAGTGGTGAAATGTAACTAAGTACATGTTTGTTTTAAGTACTTTACTTGAGAATCTTCACTTAATGTTAAAGCTACAACTCTTCCTCCTCCCTTTACAGCGGAAAATATTGAACTTTGTAATATAAAGCAGTAGTACTTCTTATTTGCTAATGTTTCAATACTATTGATCCAACAGTATAACAATATGTGTCCTTATATTTTCTACTGTGAGTACATTTAGCTGATAATCAATTCAACTTACCAGTTAAAATTGTCATTTCAAATCTTGTTTTTAGACTTTTTATTTGTGTGACCCCTCACAGTAGTTCCCAGAAAAGAAGAAGTCTCAAAACAACTTGATAAAAGGTACTATATGTCCGTGTTTTTGTGTGTGTGTTCTTACATGGAGAGCTGCAACACTGACTTGCTCCTGTTCGTTGCCACTGTCACTCTCCTCTGACAGACCTCCGTCCACCTGCTCCCTGTGGGACCTGCGGTCATCCTGCTTCTCTTGATTGACAGCCGCCTCGTACACGCCCCCTTGGAAGTGGTCGGCCTCTTTGCCCTCTGACCTCTTAACGGACACCTGAGGGAGAGAAGAGATGGAGATGTTGTCCACTCCGAGCCTGAGTCATGACAGAAAAAAGGTTCCCAGACTAATGTCTTAATCTAAACTCAACTGTTTGTATCTCCAGTTATTGAAGTGCTCGTGTAATCATTCAAACTGCTTATGGTCTGTGACTCTTTTTATTTAACGCTTAGTCATGACCCCTCAGTTAAGATATGAAGAAAAAAAGAAATATTAAGATAAAATGTGCAGTAACAACAGTGATGGGCAAAGGACTTGAATGAGATTCTTACCTTTATCTAAGTTAAGTTGTAATTAAGCAGCCCATCCCCTAAGCTTCCAAAGTAAGAGGTAATTAAGCAATGAAATGAGGTGATTTGAGGAACCCTGAGTTGAAATGAGAAGAGATTATTGAGGTAATTCTCTGTCGCCTTTAAGTATTGTTTGGTCCTAATTGGATGGTTTTCGTTTCCAAGTGTACTGATGTCACATCATTTTAAACACCAGTGCTGAAACGATGTGCTTGTTTTCTTTCTGTCCTTAGCTTACACAAGTAGGATGTGTTCTTTTTGTTTTACCTCATATCATATGCAACACGATGTATTTGTTTTCCATGATGTCACATGTGAAGTGATAGAAAGACAAATCAAGAAAATCAAGGGAAATGATACAAACTTTACATGTAAATGGCAAAACGACGAAAAAACTAAATCTGTCTTAAGCAGTCAGTCACTTTCATTGTGTCTATTCTAAGCCACTCTGTGGAAACATTCAGGACACATCTAACTCACCGCCAAAATACAAAGGTGGAAACAAAGTCTCACATGTTCACATCAAGGGAGAAGGTAGCAGGTTTTGCCACCATGGCAGCAGCTGTCTTGTGAAACAACCTGGTTGTAGAAGTCGTCTCTCAAATCCAATTTGTGCATCTCAAGTTGCTACTCAAGTTGCTACTGTTATGGGAAAATATGTCAGAGTCTTATGCTTTAGGGTTAAAGCCAGGTGTCTTGTTATCTTGTTATCCTGTGCATTGTTTCTGTCTTCAAAGACGGGGACACACACAGAGGCCTTGATTACAGTATTTCCTTGATGAGCATTAGAGGAAGGGCATGACCCTCTTTAGGTATTTATGATGTGTGATGGTTCACAGGTTTATTCCGTCTCTGCATACTGTGACTTAACTCTTTGACCAGGTCACAGTGACATCAAAGGAAGCATCTGGCTGGGTGTCTCCATGGTTTATTGTGGGGCAAACTGATAACAAAGGGATTTGTAAACAGGCCATAAAGCGCCTTCAGGGTATCGTAAAGACAGGACACTATGCTTCAAAGGAAAACATCTGCTTTGACTTGTTTTCTTCTTCTGTCTCATTGTTTATTCTTGTTTGCGAGGCAAGATAACGGCATGCTGGCTGAGTATAAATGTCCATGCATTTGACTGCATGGACAACAACACAACACAGCCGCGGTCTGAGTTTGAAACGGACCAGTCGGATTCAAACAGAAACTGCGCATGCGTCCTTTCGTTGTTCTTCTTCTTTTATTATGGTGGTTGGCAAACAACGTTAGGGCGCATTACCGCCACCAACTGGTATGGAGTGTGAATAGATAGATAGATAGAGAGATACTTTATTAATCCCGCAGGGTGAAATGTATTCGCTACAGCAGCATTATGATACGGATAAGCAATCAAAGTAACAGAGTAAAAATGAAAGAATATTGAGTACAAAAATGCACAGTATATACAATAAAAGTAAAAAATATCAAATGTAAAAAAAAATGTAGTGGACATCTACTTTGTTAAGCAAATAATAATATATTTCAGATCATGCCGAATATCCTTGAACTGAAGTTCTACTCTCCTAGCATAAGTTATAGGGTGATACTTATTCTTTCAGACTGCATTGGCTGTCTGTCTGCCACATCACATAGGCTATCCTTTCTCTACAATGCACAGACATTACCATCAAGTATTGTAGTTTGCAAACAAATACACTGAATCTAGAAAACAAAGAGTTTGGGTTTGAAATAAGATGTCTTCAGTGAGAAGCTGTGCATGTTCATTCTTCATGAGGAAGGATTTACCTGTCCTAAAAAGGTCACACAAATGTCCAGATTGTTAGATACTTGTACTGGCCGAATTAGGCCTGCAAGAATGTGCATCACTTCATAACTTTTCAAAATAAAGTTGCAAGTGCTTTACATGGTTTAACCAGGATTAAAACATGTCGGGACTGCAGGCAACAAAAAGAGGTCATCAGACAGTTAAAATAATGGAGTAAAATACAGATAAGAGATGTGCTGGCATTAATCAAAACATTAAAATGCTAAGGGATTTAAAAGATCTCACTGATTCGGCAAACCGCAGCTCTTCAGGCAGGGGCACAGCCGAGGAGCCCCGACTGCAAAGGCCCGCTCACCTTCAGTTTTGAGTCGGCACAACAGCCAGCAGAGTCCTGCCTGAGGCTGCGCTCTGATGCATAGGGGAGCAGCAATCCAGCAATGTAAGCACTTTTAAGGTTACCAGTAAAAATATCTCTTTCATTTTGTCATGACTTTGAGCTGGCAGTCTCCAGCACACATGCCAGAGGTGAAAGCCAGCCAAGATGGGGTGTTCAGACGTGAAGTGATGAGATGATAGACATGAGTTAACAATCAGAACGTCAAAGGACAAGCCACAACAAGGTGCAGATCAGCCGGGTTCACACAGAGAGAGGCTGGGTGCAGCAGCCAACATCAATATAGCAATACCTGGGGAATTTATTTCTTCAATGGACTGCATTTACCATGTTACAAGTAACTGACTCGTTGCTACCGTCACTAAGAGTTCAGAATGAAATATATTTTCTTTTGAAACTTTGGATGAATTCAGGATATTTATTAAAAAACTGTTGAGAATAAAACTCATGTTGAGGAGAAAACTCAGGTGAACAGACTTAGGTCGAGGCGTTAGCTCAATTCAAGCAATAAGGTTTATTTGTAACAGAAGTATTATGTCCAGCAGTTAAACGAGCACGGACGAGACGGAGTATTTGACCTTCGTGCACTAGAACTCACATATCCGCGTATAAGCTGTGTTTAACATTGAATGAATGTATATTTTATTTACATAACACATAGAAATACAATGAAGTATATGATGTTGACACAATTACATAGCAGTCTTACAGAATATAGCAGTGTAACAGAACATCAAATGAACTACGGCAATGTATGGTATAGTATACAATAAACTAAAGCTCCTATAGTGTAGAAAGTATATGAATAAATCAGCCCAACAGAGAGTCAAAAAAGATGGAGAGTAATGAGTCTGTGGTCTCCACTGTTTTTATGTAGTCGGATGGCAATGGGACCGGATTGTGATGATCCGGTGGCTAAATGAGTGAGACAGCATGGGCTCTCCATGCTGTCTCACTCATTTAGCCACCAAAAGGCATTTAAAGGCATTTAAAAAAAAAGAAAAGTCAATATTTAATTGATGGCTTCCTTTATAAAATATTTCCTGTTAATAATAGTGTAAATGCTGCTGTACACTAAATAAATGCAATTTTTTGATTAAGTGGCATTATTATCAAATTTGAAAACCTCTCGTCAAAAACCAAAACAAATAAACAATTTTTAAAAATGTTGACAATGGATCCTGCCTTCTCTCAGGGTCTGGCTACATCACCTCATCCATATCACAAGCAATGTGATCCTCCCTGGTCCAGTTCTTGGTTCCAGTCCTCCTCATCCTCAGAGGATAAGCCCCCGTTTATGAAAAACCCAAATACAGTAGCTTGAATACTCCAAAAGAAACTGCTTGTATGTGACAGTGATAATTATTATTACATTAAAGTACTGCACATACAATCTTTAACATGTGGTGGTAATCATTGGCTCTAATGTATCTTGGTGAGATTCCGTTTCATCAAGCATCTCCTCATTGTATCTTTTGCCGTCATCGCTTGGTGTCGGTGGTTGTGCTGAGTGCTGGGCTTTCACTTTGAACACATCCCATTTCTCAGGAAGCAACCCTTTGTTGGAAAGCACAGAAGCCAGGTAGGAGAACAACAAGTTGGCAGCGATGGCAGACAGCATGGCGATGGTCCTCACTGGGGAGTACTGAACATAAATGCCATCCTCGAGAGTGCATCCTGGGAAGTGTATGACTGGTGCTACCCCTAGTGATGGCTCTCCACTGAGCATTCTTAACACCAACCCTGTCGACCAGCCCATAACAGCCCCGTAGAAGTTGGATATGTTGAAGAAGAGGACACAGACGAGCTGAGAGAAGATCAATATGTAGCACACTTCACAAGAAAGGAACAGCATCCACATGATACTATTTTTATGGTTGGTGAGTGTTGCACCGATCAAGCCTGTCACAACCACAGTAGCACGGATCACCCACTGGATTTCTGTCTGTGATGCCTGAATAGAAAGGAAATAGCAGAGACAAATTTGTTTCAGAGAAGTAACGGAGCTAAGGTTTCACATTCTCTCAATCTTTTCTCATTCTACCCTTCTACTTTATCTACTGCCTCTTTTCTCCATAATGCCCATTCATTACTTTTATGTCACTTGCAGTCGCTTCTAACTCTTTTCAGTTTCTCATTCAAGTCTTTCAAATCTTTGAAAAGGGAAAAGGAAGGAGTGCCTCCTCTTTTTTTGAGATGTAGCAATTTAAGAAACATTCTTAGTTGTTCACACCTGAGGCCTCAGGATAGTCTTGTAGATGTTGCAAGTGAAAATCGAGGCTGCGGAGAGCAAAGCAGAGTCGGCTGATGACATAGCAGCGGCAGAAATGGCTCCGGTGCCGGTGATAGCGACGAAGGTTGGGGTGAGGTAGTTCAGGGCGATAGGCAGGATCATAGCTCCCTCCCCACGTTCCAACGGAGACGGAGAACCATAAGAAGTGAGGTTCCAGTCTGGCGTGTCGACAGATATGATAAACAAAGAGAGAATGAAGCATATTTCTGATATGTTCACAGGAATTTAACAGCTTGACCATTTTTGTGTTTGAGTTCCGTTCAGCCTCTAAATGATCTCACCAGGAGCTCCGCTTCCTTCTCCCATTTGTCTCCATGTCTCTCTCCCTCTTCCACTAATCTCTGTGCATTAATGAAGCAGATTCACAAAGCCTCGGAATTCGCACAAATTGACTGCTCAAATTTTGCAATTTTCAAGTATGTGCTTCAATTTGCAATTGTGCAATTAGCCAGGGCGCATTTGCACCTAATCCTGTCTTTCCATTAACTTTGTATACAATGTTGTCCGCCAAATGAAACGCTAGACTAAGTCCAGTCAGGAAGACTTCCCTTTAGCATGCTTAGGCCTGTCGTTTATGTCTCATAAAGTTCAGACATGCTCACTCTTATCTCCATGCTGTCATTGTTCGGGGCTGTCAATCAAGACTCATCATCTCACACAACTCACACATCATCTGTTATACTGAACAATTATCTTTTCTCCATTCACTTGTCTCTGCTGATTTAAATGACTTCCTATTCTGTCTTAACACACAGTTACTCGTTTCAGCTACCTTTGGGAACTCAAATGTCTCAGCAGTTCTTAAACTGTTAATTGTTTTGTCTCAAACATCTCCTCTGATCAAATCTATGCAATCTTCAATTGACTATGCTCAGGATTCTTACTCAAACGTTGAGAAGCACAGCATTAAATGTAATAGCTTCTGGGGGATTTGGTTTAATGCAGTCACACACATATGTACTTATACTTTAGTTACCATCTTTGCATGTTTTCAATAAAAATCAGTTTATGTCTTTAGAAGCTCTTATTACCTGTGGAAGCAGCCACTGCCCCGATCAGTATAGGAGGTATTCCAAATATGATAACAGCGAAAGCCCCAATAAAGCATGTGGCCCGAGCCGCCGATGTGGAAGTAGCAGACAAGATCCTCTGGTGGAAGGCTTGGAATCCAAGGTTTCCCAGTGACTTGGAAGTAATACAGTCATATTAATTGTTATTGAATTGTCCTATTGAATCTGTGAGAGTTGAGATCGTCAATCACACATCACATTTAGGTGGATTTCTTAATGTGCGTGCATGGGTATGGTTAGAAATTGATCAAATCTAGGTGTGCTGTGGGTTCAATAAACAGGAGAAAGAAGAAATGAAAATAACATCTCCCAATGTCCTTTTATCAATCCAGGTGCATCAGTCCCCAAAACTGGACCGAAGCAGGACTCCCAATCAACCAATCTAGAACTATGTCGGGTTTTTTTCACAACAAGTTCACTGAATGTTGTTTTTCAGGGTGGAGATGGTCTGAAGAAACACTTAGACCATAGTGGGACATTTACAGTAAACCTTCCATGCTTTACATTGACTGCAACTTGAAAGTGACCATTTTAATCAAATGACGAGGATACAATTTGAATCATATTCCTGTGAGTTTTCCTGAAAAACCTATGAAACTGTTATGCCAACATTATACAAATCAATATAGCCATTTATTGTATGTAACCAGCTGCACCATTATATGGAGGCTGATCTATTTACACTGGAGCAAACCATCCTCAAATGTCTTGAGCTCACCAGATACAAGAAGGTATCGATAGAGGTCCAAGCAAACTTCCTCTCCAGTTTACCAATCCAGGGCGCCTGGAAAGTGTTGTTCAGGGCCGTCTGAGTAATGTCCACATGGTTGGGGTTTATCAGGACAAACGGTAAACAGACACTCTGCAAAGACAAAGAACACATGACAGCAACTAAAGCAAAAATAAATCATTTAAACAGCTAAATAAGGCAAGATAAGCTACAGAAAATGTGTGTGTGTGTACATTTCAATATGAGAAACAAATTCCTGAAGACAAAGCAAACCTTTTAATATTCGTATAATAGGTGCACCTGCATTCCAATGCAATCAAGTACAACAAGCCCAGAAAATACCCTGGCAAAGCTCATAATGTAACAATAAATCATTTTTGAGGACAGAATTGTTTTTTATTAGAATATGTTGTCAGCATCATTAAAGAACAACATGAATCAACCAACTAGATCACCACACACTGTAGGACCATTCATTAATTGCACAACTACTGTATCGGATTTCATTAGAACACTTTGTTCTCGTCACAATTTTATCTGCACGAATGAAGTATGATTAGTCACAGGTTGTTCCAAACACAGTCAAGAGACTGTTGTTTCCTGTTTTCCTAAAACGTATCGCATAAAAGTATAGTATCCTCACCATGGTGATGAAAATGAGGATGACCTGTATGATGTCTGTGTATGCCACAGAGTAGAGGCCGCCCAGCAGTGTGTAGACAATCACCACAGCAGTAGAGATCCAGACGCTCACAGAGTAGGGCAAATCCAAAATCACATTCATGGTGGCACCTGAAACACACACATGCACCTGTTGTCAAAATAGAAACTATAAAGATGTTGTAGGTAAAGTGCTTGTATACCGTACCTAAGCTGATTAGTGTTCCAGCCAACCACAAAATATCGCTGAGAAGTGAACCCAGTGCCTGAATGGCTGTGAATGCTTTTCCATACTTGATCTGGAAAGGGTCCAACATGGTCACATATTTGTTGTCTCTCATTGGCTTGATGAACACAAGGCCACCTGAATATTAAAACAGACGGATAGATTTATCAAATGCAAGATGCAGACAGTCAAAAGAAAAACAGCAAAAACACACATCACCTCCCTGTAGGGGTGTAACAATACGCGTATTCGTATTGAACCGTTCGGTACGAGGCTCACGGGTCGGTACGCATGACGAACCGAACAATACGTTTGAATAAAATAAAAACTTTATTTTTTTTTTTTTTTACTTTATTGATGAAGAGCCACGTTCAAACCTTTATTGATGAAGAGCCACGTTCACTCAGGTTTAGTTCCATCATTGTTCATACTAAAATGATGATGGAGAAGATGTAAGTAACAATACTACATAACATTAAGGAGCAGTTTTTGTTTTTTATGCTTATGTGTTGCTCAGAAGACACCTCAGAAGATGAGTCACTCAGGTATAGTTCCATCATTGTTCAAAGTCAAAGAATAACTTCATGTTGTTAGTTGTAATGAATACATATATTTTAAAATCAAGTACATTTCTCTGGCATTTATAGTTTTCTACTGTACCGAAACGTACCGAACCGTGGCTCCACTGTATCGTAGTCAACCGAACCGTGAATTTTGTGAACCGTTACACCCCTACCTCCCTGGTATTCACATGCAGAGCGTCGTCTGAATATGTTATATGAACATCTGATCTATTTGAACATTACATGAACATCTGATCATCAGCCTTGCATTCACACCTGCTTTCATTAAGTGGCAGATCAGGCAGACTTCATCAAACATGGTCTCAAGTCTCAAGTCAAGTGAAGCTATGTGGGACTCAAGGCACAATGTGACAGGCAGTAGAAGGTTACCTTCTTTGGTTACCTTCAGCCTTGCTAACTAGGCTAACCTTACTTACAGAGGAAGTCATGCTCACTCAGCTATCCCTGTTGGTCTATTAACCCTGGTTCTTTCCTTTAAAAGTATCCTGAAGCAATGCTGGTTCTACTTATTTCTGTGGCAGTGCTGTGTCCAGCTCTCTTAATACACCCAAACCAAGCCCACAGGATCACATGATGCACACGGGCCCTAAAATACTTTTTCTCCCGATACATACAGTCATTACAAAATAAATGGCTGTACAATGATAATTATAAGATCAATGAATCTCACAAACACCTGTAATTTACGATATATATATATATGATTATAATTTCATTTCATTATTGAGGTCTGACAAAATTTCAAAATTCTTGAAGCAGCAGACAAGATGAAGTCAACTAATTCATCCAGAGAAGGCCTCTGTGGGCCTGTTATGTTATGTGCTTTATCCCCTTTCTGCCTTTCTTTCTCTCTCTCATTTCGTGTTTTTGTTGTATGAAATATGCAAACATGATCAAACTTCTCTTGATTGTAATACTTACCCAAAATAAAGGTAAAACAAAAAGCTGCTATGAAGTTTACCCCCGACATTAGTCCCATAGAGGGGGTGTATAGCATCTCAGTTAGGCCCATGATGAAGCAGCCTCCAACCCATGTGGCTACAGGATGGACAGACGCATACAAACACAGAAATTAGTTCACAAGAGAAACCAGTATAGAGAAAAGTACATGCATACAAAAACAAATGTTGTTTTCTGATGCTGTAGATCAGGGGTGTCAAACTCATTTCCACTCTGGGCCACATCAGCATCACGGTCGCCCTCAAAGGGCCGGTTGTAACTGTAAGACTGTATAACTAACTTCTCCCTAACATATTGTTAAAAAACTCTCTGCATTTGATTATTGTTTATTCAAGTGTAAAAATATTGTACATGCAGTTATATGAATTAAAAATGATATTTAAACACATTTCTGTTAATATAACATAAATCATTTTAATTTAGCGTTAAGAAACCCACATTACTATCAAAGATCAAACTATTAAAGAAAATAACAAAGACAAATATCAAACACAAGTTATTACATTAACTTTGTTCAAAGCTGTTTGTGTCACCTCTCTGCATCACTAATGTTCCTCCCTGTCGTCGTCCTGTGCATGGCAGCTTCATCCAAGAGCTGCTCACTGAGAGTCAGGTCTGATGAACATGATAGATGCTCTGTATCCGTGTTGTCTGTGCTTTCATCAACAGTTCATTAGAAACACAAGTACCTGCTCGTCTCTTAGCTAGCTGTGTTGTTAGATTGCTGCTAGTTCATGAACTCGGTCTGCGATGGTGTTTCTTCACAAACTGACAGTTGTAAAAGTCTGTATCTGGTCGGAGCTCTGCTCACATACCTTCAGCATGCACTGGGCTGTAGCTGTGTAAATATATTCTGCTGTGATTGCAGTCTGCCTTTTAATTCTTGGACAGTTTGATGTTTTTCTTGGAGGCTAAATTTAGCTCCGTGTTTGGTGTCAAAATGCCAACGTGAATTGTATCCTTCATCACCGACACGCCTCATAACACAGAAGACAGACCCGTTGTTCTCTTTGAAGCACAAACATGTATTCGCTTTCCCATCTTTCATTACATTTTCTTCCCTCTGCATCAATTTTTCTCTTCGTGGACATTTTGTGATTATTTGTCGACCTTTTTCAATTGTTGGAAAACCGCTTTTCGGGCTGTTGCCTCTCCTGTCCACCTGTTGTGATAGTTTTAATGTCGGTACACAGACAACATGCTATCTCATAATTTCAACTTTATATCTCATAATTTCGACCATGGGGATACTTTTATTATCAAGTCTAACTTTTAATTATTTTTCCAAAAAAAAAAGAATTCTTTTTTTTTTTTGCTGGCGGATTCGCGGGCCACATAAAATGACGTGGCGGGCCGAATTCGGCCCGCGGGCCTTGAGTTTGACACATGTGCTGTAGATAATTCAGTTCGTCACCAACCCCGTCTTCTACAATTCCCGTTGATATAATACCAAATTGTTTTCCCATTTATGTTGTGGTAGCAAACGTGATGGCAAGTTGCAATGCATTCACACATGTTTAAGCAGGCGTTAGCTAATTTCCAGTGAAAGGAATTTGCAAAACCGCTTGCAGGCTGTAAAGGTTGGACAAAATCCAGTTAAAGTGCCACCTCCTCTACCTATCTACAATGTAACGCTGTACCTGTCATTGTGAAGATCCCCACCACCTTTTTAATGCTTCGGTTTCCCAACAGAGCCATCTCCAGTTTGTCAGCCGCACTTTTGTTCTCCTCCTTTTTGGACTTGATAGAAGCCCAGATGCCGACTCCGAGAACCAGCAGGTAGAAGAACACCATTGCTATCAGTCCGGGAATATTGACAGCCATGCTGAACCTGAAGACTGCTGCAAACAGTATAACTGTTTGACAGGGAAAAATAAATTCTTTAAGATGAACGAGAAAAAAAAAAAATTGTGGTCTTATTTCCCCTAATAAGTAAAACACAAAGTTATGTTACGAACAAAATCTGATTAAAAATAATAATAATAATAATAATTTAAAAACTCTTTTTTTCACATAAAAATACCAGGTTGTAGACTGTTACCTGAGGTCTGATAGAAGTTCGGTGCTGCAACAAGCCAAGTATCCAAAAAGCAGGATTACATTAAGAAGGGCCACTGTTTGAATTGACCGCTGCAGAGTTTTGATCTCAACCCGAGAGCTGTTGACACAAGACACAATGAACTGAAGAAGGGCTGGTTTGGAGATGCCTTGTTGTGCATGTCAACTGCCATAAATTCCACAAAACTTTCCAAGTGATCAAGTGTCAACTCAAGAGAAGTATCACAGACCAGGTGTTTAAATCACCCGACCTCCCAGATGGAAATGTATCCTGTCCAAATAGGGTTTAGTTGAGTTCTAATATTACATTAGTCTTATCACTTGGCTCATACCATGCACATTTAAGAATTAAAAACAGCATACAAAGCCAAATAACTACGTTATAACCAGTGTCATTTTAAGAGGTAACTGTACAAATTAATTATATTTTGACAGCATGGTTTACTGTTAGCTATTTACCATGTTCGTGTCCTGAGTGTGAGATGACAACACTCTTCCAAGGTGCTTGTCAGCGGCTGCAATGCTTAAGTATTCAAATTGGGGGAAAGAAAGACGTCATGTGGGAGTCCAACTGGTTTTGGCAGCAAGTCTGTTCTTTGACGTGCACTATATTCTGTAAGACTGCTATGTAATTGTGTCAACATCATATACTTCATTGTATTTCTATGTGTTTTGTAAATAAAATATACATTCATTCAATGTTAAACACAGCTTATACGCGGATATGTGAGTTCTAGTGCACGAAGGTCAAATACTCCGTCTCGTCCGTGCACGTTTAACTGCTGGACATAATACTTCTGTTACAAATAAACCTTATTGCTTGAATTGAGCTAACGCCTCGACCTAAGTCTGTTCACCTGAGTTTTCTCCTCAACATGAGTTTTATTCTCAACAGTTTTTTAAGAAATATCCTGAATTCATCCAAAGTTTCAAAAGAAAATATATTTCATTCTGAACTCTTAGTGACGGTAGCAACGAGTCAGTTACTTTTAACATGGTGAATGCAGTCCATTGAAGAAATAAATTCCCCAGGTATTGCTATATTGATGTTGGCTGCTGCACCCAGCCTCTCTCTGTGTGAACCCGGCTGATCTGCACCTTGTTGTGGCTTGTCCTTTGAAGTTCTGATTGTTAACTCATGTCTATCATCTCATCACTTCACGTCTGAACACCCCATCTTGGCTGGCTTTCACCTCTGGCATGTGTGCTGGAGACTGCCAGCTCAAAGTCATGACAAAATGAAAGAGATATTTTTACTGGTAACCTTAAAAGTGCTTACATTGCTGGATTGCTGCTCCCCTATGCATCAGAGCGCAGCCTCAGGCAGGACTCTGCTGGCTGTTGTGCCGACTCAAAACTGAAGGTGAGCGGGCCTTTGCAGTCGGGGCTCCTCGGCTGTGCCCCTGCCTGAAGATCTGAGGTTTGCAGAATCAGTGAGATCTTTTAAATCCCTTAGCATTTTAATGTTTTGATTAAGATGAACGAGAAAAATAAATAAATTGTGGTCTTATTTCCCCTAATAAGTAAAACACAAAGTTATGTTACGAACAAAATCTGATTAAAAATAATAATAATAATAATAATTTAAATACTCTTTTTTTCACATAAAAATACCAGGTTGTAGACTGTTACCTGAGATCTGATAGAAGTTCGGTGCTGCAACAAGCCAAGTATCCAAAAAGCAGGATTACATTAAGAAGGGCCACTGTTTGAATTGACCACTGCAGAGTTTTGATCTCAACCCGAGAGCTGTTGACACAAGACAGTTCAGAGGTACCAATGAACTGAAGAAGGGCTGGTTTGGAGATACCTTGTTGTGCAAGTCAACTGCCATCAATTCCACAAAACTTTCCAAGTGATCAAGTGTCAACTCAAGAGAAGTATCACAGACCAGGTGTTTAAATCACCCCACCTCCCAGATGGAAATGTATCCTGTCCAAATAGGGTTTAGTTGAGTTCTAATATTACATTAGTCTTATCACTTGGCTCATACCATGCACATTTAAGAATTAAAAACAGCATACAAAGCCAAATAACTACGTTATAACCAGTGTCATTTTAAGAGGTAACTGTACAAATTAATTGTATTTTGACAGCATGGTTTACTGTTAGCTATTTACCATGTTCGTGTCCTGAGTGTGAGACGACAACACTCTTCCAAGGTGCTTGTCAGCGGCTGCAATGTTTAAGTATTCAAATTGGGGGAAAGAAAGACATCATGTGGGAGTCCAACTGGTTTTGGCAGCAAGTCTGTTCTTTGACGTGCACTGTCTGTAGGTGGGCTATATCCTGTTCACATGGCTGAAATGAGGGAGAAAGTACAGCTGCCACCATTTGCCCTAAACTTGAGTTTGTTGAGTTTTTAAGTAACCCACACAGAGAACATGCAGAACCCACTTAATAAAGTATCTATCTATCTATCTATCACACTCCATACCAGTTGGTGGCGGTAATGCGCCGTAACGTTGTTTGCCAACCACCATAATAAAAGAAGAAGAACAACGAAAGGACGCATGCGCAGTTTCTGTTTGAATCCGACTGGTGCGTTTCAAACTCAGACCGCGGCTGTGTTGTGTTGTTGTCTTTAGTTAGCTAGCACAAAAAACAATACAATTTTTTCTCACCTAACTAATGTCCCACATATAACTGCCAGGCAAGTGCTTCTGAGTACGTTTCAGTTGTGGTATTGTCGTTCACGTATTTTCATAAAAGTAAACGGACATTTTAAACTATGTTATGTTAATCAACGCTACAGGCTTACGGTAGTTACAGGTGCGGCTGCTAGTCATCTGAATATTTCAAGCTAAACGGCTAACATTAGCTTGTTTGATAGCTTGTCCAAGAAACTTTAAGCGGTTGGTGAACACAATTTGTAACGATTCAAACTTTTGCAGACAAACCGTGAAAACCGTTTATGAACTGGCAAGACACAGATAACGTTAACAAAGCGCCACTATAATGAGCATTTGGAAGCTATCAAGTGCATCACTGTGCCAGGTTTTTGAAGGGCGTGGCTTAACTTAACGTTACTGTCCGTTGAGTTTGTCTTGGTGTAAGGCAACGTTTTGTTAAAAGCGAGCTAGCATTTGATGACTTGGCATTTTTTGCTTTGTTTTGGCTGACTTTTCTGTTTTATTTGTGGCAGGATGATGGAATCATGCCTGAACAACCAGGCTGACAGGCGGGAACAGGTAGAGGTCGACGATTTGAAGAGAGATCTCTCATCAGAATTCAGCACCTTACCAGACCCTCAGGTAAACCTGGAGAAGTCATTGTAATTCACAATGATGCTATCAATACGAATGTCAGCATATTCAAGGTATATTATACCTAACGTTATAGTATATATGGAATATATATTTTTGCCCATAACGAGGACTGTGGGTTTTGTCCCTCCATCACTTAACATTGAAAGTGCATTATGAAGGGATCTTACAATGTCCTGTATGAAAAAGAGGAATCATTACAGCAAGGAAATGTGAACCTATCCTTTCCATTTTAGAGTTTTTAGCCCGAATGTAGTCTTTCACTTTTCTCTTGCTGTTTTTGATTAAATCCTGATGTGTTGTGCAGCATTCCAGCATTGGAGAGAGAGGACACCTTCAGGTCTACCTCCGGATCCGACCCTTCAGCTCAGCAGAGACCATTAATGGAGAGTCACAGGTAAACATGAAGAACATACAGAGAGTTGATCAGAAACAAATGACAGTATGCTTGGTTTTGTGGTTGTCAAAACTTTGTTTATATTTACTCAGAAAATAATGACTTCAAGACCCACCCCCCTAAAACAGGCTGTCTCTCTTCCTTCCTCTTTTGTTTTGACCAGCACTGTGTTACCATCGAGCCCCCTGGCACCGTTCTGCTGAAGCCTCCCAGGTTGTCTCTCTCAGCGAGGCTCAGCGTTGAAAAATCACTTCCACAGACTGGACAGCGCTTTCAATTCTCTCAGGTTCGTATTTCCTGGCAGATAAGAGAGCCAACAAAGTTTATTGATGTGTATTGCAATGCATTTTGGTCTGCCCCCTTTCATTTGCTGGACCTAAAAACAGGGCCACAGGCAAGGAAAGGTTGAGAAATCCTCATATACAAGAAAGTGTTTCAATGTCTCTTATTAAGTCCCTACTCATTACCTCCCTTTTAACAGGTGTATGGTCCTGAGACGATGCAGAAAGAGCTCTTTCAAGGCACAGTAAAGGATTTGGTGAAAGATGTTCTCGAAGGGGGGAACTCTCTGGTTTTCACCTATGGAGTCACCAACGCTGGGAAGACCTTCACATTCTTAGGTGGGTTCCTCTTTGTTATTGTAGATTCTGCTTTGTTTGGTGTATTTGTACCACAAACCTTAGCTCGGCTAGCTATCAGGAGACTCAGGCTGATACTTTGTCAATAAGTGAGTGAACTCTGAATTTCTGCTCTGCCTTTGCTAAAACTGATGACGAAAGTTAAATGTGCTCTTATGTATTTGAAGCATCTGGGAGGAATAATACTTCATAAATTACCCATTATCAACCGATAATTTGTCGGGCCTAATGTATATCTTGCATCCCTACAAGTATCTTAACAATGTAATGATCTGCTCTTGTCACTCCAGGTCCAGATGCTGATGCCGGTATCCTGCCCAGGTCTCTCGATGTCATTTTCAGCAGTATTGAGGAACAGGTGTTCACTGGGATGAGCGTCAAACCTCAACGTTGCAGAGAGTCCACGAAGCTCACCAGGGAGCAGCAGGCCGAGGAAGTGACGTTCAAGAGAAAGTTCTTCAGTCAATTTAAAGAGGTAACCAGTCTGTCCAAGCCTGCTGCAGAGTTAGCAGAGCAGCAGCTCCAGTCCTCCATCAATGTCAGCACGGGGTTCATTCAGGCACAGAACCAGCGTAACCGCCGATTCATTTACATGAAATAATTGAAAGACGGAACGGTTCTTCCCTAAGTTGCACACGAGAGAAGTTTGGCTTCAGGGCTTTCTGCCAGAAAACCCTTCCTGCCAAACATCTACTTAGGTTTTAGTCAACAAACCACTTGGTTTGTGTTAAAATAAACCCTTTCTGGCAGACAGTCCTAAGGCATACTCCCATGTGCTGTGGGATTCGTGGACAGACTTTTTAGAGGTTTAAATTGTCAGATAGCCTCCTACACATTGTTACATAATGCATGTACTTCATGCCATTTAGAGGGCTGTAGGTTTTTGGTCCTTCTTTCTTTTAAGCTGGTGAAGTTTAGGCGACAGTTTAGTACTGCCTTAGAATGCCTTAAAAACTCTTTACTAAACTTTTTACTAATTACTCTTTATAACATTGCTCTAAAATGTTCTCAAACCAGTGTGTGTGTATATATATATATATATATATATATATATATATATATATATATATATATTTATTTGTAAGTTGTTAAAATGAAAAGTGTGTTTGATGCATTTTTAACATTTTACCTTTTACTTAATCTTTTAGAGTGAGAAGAGCAATACCAGCCAGAGGACTCTCCTTGAAGGCAAGATTTAGATTTTTATTTTATTCTATTGTTGGTTGTTTTTCTATTTTTAATTTTTTTTACTCTGCAGCAGCTGAACATCTGACACTGAAAACACCTGTGCACTTTGATCATGTTGCATTAATACTGATTGATAGGACTATCGGGCTTTGTTTTTATTATCAGAATGTACTGCTTAACCTGAGGGCAGGAATGCCAATACATCTCTTTGAGTTCTGTTTTACAGAAAAGTAAAGCACAGAATTGCTACTGTCACTAAGTGCTGTAGAGCGCGTGACTACAGGTCAATGATTTTTAGCGTTTGTTTTTGTTGCAGACTCCTCCATGTTGGGCACGACCGCAGCAACAGAGGACAAAATCAGCCTGGCGGTGGAAGCCCACACTAAGTTCTCTGTTTGGGTTTCTTTCTGTGAAATCTACAATGAGAACATTCACGACCTCCTTGAGGTGGTACCCAGCGGGGCACCGAGGAGGACCGCACTGCGCCTGTCCCAGGACGTCAAGGGCAATGCCTTTGTCAGAGGTGTGAAGGGTCAGGGGGGGGCGGTGCAGACCGATACGTACCACATTATTTCTATATTAAAACAATGCTGACAATTTAAGCATAGATTTGATCTGTGGCAAATTAAAATACAAATCAGCCGTCTGCTAGTTGATAGATCTGTTCCCATCAAAGTTAAGTTACTTTTCATCCCACCGAATGTACTCTAATGCACTATAATGCTTAGTGACATTCGTTGCAGCTCTTGTTTAAAATGAGTACAATTTCTCCCCGTGCTGTATTTATGGGTTGGTGTACTTTGCTTTTTTGGCCTAATGAACTCATTTTCTTAAAATAAAGTAATTTAGGACTTTTCCCGTTGAGTAATATGCATATGAATAAATGAATGCCATGTTGCTCAAACTAAGAGTCAGAAACATTTTGGAATTCTTTAACTCTTCCTACGTTAAGATAAAGAGTGAAATGTTACCTGTCCGTTTTATATGAATCTGCTGTTTTATCACATTTGCATTTAGATCTGCGATGGATTCAGGTGAATAGTGCAGAAGAGGCTTACAAGGTGATGAAGCTGGGCAAGAAGAACCAGAGCTTCTCCTCCACCCGACTCAACCTGCTCTCCAGTAGGAGGTGAGGACGTCAGCCAGCAGCAGTTACAGATACGCAACTTAGCACTGAGTGCAAAAGAGCCACATTCATTCCTAGATCACCAGCTTTACCTGCAGCAATAACCATTGGTACATTTAGTGGAATGTCATGGTTTGTACCTGGATAATATTCTTGACTGGTGGCGTTGCAGTGACAAGTGTACATCACACTGATTTTGTGAACAGAATATTCATTTTCAAAGTGTAATTTCATTTAATCTTGGTTATTGACCCCCTTCATATAAGCATTATTATCTTTAAGTCAAATGTGTTTTTTGCCCGTTGAGTAAGGCAGGCTCACTTTTCTGTGCACTTGCTCAATTGTGGTCATAGTCTTACTAAAATAAACACAACATAAAAAAGGGGAGCAAAATAAATCGGAGCTAAGTCTCTTAAAAATTACATTCCTCCACTTTATAACTGTTGTATGCATTTTATTTCTCTGTTTTTGTGCTTATTTCTTGTGGTAATTTATCTTTTAAGGTCCTGTTTATTCCATCTTAATACAAAGTTACTGAAACGTATGCTCCATATGTTTTGTTTTGTCTTTCTGCAGTCACAGTATTTTCTCCATTCGTATATTGAGGATTGAAGATATTGGGACTCCGAGGGTCCACGCAGTCAGCGAGTGAGTGACACTTTAGACATGGTTTTAGATGTGGAACCGTCTGGTTGCAAAACAAGGCTGCATTGAACATGTGTGTAAAATATAATCTTTAGTTGGATGTACAGCGTGTCCGAGTTATCGTGTACTTCTTGGTGTGTTTGTCATCAGGTTGTGTTTGTGTGACCTGGCTGGTTCGGAGCGATGCGCCAAGACCCAGAATAAAGGAGAGCGCCTCAAAGAAGCCGGAAACATCAACACCTCATTGCTCATCCTTGGAAAATGCATCAACGCACTACGACACAATCAGCAGGCCAAGTGAGATTTTAACTATCCGTCATTTTCTCCTTAATTCATATGCTTTATGGAATATGAAAGGGTCACTCCATAGTGCTCTAAAAGGAGAGTGAAACTCTTTTTTTTTATCCTCCTTTAGCACACTGTTTTGGTTTACTGTGGTTGTATTATTTTCTGCAACTACAAAAAAGATAAACCCTACTTTTATACAACTTATAGCAGATGGAAAAAGTTTACGGCCGGGGACAAAAATTGATATCTAGCAGCTAAAGATCCAGATATTTTTCTGGTGCAGGAGTTGGTGGAGACCAAATCAGTGCGAAAAGGAGAATGAACATTGGACTTGCAAACATCAAGTGGACACAAACCCAACTTCTATAGAATAATTAAATTGCATAGTGTATAAACATGTTTGTTGTAACAATTTAATAAGCTTTATAATAAGAAATTCTATACAAGTTATCAATGCCAACTAAGCTGTTCCCTCCCTCAGGCTGCGTCAGCATGTTCCCTTCAGGGAAAGTAAGCTGACCCACTACCTGCAGAGCTTCTTCCTTGGTCGAGGTAAAGCCTGTATGATCGTCAATATCAACCAGTGTGCCTCCATGTACGATGAGACGCTCAACGTCCTCAAATTCTCTGCTGTGGCACAGAAGGTGCATATACATTTTCATTTTCTCTCTTGCTTTGCTCTCTGAGAGCAAGTGTATAATTGGTTATTATTATACTATGTTTCATTTATGTTTTTGTGTTTTTTCTTTTTATTTCCTGTCCGTTTCCAGGTTGTTGTTCTAACGTCCACCAGGCCCGCTCCCATCATCATGCCCCAGAGGTCTGCCAGTGATCTATCCTTCATCATCAACAATGCTGAGAGAAAGGCTCTGCGGCGCAGCAGGAGGAGCTCCCTGATTGGCTGGGATACTACCCTGGAAGATGTGCAGGTGGGGTGGAGCCTGGGTCACATCATGAGGCGTTTGCTTTACTTTATTCCAGTTCATACAATATTTTAGTGCTCTTTTTACTTTACTTGGATTATCACTTGAAATAGTTTGTAAACATTATGTTTAAATCTTTTGTCCAGGAGGACGAGGATGATGAGTATGAGGAAGAAGAGAGCCTGATGGAGAGCACAATGGATCAGACAGGCAATGAAGACGACGCCGATGAAAGTGACAATGAAATTCTCATCAGTGAACGGACGCACCAGGTCAGTCCCTTAACAATATTGGATCCCATCGGCTATCAATCTGTCGACTGATGAGCCTCTCGGGGACATGGGGCTATATTTCTAGGATTGCTGACTTCCTTCTCCGTACACTTCTCATTGTTCACACTCCGGTTACTAACGTGAGATGCCAAGTAGCCAGTGTACAAGCTACATTTATACCACTTTGAGCTAAATCATCGTCAGACGATAGCTGATGGGTTCCGAGATTGCATTTCGGCTTTTGCTCTCCAAACAGGCAGATTAGTAACTTGAGATGTCCGTGGGGTCTTGTGACTTTGAAGAGGGCTTCGCTCATTTTCAGTTCCCCGTCAGAATATAGTGTTCACTTAAACAGATATTGATTTGTGGAGGTAGACTCTTCTTTCAGGTGGCTACAAAACGTTTTGCTGAAGAACTTTTCTTTATTTAATTTTTTTTTACTAAACTTTATTTTATAAAGTTCCCATTTGTAATTGTATTGTAAGCATTTGTTTTTTAAATTTTCTGTGATTCACAAGGTTTTATTATCTGAGCAATGATCACTTGTTTCCATCTAATTCCTCATCGAAGGACGTTCAGTCCAACACTGGAGAAACAATCTTGAATTTCCTGAATGAACAACTCTTCATTGTTGTTTGATACTATTTTGTGTCCCGTTCCTCAGAGGCAGTTGGCGTTGTTTAACCAGCTGCAGGTAGAGCTGAAGAAGGAGCGAGCCGAGAGTCTGCTCATGGAGGCGCGACTCAGAGAGGAGATCTGCAGAGAGTTCTCAGAGATCTTCTCCCAGATGCAGATTGACTATAAGTGAGACTTTTAATATATATTTATATTCCTGTATCATGTTACCAGGAATGTTTTGGGCACGATAATTAAGTCGTACAAATGTGTGTCTGTGTGTGCGTTTGTTTCAGTGACCGCCTGGCGAGGGAGAGCGAACTCTTAGAGGAGCGAGCAGAAAGGAGGATGGAGATCTTAAAGACCCTCATGGGCAAAATGGCCAGCGCTGGACCCAGTCAAGACTCACAATCTAATATGGTAACACCATCCCCTCTCCTGGGATCCCACTTCATGTATTGTGTGTTTTGTTAGCTTATTGGTTGGGTGAATGTTACAAATTCTAAAACAGATTTTTGGTAACAATGATGTAATGATTAAAACATGAATGAAAAGGATACTATGTGTAGGCTGTATTTGATCCTATCCTATTGTAACAAGATTCTTATGCTACACTCACACTTCATACATCAAGTCAAGTTCATTCATCACACAAGTTCTCAGTAAGAAATAGAATAATCATGATTTTTCTTAGTTGTCAGAGCAAAGGTAATTTCAAGGTTTCTAACATTCCATACAAAGTGTTCTTGACATCCAGTATGTATCACACAAGCAGAAATACAAGTATTTGCTTACTCAAGCAAGTATAATTTGAAGTATCTGGCTCCAGGATAGTGTTGACATGTGTGTGGGCACCACAGCTGGATGTTATTGTTGTGACGATGAGCTCACTAATCTCCCTGACTGATTTGATGTTTCCCACCTCCCTCAGGACTCATCTCTGGACTCATCTCTGGACTCATCTCTGGACTCCTCTGAATTGGCAGGCGTAAAGAAGGCCGCTGAGGCCGCTCATGCATGTCTGGGTTCAGTCCAAGCAGGTGCTCAGGAAGAAAGGGGAGAGGCTGGAGAGGAGCTGGAGAGGAAGACGTTGGAACAGAGTGAGCACCAGCCGAAAGTCCAAGGGCAGATGCCTCACAAACACAATGGTAAAACCGCGTATGAATCCATCAAGTGGAGGAGGAAAATACAAACTGTGCAGTCACATATGTCAATATAAAATGTTTTTTATTCTTTACTGATGTAAATTCTGGTTGCCAGTTTAAAGCTTTTTTTTTTTTTGGTGTTATTTCCTATGTGAAGCCAGTGGATTAGAGGATGAAGAGAAAAGGAGGCTTCTCTCTCAGCTGCTGGAGAAGTCGTCAGAGATTGACCGGCTGGAGAAACAAGTGAGACAACTGCAGAATGTGGCAGAGCTAAGCTCGCAGAGCTGCGCCTCGCTGCTCGAGGAGGGGAGTTCACGTGAGAGACAGCGGCTGCAGGTAAGAACCCTGAGGAAAGGAGCACACGGAGGGAGGACCAGGGGAGGAGCTCCATGCCCCGGCATCAGTATCCTGATCATTCTCAGTAGAACCAGTTTTTAGTGAAGGGCAAGCTGAGCATTATCTTTTACAATATGTCATGGGTTTACTCATATAGTTCACAAATAGGTTAGCATGTAGCATTTTGCTCAGTTACCAGGAATATGAATAAATTAATCAGAGATGCACCGACCGATCAGCTGCCAATCAAAACCCGGTTTTCAGCTGATCACTCGTGACTTGTGACCTTTTATATACATGTGCCTCCGCCACATTCTAGTTTTATGCTGGCACAGCAAGTCTAAAGTAAGCCATGGAGGAACAACATTAAAAGCATTTGGAACAACTAACTGAATCAGACAGTTATTATATTGTAATTCATTACCATGCATGCTGCTCCGACTACTCACAGCATGGGTTCCCTCCTTAGCACAGCGCTGCTTGGAAGCTAACATTAACGGAGTTTGCATTACCTTACATTGTGATGCGTCCAAGCTCTATTCAGTTAAAAGGAGGAATGGCTGAAGGCAAATTGTAAAGCTGTTATGTGTTGAAATGTAATCTTGTAAAATTTAGTTTTGGGCTCGAAACTTGAATAATTCCTGTTGTTAGGAGAGAAAATACTTGGATATTATTTATAATCTTTGACGGTTTACACTGACTTGTGGTAAAAACATTATTCTGGAGCTATTAATTATAATTCTTAGAAAGAAATGTGGAATTGGCAAAAACAGGAATCAGCTGTGCAGACTTAAGAAAATTACAATCGGTGCATTTCTGTTTCACCAGGAAAACAAGAAATGACCAAGTAACTGAAGTGCTTCTCAACAGCTGATTTTCTTTAATTTGTCTAAATGGAACTTAAATATAGTTTAAGCTTAAGTTTATTCAATGCTGTTTAAACATAAAAATAGGAAATAACCATTACTCGTATCACTCAGGAGGCGTTTACTGCCCTCGAGAAGGAGAAGAGAGGCAGAGAAGACACCCTCGCTGCTTTGGAGTGCCAGACTAAGGGAAGAGAGGAGGCCCTTGCCACACTCAGTGAGCTGAAGCAGAGCAAAGACGAGGTGCTAGCATCCCTCAAAGAAGAGAGAGAAGGCAACAAGACAGCCATGGCAGCCCTCGAAGCTGAACGGAGAGCCAAGGAGGATGCCATGGCAGCCCATTCAGAAGAGAAGCAAGGCAGAATGGACATAATTGCTGCTCTTGGTCAAGAGAGGAGTAGCAAAGAGGAGGCTCGGTCTGTTCTGGAGGTGGAGAGGAAGGAAAACAGCAGGCTGGTGGAGGAGAGAGAAAAGAGGCAACAGGACAGTGATGCACTTCGACAAGAAGTCAGAGCGCTGACTGTCAGACTGGAAGCCTCAGAGCACCAGGTGGGCAACAGAAATATTTTGGTCAAATTGAACCTTTTATATCAAACTGTTTTATTATTTGTGTTTAATTAAATGGTATTGGTGCTAGATGACTGAACTTAAGTGATATCTTTGGAAATAACCACAGGTGACCGGCAAGACAGAGAGTGCTGAACAAGTGTTAGCCCAACTACAAACTGCTCAGGCACAACTGGACAAACACTCCAAGGAGGTCCTGGAGAAAACGTCCCACATCCACACCCTGATGCAAGAAGTTCAAAGCCTGAAACAGGAATTGCAGACTTCAGCATCGTCATCTGATGTTGTTCATGATCAGCTGAGAGAGGAAGTGTCTGAGCTTAGAAAGAATTTGGCTGAGGAAAAGGAGACAAATGAGAGCAAGGACAGACAGAGGCTGGAACTGGAGCGCCAGCTAGGACAGGCGAAAGAACAGTTGGCACACAAACAGCAGATCTCCGACCAGCAGCTGCAGCGGTTTACAGACGAGCAGAATCAACTGGAAGCAGCTTCAAAACAGCAAGTTGAAGAACTAAGAAAGAAGCTTCAGGAGCAAGAAGAGATGTCGCAGCGAACACTGGATGAACTCCGGTCCAAGCTCGAATGCCAAGAACATGCTTCCAAAGAAGAAGTAAAACAGCTGAGAGACACACTTGAGGAACCAACTCAGGCCTCAGAGGAGCTCAATGAGAAGCGACAGGAACAGGAAGTGATATCACAACAGCGGTTGGAGGAGTTAAATTGCAAACTTGGTGAACAAAAAGCAACCTTCGGCAAACTTGTAGATGATCTCCGGCTAAAGCTCAGTGAGCAGGAGCAAACTGCAGAGCTGCTCAAGGCCGAATTAGAAGAAACTAAGTTTAAAGGTTCAAACAATTCTTCTAGCTCTGCTGCTGAAGAGGATCTCAAGAAGTTCAACTGTGATCTCCAGACTGAGATTGCATCCCTGAAGTCAAAGGTTTTCAACCAAACTGAAGCTCAGCAAGCCTCATCAGTATTCGAAAGCATGCTAAAAGAAAACAACAAACGGATGGAGGAGAAGCTAGCAGAGGTGGCGGAAGTGTCTGCAGAGCTGCACAAAAAGTTGCTGGAAAAAGAGGCAACGGTAAAACTCCTGCAGGAGGCACAGGAGCAGCGGGAGGAGCAGGAGAGCCAGGCAGTCGAGGAGGCTCGGCGCCGGGAGGTGGAAAGGCGCCGGGAGCTGCTGGCTGTGGCGCATGAGGCCATCGCTCAGAAGGACGCAGAGCTGGAGAAGAAGGCCGAGGACATCAACAGGTAACCGATCAGTTCCTTTGCACATCAGGGCGGGAAATTACATTCTCCAAAGATTAAAACATGTTCATAGAAGTCTTAAAACTTAAATTTGACTTTAAAGATACTGAAACCGGCTTTTCTAAGCCCAACATTCTACTACTCTGCTCTGTAAGAGCTCTGTCCCATACACGACTTTCCAGATAATGACATTTTGGGTTATGCTTCCAGGTTGATATCTGATCAAATCTCAACATCCATGTGCTTGCAGCATTCTGATGTATGTTCAACTTGTCCCTTGATTTTGCAGGTGTATGTGTCGCCCAGGACTAACTGTTTATTCAGGGTTAACGAATACAAACCTTAGATCAGGTTTAGTGGTTGAGGCCGGCCCAGAGATGAGACTATTACTGTAATGAATGAAAACGTAAAGTAGGAAAACAATGCTTGTCTAGTTCAGAACTTACTTTAAGTTTCTGAGGGTAAGAGTATCCGCTGAACACCTCCAAGACCCTTGATGAGACAATGCTACTTTGAAACAGAGTCGGGAGATGAGACTCATCAACCAAACATGTGTTTATTACAGCCGTCCCAAAGGTTCTTTGGTCACTAAGATATATTTCATTGCTGTTCTATATTGTCTTTTGTCTCTCCCCTCCAGTCAGTCACAGGTCTCTGTGCAAAAGTAATTGAAACGGTTACTTATCATCTTTTTAACATTTGGCATCAAAATCATCTTCAAGATGTCTAGTAAAGTTGAAAAATAGCAAAGACCGTGATTAAGAAATAGTGTTGCTCTTCAATTAGCAATTATTGCTGCAATGCTAGCTTTTTAGAAGAATAAATATCTAAATGTAATGTGCCGATCAGAAAGCAGTCTCTCTAAAGTAGAGTATTTTGTCCTGGAGTTGTTTACTATCCTCCCTGTCTAAGAATATTCCCCCCGAGCTGCGAATTCCCTTTTGTTGTGGTTCCGTTCTAAACTGCATTATTCTGTCACTGTAAATACATGTTCTCCTTATTACCTTGCCTGCCATCTCTCCGCTAGTACATTGGGTCCAGGGAGAGCTGCATTAATCCACCCGTCCACTCGCTGTACTACAGTGCAATGGTGTTGCTCTGGACCACAATGCACTGTGTCCTGTCTTGTTTTAAAGAATCGGTTGCAGTTCATTGTTGTCTTGTCTCACTCTCCCAGACTAAAAGAAAACGCCAAGCAGGACTCGGACAAAGTGAAGAGCCTCAGCCTCGACCTCCAGAGGAAGGAGGACGACACTTCAGACCTCCGAGAGAAGCTAGCCGACTACAAGAAGCAGATCCAGCAGGTCCAGAAGGAGGTACACAGCATTCTCTTATGTCTCTGTGCCTCACTACCTAAAACCCCCAAAATGTCTTTCAGACAAAGTCAGTAAGTCATTGGCCAATAGTGAATCAATTCAACACTGGATAGCTGGATACTAATTGGACGCTGATATGAACAGCAGATAGCTTATATAACGTTTTTCTAGAATAACGGTTTGTTTTTGTCCTGAAGATCTCTGCCATGAGAGAAGAGGAGAAGCTTTTGAGGCAGAAGCTGTCTGACACGGAGAAAGCCAAGAAGCAGCTTCAGTCTGATGTTGCCAACAGAGACAGAACCATTCAGCAACTCAAAGTGGTAAAATAATCAATTTACCAGACCAAATCTCTGAAGGCTATAACTCTATATATCCTGCATACTGGTGTATTGATTGTCCATCTTCATGTTCACCTCGTTTCTCCTTCTCCTTCCCTCCTCTAGGAACAATCATCTGACACCAAGTCTGACCAGACGCTCCACCAGAAGGCCTGTAAAGGTAAACAATGTGTGTCTTTGCATTGGCTTCACAAGAGGAAAAACATTCTGTTTGTCCGAAGTGATCTGCCGTTTAAATCACTGTGTTATAAGAGTGGCCACTCTTATAAAGTGCTGCACAAGATGATTATTGTCAATATTGATCTATCTGTTGTTTTTATCAGATTAATCATTTTGTCAAACATATTTAGAAATAGTAAAAAACAAATCCCCCAAATTTCCCAGAATCTCTCCTAAAACTCTGGCTGAACTTTGACCTGTTTGTGGAAGGGCAATACAAAGAAGAGTACCTCAGGGATCAACATATTACAGTATATCGCTCTGGCCTGGTGTTTGTTGTTTATGGCGTTCTGCGTGTAAACCTGTACGTGTGTGTGGGTGTGTTGCTTTGTAGACCTTGAAGTCAAGGAGCGTGTGGTGGAGGACATGCGTTTAGCTCTGACGGAGCAGGAGGAGACGCAGGACCAGATGGAGCAGGTCTTGGAGGAGAAACTTAACCTCATTCAGGAACTCTCTAGCGGTAAGGATTTGAAAAAAATCAAAGAAAGAACATAAACAGACATAGTGAAAAGAATGTGTATTTTATTGTCTTGAAAGGGGTTTGGCCCACGGGCCGCTTAGTCTAATCCTCTTATGCTTGAAAGCTGCAGAGAAACCAGAATGTTCATAAACGACATTAAATGAAACTGACTGGACACTGAGACTGGAGTAAATTTGTATTTCCTCACAGTAATAACACATTTAAATTGGATACCAAAGTCAGTTCAGTGAGTCAGTCAGTGTTGAGTCACTATGAGGTCAGAAACAGGATGCAGAGTGTGAAGTATAGCACACATGGGAGCAGAAGCAATAAAATAAACAAGCTTCATGTGGTCACAGGCTCATAAAACCAGATCAACTGACATAAGTATCGGTGGACTGTCTCCTCCACCTCCCAGGTTTATTATTTCTAATTTGGAGGCTGGACTACTTAAAGGATTTCTAAGTCTAGAAATGGAAGTCATAGAAGTCTGTCATTAGACAAAGATAATAACTCCTACTTGTTTATTCTAAACGGGTGTAAAATAACTGGGGATTGATGTGTGGACAATGTTATGTTTGGAAGTTATATAAATGAACAATAAAAGTACTTCTTTGAATGCTATGCAAATATTAATGTCTCTCTGGTTTGAACCATTACAGAGGTGGAGAAGTTGAAGGGGATGCTGTTGCTGCAGGACCGGCGTGGAAACGACACTCGCCTTCACGTGGACAGCCAATCAGATGACCTCAAACTGGCCAAACAAGAAACTGCCCAGGCGCAGGAAAGCTTGAAGGTAATGAAGGGAAGTTATCTTCAAACGTGGATTTAGATGGTGGGACCAGAAATGTGTTCTCTCTGAGTTAACATTAAAAAGCTTCACATTCCAATAGGAATATTGGTTATTATAGATAATTAGTTAATCCTTGTTAACAATTTGATGGATGACGAATATTTAAGAGATTCTCAGACAAGTTGGCAAAACAGTATTTATATATCCCTCTAACAGATCTTCCAACAACACTTTGTTACAACAAGGAATTACAGTAAACAGACAACTCACCCTGATCACATGCATGTGCTGAGGTCCTTCATAAGAACTAGGACGGTCGGGTCAGGGTAGCTCATCTTGACGTAGACAGTTGTAGTGGGCACCAACCTTTTTGTTGGTAAATGCATTTTATCAGGGATTTCACCTTAAACGTGTTCCAGATACTTAAACTGGCATCCCCTTCATAAATAAAAAGAATAATCACTTTGTGTACAGCTGCGTGCAGAGAAACACCAGGCCGAGCGCAAAAAGTGGCTGGAGGAGAAGCTGTCCCTGATTGGCCAAGCTAAAGAGGCGGAGGACAAGAGGAACCGGGAAATGAGGAAGTTTGTCGAAGACAGAGAGCGCTACACCCGACAGCAGAGCCAGTTGGTAGGAAAAGGATGATATGAAACACTAGCTGTAACATGTAGATATGTTAAGAATTAATCTCAAAGCACAGTTGGTGGTGTTCTAATATTAATATATAAATACATAAGATCTTTTTTTTAATCTCCTCACTCATACACATACTGTACATAACCAACATTGTGTCTCTATAATATTGTGTTTCCCTCTTTGTCAGGAGTCCTTATCGTCCCAGCTGGCTGAGCAGGAGCAGATCATGGAGAAGTGGAGGAAGGAGAGAGACTCTCTGGTAGCAGCTTTGGAGGTCCAGCTCCAGAAGCTTCTCTCCAGCCAAGCAGAGAAGGACAAACTCATCCAACAGCTCCAACAAAATGCCACACAGCCACCACAAGAGGTCAGTGTAACATAAAGATAGTAACGCATGCTACAGGGACCACACACTCACGATGTAAACTGTCTAATAATGCTAAATCTGCTTCAGTTAGAGGGGACATCAGTGTATCACATCTCTTCGTCAGATAGCGTCCCTCTTGTGTATAAAGTCCTGAGGATTTTAATGGTTAAATCAACCTTCAGTAAAAACTAAAGATAGTGGCTATTCTCCTGTATATGAGACATCCCAGTAGTCTGTTTCACCTCTGTACACACTCCAATCAATAATGTCAGAGCAATTTGTTCCCATCATCTGTCAAGACAAAACACCTGCTGTGAGAGCATTGATTGGTTTTTAGAGAGGTGAAACTTCACTGACAGTTTGAGCCGCATCAACCGTGTTCTGCCCCGTTTCATCCTGTGTTGGTTTGCCCTTTAGATAGGGTTTACTCAGAGAGCAGACCCGACTGTTGTGCAGGGAAAGAGATTGGAAAACATCTCTCAGCCAGCAACTTTACCGAAAGGAAGGAAAGGGCAGCTTTGGAACCCAGTTCGTAACATAATTCCACTAATGAAGATAAATAATAACCCTCTCTGCTAATTGGCTCCTGTAATGTTGCACAACAGGGGAGGTTACTTGGCGGAAGAGATTCTTCCAGTTTTGTCACACTTTTGAGTGGCCTGTTAAGCTTTCTTCGCGCTGGTTGTTCCTTCTTTCCTTTCCTCTCTGGTGAATTGCAGGTGGTTTTGTAGCATTGTGAACTTGGAGCCGTATCTCTGTTCCACACACACATGACATTTCAGTGTATGGCACTCTGCTCCCTCACCTTCTGTCCTCACTGAGCTTTTATTCGATTTTACACTGTGACCAGACAGCTTCCCCAGGATAACCACAGAACAGGCAGTGTGAAGGGCAGGCTGTAACCATTCACCAAATTAAATTGATGCTCGCCTCCATCTCTCGTATAGCTATATTCATTTAAAAATTTGGTTGAGAGATTGCAGCAAATTTTATGCAAGGAGCCTTTGTATCCCAAAAACCACAAATGATTTGAAGTGAATAGATACATGAAACATCCAAACTGCAGTGCTAATCATACACACATTATTAAAAGGATTAATTCATTTTTTTGTTATTAATAAATAACATTTGAACTTGTAGGATTAAAATGTGAATTATAAAGAGAAATGTTTCTTTAATTTCTGCTTCTCATTTATGTAAATGTGGGACTTGTACATACCTTTTTCATATCATGCAGTCCACTGCAGAAACACCAGTAACTATAAAGACAAAGTGTTGACTTCAGTATTTTTTGAGTCCCCAATCGTGTATCGTCTTGATCATAAGATGACACCGTCTTGTTTGTGTCGGTGAGTGAATCTTAACTACATCCGTAATCCTCTTCGTTGCTTGTGGAACATAATGCTGCGTCTATCTGCTTCCATCTGGTCCTATCCTGTGCAACATGTGCTCGGCCCAAAGTTAGCTCGGCCCATTTCAGTTCCGAGGTCAGAGGTCTCCGCCTGGTTGTTTTTGGCCTCCCTTGTTTCCTCTGTCCAGCTGGAGTCCATCTTAAGGCTACTTCAGGATTGTGCCGCTGGTCCATTCTCTGAACCGGTCCGGGGCCAAACGCAACTATTAGTGTTGAGACATAAATATACTGAACCTTTTTGTCAAAAAATAGGTTTATAATCAGTAAAGTTAATTACTGAAAAAAAAGGAGTTTTTGGAGTTAATATTGAGCATCACATAACATTACTGCTCAGACACCTTTGGAAACCGTTTGAAGTTTCATGCCGAATGAAGCAGAGTTGTCATTTTGTTCTTTCATTTAAAGACGTGTTTTATTGTCGTTCATGCTAGCTATACGTCGCTCTGTGCCAACACTATATTTTGCTCCAGGATCTTTCTGTCAGCACTCATGCATTTCATGTTTTTAGGGAGCGATGAGAGTTGGGAGCCGGAGTCGTGGTGCATTAGAAGCAGTTCCGTCATTTGTTTCACGTACTGCTCAGTCTTGCCAGAGTGTTCCACTGACTGCTCGCTCAAAATGTTCAGGAGCCTTATTTTTGGTTTTCCCTGAATATGAACTGTCTGAACCGAATCTCCGATCGTGAATGGCAACCTCATCTTTGTGTAGGAAAGAAATATATTATTTTGTTTGTATACAATATGATTAGAAAGTGTGAAGTAGCAACTTGTCACGGTCATAATAAATAATGATATTTTTGCATACATATTTTAAATCTGCCATTTTTTAATTCTGTTGAAATTTTTAGATGAAAATTACTTTTAGTTTAGTAGATTCGAACTGATATTTAAGTTATGTAGTGTCTAGTCCAAAAGAATCCTTTGAAATGACTCATTATTGTTTGCTTGTAAAGTTTCCATTATAGGTGCTTTAATCTATCACATTAATTGTTGAAAGCTCTGGATAACATGTTGGTTGAAAAGCAGAACATTAGAGGACTGAACAGAAAACGTCCACGGTGTCTTCCCGTTACAGAGTGGTGGTGGTAATGCCGTCTGTGTGGCAGAGCTGCAGGCTGCTCTGTCTGAAAGGGAGGCAGACATCTCACGACTGAAGGAACAGCTCAAGGCCTTAAATGCCGAACAGGAGGATGCAGCCACGCAGGTCAGTCTTACAGGAATACAAACATCATTTAAGCACCGAGGCTTGCTTGAAAGGTGGTCCTCTTGACTTTATGCCTCTTGCTGTGTTTTCAGGGTGGATCAAAATGTTGCAAGTTTAAAGGAGTCCGAAGAGAGATGTTCAATTCTAGCTTATCAGAATGATCTTGCATTTTATCTTTGACATGAAGCACAACTAAGATTATATAGGAATTGATCAAAACTGAGCAAGCTTCTCAAACCACTCCGGCATCATGGTTAATCATGGTACAGCAAGGATTTGTCATCTCTCACTGTGTGTTGAAATTGCTAGTATTAAACTTGTTTGACAGACTGTCTGGTGGATTTAAGAGGATCTGTACGTGAGACACCTTCAGCTCCAGAAACAGAGGATGAACTTTAAGATACATCGGATTGTGTTCTATGTTTTTGTATAGCTTTGACACCTGGCATATAGATGTAGGTAGAAGAGCATTCATTAATGCATTGAATGTATTAACACATTGTGGATGTTATTCTTGGAATCATGATTCATGTGATTTTTTATTTGTTATTCTGCCTGTGACAGATCAAAAGCAATGTGAGCCCTGCCACGTTGGTTGGGAAACCCCAGTGTGAAACCATTAACAGGAAATCGGGAGGAAGGAGGGATGCCAGAGCGTCAGTCAGCAGTCAGGTACGCCCATGAGATGATATGAATATGGAAGTCACGGATCGGATCAGCACAAAAGACCAAAGGGAGCAAATATAACGTTCATGCTGCCATCGGCACAGCTCCTCCTGTCAATTTAAACACAGATTGATTTTTTACAATGTCATATTTTCAAAGATTGGCGACTAGAAAAGCATAAATGCAGATCACATATTTTACTGAATATTCAGGAAACAATCGTCTTTATTGTAATTTATTTCTTCAACATTACCAAACCAAACATCCTATTTAAAGTCATGCTTCATATAGTTGACATACGGTTGTCTCACACTTTGGTCTGCACATTTTATCAGTCTACAGATGACTTGTTTGGAGATACTCCAGTGAGCCAGCAGCTGGCCAGATATTAACTCGGGACAAAAAAAAGAATACGCTGAATCATTTACAGCAGAATATGATTTCCAATTCCCTTATTCTTTTGCAGCTCAGAGGTATCTGTATGTTTTGTATTTTTTCTGTAGGCATCAGTTTTTTTTATTTTACATTCATAAGACACACGGGTACATGAGTATTTTAGAGGTTGCCAGTGATGAGTGGGCAGTCAACATACGGCAGCCCGAACCTTTTCGGATGCAGTCGTGCGTGTGGGTACTTTGGCTTTTGTGGTGGCTCACCTCCACACCTTGTCATAGCGCACAGACAATCCTGTATTCTCAGACCTAGACACATCTTTTCTCTTGCGTGACCAGGAAATGACCGTTTAATCTAAAATCACGTGTGGCCCCACAGAGCTCAGCTGGCTGTCCGTCAGTGCTAGACTCCTCTGAGATTTCCACAGAGAACGGCAGGATGAGCCGCTTCCCCCGGCCGGAGCTGGAGATCTCCTTCAGCCCTCTGCAGCCAAACCGCATGGCTTTACGGCGCCAGGGAGAGCAGAACGCCGTCACCGTCAAAATCACGCGCTCGGCACGCAAGAGGAAGAGCGGCGAGATGGAGAAGGTAAGAGCCAATCAAACACAAGCAGCTTGCCCACACCTTCGCTAGGTGTTTACACTTTATTTCATATCCAAAGTTAGAGGTCATTGAAATTTATTCATTAGCAATTTCGAATCGATTGAACATTCTCATGTCTTTTGCCCTTCGTGGATACAGTTCCCTCTCTCTGTGTCCAAGTACAAAAGATGGTGCACGTGAAATCATCCCACTGTAAGATCCTGCATTTGTAGACAATGTTACCCTCTAGGTTTCCTAAAAATACATCTTCCCTACATAACTAGAGAACAACTGCACAACATGAGACTCAGAGATGGGCTTTTTGAGTTATTTTCGGAGATGGTAGTTCATTTTTCACACGTTCTGTGGAGAAAATGTCCCTGTGAAACCTTTCCCTCTGCTACTATCAATCCAGCACCGGCAGTGCAGGATTGTCTCAACAGTTACCTTTGAGAATGCAACAGCAGTTGTAAAGGGTGTTGTTGCGGTTACACCAGGACATGGCTTAATGTGGACATTGATCATTCAACACTCAACCAATGCAGTTTGTATACTGGTAGGCAATGTGTGACTAGTGCAAGATCAACAAGCCAGTCCCACCTGTGCCATTTGGAAATGCAGTAACATCCTGTGAACTGGTCGATACTATGGATGTTCTGTAAGACCAATTGTAACTCACACATTGTATTAAACTGATCCCAGACCGATTTCTATGCGGCTATAAATAGGCTCTGTTGCGTCTTCTTTTTTTTTAGGTGTGGGGGATTGGGGGTGCGTGGCCTAAAAGGTTTGGGAGCTGCTGCTCTAAAGGAATGATAATGTGACTTTCTGGCTGCTGAATGTGGAAATAGTAAAATGTTAGCAGGTTAACACATACCTGGGCTATGTAGGGCTGTGTGTCTGCATTTGTCCTTCGGCCCTCTAACTTAAGGCAACTGTGAAAGAATCAGCTTAATGCTACTACTGTCATATTGAGTTAATGTTGTTTGAAGATCATGAGTTTCCTGAAATATGGATCTTCTCCTGAGTGTAAAAACTACCAAAAGGATATGGATTGAAACCACAATAACTACATATTTTCATTGGCGTCTTTGGATACTGAGAATTTGTACAGCGAACATCGTATGTTTATTGTGTTAAGCTATACTCAAAGCCCATGTTATTCCAAGGTAAGAGACGTGCAGTATGTGGGCCAGAAGCCATTTTAGATCTGAAAAACATATTCCAGTCTCTCTCTCCCTCTCTGTGGACTTGTCAGCCAGCAGGATCTTGGCCTATCCTTGATCCAGCCGAGAGTCAGCAGGAACACGGGCACAGAGCAGGTTCCCCATTGATTAATGGGACACTTGATAGAGCCTCGCACAGGTCAGGGAGAGAGTGGGAGTCGGAGAATGCAGACAAACAGTGAAGTCCTCGGCGCTATTCGCAGGCATTGCAGATCTGCAATATCTCCGGTCAGTCAACTATAAACCACAAGCCATCCATCTCGTTCAGTTTGGCTCTTCATTAATTGGATGGAGTGGGTGAGTTTGTGGGGGAGTTTCTGATTGGCTGTAGTTGTGGATGCATCAACGCAAATGTAGGGGAAAGTCATGAGAATGTACTGCATTGAATCATTTGTTTTCTTTTTAAGTATGTCCCGTTAAATAAACTTTTTGTTGCTCTGGAGCTTAAATAGTTTTTTGTTCGGTATTTTTTGACGAAGCTTTTTGGTTTTGTTTGCTGTTGCATCAGTCGTTCATAATAGATCATTCTTTGAATATGAGACCGTATGGGCTGGGCAGCTGGACATCAGACATCAATCTAGAACACGATCTTTCAGGGACGTCTTCTCATCTGAGATCCTACTGATGACGACTGTGCTTCTGCAGGAATAAAGGGAATTTGTCGGAGAGCTCTGTTCAACCTTAAGCAGGTTACTGTGAAGATGAATTGGGGAAACATTGTACAACTGAAGTACCTGGATTCCACCATGTCCCGTCACTCCTTCCACTTAATCAGTAGAGGAGGTTTAAGGGTCACGGTTAAGTATGTTCTCAGTAAAGTTGGGAATACAAAGGAACTACCACTGCTGCCTCGCAATCTCCAGCAAAAAATGTGCCCATTCACCAGTATTTAAAAATAAGATAGTATCACTGCTGTTTGCGATAGTTCTTCCACATATTTTTTCATTTGTGAAGCGTTATTTTGACGGTGCGGAGAGCTTTGTTTCTGCTGTGAACAGTTCGGTGACTGCTTGCATTAGAATTGACATGTGTGAGGCCGAAATGGTAACAAGTACCGGCCAAACAGACGATGCTTAATTAAGACATTCATTTTAGTTTTTAGGCTCACCCTTTACCTCTCGCACTAAAGGCGGACAAGAATATTATGATGACCGTAACTCTCCGAAGCAGAATATGACCTAATCATCCTTTTCAGTACAGAATACTCTTTTCAACATGAATGGAGCACAACTGAAAACATCTTGCGGCCTCAAACGATACAAACCTTAATGGTCCTAGAAACCACACCAGCACTGAAATCTAAAACGATGCTTCGCTGACGTCCAGTTTTGGTTTTGTTCCTGATGACGCTTGAATAGCTGTGTTTAGTGGCTCTGTCACAGAAGGCAAGCTTGTGACCGCTGAATGTGAACAAGTATGATACGAGTGTACGAGTGATCTGCATCTTCAAACACACAGAGCCTAATGGTTTTGAATATTAAACACGCATGCAGCAGGGGGTAGTGGGCCACTTTACGGTCCAACAGAGCTTGATAAAGAGACTCCGCATCCCACGGTGCATCAGCGGCACTTTATATCCGATCCCATCAGGACCTGGACTATATAAACTGCTCTATAATTGAATGATTCCCTCCAAAATGACATGAAACCATGTCGGTTTTCAGGAAATGGTTTTGCAAATTAGTATTTTTAATGCACTGCTTGATTTTAACCACGTTTTCTTTTCTGAAGCTTCACATTTTCAGGAGGAGTAAACGACGACCGAAAACTGAGGTACTTTACAAAACAGCATCATGTTCTCATTCCTCCGTACTCATAATCAGTCAATCATTCCTCATCGGTCATCACATTCTTCATCATCTTTTTTTATGTTAGTTTTCACTTCCGGGTCAGAAAATGTGCTGCCTAATTGCGAACTCGTCATGGATATGTTCCATCATTTGGTAAATAAATTTATTCAGCAACTTCCTTTATAGCGGCAGCAACAAGTGCTTCTGACCAGAAGGCTGCTGGCCTGATCTCCATCCAACCGAGTACTGGGGGAACCTTTGCTCCAGAGACAGAGTAGCTGTCCTTTAACACTGTTTTTCACCTCCAGCTTGTGCGTTGGATTCTTGCCAACAGTAGATGCAGGCGTGAATAACAGTGGGGATATGATCGGCATGTGTTCATCCAACATCCCCGGCATCTGAAATTATTTGAAAACAGATGACATAACTGTCTTGCTCTCGCTTCGAGAGAGAGAGAGAGAGACTACATTTACTTGTATATAATCTTATGACAAGCCAATATCCAGAGTAAGGCATGGCACCAATGAGGATGTTTACATGGCTTGCTTGTTGGAGCGTTCTGTTAATTTACCTGTTTCCATGCTACCGAGCAAAGTGACTAATGCCTCAAGATGCCGCTGTCAAAATGATTCTGCAATGTCACCGATGCCCTCCAGTATTTTCCTTCAAAAACACATTTCTCCCATGATGCTAATGTGCTACAACCTTGTGCTGCACTATAGGCCCGCTGTCCAATCTTATTTTTCTCCTATAAGATGGGGGGGGGGGGGGGGGGGATCGTTTTTGGTAGAAGGTGGCAGAACTTTCTCAGCATTTGTTCAGCAGCTAAATTGCTGTGTGTTGAAAAATGTGTTAACTGAAAGTTCATAGTTGAGTAAGTGTTTACAGGTTCAAATTCCGTTCATGCAACTCTGTTAGAAGTATTCTACACATCTCACTGTGATCATGCTCATTGTAACTATCAGGTTAATCACACATTAAGTTTTAATCATATTCTAGCTTTTACATGTGCTGCACCGTGCTTGTGTTTCTGCCTTGATCACATGGTCATTTCATTGTTGGCCTGCATGATAACGTAGCCACAAAGAGCGGCACTCTGTGTGAAAATGAGCAGAACTCAGGTCTGCTTTGTACCGTTGTAGCCGGTGACTCTTGGTATTTTGGGCGGAGTGCAAATCTAGCTGTAGCCTGTTGTTCGTCCCTCCTACTGGGAGGTCAGAGTTGAGGTTGAGCCACAGGGCAGCGCTCCTGGAAATCTTTGGGATTCAGTTCCTTGTTCAAGGACCCTTGAGCAGATAAATCAGGGTCAAACCATACAATTATTATTACAGGGTGGCTTGTATGACCACAGGCCCCGCTGCTCCCAGCCGAGTGTGGAGCTGCTAATGGAATCTTTTAGTCCGGTTAGTACGACTGCGTTTCCCCGGGGGAGCCATGTAAATGTGCCAGATTGAGCCATGCAGGCTAATTTTCATCTGCGTTCTTTGGTTAGTGTTTTCCAGAGTTATGACCCTGTATACCTGTCATGTTTTTTCTTAAATCAACATTCATGTAATCTTTCTTCTATTCAATATTAATTATAATTTCATAATTGGGATTACTTTTTAAATGCATGTCACATGAGCAGTGTTCCTCTTTCTGCTTTTATACATATTTTTTTTTAAATGCAAAGTACATGCTTCCAATCTTGTATTTTTTTTCCTGAAGTAATTACACTGTCAAAATCAATGGAACAATGTTGATTTAGCGAATTGGTGCCTCTTAAATGGAGTGCTCTGATTTCATCCGTGTAACCGCCGGCTGTCGAGTTTCATGCTAAAGTAGGTTCCCATCTGATGGGTTTGACATCTGTAGACAGTGACCAAGCAGCCATTTAGACTCCTGCACCGTTCAACCCCTCGCTGAGATAATGGACTGTTGGCAGGCTGGAACATGTAAACTGGCGCAATGTGAAGACACACAAGTGGCTTTTACTCTTTGCGCACAATCCTTTTCTCTCTCTCTGTCCTTTAACCTCTGTCCGTCATCCCTCCAGCCTCCATCTCTCCCAGCCGGCCACGTCTGTCTCTTCAGCAGATCATGTTGCGTCTCTTCTTTAGAGGAGACATCGCTGCCGTCCCAGAAAATCTTTATCTGAATTTTTGTCCGTGGAGTCGACCTACCAGACACACTGATATACTCTTGCTATACAACTCTATATCTGGTCTCTTCCTGCAGCACAGCATGCAGTCTTTTTTACCTTTTTTATTCTCACCGCCTGTAGTCTAGTCCTCAAAATGCCAGTGTATTTAGATGAGTCAGCCATCAGTTATTCCATTATGATGATTGTGACTGTCTTCTGCTCTTAGTCATTTCAATTTCTTCGTAAAGAATTCCATCTATATTTGGAGGACTAGCCGTGTCAGCACGTTGGGCAACAAGTGTATTTGGCTGGGTGTTATTTGACATTTTTGCAGCTCCTTTTAACCTAATATATTGGCACATATTAAGCTTATTGCAAATACATATGCATTGTGTATGTGTCTGCCAACAAGTAACAAGAAATTGCAGTGCAGACGGCTCAATGATGTAATGGATATCGTGACGCTTTAGTGGCTGGATCATTTTTAAAACTAGTGACTCTGGCTAGAAAGATTAATACCAGTGAGACTAAAATGTTATTGCTATGACTATACAAAGTGTATGTATGTATATATATATATTATTATTTTTTAACAAACTATTATATTTGTTCAACACTACATAATTGGAGTCAAAATCTATAAAGAAACTATATACTTGCAGCACAGCTCGGCCTCTCACTATCTTACTGCAGCTTACTGTGTCTGGAGTCTTGATTCATATTATCTCACGTCTCATTTACTGTCTCCACACGCTCCCTCTATCATCTCTCACGCACGCAGACACACATTTCATCTTGTTTACTTTCTCCACACTCCAATTACGGTTTATCACTATCACTTATCACTCCACTACTCATCTTTATCTTTCCACTTCTGTCTTCCTCACACACACACACACTCCAGCTCCATTAAGTACTTTCTTCAGATTTTTTTAAATTTTTTTTATCTCTACCGATCTCTACTTCCGTACCTCCCTCTCTCCCTCTCTCTCTCTGTTCCGGTCTTCCTTCCCTCGGATTATTTTTAAAACCGTCCACTGAATCACTGATTACTTCACATGTTTTGACCCCGTTTCTGCTCCTCAAAGTGGAGCATGTTTACGCCGTTCACCGCGCCCACTCCACCGCCCGGCCGGTTAGCCACCCTCTCGGGTCGGCCTCGTCCCCAACGGCTAGGTGTGAGTCAGCAGTCTGTCCAGGGATGTATTGAACTGACTGCTGAGGAAAATACCAAGAAAGCACTGTTGGTTTTTTATTATTAAGTGAATGTTTTCTTATTGTTGGATATGGTTTTTGAACACTTAGTTCCCCTGTGGTCATGGGCCACTGCTGACTCTGCGTAAGATGTAGAGAGGAGGTCCCATTCCAAACCTTGTAACAGAAGTAGAGATTAAAAAAAAAAGTGTAGAAAGTACATAATGGAGCTGCAGTGTGTGTGTGACAGGAAGAAAGTTTACATTTCGAAAGAATAACCTAGGTCCCTCTGTTGGGAGGCTGTGCACCCCTGGGTGTGAAAACATGTGAAGTGAAGGTTTCTTGTAAAAAAATAAATAAAGGTTTCAAAGTGAAAAGGGTCCAAATTTAGGATTTTAGAATCATTCTCCTCATCATTCATTAACTCATATGCCATGATGTCATTCAACTCGGATCAAGTCAGATATTTCACCTGATATCAAAGATCTGATGGCGAGGTGGTTATCCTCGGTATGTCTCAACTAAAAAAAAGGAGAATTGACTTTCCCTGATAGTCAAAGACTTCCCTCCAACATTGTGTTGACTGGGAACAACAGAAAGCATCACGCTGTTAATAAAAGGTTTCCTACACATGGTTGACAATAGTGCGCGTCACTACCGTCAGAATGTTGTTCCAAAGTGAAAAAAAATAATTCTCTGAGACATCCACATGCTATATCTGGAATGGTAGCGGTTGAGCTTGTGGCAGGTCAATTGGGGCTTGTTTTCCAATCATTCCAGCTCACAAAATGGTAAAAGTGGAATTGAGCGACGCCGGCGCACAAAGTGTCTGAGCACTTTTCTTCTGATGTCTACCTTGTATTGATGACCATCTCGTTCAAACAGTTCTGTCATTGTGAAACATTTTATGCTTGTTGTTTTTTAGCTCTTGGCCTCATTCTAACCTCTCTGAGTCATCGGTACCAGAAGATTTAGCAAGAGGCTGACGAGCAGTTTGTTTGTGTCTCTTCATTTTGTGTGTCCTGTATGTGTTGATAGGAAGAGATAGAGGCAGAGAACAGAAGGAACACACGGACCAAAATGACGCCAAAGCTAACCCCACACCAAGAGGAGGTGACAACCAGACAGTAACACACAGACACGTGCAAAACCATGCAAAGCGTCCTGTGATGCATCCTATACACGTACTAAGACAACTAACTCGGGGTCATCACCTCGATGTAGCTAAACCTACTTTTCCCAAGGGACCCCTTTTCTTTAATGTTTTCTTTTCATGATCTGTGGTTTAGTGAAACTAGACCTCCCCACCAGTCATGTTGTCAGTATGGTTGTACTGGAGGCCACATGCGGGAGGGACTAACCACAGTTTACTGTCGTCTGTGATCAGATCTCCTCTCCAGCGGCTCACCATGACTCCCAGAGCAACCTCCGCAGCAGGAAGGAAGGAGCGCTGCAGAAGATCGGAGACTTCCTGCAGAGCTCCCCCACGCTGCTGGGCACTAAAGGTCAGTGTGTCGGCGTGAGGTATCTAACGTTTATCTGGCTGTGAGAGTAAAGGGTAGCAGTAGCAGATACATATATTTCAGGCATAAAGAGGCGTTTAAATATGATAAAGCAACATACATGTTCATATTTCAAACCAAAATACATTTAAATCAAATTGAAGACACCTTCAGTAAAATCAGAAAAGGCTCTCCAACATAAGTGTGATCATGATATTAAAAACATCAACAGTACTTTTCTTATAGTATTTAAAAATAGTGCTGATTACTTGCTTCTTCGGGTCCATTGCACTGGGTGACATGTTGCTTAATTACCATGAACACAAACAATGTTGTTTATTTTCACTCAATCCCGCACACATTGTGATGCTGCCACAAATACTCAATAGAGGACCACATGTCACTGCCACTGAAAATAGTCTCCAACAAATTCACTATGTCCTCAAGTTTTGAATCATTTAAAAAACTTTACAAAATGAAACTATATATTTGTGTTTTTTTTTAAAGATTTATGTCTTTCGTGGCTTCAGTGCCACAGACTGGATATGAAAATCAGAAAATGTTGAGAGACTAATGAACATTGTTGCAGAGCTTTCCATAAGTGCCGATTACGCATATGTCTAGCTGGCCTTCAGTCGATCACTGATGGCGTCCAGGAGGTAATCTCAGCTGGGTTTTTAGAATGTCACAGGAACACAACGTAGGACACACAAGGACAAGTTTTGTCGGAGTAATTTGTTGAAGGATAACAACGGGTTGGAAAAAGTAACCGGGCAAGGGCAGCCGAGTTTGGGACACTAATTATGGCTTAAAGGGGGAAGTTAAGACGGGGAACACACGAATCAACCAGAGTCATCTCTTGAGTTCTACCCTCGGGGACGGTTTCACTCGGTCAATTAATTGTTGCCCTGGGGGTCCGACTCAAGGTTGCTGTCGCCATCTGATACTCTCTCTGCTTGCTGTTTCTCCCCCCTGTCCCTCATCGTCTTTTATCTCCGTTATTTACTTCCACCAACACGTCAATCTTTTCCCTTTCCCTCCATCACTCACTCCTTCTCTTCCTCCATTGTTCTCTCTGTCCGTCCCTTTCACTGCTGATCCCATCCCACCTCGCTGTCCCCTCTTTCTGTCTCCTGTCCTTTCCTTCCTATACCCTTCAGCCTCCTCCTCGGATTGCTCCACCTGAACGTTAAATTGAAGGATAAAATAACTTTTAATGGTTAACAACATTAAATGGTTAACCGACATGAAATTATGTAATAAATATGAAATATTGATCAAGTTCCTCTTGTCTTTAATCGTCTCCGTCTCTGCAGCCAAGAAGATGATGAGTCTGGTGAGCGGTCTGGGTGATGCTGACTCAGCAGCCTGCTCTTCCTCCCTCAGTCTGAGAGCAAAGAAGACCAAAAAGAAGCTCTTCAGGCCTGAAATCTCCTCCCCCATGGACATGCCCTCACACCCAGTAAGTGTCATGAAACATAAGCTCATCACGCCAACACGCCCAGTTCAGCTGGGTAACTCAAAACTCTTTGTAGGATGTAAATATATATATATATATTCATAAATAATCTTGGCATTGGCAGTTCTAATTATGTACAATAAGCTGCTTAGAGGTAGGACATTAAACTGGTCATAATTACCTCCTAATATCTGTTTTATATTGCTGTGATAACATGTACTCTATTCAAGTTTTTCATCAAAACTACATTTCACAAGATTACATTTGAACACATCACGATAGCAGTAATTCACTTTCTTGCATACTTGTTTCTACTGAATGAGGCCTGAATGCACCGTAATGTAACTGAATGGAACAGCTGTTATAATAACAGCTGATAGCTGCTGCTGCTAAAGTTACTAGCTCGCTTCCTGCCCATTTGATGTGCACAGTGTAGCAATATCAGGGATGGCCGACGAGACAACATTAATGCCCATCTCCAGATTGGCACTGAAGCTTTTTTTTTCCGGACTGTAGCAGCCGTCAAAGCCTATTTAGTCCCGCCCCTGTTTCATGACGAGCTGAAAAATAGTTTACACTCTTTTAACGGCAAACAACTCCGGTCGTGTCCGCTTTGCTCCTTTCTCTTTACCCGGTTTACTGTTCCATGTCATCACCTTAATATCAATAACAACCAATGTGTTTATGATGACGTTTACCAGTGCGCAGTGTAAAGGAACTCTGTTACAAGTAAAAGTTCTGCATTCAAAATGTTGCCTGTGTAAAAGTAGCCCGTTATCTTTCAAATGTACTGAAGTACTCACTGACTCACAGGAAAGGAATCGGTGTTTCTGTAGACATCGGATCAGTGCGAACCTTAAACTTCTGTCACTGAGAAGACGAAACATTGTTGATGCACTTTTTAATGTTTGCTGATTCACTAAACTCATTTCTTGATGGCGTGATTGGACAACTGGCTGGGGTCTGTGGCTCTAATAACAAACACACAATGTTTTAACGATTAGTTCTTTTCTTGTAGATAATCTGCAGAGGGCCGGAGGAGAAGGAGAGCGACCATCAGGTCCTGAAGAGGCGTCTTCGCTCCAGGGTGGTCAAATAATCAGCTGGTTGTGTGGAAAGATGGCAGTTCAAGTTTAACATTTTGGACAAGTACAGTTGTGTATATGTGCGCTCAGTGCGGAGCTACATCCAAGAGGCCTTTTCTTTATTCTGATGTGCACTTGTTTATATTTGATTATTTGATGTATGTGAGTAAGCTAAAATCAAATCTTTTAACCACCAACTGACTGATTTACTTTCTGAAAGCGATCAACAATGCTGCTAAATGTCTTACATTGTTCTCAGCAAATTATCTTGTTAAAAAATCTAAGTTTATTTCTTTCCTAATTTTCTGAAATTGTGCACCTTTCTGTATTGTCACTACATACTTCTCTGTTGTTCCATATTGTTTTTATACCTTTGTTCTATGGCTCTTATTGGTCATTTCCAAAATAAAAATACAACGCTGTTTTTCTTTGTTTCATGTTGTTTTTTAATGCAAGATAAGTTGCATTTATTTATGTTCCGAGATTGTTGTAATGTATTATATTTTATTCCCTTATTATTATAATTGATAATCAAATCAAGCAGTAGCAGTTGGGCATCATCTTTTGTCTCGTACATTTCTGTGTTGAAACTGCAGTTAAGAACACTCACTGCACACAGACGTGAGGAGAGCTGCTGCTGACAGCGGGAGCCCCGGCTGGCTTGTGTTGGCGGTGGACTGCTGCTGAGTGGCTGCGGTGTGTGGGCACAAATAAAGACAATATATTTCAGTAAGGAAGTATTGAAAAGTGTTCAAGGAAAACTATTAAACCAAGAGAAAGAAGTGACCAGAGAGGTCAGGTTGGAGCTCAACACAACATACGTTTAGGACCCTGGAGTGTGTTAAACCAGAGTTCCATCGCTGCGTTTGTGCCAAGTCCTTCCTTACTTCTTAGTAGCGACGAGTTAACTTCAAACTGGTGATTCACTGAATTGAGTTGTACCACTACAATACAGTACTGTTGTGTGTGAGGGCCGAACTCTCAGAACTAGTTTGTACAAAGTGTTGTCCGACCACGCTGGAAGTCAGAGGTGGTATTGGTTGTTCTGAACGGCTGATATTGTTTGAATATGGGGATAAGGGTGCACATTTTCAGATGGAAGACAGTCATCGTGTGGCATTTTGACCTGTGTGCCATCTTCGTTCACTATTAACCAGTAACATATACACAATACCTTCACATCTCACAAGGGTTACCTGTATTCCAGCATGATGTTATTAAAATAGACCTTGTAGTTACAGAATTAAAGTATTTTTAGTATGGGTATGCAATTTTCGAGCAGAGGCCTAAAAATATGGCTATAGGGTTTAAAAGGTTAAGTAACAACACCAGAAAAATGCATAATATCTCATCTGATCTTGGTACAATGTGAACGGTTTCAATACTATATGATCACAAACTTCATTTGACAATTAAAAGGAGTGACAAGTGGCAGGATGAAGGCTGATACACACTACAGCTTGAACATTAAACTGCGGAGTCATCAAGCACACACCTACTGTCATTATGGAGACTGTCGGTGGCAGGAGGACAAATTAGCATGTGGTTCTGTGATTATTAAGGTATGGATATGGGGTTTTGAAACAGCTGCAGTCTGCATTTTTCTGCCTCTTTGTCACATTGCTGCCAGCAATTCGGTGAGTGATGGAGAGGCTGCCATCAGGCAATTTTAGTCATCACTTCCCACACAGCTGGGCCTTTTGTGCGGTCTGAACAGGCCTTTCTGTGCACTATCCATAGGAACAAGGATGTGTACGTGTGGAGTTCAGTATACATTTCATTGGGACGTAGTTATTGTGTTACAAGTCACAATTAAGTCTCAAGTCTTAGCACTCATTTCCCAAGTCACGCCCCAAGTCCTAAAATTTGAGTTTCGAGTCCTAAACGAGTCAGATGGGTCCTTTGCCAAGTGTAATACTGTTTTAACAGCAAAGAAAGTGGCCCCAACTATAGTGCTCAGGTCTTTGTTTTCTCCTGCAACTTGATTGGATTCTGTTCGATTGATTCAAACAAAGTGGATCTGGGGAATAAAGTATTGACTTGCTGAGAGAATTAATAGCTTTAACGTTAGTTAATTAAGGAAATTAAGGAAAACAATTGATTTGGGTGCACCGGATCGCCTATATATTATTAAGGTGCCAGCCAGAGTTACTTCCGACAATTTAATGTTTCCAGTTTTTTTTCACGATCAATGGATACTCTGTCCAGTGGTCCTGATTTAAGAGAAGTGGGTTCATGACAGAGTGCAGGCAAATAATTAATAATATAAAATACGGAATAATTAAAGCAACAATGCAAACTCAGATCGATATGAGAGTGTTTGAGATATAATGTGAAACCACGCCCAACAAAAAGAAATGTCCTGTACAAGTAAGTCCTGGTAATCAAATGCAAGCTCAAACATATTCACCCAAAATAATGAGTTCAGAGTTTAAAAAAACAAGGACAAAAACCTTCGGGCTGATAGAGCGAGGCTTGAGTTAAGGCTGATTGTTATAACTATGCAGTTAACCACAACAGCTACAGGGACCACGTTCTGTTTGAGAGGAGTTTTGTTTGATTTAAGTTTTGTGGGAAGCCGTAGGAGGGGAGAAAACAACGTTAAAATACACTCAGCAGGGGGAGACATTCATGTGTTTCAGGCCACAGGTCCTTCATTCTTCTCTTATTTCACCTCTCTTTAAAACATAAAGGTGGGATTGAGCATCATTTCCTGGTGACAAATGTGCCATTCACATTTAGAATAAAACTTAAATTATGTTCAATTGAATGTGCTTTCAAGTCTTTGAAGTCCGTCTTTTCCACAGGTAGCCTGTGTGTGTCATTACAACATGTTGAGGGGAAGACAGGAGGCCGTTATTTGCATCGAAGCACAATGTCTAAAAGATTCAGGAGAAGGGACTAACACCACGGCGGCGTTTTTGAAGGTACATTTGATACACTGAACGCCTGCATCGAAGCAGATTCATTCATAGCCTAACAGGTTTGTCACAAAGTGTTCTTTACCAACGACACATGCTTTGAAAGAAGAGGACATGGCAGCGGCTCTGATGTGGAACTCTTCAAACACAGAAATGATGACACGATGTTGACATAGTTTGGCACAGTGAAAGACACAAGCGTCATATGGTCGGATCTGAAGGTCCTGATGCTGATGTATGAAAGATGTGACCAGAAACTATGCTCAACAACCGGATTGGAATCAGAAAAGCGATTTATAATTTCCAGCTGTAAGCGGCGTACCTTTGGTTATGGGTTACAGAGGGCTGACTTGTCCTCAAAATTCAAACGAAAGAAGGCGGCAAAATATTTCTCAGCAGCAATTAGAGAAGCTTTTATTACGCAACAGGCCTCGCCGACCTGTTACCACATTCTTTATTTGGAAATGTGGATGGAGAGACGCGTCCCTAAAAAGATGCCGTTCTTTGGTGCCGCAACTCAAAAGACATTTTTGTCACACGGTGAAACAAAAACCACAGTACAGGAGAAAACGAGCTGCCTAAGTGGCACTGCACAGCCGCCCCAGCAGTGCTGCTTCTGTGCCGCTCTCTAATGGGCTGCCTCACAGCAGAGATGGAGGAAGAGGTGCTTGACAATCCCATTAGAACCCACATATTTTCGACATTTTCTGAAAAACAATGACAGTGGCTTGACTCAAATTGTTCCCTCGCAGGAGAGTTGCCGGCCGTCATTCAAATAGTCATCACCCAAAACCATGGATGTCCTCTCTGCTTTAAAGAAAACAAATGATGCTGTCAATAAAAGACAAGTATGTCACTACGTTACTGATTTCCATGTTGGAAAAACAAGATCCTGCTTCGGGGAAAGACAGTTATTCCAATGAAGCACCCTTCACTGAAGTCTTGGTGCGTCATTTTTGTTCATTTCTTTTCAAGAAGGGAGATCTCCTCCATTCAAGTAGCAGCCCTTTACAGTTCTGAATTATTCATACTCTCAGACGGGGAAATTGGCGGCAAGAGCTGAATGTGGGACGGCAGTGAATCCAGGTCCAGATGGTTGTCTCTTCCACCAACCAGGCCTGGAATTTGGCTGCACTGAATGGGCTGGCAGAGTGTGTGTGTGTGTGTGAGAATGTGTGTGTGTGTGTGTGTGTGTGTGCGTGTGTGTGTGTGTTTGTGACAGAGTATCGCCTGTCAAATCTTTGACTGCAGACAAACCAGCCACATTAAAATGATTTATTGATGAAATGTCTGCGAGTGTCCACGTGTCTGAATGTGTGTATAAGACAATTATTGACAGATTTAAAATCCTTGAGAGCTGTCACACAACCAGGCCGCACTAAATCGGCTTGTTGATAAAGTATCAGCGTGTGTTTGTATGTCATGATTCAATCTTTCACATCTGTACGAGCAGAACGACATTTAATTGGTCTTTGTGTGTGTTTTGAATCCATTTTTTCAAACCGTTGATTGTTCTGGAATCACATTTCATCGGTTGCTTACATGGACAGTGAGAGCTGACTTTACAAAGTCCAACACAGCTGTTTTCATGTGTAATACTACAGACTTACGTGGTAATAGCGAGTGCAGTTTAATACCACCGCTACTTTGTTAGAAATAGAACAGAAGGTAATCGTGTATCTGTGTGCAGGCCAACAAATGAATCCAGCTTCTCACGAAAAGGCACTGCAGTAAAATGTGTGCACAAGTGGTCCAATTAGGTCCACAAACAGGCGCGAAGCCCGGCTCGCTTCGCTCAACCTGCTGCGGTTCTAGCTGGCTGCGACATTTACGACAGAAATGTGCTCTGATTAATAAATGTATTGTTTGATTTTGAAACAGTGGCCTTATGTTGTTGTTATTTAGCTCTTCAGACGCCATCGCCAAGATGCTCCTTCGATGTTCCCGCAAATTTGGATAGAGGACTATCGTCTACAATGTAGACTCTACATTGTGATTTATTCACGCACACTAAGGAGATTAGTTACTTACACATTTTTATAAAACAGTATTATTAATAGGCTCATATGAAAGAAAACAAAGCACTTCAACCAGCTGAAATAGCCAGCATGGAATTGTCCATTCTTTAATCATCACAATTTAGATAATCCACTCCAAGATGTAATTCTAACAATTGAGTCAGCGGACACATCCTGGTCCATCATTACATTTCAACAGGATACCTTGCTGCCGGTTTTTTGCTTACGTAGGCCACGCCTCCAACACATGACACTCTAGCTCTCATAGTTCTGAACTGTTAGTCCCTTTTAAAGCGCAGTCAAGTTTCCCAAATATTTGCCAGATAGATGTGGCTGAGGCAGAAGTTCCGACATCGTAATCAACAACTGACCCGTGCACGGGCTCGTTTGGGGTCGTATAAAGTCAAAATGTTCCCACACTAAACTGATGAATGCGGACAAACCTAAACCTTCGTCGGAAGCTGTTGGGGCGCCAAAAATGTAATCCTATTCGCCCTCTCTGAAACTCTGGGCCCATTGCCCTGTAATCCAGCCTTCATGCTGCTTCAAACAGGACTAATATCATCAGACGAGCTCTGTGTTTGGTCAAATCTTGTAGATGATTTGAAGTATAGTTTTGATTGCAGGTTTGCACAGGATTATGAACACAGAGGAGCCCTAAAATGATCGCAGCAGGGCCCCGAGTTAACATTACTGATGTCTTTAGCGTTTGCAAGTCTGAAATGTCTTGAAATGTAGAAAACTTTTCATTTCTTAATTGGATTATCCATTCTATGACAACGACCTCCAAGTAATGCTACGGAGGAAATGTAAACGACACCCTCAATTACTTTCATTTGTGACTACTGTGAAGCTCCGTCCGTCTGTGTTAATCAGCCACACACACTGGAGTCTTTGGAAGGTCTGTCCTGAACCCGACGTCGTCGAATTCAGCAGAACTCAACCGACTCCAGCAAAGAGAGAGAGAGCCTTTGTCACATTCATTTCCCCCTGCCGTCAATCATCTCTCCCAGCCCACTGCGGAGGACACTGAGCTCATTCTACACACGATTGCAGTTCATCTCAAGGTATTAGTTCACTGAACGGGGAGTTATTAGTCCATGGAAAAGTCTAAATTCAAGTTTGTCACATGGTGAGGAAGAACATTTAGTTATTATCCCTTTCACTTGTATCGTAGTAAAAAGTTTCAAATTACAGGCTGCTATTTGTTATATATTTCAACATGTTTTGGAAGTTTGGATGAGATGTAATTCTGTCAGACTCATTGAGTTCACCATCTGACGGACACACTGACGTTTCTCTCTCCATCTGTCTGTCTGCTCCAACATTACCCACCTCACAGCCTTTCTCAAGCTCCCTGGAGTAGGACGGACACTCTTTATGGAGGAAAACCGATGGGAATGGAGGTCACGTAGAGGGAAACGACAGTATGCTGCCCTGAAGCATTGTGGTCATCAGCGGGTGAAGGCACGGACATGAAATGAGCATTCTGATGGGAGCCATAGAAAGCTGGACCTCATCCTCAGAATATCTACTTGTATCTAGCCGGGACAGGGAGCTTGTGCTTTGGTTCCTGTGTACACCCACGCTCATATCTGAACAGGGATGGCGACAGTCTCACGGAGAGGAGCCATTTGCAACGCGACTATTCAAGCCGTCCTGCTTTTTTTGTCCCCCATAGCACTGCAAAGTAAGAGGTGTGAAGTGGTTGATGACATGTTGGAAGTAGAGCCTGTCACCTGCAGCTCACTCTGTCCGTTTCTGCAATGTCTAAAAGTGATCAGCTGATTAAATAACGGCCAACATGTCCATAGATTGTGAAGTGGTTGATGGATTACTTTACTCACGCACGTTTGAAGTCTGACTTTTGTTTCGTAACAAAAACAACTGAAAGAAAAGTTTGCATGAGACGAAGGAAAACACTCCGAATCTAAATATGTGTGCAGTGTAGTACATGGATTTCGATGTAGATTGTTGTTTAACTCTTCAGGTTGATTTTGACGATGCATTTGTCTCTTTATTTGCTTCGTACAGGACCTTAGCACAGTCCTCGCCCGATAGACCACCTGCTGCTCAGCAGAAACTCGGCTGAAAAGTTTGACTTCTCAATTTGTCAATTTAACTCTGGAGTTCATCTATATCTGTGATCTGTGTATCATCTTTGATTCACAGTCACGTTATGTTGATATGATATAAAGACAAACTGAGAAAACCACTTGGCTTTCATGCAGCATCTCATTTGTGTCACATCTTTCATACACACTTTTTAGACTGTCATTTGGTTTGCTTTGGAAAGTAAAGCTCACATATTAAAGACATGATTAGATAATACTCAAGCAGAATATTTCACGTTTGTAATTTGCTTCTTTTTAGGGCTCCTCATTGGCGAAAGGAACCCAAGCAGCTGGGTTGGGGATCGCAGAGAAATCAGCTGTGACAACGCTCCCCTCACAAACTTAAGAGCCAATTCCACTGAAATGTCCGATCTGACTCACCACCCACGCTGCCCTTCACGGGTGCTTGGGTTGGTGTAGAAACTTCAGCCTGTGTTTGGTTCATCAGTGTTCCACACAAATAACCTCACCCATGAGACGACCTCAGTGTTCATCTGCTATGTATTTCACCGTGACATCTAACGAATCACATTTTTTTTCTGTCAGTTACTGTGAAACATCAGATTTCCACACGGTCACAGGAAGCGTGCGACCTGCTCATAGGAAGCGATAAAATCCATAAAACCACAGAGCGTCTCTCCTGGTCGGTCACACTGGTCACCAGTCTGCATCAGTGTGTGTTATAAAATGTATAGTTTGGTCGTATTTGCTAAGATTCAGCAGCAGAGCTGAGTGTCTCATATGTACTGACAAATTAGTTAAATCTTTAGATTTTTACAAGAATATAGTCGATATGAAAATATACAATTTTTTTTTACTGGTGTTCATTGTGAAAAAAATCAACTTGACAAGTCCGGAAGAAAAGTCCCTTTTAATGTAATTGTGAGTGTACAGTACAGTTGTTGCAATGTGAGATATGTCGAATAAAACCTGACCCTTGAAATCTTAAAAGCAATGGTTGCTTTTATTGTTGCTGTTGTTGCAGCTGGCCTCAGATTTCATCAGCAAAGTCAGCGAATGTAGAATGTTCATGTCTCGCTTTATTTCCCCCCCGTCACATGATGTTATGTGAGGCATAACATATCTTGAAGTGTGATTTCCCGAAACACTTTAGGTTCCCTCCTTTTTGTTCTGTTCATGCAGCTTCATGTTCCTCAGGGCAGTTGGCTGGTTTTATGCAACATCCAGCTTCACAGTGGAAAGAAAGAAAGAAGCCTCTCTCAATCATCTGCTGATGAACTTTAAGCAGCTCCATCGGAGTAATTTGCGGTTCTGAACACGCTCCACAAAACTCTTCCCTTGGAAAAACGAAATGTTTATGTGACTCACTCAGTGCATTCAATCACTGCAATTTCATTTGAGCTCTGACCTTTTTTCTGTCTCTGCCCTAGAATAGTGCAGGCTGCTGGCGTGAATAAAAGGTGTCGTACGCTGCTTCGAGTGGGGTGAGAAAGTGTATTTTTACACTCGCAGAACATCACATTAAAAAGGTGTCAGATCCTTATCGAATACGTCTATGTTATTTCTTGTCTTTGGCGGAGTGCGCCCATCTGTCCAATGGTATAATGCACACACGACGTGCTTGTGCTGCCTACATCATCATGATGAGTGTGGAGACAGAGGGAAATAGAAACAAACTAAACTGTGGTTGTGATCGGAAAGAAAGATGGCGATTAAAGTCGATGCACATGCACAGATCGCGCGTCAACCTCCGGTTTTGAAAAGTGAAGCTGCGTGTGATACTGCATGAAACTTGTATTCTTTCTAATAATTCTCTCTTTCAAAATGAAGTCTGATTGTACAGAAGTCGGCGGGAAAATGACTGTACTTCTCTCTTGATTTATTACCTCAGTAAACATTGTAAACGTGAGTCCATGGTCTCAATCGCGAGTTTCAAGTCTTCTTCAATACAACATGATGTTCATTTCATAAAGTGTGGTCCATTTAGAGTAAAATAGACTGTAAATACCTTCTTACCATGTCTGGGATTTGTACGTGTTTTTGTTTTCGAACTTTAACCCTTTCAGTGTGTTTTCAATTCCCTACATCACTAAACATTTTGATCACCCTCAAATGTCTTCAGTGTTCGGTTGGACTTAGCTCCACCCTCTTGTGTCACTTCTGGTTGCAAAACAAGAAGATGGTGATGTCCAAAAACCAAGACGGGGACAGCCAAAATGCCAAACTCAATGCATCAAAACAGTGGTCCACAAACCAATGTGTGACGTCACGGTGGCTCCGTCCACTTCCTGTATACAGTCTATGGCACAGACTTGCACACATAAGACAAGTCCCTTATTAAGTCCAGTAGTTAGTAGAAAATGATAAAAAATCCTTTCTGGGAGGCAGTGAAAACGAAACTAAGATACTGCACACACAGCACAAAAAGAGAAAGTATTAGGTAGCCGACTAATACAAATGTAAGACTCCAGGACTAGAGCCCTGCTTGTGGTCTCTTCAAGCGGAAATATTCATTACACCAACAGTGATGATTTATCTGTTCTTATGCAGGTACGGACTGCACAAGGTTAGCCTTTCCAGATGGTCACTGGATCAGATCAGGTAATCACGGTGCCTGAAATCGTCCTGCAGAGAGACTACAGAGTAGTGCATCCTGACCAATGGCAGCTTGACCAAAGGTGACTATGGCTTTCTCTCCACAGTATCTACAGCACAGTTTTAATGCTCTTTTGTGGCATGAGATATGTTCACTTTATGAACTTGTATTTTGTTGTGTATTCTATAGAAGTACTGATTATTTATGTTCGAATGGATCAATTCATGGTTTAGTCGTCAGAGATCCTGTTGAATGAGAAATATTTGATTCGTTTTAGTCGATCAGCGAATCCTTTCATAACTAACTTATTGTATCAAGTGTATTCGTTCAGGTTGGAGTTTTACAAACGACCTGTGCAGTATTTTGTGCTTCCTGAGTTTTGAGGAGAGCTGTAGTCAATGATAATTAGTTCGGGCATTTATAACACTGGGAACTAAAGGTTGATGATGATACATTCATGCATTCATTGTCAATTTAATTCGAGCTTCATTTATCCAGGTTAGCTCCATTGAGAAGTCAAATGTCTTTTCCAATAGAGACTGCGCCAAACCATGCTGAGCAGCATATTTAATGAGAGACAGAGCAATGACAAACACTCAGTCCCAGTGCAGAGCAGAGAAAGAAGTGAGAGAAGGAAGGTGCTGGAGCAATGTCAAAACTTTCCTCTTTCTCACTCCTAAAATGTGAGGATTTGCTTCTCTTCTCTGCTAAACATCACTGCAAATTGAAAATCAATACTCAATACAGCAAAGAGTTTAAGCTCTATGAGTTAGTTTGAACGCCATTCCCAGTTAGGGTCGTTTCTGGTGAACTTGTAGGAACATTTAATTGCGGTAGAGATCGTCTGCTGGTTAGAAAGACTTTCACGAACTCGATCACAGCTGGATTCTTTCCTCGTTAATGTGCAATTGGGCAAGACACCGACCCTCCTGAGATGACACATGGACATTACAGCCACAATGTCAATTCTTGGAAAGAAATAGAGAAAATCTTCGGTCCCAATGTAGGATTCTGTCTGCACCTGCTGCTGGATTTACAGCTTAAAATGAGTGGGATACACAATGCAGCAGGAATGTGTCATACGGCTGACAACAGGCCTTCGGTCTTTGAGTTAAAACTCCTATTTGTCCAATGTCCTTACATACTGTCTTTCAAGGCCAGCCGCAAATGGCTGGAGAGAACGTGAGGTGAACGAGTAATTTAAAGGTTCTACGGGAACCCAGGTTATACTGAAGTTAGAGCATTAATAGAGCCAGACAACTCATTGCAATGTTAAGATGTAGCGGAGCAGCCTGATGTCGACCTGTTTATTCCAAGAATAGAAATATTATACATATATATACATATATATATATATATATATATATACGTATATATATACATATATATATATATACATATATATGTATATATATATATATATGTATATATGTATATATACATATATATATACATATATATATATACTTATATATATATATACATATATATGTATATATATATATGTATATATATACACACACACACACACATATATCTAAGTTGCTTTTTAACGTCTAATTTGCTGCTTTTTTCTGTGAAGCACTTGAACTACATCTCTTATTATACTGTGCTCATAGCACTTTTCGTGCTATTTGTCACGAATTCCCTTCATATTAGTTTGTTTTCATGCTGTCTCATCCATGCACCACAGCAACCAGCCATTTTGGGCTATCCGTGGCTTCGGAGACACAATCCACACATTGACTGGGCGTCAGGAACTGTATTACAGTGGAGTGTTCATTGTCATGCTGTCTGTTTAAAATCTGCCTCATCGTCTGTCCCGAGTCTGCCCGTCTCTTCTGAGTTCCCAGATCTCTCCGGGGTTCCAAAGGAGTATCTTGACCTTAAGGAGGTTTTTAACAAAGCCCGGGCCACCTCGTTGCCGCCTCATCGCCCGTATGACTGTGCCATTGACCTCCTCCCGGGTACATCTCCTCCCAGAGGTAGACTTCTTTCCCTATCTGCTCCTGAGATGAAGACTATGGAGAGATATATTACTGACTCATTGGCTACAGGAATCATTCGACCAGCTTCATCTCCAGCGGGGTTTTTCTTTGTCGGAAAGAAGGACAAATCCCTGCGCCCTTGCATTGACTACAGAGGACTCAATAACATTACTGTAAAGAATAGGTACCCTCTTCCATGTATTGCCTCTGCTTTTGAGCTGCTACAAGGTGCTACCATTTTTTCCAAACTCGATCTCCGCAACGCTTACCATTTGGTGAGAATCCGAGAGGGGGACGAGTGGAAGACTGCTGACGAGTGGAAGACTGCTGACGAGTGGAAGTCTGCTGACGAGTGGAAGTCTGCTGACGAGTGGAAGACTGCTGACGAGTGGAAGTCTGCTGACGAGTGGAAGACTGCTGACGAGTGGAAGACTGCTGACGAGTGGAAGTCTGCTGACGAGTGGAAGACTGCTGACGAGTGGAAGTCTGCTGACGAGTGGAAGTCTGCTGACGAGTGGAAGACTGCTGACGAGTGGAAGACTGCTGACGAGTGGAAGTCTGCTGACGAGTGGAAGTCTGCTGACGAGTGGAAGTCTGCTTTTCTGCCCTTCGCTGAATTCATTCTTGACGATATTTTTACCAGTTAATCTCAAATATGTCTCTTTTTCTCTGCAATCATATTAAACGACCTGCTTTTTACAAACCGCAGCATTTTGTGATGCGACTGTCATTCCGCATTAAAAAACCTTAAAAAATAACCCCAACAACTGATTAGTCAGCTCTGCACTCCTTCCGTCTCATTTACTGAAGCAACAACGGCTGATTTCACCCTGAACTGCACTCACTATACGACGCCTGGTGAATGCCTATTTCAGAGCTCGCCTGGCAGCTGCTTTGTTCATCTGTTTGAAAGGTGGAAGGCAATCAGACCGAATGTGTCATCCAGACATGACTCTTTAGGGATTCAGAGGACAAGATAAACCTCATTCAGTTTGATTTCTCTTGAGGGGGAAAAGTTTGAGGGACGCAGGGTTCTTGCCATTCTTAAAACTTCTGGCAACCTTTGGGCCTGGGGGTGTTTTCAGAGGGCCGGTGGCTTCAGCAGGGATGTCAGTCACTCTCGAGCTTGAACAACATATCTGTTTGTCATATGCTGCATGATAACATCCACACCGCAAGAGTTGATTTCTTCAGCATTGGTGATTTATTCATTTATGCATTTATTTTTTCCACAGTTTTTTCGAGCAACTTTGCGCAAAAGAGGGTTCTTACGTCCTTATGTCCTCTGTCCAAGAGTTAATAAACACTGAATGAATGGAAACGCTGACGTCAAATCTCAGTTCATTTGTAATGCAGTATATGCAGGAGGTTAAAAGTGACCGAATATGGGCAAAAATTTAAATAAAAATTGATCGTTGTCCTAGGAGTCCCTGAGAGCCCAGAGTCATTATTATGTCATTGATAAGGAGCTATTCAGCGCTATACAACTACAGTTAAACCACAACTGTGGGAAACTGTTTTTCATTGGTGAGGTTTCAGTGGCTCGGGTTCCTAAATTTTGGCCACACCTTAAAAGCTGCTTGACATCCTTCCAGATCCAATTTTTTCATTTACGTTTACATTTGTGTAATTTTGTCACGTTGGCTTTTCTCCCCTTCAAAGTTTTTTGGCGGGAGTTTTTCTGGCTGACACACATGCAGATTATAAGATAGCAGCGCTACGTCTACTGGGCCTAAGAGCTTCAGCAGTTTAATCGGGTTTTGCGTATTCTTACCCTAACCCTAACCCTAACCCTAACCCGCTGCCAGCTACAGCCTTCGGTTCTCAGCCCCACAATGATGCAATCAATACCCGGAAGAAGACTCTAATATCGAAACATTGGGAAACCATTTAATCATTCGTTTGTGCATCGTTGCAACGAGTGTGCGACTACTTTCATCTCCACTTGCATTGTCACCATGATCAGCATCTCTCTAACACTGGTGTGTGTTCGTCCTCTCGCTCGGCCTTCTGTTCTCACCGACGCAATGATGCTGTCACCGTTTTACTGTTTAAAAATGGCAACTTGTCAACAAACAGACATTTTCTATGGCCTGTTAAAGGATGTGATATTGGCTTGCTGCTGCTGTGTGTGTGTGTGTTGCAGCTGCCTAGATTAATAGTCTGTTTCGGCCAGACTGCTGAACGTAATGAAAAGGTATAACGCTCTCCCATACCTGGCTTAATGTTCACCATATACCACTTTGGATTGTAAATCCAGGCCATTGCCACCGTACAAATGACTGTTAATGCTGAGATGGCTTTTCAAACCGATGAACCTTTTCAGCTAAATCACAATAAAGCAACACTTCATTCAGGAAAAAGCACCTCATTGTCATTTTAAAATAACAGTGTTGCCCTTGAATAGTTTCTAAGAGCGGAGGGATGAGGATGCACACATGTACCTAAACACATTTCAGTTCAAGTACGAATGAAAAGTCGTCGCAATAACGGGAATTAATCATAGCAAATACACTTTTTATCATAGAGTATTGTATTATATTGTATTTTCAAGGGCCATTAATGAACACATTTAGTTGGTGCACCACGACAGTAAATTAACTGCCCACTTCAGAGCTTCAAGGGATCAGTGTGAGCAGTGAGGTGGCAGGAAGGCTGCGGGGAAATGAAACCTCCTCAAAGTTCAAAGAATGAGCACGATATTCAATAGAGATGTGTGCCTCATGCAAACAAAGTTGTATGAAATCATTTCATTGATTTCATATGTTTTCAGAGAGAGGGCTGAATATCTGGGGGATGTGTATTTAGGCCTTTTTAACAAATAAAGGGAACTGAATTTGACATTATTGACATGTTCTTAGAGAAATAGTGGAGCATGGGAAAATGTGGGGTTAATGACATTTTACTGATTTTAAAAACTCGACTGAAGATGATACCACTTCACTATAGTAAGAAAGAAAGGTTTCTTCAAACTCCCGGCAAGAACTAAGCAACAAAACAAGTTGTTTGTCAGTGCCTTGTTTTCTTAACATGACTTATTATAATTAAGTTTATTTCCCACAAGAATGAAGTCGTTTACATTTGTAATCCAGCACTGTGCACCATTTTACCCTCTGTAGCAGCCTTTCAACTCTTGAGAGCTAATATTTGCAGAATGTAACTATTTTCAATGCAACTGCAGAGAAAAGTGGCTTCATAAAGTCACACACATGTAAGGACAAATAGTCTCCTCACTTACAGTGATGGATTACATTCATCACTGCAGCAGCAAGTCTCTGAACAATGGGTTCTTTAAAAGCATGGCACCTTGTGACTACAATATGAGACGAAACTGAAGCTGCTGACTGTGGTAAACTGTGAGCTGAGCCTTTCCATGAGCATCAGCATAGAATATGTTTTACTTAATATCCTTTCATTTCAATTTGTGCCCTGGGTTCTGGTTGATTTCGTGCCAGAACCGATGCTGGAGTGGAGCTCCAGAGCATGCCCGGATAATTAAGTTATTGGTTTTATTTGATCTGGTTGTCCTGAACGGGAAAATGAATGAGTGTATGTTTGTACTAGTATTGGCTGGTAATTGCAGAGAATAATAGACAAAGATAGACAAAGTAATTGACTGTTTAAAGTCAAGAAAAGTGGGATTTTGGTGTAATGTCATGCTGGATTTTTGAAGAGAAAAATGAAACCTGCCAATAAACTTTAGTTTACACTTTGTATATTCCCATATTGTCATGAAATAGATGGAGGAATGCCTAAATCCGCCTTAAATGGTTATCGAGCATGGAAATCTTTTACAACCAGAGCGTCTTGTATAAATAATACATAAACTACGAATCCAGAGGGAATATTGATATTTGTCCTATTGATTGATACACGGAACGACTATGACAACATGAATAACTTCACACGAAAGGACAGAGAAGAAGCGGCGGAGCTACAAAAACTGCAGTTTTGAATATAAGTACCAAGTTGCTCTGCAGCCTACGAGTAGAGGGGACACTACTCCACAGGTACTTCAAGACAACGTTTTGCCTCTTTTTCTGTACAAAGACACAGAATAGAAACTTCACTTTGAGAATCAGAGTGAGGATGACATTTGAGCTCACGTGGATACAAAATAAAGTCCCTCTGAGGGAAAATTAATTTCCATTTAAGTCGTTTGACTAGACTGGAAAGGAAAAAAGAAACACATCAAGGCTCTTACCCCCTCTGAGCAATTACAGCTTTTTCTCTTTGTAGTCCACCGTCTCTGATCCGGCAAGATGGAATTTTTTCCTCCCTGACCCGAGCTTTAAGGATGAGTTGGTTTCCAAAGCTCTGCAATCAGTTTGTCTTACTGTATCTGAGCCTCAGATCTCTCAACTAAGCAGCAACTCATTAATGGAGTCTCTCCAGACGTGCTCATCAGCGCATGCACAGACATAAGTATGCAATGTCACACTCACGCACACGCACACACACACACGCACACGCACACACGCACACACACACACACACACACACACACGCAGAAATTCCAAACAGAAGCACACAAAATGGAGAGAAGGTCGTCGTTAATAAGGCGTTGGGGATAAGCTTCCAATCTGCATTCCCTCTTTGTTTACTTGATGTCACTTCTAATTAATCATGTTACCACTAATAAATCATTTGCCTTTGTTGAACTGCCACTGCCAGCCAAATTGACAAATCTGCAAAGTACAGACCTTTGTGGAATGGAGCTATTGCAGCATGGTTTTATTTAGACAATAGCTCAAGTGTTCTTCCAGAATAGAGAACGCGCTTTTAAAACTCGACAAGAAAATAGGACATAAAGAGAGTGACATGAAATAGAGTTCAGAGGTGCAGTATTCTGATACTTGACAAGCTGCTCGGCCTAGACTGCCGGGGGACTGCTCCTCTCTCCTCTTCTCTCTCTCGCCTTCTGTGTTCATTCATGCTCATTAATGAAGAACTAGCGTAAGTTAAGACAGGAAGACGATACTCTTGCATGCCTAAGCCCATAGCTTATTTACCATGCATCTGCATCACTCCTCATGCAGGCACACTCATTATTTCCTTGCTGCTATTGTTTGGGGCTGTCAATCATGATATCAGCTGTCTAGATCAGCTGGTCTCTAGCACAACGACACGAGGACATCGTTGGCCTATCATCTTGCTGCTGTCTCTCTGAATGCAGCTGTTACGCAACCCTCCACCTCCCCATCTCTGCCCAACCGTTGCAGATTAATCAGCTTCATCAACTCATCATTCTATCAACCTCATCAGCCGCCATCAGCATCTGGACTCCACGGGGGGGGATTTATATTGTTGCCACTCAGGGCAATCACAACTCGATCACAAATCTCCTCGTCGAGTTCAAGCGCCAAAGAATCTCTGTGTAACTCATTAACGCAGCATCTCTCATAATAAACGTCAATCATGCACTTGTCTCTCCTGATTGAAATGCAAATGACTGACTCATATGAATCATTTCTGTCATATGCATTGAATGTGTTGGAACTCTATCATGTTGTTCATTCTGCACACTGACCGTCGTACCCCCTCTTCACACACACACACACACACACACACACACACACACACTTATTTACTTTAACAGTAACAAAGACGACTGCATATTCACACATAATACATTTTTGAATGTCCCAGGCTAAATGATGCTGCAACGCCGATGTTCCACCCTTGAAAAAGAACCTCTTTCAAACATACCTCCCATGATATTTCTTTTCAGCACTGTTACATGAATGAAATAGTTTTGTTTTTAACCCGAGTGTCAGAAGTAAGCTAATGTTCGCATGGTTGGAATGGTTCATCCACATTCTGGCCAACGAGCTTCTGCAACGGCTCCATATTTCTTCCCTCCTGTTTGGAAGCGACTCTTGGCTACAGCGCTCGTATATTCTCCACAGAAATCAATAGCCGACGCCAGCTCAGCTCGACAACTTTCTTCCCCTCTTTCATCTGAGATATGAGGCCTAGCGGTCAAACGTCACCTTGGTGGATGACTCCAAGCGTGAATTCAATGAACTTGACTCAAGTCGGATCTCTTCAGTCTTCAGCATCTTTTTGCCCCTCTGTCTTTGCCCTGCTTCTCCACTCTTATCTCCCTCTGAAGGAAGCACTGAGGGAGGGAGCGTCCATGGGGACTAAAACTCATGTTCAATCACATCCTTTTCATCTGTAGGCCTTTCACAAGGGGTTTACCTCAACATCAGGGTGGAACTTTTTCAACCTTTGTTGAGACTATGCTCCTGTAATATAATTTACAAGTTCCAGGACCTGGAGGTTCAGTAGTTTGAATGTGGGAGACCTGGGGATGAAAGTGGGATAGCCCCATTGGGTTACTGCCTCAAACTCTTCATTTCTATTCAACCTACAGAGTTTAAAATGTCCCTTGGGGTTGCAATGTTAAGGAGATGATCCATCTGATGGTTGTAGTTGCAGACGAATCCCTCAATGCTGTAGGTTTTACAGGTCCAATGACATTCCAATTTCAGTTTCACATACACTGTGGCTCAAGATATAAATGTTAATTAATGTTACATTATATATTTGTTCCTTTTATTGTTTGTATCATCACAATAAAAGGCGTATTAGCTGAATGTGAAGACTGACTCCTCATAATATCAGACTCAAGTTAGCAGGTAATTGAAATGAGACGCTGCTAATTGGAGGCTTTTCAGCTCAGATGCTGTGAGAGGATTAGTGAAAGCAGCAAATCTGCTGGGATCAATTTACTTCAATTATTTTACAATTACCTGCAATAAAATAACATTAAACTTCAGTGAACATATGAGTGTATGAATTTGAGCTCCATTTGTAGCGTCTTTCCTCCTGTAACTTCAGCATAACATCTCATTTTTCAGACACTAAACACTATTTAGTTTTTGCCCTGAACTAAGCATCTGAGGGGCTCAACTGATCCTCTGAAGGGGCATTCCTGCCAAGGTTGGAAGATTGTCTACTAACCCCCCACCAAACTCTTTTGATCATCTTGAGGATGTAGACGGTTAAGGACCGGGTTAGGTGCTACTCTTAGTAAAGGAGGCTCACCCGTGGACAAAATATCCCCTGATCCTCAATGCAGAGGTTCCTTCTCAAAGCCACGCACTCGCCCTAAGCTCCACACATCAAACATGAAAAACATCTTCTAGACAACCTGCCATGAAGCTCTTTTTTGTTACCATCCAGAGTAGAAGTGATGACAAACCTGATGGATTTTGGTGCTGGAACACAGTGTGCCACAATCGGCCCTGATCGGCTGACTATATGATGGTAACATCAGGGTTTCAAAAGCTGACCGTTCTTTCACCATCATTGTGGCTGTATTGTTGTTACTGTGAAAGCAGACACCAAATAGATCGACCAGCAGCCCACCATTCAGTCACTGTCGACAACAGTTTATTTTTTATTTTATTCTATTTGTTCGAACGTATTTTAAACCCTTGCCACCTGTTCACAATGGCAGTTAGAACATCGTCAGCTTTTGATCGGAACAAAACAGAAGACATGTACATGTCTCGGGCAGATTTCAGAAGCGGAGGGATTTAATTGCTCTTTATTTGGCATGACAGTGATGACAGACGCATGGTGTCTCTGTTCAACCAGAGCTGAACATATACTATGACGTATACAATAGGGGGCTCGATTGGATGATTATATGGACTTTCTGTGATTGGCTGAGAACATCGAAGGATACTTTTTGTTATTATATCTCGTAAATGTAATAGTCTGCTTCCGAAGAACGAGTGAGAGCTGCAGCTCAGCTGCCAGAGAGAGAGACAGTGGGGCAAAACAGCATGTAGAGAGTTTTGGAAGTTAGGTGTAAGAGCATTTCAATTCTTGACATTTGGATTTGAGTTCATTTTGTCAACTTATTAGACTAAAACTAAGAGAGCTAGCGGAACGGCAATTGTCGGTTGTTGGGCTGATGGCGGCAGGTTGGAACATTTATCCCACAAGTTTACAAAGACTTCTACAGACTCGGACTAAAGTCGTCAAAAAGCAATTTGTTTGAGTGTGTCTTGTATGTTTCACCGTAGAACTCTCCGTGACAATTTGCTGTTTTGTTTGAGAATATGCAGAAGCTAAATGGGACTTTTCTGTATCGTTTTATGCTGAGGAGGAAATTTGTCCTGATTTTTCAAATATTTAACATCGACTAAAATAGAACCATTATTCACCCAGTGAGTTTACACAACAGGAAGTATTCTTACTGCGATTCAAATAGAGGTATTGTTATTAACATGCATAGCACCACCACACACTGTGACTCATATTAGAGAGATGACAGGACCTCATTTGTCTTGCATGTATTCATTTTTTTTGAGTGCCTTAGGAGTGAGTGGGTGAATCCACCTTCATATCCACCTTTGAATTCGGCCTGAGGAGACTAAAATGACACTTTGATGAAGGTCAGGGGCACTACAACTCAGAGACAGAGGGATAATCCTGAGCAGGTTCTCAGCCCCGGGGCCGAGAGAAGATGTTAGAGGGGCTGTGATATAATGCACGTGATCTGAATGACATTTCTTTCAAAGATTTGTGTCTAATTCATGTTTTTGCTTGAATGAAATCACACACATTTGTAGCCACATGCAGTTGACATATACTTTGAATATGTGCAGATTTGATGAGTGGTATGTTGTAATCAACACAGCAAGTAAATAGGAGATAATAATCAAATGTTGGTAATATTTCACCACAGCTTCGTTTTCACGGATCTGCGAGGCGTTGAGGTCGAGCATCACTGCCGTGAGCGGCGATGGCCCCGTGCTGGGGAACAGAAAGACAGACTTATAATACGTCTGTATCAGATACAACATGTCCCCGATGGGGATGAAAGGATGTCTCATTCTGTTTCTGGGTCTCACCTTATCTCTGAATCACATGCACATACAATTTCAGTTCAAACCATTTCTGGGCCGATGCACTCATTCATGTTGGTCTAAATGACTTGCATGGTGTTTGTGCTGTGCTGGCTCCCAGAAACCAGTGAATAGAGGAAATGAGAGCGAGAAAGGGGGGGGGGACAGGAAGAGAGAGAACGACGTGTCACACTGTAGCATTGTAACTACAAGGTTCCAGCGGGGTTCATTGTAGTTTTGTGGTAATGAGTATTCAAGTTTTTACCTCCCATAGACCAAAACCAATAGAAACTTTTTTCATTAATGGCTTTTACCCCCGGAAGGAAAACTGTTCTGAAATCTATCCTCAGCAGCATTTGAATATGTTTATAGAGAAGTATGCCGGAAGTGCATAAAACACGACAAAAAAATAAGTAATTTATTATCCTGTGACCAGAAATATTAGATTCTTTTCATTATGTCAAGACAAAAGATTTATCTTGCAAATTTGAAATTAATTTCCCTTGCAACATGGAATCGAAGCTGTTAGCAGATGAAAGCCTTGCAAGAAAGAAAATACTCGGAGAGGGTTTCACTTTTATCACGCAAATGTCAACAAAAAACAAAAAAAGAAAGTCAGGAGGATTTCTGTGAAAAGATAAGACAACAATGATCTGCACGAAGATGGATGATTCACATGAAACAACTGAACAAGGAAAATAACTCTGCCATAGTTATTACAAAACTTCACTCAGGTTTTGTCCTTTTCATGCGCGGTGATAACTCTGAGCAACGCTGGCACTGAAGTGCCACAGAAATGTAAATAGAAACGGTGTGAGGTGGTTGTTTCTAAAAGCGCAGACTGAAGTCAGTTGTTGATGTTTCTTGCAGCTTATATTGTAGTTTGCTTCAACTCATTTACTGCTATTATTGTAATTGTGAGTCGAAGGCGTGCGGTCAGCTACACTGATTCATCATCAGCCCATGAAGCACTTGATCCAGTGGTGACGGCAACAGTCCACAAATAAGGACATTCAATCATATATATTGATTTTCTGTGTGTACGATATAATGTGAGATAGTTCTCTTGAACTGCCAACTGGGTGCAATAACATTGTTGCCTTGAACTTAAATCTATTGCTTTTATTCAAAACCTTCCGCACATGTAAAGTCTCTTGTCATTGTTGTTGTTATGCAGCCGTCGAGCAGATTGAAATGTCATTGACTGAACATATAAAGAATGTGTTATTTATGTTATTGATGCTCATTCTCAACCAGGACAAGTGCAACCTAAAAAAACTACAATAATTCTCAACATGCAAATGGAAAAAGTGTCTCCAAACTCTAAAAACGCTCCAGCTGCAAAATATTGCAACATGCCACCATACCGAGAAGATTTAAGAACATTAACACAACTTAATGTGACGTAACATCTTCCGTGATGGTCAACAAAAATACCCTTTAGCTGTGTCTATTTTAGTTTTTTAAGTTTCATGAAAGCATGCTAACACAAAAAACCACCAGATATAATTACACACAGTCTCCACTCATAGTGCAGACACATGAAAATACCTCAGCGTTTCTAGGTCAGCGGTAAGGAGAGAGCGAACGCGTGCAACGGAGCGACTGGGTCTGGAGCGGTGCTCTGGGAGGACGGATGGATGATTCACTAGGTTTGATGTTTGCGCTACACTGATGTTCAACTAAAACGCCACCACAGCCAGATGTGCGTCACGTGACGTTTAATGTGCATCTCTATGGGTAATTTACAGAAACAATATTAAACCTAAGAGGGTTAAAAGCTACAGAATGTTTCTGGTATTCTGTTCCAAGATGTGATGTCCAATAAAACAGACGACAAGTTGTCAAATTAGTGAATAAGAGCTCAGAGTAATGGCAATAAATGGCCTGAAGGAAAGATTCTGAGGGGTAGTTGTTGTAGTCTGGGGAATAATGCTATGTGGCCGTAAACTTTGTTTCAGTTCAGACTGGAGACCATTGTTTCAAAGTATCCCCCTCAGTCTCCTCAAGTTTTCTCTCTACGATTGAAAATCCAATTGAGGCAAAATACTGTTGCTGGTGTTTTTGGCTCCTATTGTTTCAAATTGTTGGATTGAAAATAAACTTTTAGTGAGCTCCTCCCGGAGTAGAGGTCTTAATGGCTGCTTCTCCTTACATTACTTCGCTGGCAAACTGTTGATCAATGAGAACATGCTGATATCTGCTTAAATTGTCGCCTCAGGAGGGCTCGATGGCTGCGTATCAAGAGCTTCACGCAAACAGTTCCACCTGAATTAGACCTGGACCAGACTGAGGGCAGCAGCCGGGTTAACCCATGCATCATGTTTGACCCCTCTGTCTTGCCCTCTTACCCATCCGTCCCGGACTAAACAAGTTGAGAAATGTCAAAGAGGAGCCAGAACAACTACAGCGACACCATGTTTTGACCCCGACTGACCCTCCGATATTGGCCCCAGATGCTGCATCGTCTCTCCCGGGAGCAATCGGTTAGATTCTCAGCTCAGTTTGTTTTTTGTTCAGCGAAAGAGCTCAGCGGTGGAGCAGTCTGTTCTGCACTGCTGCCTTATCGTGTAAATTGGAACGTAGACACTGAATGCTTTTTGTCAGCTAGTATAGGAAATGTTCTCACAGTATGTTAAACGTATGTTGAACACGTTTCCTCAATATTTCATGTGATTGAAAGTGAAGAATTAATTTCCAAGAAATGCCATTAAAATGATCTACTCATATACCAAAGTCAGACTTCTGAACTAAAACTGCTGAGTCATCTCTCGAAATCAGTTTGTTTTCATATCAATACATTCTAACGTACTTTCTAACGGTCTTCGTTAATTTACATTCACTGTCAGTTCATGGGGATGTGCTGAACCAATTAAAACAGAAATACACACAGACACACTGTTTCGGGCAGCACCATCTATCACACTGTTTTATTACTCATTTGTCTTCTTGTCTGTCTACTTCGTCTTTTTTTATTAATGTGATGAAATGATCTTACTGCCGAGCACTAATGATAAAAAAGGTAAAATAGTGATGTCCTGGCAGCTTTCTGTAGGTGTTGAGCCTAACCTACATCCCCATCGGCACTATACTCTACACTTTCAATAAATACAAAAAGAATACGTTCATGTTGTAATAAAACACAAACTATAACAATTTTAGTTGTATGACCAAAAGCTTGAATAAATGTGTAGAAACATAAACGATGCATTTGTTTGAGTGGTCACTGAATAGTTTTATGAGTGAGAAAATGACGTGAATCTGATGAAGAAGTGTGTAGTAGTGTGATATTGGCGCGCACAAAGACAAGTCTGATCTGTTCATTCATCCAAGGACAGGATAACAACAATGTCACGGAAGCACTGCGGCGGACGAAACAGCAGAAACTTTCTGTCACAGGATCATATGCTACAGTATGGCCTTCATGAAATATCAACCCAACTGAACACCTATGGGAGAGTTGAGAGCAACAATGTGAGATGAACTCTCTACCACCAGCATCAAAACCCCAAACGAGAGAAACTGTTTTGATGGAGTGATATTCATTGCTATAGTTGAAGGCTCTTAACCTGTGTGGAGACTGGTGGCTTCAGCGATGGGGAGTGAAACATAGTTTTTTGAGAGGAAAGATTTAGAGCCAATGAGAAGTACCTTTGTTGATTTAGGTAATTGTTTGTCATCCATATCTGTAGATCATGAGACAGGCAGTGAAGGTACTTCAAGAACTGTGGAGATAAATATTGATTTGGAAAGAGGCCGATAGTTGTTTCGGTCACTAGCGTCCAAACCAAGTTGGTCTGATTACTCTCAGTTAGGGACCTGCACCAGAGAGGAATCAATGATGGAGGTTATCAGGGAAATGACAGAGAGCAAGCATGCTTTAACTAGGGTTGGGGGGATTGGATCCAGGTGACATGTGTTGGACTTCGTAATAACTGTTGGAGTTGGAGGACTGTAGTCTCATAGACAGTGGATGGGGGCAGTTCCATGCCTGCCATCAGTCTGCATGATGTGAGCATAGGTCAGCTGCCTCTTTGGAGCTGAACAACCTAATATAAGCAGAGTATTGCTCATTAGAGAGGTTACTGGTCATGTGGATTTCAGGTGGTTTGATCATTTCACTGTGTAGAAGAGAGTTGAAGTGCTTCTTCACCTGTACTGATGACATGTGCGTGATAGGACGTTTTAGCTGTTGAAAGAACATTTCTGTAGTGGAGTATCTGATCAAAATGATTTTTCTGATGAACAGCAAGTCCTGTCTTAGTGCAGAGTGTCTCCAGACGATGACCTGACACCTTGAGCTGACATAGCTCAGGTGTGTACCAGGGAGCAGTACGGGCAAATAAGACTACCTCTGATTTCAGAGGGGCAAGAGTGTTCAATGCAGAAGATGAAGTATCACTGCAGTAGTCCATTAGATACAGGAATGAGGGGGTGGGAACAGGAAGGGGTCTCAAGGTAATTAAACTGGAGACATCTTCTAGATTAACATGTCTGATGCTATGACATGATACAATGCACCCTTCATTTACCAAGCGGTAGCTTGGTGTTGAATAGCACAGCTTTTATGGTTTGAGATGAGTAGTTCAGCAGAGGTGATTTTATGGTGTAAACCGGAACAACAGAGCAGGTCGAGGATATGGCCCTTGGTGTGGGTTGTAAAGTTGACTTCTTGCATTAGATTGAAGCAGTTTAATATTGCTTCAGAATCTCGAGTAAACACATCAGTGTTATCAAAGTGAACTTTCAAATTGCCCTATAAAGCTGCAGCCTCGGCAGTAGTTTCTGCTTGTCTTGTTTTTCCAGGTTTGATTATCGTTTGAAAGCCAACACGGTGATCCTGTATTTTGGCCCTTCACAGTAGCACACAAACCGAATGCAACAGTTAAGAGTTAGAACGCTGATCTTCTCTATTGGCAGAAATCCCAGATCACCCCGGCCTCTAAAAATTCAAGCTGATCTTTAGGCAAGATGATATCCAGCCACCAGAATATGTTTGGTTTGTAGCTTTATGACATTTAAGCCGCTACTGGCTGGACACTCTAAACCAAATCAAACTTGTGTTGGTTTGCAACTACAGTAGTACAGCAGTATGTGTGCACAAGCCTGCATCCCTACAGTCCATCCCTGCTCACACAATTGGCTTACGTTTGGAGAGATGAACATATTTATCCCACTCTTAAGCACAGGCTTAAACTCAGCGGGTCCCTTTTATCTCAGTTCATTGTGCCTCCAGTCCGAACCAAACGTGGTGAAGCATTTAGCTACTATCCAAAGAAGGAAGCAACTTTGTCATGATCTTAGATCCCAAAGATAAATTCTTAAATTAAAAAAGGGAGGGTATAAATAAACAGGTGAACCGTGGTAGGAGATATCCGCCTCTGTGGATATTGATAGAAGCATTACTCTCTCAGATGTTAATAAGAATTATTTCACAAGATGACAATGTTGATAAGTTCCCGAAATAAGTGTCAGTAGTATCGACTGGATGTCACACACACGTCTGATAAATGTTTCTTCTCTGCTGTGTGGCTTCGTCAAAATGAGACACCCTCTGTTTGTCTGTGGCCGTTATGTAAAGATAAGGCCATGCATGCCAGAAATCTAACTCTAGAGCTCCTCCACTGGGATTACGGACAATTGGCTAAGGGGGAAAATAAAAAATAACAATCAACTGTTTACGGTTTTGCGCTAATACCTTGAAAAAGAAGCGACAATCCCCGCATGGAATTGCAATCCTTAAGCATTTGAGATACTCCTGAGTAGGACGCCTGCAGAGAGACACACAGGCAGGAAATCCTTTAGGTGAGAGCAGAACCCACACTTCAATAACACAGAGGCGAACATATCAATCTACAGCAACTATTGTCCATTCCGTTCTGCATAAAGCTTCTAAATTGTTGCCATTTTTAAGTCAATAAAATTCAACCAATACAGTATCAGAAGGCATTGACAGGAAAAGATGAGGATTTGTCATTTTACTGCTTCGTTATGCTTACCTGGTCTGACCTTGTTAGTCAGTTGCCTAATTTACCCCTTGAAGTGTGTATTCACTACTTGCATATAGGCTGAACTGAATACACAATGAGGAATTTAGGCTCCAATATTTTCAAAACATTAACTGTTCTCCACCATAATTAACAGCCGATGGTTACGTCTTTCTATTTTCCTGCATTTCCCATCAGCTGTACCCTTTTCTGCACCTTTGCATCATCTTATTGTTTTCTTAATTTCAAACCAAATTGGAGAGTCAAATTCCTTGTATGTGCATGCATACATGGCTAATAAAGCTGATTCTGATTCTGATATGACAACAGCAAAAATATTCCCCTTGTGTGTTGTAGGAAAAGGTGAAACAGTGCTTAAGTTTAAGTCAGAAGAACAACTTCGGTTACAAGTATCCCCATACACCTCAATCAGCGAGCCTTTCTTTTAACTCTTCACGTTCAGACTACTTGCTGTTTTTTTCATATCTCCTGCACATAATCCTTTCATGGCAGAGACTGATTTCACAGTGCACATTATTTAAATATGAAAATACTGTGCTGTGGGCTGAGAATCAACATTAAGGGGTGTCAACAACAAAAGACAAGAAAAAAAAGATCAGACGAACATCCCAGAAAGAAAATGTAGAGAAACATTATTAAGATGAACTTATTGAACGTTAGATTAACATGACAGCAGAAGCGGAAAATACTAAAAGAAACTGGCTCACAGTTTAGGTATCAGTGTATTCGTAAAGGATTTATTCATTCTGTTTTTTAAATCCTCGATGTGCTGTTTGGCTGCACAGAACATCAATAGGAACGAATCCCGAAAACTGCCAACTTAAATCAATAATTAATATTTATAAATAATAGTCAGCTCAATATTGATCAGAATAATGGTGATTGTGATCTAGCCATGATCGTGCAGCCCTGTGTTTACTTTATTCTAATTGAATGGAAACAACGATCTTTCTCCAACCTTACTCAAAGTGCTTTTATTGTCTAAATCTAAAACGTTTTACATCAAGGCAGCGTTCCATGCAGCAATTATGTTTCCAATCAAAACATAATTGGGAAAGTAAATTAGTATACACACATTATTTCAAGGATACAGGGTTGATTAAATTCCCGGTAGATTGCTTTGTTACATGAATGGCATAATTCCGTTTACAGCCACAGCAACGAGGAATTGAATATCTGGTGCGTTTCTGAGTTGTTCAATTCTGTCCCATGGTATGTTGAGATGCTGCTGTTTACGTTCCTCCTGATGACAAATAAAACAGGAATGCACGACAGTAATGCACTACTGCTTTTGTTTTTTTTGGTTTGGTCAGGTTTGTCTTGTAGCAACCATTTATTGCCATGTTGCACAGTGACAGTAACTGATCCCTGAATCCTTTATTAAAGTTAAACGGAGCAATAAAGTTTGCATAATATACATTCAAATCATGTCCGTGCCACACGACGTGATTGGTTGATACCTTTATTGGTTGATACCTTTATATATATAAAGCTTTTTCGACGCACAATATTAGAGTTCTGTGCAAAAGTACTCATGACAAAAACAACTGTTTAAACAAAATATGTACTGATGTACTGAATTGCGAGTTGATTGCACGAGACAAACATCTCTGGTGCCTTTATGATCCCAAATAGGCAATCATCATTTTTGACACGTCATTGGCACAATATCTCAACATTTGACAGCCAGATTGACATGAAATGTGTCACAGATATTGATGATAGTAACCACTTATTTGACTTCCACATTTCTACAATCAACGAAGATGAATACTACTGTTGTTGGTGACTTCCTATTCTAGCTCTGCCAGGATCTGAGAACACTTAAATCATCACCATATTATTTTCCCGCATTCAACATAATTTACAGAAAATTGACGAATGTGTAAATGGGAAAATTCGTGCTTGAGTCAAAAATAAAAAATCAAGTAAAGCGGCATCATTTTAAACCCCTGATTCACACAAAAATACAGTAACTTCACGTTTACGTACCAATACATTACTTGCTCACATCCAGGAATAAATCTCCCTCACTAATAATACACCCATGATTAGTATTGAAGAATTTACAACCGAACAAATCACTTACCAACTCCACTGTGTGAAAACAGTCTGCAGTCGGTCGATCTTACACCGACCATCTATCAGGCAAAAAGCAACTCGTCTTCATCAGCTGAAGTCAATTGGAGCAAGTCATCAATGAACGCCGACAGCTCAATCCATCAAGACGCTCTCGTACTTCACAGCCACGTGATCTCAAGACATTTGTCTGAAGCCCCCGCAGAGACCATCCCGCTCTCCACAAAACTTCATCCCCGCTCAAAATGCATCAGGATGTGTGTGACTGCCAACGTCTGCCAGAGAGGACCGGACGTTAAAACAACAACTGTGCCTGAGCCAGACACGTCACCCAGCAGGACTGTAGGAGGAAGTCATTATGCAACAACGGATGTAACAAATGTGCCCATGCGTAGGCTGTCAATCCATTTAATTATGATTCATTTCAATTAGTCCCATATTTAGACACACATTGACATCATTTTTGATGAAACATTTTCTGAATTACCCGTAGGAAGTGAGGCGGCAGCGAGCGTGTCGCTGCATTTCTACACTGCCTGCATCAAATGGAGCCGACGAGGCCCGTCTCTCAGCGCAGAGGCTCCTTCGAATGCATCTCAGAAATCGGGTTTCCTTTTGCCGGAAGGCAACAATTAGCGTAACTCACAAACCAAAGTGCATCGGCCCCGTTGTTCAGTAGAGCATTGACTTTACATGTTGTCAGAAAGAGCCTGAATGTGCAAGTAGTTTCAGTCTTTGTGAAGCAGGACTGTCTCGGTGGTGGATGAGGAGCAGGTTCAGAGTGTTTGCAGTGGTCAGGTGAAAAACAACGCTCACACACGGACAACATTAGAAACGATAATGTGAATTGGTACCCACCCTCCGGTTCCTCCTCAGGTAAACACTGTATGCTCTGTCAGCACTTTGTAAGCACTGTGAGCACCATTAGCTGCAAGCCGTCAGCTCGGGTACGCCATGTCGAGAACCATTGAGAGACCAGGGAAACGCTCCCAATCTCGTATCGTGTTTCCAGAAGCATGCACAATGGCTCTTTGTCCCACTGCATGTCAGAAGATACTGTGCTTTGGGGAGAAGCGGCTCGCTTTGATTCATTACATTATTGGTAAACTGGTCCCTCTTAACCCAAAACTTTGCATTTTAAAAATTCATCCCGAGGCCTTCATGACCTCAGTGGAAGAGAGAACAAGCGGTTAGATTCCCTTCTGGCTCAATCTGATGACTTCTTTAGAAAACATGGTCTATTTGGGATCCTCTGGGAGAGCAATAATGGTGAAGCACTTGCAGTATGTAGGGTCTCTAATATGAGAGTGAATGATGCATCAATTTCACTTCATTCAGGGAATTGAAAGTGTACTCCACTCGATCTTAAGCTGCCACCTTTTCCCTGTTGTATTATATATTACCCCTCCTATGTTTATCTCACTGACGAAGGAGTATCTTTGGTTGAGTTGTCACATTGTAATGCAATCAGGGCTGTTGCTCCCAATGCGGTTTCCTGTTAGGTGGGATCCTAATAGTCTTTAGAGGTTCTTAAAGGTGACTGTGCATTTAAACTGTCATACAGGAAGAAAAACTTTACAGCAACTGTACAAACTGAACATTTTTTCTGAGGGAAGTGGAGTTGTGTATTTCTAGAATGCTGGCTATGGCACTGCTATTTTATACTTTAGTCATTGTAATCAGGGCTTGTGTCAAAATACTTTGTGTTCTTCTTGAAAATGTGAATAACGATGGGTCAAAAAACAAAACAGCATGTTGCCACGTAGTATTTTCCTGTCAGCTGAGATGGACATATTACAGCATCCTCTGCCTCAGCTCTCATCACTGCACTTGTTGGCAGCAGGGGCTGAAATAGAGACGGAGGGAAGTCTGGATGAAGTGCAACAAGCTGGAACAAACGAGGCAGCTGGAGTAAATACAAGCACAGATTCAGCTGGCGTTCAGCGTGCAACACGTTGACTCCACTGACTCATAGCGATAACTGATTATTTCTTGGAAAACTGATTGTTGGCATGCTCTCAGTTTCTCAGAATCAGTCAGCATTAAAAGAGCATGAAGTTATCTGACCTCTATCAACAGCTGCTGCTGAAATCAGTCTTAAATATTTGATGAACAACTCTGTCAGACACACTGAGTCATTTCATCAAGTTGGGCAGTAAAGCTGTGTATTCTTGACACGTTGACTGTGTACATGCTGTGACATTTTGCTTTCTTTTTTATGCAAATCATTAAATTCAAAAGTTTAAAGAAGTGACTGAGCCACAGAGAAAAAAATAAATAAATGATGCAGATAGTAAAAAATCCATCATCATTGTCGACTGTCCAGCGAATAACAGACAAGCTGTTGACCGACCCCGTTCTAACATGCCTGTTGAAACAGCTCTTGTGTTTAAAAATCACACTATATGACCAAACGTACGCGGACACAATTCCACATCTAGCACTTTTGTCTACTTTTGGTCTGAGGACTTTCCTGGTCTGGGCTAAGTGCCACAGGTCCAGTTGAGGGAAATATTAATGCCACAGCATACAAAGACATTTTAGACCCCCAGTGTGCTTCCAACTGGGCCGTAGGGCACAAAGCCAGCCTTCATATGAAAATGTTTTCCCAGTTTGGAGTGAAAAAGCTGGCCTGGCCTTTAAAAAGCCTCGACCTCAACCCCATCCAGCATCGCTTTGAGCTGGAGCGCCGACTGTAAGCCAGACCTTATCATGAGCCATAAAGTGGCCTGCTTTCCTAAATAATGAAATATGAATCATATCCTGGAGCAGTACCTTGTACTTTTTAGACTGCTTTTCAGTGACCTTTGTTGCTATCATTATGTTTTGATTTTCTCTTATTCTGTGCTTTCTATCTGCACCATAGTTGTCCAAATCCCAATTCATGGTTCTTCAAATCATTTAGACAAGAAAAATAACAGCAACTCAGCAAATTGTGTTATCATGAAAGTAACTTTGTGATTTGGCCAAGAACTGAAATGCCAAATCACAAATAAATGTATTTAAATGAAATTTTGTCAACTGAGCTTTATTTCCGAAACTGAAAGTGTGAAAATCAAAATTGAAGGAACCAAAATGTTACAATCAACAGTGTCAATCAAATCAATGAACAAACTAATGAAGTCAATCAGGACAGGAATACATTAAAGGTTATAGAGAGGAGGCTGAGGGACACACAGTGTAGCCTGTGACATGGTGGAGACAACAATAGCTTGATGAAGATGGATGATTATGGATCAACAAGCATGCAAATTGAAAACACAGTGATCAGCTGTTGTTGTCAGAAGATGATTGAAGCAGTTTTTAGGGAAACAATTACGGAATCACAAAGACAGGATCTGAATGATAAAATAATTCTATTTACTAAATCGACGTTGTGTCTTTGCTCTTTTGTTGTTGTGCTTCTGGTGCTCATATTGGCATCATAAACTCAGTTCCATACTGTATGTCCATACTTCAAACGTATGAATCCCATTAGATGGTTATTACATTCAGATCTCTTTTTTTAAATCACTTGATAATTGTACCAAGAGAGGCAAAGACACAAAAAGTCTGGGAAACTCTGAAAAAGAGGTTTTGTAGTTGTGAGACATTACTGAGCCAAACTTTGCGGGTAAACATAGGTGGTTGTTAATGTTGTTAAAGGGCGTTCATCAACAAAGGTTGGGTAAGAAACACAGAGTGGGTTAACATGAAAACATGGAGGGATCGCTGCCTGCTCCTTTCAGGTGAGTTATTATGCAGCAGAAAAACATAACTTATCACAGTGTTGTCTTTTCACTGCGGCTCATGTGACGTAAGTTCATTTGTTACACACATCTGACTGCTTCTTGTTCACTCTTTTTTATTATTAGTTCTTTTCTGTTGGGGTGTGTGATTATGTTGTGAATTCAGCACAAATTTGTGTTTTATTCTTTTCCCTTTTTTTTTTACCAGGTACGAACCTAAGACTTGTTTTTACAGTCTCAAGTCTCAAATCTTCATGTCTGTGATTTAAATGTGGCTCAAGTTCAAGTCTCAAGTCTGCAGTTCTGGTTTTCACTCGTGTAAATTCTGTTTGGGTCTCAGGCTTTTAATCTAGAATACAATATAAACATCACCCACTAGAAGTTTATTGTAGTAGTGCTAGGGAACCCGTGTGTGTGTGTGTGTGTGTGTGTGTGTGTGTGTGTGTGTGTGTGTGTGTGTGTGTGTGTGTGTGTGTGTGTGTGTGTGTGTGTGTGTGTGTGTGTGTGTGTGTGTGTAGAAACAACTGATACCCATCAGTCCAGCTGTGCACACAGGGTTATCTGTGCATGCAAACCAGGTTGCCACTGGGCAGAATGTCTAGTGCACCCAGCCTCATCAATATGGATTTTAAGAGGAGTGCAGCCGAAAAGTAGAAGACCATTGTGGTCACTCACGTTGAAAAATGTGCCCGACGAACAAACAGCATCAATTTACCTTGAAGGACATCATTAATGAAAGCCAATGAACTTCTTTTATAGTGTGTTCGTGAAGAAAAATAGTGGTCTGAAGACAGCTGGACGATGGAACTACAGAAGAGAAAGTGCTTGTCTTTTGAAATATAATTAACGTAAGAATCTAATTATCTCCATCCTCGTGTTCAGAGGCCTATCATTTTTTAAATCATTAAACATTTCCCATGATGCCCTTGAGGCAAATAGTTATGCATACTGTAAATTATTCATATATATATCATGATGAAGACAACATAGACATTTTGGTATGGGCAGGTATGGCCCGTGTCATTTGTGTACCCTTTGTTGTACACTTGCGGTCGTTGAGTCACGTGGTGTTGGGGATAGCAATGGGGATGTCAGCTGTTCAGTAGTTTAGTTGGCTGAATGGAAGGAGAGGGGGTGAGAGAGGGAGCCTTATTTTTTGTTGAGCGCTATTTACATGCTATTCACACAACTAGTGTCAGTGTTTGAACACTTGTGACTGTTATCCAGCCCCAAAGTTGTGTTTGTTGTCCACAAAATAAACTCACAAAACTCATTGACAAAATCCATTTTTGTTCATTTTCCTTCATCAATACATTTCTTTTGAGAGCACTAATTAGTGCACCATCGACATGGAGTGCAGTGCCGGTGGATGTCATACTTGCCGGAGACATTTTGTGATCCCAATCCGTCAAAACATGTTGGTGGTTGTCATGCAGTTGTTGTATTCGGTGCCTCTGTCATGCTCGATTAATAGTCATCAAATGAGAAGTAGTGCAATCAGTCGTGGTGAGTTTTAAAGACATTTTCTAATTGCTTGAATTACTTCTCACAGCTTTGTTTCCACATGTGCTCCGGGGTAAAAAAATACAATTCACAACATTATGACATTCACAGCCTGAATTGCAAACAGACAAAATGAAAAGACGCCAGCGTTTGTGTTGGATGCCGCCCACAGGGCAAGTCCCCTCAGCCCCTGCAAGTCTGTCTCAGACAAGGTTTTCTGTAACTCCATGCTCACGATGTGGATATTTTAAACGAACGACTCGTATTTTGATGTAAAAGTGCTGAACAAATATCTCTCGTGAGGCGGGAAATTTGAATTCCTCTTAATATTGACCCTTTCAAAGAACTGACTTTCCCTGTGAGAGAAACAGAGAGCGTGAGGGAGAAGAGATTGGTAATTAGCACTGCTGTCGTGCCAAGCCATTAGGACCCACAGTTTAGACACCAGCACTCCTCTGCAGAACAGAAGACAACAGTCATTATGTGTATCACGCTGAATCTAATTTGATTTAGTCTGCTTTGAAATTCTCCATTAAACCTCCCAATATGGAGACGGTTTGGGTTTTATAGCTTGGCTGTGGGGCATGAAATGAGACTTCAATTAACCACGAACCACTTTGGTTACTCATTTAAAAAAGGACTGGGAAAGTCTCCAGAGAGACATTATTGCTTTTGTATTGAGCCCAAAAGTGTTTGTGAGATACATTTTTAGAGGTCATCTGATGTTAATTCCACTAACTTTGTGTGTAAATCCAGAGGAATGTGCAGAAAGGTGATTATCTCACACCACTGCATATTGCATAGATTTAATGTATCAGAGACACCTACTCTGGAGCACAATCCTCCGTACAGCTCGAGATTGCCGAATGAAAGCTGAACAAAGGAAACAGAAATGTCCAGAGAGACGCCCCTCAGACCAGACACTGTGGTCACAGTCAAAGGAGCAAGTGGTCATGCTGCAGCCAGGCGGCAACCTCCGGCTCTGACTCTCTATGAGTTTGCTGTGTTCCATGAGCTCTCTTAGCTATTTTAGTCTCATGAAAAACAAAAGAAACTGACAAAATGTCAAGAAAGAAAATATTCTTAAATCTATTCTCCTTATAAGAGAGAAAAATACAACCGTACACTTTCTGAATTCGAGTTTCTCTCTTTCACCAAACTAAGACTGTTAACTCAACGTAAAACGCACTTCATTCAAACTCAACGGAAACAAATTGAAACTCACCAAAACCGTCTTGGGTAGTCTTCCCACTGTTTCAACAATCTCCAACTCTGGTTTGATGATGAACCCTTAATTCCCTGCGTTTGATGTGAAAATATTCAGGCTCTACCCGCTGGTTTTCCTCGCTGTACACTTTGATTTAGCGCTTTGCCCGCTGCCTGCTGAGCTGAAGCTCTCAGTCATTCTTTAGAGGCAGATCATTCAATTAGCAGCATCAAATGTCAAAAAAATCGCCACAAAAAGAAACGAATGGCAATGTAATCAACCGGTCGCTGATATCCAATAAATATCATCGCTGTACTTGGGAACCAGTACAGGTGCTGTGAGGACAGGAGCCATCGTTTCCATCTCATTTGATGTCTGCTTTAAGGATAACTTTAAAAACCCGTCGACAGATTTTGATTCAATTTGATGGAAAGTTAGTTCACAGCCCAATGGAAAAGAGATTAGCTTCAGATGTAGATCCTGATCTTGGTCCTGGGATTTTGGGAAGGATTTTGGTTGTGTTTTGTTTTTTCACATGTCTGAATAATTTCTTCCATCATCGGATTCATGGAAGCAGTGACTCATTTAATGGCTTCCAGACATGATTACTGTATCAAGGGCATTATACACTCGTCTTCTGTTGTCACATCATGTCACACTGTGATTCAGACTTTTGGTTTTAAGGACTTTTGCAGGAGAATAAATTACAGACAAGCTTGGAACTATTTACACAGGATTCAAAGTCCTATAATGAGTGAATTGCAATAATTTGGAGATTATAGATGATCCATGTAAGTCTTTGCTTTCCAAAGTTCCATGGCATCTATCGATGTTTTCCATGCGCTTTCCTTCTGAATATGATTCCCAACTGTCATGGAAAATGTTGACATTAGCAGAAGGAATTAAAACGTTTTTGTGCGTGCATATAAAAGTCACAAACTATTAAATGTTGATGTCTTGAGCCACATTGAAGCTGACATTTCTTGCACTTTGCCCTGCAAGAATAAAGTTGTAGCTGCTTACAGAAAGCAACACCAAACTCCTGATCCACTACTTTTTCCCCAAAAATAATTCTCCATACGAGAGCAGAAATTTGTTCCGTACCTCGCAGCTTCAGCCTCCATGCTCCACATGCTCCACATGCTTCAAAGCCTTACAATTTATTCCATGCATTTCCATCCAACTCAGTGCAACTATTTCATGGTGGCTTCCACTGCACTGCTTCAAGGTACTGCATGAAACACAACCTGAATACATATCATGGAAAAAGGTAGATATGGAACGTAGTTTGTATGGCGTGCTGCCTATCCTACAACCTTAGACTGAATACGATGATGTGATGATATCAAAATGTTCATGACTGATTAAGATTTATTTTCTATTTTTAGGATAGTGTCTGAAATACTTAAAAAGCAATTGCTTTGATAGTTGGGGATGGGAACTGAGCCGTAGGGTGGTTTGTGAAGATGATGAGTGATGGGTCTTTGTGTGGTCCTCAGGGCCGGACTAAAGACACTGGAAACAGCCCAGAGCTCAGAGCTGGAATGTCTGCAGTTTGAAGGATTGTTTGACAAATAAAAAAAAGACCAAATTAGTTTTAGTCTTATGGGACTGAGACATTACTCTGTTGTGAAAGAAAAAACACAAGAAAGGGTATTGATTCTGAGCCATAGACTGTACAAAATATAAATAAAATGGAAAGTTAGAGATATAAATCACTCCCCGTGCAGTTGTCGTAAACCAGGCTGTAAACGTGTTTACTTCTGCTGTAGAGTTGAACATTTTAACAAAGAGGTCTGCGGGGATTGACTTGCTTTTGGAGGCAGTCTCAGCTGCTTTTTTGATGAACTTCAGTTCTTTGCACTTCTGTGTTGGCTTCATTTCTCAGCACCGGAGGTTGACCTGAGCTGAACCCAGGGCATCATGGTCACATGGTGTCTGCCCATTACATCACTGTCCACGGTAGTCACCATGAAAAGTTGCAAAAAACACTGCTCCAGTTTTTCATTTCAGCTCCACCCAGGTTCTGATCCTGTTGCCTTTACTTTTCTGGTTGCAACAAGCATCAATGACACCTGTGGGTGTGTCACTGGTGTCACACTCATATTCTGCATATTCTTGTAAACATGGTTTCATGTGCAGCTTTTTGCGAACGCATCTTGCGTTGTTGATTCTTTGTCTGTGTCTGAAATCACTCGCTCACTCATGAGATACTCCTTGACAATAGGTGACGCAGTGAGCAGTACATTTAGAGTGCTTATGAATAATCATGATTTTCTTTGTCACCATCGCTGACAGGTGTGATGCACGGCTTTAAATATCTCTAATGTGTGCCACATTGCACTGATTGATAGCATGACATGGCAATGGAATTTGAAGGACATAGAGGACTAGACTATATTGTGCAGACATTTCACACTCTACAGTCAGAATATGGCACAGCAAGGTTAATCTGCACATCCTTGTGAAATAGGTGGTGCTAAAATCTCCAGATATGTTGCTACTCGCAAGGATATTTGTACCACAGACTCCTGTGTCAGAACTGTCTGAAAACCTTGTCTTTTTGAAGCAGATAGTGAAACACAGACAAGCTACAATAGCGTTGTCCATTTCGGACTCTGTCTTTCGTGTCTGTTCCCTCAAAGGTCAGCAGCGTCACCCTTTGCCATGGGTCAGTGACTAAAAATTCACCAAAGTTGAACAGGAGAAGAATACATTGCACTGATGTACTTTGCCCCCGGGTGTGAATCCTCTCATTGAGGTTTTAAATGCTGGTTTTAAAATGCTATGCAGGCATTTATACCCAAAACCCATTTCCTTTTTTTCTCTGTCTTGCCTGCATCCCCATCTTTGTATCTCTATCTTTCTCTGTCTCTCTCTTTCTCTTTCTCTCAGGCTAAATCCAATGCACGTCAGGATCACTGGGTCTAATGACTGCTGCTGACTCCATCCAGGGGAAAAGTGGAGTCTTAAACTCTTTTAGAAAGTCTGTTTTTTCATCAACTACAATCAATCGGCAACTGACATCTGTCGCTGCTCCGCATGTGGAAGATTTACAGCCAACATTAAATCATAAAATTTGTATCGTTGACAAGTTGTGTCTGTCTGTCTTTTGTCTTTGGGTGAGTTTTATACAATGGCTCATTTAAGTTTGGCCTCATGATAGATCTTCAGCTTTATACCTAAAAACTACAATTGAGCAGAACAAAATGGAGAGTGATGAACAATTAAACCAATAAGTGAATTAGCCTCCCTCACCTTTAAGGACAATAATACACCGTAATAGACCCATTGATTGTTTTTGCTCATGCTTTATTAATAAGAAATATATTCAGGTTCTTAAAAACAATTGGTCCACATGGCATCCGTACAGTAGCTGTATAACAACAATACTAACATCGGCTGCTTGCATTTACCAACTATGTGGCTCAGCTATTAAAATGACTTTGTCTATATAGGCTCTCAGGCTCTTGGAAACTGAGATGGGAATTTTTTTCACTGTTTTCTTACATTTCATAGACGGAAAAGTGAAAAAGGCTTCGTCCATATAGGAAATAATACATAATATGAATTGAAGTTATTGCCAACAATATTACCGCAAGTAACTTATTTATTTCAAATGTCATTTCAATTAGAAAGATTTGCAAACTCAAGTGAATCTCCAAAGTGAGTAGAATCGACCAATCTGCCGCAGTAGAGAGTGAATCCAGGTGCAATTTGACTTTCACATGTGCCAGTTTCAATGTGTTTGTGTGTGGTCTGACAGATGAGTCATCCGTCGCCCTGTTCTCAAGTGAATGAGTGCATCCGCACCGCTCGCCAATAGAAGTCAACAGACCTCAGTGCTTGTTTCCCGCTGAGAGGAGAACTGGCAGCACCGCCGTGATCCCGGCTGTGTTTTCTTGGCATGGGTTGGGTCAGAGCTGAGCGACCCTTGAGGGAGAAGAGCCTGCAGGGGTTCATTCCAACCACACATTGCACTGATTAGCACACCTTTGGTTCAGCTGCTGAAGTGTTTTTCAGGCTGTAGGAAACGGTTGCCCAGTCATGGTTTAGGGCCACTGACCCCAGAGAGCCGCATGAAAGTGCAACCAAATACAAAGCCGTTCTTTGTGATCGTATTCATTCTGAACCTCTTTCCTGACACCAGCAGGACGATGACAATGAAAATTATGTGATCCATGAAATGTTGGACAAAATATAATTTCAGCAGTTATGGGAAATGGGCATAGTTTTTTTCCCCCTATTAAAGGTTTTTCTTATCTGGATCAAGGGTTTATTATTAGAGGGGGGTCAGGTATCGAAATGAATTGTCTCCCTAGGTGGACACATCTAGAATTTCTAATTCTGTCATCAACCAGGTCTGTCCACTTTGCTGTACAGGGCGTTGGAAAGCAGCGAGGACAGGAACAATCCCATTTCCGTTCGCTGTCTTTCCTCTGTACTTCCTCTGCGGTTTGATTTAGCACCTTGTCAAAGTCATCCTCATTAAAGTGAGGTGACTCCTGATATTCCTTCCAACAATCCACTAGATAACCAGGCATTGCCCTGAGTTATCCTCACTTCCTGTCAATATCAGGGAGAATCTTTTACAGCACGAGCTGTTCAGTAAAAGCCTGTTCATTGACATAGCATGTAAAGAACAGGAGTGAGTTAACAGCAGTGCTGAAACTGAAAGTTCCTTACGATAAACTTCCACTTTTCCCACAATCTAACTGAGGCTGTAAAAAGGAAACTGAAAACAAAAGTGCCGCGTTTGGTCATAAATTAAGACAGACGTCTGGGCTGCAGACAGCAGCTCTGTGTGCAGGAACCCATAATTATACACCGACCTCTCCATCACTGTGTGCTGCAGGCGGTGTGTGACATGCAACAGAGGTCACCGCAGCAGCAAACTGTGAAGAAGCTGCACTACGCCAAAAAAACACGGCGGGTTTGTGGTGAAGACTGAAGTGAGGAGTAATATCCGGTGTGTGGAATTGTTATTCGACACCAACAGTACATTTGTCCCGAGACTGAAGATAAGCTTCATCCTGACTGAACAAAACTCAAATTTATATGTAAATCCACTTCCTCAATTGAAAATAAAGTTATTCCTTCCTGAACTCTCCAAAGTTAGACGGAATTTATCACATTAACCTTAAAGAATGTTAGTGTTCATAGCCGATACTCTTGTGGTAAGCATGGCAAGCTGAAGACAAGCTTCGTGTTTCATTTTAGATTCGTATTTAATTCATTATAAGTTAAATAATTGTATACTTAGGATAATAACTTTGTTTCAGCTGTCAGTGTGAAATTAATGCTTACGGCTACTTACTGTCCGGTGCTTTTCCTGGCTGTAATTATCTTATTATTCAATTAGTCTTTCTTGGAACAGAGTCCTGGCAATGGCCCACTCACTCTTCTAATGTAGAATTATTGATGTGTTAATTAGTGTTTTCCTCACTGGCGTTGTCTTGATGTCTTAATCATGTTTGTTCAGATTATAAAAACACAAAAGATTCTGATCATAAAAACCATCACCACAAGTAAATGCATCATCATCTGCATCTGAAAAGTCTAAACTCTAGATGTGGACTCTGCATCACTCATTTCTCCACACACTATAATCCCATATCACCTAATCTTGCCCTTTTGACAGCAGTAAAAGATTTACTGTATCAGCAGATGGTTTTATAACGCATGAGTAAAATTTAAGAGCTTATATGTCACCAGATGTTTTAGTGTGTTGTAAGGTCACGGCGGTAAAAACAGTTATTTTCCCCTCCGGAAATACATGAATCCACGGAATGTTGCACAAGTGTTGTGTGTGTGTGTCAAATCCTGATATATCTGTTTCTCTGTGCCATAGAGCTCCATTCTTGTCCATTGTCCATCAATGAGCCACACTGTTGCACTGCTTAACACGTTCCTTTGTTACCATGAACACACACACTGATGTTTATTTTTTTACTTGAAAAATGTATTTTAAAATATATCAATTGATCTTTCCTCCAGAGATTGCTTCCACCAACGTCAGTCCAGACCTGGCACTCTGGTCCCCTTCACTGAGTGCATCATAGAGCTCACAGTCCCACGGGAGAACGCGCTTGAAGAGGCCCATGAACGTAAGAAGCTGCGCTTTGCAGAGCTTCCATCAGAAGCAAAGCAGTGTGGCTGGAACACTAAAAACTGTCCGGTGGAAGTGGGATGCAGAGGATCTGTGGCTTCTTCGACCATCAGACTGTTGAAAGAGCTGGGAAGCCACGGCCAGGCTCTGCGGCACACCATTAAGGCAGTCTCAGAGGCATCTGAAAGAAGCAGCCAGTGGATTTCAATCAAGCGGAATGACCCATGCTGGGCTCCAACTATGTCAGCACAACCCACTTGAGAATACCTGTTAACCATTCAAGCGTCTACCGTTCTCAATGTTGTCAATTTCGAGACAGTCGGGCACGGCACACAAGCTGAGGGCTGACCATCCTGCAGCTGGCCGCCCTTGGGGAGGGTGTATGGTGTTGAAACACCCAATGACACAAGGGAACATTACTGACGATGTGTTCTGGGCCCAACTGTCCCGAAATTCTACAACCTAAACCAGACCGAGATACACCCCACACAAGTACTCTTCTGATGAACAGGAACAGGAAAGGCCTTGAAGCAGTCTCAGCATTGTTTGATACATCGTGTGCCACATTCCTAAAAAACAACTGAAGAGCCATTTCTGCTTTTACCTTGTTTGTTTGTTGTTTGTCCTCATAGTGGCATGCACAAAGTTATTATTTTTTCTATTGTAAACTGTACCCTGCTGACTGTAAATAACTCAAGGTAAATACCTTGGAAATCTGCATTTGTGTTATAACATCAGCCTCCCTCTTTTCCTTTCATTATGTTGACTGAAGCTGAGCCAATTGTTTTTGCTGAAAGCATTTTGCGTCCGTGTGTCTGAGGGGGAGGGAGAGTGAAAAAGCAACCGTGATTAACAGTATTTACTATAAGCAGCACATGGAAGTAAGTTATCAGCTTCACTGTGTTGAAAGATTATGACTGATTTGTTTGAGATTAGCAGAGTTGATTTTGGTGATGGGAGAAATGAAGGTGATTTTGACAACAGCATTAAAAACCTTCTCCACCTCTTTCTTACCTCTGAAATGCCAAATAACAAAACAAAAGCAGAATAGATAAGCAGATAAACCTGATAGACGAATGCAAAAGCTCTTGGAAACAGCTGAGGGGTATAATTCCTAACAAAGATCTGTTGCAGAGTGGCAGACACATGATCGTGTATGTTGAATCTCTAAACGTTTGTGTCCTCCGAGAATGAAATTCTCCAAACTCAAAGATCTGCAAATAATGTTTCATGTCTTTTCCAGCGCAGTCGCCCTCCTCTGTACTTTCATCCGTTACTTGACATGTGTCCATCATGCTCCCCTGCTGCAGTAACACACTTCACAGGCATACCGGCGCTGGAGCGCAGCTCTGCGGTAGGTGTGATGTGATTTAAGCTGTAATGGCATGGGGTGCTCTGGAGAGTGTATATCCTGTGATGAGGCTCTAACTGACACAAGGACTACCTTGTAATCTCAAACGGAGGCGTGAGATGAAGGCGCTGGCTCCTGGCTGGCAGCTGAAATGCTTTCCCTCTGTAGTGGTGTAAGATCAGTCTCATGAGGGAAAAGTAGAAATGTTAAATACAAGGTGTCCCCTGCTTTGCCCTCTCCTTCTCTGCACTTTATCTCCATTATCTCCATGATTAAGTGTGACTTTCAAGATAAAGGGGACTCTGCTTTCATCCTGTGCTTTGCACGGTGCCCACAAAATGGCTACTACACGTTTTATAACTAAAAAAGCTTTCCCACTCTCCATTTGTCCCAAAGTGCTGCAGACTGCTGGTCCGTTGCATCGACTACCAACACTAAACTGTGAGTGGACTGAATAGTGCACCCCCGCATCCCCTTCAAGGCAGGGGATCCAATACAGGGTCCCACGTTTCAGCAATGCCACATAATACAAAGAGCCTCGACCCACATCTATTTCATTTCAAGTAAGATGCACACAATTAATGTATCGTACTGGTAAAATACATCCCTGAGCATTTTTTTTTCCATCAGTGTGTATCTTTGTTTCTTTTGGACCAGCGGACGCATCAGGCAGCAAATTCTAATCGGCATCTGTTACATCAGCACAGAGAAAACCAGATTAAAAAAAAACAAATAAATAAAAATGCCAGCAGGGTGCCAAATGGGTCTATAAACAGCAGCATTTACTGCCAAATTGCTCGAAGACAACAGATGTTAGGAACGACAAATCCTATCAGAGCAGGATGGTGAGTAACGAGGACAGCTCCTGCATCCCAGAGGGTCCCGGGATCAGCACCATGGACAGCGGTCATGACACTGCTGCAGAATGTTCTATGATCAGGCTCCTCCCGAACCTCCTGTTGTTGGTTTACCTGGCTATAACTGTTGCAGTCGAATACAACAGCATGGATCCTACCTTTGTGAAGGTTGTGATGTCGAGACAAGGTTTGACAACAGTATTGTCATTTCAGAGTCCTACTTTGTTGCGCTGTTGCAATGTATTGTGTGAGAGATCTTTCTAACATTTAGTCATTGGGGTGTCATTTGTCAAGACATCCAGTTGCAAAGCACTGCTGGTCACACACACACACACACACACACACACACACACACACACACACACACAAGAGACTGGAAGTAGATCTATGATCTAATTTAATTATATTAATGTTATGGAGTGATCAAATTATTTTTGTTATGCCTCTTTTCCCTTTTTCAGAGTTGTTCTTTCTCTATGTGCTTTGGAATGCCAATCAAGCAAATACAGAGTGAATTTCTAAAATGATGATATTGCTCCCACTTTAGTATACGCTCTGTTCTCAGTAACTGAACTAAATGAAGCCTTTCAGACTTTATGAACTTAGGGGGATAACATTCAAGCATATATTTGTTCTTAGTTTTACTGGGTTGGCTCTAGTTCAGCCACAGTATGGCTGAACTAGAGCGTTGAACAGTATGTTCAACTTAATAACACAGAACGGTTCCCCTTAAGGTTTTATGCCACGGCAGAGGCTAAATGGATTTGTTCTTTTTTCCTTTGATGCGTTTATTCCTACAGGGCTTGGGGCTGCCTGCAATAGAGTCTAAAAATCGGACAGCTTCAAGAAAGTTTTCAGCAACTGGATTTTAGAGAGAAAAATATTTCACTCTCACACCTTCCGTCTTCTCCTTCACTCACCATTCCATCTTAGGCTAAGCTAGATCTCTGGCTAATTGACCTCTCTGCTTTACACAGTAATAGACAAGATGAAGTGGTCCCTTTTCCAACATCAAAATCATCCAATCAGTGAGCCACGTTTGTCTCTCTGTTTTCTGTCACTGGACCAGTCTAACTTGTTCACTCAAATGACAATCATCAGTTCCTGTGTCTGCTCCCCCGATAGCAGCTGCCTATCCAAGCCTTTCCTGTGTTCTTCCTGCCATAGAGGGTGTGTCCACACATTCATTGTTCTCACTTTTCTTTATTAGATGGATCGTCTCTTTTTTCTGTGTATTATCACTGGCCTTTTTGTGAAGAATCTTTACTGCCCCCTACCAACAATATGAATATCCTCTTCCCCCCCCCCACCCACCACCTCCTCATTCAGAACAGAACATGATGCAAACATTTAGCTTTCCAATATCATGTTTTAATCCTCCATAAGCCCTGTGATAGAGTCTAAGGGGCTGATCACACCGAGACGCCTCGCTAGAATTGTGTCGCCAGAAACGTGTCGCCAGCTAAACCATCGTTTTCTGATGGTATGGTAAGTAAGAGGCAGGCTCTGCTACTTTACCACTTCCTTCCTGTTTTGATGCCGGTAGATGTGGTAGGGAGTATTAACGCATCTCGGTGGTATAAGCCCCTTATACCTCATACTAGTGTTCTGATTTGAATTCATCTTGAATCCTGTCCTGAGGTCGGTGCTTCCCTCGGTCTGTGACCATGTTGTTTCTCAGCCCCTCCTGTTCACATGACACATAACCACTTGAGAGCGATGACATCTGCCTTTAAAAATGTCCAGGTCTCTGTGATTTTACAAAACGGAGAGCATTAAAGTAACTTGTGCCAAATGGGGCCAGCAAAGTGGTGAGCGCTCAGCTTCCTGGGACGGGTAGTGTCTGCCAAAAAACCCAACCAGGCACCTTGCAAGTGCACACCTTTGATCCATGCAGCTGTGCCAACATCGGTTCTGCTGAGCGATGTTCTTAACAGACCTATTTTCACTTTGTTGCGTCTGCAGTCTGTTTTGGCTGTAAGGCACTCCCACCACGCACACACAATCTTCTCTCCCTTTCTCTTTAGCCTTCACTTTTCTTCAGCTCGTCCTTTAGTTCTTCTCTAAATGAAAAAGGATTTTTTTTTTTCGACTTTGTCTTGCAGCTCTTCTTTGACCCCAATTTGGTTCACTGACTGTTGCTTGCACTTCTTTCCCTTTTTATTGAATTAACATCCAAAAAACAAACATGGACCAGTTGGTGATTTTCTGCAGATACAGTTCCTGTACTACTCCACTCTGATGCAGCTCTTTGTGACTTTATACATTTCTATTGGATCTAATGGACCAAATAGAATAGTTTTGTTCTGAATGTGTGAAACTCTTAGTCTTTTTTTCAACTTGTACTGCTCAACTTCAGAGCAGTTAACATTACACGGGGTACAGAAGCAGGAGAGGAGACGCTGGAGTGAACCTCAGCATTGTTTTAAACTTTCCAAATGACTTTTGGCCTTTGTGATGTTGTGATAGCAAAAAAAGATGTATTAAAAATAGTTTCGGGCAATAAATCATCTCAGAGACAACATGATATTACAGCAGATTATCAGCAGGCGTACAATAAATGTGTCACTTCTACAACATCTAAATGAAAGTTTCTAAACGACGGAGAAGTCAAGGCGATTGAATTCTGTTCAGTATTCATATCCTGCACTGTACCTCCACAGCTTAATCCTTTACACACATTGGGACACGGCAGTGGGAATGAGATGGCTCCCTAATGGGAATGGGTCACTGTCTCTGTGGGAGAAAATGACATGTAAGGAAGAGAGACAGGGGTTCACAAAAGAAAATTGTACGTGTGTATTAGATATAATAATACCTTTATTTTTATAGCACCTTTAAAAACAGAGTTCACAAATTGCTTTCACACACAAAGCAAAACAAAAGCAGGGAACAAGGCAATATAAATACAGAAAATGCAACTGCGAAGCCAAACAAAGGCAAGACAAATATAAGGTAAAGTCCAACCACAGATAAAACAGTGCTTGAGATAAAACAATAAAAAAACGAATCAATACAATAAAAAAGCATATAAAAATAAAGAATCATAAAAACAAAAAGAATGCAATCAAATAAAAGCAATAAAAAGACAACATCACATCACGTCAAAGCGAATTTCCAAAAATGGGTTCTAAGAAGTGATTTCTGATTCTGCGAGCTTCATCTCCTCGGTCAGCTTGCTCCAAAGCCGAGGGGCCCTGATGGCAAAGAGCACGGTCACCTTTCGTTTTAAGCCTCGACTTTGGAACAGCCAGAAGGGCCCCAGCTGAGGGTCTAAGGCTGCGACCTGGCTCATATGGGGTCAACGTGTACGATACGTAGCTTGGGGCCGGACTCATGCGTATTATAGATTTAAACTGGAAGACAAAAGCTTTTCATGAAATGCAGATATACAACACATAGCTTTCACGACAAAGCTAATCTTTTATGTTCTCTCATCTGGCAGAGTAGAAACCAGACTAAGTCAGTGTCAAATATGTGAAATAAGTCATTTTATGTGTTTGCGTCGCAATGCTGAAATCTCCAACGATAGATAACATGAAGAAGCCAATAATAAGCTGCTTTCCTGGGACACAAACCACATCCAAAAATACATAAAATTAACTGAGCGGTAAGCAAAGCACAAATACATCACAGCCAACCGCAGAGCTCCCTGTGCTGAGACAGCTAAAAGGGAATATTATTAAGATGCAAATGTGGCCCATTTACTGAGGTGCAAAAGCTCAGATTGGAATTTTTGGATGAGCGTGTTTGGTGTGTGTGTGTGTGTGTGTGTGTATGCATTAAATCAGACAAGGACAGGTAAGGCATACACACAAGTCCTCACACACACACACCACGGATTAGATAAACACACTTTGTACTTCTATTGTGAGGACCATCATTTACGTAACACATTCTCTAGCTCTTTGCCCTAAACTTACACTTTAAAACATAATTCTGGTTTATTATAACTTGGGTCTTATTCTAGTAGTTTAGACCGTCATTCCCAGTGGTTATTATTATTATTACTTATTTTAAGTAAATGCCGAGATCTGGGAACACAGCAACATCTCGACAACCAAGTTTGATGAGATAAGTAACACAAGCAGTTAAACCACTAAACCACTTTATTTGGAGGTAAAACTGAAAATGCCCGACCAACCTTACTAATCTCTAACTTTGATTAGCTGATCATTCATATTAAAAGTATGGAAATATGTTCAATTGCACACAAAGTGTTGAGGTGCTTCAACTCTTGTTTGAAGGCTCAAACAGAAGTGAGATCTTTACAAACTCCCTAGCTTGGCTCCAGGCTTCTGATCTGGTCAGTGGTTTAGACAAACAGTTTAGTGCTTCTCACTGACGGCCGTTTACGCGATCAAAAATCAGAACAATGTTGTTAATGTCCTTCACAAATGCAGACAGTAAAATGGTCACAAAAATGGTGTCAAGCGTGGATAAGAGCATAATTCTTTAATCAATGTGAAAAAGACCCACACATGACCAAGTGAAATGATCCCAACAACAGCTAATGCAGCTTCCATGTCAGATAAAAATTGTTATGCAGGGACATATACATCACTCAATGTGACATATTAGGGAAAAACAAAACGCTAACCACTCCCCATCCCAAACATAAATCAGCAAAGCGAAACACAATGTCAGGATCAATAAATAAAGTGCAACAATGTAGTAATTCACTCCGATAATCACCTGACTCACTCTCACGGTCTGAAGATGAAATTGGTCCTCACTAAGATAGAAATACACCAGCACACACAAACACACACGTACCTGATTCAGCCCGCTCTGAATACATTACCCCTCCACATTTAAAAGGCTGGAGGGGTTCGCCATTAGCTCTCTGCGACCCAACACCAAACCCCGAAGGAATCCGAACACTACGGCAGTCACAAAGTAACAAAAGTTCTTTAGTGAACAAACAATTTCCCCGCAGGAGAACGTCTGCTCTAAAGGCTCCCCGATATTTTCCCAGCGTGCTCATTTCTCCAGGTGACCACTCAATTCCACCGAAGCTTCAGGGTGCCGTCTGAATAAACTTTCATGAAAGGGTTTCAGTCAAATGGGGAAATTCCAGCTGTGCTGCTAAATGACAGAGCAGCATTTGAACACAAGTCACCTTCTCTGCTGCTCAGCATTGTGTTGCTGTCCTTTCTGCGCTGATTGCTAAGGCAAGGCAAGGCAAGTTTATTTGTATAGCACATTTCAACAACAAGGTAATTCAAAGTGCTTCACATAAAACCATAAAACCAAAGCATCAAAACATAAGGCAAAAGAAAAGGAGATTTAAAAACAATTAAGAACATTCATTGCATTAAAACATTTTTTTTTTAAACAGTGTAAGAAATAAAATACAGTAGTAAAATGCAGAAATGCAGGAAATTGATTAATATATTAATTGAATCTGGTTCAATTAAAGGCAGCAGCAAACAGAAAAGTCTTCAATCTTGATTTAAATGAGCTGAGGGTCTCAGCAGACCTGCAGCTTTCTGGGACTTTGTTCCAGATATGTGGAGCAGAAAAACTGAACGCTGCTTCTCCATGTTTAGTTCTGACTCTGGGAACAGAAAGTAGACCGGTCCCAGACGACCTGAGGGGTCGGGATGGTTCAAAAGGTAGTAGCAGATCAGAGATGTATTTTGGCCCTAAACCATTCAGTGCTTTGTAAACCAACAGCAGGATTTTAAAGTCAATTCTTTGTTGGACAGGAAGCCAGTGCAAAGACATCAGAACTGGAGTGATGTGATCCACCCTCCTGGTCTTAGTGAGGACTCGAGCTGCAGCGTTCTGAATCAGCGGCAGCTTTCTGACGGACTTGTGCCAATGTACCAAAATAACACATTTCAAAAAAATCAACAGCATTGTTTGTTTCCAGAAATCATGAACCGGTTACTTTAGGTAATCCACAGACCTTGTTGTGAGCAGCTTCATGCTAGAAAGAAAATAGTTCCTCCGTGAAACTGCGCACAACGAGGTGACTTTAAAAGTCAAATTTTAGGGAAAGACCAACCGCTCCTCACACTTCTCTACCCTCCTTCATCAAACATCACGCCGTTCTACCTCATTCGTGGCACAGTTGGGAAACTGTTGCTCATTTCAGCACCACGGACAGCTCCCGGAGCTTTTTCTTTATGCAAGACAGCTTTTAGTGTTTAATTGTCTCCTCTGGCCGAGTCGAACGCGTTCAGGTTCAAGCTGATGGTAATTCTGGAGGCTGAAATGTGTAGTAATGCTGTAGTGGACGGTGTTAAAGTGTGAGTTCGTCATGTTGCATTTTCTCCCATATACAGAAATTAAAGTAATAGGCAGTAAATGTACTTGTTCTTCACTACTTTCTCAGTAAAAAAAGAAACTATACAGAGACAAGGTCATTTCCAGTGAGATCTTAATTAGGCTTTTGACAGTTGAGTACCATGTGGCAGACTTCAGCAGTCATCTAAACTCTGCTCCGGTGTCACGAAGATTGATTGTTGTAATTTATTTTTAAATGATGGTTTCTCTCCTGCCCAGAGATGGAGAGTGGGTCAACTTTCTGACTCTGCTTTTGTAAGATTTTAAAATGAACTGACCCTTTTATTGAATTATAATAGTGATGGCTCGTTCATGCGTCATGCTGCACAATTACTGCTTCAGAATTCAGGCTCTTTAAATTCTCACAAAAAATTGAATACAGGTATAAATGTAAGTTAGTCTCACCAGAACATTCAGTTTTGTTGAGTTGAATTACACAAGGGGCTTTCTGGGTGGATAGTTATATTTCCAAACACAACAATATATAATTTACACATTTATTCATTTATTTATTTACAGTATATTTGCACAATGTATATATTTTCTCTTCACTCAGCACCTCCTTGACTTTCTTTTTGTTTAGTAATCAATTCAGTTAATTATGCGCTATTGCGATTGCTTTCGCTGTTTAAAAAGGTGTGATATGAGTAATGTGATTGGCGGAGATGTTAATGATCCCTTATCATTGATCAGTTTCCTCAGACATCAACTCAATGTATGTCATTTAGAATTTCAAGTGGCGGCATGTCGCTTAATAATGGGAACATCATTTTCTTCCATCACAATGTGGTTTGTTTGTGACAATAACAGAAATGTAATACCTGTTCACTGAAAGCTATGGTAACAAATTTTGGCAATAACAAAATGTTCACTGAAGTTTGTTTAAGGTTTTGACCTCTGTGGCAAAATAAAAGACACACGCAATTGAAAACATAACTCACAGTAGAAGCAATTATTGTCATGTGGGAAGATGTGACAGTGGGAGTGTAAGGTTAATGTATCTGCTCTTCAACCAACCAAGAGATGTGGTACAGTACAAAGAGGTTTCTGTAAACATGGAGAACAACAGAGGCTGCATCTATTATTTACAGAACACAACAGCTGATTACTGACTTGCTGCTGAAACATTGATGACGGCAGAACAAACCCTGCGATGTGGCCGTGCTGCGCTGTGAACATGTCACAGGCCTGTTGGTTCTGTGTTATTTCAGTGTTAATGTCACATTGTGTTGTATCTGCCTCGCTCTGTGGCACACACACACACACACACACACACACACACAAGACACGCACAGACTTGACAGAACTTTCCTTGTCCTGTTGTAATCATGAGGACATTTGCATGCAGCAGACATTCATTTCTTATAACCCTGAAGTCAAATCTTAATTATTATCGTCATTGATCCAGAATCTCTCTCTCACACACACACACACACACACACACACAGACACACACACACACACACACAAAAAAAAACTCAACCAACACATGAGGCACACTTGATTACATAAGAGCAAAGACTGTTGTTGCAAAAGAAGAAGGAAGTAAGATGAATGGAGGAAGGAGAGGAGAGGAGGAGAGAGGAGGAGAGAGGAGGAGAGAGGAGAAAAGACGGAGGATGCTGGAGAGACTGGAGGGTAGATTACTGTAAAAAAAAAGAAATGGCATTTGGGGACTGCAATACCCAAAACTTCTGTAAGGTTGAGCATACGCTTTTGTTTTCTACTCTGGAGGTCTTTAATCTTTCATTCATAAAAATATCACGTGGACCAGAGAGGATCTTTGTAGGAATAGCATCTCTCTCTGTAAGGATTTGGAAAGAACAAACTCACTCCAACTTCAGTAGAATTTAGTCGTGTTTTCAACACATTTGTGTTGCATGGTAAGATGAAAAGAACGGTCTCTCGGACAGCAGGGCTTTCGACAAATTGTCATAGTCTACCACAGATTTTGTAGATATTGTAATTGTTCTAAAACACTTGGAATGACCCGCTTTGATTCCAAGAGGGAAACTCTCTCATTCAGATTTGCTGTTTTGCACAGCCTCTAAAATTAGAACCAGGAGGCTCTGAAATGGTAATTTAATATGTGCATCACACACCAAAGACTTCAACACGACTAAAGTAGAGCATCATCTTGGTTATGTAAGCAAGTCTGTCAGTCGGTCTCTCGGTCATTAAAATAACAAATTGAATATTAAAGAGCGAAGGAATTAGAGGAGGCACGTCCTGCCAAGAACGGTCCCGTGGTCACCGATGTCAGCATCAAAGTGAAGAGATTTTATTTGGAATAAGATCGTTTTAAAAGTGTTTAATTTCCTGTGTATTTATTTTTATCATAGGGAAGGTTGATTGAGTCCATGCTCTTTTTCATCAGCCGATCTCTTCATATTTATGCAGTTCACACCTCACCGCTGTTGAATACAAGCAGTCATAAAGCGTGAAGTGCCTGCTAGTGTGTTGCTGTGGTTGATTTGAATCCAGCTTTATGGAGGTGACATGTCTTCTTCACAAACTCATTTTTGGGCAACACATTTTCACTCCCAACTCCTCACGTACGGACGCTTGGTCAGGATCTTTTGGCACACACTTGCCAACCCTCCTGATATTCCCATGACACTTGACACATGACACAGGGTTTTCATTGTCCTCCTGGGGTCACAATTATCCCGTATTTATCCTAATTTATGACACATTTTCCTTTTTTTTTTTTCATTATCACAACCTGTCACTGTACAGCCTGTATAAGCCCGACCGCTACACGGGTACAAACTGCAGTATCTGACAGTGCTTTCAACTTAGGTATGTGACCATTGGAGAAACATTATGTGGTAGCAGAGGCCTGAAGTTGTGCCAGCTACTAACTACAGATAAGGAAAAATCAAACCCCTTCACAAAAAAAATTCTCTTTTTATCTTTTTCATTGTAATCGTGGCCTTGCGGGCAAAATCATGCGTATGATCCTATTTTTTTTTTACAGGTGACATTGTGTGTGTTCATTTGGGTTCAAATGTACTTTTTCATCCACCCACCGACTCTCTCGTCTGCTTCTTCTTTCCTACATTTCCCAGGATGGCTTTTGAAAACCTCTGAAAGAGGAATATGAACTTGTTGCAGTCCGCTGCGTTTTTTTTGCGTCGGTGGTAAACGATGTGTCGAAAAAGACACAATGTTAAAACTGACACATATGAAACCTCAATCAATTGTTCACAAAATTGCTCTGAACTGTTTGAGTTGCTTGCCCTCAGGTAAGTACTTTTATTTTATTTTGATTCCAGGTGGTTCGGGCAGCAAACACTCGCTCTGTCAGAAATACAAATGAAGAGCAACCAAGAAAAAAACTCATGTTTTAATGAACGACTCAGTTAATAACTGCAACTGAATCTGATTTCATGCGGTTCACAGTGCGAGTAGTTCCACACGACAGCAGGACACAGCGGAAGGAGTTTGTCACCCTGCTGAGGATTTGGAGGTGTGCATCCTGTCGCCTGCTGCTGCTCATCTTCACCACCTCATTGTTGCTGCTCTTTCTTGTTGAATTACTCCCAGCAATATTCAAAAAAACTGATCCAGTGTCAGAAAATGACCAGAAAAAAAACTGTAAATGCATATTGATGAATGAACGCTGTCAGTGGTAACAGCGGTGATACAATTATTCCGTTTCCTGTGGCTGCCTCCCAGTAACAGCCTCCCGCAGTGAGGTGTTCAATTTGCATGCAGCCTAATACAGCTCTGATACGTTTGTAGGAGAGTGAACAGCGAGGCAGATTTTAATGAGATAAGATTACGAAAATGTTGGTTTACATGCTGCATCATTTCCTGTGAATCCCTTTGTCCACGTGAAGTCAATTGTAATACATCACAGGAATTGCAGACTGCGACACGAACAGTAAAAACAAGTTTGACACGACTGTGGTTTTGTATACATCCTGGTTTGTTTTTGTTCATTTGATCTGATGAAATGCAAACAAGCTCGAGCTGTGACACATTTATCAGAGATGAGCGGTAAAGATGAGCAGGAATTTCACAGCACATGCTTTCATAAAAGAGTGAAAATTATCTCCCATGAGAGAGAGAGAGAGAGAGATAAATTGCTTGCTGAAGGATATATATACACAGAATATATATATATATATATATATATATATATATATTTTAGATTTATATTTAAATATATATATTTTAGAATATGCAAAAATAACAGAACAAAAGTGGCATAGAGTGGGCATGTCTGTAATCTTAGAGCTGCAAAAAAAAGTGTGATAAAGATGGCCATTAAAAGCTCCTTCTCCTCCTCCTCGTCCTCCTTATGAGTCTCTTTTCAGAAGCTTTCATCCAGCAGAGAGGCAGGTGATCACACATGATTTGTTGGGAGGTATTTTAGGTCCTTTGCATATGTTAATGGATATTTTAGAAAAGGAAAGTGAGACCTTCCTCTACAATGGAGCTGAGAAGGTCAGCGCATGATGATTTACATTCTTAGTTCATTTTTGAAATGCAAAAGTGCATCCTGCACATTTTAAGCTCCCAGAATCTCACCATTTTGCAGTTGGTGAAGAGAATCTAAGCACAAATGTCAACAACATATAGCTTTTGGTTCACAGCTTAATCTTGTCCTTCAGCCATGTGATACTCCTTACTTTTCCTTATTTTCCTTGACCTCGATGTAAAACATCATGCGGGCAAGGAAAGATTTCCAGGAGAATTCATAAGACTTAGGAAAGAGAACCGCGGTGCTACGAGAATTGAACTCGTCTTACTCGATGGCGGATGTTTCTTTTCTTTTTTGCACTTTCATGTCCAAAACAGAATCGCACCTTATCCGAATGTTTTCAAAGTATCCATAGTGTTCAATTAAACAGCGACGGTGGATGTTATTGGTGCCATTGGTGTCATTTACTATGTCCAAAGATTTCATTTGAAAATACGTCTTTTCCACACAGTTTCTTATTTTTTTTAGATCTCTTCCTGTCAAAGTTCAAAAAGACCAGTAGTCTTGAAAAGGAGACACTTACTGTACTTTCACAAGTTTCTAGCTGCTCTCAGCGCTGCACGATGCCTGCTGTCTTCTTTCAGCAAACACAACACTATCTTCTTTTTTTTAGTCTTCACAACACTATCTTCTTTTTTTTAGTCTTCACAACACTTCATCAGCACTTCAAAATGTGTGCGTGTGAGTGTGTGTGTTTTGCACCGAAGTTATTTCAAATTGAACTGAACGAAGCAAGTAAAGCTCTTCTTTGACTCATTCACAATCATTCATCATCAGCCTGAACTCACCAACAGAGAGGAGCTCTTTCAACCTCACATCATTCTGTATGATGTTGCATGAAGATGGAGAGGGAAAAAAACATGAAAGGATTTTGCTTTTTAATTGGAAATGTGGGGTTATGAATTACTTTGAAGATCCCTGCTGTCTCGTAGGCAGTTTCTGGGGTGTAATATTTCTTCCAGCCTCTGACCAAAGTCATATTTATTTCAAGATCGTCTACATGTCAAACTCTTAATGCTCCTTCAGGCTTCCACTCGCCATCGCTGCTAAAAAAAACAACCTTTTAGAGGTAAAGGCCAGACGCTGCTTTTGGTGGATTTAAGATTATTTCTAAAATGTATTTTCCACTTTTGAATTAATTTCAGACAGTGACAGCAAGAGTACTCCCAACACTACATATCATAACCGTCGGGTCTTCATTGTGTTCATTTATTTATTCATCTGAATGATTTTATTTTTGTTTTATTGCAGCAGTTGATGGGATTACCCGGACTGAATCATATCATTCCTGCCACGACTGCTGCAAATAAAATGAGTCTCAGACGAAAATCATACGCAAAAGAAGGAAAACACGGATTTTACAGTGGCCTCTGAGTCAAAATGTGGCGATAAAAAAAAATATCGAACTAGTGCATGTAAGCTTAAAACAGACAACAGATGAAGTTCAAGTCAAAATAAAACTAAGCGAGCATTGAGGCTTGTGAGTAAAGTAAGAAACAGAGGTGGAATGCGTGAAGGAATGAGACAGCAAGAGCAGAACAACAAAGGTGACAAGAAATCAGATGTAACGAGAGGCAGAATCAGACGTCTGGGTTGTGCAAGTATGAGAAAGCCTCGCAAAGAGACAGTGAAATATGCCCAGCTCATGAATGAAATGAAAACAGAGATAATATGGAATGAAACCATGCAGGCAAACGATGACAGCGGCAAAGAGAGAGATAATGGTGAATTCAAGAAAGAAATGAGAGACTTAAGCAAGTAAATGAGAGAGAGATGGCCATGGACGGGTTTGAATTTGAATGAGACGGGAAGAAGGTGGAGAATATTTGGATGAATGACGAGAACAAAGAAAATGTCAGAGGAGGAATGGGATCAAACTATTTTTCAATGGAGCAAAGCCATGTGAGGAAAGATGACGAGACACCAACTGTGCAAATGGCAGCTTTAGATGACTGATTAACTCGGTTAAGTCACTGTCTCTTAACTTTTCATTTGTTTTAACTTGTCTTGCCCCGTGTTTTCTGTCTGTAACTATGTGTTTCTTGTGTTGATAATTTAATGCAGGACCTTTCAATGCATCAAAAGTTGAACGCATGCATTATGCCTTTTCAAGCACTGGGGATTTAATGGAGAGTGGGCATATTGCATTTCATACTGTATGAGTATGAAAATTCCTATTCATTAATTATTCATATTTTTGTACCCAAGAGTACCTGCTCTCCAATCATGACCGTACAAATTGACCACGATGGACCCATGATGGATTGTTTGAGGAGGAAATGTATGACTTTATGAAGGCTGAGGAGCTATCTACTTGGCCGGGCTAAGGATTCTCCAGTCAATCAACCTGATTGATGCCCTAGCTGAGCTCCTGTGGCCAGAGTCCGGTCCAGAGCTCCAGTTGCCTGAGTTCGGTCCTGAATTCCATCGTCCTGAATCCAGTCCTGAACTCCAGAAACCTCGTCCAGCAGCCTGCTCCATGCCGGAGTCAAAACTTGTGGTGCCAGCCGCTTGATCTCAAGTCTCGGAGTTCTGCCCCCGATACTGCCGTCTTATCTTCTGCCATGTCCAGCCCCTCGGGACCTGAGGTCCTTTTGCTTTGCAACTGTCCATTTACCATTCTTCATGTCCTTTGCAACTTGTTTCCTTGGTCCTTGATCCCTTTGTCAGTTTGTCTTCATTTGTTTGCAGTTCAGTTCCAGTTTGCCCGAGTTGCCTGTTTTATCTGACACAAGCCTGTAAGCTATATCACTGCATCCTTTCTGCTGCCTCCTCATCTTTCTCTGCGTTTGGGTCCATCCCTGGTGCCTGCTCTTGTATCATGATAGTTGAGGAGGGAAAAGGGGATATTACATATATTAAAGTGGCTTTGAATGTGTTCATTGTCTCTAAATGGGCTCCTAACATCACCCTTTTAAATGGAATTCATTGATTTTCTTCTGCAGGCCATTTGGGGACAGAAGAGCAATCTCTGTGACGTATCATTACTTTATAGAATCGTTATGGCATTTCTGTTGGCTAACAGCTCCGTATTTACAAGTCCATGCAGCAGACAAAGAGCAACATTAGCATTAATTCAAAATCGTGTTTGTGTCTTTCTGATGGATGTAAACCCAATATTCACTCACCAGTTAATCTGCTATCTGGCTCTTTAGCTGCTAGATGATACAATTGCATAGTTGCAAACTCTGCAAATATAAATTTGGCCATTGTTAGAGGAACATATTAACATTCATAAAAATAAGCTTGTTTTCTAGCTTGAAAAGCATTTCATGTCAGTAAGGCCATAGGTCTGAAATATTTTGAGCGTTTAGCACTAGAGGCAGGTAGTATCTCTCTCTCTCTCTCTCTCTCAAATGTGATGAATTAGATGACATCTTACCAAAAATACCCAGTTAATATTGGACCAAAGCAGGGCCAATATTTTCCAAACACAAAAGACATTTTCTGTGGTGCAACCAAGAATGTGACATGTTTTTAATTCTGTGCAGTGTGTGTGGGATGGTTTTGCACAGTTTGCCAGTGTGACGTGTGTCTTGACACCTCAAATGGGGTTTTGAGTGTGGTTTGACACCGTGAAGCACATTGTGCTTTTTTAAATAAACTGGCTTTTTCTCGGGTTCTTTGAAAGCCTCGAAAATGAAATATGAATGTGCTAGTGTCCCAGAAACGTGCTAAGTGCGCTCTAAATACTCAGGTCTTTTATTTTAGGGACCTAGAGGAAAAACAAATAACTTCTTAAGGCAGATTAGGATCAATTTGAAAAAAACAGTAGGCAACTGTTGGACAATTATTTGTACTTCAGTTTTTAGCCTGACTGACTTTTAACATATGGACCTTTGATCCATGGCTTTTTTTAAAAATTACTTGATCCTCGCCTGTCGAAGTTGTTTGTACAAGAGTGCATTTGATTGTGCTATTATACCTTAATAATCTCAGGTCGCCTATGAATTAGACCTAGAGAAAGGGAAGAAAAAACCCTTTTTAATATCAGGGAGGGATCAATCTGAAATAATCAGAAGGCAATTGTTAAGCAATTTCCTTTCCCCTTTTGTTTGTTACTTTGTGCCAGTGCCCCTCGTGGCCCTCTTAGGAGGGCCCCGCTTTTAACTAAACCTAAACCTAACCCTAACCCTAACCCTAACCCTAACCCTAACCCTAACCCAACCCTAACCCTAACCCTAACCCTAACCCTAAAAAGTAACTTTTTAACAAAGTAACTAAAAAAGTAACTTTGAGAATATAGTAACTAAAAAAGTAACTGAGAATATAGTAACTAAAAAAGAAACTTTTTTACAAAGAAACTAAAAAGTAACTTTTTTTTACAAAGTAACTAAAAAAGTAACTTTTTTTCCAAAGTAACTAAAAAAGTAACTTTTTTCCAAAGTAACTAAAAAAGTAACTTTTTTCCAAAGTAACTAAAAAAGTAACTTTTTTTCCAAAGTAACTAAAAAAGAAACTTTTTTCCAAAGTAACTAAAAAAGTAACTTTTTTTACAAAGTAACTAAAAAAGTAACTTTTTTTCCAAAGTAACTAAAAAAGTAACTTTTTTTACAAAGTAACTAAAAAAGTAACTTTTTTTCCAAAGTAACTAAAAAAGTAACTTGTTTTATAAAGTAACTAAAAAGTAACTTTGAGAATATAGTAACTAAAAAAGTAAGTTTTTTTACAAAGTAACTAAAAAAGTAAGTTTTTTTACAAAGTAACTAAAAAAGTAAGTTTTTTACAAAGTAACTAAAAAAGTAACTTTTTTTACAAAGTAACTAAAAAAGTAACTTTTTTACAAAGTAACTAAAAAAGTAACTTTTTTTACAAAGTAACAAAAAGTAACTTTTTTTACAAAGTAACTAAAAAAGTCACTTTTTTTACAAAGTAACTAGTATGATTTTTTTCATTACTTTTATAGACATACTGTTAAATGTCAGGCTTCATCACAAGCATTCCAGTTAGAAATCACTCTGGAGCTTTTATTTTGAAATGGGAGGGGGGGGCTCTAAAGATAAGACCTTTTAATAAGAACATTTGATAAGAACATTTGCCCCGAGAAGAAGACAGAGTTTGCTAATGTTTGCCTGGCTCGTAACACTGAAGAGCTATTATCAGATACGAAGAGACAACTTGATTTTTTTCGTGAGCATGTTTCTTGTGTGTTGAATTTAAATGTTAGACAACTTTTCATCACCCTCACTAAGTCATATTTAAGATTGTCTTGAGGTGAGAATATTGATCGGTTCCTATGTAATTAGCTTTTAGATGGCTTGTTCTTTGTTATCTGACTTTCAAGATGTGAAAGAAAGGCAGAATAGTTGTTGAGATGTGTTCAGACATGAATGCTTACATTTGGTTACATTGCTATTTGCTGTCATTGAAAATAAAATGATAAAATAACAATGTATGTATAGGCTACTTGTATTGTTTAAAATAATGTCAGCAGGGACTGTTGGCCCTTGGGCATTTTCACATTATCAAATTTGGCCCTCTTTGAAAAAAGTTTGGACACCCCTGCACAAGAGGTTTCGGATCCTCTCTGTTTTGAATGCTCTTCTGTGCCCCTGCTCATATCCACTGGCAAAACACTCTCCATAAATTCTACAGCAGGAAATGGAGCCGTGCCATGTCGGCACCAAGCCCAGAAAGAGTACAGGTCAGCGGTCCGTAACCTTTTCAGCTCACAGCCCCCGAAGTGAGCCGATTCCTTTACTTAAAATGCTGCAGGCATGAATGTGCAGAACCATGAACTATGGCGGCAAAGGATTTTCACACGGTAATGACCGTAGAAGATAGGTAGCAGCAACAGTTCACTTTTTAAAAAACGTTTGTACCCATGTACAGAATCATGCGTTCCAAAGAGAGGGAAAAAGGTAAGAACAAAAGCTTGTGTTAGTCTAGTAGACAGTTATTTTGTTCTTCAGTTTGTAACTTACAATGTGGATGAGAACTTCCCACCAATGCTCAAAGTCAATGCCAGCTTTCTTTTTTGATTATTTTGGCAAACTGGGTGAATCGACAGCATCGCTGTTGCAGTCCCATTTGGTGATTAAGGCTCAGACGCTGGGTGTATTTAAGAAATCTTGCACAGAGCAGCTTTAATTAATAATTAGAAGGAGAATTTAATTCAGCAATTACAGTGTTCACACTTCCTCTGTAAAAAGAGATATTTATGAAATTGACAAACTGCCCTCGGTTGCCTCTTCTCAGTTAGTTGCGGTACAAATTCAAGTTAACAAGGACACATTTTCAGCAGCACAGACTATAATAATACTCGTAGTAAAAAGTCCATAACACAAAACCAATACTGCGGTGACACCTCTTTGCTACTAATCTTAGTACACAATAATAATCCAAAAGAATGGTAGAAATAGGACTCAGCATGTCCCAGCCGTCATGTTCAGGGTGCTTACACTCAGCATAGAACTTATTCCTGTTGTACACAATGACATTAACATCAAATTACATTTTTAAGTGCATACAGTTAATGCACTTGGTCACCGCTCCAGGTCACTTCCCCAGAGCTGAAGCTGTGCTTTACAATAATGAAACTAATCTCTGTGGGAGGGGCTTGAAAGCACCAATGAGAATATCATCTGCTCTTTCTCTTCTTACGGCCAAATCAGATTTCTATTCTGAGCCTCATCCAAGATGAATAGCCCGAGAGACAGCTACATCACATCCTGCGTCTCTGTAATTAGTGTCTGTGATCCCATAGAAGTCAATAATAGCTTAACAGGTGAAAAGCACGATAGCCTACTGCCAATGTTGGTAACGAAAGTACTGAAATGATCAGTGTCTCTGGGTATTTTACCAGGCCACACAATCTTGATTAAGAAGATTATTGTGAATTGTTTGTGTTTAATAAATAACAACTAAGACTGTTTTTTTCCCTTTAGAAATAGTCATTTATCAAGCAGAAATGCCCATAAATTGCAGGAATCAGCCTCTCGATTGCAAGGAATTACTGCTTCAGTCTGTTTTCACTGGAAATGAATTGTCTTTGGGGTTTTGGACTATTTGTCAGAAAACACAAGGAATTTGAAGACTTTACCTTGGGGGTCTAAGAAGTCTTGATAGACATTTATTTAATACTTTTTTATCAGTTGTTAAATTGATAATGACTTGGTGTGAAAGGGATATGGATTGGGATGGTGTCACTGAATATATGAACGTACAAGAGAAAAGGAGGTCATCCTGAAAGCTCGGAGTTTTAACCATGATCCACTCCGTTTGCTTTCGTCTGGATAGTGCCTGTTCCACAAGCTATTGCGTGACGTAACGCACAACAGGGATAAAACTGAGCCACGATCAGCCCAGGGGAGACTGCACAAGGTGCATAGTTTGAACAGAGACTTATGTCCTGCAACGACACAATGGGGATCATGGTTCTCCGTACTTCCTCTCTGGCGTGTTGGCTTCCATCCTATCACCTATACTAGTTCCTTCCATCATTTCCTAAAAAAAGCTTGTGTGTTCATAAGGGAGCAAGCAGCCTGATGACAAAACATCTGATCTTGATTGATCCATAAATAGTTTTTACAAGTAGTGGTCGTGTCTTGAATAGAAGAAGAAATGTTTTGGCACATTCAACACAGTGATATTGACCCCTAAAAAAAGCATCTTCAAAAGATATAAACTCATATCAGGTATGATAGATCATCAGAGCGAGCCCTTTTGACCTCTGAATCGATGTGGTGATCCATTTGTGTACACAGTAAATTTGTCGGAGTAAATTTTACTCAAATTGAATAAAATTTTACTCAATAAAATACAACATTTGGTCCCAGTCTATATAGAGTAAAATCTACTCTTGCCTCAGAGTTAATGATTCAGAGTATTTTTTACTCTATTCAGTGTTTGTATTTAACTCTAGATGATGATAATTTACTCTATGTAGCATAAAATGAAAACAACTCTACTGCCATTTTACTCAACTTAGAACTATTCCACTCCACATAGAACTACATTCCACTCCACATAGAACTACATTCCACTCCATATAGAACTACATTCCACTCCACATAGAACTACATTCCACTCCATATAGAACTACATTCCACTCCATATAGAACTATATTCCACTCCATATAGAACTACATTCCACTCCATATAGAACTATATTCCACTCCATATAGAACTATATTCCACTCCATATAGAACTAAATTACACTCCATAGAGAACTAAATTATGATTAAAACCTGAGAGAACTTACTCTGGAAGGTTATCATTAAACCCAACAAGTTAAATAAATCAGATATCAGTATTTACCAAAGCACAATTTATTATTTTGTATTACAAATGTGCAATGTATCCATACATATTTTACAGAATACATTTTGGACCTTTGGAACACTTTGGCCTTTTCACTATGACATCATAGGAAACAGTATGGCACAATAAACAAACTTGCATCATCACACCTGTATGACATTTGTACATCAAATGCTTTATAACAGAAAATCTCTTTCACATCAACTACATGAGGTCCGTCTTTTGTGCACACAACTTTATATGCATTAAAATGCTCATCAAGACACACTGTTTGCAGGGCAAATGTAACAAACAATAACCTCTCATCTTTCAGAACTACATGGTGGATTTTGTGAAAAACTGGCATCTCACAATGAACCTTCAGACAAACGACTAAACCCGTCCGATACATATTTCCATGGTGTTTGGCCCATCTAATATTTAAAACCTTGGTGTCAATTGGTACCTGAATAGTCTCAGCTATCTCATAGCCCCAGTCTAGCACATTTAAAGCTACCATATTACCTGGACCAATTATCACTTCATTGGGATCAAATGTCTGCCACCTGTATGCTATTTGATTTTGGTGTTTCTTGGCCAAAGTTTTAGTGATATTTTTGAAGCTTTTTAATTGTTTCTTAAAGAAATGATGCTTTGCTTCATAGCGCATGCACCAACTATGCAAAAGTGGTCCAATTTTAAGAATACACATAGGGTAATGCACCATAAAATGATGTTTTGGTAGCAGCCTTTTGTTTGGAAACAAATGCTTGAACAACCTGTGGTGTTCCACGATTAAGTGTTTCAAAAAAATAGTAATACCCTTTGATAACTTTGGTGAAAATACAATGTTTACAATTTGAAGCAAAAGCAGTAGCAAATACCAGTGTTGATCATTTGGACAAACCAAGTCTCCAAAGATAAGTGGTAGATTGCGAAGTAAACACCAGGATTGGATTGCATTCAACCCCAAGTCATTTGAGTCCTCCCTTAACTTAACTGTAGGAGGTTTGTTGTTTTGCTCCATATAGCCATAGTTAAAACTCCTAATTCTACAGTCTATTTCTTTTAATGTTGTGTACTTATCTTTCAAGTGCAGTAATAGAAGTTTCATTTCATATTGTGCCACTCCCTCCAAGATATCGTGCATAATATCGACAGAGAAGTTTTCACATGTATTGAAATATTGCAAGGAATTTAGAATGCAAGAACGTTTAACGCCCATCACATAGGGAAGAGTGGGATTTGTCTCCATCATTTGGCAATGTTCCGCATGAAGTGCGCGAGTTCGCAAAACTATCTTGGGTGAATCTTCATTAAACTCAGTCTGAAAGTCTTCTTTCTCAGCAAGACAGAAGCGGCAACAATATCTGGCACTGAATGATTCAACAAAACCAAACAAACTGTGAAGACCAAGGTTGTCACCTGTAACTTGGACAATAGTTCCATACACTGGCTGATCATACAAGGGGACCCGAATTCCATCCTTCTCAAGTATTTTAATATCCTGCATAAGTGGATCAAGTATTTTAGAAAAGCCATATGTTTTAACATCTTGGGCATGAAATAAAGCGACCAAATGAATATTAAGCAGATTTGAGTTGTACTTGGGAGAAAAATTCCGCAAGGTGAAATAGAGTGCACCTAATTTATGTATTCCCCGTTTTGAGCCTAAAGGATTTGCAGTTTCAAAATCATCATAAAAAAGCTGAATCAGAATGGCATGCTTCTGTTTTGAAAATAGATCATGACTCTTGAAAAGATCTCCATCGCACAAGTCATGAAGATTTTCTCCTGAACTTGAAGTCTGCATCATCTCTTTTATGTTAGGATGTTGATAAATAAATTGTAAAGTTTTCAAAATAGGGATGTAAACTAATTTATCAGTGACAACAACCTGATCATAAGTTCCAGTGGTGCGATTGCGTAGGGTATCAAATCTTGTACCAAGAACATATTCAACTAAGTCTACCCTTCCCCACTTCTCTGTAAAATACTGCCTTCTTTTACTCTCAGAATTTAATACACCATAGGGATTTTCCATTTTTTCGAAACACTGATCAATTTTGCTCTCAATGTCGCTTTTGATAGGCTCCTGTAAAGATAGACACTTCTTCACAGATTCTTTTGCTTGATTATGGATATCGTCAACAATCTCTTCCATCGAAATTACCAAAGAGTTAACAGTTGTTTCACTTACGCCTGCCACTTTAAGTTCGGCTACTGTTGCAGCGCAGCTGTCTACAAGACTCCTTTTGAGAAGGACTGAGTCAGAAGGTGAACTTCTTGCTGGCAAGTCATCAAAATTACTTGCTGCTAAATCTTCAGATGTAGATGGGCCTTCACCAGGATCAGAACAAGGTTCATGTGCTTTATTTAGATGCTTTCGAAACCCAGAAAAAGTGCCATAAACTAGTGAACAACCAGCCTGACCACATTTAAGACGAAGGGTCTTTCCTGAACAAAGTCCGTGGATCAACTTCAAGTGTTTTGTCAGGGAATTGGTGTTTGCCTGGGGGATTTTGCAAATAAAACAAAACATCTTCGTATCAACTCAATGCAGCATCCGAGCCCTCAACTCTGCAACCCTTGGATTCACCTTAGTGGTATCAACATCGATTTCAAAGATCGTGGTTTGCAAGAAGTTGTACACATTTACCAGATCCTGGTTGTACGAAGTACCAAAGACAAAATGAGCTTTGAAAAGCTCATCAAAACAGGCAAGTGTGTCTGGTGACTTACAAGGTATTGCATGCTTGTCAATCACAATGAAGTATTTGTGAATCAGACTCTTCTGGGTCCCCACAGCTAGCAGGTATGGTTGAAGGCTTTCCACGATGCCGTCCAGATGCCCCTGGATGCTCATCCCAGTCTGTGACAGAAAAAATAATGAATTAGTCAGCTATAAAATTAGTCAGTTTAAGGAAATGTCTTAATTGACCATAATCTTAAAAAGAGGATTGAAAGGTTTAGAAAAGGGGACAGAACAGTGACGATTTTCCAGTTTAATTGAACTGTAACCTCACCTTAATGAATTTCACAAGACGGTCACTGGCTTGTCTGGCTGAGAGTTTTCCTGGTCTCTTGCGGCCATGTGGTGATGGTGGTAGAAGGTGGACAAGAACCAAAATGGATGACATGTCACTGTCCCATCCTGGAAGTAAAAATTCATAAACAAGCATTTACTACAAGCGAACAGTCAATCCATTTTTCATTCAAAAACTATTCTCTCTTCCATAACTATGATCCTTAACTTTTAGCATACCATTTTCCACGTCTGTTGTGCATTCAGCATTTTGAACCAGGTCTTGAAGATCGGCTGTCTGTGTGAGGCCACGGCTTTGTTCGAGGACTTTCTGTTTGTAGATAGTAGGCCATCTCTCCAGGAACTTTGTAGTAGCAGCATCCCCAAACATCAGACCAAAGTCTTGGTCAATCTGCAGACAAGATAGAATTGGTCAAAACAGAACAGTAAACATTATGGTGTAGCACCATGGTCATGACAGATCTTACAACCCTACCCAGGCTATTGTAGAACAGAAATAATATTGTCATGACAGTGGCAGTAGAACGTTCACATACCAGTCCTGCCATGTCCAGGAATCTTGGAAACGCTGTGAATAGTTCAGAGGACTTCACTGGGTCATGAACCATGTCTTGGCGATAGGTAAAGGTCTGCTTCATCTTCTCCTTCACAGTTGCTTCATCAGCTGTATGCTTCATAAGCGCAATGGCCTCGCAGCACAGGCTTTCTGTGGTTAGCCCGTTTTCCACTCTGAATGAGTCTCTTTCTGCTTTTGGACCACCTGTAATAGTGGTGGCACTTTTATCAATTACTGGGTTAGTATATGATATTATGTCCTAAGATATAAGAAATAAGGCTTGGAAAACTCTGCAAGGATGGCCATGCAGGCACTTACGTCTCCAGAAGAAAAATAGGATATATATATATATATATATATATATATATATATATATATATATATATATATATATATATATACATTATATGATTATTCCCTCATCATGCATTATGAATTAGACTTCACACATACCAGTTAGTGTTTGTGACTGACTGCAGGTCTTCTTTTTTCCCTCCGATGCTTCCTTCTGAACAAATTTCAGTCTCCATGCCAGATACCCACTCCCATCTTCTGCATTGTAATAATGCTCCTAAAGTAAAAAGGGTTATTCAGTTTGATTGAACAAGTTGAAATAGTTTAATCTTTCCCCAAAAACTATCATATTTCCTAGTATTGTGATGAGGCCTTTCTTTCTAATGACAGTTATTTTGAAAAACAGAGGTTATTGTATTACACGGTTAGTGTTGTGTCTTGTTAATGGGCTAACCCTTGCGGTGCGAAAGTAAACTGAGCTTTAACACCGCCAGAGTTCAACTTACGGGGAAGGCAGAGATGGTGGCCATTAGGGCTGTCACCTTTTCCAAAAATAACACTCGAACAAATATGAAATGACACGCAATACGTTAGAGCGCCCTCTGTTGGGTGACAAAGTAAACTACGTTAAACAGTCAGCTGTGGATATAGACTGTACATTTTTTATTCAAATGAGTCATTAGAGTTTGAATGTTAATTACATTCAAACAAATGTTCAAAAAGTGACAGCCCTTGTTGCCATGCAGTAATGTTTACAGATCTTTATTTGAAATAAAAACACTACCCATCTGTAAAACAGCAGTTGAAATATTTACATTCCAAGCAAGTGAAAAGTAAATAAGTTAGACGTTTTAATGTACTTACATAGCCTAACTTGCTCCTAGGATCGGCCAGGTATGGGTACAAGGTAGTGATGCCCCTTGCGTAGTCCTCTTTAACGCGCCTTGAAGGACTTGTCCTACACACAAACACACAGACTTTACTATATGTGCTCCAATCAAAAGTATTGATGTGTAAATTCCACCTGCTAAAAGAGGGGTGTTGTACTGTGTCAATTCAAGACACACATGTGTATTAGGAGTGCAGGTATGTAATAATAACAACATGACAACATACCCATGTTCACTTGTCATATGTGCGACCAATATCTTGACCATATCACGTCTTCTGGCATCCGTTAGGCTTTTTGTTCGGGCATACTCATTCATGATCCTCTCTCCTCCAGGTTTGTTCTTCAGGATGTCTTCAATCATCTAAGTGGGAAGAACAAAAATGAACACAATGAAACGTTTAAAACAATAATGACATCAAGTATTATCAAACAGAATGGCCACAATTTTACAACTTCAGTTATTCAGCCATTTACCATTCAACCTTGGCATTTTTTTTAAACCTTCAGAAAGGATGCAAGGGAAACTGCAGAGCTTACCTGAGCTAGATGACTTCCCTCATCTCTTTGTCTTGTAGCAGGACTATGCTGCAATATAGTGGTGTCGTCCGAGTCCCTCTCATTGTCTCCACTGAAGCTTGCAAAGGAGGAGCATGAAGGGGAGCTCAAAGAATCTAGAAATCATATTAACATTGAACTAATGTGATTAACAATGTGACTATAAGACAATATAAGTGCACACATCCATTATTAGAGGAATGCAAATATTTCACATTGTATCATGCCCACAACAGTTCCAGAAATTGTGGAAAGGGTGAGCAGAGATGATTTCAAAATATCTAAATAAGATTTTAAAAAACCCCAACTCAGATATATTAAATTGTCTTGCATATTCAAAACATGTTAGATTGACCAAGCCGTACAGATAAATATGAAGTTATAAGCTAATAAGTAACTAACCCTCAAGATTTGGGTCTTGGGGTAGACAAATCTCCAGCACACCAATGTCTTGTTTCTTTAGTAGAAACTCAAACACCTCCTCATCAACTTCGGTCTTTGATTCATCATAGACTTTTAAGTCCAAGGTTGGAAGGTCAAATTTCTTGGCAACTGTGAAGACAAAATACCAAGGGACAAGCTTAGTGATGAATCGGTTGTGTATTTGCAGAAAAACATAACAGACAGCAATCAGAAGGCCATCTTCACTTGAACATTGTAATCCCAAAACTGACAGTGTTCCATGCAGACCTTTGCTATTCCAGGGAAAAGACTTTCAGGTATGCAAAACATAGAGTGACATCCCAAGTGTATTGTTCCACAGGTTAGTGTGTGCAATATTTTTCACTCACCACAATCCAAAAATGATTTGAAGGTTAGTTGCCCCTCATAACAAATGTACTTCTGACGATCTCTGTACTTCACTCTTACAGCTTGCATCCTTCATGACAAAAACAATTAAATTAGTTTCATTATCAGAAACAGCTGACTGCCAACATTAGTAATACCACAGTAAGCCAACATTAGAAAGACATGATGCATGGACTAATAGTAGGTCTCCACAAGGGTAAACTATTTCATTATAAAAACGAGGGACATTTTAAGCACGTCTTTATTACGCTGTACTAAAGGGACCTGTTCATTCGCTTGAATCGCCAATTCGCGTCACTCCAGTCTCATAGTGGCTGTGCATAGACTTTGTATGTAATCTACTGCGTTTGGCGTGAACACATCATCAGAAATGTAACCAGTTGTCTCATCTTGAACAATGTCTACTTCACCTGGTTGTCTCCGACTTGGCCGTCTCTAGCATGCCACAGTGCAACAGATCAATCAGCTTATGCTGCGGAATTCTACCCGCACTTCGCGAGTGGCCCGTGCCAATGTCAAGCCCAGCTAGTTTTAGCAGTCAACAGAGTGAAGTGCATTTTTTCAAAGTATAACACACATGTTGCATCGACCAGGGTGCTGATGAACTGCAGCGAAACACAGTCCATCAACACAGCTCTTTTCAGAGTCAAATACACGTGTTGGCGGCAACAAACGCAGCTAGAAACAGTCCAACAGTCATTAACAGCTCTTTTCAGAGTCAAATACACGTGTTAGCGCAAACAAACGCAGCCGGAAACAGTTGCTTAAAACAGTCGTTAACAGCTCTTTTCAGAGTCAAATACACGTGTTAGCGCAAACAAACGCAGCCGGAAACAGTTGCTTAAAACAGTCGTTAACAGCTCTTTTCAGAGTAAAATACACGTGTTAGCGCCCACAAACGCAGCTAGAAACAGTCCGTTTAAAACGGTTTTTAACAGCTCTTTTCAGAGTAAAATACACAGGTTAGCGCCAACAAATGCAGCTTAAAACGGTCGTTAACAGCTCCTTTCTGAGTAAAATACACGTGTTGACGCCAACAAACTGCAAATTCTACATAGCCATTTTCACAGTAAAATGTACCTGTTGCACCAACTAACTGCAGCAAAAGACAGCCCCTCTACACAGAATAAAACACACATGCACCTGCTCAGTGAAGTCCGCTGGCTACTGATGATAGCTAATACTACTTTATTGAGACTTTAATCCAGGTGTGTCGACGTTAATATGTCCATAAACCACCAAATATTTTGCGAATTGATGTTAATGCGTTAGAAGCTAACGTTTGACTGTGACTAAGTTATGTGAAAACGTTAGAAGCTACCGTTAGCATCTGCTAACGCGAACAATCAGAAGCTACGGCTCATATCTGACAATGCAAATAGTGAAGTAACGTTAGGTTAGCTGCAATGTTGCTACACAATGTACCTTACACACATGAAGTTAACCAAAACGAATGACCTTACCTGACATGTTATTTCAAATGCCGTCTTCTGTTCCTCACTTCAGCCCTTCCGTTCCATAAAACGTCAGCTCATTCCAGTGTAGCGAGAGGTGTCATGGCGGCAGAAACGAAACTTAAGGAACCGTTGTGGGCGTGGTCACGCTGTTTTACTCCAATAGATTTTATTCTGAATATTTACTCACACTCTACTGGCTACTGGAAGTAATTACACTCCAAAATGATTAAATATGACTCCTTCAGTGGAAAATAATTGTAACTCCGGAAAAATTACTCTCCCGTTTTTCCTGTGTACAAGTTTTACATGCCAGTTGAGTTTTTATCATAACTTGTCCTGTTGTGACGCTTGTCCAATGAAGGAAACTCAACGTTTAGACGCGGTGAAAAACGGTGTCACTGTGATGACCAGGGACCAAGGTGTGTACATTTGGTGTTTGAGCCACATGGCCCACCTGAGCTCCAAGTACTCCTCCATTCTTTGTTTGTGAGGGCAAGTTTTCCTTTGATCAATCTAAAAATACAAGACACTAGCTACTGAGTTAGAAAGTTTCAACTCGCGGTGGCAGGCGAGTACAAAGTCAGTGTGTAGCACCACCGACTTTTGTAACAATGTCATGTGCAAATGACTGTTTAGTGGGGTAGCAATCAGCTTTGAATGCACCAAGGTAGCAGCCATCTTTACAATTGTTGTACAGTAGTTACACTGTACAGCACTTTACAAATAGCCCACTGCAGCAGCCACAATTCAGACAATATACATCTTTCACCACTGAGTTCAACCTTTCCTAAATATTTCCCAATTCCAAGAACAAGAAAAGATTTAAGCTTCTTCAGTGTTCCTTCATATGCATCCATTTCATCCCGCCTCCTCTCGCCTCAGCGACAAATTTGAGGAAATACCCGTTCTGGCAGCGTGGTGGCTGTGTGCCACAGTCTAAACTCCTCTGGCATTTTCCCTGGCTGTCTCTGTTGATCTCTGCAGCATCGCTGATACTGAACTTTACATGTCAGTGTATGGCTTCTCCACCAGTTTCAGAGCCTCGTGCATGCCAGCCGCTGACAGCTTCCGATTGATGTTCCGGTAGCGGCACCGCAGGATGTTACTGTATGTGGTCCTCAGATCACGGTTGAAAAATGCATAAATAAAGGGATTAATCAGGGAGTTGGCGTATCCCAGCCACAGCAGAGTTCTTTCCAGCCAGAGCGGCACGCAGCTGCACTCCACACCGCAGACGAATGGCCTGGCAGTGGACACCAAGAAGAATGGCAGCCAGCAGAAGGTAAAGGCGCCGACCACGATGCCCAGAGTGGCGGCAGCCTTCTGCTCCCGTTTGAAGATGGACTGGTTTTTCCTCTTCCGGCGTTGGTGGTGTTCACCGGTCTTGAGGAGGCGAGAGACGCGCGTGCTGCACTCCTCCTCCACCTCACGCTGGAGCTTCAACGCCGCTGCCACGCAGTCCAAGCTCTCCTCCTCTTCCTCGGCTTCCTGCTCAGTCTCTGTCCCTTCAACACTTCCTGTTTCTCCTGATACCGCTGGCCGGTGGGCCTCTTGCCCTCTTCTTCCCCCTCGAGGAGCCGCTCGCTCACCGCGCTCCCCTTCCCTGGGGAAGCAGGTGATGTTGTGCTTGGCGGCGCTGAGTTTGGCCGCGCGGTAGATGCGGTTGTACATGATCAACATCACTGACATGGGGATGTAGAACGCCACAGCTGTGGAGTAGACGGTGTAGCCGAAGTCCTGACTGATGAGGCAGACTCTGCCGTCATTGACGTTCTGTGCCCAGCCGAACAGAGGGGGGAGGGTGATGGAGGCTGAGAGAAGCCACACTGACAGCACCATCTTGGCCATGCAGCAGCCGGTTTGCCGGACAGGATACGTCAGCGGTTTTGTGATACCCAGATACCTACAGAGAAATATATGTCCAGATAAATGATTTCAAAAACAGGCAAACAATTTTCATCTGATTTATTTTTTTCCCATTTTAACAAGTTTTACTCCACCACAAAGGTATTTTCTTGCATTTTTTTTTTTTACCCGTATGTGATGCACGGTCCACCTTTAACAAAGTGCCCTTGCACAAGGTGCTTGCCGCAGCAATCTGTGGTTGCCATATGCAGCCCCCAGGTTGGAAACTGTGCCAAGCTGCCGAGAAAGACCATGTGTGATCAGCAAACCTTTCAGTTTTAAATAAAGCTTATATGTCTGCATGTCTGAGCCATGTGCCACTATTATACAGTTTAAAACAACACATTTACATACTTGATTTAACCCCCCAGCCCACAGCAGAAATGCAGGTGTGTTAAAGAAACGAAGATAGGAATAATTTATTACAATCATTTTGACTTCAGATTTGGCGCAGTTTTAGTAATTTACTGTTGCTCGTGAATTTATTCAACTCCCACTTTGACCATTTTTATTCGATTGAAATGGGGTGTTCAGATAACAGGAAACTGGTGCAGAGTGGACAACGAACCGAGCCAAAAAGGTCACAGGTTTAATCCTTACCAATTGTGTCCACGTGCCCTTGAGAGACACCCTCAGCCACAGTGAACCTCCACGCTTTGACCTCCCTATGCAAACCCCACGTTTCAGGACTGAGCAACAAATGTCTTTTTAGACTGGGTAAAGACATCTTTGTAAGAACATGGCGTGTGGGATTAAAGAAAATGTTTCTGCTTCTGACAAAATCTACCTAACTGCGATGCGTAAAAGTTGAATGAATCAATGATTTAAAATACGGGCAGGAAAGAACAAAGTTTTTTACATCTGCCTCGTTGTCTTTCCTGCCTTGTCTGAATACTGATCAAGTCGCTTTATACGGTGTGATTGTTTGACATATCGTTTCCCTGCATTTAGGAATACGAACCTTACTCTATTAAAAAGCATAACATAAGTTGTTCTCACCTGTCAATGCTGATTACGCACAGACTCATGATGGACGCGGTGCAGCACATCACATCCATGGCGATGAAAACGTTACAGAAGAACTGTCCGAATATCCACTGACCACCAATTAGATCCGTGATACTGACGAACGGCATCACGGCCAGGGCCACTGACAGGTCCGCCACGGCAAGTGAAACGATCAGATAGTTGGACGGCTGGCGCAGCTTTTTGACAAAGCACACGGAGATGACCACCAGCAAGTTCCCACAAATGGTGGACAGTGTGAGCATGGTGAGGATCCCGCCAATCAGGATTTTCTCGGCCCAGCCGTAGCTCAGGATCTGCTCGCCGCATCGGGTCCCGTTCGTCTCCATGACCTGCGGCTGACTGGTGGTGAATGGAGACGTCGTTGCTGCTGCCACTGCCGCTGCTGCTTCTGCAGCGCCTTGTGCAATCTTGAGCAGCCGGAGCGCAAGAGCCTCCGAGATCATCATGTTGGTGGAGCTCCCGGGATCTCCGCCACCAACTCTATCATCTATCATGAACGACGACCTCATGTTGCCACTACCGACGGTTCCGTTCCTCGCTCCCGCAACAACCATTCTGCTGCCTTCTGTTCCTTTTTATCCATTGACTTGGAGAACCGTCCGGTGGTGACATAGACGCGCACGGATGTGCCAGTGTTGGTGTGAAAAATGAGTAATTCCTTTCCACAGCTCCCGTCAGGGTAAACTACTCTGACATGCTGTATTTCCCTCATAGAGCCTCAACGCCTTAATTCTTCTATTTAAATCCATACTCGTCATTACGCACGTGGCACGCTGCAGGCAAATTCCCCAAATACTTAACTTATAAAATATGATTTTCTTGTTGACCACCCTGCCAACCACGCTACTTGTCATCCTCAGGTGTAGAAAGATATACACTTCAAAACTGCAGTGCGTGCCTATACATCTCACAGAAGTTGCAGAGTAGCCAATCTAAAAAACGTGCAAAAATGATCCACACTCTGTTTTGCCTTTTTGGAGTTCATTCTCCTGAATGTCTGGGCAAGGACAAACTGTGTCCATGGATGAGCGTGCGTAATTGCGCAGAATTTTTTTCATTTTGGTATCGTCTGTGTTATTAAGCATTTCACCCTCTACACCAGGGGTGTCAAACTCATTTCCACTCTGGGCCACATCAGCATCACGGTCGCCCTCAAAGGGCCGGTTGTAACTGTAAGACTGTATAACTAACTTCTCCCTAACATATTGTTAAAAAACTCTCTGCATTTGATTATTGTTTATTCAAGTGTAAACATATTGTACATGCAGTTATATGAATGAAAAATTATATTTAAACACATTTCTGTTATTATAACATAAATCATTTTAATTTAGGGTTAAGAAACCCACATGACTATCAAAGATCAAACTATTAAAGAAAATTACAAAGACAAATATCAAACACAAGTTATGACATTAACTTTGTTCAAAGCTGTTTGTGTCACCTCTCTGCATCACTAATGTTCCTCCCTGTCGTCGTCCTGTGCATGGCAGCTTCATCCAAGAGCTGCTCACTGAGAGTCAGGTCTGATGAACATGATAGATGATGTATCCGTGTTGTCTGTGCTTTCATCAACAGTTCATTAGAAACACAAGTACCTGCTCGTCTCTTAGCTAGCTGTGTTGTTAGATTGCTGCTAGTTCATGAACTCGGTCTGCGATGGTGTTTCTTCACAAACTGACATTTGTAAAAGTCTGTATCTGGTCGGAGCTCTGCTCACATACCTTCAGCATGCACTGGGCTGTAGCTGTGTAAATATATTCTGCTGTGATTGCAGTCTGCCTTTTAATTCTTGGACAGTTTGATGTTTTTCTTGGAGGCTAAATTTAGCTCCGTGTTTGGTGTCAAAATGCCGACGTGAATTGTATCCTTCATCACCGACACGCCTCATAACACAGAAGACAGACCCGTTGTTCTCCTTGAAGCACAAACATGTATTCGCTTTCCCATCTTTCATTACATTTTCTTCCCTCTGCATCAATTTTTCTCTTCGTGGACATTTTGTGATTATTTGTCGATCTTTTTCAATTGTTGGAAAACCGCTTTTCGGGCTGTTGCCTCTCCTGTCCACCTGTTGTGATAGTTTTAATGTCGGTACACAGACAACATGCTATCTCATAATTTCAACCATGGGGATACTTTTATTTTCAAGTCTAACTTTTAATTATTTTTCCAAAACAAAAAAAGAAAAAAACAATCTTTTTTTAATTTTTTTTTTTTTTTTTGCTGGCGGATTCGCGGGCCACATAAAATGACGTGGCAGGCCGGATTCGGCCCGCGGGCCTTGAGTTTGACACATGTGCTCATACACACTCACGCGCGCGCACATAAGCACACTGGAGAGAGAGACAAGGCTGAGATTACACAGAACATGAATGGACAACAAATGATGTTGTGAAAGAGTGGGCTGTCGCCGGACATTTAAGAAAATTGCTATTTACAACTACAATCCATCCAAGAAAAGAGCATTCTGACATATTTTAGATGACAACACTGTAATCTCATCGGGCTTTATGTTTTATTTGTTCCAGAGTTAACTTTTTTTTTATCACTTTAGGGAAACGACACAGGATGATAAAGACTTTGTCGAGAAGACAGGTCCAATCTTATTATTTGTTGGTTCTTATGTAACCAATGTGAGCTGAGGTGAACTGATTTTCATTTGTGTTCGTTCAAGCGGAAGCATTAAATTACAAGTGTTAGGACAAGAGGTGCATTCTACCTTCATCTCACTTCTAAAACTTATGAAATTTGTGTTGCTGGAGGTGAGAGCAGGAACCCAAACTGCTCCCCATCCTTTTCATCATTTTTCAATCTGAGCCCAATTATTGTACTATAACCTCAGACGTGGGTATGATACTAATGCTGCGGATAGACACGGATAGTAGCGGCATCAAGCGGTCATAAGGCGCTACTGCATGTTGTTGCTGCTGGCTATTTCTACACTATAGTGCAGCAATTCTTTTTTTCTCAGTATGAAATCATGTGTTTGTACATTAACATACAATTTTAGTTTTTTAAATTGTACAATGTAATCTTTTGCATATCTCTCATGATGCCAAATGGCCCTTAAACATGAGTTATCTTTGAGAGCTGGTTCTCAGTCTGGGATTCGGGACCTTGTGGAGGACATCGAGGAGTTGCACGGGGCCCCAGGAAAATATGAGTAAATTTCACTTTATTTTGATCCACTTGAAGTTGTTTCATCAAGGCGACCCTCTAGCTTCACCCTAAATGAATGGTTTCCAGCCTTTTTGATTTGTGTACCCTCACAATATCTACCGGTACATATCAGCCCTTTATTGAAATTAAAGTTACTCAGATTGTTTAATTTGAAGGATAAAGGTGAAGCTTAGACTGAAGTATCATGTTATTATAACAGGACAACGTGAGGTCATAACGTTTAAGATATAGTCTGTGACACAGAAACGTAAGAGAGATCCTGCATGTCTTGTAAAAGTGAAATCTATGTGAAATCTATGATTTTAACAGGTGATATTGTTGCTTTTGCCCTACAAAGTCACATTTAATCACGGTCGCAAAACAAAAACAGTGCTTCATGCAAACAAGACATTAAACAGGTCAAAGTTTTTGAAAGGACGTCTAACTTCAAACCTCTATTTCGACCCACAGTCCATCAGCACATGCATGCATGTAAACCACCAAAGGCTATCACCTGAGGTTGGTGCTCCTGCTGATTTGACACCATACTATAACCCTTGTTTATGCAGCTCTGTACGTATATTCAATACATCGAGCAATGGACACAAATCCCTGCATATATACCAATTTGCTGTCAAAGCATCGAAAATGCTCACATCAGCTCAATTTTATGAACAACACGACAATAATTATGATATTATTTGAGCAACATGATGAATTGGTGTATTCGGAGCGGGTCACCAAACCTCCAGCTTTGTGGGAACTTTAGCCCTGACTTTGAGCGCTCTCCTGATGTTGTTATTTTTTTAGTACAGTCAGCAACTTTAAAATAGTTTGCTGATAGTTTTTGACAGTATTTGCTCTGAAACGGAGGCCGATGAGTCAAAAAGTCCCCGTTGGGAAATTGCAATCCTTGGAACAAACACTTATGGCCCTGACAAACCCATCCAACACCTCTTGGATGGACTGAGGTAATGTGTTCATATGGAGGTTATCTATCTCAAGTGTCTGTGGCTTGCAGACAGGAAAAGAAGCAGACTCATAAGACAACACAAATCATTACATTTAGGTACATCATAAAACATATGTTGAGAGGTTACACCCAAACGAATGGATGAATGAGGGTGCGGTTCTTTTTTTAAATCATGGTTGGACAACTGCGTGAAAACCTGCCAGTGTTAGTCATGTTCATCGCTCTCAACTCTTTGAATCCGTTTATTGTTTGACTGTATTTTATGCAGTTTTTCGGCACCTGTGATTTAATATAATTACTTTTTAAAACCCGTTCACCACCGATCAACTGTGAATAGTGCATTCATTTTATCATCATTTCTTTGGTTTTATTGCCCCATTCCACAATCCCGATAGCAAGTCTACCCAATGAATATATGAATAAATGAATACGTAAATGACTGAATATCAATCACCCCAACCCACCTCTTGCACAGCCACAACTTATTTTCCAATCAGATGAACTGTATTCATGAAGGTCATGTTTTTGTTTCTTTGATATTAATCTTTTTGCTACGGCATTTTAATTAATATTGGGGAGCATTTAGTGCAGCGCGTACGCCCCCGTCTGGGTAAATACTCTCAGTTATCTGCCGGCTGTTCTGATTGCCAAACAAAACTTGTGCTTGGACGCAAAGTATTGGCAGCACAGACTATATCCTCTTTCCTGTCACTTCCGCTCATGCCAGGGCAGTGGGGGTCATTGTAACCATTTTGGGGTTTTGACGCCATCAAATTTTGGTGGGGCCACACAATATTCTACAAGAAAATTTGATGATGAAATCCAAACACACATATATATATATATATCCCTTTGAACCTGTGTGTGTGTGTGTGTGTGTGTGTGTGTGTGTGTGTGTGTGTGTGTGTGTGTGTGTGTGTAAGAGAGTGAGTAAGAGTGTGTGAGTAAATGAGTGAGAAAGTGAGAGTGAGTCGGTGTGTGGAGTGAGTGAGTGAATTATCCAAAATTCAATGTATAAGGGCAGAATAAGTGTCAGGAGATATGAGGACACCCGACACTTCTCCAGTGGTCCGATAACAGGAGGATCCGGTGAGTTTTCATCAGTATAGTTCACTGCAATGTTCAAAAAGTCAGAAACTATTTTCTTTCAACCACAGTTCCGACATGATACTCCTCACAACAAGGTCTGTGGAGTATCTTGAGTAACCACGTTAGGATTTCTGGGGGAAAAAAACTGTGCTGTGGAGTTTTTCAAATGTATTTATTTGAAACTCGGAGGAACAATAGTAGTCCAGAAGATGGCAGTAATGCAGCAGTAAAGACATGAGCTGCAGTAAAGACATGAGCTGCTGTAAAGCTCAGTAAGGAAGAAGAGTAGTCTTCTTCTTCTTCTTCTGCTTCCACGTGCAGCTGTTTCTCTACATTGCATGGACTTTGATGTCTAGTCCACTGCGGTTTCCTCTTCGTTGATTTTTAAAAACACATTCATTGAAAATGGCAGAAGATCTGCGGTCCGAGCTGGAGAAACACCTGCAGAGTTTAAACATCCAGACGACGTGCGTGGAGCACCCACCGGTAAAAACGGAAACGACAAAACTGCTCCGGTTTTCTGTTAACTCAGCTAACGTCAACGGAGTCTACACTTTCAAATCACAAACTATATCGTGACTCCTTCAAAGCAAAATAACTTGTGTGATATACGGCATTGAATCTATTAGAATACTACACATTCTCTAAAACACCCGAATGCACATTTTCAGACGTCTACAGATTTTGTAACACGTTTCTGCTGCAATAACTTGCTGTGACCTGCAGGGGGCGCGAAATGATCACTTCTGTCGCACCTTCACACGTAGCGTCATTCAGCTTCATACTGAGGCCCTCCACACAGGCAGAAGACTGTGTGCGATGTCAGGTCTTCTAAAATGATTTGTAGATTCAGCAGACATCAAACCTCAATGTGTCTTAAGAAAAACAGAAATGTTTTTCCGTCGTCGTCGTCGTCGTCGTCCCCCCCCCCCCCCCTGCAGGTGTTCACCGTGGAGGAGATGATGCCTCACCTGCAGGACGTGAGCGGAGCCGTCACCAAGAACCTCTTCCTGAAGGACAAGAAGAAGAAAGGCCTGTGGCTGGTTTCGGCTCGCCACGACCGCCAGGTCAGCTCGCATCTGTACATTCACCCTCGCATCCGTCTGAACGGTCGCGTTGCTCTGCTGCGTCCCGAATGCACCGTCCCATAATCCTCTCTGTTCCCTCTGCAGGTCAACCTCAACGACCTCGCCAAGAAGCTCGGCGTCGGCAGCGGCAACCTGCGCTTCGCAGACGAGGCGGCCATGTTGGAGAAACTCAAGGTGAGAGGCGGTTTAAAAAACGCTCGGTTCATAGAAACATCAAAACAAATCAGCTCGGAGTCAAATGAGACGGAGATTATACATTTAACTTGAATAGCAATGAAAATGTTCATATATGATGTTTCTCAGTCTGTAAGTGACAATACTTTTTTTTTACTTTAGACGGCCGTGACGGCTGCTATTTCCATCACAAATACTGTCCACATATTTATTATGCCATGACAGACTGGTCTGGTTTCCAGTCACTGATTAAGACAGCGTTCTTTGCAGTCTGACTTCTACTTTCTTTGGTAATTTCCCTCCGTCCGTCTCCTCTCAGGTGGGTCAGGGCTGTGCGACGGCTCTCGCTCTGCTCTTTGACAAGGACCAGAGTGTGAAGTTGGTCCTGGACCGGGACCTGGTGGAGGGAGGCCACGAGATGGTCTACTTCCACCCCATGACCAACGCCGCCACCATGGGGCTCCGACCGGACGACCTGCTGCGCTTCCTCAAGGAAACGGGACATGAACCCGTCCTGGAGAGCTTTGAGTAGGACTAAACCTGAGAGCAGAAGAACTGGACCTGAGCAGCCTGCAGGGATTGAACTGTGACATGAAAATAACAGTAGCGCCAAATATCAACTTTATTCTGCTTCAAAGATTTTTAAAAAAGGATAACAAATAATCAAATTAGGGCTGTCGTCTGCTTAATATGTGTATTATTAACGTGATTATCATGGTTATCGTCAATACTGGTATATTTCAACACCTCGAGAACATGAGAAAACTTTATTTTAATTTAGTGACGCGTGAATTCAAATACGGAAGATCATGAACATAAAGGGACATTTTTGAAGCTCTTTGTTATTTTTATAGAATTGTCAAAAAGTGAAGATTTATTTAAAGACTATTAGTTGAAGACCTTGACTATTGGTTGTTTAATGTCTGTTACTTTGTGAAGCTCAAGTCTGTTTGTTGAAGGAGCAGACTGTGTTGTTTTCCATGTTTAAGCTCAGTAAAGAATATGCTGTCGTTTTCAAATCCGCTTTGCATTCATGCCGTCTCCTTTTGTGACGATCAACTTCCAGAGACTCTTGACAAAATAAATGTTTTTATCAAGTGTATCTGCTGATGTATAAACAGGGACTCTTATTGATAATGTGTCATAACTCCTGTTGATATTCCATATTGTGGCTGTAAGGGACACTAGAGGGCGCTATATACACAGTGGGGAGGAATGTTGTACCACTCGCATACAATGCACAGTGTTTCTGAGCTCTGACTAATGGATATATTAATAGTTAATAAATCATTGAATCATGATTTATAGACAGTTATGTGCCACTAATAACAACTTTGGAGTTCCCTAATGCAAAAACGTTTTCCTGTGCAATGAATATTTTATCTTTTAATACTTTAAGTACATTTAGTTGAAAATACAAACCTTTACTTAAGGTTTTGAATGCAGGACGTTTACTTGTAGTGGAGTATTCTCACGTCGTTAGCCTAGTACTTCTACTTCAATAAAGGGTCTTAAACAGCCTTCTACCAACAATGAGTAAAAGTATGAAGTTGCATACAATGTAATGAATAGAAGTACCTTGAATTTGTACTTAAGTAAATGGTGTACTTGAGTGACTGTATTAATGATATTCCACCTTTTCCACTACATAATGTAGTCCAATAAGCTACAACACCATCTTAAAAAACAAAATAAAATCTCTCAGTGGACCAAAGATGCGTCGTCATTCTTGTGCTTTAATTTTGAAAGGACTACCGGACGTGCTCGGTGTTTGTTGACAGCAGCTTGATCGGTCCTTCAGTCCTCACTCAGCCGTCCCTCAGAGTCTGAAGGTAAGCAGCTGGCTACTGGGGGGGTGACGCAGCATTAGTGTTTATCGGACTGTTCGCTCTTTAACCCGCACCTGCTGCGCATTTTCTTTGTGCATGCGTGCGTGTGTTTGTGCGTGTTGCCACTACCTGCGTGCACAGTGACGCTACACACGTGCACATCGCATCCATCCATCGTCCTGCTGGTCTGAAACAGATGCTACTGGTGTTTAAAGCTGCAGGCAGACGTTTCAATGTGTGTGTGTGCGCGCGCGCGCACGTGCGTGTGTGTGCGTGTGTTCTTGCGTCTGGGGGTGTGTCGTATTTCCTGTCAGTATGCTTCTGTTTGCTGTTGTTTTCTGACTTCAGCTAAAAGTGCTAGCATTTTTGCCTCTTCACTGTTTTCTTCATGTAAAATATTTATGTCACGAAAGTTTCTGAATTATTTTATATAAATATTTAGAAATGTGGATAGGAATCAAACTTTAGGGTTCAACTAAAGTTAAGAAACTAAAACCAAATTTAAAACAAATGTTATGATTTACCATTTATTAATATATCAAATTGTATGTATTCAATATATATATATATATATATATATATATATATTTGATACTTTATTTATTTAAAAAAAAATGTAATGATAGATATAATATTTATCTATTTGTAGATTCAAAATAAAAATGATTTGATAATAAGAATGTAGTTATAACCTGAAATTTGTAGTGTCTGTACTGAGTACTTTACACCCTGATTAGGTGCGCGTGTTTGGTTATGTGTGTTTAATGAAAACTTAACTTATTTAACATATCAAGATCAGTTCAGTAGTCATAAGGAGCAGAGGTTCTGGATTAATTTAACTTTCTCTTCAGGGCTGACTGACATACACACTGATGATGTCATAGTTGTGTCCCCTCAGCCTGAGCATAGAGACGTTACAAACTGATGGTGTGTTGTTTGAAAGACGGCGCTGTTTACCAATCAGGCTGTAATGAAAGACACTATCCAGTTGCAATATGGGTATTGTAGGAGCCAGTGTTTTAGATGATCATAGTCAGGGCGTCTCCACCTCACAGATTTAGACTACTCTTCCTTTTCATACTGAATCACCGGAGGACAATTTAAAGGAATCAAATTGATTCAATTTGAAGTTAATATCAGCAGCTTCATCACAAAAGTGACTCATAAACACAAACTCTGTGTGTGTGTGTGTGTGTGTGTGTGTGTGTGTGTGTGTGTGTGTGTGTGTGTGTGTGTGTGTGTGTGTGTGTGTGTGTGTGAGAGGCTGTCTCTCTCTCTCTCGCTCTGCATTCCTAATGAGCGTGTGTATTGTTGCATTGTTGTGTAAAATTAGCGAATGAATAAAACGTCACATACTGACACTCAGTTCCCACGCTGAGTTTATGGGTGTGTTGGTTTGTGTGTGTGTGTGTGTGCGTGTGTGTTTGCCCCCCCCCCCCTTTCTTTAAAATACATTTGTTGTGAAGATCCTGTGTTTGAAAATGTATACATTAGCTGCCACTGTGCCACTGAGCAATTCACGTTTAAACATATGTCATAACATGAAAAAATCAGTACTGCTAAGAAAGACTCAATCCTGATTTATCCTCAGAGTGGAAATGAAGTTGCAGGATCACAAGAACGGAAATAAGTACAGAGAAATAGAGAAAGTAAAAAGAAAAGAATAATAAGAAGCTAAAATAGAATAGGAGTAAAAATAGAAACTATACAAGGGCAGTTAAAGACAAAGTTACAAGGTAAAATGACAGTAATGTGGTTATATTTGTAAACAATAATCATAAATATAAAATAGAAATTTACATATAAAAATATGTGAAATGTGTGAAAATAATAATTATAATACTTACTAAGCAGTAACATACATTCTGATACATAGAGGAGCTTATTATGAAGAAATGGTTTATTTCTCACTTTCTACACAGTTGGTGGTTTGATTCACTGAATAACGATGTGTTGTGTTTTATATGTTCATTATCGGTTTCTTTTAAATCCTCGTCTGCATATTAAAGACAGGTACCTGGTAGAAGTAGCAGTATAAAGTACAGGTACCTCAACATTGTATTTAAGTATACTCTCTCTCTGTGGTCTCTCGACTATTACTGTCTGTCGGCCGCGGCCCTGAGCTGCTGCTCTATCGCCGTGGCGACAGAGAGCAGCCTGGTCGCCATGGGAGACGAGACAGAAATAAGTGTGTGTCATTACGTGTGTGTGTGTGTGTGTATCATTACATGTGTGTCATTACGTGTGTGTGTGTGTGTTTTCATCTCCCACATATAATTACAGTGATACAGAACCCAAAGTTAAAGTGCTGCTGTCACACACACATATAACTGAGACTGTGTGTGTGTGTGTGTGTGTGTGTGTGTGTGTGTGTGTGTGTGTGTTAAGCTGCCTAGACCATCATGACGTAATTGTTTTTCTGCTGTTTTTTAGTTTTCTGCCTCATCACAACTGAAGAGTCTTCACAAAACACGAAAGGGTAGTGTGAGTAAAACAATGCTGATAACAGTAGTACTAGCTGTACTGTAGTGCTAGCTGGTGTACTAGCTTCAGTACTGCAGTAGGCTGCTCTAGTAGTAGTACTGTAGCACTTTCTGCAGTTTTAGTGATACAATGTTTTAGACACACATAAGAAAAGCAGCCGACTTCGACTACATGAGGCCCTTAAAACCTCTTAATGCAGGACTTTTGCATTGTGATATTTGTACTTTCATTCAGATCAATGGAAGGTAGTCAGACAGCGACTGCAGTTGTTTTTGTTCCTCTCCCTGCTGGCGTTTCATCTCCAATATGAAGTTACCCAGAATATAATCCTTCTCTGTTTTCTGCATTAGCATATTTCATTAATTGGTTGGTTCATCCTGTGTGTGTTTACAGCCCCAGCAGGGTTTCCAGAAATAATAACGTGGATCACATTTAGCTCCCGGAAACACGCAGTCTCATTAGATACAGACAACTCTGCAGGAAAAAAAGAAGTGTTGTCTTGATGTGACGCTCAGATCAGACCAGCACCCTGAGGTGGGAGGGGGAATTTAGACGGCACAACATGTTGCTGCTTAATTTGTTTGAAAATTCATTATTAGTTGTGAATATTGCAGGTGCCTACTTTAATGCTTTAAAGCTGGAACCATCATGTATAACGTGTGAAAAAGTATCACACACACACACACACACACACACACACACACACTCACTCACTCACACAGAGTAAATGAGGTGGAGGCCTCCTGTGGTGAAGTGTCTGATGTGCTTTAATGGGACTCTGTGAGGAATGTTGGCCTGTTGGTTCGATTCCAGCCAAAATGTATTTTCCTGTCTAAAACCCAAACATGTTCAGTATATACGAATAATATATAATATATCAGGTTATAGTGTATAATTTGTAGTCTGTCCGTGTTTTCACGCATCTTTAACTAAACAAACCTGTCTGGCTGACGCTTCCCCTTTAAGAGATCCAGGAAGTGCAGGGGAGCAAGGGGGCGGTGGCTGAGGGGAGGGGCTTATTGAGGAAACAGGTGTGTGTGCTGACAGGGATGACATCATTCTCTTGCTGAGTCACCTGGGAGACTGCTGCTGAGCTTTGTGTGGACAGAGAGAGAGAGAGAGAGAGAGAGATAGAGGAGGAGGAGGCAAAGGGCTGCCTTCATCACTCCTGCTTTTCTCCCTGAGGAGCTGTCGGTGTGAGGAAGCAGGCCCAGCAGAGGAGGAGGAGGAGAAGGAGGAGGAAGAGGAGGCATTTGAATACTGCTGTCAAGGTGAGAGAGCGATAACAGGAATGAATGAGAGTGAGAGAGAGAGAGCGAGAGAGAGAGAGAGAGAGAGAGAGCGAGAGAGAGACGCTTACTCTTTTATCCCCTCTGTGGCTGAACCATCTCACCAAACTCCATTCTAAAACGGGCTCATTTTAACTCCTCGCTTGTGGTATTTGATTTAAGACCTCAACTCTGTAAAGGACCATGCTGCTGTTTTTGCATGCTGCAGCTCGGTACACTACATGGTCATAAGTATGTGGACACCCCTTGTCCACTCACCTGCGTATACTATTGGTGTGGTGTTTTTTTATGGTTTGGTCGAGGCCCTTGCGTTCAAATGAAGGGGAATTATCATGCTACAGCATATACTGATAATTGAAACAATAGTGAGCTTTCAGGCTTAAACTATTAGGTGATTAAGTCGATCGGCTTTTATTTCTTCTTCAGTTTTTTCTAAGACTGAGAAGTTCAGATGGAGATCCAGCTCATGTTCGTATGTTACGTCTGTGTCTATAAGCGGAGTAAACTTGCTGCTGTGACCCTCTGAACATCTGTTGCATGAAGAGTTTCCTCCCAAACTGAACACACGGTTGTGTGTAAAAAACGTGGCTGCCAATGGGAGGGACATTTTTCTGTGGATCGTCCAACAGAGCTGGTCCAAGCTAAAAATCGACCTTAGTTGGACGGTAGAGTTACATTGTAACAGTTTGCACTCGGCAATGGACTCTGGAGAACTACAGATCTCAGCTGTCAGACCATCAAACCACAGTTTGTTCAACAATTCATGAAGTCCATATTTAATGTTCACCAACTGCAATAAATACATAAATAAGGCAGATTCCACAATGATTATCCGGTGAAATCGCTGCTATATGTCGAATTATCACATCATAATCTGAGGGTTAAATATATCAGATGCTGATGGTATTTGATGCCAGATACAATCCACTGAACAACTCAATATTTTACTTTGTTTCATCTGTGAAATCTGATCTGCACTTTATGGCATATCTTAAATGATCTTTTATGAAATCCCTCCATCCAGACTCAAGGAGACAACAAATATGTTTGAAAGCTTTGGCAGCGTTTTAGGACAGTTCACGAAAACATGTCTCGCCAACTGGATGGTTTTCGTCTCACATCTGAGAAACCGGCTAATTGTGACATAAGTCTCACGGTCTGCACAGTTTTTAGCTGTAAATATGTCCAAATTTGTCACTTGTCCATTTGTTCCTTGTAAAACAACAAGAGTTGCATAAAAATGCTAAGTAGTCATTCTAAAGTTGTAAAGGTGTCAGTGTGTGACAGACAAATAGCAGAGAGAACACAGGTGACAAATTGTCTGTACACCCACACACGCACGCACACACACGCACACACACACACAGCCTGGGGCCGTTGTGTGCGTGCGTGTGTGTGTGTGTGTGTGTGTGTGTGTGTGGTACCATCATATGACTGGGAGAGTAAACAGTAGATGTCATACAGGGCAATAGGAGGGTGATGTCATGCAGGAAGTGGACATAGTGAAATAAAAGCACACACACTGTAACTGTACCATATGCATGGTGTCACATGACAGTCCGTTTAGTGTTCAGCTGCTTCAACCAGAAAGATTTAGTTTTTTTAATGAAGCCTCTTTCATTGATTTGTGTGATCCTGCCCTTATTTTAAAAAGGTCACATGTGATATTAAATGTCAAGTTGCTTTTTGAATGCAACACAAACGTCCTAAAGACGACTAAACATTTACTTAGTTGTCTCTTTACCTCAAGCTTACTTTGTTATCTGGGTGAAGCACCTGTTGGCACGTCAGAGTCAACACGATGGAGAGAAATGTGAAATGTGTTTGAACATCAGCGTGAGCTTCCATGTTCGTGGCGTGGGTCTCTAGGGACTGCTTTGGTTCAGTAACTATTTTTCGACAGGCATTCATGTTCCCCAGAGGATGAATCCTACTGACTTCATTGATCCTCTTGAGTTTCCGTCTTGCACAACCACAAGGTTCAACTTTGTGGATCTACTATTGGATGGATTGTGATTAAATGTGGTTCAGATATTCGTGTTGCCCTCAGGATGACTTGTAGCAACTTGACAACGTGATCCTCTGAATTTGAATCTAGCACCATCGTCAGATCAAGACTTTAACTTGGTCACTACTTTGGTTTATGACCAATTAACTAATGACATCAGACTCAGCTGTACCTTGTGTTCATCAGTGATGATGTTTGAACTGTACAGAAATTACTTCAGTATTTCTCCACTGTGGTATTACTTTTACTTGAGTAAAATATCTGAATACTTCTTTCACCGCTGGACCTTGTTTAAGATAATAACTTCTGCACATAAATTATTATTGTGTGCGTGCTATTTTATATTAATATCATCTTTCAGGACTTTGAGGGCAACACAATTCAACACTCTTCCCTCACATTCTGCAAAGTGAGTACTTTTACTTTTGATACTTTAAGTACATTTTGCTAATACTTCTGTACTTTTACTAAAATAGAATTTTGAATGCAGTACATTTACATTGTTACTTTTACTTGAGTAAAGGATCTGAGCACATGTACCCCGACTAACTTTGAAACTAATTTATGTGCAATGACTTCATGAAAAGCATCAGAAGTATGCATGATAATAAATCATCATCAGTATTGTTCATTGTTTGAAACAATCTTTGACAACTCAGCGGGAGTAAACTGGTTCATACAGGACGCCCCGCCCCCCCTCCAGTAAACACACGCACACCAATGAGCAGGAAGCTGCAGCAGGTCAGCACCGTTTCCCTCTCGTCTGTTTTGGGCTTCAGAGTCTTTGTATTCAAATCACAGCATCTTTTTGTGTGCGAGCTGGATGAGACAAGCCTTCGCTCTCACGTCACTGAGCTCTTTGTTCCTCATAGAAGCAGTGAGAGGGACAGTAAGCATCAAACACAACACTGGGAGAAGATGGAAATGACTCATTGTTGTGTTTGGAAACACGGTGTGACAGCACAAACTGTTCATCGTCACAAAAACAACCTCACACAGTCATCAGGTTATTATTGGAGAATGAATTAAAACTTGTTTATCTTCCTATCAAAGTACCTGAAATAACGTTAACGGTAATGCATGTACTTTTTGTTTATGTGCAGGTTAACAATAAACGCATTAATTTATGTTCATATATGTGTCATAAAACGCACAAGGTTGACGCCACCCTCAGGATAAACTTCACACAGATGATTTCAGGTGTTTCCAATGAGCTCTGTTGACTTTACCAGATAACATCTGTTTACACAGATCTGCTCCCATAAACGTCCACGGCGATAAACGTCATCGCTTCACACTGCAGTGGAACTTCTCACCGGGGGGGTTGAAAACGGGCCAGACCTTTTCCTCTTCTGGAAACTGAGAGCTGCTGCTGTGCTTTCAATTTGAAAACATTATCAACTGACATTACAGTCAATTGAGCAATTTGACCTCCATTCAGTGCAGGTTTCATTCAGTCGTGAATTAAGTTAGTGAGCCTGAGAGCGTGTGACTCTGTGACAGACGGGATTTGAAACCCAAACATGCTGTCATACTCATGAAGTACAAGTATTTGTTCCATATATTTACTGCGTGTACTCTGTACAGGCAGATACTTTCAAAAGCATCCATCTGACAGTCACAAGACTTCCCTTCTGTGCTCTCGCTCTAGAAACTGTTTACTTCCTTTTCGTTTACTTCAGTGGTGGAAAAACAATATTTAGATCTTTACTAAGGTACTTTTGCCATGCGGAAATACTCCTCTACAAGGAAAAGTGCTGCATTCAAAAACGTACTCAAGTAAGAAAGTATTATCATCAGATTGTACTTAAGAAGGCCTCAAAATTAAAGTACTCGTTTTGCAGAATGGCCCATTTCAGAGTCATACATACGACTGGATTTGAATGACTTTATATACTGCTGAGTAGCTTAATCTATAATAATGGATCATTTTTTATCACTTGATTTATATTTTGTTCTAAAAATCTTAATTTGCAAAGTGACTAAAGGTGTAGTGGAGTACAAAGTACTTCTGTTTGAGTGGACTAGTATAAAGTAGCATAAAACGGAACGAGTTACGTACGAGTGCGTTGAGACATGAACGGTTGAGATAAAGGATGATTAGTAAGGCCTCTTTGGCCCCGTTCAGCCCACTTCAGCCCTGCTTTAATAGAAACCAGGTTGAGCAGTTTCCACCAGAGGAATGTTTGAGGGCTGTGGTTGAGATCTGCTCTCCACCCAAAACACTCCGCTCCACATAACACAAACTGCTTCTTCATGTTTTATTTCATGAAACATCATGAATTTATTTTTAACCACATTTTGACTGCCTGCCATCTCTCGCACGTATTTCATCCTCTTGTTTATACTGCCGGCCTGCTTATGAAGCTCTGTTGCTCTCCAGAGGATATTGTGTTTGTGGCAGCAGCAGTTGGTAGTAGTGAGACACTATGATATTATGGATATATTATTATGGATACGAAGTGTTTAGTGTAAGAACAATTATCTAAGACGTACAGACAGGAAGCTAACAAATTAATTACTGTTATGGTTTTGTTGCTTTTAGAGTTCTAATTAAAGTTTATTTTACTTTCTACGTTCACATAATAATAACACTGACTGTTTTCTGTTTGCATGAAACAAACAACAAATTAATTAGAAAAATACATTCACAGTCAGAAACGGATGAGAGTCTCTTGGCTTTTACAAACCACAATAATTCAGAAAAAGAAAAAGACTTCACGCTGATGACAAGACTCTGGGAAGTCACTGCGTCTGATAAACATGTAGTCTGTTCCAGCATGTAACTGCATTTCTTTACATTTCTGTTTGTGTCCAGATTAAATAAACGTTAATCGGTGAGCATTAGAGGTGTTTGTAGGAGTATATTCAAACTAAGGACAGCGCTAGGCTAGCTGTTTCCCCCTGCTTCCAGTGTTAATGCTAAGCTAAGCTAAAAACATCCCATAGCAATGGCCCCCTATAATCTTAACGAAAGTAGTCATTCAGTTTGTGACATGAATCCATTTATTCATGTTGTTCCATTAGTGTATATGCAGTCGCTCATGAATGAATATTGGTCATACAGTTAGTTACTTCTGGTGGAAGTATTACTATTAGCAATACTATGACTTGAATAGCTTTTGAAGTAAAGTATTAATATGTTAGAATCAAATATTTATCTGAGAGCTTACCTGCTAATGAATAATGAAACACACTATAATGAATTGTTGTACAGTGTGTGTGTCACTCATTTGGTTAATTTTAATAAACATGTTTATGAACATTAGTAGGACCCTATACAGTGTGTGTTTTGGCAGGCTGCGATGAGCTGGCACATATTGATCCTGACACGTCCGCCTGTGTTTCTAATGCGAAACATACCATGATCAATACAGTCACACACACACACACACACACACACACACTGCTGTTGAAGCACAACTTCAGCTCAGTTTAACTCCTGGGTGATTTTATTTTAAACACCAAACTCCTATGACTATCCATTCATTTTCTGATGATTCAATATTTCTTAATCTGCACACATGAACAAAAGGCCTCTTAAATTGCTGAGTTCGCTTCCCCAGTTGTATCTGAAAGGAGGCTTAAAGATTCGTTTAGATAATAAAGACAAGGGTAGAAATCGTCTCTGTTCTTGTTCTGTGATACATGGGCAAACATGGTTCCAGCTTCACACATATTAAGCTTTTCAGTTTTTTTCTCTTTTAATAATTGTAATAAATGCTATTAATAATAATGTTGAGGTTTGGACTATTGGTTGGACAAAACAAACACGGTGACGGTGTCACTTTGGGCTCTGGGTAATTGTGACGACATTTGTCACGGTTTCCACTATTTGTACAAACCAAACAATCAATCGATTAATGGCGAAAACAATAAGAGCGATCATTGGTTAAAAACGAGCTGCACCTCAACCAACTACTACGACACTAAAATCCTGCTTCTAAATGAATGCACGAGTAACAACAAAGTAACGCTATAATATAGAATAGTACAACAGTCACAGGGAACATGTTCTACTGTTAATACTTTAACAAAATGTCCCTACCACTGATGCACACACTCACGTGTTGACACAGACGCACGCGCTCGTGCACGCGCACAGTGCTGCAGGTAGTAACCCCTCCCCCTCCGTGATGCCGCTTTAAACACAATAACCACCGCGTCTTCTCCGAAGAGCTGTGGACCAACTTGTCCTCGGGTCAACCGGGATTTCTGTCTCTCCTCCGGCTTGCGTGCTGCAGGTGAGCCGCTCTCGGGCGTCCATGTTGCGATTTATTCTGTCTGCGTGTCTGTGGATTTTGAACGTAGCAGCCGAGCTCTCTTCATTCACCGGCGTTAGCGTAACGTAAGTGGGTTACAAACGCGGCTCGGTTCCGCACGACACGCGATAACGTGCTGCAAACATCCAGCCGGATATCGGTGTTCTGTGCTTTTTTTTTCAGTTGAACTGCAAGATGCAAAGTATTCGGTTTGAAAGCAGCAGGGATGCTGTTGTGCACCTCGTTGTTCTCCGTGAAGTTTGATGGAAGTGATGTAACGTTAGAGCCCCGGTGCCTCTCCGTGTGCAGAGAGCACTGCGCCGGACTCCGGTTCAAAAACGACCCATTTTAAACGCCACATCACTGTTCAGCAACGTATGATAAGCGGGTCATTTGGTGTGCATAGGTTTGTTTTCATGCAAACTCAGCTGCTGGTGTTCTTTATCGCTGTTTTGTAAGAAGGGAAAATGCGTACAGGAATAGCAGCTGAGGTGGTTTTAAAAGTATTTTCTTTGTGTGCAAGTGCTGAATCCGATTTGTGAAGATTTGTTCATGAAGGTCTCTAAAAGTAACCGATTTATAATCTTCGGTGAGGTAGCGGTTGCATGTAATAAAACCTTAAAGTAATAATAACTTCATTTATATAGCACCTTTTCTTAAGTGCTGTTTCAGACAAAGCAGCACAAGCAAGGCAATCATAACAGAAAGCTATATGTGCATCCCATAAAAGCCAGTCTGTAAAAATGTGTTGTAAGAAGTGATTTAAAGTGTTTTTGGTGTGTGTGGTTGAATGAGAGAGTTTAACTGATTCCTGTGTGGAGACACAAATCTCCCGTGGTTGAGACTCAGCCTTGGTTCTCGTGTTTCAAGATGAATCATCATATGATTGGGTTTGAATGACTAAAACAGCTGAGAGGCTGTCGTAAACCGAGTAAACCTGTAGGTCTGGTTGCAGGAGCTCTAATGGTCTGTTTTTAAATGAGTGACTCAGAGTGATGCGTCACTTCTCAGGGATATTTGGGCTGGAAGATAAAGAGTTGTTCAGTGAGTTGTGGTTTCTCTGAGTGCAGCCACTGAGCTTTAAATTAACAGGCACATTATTCAGCAGTGTTCATGGGAAAATAATGTGTTGAAAGAACAGGAGGAGGAGCTCCTCCCAGTCTGGATGATTTACTGGTTATTCACTCAACTTGCTGGAAGCTGCTGCTGGGAGGAGGAATGTGGGGAGTGAAAGTTAGAACAATACAGTCGCAACAGGGGATGTGATGAAGGGGAAACAGAGAGGCTTGGCTTTTACAAAACTGGAAAAAAGTTTGAAGTTAAGAGGGAAATCTTAAATTCCCTATTTTGAAATGAAATCATTGCGTCTCCATCCATATGTGTTTGAAGTCTGTTTATTGGCTACTGTATGATGACGATTCACCCCGTGTGTGTGTGTGTGTGTGCGTGTGTGTGTGTGTGTGTGTGTGTGTGTGTGTGTGTGTGTGTGTGTGTGTGTGTGTGTGTGTGTGTGTGTGTGTGTGTGTGTGTGTGTGTGTGTGTGTGTGTGTGTGTGTGTTCAATTATTAATTTTCTTTTACTAAGAAATACACGTAGACAATTTTACATGGTATATACTAATGGCTAGTACTGCATTATATCACAAAGCATATTGTATATAAAATCGTCAAAGTAACTTAAGTTATATGTAGTGAAGTAAAAAGTACAATAATACCCCTTGAGATAGTAGAGTAGCAGTAGAAAACTCCATAAAATGGAAATACTCAAGGAAAGTGCAAGTACCTCATAATTGTACTTAAAAACAGTACTTGAGTGAAAGTACTTGATATGTTATTTAAATAATAACATGGGGATCATGGGTCTTTCTACACATCTGGTGTTAAAATACGTTCTTTCCCTTCAAAACAGGCAGCCGGCGCTGCCGCTGATCCGCTCATGTTCTGTAACAATAACAAGTGTAACGTTATCGTGGAGGGATCATCGAGCTAACGTGAGCTTTCAGCCCGAGTCAGAGTTCGTCGTGTTGGTGTAGAAAAGACCAGCCTGTATCTTGTCATGAAGCAGCCACAGCCACTGCTCACCACAGCTCAAGTGTCCTTGGCTGAGTCAAGACGTCGGCTTGTCTGAGAGTCTCGGAGGGACACGACAAGCAGCTAATTCCTCCTTTCACTGGGTAGCATTAAGTGATTGAAGTGCTCCACATTCCCAAATTCTCTTGAGTTATTTTGGTGCAGTTGCAGCTCTGAAAGGACGGCTGTATATTCATGAGCTCTCCTTTTTAGTCATTCGGCCCCAAATCTTCCTCGTAGACTGACTGCCAACGAGATCAGCGGCTAAAAGAGCTTCGGTTCCCGCGCCTAGAAAGCTTCTTAGAAAATATTTTACTTCCGTTATTCTCTCAAGAGTTCAATAAAATCTATATTTGATTTAATTTATATCCCTCTGGAAACAAAAAGGCTTTATCTTTAAATGCATGTCCGTGTCATGGCAGCAAAGAAAATAATGGTTAAATGACCTAATTTCTTTTAAAAACAGTTTCCTTTTCCTCCTCCACCTTCTACCTGGGGTCATCCACCATCACCCCCTCATACTATTGAGTGTTTTCTCCCTCCATCACACACATTTCTTAGAAATATTGATGTTGTCTTAACAGGTGTTTGTAGCTTGGTGAAAATAGGTCTGAAAACGATTGAAATCTGGCATCTGTGAACTCACCTGACAGGACGGTCTGAATCAGATCAATAACTCTGTCTGCCTGCCTGCTGCCAGGCCCTTTATCTCTGCTTCACCATGTCTCCATCCCTGCTGGCTTCATCCCAGTGTTCCCAGTAGCATCTAGTCTCCTGGTAGTTCTCCTGTCAGCCCTGCAGAGTGGCTGCATGGCGCTGGATCCGAGCCAGCCTGGCGAATTAGAGGTGATTATAGTGTGTGTGTGTGTGTGTATGTGGCTGTAAAGCCTCTGCGACAGACTGGCATTTTGTTATATAACCGATTTTACACCAAAGCAGTCTCAGTGCTCACCAGGAGAGGAAGCAACCTCTAATCAGCTGAAGTAATCCTGACTCTCTGATTGGTTCGTCTGCTGTCCAGGTACACAGACCTGGGTCCCATTTCATGTCAGATTCATAAATATTTAAAATAATTGTTATGCTTTTTCCCCTGACAGTCCAAAGAATTGTTTGAAGAATAATCTTGTTTCTGAGCCTTAAATTCTAGTGATGTATGAGGGTAGTTGGGGTTGGTGTTGTATTTTCGAAACATTGGCCCAAAAATGTGTGTGTGATTAGCCTCTCTATTCCCACATACCCGCCAGCAAGATTGTTGTCAACCGGTTTGTTTACGGTTCATTTTAGCTGTATAAAGGAGAAGTGCGTTTGATTTTTCCACCGAGATTCCCTCTGTTCTTGAATTTGAAGCGGTGTGCTGTGCTTCACTGTTGTAATTTAAATGTTAATTTCCCGCTCCCATTGAGCCTCAAGGTACATAATAGAGGAGCTAGGTTTTAGTAGCCTATAGCACTGAGACTGCCTTGAGTCTTGTGTGCATCGTAATTTTCTAATCCTCAATTCTATTGGAGACGGATACCTCCTAACATGGACAAATATAACCTATATACTCTATTTCGGGTGAAATGACCCTTTGAAAAATAAATAAGCTTCTCTTCTCATTTCCTGAAAAGTTTTTAATCCAGATTTTAGTTTTATTAGCAGGAAGCCGAGATATGAGTGCAGTCATGTTTGTGTGCTCATCTCCGTTATTCAGTGTGAATGTCACCGGGGTTTTATTAAAGTCCATTTCTCTAATCCTCCTGGCTCCATAAACCCCGAACGGCCTCTCACTTAGTCTTCATGTTACACTTCTTTCCTTTTTTAATTAACATTTCCTTGGCGTTGACTCGACCTCGGGACCCTAATGTGTTTCTGTAGATATAAAAAGCTGTAATCATTCAGGAGAACGACGCGTTTCCACCTCGCTGCTGTGATGGCAGCTGGAAAATGGCTTCATGGTTCATAAACGTCATCAAGACCCTTTTCTCTCCATGAAGTTTCTCTCAAGACTTTTCTCAAACTCTGACAAAAAAACCTTGTTTTTCTTTGAACGTATCAAATATGAAATAGTTTATTGACTGTTCATGTCACTGTTGGTTGGTTTATTTATCAAGGAAAAATGTGCTTCATAAACTTGTTCTTGGTATCAGATAGTAGCCCACTTCCTGTTGGTGGCTTCTGCATCTTGCTGTTGAAGGCTTTTTGATCTGTTGTTGTTGTTAATTTATTCTCTGTGAAATCTAGATACACACGTTAACATTTTTACACTCAGATTCTACTTTGAACTGATGACCGGCTGCAAATAACAAACTGAATGTTGTTAACGGAGGACTGAGGGACATACGCACGCACGCACGCACGCACACACACGCACGCACACACACACACAGTCTAATCCGGTGCAGACAGACTGAGTCTGATCAGGCTAATCTCACCTCCCTCTGCTCTGACCGGCAGTTTACCTCTCTCACACACTAACTATATAACACACACACACACACGTGCTTACTTTCCCGCCTCGCTCACTCTGTTGATTCATTTATGAACGTACTTATTTATTTACTGCCGAACTGAAATGAGGTAAAATCTCAGAGTGTGACTTCGACAGTCTCTTTAAGACTTTGACAACATGTTCAGTCTTTGTTCTTGAGGTTTGCAGAGCAGCATGTCAGGTTTGACTGGTTTGTTTTCACATTTACAGCTGACAACTTGAGAAAAGGTTAAAGATTTACTGTCGTCACATCTTTTGAAATCTGTGTTCATGCATGATTTAATTTGCACAGCTATTCTGATTGTTCAAAAGTTTGTATCTTTTCTTATCCCATCTTGTCAGTAAGATTATTCCTCTGCAGCTCCGACAGATTTTACTGTTGTTAAAAATCTTTCTGTGTTTTCATATTCATTCAATGTGTGTGTTTTGTGTTACTTGGCAAAAAAAAGGCTTGAAGTCTTTGGCAGCACAAGTAGACAGTCTGGTCAATAAACCACTGAGAGAGAGAAAGCAAGGTATAGACGAGATGAGAGAGACAAAGAAAAGGCTGTGAATGCCTCCGTCTGTTATTGTGACTGCAGTGGGAGGAGGAGGAGGAGGATGGCTTCTTCTGTCTGCAGAAGTCGTACATTGTCTCAATATAAAGTCTTAAAAGAGATTTAAAGGCGTTAAGGTCTGTTTTTTACAGAGTAGTGTTGGGTTAAAGTCTGCATTACTGAACACGCTGTGCTCACATTCTCCTTCAATTCATCAGCATGCAGCTTATTCATCAGCTTTGTTTTTAATTTAATGAACCTCCGCTTCTGATCGGGATCAGTATCTTTAACACTACAGGTCTTCTGCAGGACTTGAAGTCGAAAGTCTTCAAGACATTCTTCTATCTTTTCATGGTCTGTTAGCCAGGAAGCTCAGCGACGCATAAACACTTAATAAAGCAGTTTGACTTGCAAACAATAAATATTGACTCATTATTTTACACGGAATTATTGTTGTAAACAATTGAAGTACTGACAAAAATGTATGTTCTTGATGAATGATCATCTTCTGTCGTTGTTTGATCGTTAGGATGGTGGAAAAGGTATCGGATAGTTTTCTATGTGGTATTATAGAACTCTTAATATATTTATATTAGGTAGATACTGCAGAAACTGGTCGTGTGAAATAAACTGTATCAGTAAAAACCATCCCTGAGCTGTGATGACGGTCGAACAGTCTGAATGTTGTTTTCTTTCTTCTGCAGATCCGTCCTGAGCCTCTGACCTGTGACCCCTGCGGTTGGTTGGTTTTTGGCTAGCGTGATGATGATGATGATGATGAAGAGGAGGAGGATGATGCGAGGTCACGGCTCAGCTGCACATATTGCCGTGTGAAAGGAGCGCAAAGGTTGTCGCACCTGCAACACTCGGACACGGAGAGGGCTGAGTCCTTGAAAGTGTAAAGAAGAAGAGCACAGGAAGTTCACACAGAAAACCGTTGGACTGTATGGACCTGAAACCTGAGATATAGAACTGGATATCCTGGGAAGTTTTTCAATATTTGAGTGCAGTGTTTGGAATAAAAAATGCAGAAGGTAGAGATTAGTTAAAAAACATTACACTTTTCAACTACATCTTTTACTGAGGACTTTATTTGCATTCTTCTTTTTCGGAGCAGAATTACTTTTTTTTTGTGTGTGTTTTCTTCTTCTTGCTCTTGTCCATTCTGTTGTTGGGAGTCTTCATCATATTTAGAATTTCATCCTCCCGTCCGCCGGAGGACATGTCTCTGTCTCCCTCGACACGAGAACGGGAGACAGGAAGCTGACTCCTGCTAGGAGCGAGGCCGGGAGACGACGACGAAGGAGAGCGAAGAGAGGAGAGAGCGGGAAAAATGTCGTGGAAGAGGAACTACTTCGCGTCAGGTGGAAGCGGCGCTGGCGGCAGCAATGGTGGTGTGGGGATGTTGACGGCTCGCACCATGACGTCCATCGCTCCCAGTAAAGGGCTGAGCAACGAGCCGGGACAGAACAGCTGCTTCCTGAACAGCGCCCTGCAGGTACACTCTCACTTTCTGTCATTTCTTTCTCTCTTGACTTCCTTCTTTCACGCACACACATGCACATTCTCTCTGACCGGTTGACCCCGTGTTGAGTGAACACGTGTACTGACCGCTGACAGGAAGCTCAGTGTACCTGTTGTAGCGCATACATGCTGACTTTCCCTCTCAGGTCCAGGTGGAAAACAGTGTTTGAAGACAGCGATATTAATCGATTTGAATAAATTATGGCCGCAATTTAAGATGGTTTTCATAATTGATTAACCTGCCGGTATCTTCCAGATTAATTGATGCATATTTTGGTCTGTAACACAGTTTCCTCTGAGCCCCAGGTGATGTCTTCAGTTGCTTTCTTCTGTCCAAAGCCCAAAGATTCAGTTTCGAGCTGAAACGATCAACAGAAAATGAATCGGCAACTATTTCAAGACTCCATTAATTACGTAACTGAAATGCTTTTGTGTATTGATCTGTTGAGTGAATGAGAAATGTGAAGACGTCACCTTAGACTGGAAACTGTGATAGACATTTTCACTTTTTGTTTTTGACAAAATTGAAACAAATGAATTGAAACAATAGCATGCAGATAAACTCTAGGACCGTAAAGGTTATTGTATTTGTGTAGAACCATCTCGGTACAGGGTTACGCAGGATACAGAGTCTGTAGATTGGTGCACGTAATGCTGAACTACAGTTCACAGGTGCGAGTTCCCTCTTGAAACGTTTAGCTGTAGGCTGTTAGCAACATGTGCTGAAGTTAGCACAACAAGCGCATTGGCGTCCTAGTCGGTCACACTCTGGTGAAAGCAAATGTTACGGCGGAGCTATAAGACCGGCCTGCAGGTTCCTGTTCAGCAACAACGGAGAGTGAGAGAGTTGTGTTATACACACGGACGGTGTGCCGGTTGTAGGGGATGTCAATGGAAATACATCAGTTTCATAGACCATTGTGAATAGTTTCCTTTTGGGAAAGTATTAGTTCAGTGTAATACAGAAGTGTTTGAAATGTTGCTTTAAATATGATAATAGCCTGAAGAGTTTACCAAAGTTGACAGAGAGAAAAATACTCCATCAGTCCCCAGCAAGAGGAGATTGTCTGTCTTTGACACTTTAACTACTGTCTGTTCAAAATACACAAACAAACGGATTGTTATGCGTTTGTTTCACAGAGCTGCTAACACTGTAGACTCTCTGACTGCAGTATCTGTGTAAAGGGGCTTCTATGTGCGTCAGTATTACTCTGCAATACTTTGACTGAATGCATCCGATGTGGATGCTGACAGAAAGCTTCACCACAGTGCCTTTGAGCCAGTCAATCAGGCAACGCTGTGGTTGGTAAACAGCAGTCAGACAGATGGCTGCACCATCCACATAACAACCCCATAACCCTAACCCCATAATAATCTCCTCCATGCTTATGTGAGCCTGTAATGAGCCTCCTCCAGGAGCCTGTAACACCTCCCAGAATGCACGTTACACTTATTCATGACTCGGCTTTTTAAATAGCAGTTTGAGGAGGAGGTGTGTTGTGTGCCTCGACAATTAGAGCTGAGACGGTGCGAGAGCAGTAATTATTGGTTTCCAAACGGAGGCTGGCTCATTAACCCTGCAGGGTGGGGCTGCTGCTGAAATGACAGACTCTGCTGAAGAGGAAACACTCATTGCATTGTTCAACTGAAGCTCAGTGTGAGCTCAGCAGCAATAGTCAGAGGTCAGAGGTCACCGCACACAGACGCCACGGTGTCATCTGTCAACAGTAGAAACCCTTAATCTGTATAGAGTTGTAAACCTTAAATAGGAACTGAATTCACATCTCGGTGATATTTGCAGGTGTTGGTGAGTACTACTGCACATGTTTTAAAAGTAGTATAACACCTTGTGATGTCAGATAAATGTCCTGTTGCATTGTGGGATATGTAGGCACCAGGTTTTGACGAGGAGGGAGAATGTGTGGAATGTAAAAGGACAACATCTCTGGTCCTGCTGCATCGATTTTGATCTTTTTTTCATGTGCCTCGTGAGTTTGACAGAATGTTAAAGAACAAATTGTTTCCTGTGACTGTTTCACAATGAACTGTGTTTCAGTTGAAGTGTTTGAATGTGAAGCAGCAGCAGCAGGACGTGTTTTGTTAGAATGAGCAGAAACTTAATCCAGCGCTGATTCTGCTGCAGGAGAGTAAACGGGGCTGCTGGTATCAATCAGATCAAATTACTAACGCTTGCACTGGATTACAAGCTGCGTTGTTTTCTGTCAATCCTTCGTGGTTGAACTACACAAAAAAACCATTGGAGAGGTAATTATAGTACATCGATTGGCTTTTGCTAAAACACTACTAATAAATAAGTCCCGTAGATCTCAAGAGCTCGTACTCAACACTGCACTTCCTTGGGTCCTCAGTAACACACCTGCCAAGTGTGACGATGATCGGAAGAACAGTTGTCGACAAAATCAAAGGACAGACAAACAAGAGAGTCATCAGGAGGCTTAGCAGCGCCGACATGTGATGAAGACAAAGCGAAGAGGAAGCACATTGTGGTAACAAGCAGCTGAGGCCTTTAGTTCTGCTCTTCACACATCTTCAGCCTCCCTGCTGCTCACGACATCCAGCGCTCCGATTTTGCTTCGTTTGACTTTATTTAATGAGACAGTAATTCAATTACTCGCCAAAACAAACTCTTAATATATTGTCGAGAGGCCTTCCTACAACCTAAAAGCATGAAAGACCATTCAAAAGCATCGAGTAGTCCTCTCTGACTGTCCTCAATCAAGCTTTTGTGGCAGGAGATTTGTATTTGTTCAACTGTAGTGTTGAAATATCATCCATCTCAGTCGACGTTGAGAAACCTTATTTAGTCCTTTGAGTGTGTTTAAGAGTCACCAGAACGCACCTCCTTCAGATATTTAAAGATTTCATCAGAATCCACGGTGCGGCCTCCCCCGGTCCTCGGTGGTCTACCCTCTCGACGGACACTCCCTCACAGCTTGCTGCTCCAGCCGTCCTCCCGCTGTCTCATCCCTGCTGCACCAGATGGCTTTGAGTCACAAGTCTTGTATGTTTTTGACACTAATGAGGTTCCTGTTCTGGTGTCAAATGTCTGCGTCATCATGCAGTGATTTCATTTAAGTTGAACAGCCAACACTTGAATAATGACGCTTCACTGTGATGAATTTCCTCTGCAGGTTGATTTTCAAATAAAAAGAACTGAAACGAGAGCTGCAGCGATTAGTTGATCTCAGATGTGATGACTTGATGCGTTTATTTGTCACATTAAAGTGAATATCTGACTGTTGATGTGACAGAAAAACCTTTGAAGAGCTCACCTCGGGCTGTGTGAAATGATAACGGGAATGTTTCACTGTTTTCTGACATTTTGTAGATGAAATGATTTAATAATGAAAGTATACAGGATTTGTCTTGTACATCTCTGTGCTGAAGGTTCATTACCTGGCTGACCTGCTGCTTCGTCCTGCAGGAATAAAGTAACATATTGGACCTCGTGGGTGGGTGGGTGGAGGGAAGAAAACAAACGCACCCAAAGTGCTGACACCACAGTATGTTTCACTGAGGACTCCTGTCCAAAGATGTACCAGATTCACACCACAGGGCTTCTATTCCAACGTGTGTGTGTGTGTCCCCTGAAGCGAGAGAAAAGATTGATCGATTAGAAATATAGTCTGATTCCAGCTCTAGTCCAGTGTTCTGTACATTCATGACTTGTAGTCTTACAACATTTTATAACACACATTCACTTTGATCAGAAAAAAATGCGTCAAACTGAGGCAAAGTTCTGTTTGGTAAAATAATTGTTCATCACTGCAAGGAGTCAAACTGTACCCGACTCTGACCTCCGTACCGCTGCGGCTCTTTTTAAAGATCCTTCTCATTAATAAAGTGATGAAAAAATTCCTCCATGTCTGAATTCCTGCTGCTCAGCAGGAGAGTCGTCTCCCGAAGCCTCTGGACAGAAACAAATATATTCTTATGAGCTGTGTAAATATGGCGGGTTGAGCAGACGGGTACAGAATATGTACATAAACTGAATGAAACGCTTTCACATGAAAATGTTAAATAAAATAGTTTTCATCTGCGGCTGGAACAGAGTTTCTGTGCCGCTGGTTTCTGATCCTGTTATGAAAACTCTGGCTGCCTTCACAACCCGCCGTCACAGCTGGTTAAAATCCGTGTGTGTCATGGTTTAGGAGACTCCATGTGATCTCGGTGCATGCAGACTGAACAGCTCTGTTCCATAAAGGTCCTGTCTGAAACTGATACAGAACTTTAATTGGCACACCTTACCGTTTACCTTCTGTGAATCAAGATTCTGATCGTTAGATCTGTCCGATGGTTTGTGACGTCTTTGGTCTCGTTCACACGTAGTCGCAGCCTTTCCTTTTCTGTCTTTCTCTGTTTATTTGAACATATTTCTGTCCTTGTGCTGCTGCAACACCATAGTAGTAACTGATGATAGTAATGATGATGGTTATGATTTTGTTTAGATGTGATAGCAGGCTGTCGGACCTCTAAACTAAAGGTGTGGTTGTTGTCACGGTGTTGTGTCGCAGGAGGCTGTTCAGTCTAACACTGTAACTGCTGCAGCTCAGTGGATGAGATAAGATTTTAGCAAGTTTAGCAATTTTCCTGCCTTTTTTCTTAATCATTTGTTTATTCCGGAAAAATTTTTTTGCAATCAATGTGGATTCAAATAGCTTGTTCTGTGCGTCTGTCGGTTCAAAACGCAAAAACATTTCCTTTACGATCATATATGACGACAAAAGCACCAAATACTCACATATTCTTCACCGTGCTTTTATACGTGGCCTGTAGCCGAGTTAATTCGCTCCAAACTGGTTGATAGAAGTGTGACTTATTCACATTTCTTTTCAAAAGTTTGCTTAAAATGTGCTTGACAATTGAATGAAAACATAACTTTTGTGACATTTGTTCTGTCTGACATGTGACACATCATGTTCTGTCTTTTTTACCCTGTTTATCGTCTTGACACAGACACACACACACACACACTTTATCTCTCAACATTACTCTCATTTTAACACACTCCATCTCTCTCACACACACACACACACACTCCTCTTCATCACGCAGGAGGCCAGATGGTTTCCTGAAGCAGATGGAGAGAGTGATGAACACAGTTTGACACACACACACACACACACACACACACACTCACACTCTTTCATGTCTCTACTCAGTCTCTTTCACTCTCTCTCTCTCACACACATTTCAGCTTGTCCTCAGGTCACTTGAATATAAAAGCTGTCTGATTGGCCGGCTGTGGTCTCAACAGCGGTGCCAGTGTGACTGTGCTGACAGGTGATTGGCCGGTATCTCGCGTCACGTTGAGCCTTTTAGTGGAGGCAGAGCGGCCGCTGCAGGACTGAGACATCTATTCCGATTTTTAAGGATTTCAAATCTTAAACTCTGATTGGAGAGAATCCAGTTTTCTCCTTGTAGTCCACATCATTTTGTTTTGTAAACATTTTTTTTAAGATGGTTTTCTTTCAGAGTTGTGGACAGAAAGGGTTTTTGAGGATCTTTCCAACTCTTAAACCAGGATTATTTCAAACTGTAAAGTCTTTATTTCCTGCTCTTTGTCTGCTGAGATTTTGGGATCAGATCTTGGCAGGTATTTGTTGAAGTAAGATTGCTTTGACTCTGTTTTTTTGGGGGAGGGGGATACAGTACACCAGTGAGGGAGATCTTTATGGAAGGGTTGTCAGTTTTTATTAAATCCTGAGTGGAATTTCCGATCCTTCCTCCTTATTTCTTTCGTTTCATCTGTTGCACCTTGAATGGTGACCTGTGTGTGTGTGTGTTTATTTCCTTTGTGTTTACTGACGTCATCCCTCCGTCTCTGTCTCTCAGGTTCTGTGGCACCTCGATATCTTCAGGCGTAGTTTTCGCCAGCTGACGACTCATAAGTGTATGGAGGACTCGTGCATTTTCTGCGCTCTGAAGGTGAGAACCTCTCTTACTGATGTGTGAATCTGGTCCCGGACCAGCTTCCCTGTTTCTAACACTCTCCATGTGTCCGTATCCCCTCGTTCTTCAGAGTATCTTCGCTCAGTTTCAGTACAGCAGTGAGAGAGTTTTACCGTCGGACGCTCTTCGCAGCGCGCTCGCCAAAACCTTCCAGGACGAGCAGAGGTTTCAGCTCGGCATCATGGACGACGCTGCAGAGTGCTTTGTAAGACTACAGACACTTCATGCAGTGCTTCTTCACTCATCACTGTACAATAGTTAGTAGTGGGAGGTATTTAAAGGACAATGGAACTGTTTTTGTTGTAAACAGTTGAGGATCATTGCTGTTCTATGTGTTTCTGCAGGAAAACATCCTGATGAGGATCCACTTCCACATTGCAGATGAGACCAAAGAAGACATCTGCACAGCCAGACACTGCATCCCCCACCAGAAGTTTGCTATGACGCTCTACGAACAGGTGAGACTGAGAACAGTGTTCACCTGCCGAGTTCTTCTCCGCCGGAAACAAATTACAAAAAAACATTAAACCTGAGTGTATTGAAGTTTGTTTCTCAAAGTTTTCAGGTGAAAAAAAGTCTTCAAAATAAAACAATAAAATAAATATCTTCAAAATATAAAATCACACGATCTGTTGAGGTGTATTTTCAATATCATATCAAGCTCTTGTTCTCAAAATGTCTAAATTACAGTACCAGATGTGATGTTTACCTGTGTGTGTGTGTGTGTCAGTGTGTGTGCAGCAGCTGTGGAGCGTCCTCAGACCCTCTACCCTTCATTCAGATGGTCCACTACATCTCCACCACCTCTCTGTGGTAAGTCTTAGTGTGGGACTCTATCTTTAGCTCCTATCTCAGAAGAGGGAAATTGCCCCCCCCCCCCCCCCCCCCCCCGCACACGCACTCGTGTCGCTAGGTTACACTTCAGGGTCACCTAGGCAACCGACTTATCGCTCTCTTCATCATGGCACACACACACACAGGTGGTTTTAGTTATAAGGCTAAGTATGTTTTTGTGTGTGATTTGCATGTGATGGTAAATGTAACGAATGACAGAGACAATACCATGGAAGTCATAAACTAGAGCTGTGAAGGTAATATCTCCTCCTCGTCCTCCTCAGTAACCAGGCAGTGAAGATGTTGGAGACGAGGGAGAAGGCGACTCCCGGCATGTTCGGGGAGCTGCTGCGAAACGCCAGCATGGGAGACCTGCGCAGCTGTCCCGTGAGACATTTTCACAACAAATTATTATTCATCAAATGGTTATAGCTTCTCAGATGTAAAGATTTGCACCTGTTACATGTTCCTCCTCCTCCTCTTCTTCAGAGTCAGTGTGGTCAGCAGCTCAGGATAGCTCGTGTCCTCCTCAACAGTCCGGAGATCATCACCATCGGTCTGGTTTGGGACTCCGAGCAGTCGGACCTCGCTGAGGACGTCATTCACACCCTGGGAACCTGCCTGCGTCTCGGGGATGTATGAAGTTTTTAAACAAACACATTGATGTACATCATTGAGTCATCAGCATACAGTGTTAGAACATCAGTGAAGCTGCTTCATTGAACTCTTCTTCTCTGTGTTCTCAGTTGTTTTACAGGGTGACGGAGGAGAAGGCTCGTCAGTCCGAGCTCTACCTGGTCGGCATGGTGTGTTACTACGGGAAGCATTACTCGACCTTCTTTTTCCAGACAAAGATCCGGCGATGGATGTACTTCGATGATGCACACGTCAAGGAGGTATATTCAGACATGCATGGTGACATAAGGAGGTGTTGGTGGTAGGGCACAATGATTAAGATAATTAGTCAATCAAATATTTTTTATTTAGGGCTGGGTATCAAAATATATCGAAATAAACCAGTACCACTATACGTCAAACGATACCTGCAATCAATCCTTTTTGTGCCAAGATCTAGAAAAGAAAAATACAATTTGTAAGGTTTTGCTCGCAGCCAATCGCTGCAATCGCTCTGGGATTTAATGCGATATTTGATTGGCCCACTAATGCAGCTCAAGACAAACTTTTTAAAGTTTAACAGAAATACTTTTTTTAAAGTAGAGTTGGTGATCTTAAACAAATGTGCTTTCTTTGTTCAAATTCTCATTCAATTCACAAGATATCAAGCAGTATATGAAGGAACTGAAATGAGCTCCACCACTGGGGTATTTATTGAGGGTCATTGCCGGTATAGAAGCACAAATGTGAGTATGTGTCGGCCGTTTAAGGAAAGGAAATGACCTCATGTTGTAGTCGTGATCTTTCTCTCTCTTTCTGTTCATTCTCACACCTCTCTCTGACCTCTTTTCTTTACCTTCTTCTCCTCTTTTACTTTACTCTTTTCTATTATGGCTGTACTCTAATAACATTGATGGAATCATGAGAAATCACATTCCCCCACTCCCTCTCTCTCTCTCTCTCTCTCTCTCTCTCTCTACTGGTTGCGAAAACAAGGATATCCCTCTATTGTTGATCTGTCCAGCTGGACATGCCCGAGGGTGTGGTCAACACACACACACCACAGCTTTTGCTCACACATCTCTTTCTTTCACTTGTACAAACGCACACATTTTTTCACACTCTGAGCGGTACATGGTTTACAGACGGGTCGGAGTTTTGGGATTTCGGGACGTCCTGTTAGATCTGAGCAGATCTGGAGGTGAACGAGGACTTTTCTTTTTTGGTGGTGCTGGGAAAATGGAGTAAACGCTGAAATAACAAGCGGGAAGATTTGTTTCACAAACAAAACATACAGACAGAAAGCAGGAAGACGACATTTTCCTTTCCAACAGCCTGATGAAACCGCCTCCAAAATTGCAGCTGCCGTCACTGTTTTAGCTGCCGAGCAGTGTTTTCGAGGTGAACAGGACGTCTTTACTGCGGCTGGTAAATTCATTTCCGACAATGGTTTGATGTGGAAAAGCTTATATATATATATATATATATATATATATATATATATATATATATATATATATAAAGGATAATACTATTTCTCAACATGTGGTCAGTAGGGCTTAGTACTGTTTGTCTCTACCTAGGTTAAAATACCTTTATTTGGGTACTTTAAATCCCTAATTGAATCTAATTAGGTTCAACCTTTAACACAATTTTAAAAAGTAAAAAAAATACCTAAAACTCAAAGATTCAATTGAGATCTGAATTTACTCTTTTGTTGTCTGTGACGGCACAATTAGTCTTTTTAGTGATACTTTAGTGAAACTTTTAACATCAACCTGAAAATGAACTGCGCAGCAGAAGATATGAAATGCTGATTCAACATTAGAGGTGTGAGGCTACGCAGAGGTCCCGGTTTCAGCTTGTACCGTGTCCTTCAGGCTTCATTCTCCGCTGTGTTTTTGTCGCTCCCCTTCAGATTGGTCCCAAGTGGAAGGACGTGGTTTCTCGCTGCATCAAGGGCCACTACCAGCCTCTGCTGCTGCTGTACGCTGACCCGCGGGGAACGCCGGTGTCTGTCCAGGACCTGCCCTCCCGCTTCGACCTCCACCACCTCAACAAGGCCTGTTACGACAGCGAGGACTCGGGTAACTACAACACAGCTAGGAGTCGTAGTAGTAGCACAACCGCAAACATTCAGGTAACTAAACCAGAAACGGTAGTACTTGTTGTTGTAGTAGTAATAGTACTATGGCAGACAAGACTGAGGGAACTAAAAGAAAGCTAACCGTTAGAGGAGTAGTTGGAGGAGTAGTTGTAGCAGCATTGATGTTCAGGCGTGTCTGATATGATGTATGTTTGTGTGTGCGTGTATATGAGCACATCCCCACTGACGCCTCGACTTGTTTACTAATCCCATCCCCCTCCACCCGCTCGGCCAGGCCGCGAGCAGTCAATCTCCAGCGACACTCGCACCGATTCGTCGACGGAGAGCTACTCGTACCGACGGCCCTCCCACTCGCACCATGAGTCCCAGGCCAGTCACTACTCTTCTGACTCCCAGGGAACCATCATCTGCACCGAGCGCCCCGACGGACCCCTGCACACCTCGCGCTGCAGCCTGGATACCGTAGGTGGGTGGCAGGAGAAAAAGGTGCCCGGGTGAAGTATAGGAGGCTAGAAATGAGATGGTAGTGAGGTACAGTAATGCCTCCAGTGAGGCGTTGGTTGGAAAGTTCAAGAGATGAGATTGAGGGACGGATGTGCCTGACGATCTTCGGAAGGCAAAGAATACATTTGATTGTATTGTTTTTATTTTCCTGTACGACCTTGCTGTGCAGTCATTCACGCTCTGCCATTCGTCTTTACTTTGTGTCGCATGATGTGGTGACCATGCTGTAAACATCTGTTACCATGCTTCTTGTCGCTAAGGCCACGTGACGGACAGTGAGCAGCACCAGTCTCTGAGGAAGGGAGGCGGGGCCGGGGATAGGAGGCGGAGCTCTAGCCGCCACCGGCGATCTAAACTCGACAACGAAGCCCCGTCGGCTGGTTACCACAGTGAGGGTAGGCAGGGGTGTTTGTGCTCATCAGGGGCCGGGGCACAGGGGCCGGTCACAGGGCAGAGAGGAAACTACTGGGCAGACTATTGAACACGTTGAACGAAATTCAACCAACACTGGATTTTTGATGTTGAAAATGATATATCTGCTTGTATTTAAGGATCCCTTCAATTTGGTTGTTTTAGGAGCCGTCTTCCATATATATATATATATATATATATATATATATATATATATATATATATATATATATATATATATATATATATATAGCGTGCGTCACATTTGAGAGCTGAAAAAAATAAACTTTTACATCTAATACATAAATTATACCAATAGATTAGGAAATGGGAAGTAGGATTCAATGAAATACAGTTTTGTGACCACAGGAGGAGCACTTGTGTTGCTGTCATCATGTTTTATTATTCAATCATTTGTTCTCTCTTCCTTCATTAATTTCTGCAGTCACTCTAATGTAATCTTACTTTTCAACTTGTCTCTATATATTTAGTTTTTTTTACCTTTCTTTCGTTCTCACTTGTCTACTTTGTTACAATTTCTTCCTCCTTTTCTCCTCTTTCTGTCCTCTTTGCTTCTCTCCCTCTCTTATCCTCATTTCCTTCCTTTTCTCACTCTGCTCCTCTGTCTGTTCCTCTTTTCTCCCCTTTTATCTCCCTCCTGTTACTCTCTTAACCCCCTCTCATCTTTCCTCTTTCCTCCCCCCAGGAGAGACGTTAAAGGAGCAACAGGTTCCTCGTCACCTCCCCAAACCTTCCTCCTCCTTCTCATCCTCAACTAGTCGCCTCAGAGACTTCAAAGAGACCATGAGCAACATCATTCACAGCCGACCCCTCTCCTCCTCGTCCTCCTCGTCTTTACCGGCTGCCGTCCTCGCCTCTGAAATCCACTCCTCCACCGACAACCACCACTATCCTGCCACCATTTCCTCTCCCTGCCCTTCCTCCAATAAACCCCATGACTGGGAGGCCGACAGCACCAGCAGCGAGTCCAAGTCCAACTGCTCGGGTGGAGCGGGTTCAGGGAGATACCGGCCAGCGTGGAGGCCCCGCAGGGAGGCACTCAACATCGACAGCATCTTCAATCGTGAGAGGCGAAGGCAGGCAGGATACAGCCCGCTCGGAGCCTCCCTGACCAACGACGGTGGGGCTCCGGCCTCAGAGGGAGCAGACGCCTCCTTCCCGGCCCAGGAGGAGGCGAGGTCTGTCAGGCCAGGCTCCTCCTGGACTCTTCCCACCACCTCCAGCAGCCATAGAGGAGGTGAAGGTAGACCTGCAAGTGAAAGGGGAAGTGCAGGACGTGCAGAGCTGCCTCCTCCTCCTCCCCCTCCTCCCAGGCTGATCCAGAGGATGGAGAGCGGATATGAGAGCAGCGAGAGGAACAGCAGCAGCCCAGTCAGCCTGGACCTGAACTTGGGCGACAGGTGAGCTCACAGAAGGTTCTGGTCCAGAGCAGTTGGTCCACTGATGAAGGCCCTGTGATTTAAGTCATATATTAACTGTCTCTCTCTTGTCTTAAGGGATTGTGTCAGGAAGAAGCCTTCCTCCTCCTCCTCCTCTTCCTCAGGACCAGCATGGAGGAACATCAGGTCAAAGAGCAGTGGAGCTTTGCTGCAGGAGCTCAGCTCTTCCAGCAGGGGGAGCCTCGGTACGAGTCCGAACACTTTTCATCTGAATTAAGGGAAAGGAAGCCAGATACATTGTTCCATCTGTTGTGGATGTTTCACTGAAACTGACACTAATTTCCATCTTGCTGTTGGTCAGAGAGACAAATCATCTTGTCAACCAGTCAAACTGGAATCAGCTGACAAATATTGAATCAGCTGATCTGAATGTCTCACTATAGGCTGTTTCATTGCCATAGTTCCCAGTGATGACTGTGTGTGTGTGTGTGTGTGTGTGTGTGTGTGTGTGTGTGTGTGTGTGTGTGTGTGTGTGTGTGTGCGTGTGCGTGTGCGTGCGTGTGTGTGTGTGTGTTAAGCAGCGCCCTCGGTTGGCCGCAGCGAGCTGGACGAGCTGCAGGAGGAGGTGCAGAGGAGAGCGAGGGAGCAGGAGCAGCACCGCCTGCAGGAGAAGGAGAAGGAGGCGGCGCTCGGCTTCAACCCCCGACCCAGCAAGTACTTGGACCTGGACCAGCTGCAGATCCAGGGTACAGACACACACACACACACACACACACACTTGTAATGCTTTCAATTTCTATGTATTAACAATGCATCATGGGAAATGTGGACTCAACTTTCTCTGGAAGAGGGAATATCAGTAAGTCAACAGAGATTTAGTCCACCACTGATCCAACTGTCAGTCATCTGGTGTGTGTGTGTGTGTGTGTGTGTGTAGGTGTGTGTGTGCGTGTGTGTCGTACAACAGGAATGTTCCTCATTGAGCAACTGAACGGGCCCGACTTAGCCGCCACACAAAAGACAGAATGACCCACGCAGTAATAAAGCCTGTGTGTGTGTGTGTGTGTGTGTGTGTGTGTGTGTGTGTGTGTGTGTGTGTGTGTGTGTGTGTGTGTGTGTGTGTGTGTGTGTGTGTGTGTGTGTGCGCACCCAGGCTGCTCTCCACTTTATACTTGTTATGTCGTTTGTTGTTTTTGAGATTTTGCAGTTGATTTTGAGCCGATTGCGAGTATTAATTGCCTTTCTTTAAGGTACATTTCTGTCAATCAACACAGTCCCTCAACATCTCTACAAATAAACAATGAATGGAGTCTTAACGGATGTGATGCTCTGTCGTTCATTCACCGTCTTCTGCTGATGTCAGTCTGAGAGCAGATTGTCAGAATTATTGGACCTCATGCAAGAACATTCTTCGTATTCTTGGATTAACTTTCTCTTACTTTTTTTCCGTACGATGGGCTTGTACGAGTGTGCCGTTGCTATTGTTAGACGACATGAATACATTTAGAAGTATATAATCCTGTAATTCAAATTGAAGAGACAAACAGGATAATTTCAACATAATTATGAAGTGTAATTTATATACATGGTGTTTTCATTCTCAAAATGTCTACAAAGTAAGAAATTCTAATCCAATGGTGAAAAACCTAGTTGCACATGGCTCCTACAACAGGTCTGGAGCAGAAGAGAAGAGGAAATTCAAAATAGGAGAAAATTGGGGAATAAGGAGAGTTTTGTACAAACTACTTCAGAACAATCTGTTCCTACGAGTGGTTCCCGCATGAGGCCCATTGTTCCAATTAGAAAATGTAAAGGTGCATTATGACACTGAGCTGTACATTGACACTTTCAGAAGGAATTGGATGCCTTCCTCGTCACTGAGCTGCAAAATCATTAAGTGTGCATGTGTTCGTCCTGCAGGTAAAGGTGATGGCTTTGAGAGATGCGTGTCAGAGGCAGAGCTTCTGCTGGACCAGTCAGTGCGTCTGGAGCAGGCGGGCGAGGTTGCTTCCGTGCTGTCGGCTGTCAACGAAGCCGTCTGTAAGCTCCTCCCACTCCCCCCTTGCCACACACGCAGACACATTCAGTACCTCAGACCAAATAAACACTGTGAATGAGGTCACCACACCCCCTGCCCACCAACCCTCTGCTTTGTTGCTAATGTCAACCAGGGCCAGCACAGTGGCCTACTGATGACTGCTTGACATCAGCCAATGAGATTCCAATGTATTTGTGTCTCACCGAGGATTGCACACACACACACACACACACACACACAGCCCCGCTGGTGTTGTTTCTGCAGCATGACACACAAAAACCTGACAGCAACAAAAACATGAAGAAATGCAAAACTATGCTGAGACATCAACAGACAGATTGAAAAACATCAAATATTAGAAATCTAAGGGATCAAAAATAAAGACGAGAAGAAGTTTAGACAATCTTGATCCATCCATCTTGCCCGTCAGATCCACGACTTCACTTTACCAAGTTAATCTCTGGGAACATGGAGACATCAACTAGAAGTCCAGTGAGCAGTCGTACAATTACATCAACAAACTTCCACCTGCACAGCTGACCAATCTTTCATTAAGAAAAATGGTCAGAAGGGGGAATCAGGGCCCAACGTCGGTTTGATTCTCGTGTAGTGTTTGAGTTCATTTTGGCCGACATGTTTCTTTATAATTTTGTTAATTTAACATTCTGTCTGAATATAATTTCATCATTGAGAACCAAACCTGAGTTATTGATCTTTCTCATACACACACACAGTCTTCATGTCTGATATTTGATTTTCTGTCAGGTGTATATTTGCTTTTTAAGATTTTTGCATGAAATCATCATAACAAGTTATTTTCGACATCTTTCTTTTGTTTCCTCATTTATTCTTTCCTCTCTTTGTTTTTTTTGTTTTGTATGTTCTGTTGACATGTTACCCGGCTGCAGCCAAACTGCAGCTGGTGGCAGCTGAGGGCGGAGCTAGTAGTCACAGCCGGCTGCAGCGCTGCATGAGGAGAGCCCGCAGCCTGCAGCAACGCATGCAACTGCAGCAGCAGCAGGACTCAGAGGCAATCAGACAGCAACCGCAGCAGCAACAGGAGGAGGGGCAGCAGCTGCAGGAACAGCCCAGGTACCACCTGTAGTCTGCTCAGCCAATCAGGAGTAGCATTAGCGCTCGGCAACGTCACGTGTGTAAAATATAAAATTCGTTCTCTGTTTTACAAACTGGTAAAGCATCCAAACAACGCTCATTTATAATAACATTTTAGAGATGCACTTATTAGCTTTCTTTCGGCGACTGAGATGATGGATTTCAACCTCATGTCTGTGTGTATCCATCCGCCCTGTACTCCTGTGCAGTGCCTCCTACTATAGTGCAGGTTACCGCCTACGATTGGTGAGCACAGGTTCTGGTCTCAAAGTGGACTCGCAGTCTAGGGTGGCAGGAGCCTAGTATGTTCGGCCGCATTATTTACAGCTGAAGAAGAAGAAGAAGAACATACTCCTGAGAGTCAGCGAGAGCAGAGGTACCACAGAGTTCTGGTTTTCGTCTCTGCCCAAGACTTCATGAAGCTTAACCCAGTCAGTGCAACAACTGTAATGAGACATATTCAAGAAGACTGATGCAATCTGACTGCAGCCAATCCCATTGAGCGTTGAGATGACACCTACATCAGTAATGACATACAACCCCTTTTAAGATCATGAAATCAGCAGCATTCAGTATGTTGTTTTCTATTCTGGTCCAACATTTTTAAGTTGTGACTGTAATGAACACTGCAGCCTGCAGGGGGCACTAGCAAGAAATAGAGTTGATGTGGAGAGAAGTGTTGTCGTGACCACTCGCTCATGTGAGTGTGAGCCATGGTGAGAGATGGTCAACACTCCAGGAAACAGCCTCCTAAACACACACTGACACACACAACGAGCCCGAGCTCTCGAATGAAACCATCTGTTCCAAACATACTGCAGGCCAACACTTCCCCTCTCTCTCTCTCTCTCTCTCTCTCTCTCTCTCTCTCTCTCTCTCTCTCTCTCTCTCTCTCTCTCTCTCTCTCTCTCTCTCTCTCTCTCTGCAGTGAAAAGCCTCTCTCGCTCCAAATACTTTTGACAGAGAGACATGGCGTCCAGTCAGCTGCCAGTCAGGACCAACAGGCCCCGCCTCTCTCTCCCTGCCTTGTTAAGCCCCTCCCTCCCAAAACAAACTCAGTGTCTGACACCGGCTCCAGCGCCGGGGCCCCTACAGGTATACCCAGAGACAACAGCAGGACCGGAGGCCCCTGCTTTCTCTTTGGGAAACCCCTCACCAACACCAGGTCCCTCCCTGCCCTGTGCGTGGACACCTGGGAGCAGAGCCCCCTGGGAGACTTGGCTCCACCCCCTCCATCTGAGGAGGCGGAGCATCCTGCCCAGTGGACCAGAACGCTCCCTGTCTCCATCCCAGCACAGGCCCCGCCCCCACCCAGGCCATATTCCCAAACCCCTTCACCTGTTGACACCAATGACACGTGTCATCTGATGATGGAGGAGGCGCCTAATTCCACCCGACATCCACAGACCACGCCCCCTACCGCTAGCCCCAGGGTTGCCCCACTGCCATCCTCCTACCCAGTCAGGAACTGGTCCTGCTTACACCTGGACCCATGTGATGTTGTCGATTCTCCCGTTGACCCCCCAATCAGCTCCCCTCTTTACTCAACCCCAGACTCCCCTTCCAATGCCCTCCCTCCGCCGGCTGTGAGCTGGCCCGGCCCGCCCTCCTCTCCGCCCCCCAGTCAGGACTACAGAGCAGCCCTGCCTGTGGAGCGCTGGGCGGAAAATGTCAACAGATACTACGGCTCCCAGAATGCACCAGGAGGGGGAGAGGCGGTGCGTGGTGAGGAGCTCTCTGAGCTTTCGGAGCTCTCGGAGCTGGACTCTCTGTACCAGGCCAGTCTGTTGGCTCCCAGCATGCACCGGGGCAGTCGTGGAGTCAGTCCTCAACCAACCAACAACAAACCAGGTAGTTACTGCAGAAATACGTTAAGTTCAGCTCAGGCATCCAAACCTCCAACAACAGGAGAACTCCGTGAATACTTTATATATTGTGTTTTAAAGTAATATCTCAAGTTAACTTGATGTTCCTAATTGATGCTAAGCTATCGTCAAAAAAACTCAACACTAATTAAAGCAGGGGGATGATTTGTCAGGATTATTTCCCTGTGAGATCTGCAGCTACAGACAACTTTTACTGTTAGTGCTGCATCCACTATAGATAATAACGTGTGTGTGTGTGTGTGTGTGTGTGTGTGTGTGTGTGTGTGTGTGTGTGTGTGTGTGTGTGTGTGTGTGTGTGTGTGTGTGTGTGTGTGTGTGTGTGTGTGTGTGTGTAGGTGTGAGGAGAATGCTGTCAGGATCTGGACGGTCCAAAACACCAACGGCTGAGCTCGAGAAATACGCCTACAGAACACCCGTCACAACTCATAAGGTACGACTGACTGTGTGTGTGTGTGGCAGTTTTACGACTGCTCCATGAGCTCAGTTTCTTTTATTAATGTCTTAACATGCCTCTCTGTGACTTAAGTCTGATTACATTTTAGGTCTTGCCGTTTTTTTAACGATTTTCTTTCAAAGAACAAAGATAAACAAACGGGAAGCAAAACCCACACTTACCAGACCTCGTGGCCCGCTGCTGAACTGTGCTGCAGGCTAAAGGTTCCAGGCTACATCAGCTTCTGAAGCATACTCTGCTTTATGGCCTATTTTACTCTGAATGGGACCATGATTCACAAAATGAACGTCATGCTGTATTTAAGAAGACTTGAAACTAGAGATTGAGACAATAAACTCTGGTAGAATGTTAACTGAGGTAAATAAGTGAGGCGTAGAGTCATTTTCTTCCATAGACTTCCATCAAATCTGACTTATTTTTGCAACTAGAGGAGTCTCCCCCTGCTGGCCATGAGAAACATGCACGTTTAAGGCACTTCTGCATTGGCTTCACTTTTCAAACCCAAAGGTTAACGCCTGACTGGAACACGCCGCAATGTCCAACTGAACTGTGGGTAGTTGAGTTGCATTGTCGATAATGTAGGAGGAAGGTTCTGACGAGGAAGAAGAATGAATGGGGTTTCATTTTGTGGGTATTTATTTTCTGCGTTTTGGTAATTGTTTATGGATGAATAAAATGAACCCTTGATACCAGGAGGAAAATAATTATCTTGATAAAGTGAAGTTTGTAAAAATGTTATTCCCCGCTGCCCGCTTACCTCTGTGCAGTTGCCGTCAGGTGAAGACGAGAGCTACAGCGCAGCTAACCTGCGACGCATCGCCCGCAGCCTAAGTGGAAGCGGCATCGGGTCACGACCCCAAAACCTCAGCCCCTCCGACAGCTGTGTAAGTTACACACACACACACACACACTGTCGACTGATTTTCATTGAACATCCTGCTGCAGTGTTTGTACGATGTAACTGCAGCCTGGTTCACTTTCTGAGCAGCAAAACGCATGTTAGACACTTAAAAAGGGCCACTTATATACAGTTGTCCACAGCAGTACATTGTTTTGTTCCACTGCAAGTCGTGCTGAATGGTAAATATCAATCCGCCTGTCTGCTGCTGGAGTGCTGTACATGTGCATAAATGCCTCTACAGCAGTAAAACACTTCTGTGTGAAACCCTGTGAACATATAAAACTCTGTACAGCAGCAGCCTCTGCTGCTCTACAGAACCTCTTTCTCTCAGACTGCCTCTTCTCAGCTGCCGCTGTCGTTCAGCCATCTTGTATTCAGCCCTCAGGAATCGCCTCGGGCCAGCGCATTAAAGACTGATCGCTGATTTAGTCTTCCATTCAGCTTTTAACCTTGGCACTGCGAGGCGAAGCCGGCCAGATCTGAACCGACAACTGAGGTTTGACTCCAGATATCCAACTGTCAAATCCTCCGTCTGTGGGAGGAACACTTCAGCCGGAGGATTTCATTCCTCAGTGATGGAGGGTCGATTGTATCTGTTAAAGGCCCACTGCAACATTGAACTCACACGGGAGGAGTATTAAACTAAAAACAAGGTGAACTCTGACCTGCAGTCAGTGAGCCGCATAAATGATTTAACCGCTGACATGAAGAAAAATCGGCTCTGTTTCTTTAATGCAGTTCTGAACAGTTGAACGGCATTAAAGCCCTCACTTATCACCATTTACTGCTGACGCCACACAAATTGACCCGTCAGTTATCCGTCAGACCTGCTTTATAGTAACAACTGTACTGTTCTGGTTCACTCTCACCGCTCTCATAGCGCTGTGTTCTGAGAAGTAAATAGAAAGCCAAAACAAAGGGGACAAATCAGTAAATGCAGGTTTGCAGTAAAATAACTCCTCCTCACCTTTTTTCCATTTCTCAAAAAAGAAACTTGCATCTTCGAGATACAAGGTTTTCACAGGTGTCTGGATTTTATTTTGTGCCATTTTTCACGGTTTTTCCCATCATGTTAACTTGTTTACATTTGTATTCCCTCCTCTATTTTTTGTTGATTCCCCACCATCTTAATATTTACTTCTCTCCATCCTTTTGACATCTGTTGTCACTTCCCATTCTACGTATTTCTTTTTCTTTTCTGTCCCGTGTTCCTCTTTTGTTTTATCGTCCTCCTCGTCATCATCTTTATACCCTTTTATTTCTTACCTCATTTCTTACCTTCCTTTTCCCATGTTTTTACTCCTCCTCCATCTTTCTCCATCACATCTCCTCCTTGTTATTCCCTTTCCCATTCTTCCTCCATCATCATTTTCTTTTATCTCTTTTTTTCCATCCTCTTCGCCCTGAAGGAGCCCCCTGTGCCCAGGCCCCCCCTCAGACACTCTTCCTCCTCCCTCCTCCGTCGCCCAAGTGCCTCCTCCCTGCACGTCCCCTCCTCCTCCCCCTCCTTCACTACAGACCCCTCCTACCACCACCACCACCACCACCTCCTCCAACACCACCAACCCCGACACCACGGCCCCCCAGCTCCTGCACCTCCTCCACAGCACCCTCCCATGCAGACATCACGGCCCCCGAACTCGGGCCTCTCCTCCTGGGGACACTCAGGTAACATACTGGCCCTTCACCTCCACCAGCACCACCCAAACCACAACAACCAGCAAATAAATGTTGTTTGAAATTCCCCAAGCATTAAAACATCAATTCACTGATTTCTTCATTCTTTTTTTATGTCATGACGTATCTAATGTAACTTTATTTACTTAGTGACCGCAACAGATTTCATTACCTCTGTACTGGCTGAGGATGGACACTGTCAACGTTTTGTTAACAAAACAGATTTTCTGCATTGTGTTTTAATTGCGTCTCCTCTTCCTCTTCCTCTTCCTCTTCCTCCTCCTCAGGAGCTGGACCGAGCCTCCAGCAGCAGTTTCTGGTTTTGTCTGACAGGCATCCGGCTGCCTCAGGTCAAAGCCTCCACAGCGTCGCGTTGAGTTACGGCACTTTGCCCCGGGCTCCTCGCCGAGCGCCTCCTCCCTCCTCCTCCACCGCCTCCCTCCCGAGACCCAGAGCCGGCTCCGGTCCTGCCCCCCAGCCGCCAGGTCCACAGAGTCTCTACGCCACCCTTTCCCACCCTCGCCGTTCTGCCAACACCACCACTAACGGTCACTACCGGCAGCCATCGCTGCCCGGTAACGTCAACGGATCCATCCGTTACGCTCCGCACCACCTCAGGGGCCCGGGGGAGGCCCCCGCCCAGCCGCTCCGCCTGGACGTGCCCCCTGAGACCGACTGGCGGCGTGACGCCGACTACAGGACTGTCAGCTCCGCCTGGGACCCCCGCGCCGCCCGCCACCACCAGCCCCTCCAGCGGGCCGACTCCCACCAGCCTCCCCGGCCCCGCAGGGACCCCCAGCTCTGCTCCCTCTGCCAGCAACTTCCTGCTGAGCCGCCACGCCCCTACTGTCAGTCCTGTGGCGCGTATGTGGCTCGATTCCGCCAGGTCAGCTGATCCGGCCTGAGGCTCACGTCCAGGCCCCCCCCCCCCCAGAGTCCTGTTCCAAATGTATCCATCAAGATGAAGATTGTTTTTCTTTCTATTTAAAATGTGCCAACATTTCTTTGAATCCAATGCTGCCCATACTCCTGTCATCACCTTGGTGGATATCTCACTTTGGAATAAAGCTCTTGGTTCTCATGTCTGCAGCATCATCTGGGGAAACAAGCCGATCGTCACTAAGACCTTTTCACAACAGTCTCCAGTATAGTTTCTTCTCTCCTGTATCTGTTCCCCCCGAGAAGCAACTAATTCACACCAATTCAACCGTTATCCTCCATGTTTTCCACCCGGCCCGTCTCGCCCGGTTCTGCCTCGTCTGGACGCCCACCACAAGGCCACAAAGTCAAACATTATCACACAGACGGATTTCCTGTTTCCAATCTATGAATGTCTGCTGGAATTAAGCACATATTCGATTTGTAATCCAGAGAATGCACCGTGATGCATACCAGGACCACGAGAAGAAGGCTGACGGATGATGATGATGATGAAGGACAGAACTGAAAGAACATGAAGACATTGCTGCTAACATACTGTCTGTTAAAACCGATAACGGTTTGATCAAAATATGAGGACAAACTTGCATCAGTAATCAATTAGAGTCTTCATCTGCTGGGTGTCAGATTGATGATACACGTGAGCAGCATGTTTATTTAATGGTAAGAAGACAACCTGAGAGCGGTTGAGTTTTTTAGTTGAAAAAAGAATGGTTTAATAATCCAAAACTATTTTGATAATTGATTAACAATTTAATTTACTTTCCAAGTCAAAATACTAAAACAACTCATCATTCCAGGTTCTAAAATGTGAGAGTTTGCTGCTTCTTTTGGTCTTGCATGATCATAACTTCAATATCTTTTCTTTTGTCCAACCGGCCGCCCGGAACTACTTTTAATACTTATTAACTCATAATTTAGTGACTCTGAAATCTGCACTACACACTTCAAGTTATGTGAATCACATTTCAGTTTCTATTTCAAATGTGCCAAAACATGTATTTTGAAAGGTTATAAGCATGTTGCAGATGTGGCATTATTTTTTTTAACTGATTACATTTCTTTGCATTCATCACAATTTTTACAACACAGAAAATCGTGATAAATGCTTCAGAACAAATAATTCCCAACATTCACTTTGACGAAGTGTTTGTTGATTTCAGTTTATGCAGAGCTGCAACTTATAAAACACTTTCGTTGTTGATTTAATTATTTTCCCAATGAATCGGTTAATTAGTTTCGTCAATAAAATCACAGAGGACGGAGAAAGCTAGCAGATATGCACATCAGTGGAGCTGGAACGAGGGGATTGTTTTGATAAAAAATTACAAAAAAACGATGGCGTGATTATCAAATTGCTGCCGCTTGATTTTTCTGATTGATGTCGTGAAATTGTAGATAATCAGCTTATCATTTGAGCTTCAGTGACTCTGACACCTGGTGGGAGAATAACGGTTTGAGATAGTTCAGTTGAAGATCGATGTGTCTGTTTTTGTGATATTCTGATCTTCGATGCAGCCGAACAGACGTTTAGTTTCAAATGAAGGACATCGAGGCACTGAAGGAAGTTGAAAAGCTGCTTCTTTTCTGCCGCTTGTGTCTCAGAATATAAATCTACTTATTACTCTATTTATTTTTGTAGACTTGTCAGACTGAGTTGTGCATAGATGAAACTATTCTACCTGAATATACTCTATTACTATAGTCTAATTTTCTAAAGGTAGTTAGTCGCCTTGTTTGGGATGTGGAGCCTTCTTATACTGTACACAAGGCTGTTAGTGATTAATAACTAAAGCTTTTATTTTGACAGCTAATATTTAGCATGATGTTTTATTATAGCCTTGAGAGACTTTGGTGTACATTTACTGTCACAACAATATATGCAGATCTTTCTTAGCGCAGCAACTCGACTGCATTTAACCCTAATAACTATTTAGTGCACTTCAGAAGTGTTGAAGATAGATTGATTTCATGTGCTTGTTGCTGGTTTCTGTTGACAGTCTCCCGTTGTTGAGGGAGATGCTCTGCGTTTACGTTCACGGGCTTGTTTTTGTACTCCGTCTTTAGATCGGTTTGATAGATTCATGAAGGAACGCCTTTAAACGAGAATGCTGTTTTAATAACTTCTGCAGAGCTAATATGTCCTACTGCCACGAACTCAGAGGCTGCTCCAGCTGAGCGGAAAATACACAGAAACTGGAGTCAAACATTCATTGTGAATCATTTCACCTGAAGACATTGGGAGTTATAGTTTAAGAATAACAAAGAACTAAATATTAACTGATTAGTTATTCCTGATTCATTGATTCTCCATCGCTGAAGCCACAATGTCGCTCTGAACTCCTCTGTTTTTAGACAGACAGGATGTCTACGTTACAGAATATACATTTTATTTGAATTGAATTCGAGTTCAGACCAGTCCTGAGTTCATAATGATAGTAATGAAGTTATTTTTTCACCATGTCAAAGTTGACGGGCTGTTTGTTTTTGCTTTGCCAGATTTTATTTTGTTGATTTTTGGTATATTTTTTATGCATATTTTTCTACATTGTAGACTTAACAGAGATGATACGATGATTAAAATGTTTAAAGGAAAAGTGTCTGATTTATTTCAGGAGGAAATCATCAGCTGTTGAAGCTGCTGAGTCACAATTTGCACATCCAACACCAGAAACAAATGATAAGAATTAGAAAAATCAATTTTCCAAACACAGCTTGGCAGCAGGTGCCTCAGTGTTTCCTCCACATGTTGAATCAGTGTTCAGATGTTTTTCCTGAAGTCAAAGTAGTTTTACCACAGTGTAGAAATACTCTGATACAAGTGAAAGTCCAAATCTTACTCACTGACTTTTGTTGCCATACTATCCCATGACCTTTTGACCTTTTTCATGACAAACTTTACGACGTACTACGATACAATGGTTTCATTCCACTTTTTTGACATAGTATACTACGTTTTTGTGACTTCTTTTAACGTACTATACTATGATGTTTTTTGACATACTATTCAATGACTTCACAACTTTTTTCGACATGCTATACTATGACTTTATTACTTTTTTTGCCATAGTATACTGCGACTTCTTTTAACGTACTATACTATGTTTTTCGACATACTATTCAATGACTTTACAACTTTTTCGACATGCTATACTCTGACCTTTCTGTGCCTTCTTGCAACAGACTTACTATGTTTTTTGACATGCTGTACTATGACTTTTGTACGACTTTTTTTTACAAACATACTATTTTATGGCTTTTTTCATGATATTTTACATCACTTTGTATCATGGACAATACAGCAACTTCTGTAGATAAAACATTTTTATTAAGTTACACACTGACCGTTTAGATAAGAATGTTCTGTCGCCTGACTTTTCTATAAACACATTCATGACTTTGTTTACACCAACAAACGGCTCAGCTGTTCCTTTATATAAATATATATAACATATACTGCTCTGTGTTTTTACCTTACTATACTGGTACTTTACAAACATTACACATACAGGTGACTTTAGATACAAACATGTCTTTATGTAAAATTAAAACAATTCCCTTAAAAGACAGACGATGCGATGACTTTTACAGCCTCAGAGAGAAACTGTCGGCAGCAGCTGATCTGTGGTCAGGTGTGTTTCTGAAGCTGAGCAGAGGAAGCTGAAGAATAATTAGGACTTCAGGTTAAAGTGACACTGCAGGGTCAACAGCGCGTGAGAGTCAAGTGTAACAGTAAGCAGACCAACCAGATAAATCAAACACTTCTGACTTATATTATCCTCAACCGGTTTGGGGCTTGAGTCAGGATGTGGTTAGCCTAGCTTAGGATGAACACTGAAAGCAGGGGCAGACACCGAGCCAGGCCAGCTGTTTTCTATGTGCTTCTGGTCTTTATGCTCAGCTAAGCAACTGCCGACTCCAGCTCTGTACTGAACACAAAGACACCGAAACAAACAGTTCGAAGCTTTGCTTGAAGTAAGTGGCAATGGGAGCGAGTTGGAAGACACAAACGAGGAAACTGAGAACATGCAGTTGAATCTCAGTGGAATTGTTTCTTTGAATTTCTTTCAGACCTGTTCTAGTTTGACAAGTCGGAGGTATGGCTATCAAGATTTCAGCCTGCAGATTCATCAGAGCTGAGTGGTGGTTTAAGGGTTGAGGGTGCTTTGGAATATTCCTCCACTAACTGTTTGAATATGTTTTAACTCCCAGAGTCTCTGATCAGTGTCTTTCCTCCAGCCATCAGATGGTCCGGTGGAGCAGCAGTACGGTGAACACATTGTCCTCTGACTTCGTCCATACCGCTCCCTTCAGCTCCAGCCTCACCTCTTCCCCCTCCCTCAGCGGCAGGAGGCCCACATCGGTGACCGGCCCAGCAACTGTCACCTCCCGGCGGTGTAGAGACACCGGAGTTCCGCCTGAGCCCCTCCTCAGGACCACGTGCGTGGGACCAGGCCTCAGGTCCAAGGTGAGGACGAACAGGTAGATCCCGTTCAGCGGAGCCGCGAAGGTGCCGGTGTCGGAGTAGAACTGACCCCGGTTCAGTGATGCTTCAAACACGATGATGCTGTTCGAGACGCTCAAAGGAGATCCGGCCACAAGCAGCAGGGAGTCTCCCGATAGGCTGGGCGGGACAGGAGCAACACCTGGAGAGGAAAGGAGGGTCAGGAGTCTGTACAAGGTGGTCTCTTGATGAACCACAAGCAAAAACAAGAGCAAAAACCTCACTGAAAAAGTAAGAGAGGTTTAGGTGGAGAAACCAGTCTACACTCACCTGAGGTCTCCCTCCTGCTCCGATGGCTTCCTCCTCTTCCTGATCCTCCTCCTCTCTTCTTCTCTTTCTTTCCGTCTTTGTTCTTCACCAGCTGCCACAGTTTGTCGAGCTCCAGCGTGGCGTCCGATCCCACCAACACTTCGGCGTTGCTGAAGACGTTCTTGAACACCCTCAGGTGTTCCTCCAGCCCCCTCTTCAGCCACATCACCTCCACCTGCAGTTTAGACTCCACGTCACCGGGCGGCGCCTCCTCTAGCCGGAGCACCTTCAGCCTCAGTTCCTCCACTGTTTTCTCCAGATTCCACAGATCACTGCCGTCTCCTCCGTGCTGCGGACGCCTCCCCTCGGGGTGCAGGAGGAGCTGGCGCTCACGGGCTGGAACTCCACCGCTGTTCACCCTCATGCTTCCAGGGAGCCAGTCGTCAGAGGGAAGATGGGACGAGGAGGAGGAGGGCCGGTCAGCAGATGGCACCTCCTCTCTACTCCCTGGGTAGAAGACGGACAAATAAATAATTAAGGCAACACATTCCTTTAATCTGCAGCCTTAGATTTTATTTCTCCAGGATGTATATCCTTGCAGGGGAAGTTGATCATTTTTGTTATCATTTTGGTTGTGGAGTCGTTGTAGTTTCTCCCCGCCGCCACTAGATGCTGCTACAAAGCTGTATTTGACTCACAGCTCGGACTAATTTAACACAATACTCACATGATGTACATTAAAATATGGTTGTGAAGAGACTAAATAAATATATTTATTCATATTCCTCATGTATGTAAATGTTTACTGACATTCTTGTTTTGTAATTAGTGTTTGTTACATGTTGGGAATAAACTGAAAACGCTCTATGAAGACTACAAACATCGCTGTTGTATGTCTCCGTCAAACAGTCAACTTTCAGGTTACATTCGTGTCTGTCCAAAAATCACTTCATAATTTTATTTTATTAGACATTTGTGTGACTTTGTCATAACTAGCATATCAATTCTTGAGTTTTAGGATGTTTTGCGAGGTCACAGTGACTTTTGACCACGAAACTCTAATCGGTTCATCGTTGAGTCCAAGTGGACCAACTATAAAAAATACTCCGATAAATATTAAATCCGATAAATATCTCCGATAAATATTAAATCCGACAAATATTAAATCCTTCAAAAATTATTTTAATGTCTATTTGTGAATTTGGCATTCATTTGCACGAGTAATAATTAATTTCATGTTAGTATAAAACATTTGGGTTTTATCAATACTAACTGCAATGACAGCATGACAGTTATATTGTAGGTCCATACAGTATGGAGTCAGTGTTTAGTCTGGATTCAGGACACAGCGACTGTTTCCTCTCTGTTGCATGTCGGTTTGTTGGTCGACTGTCAGGACAAAGACTCTTCGCTCTTGATTTGTGATGTGTTAATTAAAGCCTCGTATTAATTCAGCTGAACTGTAGAACTCATTTTTACATGCTGTTGACATACTGCAAAAGTCCTGCATTCAAAATTGAACTGAAGTAAAAAGTAAAAAGCATTCGCTTCAAAATATATTTAGAGTACCAAAAGGAAAAAATACATTTTATACAGAATGGCCCATTTTAGGATATTATATACACAATATTATTATATTGTAATTATTGACACATTCGTGTGATCATCACTGTCATGTTGCAGCTGGTAAAGGTGGACCTCATTTTAATCATTTTATATGCTGCTGGGTAGCTTTATCGAAAATAACACTTCTACTCCACTACATCTATTTGATAACTTGAGTTCCTGTGTAGAGTCAGATTAGGAATATAATCAACTAATAAAATCTGATTTGTTAAGTACAAGTACCTCTAAATTGTACTTGATTAAACGTACCACCAAAATGAAACTCTTTCTAAGTTTAACAGTTGAAGTACAAACTAAAGCTTCCTCCGGGTGGTTCCTACCTGGCGTGTTGCCCAGCAGGGAGGTGATGCTCAGGTTGTGTCCTCTCAGTTTCTCCTGCAGGAGCCTCAGCTGCTCCTTCAGAGATGGGATGGAGTGGGCCTCCTGGTCCTGGACGGGCCACTCCAGGAACTCCAGCACCTCCTCCCCCAGCAGCAGCTCCAGCACGTCGCTGTGTCGGATGGCGTCCGTCAGCAGAGACTTGAAGGAGCCGGACAGGTGTTGCATCTCCACCACCACCTTCCTGTCCGCCTCCTTCAGGCCGGAGACCTCGGCCAGAGCGACCATCACCGAGCTGCTCAGCCGGGTCAGGCTGTGATCCAGAGACTTGGTCCTGTTGTGCTCTGAGACCAGAGACTCCTTTACCTGAAGGATGAGGGCGAGATGTTTCATTTCAATGAGTATTATTCGAGTATTATTGTTTTTAAGTAGACATTAAATATAACTGGCCATAGCTCTGCTCTGTCTCAGGTGTACGGATTTTATTTTCATACCTGCTGGAGGCCATATTGGAGGGTCTCCACTGCCGGCTCCCAGTCGCCTGCTCCGCCCCACTGCCCCGCCCCCCCCTCGCTTTCCTCGTCCAGGGCTAATCTATTCTCATTGGCCAGCTCCGTCACATTAGCCACGCCCCTCTCCAGTCGAGCAATGGCGGCCGTCAGCCCCTTGCAGTCGCAGCCTGTGGAGGTGTTGTGCTTGTAGAAGGCTTCGTACAAATAGTCCACGTCCACATCCATCTCATGCAGCCGCTCGACCTGGTGGCTGAGGTTCCCCGCCAGCTCGCCCACCCGCCCCAACACCACCTCCCTCGCCGCCTCCACCTCCAGCCCCGTCTCCATGAACTGAATCTGACTGGTCCTGGCAGTCTGGTTGATGTGCTTCTCCAGCTCCTTCAAGTCTCGCCTCAGCTGCTCGACGTCCCCCGAGTTCACCTCCACGTCCTCCATCAGGCCGTCCACCTGCACATCAACATGTGATGAGGAACTGATTTATTTATCGAACTCAGCTTTTAAACCTTTTACTCATTTATTTAGTTCGTTGACTCAAGAAAATAAAATGTGTATCTTGAGCACATAATTATTAAAGAACATAATCTATCGAATCATTTGAGCGGAAAATTGATCAAAATCAGTTTTTCAGGATGTTGGGGGCCTGTAATGATCCCCGGAGCATGAATACTGGTGAGTTTTGCTCCCACTCCCTTGGTAGATTTTCCATGTATTTCCCTAATCCCATTCCTGCTCTCCAGAGGATGAACCCTTTAGTTAGCAACAATCCCAAGATGTTTTTCTCCAGCACCACCCTGAGGACAAACTTTACATTTTTAGATCCAGTGCTGGGAAAGCATCAGGGTGTTATTTGTTCTGTGAAACACGTTATAATCGTGACCATGTTGAACGTCTGCTATTCAACAGGACTCTGCACTGATTGATCATGGCTGACAGAGACTGTGAACAGAATTATGGGTCACGTAAATCCAGAGGGATTCGACCCACCTTCACTGTGTTGTTGACCACCATGTTGTCCAGCCGCTCGACGGCCTCCCAGAGCGCCGCGGTGTATGAGGGCTGTATCGGCGGGTGAGGGGTCAGCGGGGAGGGAGGAGGGGGAAGATCCTCCAGCTGATCCTCAGTGGGCTGATCCTCAGTGGGCTGATGCTGGTCCTGGTCCAGCTTTAGCTCAGTTAGTGTGGCATTCATGGCCTGCAGGCTGACCTGGGATCAGAGCAGTTACATGGTTGTGATGGTGTTTAATCATCAATATCATATAAAGATATAAAAAAAAGATCTGACACCTTCATGAGCATTCAAATACCAGTTTGTTTCTTTCAAAATATAAATAACACTTTGAGGTTTTCTTGTCTGCTAACCAGAGAAAGACGAGACCTTTTAAACATTTAATCTGTTTTAATTTCTCTGGAAACATTTGATTAAAATTGGATGAATTAAACAAAGAATTCATTGCTTAAAAAAAGCGACAGGGAGATTAATAATGAAAAGAATAAAGAATCCTCATTCGAGAGATGTCCCCGTTGTCCACCGACCTGCAACATCTTCTGGTGGCGTTTCAGCTTCATGTCGATGTCCGTCTTGAAGCTGGTGAGGTTGTAATGTAGCATTGCATGCTGGGAGTGCAGCCTGATCTCCATGTCTGTCCGCTGGCTCTCCATCTGCCTCCGGACCTCGCTGACATGCTGAAACGCCTCATCCAGTTTGGCATCTAGGCGCTCCTCTGCTGCGTCATCGAGTTCGGGTCTGTCCGGGGGCCCTGACTGCATATCCACCTCCAGCTGGCTGCTCTTCAGCTGGGCCACGTCACGGGCCAGGTCCCCTACCTGCCGGCTCAGGTGCTCCAGTGAGCGGTTGAAGCCCACCAGGAACGGCTGCAGCTGGGACATGACCAGGGCCATCATGTGGGGGACGGGGAGGGCGGCAGGAGCGTCTGGGTATGGAAGGGAGTCAGCATCCACCTCCTCAACTGGAAAAAAGGATTATATGACAATTTAAAAAAAAAAATTCATTTGAGGATAAAAACAATCCACTGCTCACCAGAAACCTAAAAAGTTGTTTTCGTTAACATATTCATGAACAAATATATATTATGATAAAATATTGAATCACAACAACACCGAATTGCCATATTTTAATATTTAGAGGAATCACCAGTCATGCATACAGTTAGCATGGTAGCATGCTATGTTATCGTTCAAACTCTTGGTGTCGTAATATAGCGAACAGCAGAGCATAATATTAGGATTTATCCTCTGAGAAAATATGAACCAGACTTCCGGATTTTTAGCCGAGCTAAAATAAAAATACAACAACAAAATGCTTTTCATGCATCCGCCCACACTCACAAAAACACAAGGCTAATCTTAACAAGACAGAACACACACACTGTCTGGTTTTTCATGGCTCTCTGGGGACGGGCAGTTGGTTGACTTCGCTCTAAAATGGAACCAGTTTAGTTTCCAAACTGGAATATAAACACAGTATAACCATCCGCCTGGAAAATGCTCCAGCGGGGAAACATAAACGCCTAAAACGGCGCCGAGGCCTCCGAAAAACACTGATGTTGACACATAGAAGAGCTGTCTGAGATTCAGACATTCAAAAATGACACAAGCTGAGTTTCCGGCAGGAGAGATGATCAGAGATAAGATGAGTTTTCACAGTTTATTTCTGTTGGTTCAGTAGAGACCGACAGAGTGAAGCCAGAACACACACTGACCGCAGGACGCTGCCGGTCCTCCAGCTGGACCTCATTTAATCGCCTCGGGGCTCCGTGGATCCATTTCATCCTTTGTCTTGTTGTTATTTCTGGAGTTTGAAACAAACCCAACTGTGGTTACATTTCCTGCTATTTATCTGTATCCTGAAGATGTTTGAATCCAGAGCACCATCAATCTCCTCCCAGTGGACGATCCACCAGATTTCAATCACATCTACTGTTTCTTGCTAACTGAGGAACTGGCAGGTGAAAGCATTTTTTAATCTTTAATTTTAATCTTTAGCGGCATTCTGCTCGGTATCCCCATCTTTACAACCACCAGCAGACAATAATTGTGACCAAAGTGAATAAAACGGTGTGTCACGTTATAAAAAAACAAGTTCAAATTGTTTTCTCTTGGCCTGAAACAACGCTCAGCACTTCAAAAAGAACACACGCAGCATTTGATGGGTGAAAGGAAAATATTATACCGTATACAGCATATTATGGAGCCCACAGAGCCAAAGTTGTCCCCTTCTCGCTCAGAAGAGTGAGCGAAGAGAATCAGTATTCATGTTTCAGCAGATTCCCAGAAGTCCTTCTGCTTACATAAGATCCTAGAACAGCCTACGACAAGCTTGAACCAAAAAAGGGAGATGCCACATATATATGATATATATATATATATATATCTATATTTACATATATATAGATATGGAAAGTGTCAGGAAGGGGGGTCATGAATGTATCATGGCAATGATGGTCCCAACAGGTATAGAAATACAAACATGAGTGTGTGTTTGCCTCGGGTCACTGCTGTCACTCTCCTCTGGAGACACAGTCCAGACACAACCACCTTAAACACACACACACACACACGCTTTCATCACAACCTGTTTTCAATACAACAGACCAAACTCAACCACATGCTGCAGGGTCCTGAGAGGTCGAAGGTCACAGTACAGTGAGGCCACGCTGCGACAGGAAGTTCCAGGTCACCTCCAGTTGAACCCCAACACACCCCTGTCAGCTGGCAGTGTTTCTATCTAATGATTGTGTGATTTACGGACCCGGAGACGAGTCGACTTCCTGTCCGGACAAAACGTCGTCTGTTACACAACTGTGGTTCTGTTTTCTTCTTCTGACGTTTTGTTGTAAATGTCACAATGAAAAAGGTAAGACGACCGTTTAATGAGACACGTGGGGAACAGAGACAACACAGACGCCAACTGAGCACAGGACGAGAAAACTGGAGAGAATAGAAACCTCAGTATTCATCACCGGGTTAGTCCGCCTCATGTTTAAATGTATTTCTACATTTAAACATGTACACTTTGTTGAAATAAAGATGGTTTGTTTGAAGAATAGCCTCCAAGCTGGATTGATATTGATCATTCCTCGCCTGCAGATTTACAATAATCCAATTCCTGAGTAATATTTAAAAATAGGTTGTGTGACTTTTCAAAAAAAAAATAGTTTGCATGTTCAAATATTTTACTTTTACAGGAGAAAAGGATTTGAGCACAAAGAATTATTGATGAGTTTGCATTTTTGCACACCTAAACATCTGCAGCTCATGATTTTGCATCAAAACTTTTGTGATCAAAACACGGGCATGATACACATATTTTTAGACTCTGTGTGAATTACTCTTCCAGAGGATGCCATCATCTCTGATATCCATTGTGAATAAACATCCATAAATCTGCTTCGAAATCATAGATTTTTTTCTGATAACTGCAGAACTTGCCTGAGAATCATAATGTTTTTAGGCTTTCTTCAACATCAATGTAATCCAGCGATAGTTTGTACATCCATGGGTGCACCGTAAACAGGAGCTGCTAACAGATAATTTTGCATATTTTATGTACTTTATATTACAACACACACACATGTAAGTGCATGATTGTCCTCCAATAAACATACATGCAGGGTTTTCCGAACAGTCCTGCCAGCAAGGAAGGAAATCAATCTAAAAAACTGACGTAGGATTTGAAGGGACTGGTGGAGCTGCAGAATGTTCCTTTAAGGATGATGTAATGCTGGCCGGTGGGAGGTCAAAGGTCAGACAGAACTGAGCACTGTGGGAACCTGAGAGCGAGGCTGATCCCCAAACAAGCTCCACACAGGGCGGAGGAAGTGTGTGTGTGTATGATGTAATGTACATGCTGGTCTGGTGACACAGGAGGTGTAATATAGTGTCACCCTGTAGTCCACACACACACAATGTATGGGAGACAGAAGAAAGAGAGGATGTCCTGTGGAGGAAGTGTGTGCGCCTCTCCAGTGTGTGTGTGTGCGAGTGTATGTGCATGTGTGTGGGTGTAGTTACCGGAGGTGTCATTGCAGAGGAATGGAGCTCAGTGTGTGTGTGTGTTGTAAGTCTCTAACTTTAAAGATGCTACACGTCACAGTTTAAGAGTCACATTTGATCAAAACTCACCAGGAAGGTGTTGTTCCTGCTGCCCGTGGTGCTGATGGTGCTGATGGGGTTGGTGGGGCTGATAGGGTTGGTGGGGCTGATGGGGTTGATGGGGCTGATAGGGTTGGTGGGGCTGATTGTGCTGATGGGGTTGGTGGGGCTGATGGGGTTGGTGGGGTTGGTCGGGCTGATGGGGTTGATGAGGTTGATGGGGCTGATGGGGTTGGTGGGGCTGGTGGGGCTGATGGGGCTGATGGGGCTGATGGTCATACGTGTACGGGGTTTGGTGTGGTGTGGGATGGGGGGGGTTGGGGTTGCGGTGGTGGTCCGGATCCAGGGCCGGGTGTGTGGTGTTGTGCTGGTTGTCCAGGTAGCCGGTGTCAAACAGCTCCTGGTGGTCGTTCTGTTCGCTGTTCGGGTCGCCGCGCTGCTGGTTGAGCCGCTGCTTGAGCTGCTGCTGCAAACCTGAAACACACACAAAGGTGGATAGATGAAGAAAGGAGCATTCTGTTTGTTTAAGTGACAGTTTAAAGGTGATTCACACCTGATGACATCCTGTTCACACAGTCATCAGATATGAAACAAACCACCACAAGAAAATTGGAAGTTTAAATTTGTTTTAATGTCAAATACCTGAACTGCTTCACCAACGTGCACTACAGTTACAATAAATATTGGCCCATATATGTGGTCTGGCAGTCTTAAAACCTGCAGTCTTAAAACCCAACACCTTTTGGATCGATGGCCATGAAAGCATGTAGAAATATGGAGTATGTTAACGTTCACATTAGTGTCCCGGTCTTGATCAAATCCAGGATATAATGTTTCTATGGAACATGACACACTTGGTCATACAAGTATCCAGGTGCGTCTTAATTCCTCAACATCTCAGCCACTTATTTCTGAGAATGAACAGGTTGGTCTTGAAAGAGTGGACCACTGATAGATCATCACGATCCTATAACCAGTATTGGTGTCTAAATACATTTACTCAAGTCTTGTGGTCGTGATGAACCTCCAGAGCAGCTTTAATCAGCTCTAAGTGAACGTGAAGAAACCTTGAAAAAATGCAAATTACACGCGGAGATGACCAAAATGCAAAATAGCAATTTCTTACTTTTCCGTTCAGCACTTATATTGTAACTGTCACTTCAACTTTTAGTATTTCAACTTCAGACATGAATTCGTTTTCAATTTGAGTTTTTTACAGCCACAAAAAGCCATTTTGACTCAACATGTAAAGCGATTCGAATGTTTTAACTGCAAACTTCAGCAGCAGGTTTCTGTACTCTCTCGACGTACAGGAGGTGGACACAATAACAGAAACACATCTATCGTGTGAACAGGTTGCAAAAGTTGATTGTGATGACTCACCTCTGAGGTGTTTATATTTTAAGGTGTTCCTGTTATTGTGTCCAATCGGTTTCTGCTGGGCTGCAGTTCTGTTGATAATTTAATTACGTTGACTTCAGCTCGCAGGAAGTCGGTTCAATCGGAGGCGTGGTGGGAGCGGACTGTACCATTGGAGGTATGTGTGTGTGTGTGTGTGTGTGTGTGTGTGTGTGTAACTGCCTCTTTGTTTTTCTTTCTTTGATAAATCAAGCCTCTAAAGGCCAAAGCTCTATTTAGTCTGAATTCTTTCCAAAAACATACTGTTTTGATTCTCAGAGTTCTCGGTGGCACTCATGGTACAAAGTGTAGTGTACACTACCGATGTTATTTTGTACATGGAGGACAAAACGCTGCACAATGGTTCAACCAGATGCGTAGCAGCGGCTGAGTGGCGGCAATGTACTCAGCATGTACCGGTAGTTGGGTTAGCTGTTAGCACTATTGGTATTGGAATAAGGGACACTTAAGATGACACTGTATCCTCATACAACAGGTCGTATGATGTCTTACAAAAAGTACGTTGACTACGAAAGTCAGCAACATCAGTCAATTTCCACTCGTTACGCATACGGTCTTTTCAAAGTGATCCTCCATCTTCACAGGAAACTACACAGTCGGGTTTAGTGGATTATCTATGAATTACGGCGGATTATTTTTCGTAGGTATAGCTTGAATTCTGAATGAGGACGGACAAATTACTGTTTAAACATCTTCAATCCAACCACTTAGTCTGCAGATGAGGGACCATTCAAAATATAGAGTAGTCCTCTCAGCCATCGGACTAAAAACGGTCAACATATACAAACAGTGTTCATCATCCACCTGAAACATCCTTCACCAGGATCCATGAGCACAGAGCCGTCATCTAACCCCCACCCAACTGTGCCGGGCTGAAGTTAAAACAAACAAACCTCCTGTCCGCTCTCTCCTCCTTTACTTCATCAGGTCACAGTCACATTCATCCACTGTCAAGCTGCCGTGACCTCTGACCTCTCTGTCCAGTATTTAACCGTATTGGTACACTCTCCCACTCTTTCAGTGTGTGAGTCACTGTTTGTTACAGGCTGAGGATGTGTGTGTGTGTGTGTGGGGGGGGGGGGGGGGGGGGGGGGGGCATCACTCTGCTGCTTCACAGCTTCCTCACTTTGTTAAAGGAGCAAGAATGAGTCAGACTGCGCTGACATCGTTCACCAAGGAGTGTGTGCGTGCGTGCGTGTGTGATAAAAAAGAAAACAAAAGGAAATTTGATTTTCACAAGGCAGTCCATATCGGTGGAAAACCCCCAGATATGATATGTTCTGTCCAAAATGTCTCAACAACTATTAGATGGGCCGATATAAAAGTTTGTGGTTCTCCTTGACCTAAGGTGAACTGTAACAATAACGCTGAACGTTGGACACGTGTGGAGGTGAGCAGTGTCATCGTACCTGGAGCAAGTAGCTCTGTTCTCACGTTTTTCAGATCCTCCAATCAGAGCTGAGCTTCCAGAATCCAGCTGTGCACCAGAGACTGTCAGAGGCAAACACAACAAGCTTTAAACACACTGGAAACACACACACACATAACACACACATATATATATATATATATTATATATATATATATATATATATATATATATATATATATATGTGAGTTACAGGTGCATACATGATAAAGGAAATACTTTTGTATTTTCATTGATAAACTTTGAGTTTCAGTACAAACAAAAGGCTGAGAAAAGAAGAGAGGACGTCCTTCTTTAGATAACTGTTAAACACTGCAGTTTCTCTCTCCCCCCCCCCCCCCCCCCCCCCACACACACACACACACAAAATCTGGACTGAATTAAGTTCCTGAGCGATACCAAAGTTTAGCTGTTTTGTAAAAATAGACTCCTGTAGAGAAAATGACTACTTTTACTGAAGTAACAGATCTGAGAACTTCTTCCTTCGCTGGTAACAACAAAGCGATGCTCCTGCTGACCCACCTGCATCCTCACAGTTGTGTCCTCCGTGTCCCGGACAGCAGCGCCACAGCAGAGCGGTGGAGATCTGCTGCCTCTGCCTGTAGATTAGCCGGGTGGACAGCTTGTACCTGCACCCCACACACACACACACACAAATACGTTGAAGCCAAAACTCACATTTGAAACTGGAATAACACCTGAAATTAAATTGAAAAGATCCAAAACATTGAAGAGAGAAAACCGCTGGAACAAGTGGACGGAGATCTGATCTCAGATCAGAGTTCTGCTGCTGTCGGGTAAGAAAGTAAAACCCCAGGAACTTTACGGGAACTGGAATCCAACTGGAATCAGTTTGACATTGTGGATCAATCATCTAATGGGGTTAGAGGGTAAAAGGGTTCCCTAAGTGCAAATAGTTTGTATAAACTTCTCGTCATGCCCATCTGATCCTTCAGCTGAAGTGGACGCAAGAAAATGTGGAAAATCGAATTTACAGTTAAAGAGGTTATGAGTTGTTGTGACTGTGGATCAGGTTTCAGGAAATGTTCCAGACCCTTAGTTTGTTTTATTAACTGTTCCAGTGAGTTTTAATGCATACACACACTGTATATAGACATTGATACCTTCTCCTGTACATTAGCTTTATTTATTCTGCCCCACATAAAAAATAATCAGCGGTGGACCAAGTATTCAGATCATTTACTGAAATAAAAGTACTAATCCCACACAGTAAAAGTACTCAACAAGTAAAAGTATTGCATTCAAAACCTTACTTAAGTATATGTATGTCTGAGATGTAGTGGACTAGAAGTAGAAAGTAGCATGAAACGGAAATGCTCAAAGTACAATCATCTTTCATTTGTACATGAGTTCTTGAGATAAACTACAGATTGACAGTGAAACTAGTTTTGGTTATTCAAAAAAGAGATCTGACTGAAAAAAATGTCCAATGAAGACATTTCAAAATAAAGGTAGAGAGTAATTATGTGTAAATTCAACATATTTTATTTCATATATTCTACTTTATTCCTATATATTATTCTCTGCTCTATTGTATGTCTCGGATTCTCATGATCTGAATACAAACCAAAATACTCTCAAAATCTGTTAATAACCGGGATACTACTCTGCCTGTACTCAAGCTCATACATGACTGTAGGACTCCTCTCCCCTTCAGGACTTTTCCTGTCGTACTTCCTCCTTTCCCACTGACACTTGTTGTTGTTGTTGTGTACTCACATGACCAGCTGACAGTCGGGCGTCCCGCTCGGACATGGACTCTGAGACTTGATGGTGTACTTCTCTGTTCCACACGCCACCGCCATGGTAAGCACACGCCTCTGCACGAACGCACACCAGTTCCTGCACAAGAGTCAGAGTCAGGATCCTGACGTGTGTTTCAGGAAGACGGATGAGATCATTTAGAGTGAGAATCTGCTTGTTTGCAGTTTGTTCTTGCCTCCTTCCTGTTTGGGGTCAGAAGACAAACATGGTGTCCTGTCCTCACAGACCACCAACATTTAACTTGAGGAAGAAATGGACTTTGCTAAATTCGGACGGAGCCAGGCGAGCTTGTTCCCCCTATTTTCAGTCTTTATGCAAAGCTAAGCTAACAGTTGCTGTCTGTGGCCTCACATTTACTGAACACAGAGTGATGTTGAACATCTGACTCTCAAAGAGAAGGCGGATCAGCATCTTTTCCAAAATACCAAACTATTTATTTTACAACACAATAATATTGGGACAAACAGGAGGACATAGTGCATTAGTGCACAGTGCATTGGGGGCGACCGTGGCGCACTGGGTTAAGAGGTCGTCTGGGAACTGGAAGGTCAACGGCTCGATCCCCGACTGGGACGTGTCACGTGTTGCTGTGTACCTGAGCAATACACTGAACCCCCGGCTCCCCGGGCGCCTGTCATTGGCAGCCCACTGCTCCCTATATACAGGGGTGGGTCAAATGCAGAGAAAAATTTCCCCCTTAAAGGGATAAAGACAGTATAAATTCTATTCTATTCTTTGGGGACTACTTTCAGAAGTGGTGATCTGGTGAGTATTTTTATGCACAGATATATCAGACTTTTGATACACACTTGTTTGATAAATTCACTGTTTGTTTCTAAATATGAGACTGAATGTCAAATTTACTCAAATTTAAATATCATGAATTCACACACACACACACACACACACACACACACCTACACACACACACCCACACACACACACACACACACACACACAGTGAGGTTTCAATCAGAGTCAATGAGCAGCTGTGGTGAATAAAGCCAACTATCAACATGTGTGTGTGATGAGGTCATAAGGTTACAGACGTCAGATAAGGTGTTTAGGGTCACCACAGACCACCCCTGTGTGTGTGTGTGTGTGTGTGTGTGTGTGTGTGTGTGTGTGTGTGCGGAAACACCATGAAGTCACAGAGAAGAGCCCAGAGGGCTTTTTCTTTCCTTTATGGGGTTAAGAACATTCAACAAAATCACAAAAGATACATTTACCACTTCAAAACTCATTACATTAACTTTGTCACCAAACAAAAGGGTGGTCAGAGGTGGCAAGTCCTGAGGCCCCCTGTTGGAAAGTCAAACAACTGCAAAGAAACGCAAAACGACTAGAAAGAGACGCAAAATGACTACAAAGAGACGCAAAATGACTACAAAGAGATGCCAAATGACTACAGAGATACCAAACTACTACAAAGGGATGCCAAATGACTACAAAACACAAAGACATGCAAAACCTCCACAAAGAGATGCAAAACCACAATAAAGAGGCGCGAGACCACCACTCTTTCGGTCTGGGGTTTTTACTCCGATGTCGGACAGATGGAGAGCTTTTTATATGTCTTGATCCAGGGGACTGTCCCCTCATAATCTGTCCACAGTTATAGAACATTCAAAGTTACAGATAGCAGTTATTTATTGATGTTATTTCATGTTAGAATGTTTAAAGTTCTTTACTTGGCATTCATTTATTACCACGGCTTTAATGTAGCGTTCCGTTTGTGTGGTCCGGTTTGCTCTTGTCTTTTACCTCATACACCTCCCGTCTCATCTGTTCAAGAAGCAACCGTGCATGGCGTTGATGTGTGTTTCCTGTAATGTTGTAGCGTTAATATTGAGCGGTTTGTCTCATCACTTCCTGTCTGCTTATCTCTGGTCTGAGAGTTCAGCTCCACTTTCATGTTTCACAATCACTCCTGCTTCTGGAAGTGACTCTTCATACAAACACAATCATCCAGTAAACAAACTCACATTATCTCATTTTTCATTGATAGATCAACATCCCTCTTTTCTGTTCCCGTAGAACGGTTAACTATTCATCTTGAACCAGTGTGTGGACACGCCTGTGTAATTACATGGGATTTGGATAATCATGTGAAACGATGAATGTTCCAAAAGAGCTTCGTCATGCTCTAGTTTCTGCATTTCTCCCGGGACCTTCTCATCGAACTGAGTGGGTTGACCAAGAACCGTTTTTTGTTATCGACAATGTTGTAGTGGACTGGGGGAGCTAATTACCAAATCTAATTGTTCTCCGCATATTATGAGTACACTGCAGGATAAAGTCTCTGTTGGCATGTTCTTAAACCATAAAACCTTTGGTTCAAGCTTTTTACCAACAAATAATTAAGTCTCAATACAGAGTTTGAAAAGGGTGAAAAAAAGCGAACTCAAGACAAAACTGATACCTTTATTTACTGAATAAATAAATGATTAAAAAAAACCTCTCAGCAGTGTCTCTGTGTAAAGATTGCATGTCCTTCTGAATGCTGAGAGGTGATGACTGATACCGCATGTCCTGTTACTTTAATTAAAGATCATTATATTGTGTTTGTGGGTGTGACAGAAAGTGATGAGGACACATTTATATAAACTTTATTTAATCGGGTAGTGTAAAAGTTTTTGGGATTAAAATTGTTTACTAAAGTTGCGAGCTGGCAAAATGTCCCCTCAGTCCCCAGCAGGAGAATTGTGTCTTTGGCTCCAGGCTATGATATCTGCCGCTCTGAACTCGCACCGACCCGTGTGACTCCTGTTTACCAGATTGCAGGTATTACACAGTAATCTAATTGTAAATCCATTGTTTCTACATGTGAACAAAATCCTCGGACTCAGAAAAGCCCCATGTCATTTCCTGTGGAGAGCTATGACATCACCGGAGAAACACACATGCCGCCGCCCCCCATGGCAGGAAATTCCTCCATATCCTGAGCTGCTATAACACACTCAGACACACACTTTGAAATACATAAAACCTTATTTTAACGACCGGAGACACTTCTCACATTGTCATTTCATACTAAATATCTATTATAGTTCTTCTGCTGTTGCCTGGGTCCAGACCGGAGTTCTGTCGGATATATGGCAACTTCTCCTGCACCAGTGGTGGAAGACGTGTTCAGATCTCTTAATTCAGTAAAAGAAGTAATACGACAGTGTATAAATACTCTGTTAGGCCCGGGCCACACCGCCCACCTGAGGAGATGCCTCGCCGAACCTTATGCTGTTCCTGGCTGCATTCTCTGCTGCAGGTTCGGCTCAACTGCGACATGTCTGGGAATTCTGAGTCTCGCCTATTTTCTTCCGTGTGACGGGTGTGGTTCATGGAGAAAATAGACAGAAAAGGATCTGGCTCACGCAGGCGGTGTGGCTGCTCTAACCTGTTAATATGGCCGCCGAAAAAAGAAAAAAAAACAGTAAATAGAAGTACAAGTACCTCACATTTGCGCTTTATACACCCACCATTCACCCTAACCTTTGACCTGTGACTAGTCTGCAGTCGATAAATGTTTATACAGGGTATAATTATTAGGCTGTAAACAGGGTTCGCTGCCCAGACTACTTTCATGCACAGGTGAGTTTGAGAACATCGACAGGCTGAGTGGAAATGTCGAGATTTGAGGGGGCTGGAACAACATCAGCGAATACATCTTTCATCTTAATCTTCAGGTTTAGTTTGTCCTGTCAGACTGAACTCACATCAACGAAAGCCTTTCTCTTTCTGTTCATGTTTCTTCTTCACACGACGACGCAGCTAAAATCTCAGATATCATTACCGATTATATCTGTCCTCGTTTAGCCTGCAGCTCCCTTTTTGTAAAAGCAGAATTAGACTGGGGCACACTATAAAAGAGAGCGGGGCACATTTGTAAAATGAATAAAAAATGTGTTAAGACTCACATTTAAAGTACTGTTGATAAATGAATGCCAAAGTAACAACTTTAAATATAAAATCACATCAATAAATGCCATTTGTAACTCCAAATATCCTGCAGTCATGGAGAGAATATGAGACAACAGACTCCTGAGCAGACATGTAAAAGGCCACCAACCTCTCCTTCTGTATATAGGAGCAAGCAGTGTTCGAATTACACCGTGGTTTTAGGAGGACCCCTTATTTGGGGGGGATGGGGGTTGGGAGGGTACTCTACACATGCACACACACCCACTACGTATACGGTGCATGACGCATGGATGGCCGCAGCAGGAATGGTTTATTAGACACAAATGACAAGAAATTGTTATGCACAAATAAACACGCACATTGACGAGTGCTTTTGCCGTCATCTTGTTATTCTTATAGGGAACTTGAATATACATTTAATAAAGAAACAAAACAGTCCCCCCAAAAAATGTTTGAGAGCTGCCCCTAAATTTCTCAAATGAGGAATTTTAAACCTTGAGAGCAAAACTCCCCAGACTGAAAGTTGTATGTGTTGCTGTGTTAAGTCTCTTTGCAGCCGCTTTAAGTCTCTATTGTCGTGCTTTTGTGTTTAAAATAAGGCCCCGACTTACAAAACATCACAAAACAACTGCTGGATTGTGTTGATTGTGTCAGACTGAAGAGATGGAACCTTTCCAACACAAACAGCCAGCCACTCGTTTCTAAAAGGAGGCGTCACTTCGTTGAAACAGCACAGAAAACATCTCTTCTTTATTTGGGGCTGAACCTCCGAGTGTCACAGGCACACAGCTGTAATGTGTAAAACTGTCCCTTTTTATCTGTGTTTTTGTGAGCATTCGATAAAGAGATGTCTTTCAGAGCGAGACCTCCACTCATCCTAAGAGAGACGGAGAAAAACAAGCTGTGGGGTTTCTGCTGCGGGTCCACGAGTTCAGGTTCAGATGTTTGGGAGTCTGAATAATGAGACCAAAGGATCCCTGATGACCAAAGACAGAAATTAAATAAGAATTAATAAATCCTGCTCACAAATGAATAAATGTGACGTGTGGATCAAACTTCTTGCGATCAAATCAGTTACAGTTGCTCAACGGGTGTCGCAAACAAAGAAAAAGTCGCGCTTTCAAATGTATAAATGATGTGCACATAATACAAAGATAACAACATATTCATGCAGCAAGAGCACACATTCGTTTCTCTTTCTTCACGACACCGGCTGGGCTCCATATGTTGCAGACGCTGAACAAACCACAACAACAAAAACAACGGAAGACAGTTTTGAGGAACATGAACTTCATTATCTCAACATTAAACAACACGCGGCATGTGTCGCCATGTTTACTTTTGTTTCTGTTGTGCAACATTTGAAGTTGTAGAGGGAATATTTTGGTGTTGGTCAGGATGATTGGGCTCTGATCTGCTCCTTTGTGGATAGTGGGAGGAGTAAGAAAAGCTCATTCAAAATCCCATTGACATTTGTAACAATTCTAATAAACATCCAGTCAGAGAACAGACACTCTCGTCATGTGAACCACCACATTCTCGAGAAAGAATACCTCCTCTGACTGATAGTCATGATCAAATTCACCATCTCATCTGAAGTGATAAATTAGACATCAAAAGAAAATTTGACTAAAAAAATTTCGAAAACACCAAAGTCGTCAACCGACTAAAACGTAAAAACAACGAAACACCACAATACTTCTCAAAGTTCCTCTGAAGCCTCAGATCTTCGCTCCTTTCAGCTAAACAACAACATCCCCCCCCCCACTTCATCAGCACTTAACTACCTGTTGACGTCTGACCTCTGAAGTATGCATATCCCCCCTACACCCCTACACTGCAAATGTGGAAAGCTGCTCTCCATTACAGCAAAACAGCACAAAGAGCTCCGTTTGTGAACGCTGTCATTAAAGCAGCTGTTTAAAGTGTGTGCGTGTGTGTGTGTGTGTGGGGGGGGGGGGGGGGGGTCTTTGAGCTAATGGAGGGTTGTTTTGTTAAGAGCCCTCAGGGATCATTTTATCAGTGAATCTGCGGACGAGTCCTGCATGGATGTGGGTCAAAATAATGACGGAGGCCTGTATGGGCGCACTCGAGACATTTACTCCTCTTATTTGGTCTCAGAAACACATTTCTAAAATAATTATTATGTATTTTAAGGTTCAGGAATGACTTGGGATCCCACAGACAGGGAGCAGGAAAGTCTTGAAGACAGAATGACAATAAATGATCCTTAAATCCCTTCAGTCCTTGTGCAGGTATGAGATGTGCATCCATACATCCCTGCAGCTACAGGTTTTATTTTTACTTCACGCATTCAACAATAAACTGCAGATTGTTTGGAGCGGCTCGGTCTAACACCTGGAGGACAAACAGAAAGAGGACACCTGGAGTCTGTCTGAGTCTCACAAGACTCATAAAATCATAAAATGAATGTGTGGCATCTGGACTCTGTGTGTGTGTGTGTGTGTGTGTGTGTGTGTGTGTGTGTGTGTGTGTGTGTGTGTGTGTGTGTGTGTGTGTGTGTGTGTGTGTGTGTGTGTGTGTGTGTGTGTGTGTCAGCAGCAGCCTGGGTGGTACCAGCCTATTATAAGCATGCTGGCAGTCAAAACATTTGAGCGCTCCCTGCTTGGCACTTCTGTATGCAATAGGAGTGACTGTGTGTGTGTGTGTGTGTGTGTGTGTGTGTGTGTGTGTGTGTGTGTGTGTGTGTGTGTGTGTGTGTGTGTGTGTGTGTGTGTGTGTGTGTGTGTGTGTGTGTGGGTGTGTGATTGTATCTTTGTTAGGACCAATTTGAGTTTTAGCCTTTGATATTTTTGGAAAGTGGATTTCGGGTGAACGTTAGAGAATCAGGTTCAGATTGGGCAGTGGTGGAAGGTATCCAAGTATATTTATTCAAGTACTGAACTTAAGTAAAGTACCGTAAAACTTTACTTGACTATATATATATTTTCTGCTACTTTATACTTCATCTCCACGACATTTCAAACGGAAATACTGTACTTTTTACTGCACTACATTTAGTTGAAAGCTTTAATTACTTTTGCAGATTGAGATAAATACTAATGCATGATGGTTATTATTATGTATTAAACTACCCGGCAGTATATAAAGTGATCAAATGCAATATTAAAGTGATAAACAGATAAATACATCCACATTTAAAATCCAATGAAATATATTGTATATTATTCTGAAGTGGGCCATTCTGCATAATGAGTACTTTTACTTTTGGTACTTTAAAATACATTTTGAAGCTAATAGTTTAGAGGAGAAATGTCTCTTTGGTGGCACTGACAACAACCCAATGACGTCTGAAATGTGACAAGAAGACAACTAAAATGTGTTGTATTTTATTGTATATTTTTGTATGTAAAATTAGCTGTAAATAGTACTAACTACTAGTCTAATGAAGTAAAAAGTACAATATTTCTCTCTGAGATGCAGTGGAGTAGAAGTTGCATAAAATTGAAACAGTAAACAGTAAGAACAAGTATATCAAAATGGTACGTACTGGAGTACTTTGTCACTTGGTTACAGTACTGGCTCCCATCATCCCAGATGTTAACTTGATGAGTACAACGTTATCATTACTGACAGGAAGGATGAACTGGATCGCCAACACAAGTTGTAATAAACCAGAATTATAACTACACATGTGCAATGTTGTGTTTGGTGAAGATACCAGAAAAAAACCCAGAACAGTACAATGCAAAAATAATTGTAATCTTCCATTCATCAGCTGATTATCTTCTCGATTAATCGTTGGAGAAAAACAGTGAAAAATGTTCATTACAGAGACGTCTATGGTGAAGTTGTCAGATTACTTTTGTCTGACCAACCGTCCAAAACCCCAAAATATTTAGCTTGCTGTGATACGGTCTGACTCACAGGATGTAGACTCTGCCTGCAACATCATCCTCCCCGTCCGTTATCTGCGCGTTTCTCTTCTCAAAACACCCGTTTCACTTCTAGAGCACCGACGAAGATCAAATCATGTTTTCCCTGTTTTAACAGTAAATGTTGCATCACATGGTCATTTTAATGCCAGGGCTCCCTGCGTGCACATGTTGCACCAAAACAAGTTCCCTCCTGAGCACCGTCGCCACATCTGTGATTGTTTTAAAGGAAATTCGTCGAATTACCACCTCGTGGTTGCATGCCTCCGCCAACCAGTCAAGTTGCACTTTACAAACGAGTCTGTACAAAAGGTCATCGTTTTATCCTGTTAGACATTCGTGTGAAATTGTCATAATTAGCATTTCAATTCTTGAGTTATGGCCAAAAACTGTGAGGTCACAGCAACCTTTGACCACCAAAGTCGAATCAGTTCGTCCTAAAGTCAAAGTGGCACAATTTGAAGAAGTATTGCAAAGCATTGCTGAGACATCACGTTCACGAGAACGGGATGGACGTGAGGTCACAGTAGACTTGACCTTTGACCTTTTGACAACCCAAAAACACAATGCCCTCAAGACTACCTGTGATATGAAACAATGAAAATCAGCACATTTTCACATTTGGTTCATCAATTATCAAAAGAGTGACAGACTTCTATCAACTTATTGATTAACTGACTTGACGTTCTTCATTGAATGGTTGAAAGAAAGAGAAAATGAATAAGTGGTGCTTTGGACTCACCCGGTTCGGGCGGGGTAGTTCCCTCTGTCTCCCAAAGGAGGGGTCTCTGATGCCCCGGGGTGAAGCCTCTCGAGGTTGGGGGGAGACGCTGCTCCTCCTCCTCCTCTTCCTCCTCTTGCTCCCAGCTCCTCCTCGTCCTCCTCCACTTCAGGGTCTCGTGCTCTCACCTCACAGTGAGCGCTCACCAGTAAGCCCAGTACCAGCACCAGTTGTCTCATCATGTCTGCTCTCCTTCACATCACTGAGTGGAGCACGACCACCAGCTGCTTTTAAAAGCCTGGGGGGGGGGGGGGGGGGGGGGGGGGGGAGGAAGGAGAGAGGCCACACCTCCCGTTTCCTCTGCTCCCCCTCCCCCTTCTCTCTCAACAGTCTTCTGCTATGTCTGCATTACATTTTATATATTATTTATAGTTTTCTCATTCAGATTTTCCAGAATGTAATTTAGTTATTTGGTTCTACTCTGTTCCAGCAATATTAACTGCATGTCTGGAAGAAGAACTCCGTTCTTTTAGTGAAGTAAAAGTACAGTCGTTATACTACAGCGTAGAAAGACTGTTAAAAGTAAAAGTCCTGCATTCAAAATCATTCTGAAGTAAAAGCACCAATCATGCAGATTGGCCTTTTTCAGTGTAACATATGTTATTGGATTATAATTATTGATGCATTAATGTGATCATCACTTTAATGTTGCTGCTGGTAAAGGTGGGGCTCATTCTAATGTCTTCATATACTACAGGGTAGTATCATAATGTATTAGCTGATTATATTTTGTATTCATGTTCTGCAAAGTAATTTAAGTATTTAAATCATTTTAGTGCAGTAAAAAAACAAAAACACAATATTTGAGTGTGAATGAGGCAACAACGAGGTTTCGCCTCTCTGAATAAACTCCTTACTCTGTCTGTCTTCATGTTTACCCTGTGGAAGTGATGAGAACAGAGGAAATGCACCGAGCTGCAGGACAAATGACCTCCTTCCTTTCTGTGTGTGTGTGGTTGTGTGTGTGTGTGTGTGTCTGTGTGTGTGGTTGTGTGTGTGTGTGTGTCTGTGTGTGTGTGTCTGTGTGTGTGGTTGTGTGTGTCTGTGTGTGTGGTTGTGTGTGTGTGGTTGTGTGTTTGTGTCTGTGTGTGTCTGTGTGTGTGGTTGTGTGTGTGTGTGTCTGTGTGTGTGTGTGTGTCTGTGTGTGTGGTTGTGTGTGTCTGTGTGTGTGGTTGTGTGTGTGTGGTTGTGTGTTTGTGTCTGTGTGTGTCTGTGTGCTGCTGTGTGTGTGTGGTTGTGTGTGTCTGAGTGGGTGGTTGTGTGTGTGTGGTTGTGTGCTGCTGTGTGTGTGTGTGGTTGTGTGTCTGTGTGCTGCTGTGTGTGTGTGGTTGTGTGTCTGTGTGTGGTTGTGTGTGTCTGTGTGCTGCTGTGTGTGTGGTTGTGTGTCTGTGTGTGTCTGTATCTGGTTGTGTGTGTGTGTCTGTGTGTGCTGCTGTGACGACATTCTTCAAAGGGCTGTTTGAGGGTTAAGACTTGGTTTGAGGGTTAAAACAGACCGATGTAACATTTAAATGTTCAAAAATACTCATTCAAGATAAAGTTTGATTATTTCAGCAATAAAAAGAACACCCCCCTAACTTACATTCTGTCTGCTATAAGACGTAAAACAGAAGGATGGCGACAAAAAGAAAAACAATGTGTGCAAGATGATGTTAGCTTTAAAATCATTCGAGTTCATCATTATCCAGTTTGACAACATTCATTCAACAAGCAGATCTTATGAAACATTACACAGAATTTAAATTGCGATCAGTATTGGAATTAAAAGAAAACTGATGAAACAAGAACCACACTGATGAGAGGATATTTGACCCCGTAATAGCATCATATATTCTGCTTCAGTTGTTTTTATCCAGTGTTTTTCATCTTTACACTCAGTCATCAATTTAACCAAATACTGGAGCTCAAAATCTCAATGCTCTTTGTAAACTGATGTGAGGGTGAGAATATGACTCAGTCTCACTCTGACTCTTTTATCCTGTCACGTGAGGGGAGGCTGACGGTTCCTGTCCAGGCTGAGAGAGCCAGGGACTTTTCCACTGGGAGAGAGAGGGGGGGGGGGTCATTTCCGAGGATTGTTTCAGAGCTGTGTGGAGATGGAGGACGGTTGAAAGATATTGCAAAGAAAGCGAAAGTGTAGAAGGATACCGAAGACTGAAATGACAGACACTTGGAGGTTATGGTTTTGTATGACAACAAGACAGCATTGGTGGAAAGTAACTATGTATATTTGCTCAAGTGCTGTACTTATGTACAATTTGAAGGTGCTTGTACTTTAATTGAGTAATAATGTTTTGTGCTACTTTATACTTTTACTCCTATATACTAAAAGGATCTCCATCTTTACCATCTGCAAAATTAAAGTGCGGAACACAATAACCCATCAATATTTATAATCCAATAACATAATGTCCTAACATGGGCCAGTAATGAGTAATTTAACTTTTGGTATTTTATGTATATTTTGATGTTAATACTTTTGAATGCATCACTTTTACTTACGTAACAGAGTATTTCTACAATTGCTAAAAGTACTTCTACCACCACTGTGTTTATTAACTCTATTTTTCAACAAGAGACAAGAGAACAGATAACCCAGGCAGAGAGGAAGAGCTCAGTGATTCGTTGAAAAAGTGACGCTGCATCATCATACTGACAGCACGGTGAGACTAGAAGTAAAGGAACAAAGCAGTACTGACCATCAGGCAGGAGAAAGTGGAGATAAATACTGAGAGGGCTGATTGGGGAATGAGGAACAGGTGATCAGGAGGGTGAGCGAGTCAGGTGACTGGGACAGGAGGGACAGTCAGAGGACATCTGGTGGACGGATGAAGAATTGCACTCAGGAGGCCAACTCTGTCCTATTTAAGACACTTCACATTCTTCTAGTAGAAGACATATTCATCACACATGTGTCTTCACATACAAATATATATTCTTGACACTTTCTCTGCGTCTAAATTCTTAAAAAGGTACAAGTTTTAAAGGTAAATTATGACAGTGAAAAGTTTTAAAGGTAACTGTTTACAGAAAAGTTTTGCAGTGATGAGTATTGAAGCTAATAGTTTAAAAAATATATATTTTTTTAATATGTACATTTTTGTCATCAACCAAAAATGTTACGACCCCCCTGCAGAGACCACCTGTTGAAGACTTCTGCCCTACATGTTACACACTTCCTTTAAATTCATAAAATGCATTTGATTCATCAACATTGCAAGAAAAATCTGATTGTCAGTATCATAAAGACTTAATGTTCAAAACTTGAATTCTTATCCTTTCAGCAGTTGTTAAACTGAACCATACAGAAGCAAGGTCTACTTGGAGAAGCTCCCCTTTGAACTAATGTTGTCTGGGAACAAACTTGAGTTTTACTGGCTGTGTCGGCTGGCCCATCCAGTTAATCTCCAACGGAATCTAAAGGGAGAATTAGATATAAAATAAGGGACATGACAACAGAGCAGGACAGTCTGAATGAATGTGCGTGGCGTGTTGCTCTTACCATGGTGTCTTTGCATGTTTCCACGGTGTAACTCTGCAGGATACGGACAACAACCGTCTTCATGGTGAGGACAGCGTAGCGCATCCCAACGCAGTTACGAGGACCGAGCCCGAACGGCATGTACGCGTACGGGTTCACCTCCTCCCCACCGTTTTTACTGAACCTGCACAGACGGCCACAAAGACACTCTTGAGCTATGCATACTTCAACACGTTTTTGGGAGTAAAAGCCATCATGGTCCCACACAGTATTATTTAATGTACTATTTTAAATCAGGCATAAAAACCGGAATTTGTACCGATATCTGAAAAATAACCATTATACTTTTATGTAATTGCAACAGCCGTCCAGTCACCAGTAGAGTGGACCTGTCTTATGAAACCTGATCATTGGATAGATATTAATTCCTAATTTTCATCACTGAATTAGTATGACAGCACACTTGTTGCATTTCATTTTATAAATGAATCAATATGCCATAATGTCGCATGTGGCCACTGTTTACATGTTATCAGCTGCTGATCCAAAGTCAAGAATGAACTTTCACTCCCAACTATTAAGCCAACATGGATGAGAAGGGGCCAGTAAAAATGGAAACCTGAACATCGACAATTTCACAACAGTTTAACTCCATCTTCTGAAGAAGATAGTGTGATTTGATTGATATGTTTCTCAGAGTCGTGACTGGAAGCTTAGGACAGTGTATGTTTACCTCTCGGGTCTGAAAAGCTCAGGTGAGCTCCAGAAGCGTGGGTCCTTGTGTAATAAGTGAACTGCAATGCAAACCAGGGTTCCCTCAGGGATGGTGAGGCCGTGAACCTGGGTAGTCGTTTTGCACATCCTCTCAAGCCGAGGTGCAGTGGGAAGCAAACGCTGCGATTCACTCAGAACCTGGTCCAGGTACTGCAGACCGACCACATCCTCGTATCGAATTGGAGCCTATACGGGCAAAAGATAAACAGCTGAGGATTAGAATAATATACAATGTCAGCTGTGGAAAAGTTTGTTACATATGGCAACGAATCACATGCAGAATGACTTTACATCTCTCGGTAGCTTGGCATCGATTTCTTCCTGCAAGGTCTTCATCGCGTCGGGGTTCACGGCAAGATTGTAAAAGATGTAAGCGAGAGTGACACTGGTGGTCTCATAGCCGCCAAAGATGAAAATGAACGCCTGGGAAAGGATCTCGTGCTCAGTCAAACCTACAACAAAATAAAGCAAAATGTTCAGCAAGAAAACTACTTCCACAGGCGGAGACTTTGACGTTTATCTTCACGCGTAACACACAGAGTGCATTTCCTCTTAAGCTAAAAGACAGAAAGACATGTTTTCCATTTCAAAAAATATATTTTGTTATTGTTGATTATTATTATTTTTTAATGTCCAAAAGAGCTTAAAGAAAGTTTACATTAAAAAAAATAGGCAAACATGTTACGCTTACGTCTGACATCATCAAAGCCAACACCAAAATGATCAGGATCACTTAATCTGATGTTGATTCGTGACTAATCAGTCGTCGTTCGTTCTATAAAATGTCGGAAAATTGTGAAAAATATAAGAATTGCTTCTTAAATGGACTTGTGTGTTTCTCCTGAGCTGAAAGACCTGAAGCAGGTGGAGAACAATTCAAATGTAAATGAAGACCAGAGCGTTACCTCCACCTTCGTGAATTACTGCTGTGGTGCAAACATACCTTTACTCGGCTGATCTTGTTCACTCTTCATGTCCGTTTCTGGTATCTCGTTCTCAATCATCACCTGCAGGAAGTCTGCGCGACTCTGGATCAGAACAGTCCACACAAATTGGAGAGTGGTATCAATCGTTTCATTTCACTCTTGCAAGCGAGTAAACGTATTTCTGAAAATGTCGGGATGTTCCTTTAATTCTCCTTTGCACAGATGAAATGCTTACAGATTCCTCTGCCCCGTGCTGGTCTTTAAACCTCTTGATGAGGTCGTAGAAATAATCCACACTTGGTCTGGGTATCATCTCAATTTTCAGGAGCTCCAACAGACGGGCGCCAAAGGGAAATATCACTGAAAGAAGACCACAGGTTTGTTTACCAAAATGTGCTTCCTCGTGATTCCAAGGTACTGATGCGATTCAATGATCTCCGCCTGGAACAGAGGTGAAGGGAGCACCTACTGAGTAGAAAGATAGGCCAGATTCTGAAGTTGAGGACCTTCTTGATATGAACATTAAACGGGTCATCTGGATTGTTTATGGAGTTTGCCTCAACACCGAAGGATGCACTGGTCACAACATCTAAACTATAAGGGGCCACGAATCTAGGCAGAGAAAAAGAGGTGGTTTATTTGAGGAATTAACATGGATTAAATGCTACCATTTTGAATTCATTTTATGGGAATATAAAGGTTACCCCTTCTTAGTTGATTAATCAATTTATCGGTCACTTTGGTCTTAGTCGACTAAGATTTCTTGAGAAGATTTGTCATTTTTTATGCTTTTTTCAAGCTGAATGACTTTTTTTTTTCGCCAAGAAAATTATGAACACATCTAAACAAGATTTAAAGTCGTGCTTTTGTTTAAGTATTTTTGGAGAAACTCAGTTTTACAAATCTCTCGATTAAATAAACGAATCGATTAGTTGACAAATTGTACGAGTGTTAGTCGACTAAGTACCTCTCAGGTCGAGGACAGCCCTACTATGTAATGATACGATGACATAAAGCAGATTAACAGCATACTGTTTGACATCGAGGGATTCATCCACATGTGTTTGTCCAAGTTTTTCAGCGAGCCGGTCTGCATAGCAAGCAACGATGGGAAAAACCTGAAAAAAAATGAAAAAAAAGAGTTGTTTAATGTTGATAATGTACGTATGTATTTCTGTCAATGATGCAAACTTCTGTAGCCATGTACTGTCTGCACTAGCAGGGTTCCCACTCTTTTCTAGTGATCATTTTCCAGGATTTTTTCAGGATTCAAAAGATGTGCTACTATGGCTGTAACGTATCTGTGATATAATCTCTGCACGCTTAGAAATTATAGTTGGATTTAGAGTTTCGGCCACTTCGGTTGTAACCTGCATGTGCTACCATGTGACGTGACTCGGAGGTGTGTTCTCAGCATTTCCACAACATAACAGCCAGTCTCTCACTTTGTTTTGCATGATATGGAAGTTGGTCAACTGTTTTCCAGGTCATGTGGGAACCCTGATGACTAGGTCAAAGGAAGCTGATTGGAGAAGTGGTTATTGAGCTCGGAAACCAAACCAACCTGTTTCAGTCTTCCACTGGTGAAGCATGGTGATAAAGTGCTCCGCATTCTTTTCCACGTCTCATCTTTAACTGCTGTAATTGCATCAGCCAAAGGTCCTGCCATTGGATTGTCCTGTAAACAAGACATCAGTTAAACTGAATGTTTAGATTCTCGTACAGAAGACTTCCTCATGTCTCCTTCTTATTTCGTCTGCCCCGATAATGCAACTTCCTGTATCAGAGCTGAATCATCATATCGTACAGAAATTGATCTTCCTTTTAATAGAACAGTTTCTTCTTTATTTGATGGCAATCCAAAAGGATAACGGTGTATCTGATCCTGGCACGTTTCTTAATAGCGATTTTAAAATTCCCTGTTTTGACATTCATGAGCCAAAGGGATTTTCAGCAGGATCAGTCCAAGTTGTACATTTTTACTAAAACCACAGACTCGTCTTACTGCTCACTTGTAGAACAGTGACGCGTGTTGTTAGAGTTGTTTTTTTCCAGTTGCATAAGAAGTTGTGTGTCCCGAGTACCCTCCAGGATATTATGACAAATACAAACTTCCTCCTGACTTGAATGAGGCATACTGAGCAGCCTTTTCTTCCCTTATGGTTCAGCAAAATAACTTTGAGCTTTGAACTTTTCTGATAAGGTGGACATAATAAGATCTTCCTAACCATGTCGGTCTAAGAACAGACCATTTGCCACGACATTATAAGTATCGATCTTTTCTTTTTAGTCTTTCTGTTATTCTTGCATCATTGCAGAAAAAACGGGGTTGCTCAATACGCCCACCTTCCCTGCAGAGTGCTGTGGGACCTTTCCAGTGTTGTGTAATTTGATGAATAAAACACAGACATGAATAATAGAAAAACTGACTCCAAGTGTTACTATGTCATTGAACAGGATATGCTGATTTTCCATGTTCTCCGGTGTACGATAACAGATGAGTCTCTTACCCTTCGGTTGGTAAACACAGAGTAGCACTCCTTCACCAACACAGTTTTAACAATCTCAGGGTCTGCCACCATTAAAACTGGTTGTCGTGCATCAAACAACCTGCACAACAAAAATACAATGTCACAGTCTATATGATCAGTTATTAATTAAACATCAACATTTTAAAAACCATCCATGTCAGCTCAAAGGCAGAATTCAAGCTATGATGGTCGAAATTGTTGCCAATTCCTTGAAGGAAAGAAATATCTGTGTCTTTCTGTGGCAAGTTTTCCTTTCACGATAAACTACGTCATCCATTGGTGGAAAGTTATAAAGTACATTTAATCAAGGACTGTATTTTAAGTACAATTGTGCCCTTCCACTCGGGGTCTGTGTCCTATTTGCTGTCTATTCTGTTATCCCTTATGTTGGAGCCTTTGAGCCGGGTTGTAAAAAAGCCCCTTGACAATTACCCGTTGATTTGTTTCAGAAGGAGGCACGGCTACTTGGTTGTACTGGTACTTTAATACTTCAGTAAAGAGTACTTCTTTTACAACTGACGTCACCTGTAGGAGGGAAGATGAGATAAACAACTCACCCCCAGTAGTCCCCGTACTTGGCTTGGCATTCACGGTAAAAAATAAGGAATCCCTACAAGGAATTTCATAAAAACGTCTTTGAGTGTTAAAAGATTTAAAAAAAACAAAAAGGTACACGAATTGAATGTATAGATAAGTAAAGCAATCCGTACAGCAGGCTACTGGGACTGCGGAGTTATGTTTTAGTGAAAAAGAACCAAATAAGAACATAAATACTCGTTTGTATTTCCCATTCGCTGTAAGGTTTGTGTTTGTTCACGTGTGCGTTACCTTTCTCATCTGTAGAAGTGTTCCAACAAACGGCCACGGCGTTGGTCCCGCTATTCCCACTTTTTTGAAAACCCTATATGGCCAAATGCCATACCTATATTATTAAAAAGACAAGAGTTACAGTTGTTTCACGAACATGCATCCATAATGTAACAACTTAACGACAAAAAGCGTTGTTGTAGAACAGATCAAATCGCAACCTAGTAGGATACTACTTAGACCGTTTTAGAAGCTACTCACAGCATTAAAAGGGTGAAAACGAGAACCAGCAAAGTCCAGGTAGTTGCTGAAAACAAGTTGAATATAAACATGTTGACTTCTTGCAGGGGGAGAGTTGGACGCGAACAAAATACAAAATGACTAAAGACGCTGTGAAACAAGCGACCTTAAATGTCCGGTGGTGGGTGGAGCACACAGACTGCAGGAAGTAAATAATGGTATTTGTGCACGTTTCAATCCAGTGGCGGACCGGGTCTTTATTGTCTACCGGAGCACCGAGGGCGTGTACTTACATGCTCATAATACTGTTGTGCCAGCTTGGAAGACTATAAGCTTTTAAAAGCCAACAACTTTGGCTACTTCATGTAAATAAGCTCTTTTCTCATCAAACAGGAACGTGCATCAGCAAACAAAGCCAATTTAAACGCTTTAAGTTTAAAAACATTTAAACTCAACTCAGATTAAATTACAACAACTACTGCTACTGTGATAGTTACAGCAATGTAAATGTGCAGTTATACATAAAACGTGTGGGTATGTGCAGGTGTGTGGCCACTATGTAAAGAGGAAGGATATGAAGTCGGAGCTCAGAGTACTGCAATGCAAAGTACTGCAATATGTACTTCTTGTATTCTTAACACACTATTTTAACTTACTCCTTGAATGGGAATCGTTAAAAGTATTTTCTTATTTACCGATAAGTTACAAAATGACTGACTGCGCGATAAAAAACAAACACGTTTTCACAAGTTTGAGCTTTCGCCTACACCGTAGATAACCCGGAAATACAACTCATTACGTCAACAACCATCAGCTAGCTCTCACGTTGGTCTTCGTCTTTTTAAATTGTCTAATTTGCGGCGTTTGTCCACCTTTTCGTCTGAAGGTGAACTACATTTATCATAGTTAGAAGTCAAGGTAAGAAACAACGCGTGGCTAACAAATATATGTCTGTTATGACGATTTAATGATGCCCTTTTCAAGCTGCCCTTGGTTTGTAACGTTAGCGTACAGCTAAGCTAGCTACACTAACCTGGCTAATGTTAGCAAACACACTGTAGCCTTCTGCACACACACACGCGCACACGCGAGTTTGAATGGAACAGAAACATGACACTGACTAGTCACAGTGTCAGGAACAATCCCTGATCAATAACCCTGCAACTCTTATTATTATTGTATTATCTTATGATTATTAAATTATAAAATCTAATCCTGACTAATTGCTTATTTTCCACTTGTAAATCATTGTTGCTGAATGTGTTACAGTAGTCAAATTATTTGCAAATAAATCATTATTTCACCCTTTCGAAAATCTTACATTTTTTCTTATTTGTATTGTAATATGCGTCTATTCTATATTTGTGTTTATTGATATCACTACATAGTTTTAATAATAATTTGGTTTATTTCCATCTAATCTGTTTAATCTGGCTCCCAAATTAAAGGAAAAGCACACAGTGTTTCCCCTAGGTTTACAGCTTGGGAGGGGGGGGACACCGACACACACACTTAAAGGAATCATGGTGTTGACTGGCAGGGAGACTATAAATGGCCTGTTTATGCTGTCTACATATTTGACAGACCATTCCTAAAACCAAAAAAAACCTGAAATAACAATGAGCTTCTGTGGGTTTGTCACTGCCAGCGACCCAGTTCACACATGTGATCCCTTGCTAATAATAAATGCTGATAATAGCAGCTTTAAACCGGTTTTACTGTTAGAACCTTTGACTTTTTACACAATAACCCACGTAACCCTGTGGAGATAAAGCTGTCGATGTGATGCCATGCACTGCTGTAAAACTGGCACAATCAATGAGTCGTCATGCTTTAATAACATTAGGTTACTGATGGTTGGTCATTCTACTAAATTTCAATAATGGAAATACAATTAACAACCACATGAAGTACAGACTTATCTGAGAAGCACTCTAACATTCGTGTTTTTCATTTATTTTATTTTCAATCCTCTGTAGCCGTGTGTTTTATCTACTCGTATCTTATCGCTCAAGGAGAGGAGGCGCCACAGCCGTCCTAAATACCAATACAATAACATTTTACAGCGGCAGAAGTATTTGTTTATGACATGAAGGTCTCTTAATTAAAGGCCCTCCGCTGATGATCCACCCACACAGGTGCACTTACACTGACTGCTCTCACCTTCTACCCAGAGCTCTGTGGGCGATACAGACCTTACACCTTCGTCACTCTCAAAGTTGCAGTCTGAAACTCGCCTTTCCAGTTTGCAGGGCCAGACGTTGTTTTTAGGGTTGCAAAGGTATACCCAGCCTTGATTGCTTTGCAATCAAGGCTCCCCATTTCCTCTCAGTTCTCCACTGTTGTTGTACATGCTGGCTCACTGTCATAGCTTACTGACACACTTGAATAGGACAGAGCCATCCTTAATGTTATTAGGAACACCTGTGCTTTTCCTATAATGAGTAGTCAAGGTATCTGTGTGATATGACTAGAGCATAATACCTGTTTTATGTATATGTTATAATAACTGTTTTGTCCTTTCAGAAATAACTTGCCACCATGTTCCTCACCCTCACCCTGCTGCGGAAAGGCATCCCCGGGAAGCAGTGGATCGGAAAGTACCGTCGTCCACGACCGATCACATGGCAGATGAAACGCAACACGCTGAAGCATCTGGAGCGCGAGGCTGAGAATGAGTACTGGATCAGCCGGCCGTTCATGACTCCGGAGCAGGAGCACTGTCACGCCGCTGAGCGCAGAGCCCAGAACTGGCTCAAGATCAAGGAGGCCAAATTCGTCAATTTTCCTGAACACAAGCGCATCACGGATCACCTGAGTCATCTCAACATCACCAAGACGTGGTCAAGTTAATGTGAGGGGGAGGAGTAAACATGCGAGGACTGTGACAACGTCACGTTTATTTGTGCAGGAAAGCTCGGTTTTGTTGTTGTGTGTGTGGGAAGCAACACTTTATGTCAGCTGAGTTGTTGACCAAATCCATAATTGACTGTTTTAACTCAGCCTGCCTCCATAAAGCAAATCTGTAAATCGTTTGTGTGTTGTACTGTATCACAGACTGAATCCACACCACTAAAACCTGCTTACCATTCTCCAGCTGATCTGTTGGTCCTTCTTTTAGCTCTCATTAAGAAAAAACACTTTCAAGTTGAGAAAAACCGCCGGCTTTAAAATCTCTATAATTATATGAACTGCTGAAGTGTGCTCCACGAGGGACATGTTGGAGGAATTATATAAATAGTCTGGGGAGGTTGGGGCAAAATGATGTAATGTTATGACAGGTTAATGTCTCTAATATGCATTTAGCTGTTTTACATTTAATATATTAAAGGGTTGGGACCGTCAGTCAGTAAACCCAATAGCTGAAACTAGAGCGTTAAATCCCTTTGAAGTTAGAAAATCCTGGAAGGTTTGCGTAAATGCGCTCAATTAATGGATTCTCATGAAATGTGATGATTTTTTCCCATAGTGGAGAGCACTGTGATTCTCTTAAATCTTATAATACCGGTTAGTCAGTGCACTGTGCAGGAAATCTACCTTTAATGAAACCTCAGCTTCCATCTGTAATCTGTTCACATGCGAGATAGCCCACTGTGTTGACTTGTCTGATAACAGTTATTGCCATTACATCATTCCAACACCAATGCATAACTAGTTCAAAGTTCAAGTTCAAAGTTCACTTTATTGTCAAAGTTTCCACATGTGTTATGCATACAGAAAATTTGAAATGCCGTTTCTTGCAGTCCCACAGTGTGATATAGACATGAACATATAACATATAATAGAGTAAAATAGAATAAAATAGAAAAAAAAAAGTTAAGAACATAAGGGCCTAGATAAAGGATTAACAAGAAGCTAAGTACTATCTAAAGATATCTAAAGATATCTATCAAACTAAAGTATTTTTACAGTAGCAGCAGAGAATAAAAAGTGACTGGTGCTGGATGAGGGAAGGGTGTGTGAGGGGGAGTAGATGTCCTGGTATGTTCCATTTGAGGCAGTGGGGAAAGGTGGGTGGGAGGGAGGGTAGAGAGGTCAGGGGAGAGATGGCAGAGATGGCAGAGGGGGAGCGAGAGGAGAGAGGGAGGGAGAGAGTTCAGCATCCTGACCGCCTGGTGGAAGAAGCTGTTCCTCAGCCGGGTAGAGCTCGAACGGAGACTGCGGAACCTTCTCCCTGAAGGCAGGAGGCTGAAGAGGCTGTTGGAGGGGTGGGTGGGGTCACCCGCAATGCCGAGTGCTTTGCGGGTGAGGCGGGTGTTGTAAATGTCCTGTAGTGTAGGGAGTGAGACTCCGATGATCCTCTGGGCAGAGTTCACAATGCGCTGCAGGCTCTTGCGGTTGGAGGCGGTGCAGCTTCCGAACCACAGCGTGATGCAGCTGCTGAGGATGCTCTCAGTGGCGCCTCGGTAGAATGAGAGCATGATGGGGGGGGGCTCCTGCTCGCTTGAGCTTCCTGATGAAGTACAGGAAGAGCCAGCAGGTGATAATCGTCATCGCCTGAGTTTCATTACATTTTCGTGTTATTATGAAGCGAGAAGGTGTTTGCACCATAGAACACAAAGCAAACACTGACTCAGCCATCATCAGACCTTAAATGGAGCCGTGAACACGAGGCTCTGTTGTCTTTTATTAGCCATGAACCGACATGTGCACGACTACCACCATGATAAAAAAAAACAGCATGGCTCAGCTACTTTAAACCTTTTGTTATTGGTCAAGCATTAAACTGTCATATCCAGTGCTTCTCTGCAGCACACACAGCCCTGATGGTTAGTTACCATAGTCTGACCTGTGACAACAGGTGAGCCCAATTAACAAAGCCAGCAGAAGACCCACAGGTGTGACACACTTTTTTACCTGTTTTTAAACTGTGTATTTGTTTTAAATTGTTTTTGGAAATCTTTGTTGCCACCAGGATAATTATTTGAGGTCTCTCTTAGTGCGGGCACTGCGGGGTCCAACGTAATTGAACAGGATTAATGAGCCTGTGGGGGAAATGCAGCCTTTGAAAGGGTCAATTCTCCTGCAGGAGTCGAAGAGAAAAAATACTCCACATCTTGTTGTTGCTGCTCCTTTGGGACACCCATTTCAAGAACCGGAGTGTAAGAGATTAATCCACGAAAAACTTTCCAACAACCTTCCTGGGTCGACTGCAGGAAGCTTTTCCCAACTGTTTTTTTTCTCACAGCTTTGTTATTTACTCCAAAATGATATATATCATTATCATCATGTCATAAGTATTAGCTGTTTAACACAGTGCTCAGTTTTATTCTGCTAAATTACTTTCCTTGAATTCTTAAAGACAAAAAGTATATGTTTCGATTGCGTTAGCTCTACAAAACAGAACAACTCGCATGAATAAAGACGATGATCTTGTCAACAAGCAGAATAATAACATCATTTACAAGAAAAAATACTTCATAAACTATCTTATCCTTTTTCTCCAGCATCTTAATCAAGTACAAATACAGAAATCACATCAGCTAAATTTACTTCAATTATCAGTTCATATAAATTGAAGTACTTGTTCTACAGAAAAATGTCAAAGGGTTTAACAATGTGTTCTCCAATCTTATAATATGCCCATGTTTTTTGAGTAGAATTATAATCCGTTGAACTCTATCTGTATAATCTACAAGAGCCCACTCTGAAGTGACTAGAAGTATAATTTAGCAGGAAAATAATCGAGTCAAAGTACATCAAAATTGTACTCAAAGTGCTTGGACTTTTTCGGATGCGGGCACCACTCGGAACTGTCGGTGTGCACATTGTTCCATCCGGCAGATGGCGCTCCGGGTCCTGTTGCTGATCCGTGCCGAGCCCCGGCCCCTCCTGCGCGGTTCGCCCAGGCGCTGTTTTCAGTCTCCTGGATGATGAGGTGCGTACACAGACGCGCCAACGCACCGCACCGGGCTGAGGAGGCAGCTGATGAGCAGACCAGACAAACAAGCTCCTCTCCGACGAGAAACGACCACGCAGCGTGCCGGAGCCGCAAAGAACATGACGACCGACGGCACAGCGAGGAGTGAAGATTCACCTGCAGACCAGACGACCGAGTGAAGAGGCGGGATGGCGGGGGGTCGGAGGGGACTTGTGGCCCCACAGAATACTTTTTTGGAGAATATTGTCAGACGGTCGAACGGTAAGGGTGAAGATTGTTACAGTACATTGGGCTGAAATATTAAATTATTCGATTTAAATCTGTCTTTTTTTTCAGCGTGTCGAATCAAGCCAATCAACTAATTAACGAAATTGAAGAACGAAGGAGGCCAATTAGTGATGGATCCCTCGCCTTCATGTGCATGAAAAAAAGTTAGTTTTTTCATTGAGCGACGTAGAAAGAAAGAAAAACAACTGGATTGGTTAAAAAAAAAAAGAAAAATGTAGATGAAAGAATTTTCTGACAAGGCTCCTGTTCCCAGTCCGTGCAGGAAGAGCGAAAAAGACAACAGGAAACGTATACCAGCCTTCTGATTACATAAGGCCACTGGAAGTCTGGATTGTAAACAATGATATGGACCAGAATTATCTTGTCTGGATTATTTCAGTGTTAATGTGAACGTAATGTCATTAACGTCTAATATAGGATTATGTCAGAGATCAGCTCAGCAGACTAATGCCTTTTATATATTCACCACGATTCCGATTGGTTTGAAATTAAACTATCAGCTTTTGTTTTAGCCTTTATAAACATTTCATGCATTATATTACACAACAGAATCTGAATAAGTGTTAGCAGGAGGCCAACCAAACCTCAAGCTGGGCCTATAATTAGGACTGTTCATTTAGTGGATAATAACACCACTGAAACTGTATTGAGGCCTGAAAGACTGAAAGACTCCATCTTTTATATTTCTAGCATGAACATGGACATGGCATCACCAACCCAACAGAGAATATTTTGATGTATTATGGGAAAAATTGATTAAATGGTTGAATAGTTTTCACGACTATAATGGCTTTCATCCAACACTGTTTATCACAACTTATCAAATATCACTATTAAAAGTGAAGTCCTCCTGTGAAATATGTTGGCCTATAGTTATTTATCTTTATATTATTGTTTGACACCTTCATTTGTTTTGACCAATTAGGGCACAGTATGCTGCAGGTGAAGACAATTAACTTGTTTGAAAGCTGAAGCTTACCCGACGCTGATGTAGGTCTTGCAGTATTTTGGGGCATTTGGGTGCTATCCGTCAGCCTTTCTCTATTATTAGATCCAATAAAAGTGACAGGTCAGACTGACAGCTAACTGTGAAACAGAACCAGCAGCGCTGTGTGTTTCTGTCACAAACCACACGTGGGGCCAAACACCAGCTTAATTGGTTTGAGCTATAATTGCCTTTTTTTTCTTTCTTTTTTAAATGGGGTTTGGTTAAAATTAGGTTTGGAGTTAACTTGTGTAATTTATGGTCAGCTCCCCCAGAGGCATGCCTTGTGTCTGTGTCTGCACTCCACACTGTCAGTCTGCCCCAGTAGCACATTACAATGTGTTTGTGACAGAAGGGAACAACGTGTTCAGAAAGGATGAATATATCTTTCCAGAGAGGAGCTTTCTTTAACAGTGCCAGGATCTGAATCCCTAAAGTGCACTGTACGATATATTATAAAGGAAGAAAAAGGAAAATCCAATCTTATTAAAAACAATATCACATGCATTCTTATAACCTTGGGCGGTCCAGGGATGAGCGAGCAGTAAATCTCTCCCGAACTAGAAACAAAAGAGCGAAGACTATAATCTGCAGGATGAGACACAATGGAGTGACTTGTGAGAGACACAGTGATGTTGGGTGGGCGTTCACAAACAATGGGATGTTCTCTCTTTTGTAACTTTCAAAGTTCAAGATTAGTGTTTGCTTTTTTGTCTCTATTTCAGATTTTCATGTTCATGTCTATACATTGACAATGAGCAGAAATAACACCTCAAAATCAATTTTTGGGTCTCATAAATCATGCTAGTCATATCCTATGCAGCTGTAACGTAAAGTTCAGCTGAAATGTTAGGAGATGAGCAGCAGCAAAGAAGATGTGGGCAGGTAAAGCACATTACTGGTGAAGCACCTGCTTCCATGATAGCATGCTAAGTTGTGCTCAGTTCTGTTGCACTGCTGCATGTTAGAAAAAGTTCATTCAAAATGTTTCAACCTGCAATAACTGATTTTCTTTGGCCACTTTGTGGGCAGAGGAAAGATTGGCACATCATTACCTTTTTAAATTGACATGGCGAACTTAGATTATTTACACATTCAGCAGTTTTGGAGCAGCGTTATCATTTGAAGTTGTGTTCCTGGTTAATGAATTTTTTTGTTTTTAAATCTGTCTCTTTTAGCTGGTAACTGCTTTATTATGTTCACCAGTCAGTCGCTACTGTCTTGTCTGCTCTTTGGTGCTGAGCAGGTTAGTGCTGGTTACAATGGGTTTTTCGAGCTTTTTCACTGAAAACAACTGAGAGCAGTGAGTGAACCAAAACAGAGAAGTAGCGCCCGGGACAGTTAAACAATAAGCTGAAAAAGGTGCGTTAATCATGATTATTTGTATGTGCATTAAATCAAACTACATCAGACTACATTTTCTTGTACTTTGAACTTTGTAGCTGTATGGAGATTTTTTTATTAACATTTAGACAATGAATAAGTTTTGCTCAGGGCCTTTTTGCTGACATTTGAATATACCATGTGATAATTAATGTCACATTTAAAAATCGTTGACTGCAGACATGCATGCCAATAAGTGATACTCTTTCATAATAATCACCAGCTACAAATTGGACCATTTAATGAGAAGCACAAGGGCTCACAGCCCCCCCCCCCCCCCAAACACATCTGAAACACATAGGTCTGTTAAATATTATACCTATAAGCAACACACAAAAAGACATGATCTTCTTGTAAAACGTACTACTAACGAGCGACTACTAATAAATAAGTCAAGGGAGCAGATATTTTGATGTTTTCTACATAAGCAAAGCACTTGTGTTTGGCCTACATTTGTGTATATGTGAGTGTGTGTGTGTGTGTGTGTGTGATGGTCGTAGACCATCATGGACACTAATGCAAATCCTTTTAGTGTGTTCGCTCTTGAAGGCAGAGTTACTCAGTCTTTATAAAGATAATTTCAAAACAAACGCCTTTTTAGGCAAGAAATATGTTTTAATCAACATTTTAGGGTAACATAAACAGCATGAAGGGACGTTTTGTGTCCTCCGTATGAGCGATGAAGCACTTTAATCCTATAAAACAATGTTGGGGTTGTAAATTTGAAGAAGTCCACAAACTGATCTGCTTTACCATACATCTTTTTAAGATTAGACACTTAAACATTATATTTTAAATATACTTTAGACGGCTGTGGTGAATTTTAGCTTCATTTAGCTCATTATTTTGGCCAGCCCACTTGCCCAGCACCAACCAAATGGCGGACAAAGGTAAACGACTAACGTCAGCTGAAGCTGAATCTATGAGCAGCTAAAGAGCCAAATATCTCAATAAAATAAACCACAATAAAATGAATGGTAAGTTGCTCCGAGCCTGCTGGATGTGTAAGTAAGCAAACAACTCCGTGCTAACATGCTAGCCGCAACGATTAAGGCTAGCAGAGTGTCTGTCAGCTTGTTTCTGAGTTTATCTGTTCCTATATTTGCCAAAGAAATGATGAATGCAACTTCAGCATATGTCTACAGTAGGCTAATGGTAACAGCTTTTTCTGTGTTATGTTACAAATTAGCTGTCATGTTTTTAGTGTGTAGCATTGAGGTTAGCCTTATTCACATTGGTGTGTTGTCTCTTGTTTTGGTTGACGCGTCCCATCTTTTTCGTCTGACGTTCAACAGATGTTTCTCACTGTAATCTGTTAACCTTCTTTCCTTTTCAAACATTTCAGTTTGGACACTGTCACATAGACAGACAGGTACTATGAAGTTTAGTTTGGTGTGCTGCTTATGTTTTCTTTACGGTATATCTCTTTGTAACGTACCACAAAATGTTCTATACCAAATGCTGTTAATTTACAAAGCACTTGACAAATTAGACATGTTGAGATCATTCAAAATATTCTTGAAAATTTGCTGCAACACAGCAAAAATCCAGGGCAAATAACAATAATGGAGCTTTGGACTTTCTTTATACCGATCAACGTTCATGTGATCATTGTAAAATAACACATTGGCATGGAACGTCTCGTGCATCATATTCAGTGTTCTCATGCTTGTAGTTGTCTTTTAAATGTGTTTTATTTTGACATGGTGAAAGATTGTTTTCTCTGTGGGTGTGTTCTTGTGTGGTACAAAAAAGGAAATTTGTGTATGTGTTTTGTGCCAGGTGTGTTGTGATTCCTTCTCGTGTCCTTTCACCCCCGTGTCGTCACATTGTAGTCTGTGTTCATAACAGGGCCGTTTGCTTTGAGGTTTGCCATTAAGATTTTCATTTTTTGAAGTTTTATGCCCAGTTATCATCACTTCTCCTGTCCCATTAAAACTATTGCATCTGCTCTTTTTTTACCTTTTGCCAAAATGATGTGGATGGATTTGAGATTGTTAAAAACAATGGTTTGCAATATAGGAGTTTTTGATCCCAGCCATTCAACAAAATATTGCTTTTATACAAACAAACGCCTTTTATTCACATTGTTTGGCAAATTGATTTTCTCTTTATATGAAATGTCAAAATGATAACATGCAGATGCACAAATTAGTAATGTCTTGTCGAGGCTTGTTGACAGGCTCTGGTAATTGTCATTAAAGTATGAATATGGTGTTTTTAAGTGACACTTTATTTCTTACAAAACAAGGCAAACATTGATGGCCTTTTTTTCATGTTCCAATCATAATCGGCTCAACAATTGTAATGTATGTCTTCGCCTTTAAAATGACTTGATCAGGTATTTGAAACAAACCATTTTTTGTTTTAAGCCCAAGCAAAGTTTGCAACTCTTACGTTCAGTTGATTATACAATAAAGAAAACATACTTGTTAAAATTACATTTCTGCCAATAGATCATAAAATTGCTGAGGTTTAAAAATAGGACAGAAACAAAATAGGCCATTCAAAATGTACATGTAACAAAATAATTACTGTGGTTTATTAACATTTTCACCATGAGTAAGTTTTGCTTGGAGGCTTTGCTAACATTTGAAGATGAGAATTAATGTACATCGTTTTCCATGACATTTAAAAATCAATGACCACGGATATTAATATCTGTAAAGCTTACGTGGCAATGAGGAATAGCGAGAAATCGGACCATTTAATTAATGACAAACACAAGTACTGTTTCCCCCCAAAACATGTATAACAGCTAATAGGCCTGATACAACATCTACCTAAGCAACACACTAAAGGAAACCACAACATGCTGTGAGAAGTACGACTAATGAGCAACTACTGAGCAGATATTTGGATGTTTTCTACATAAGCAAAGCATTTGTGTTTGGCCTACATTTGTGTATAAGCACCATGTGTGGAGTGTGTGACGGGCCGTAGACCATCATGGACACTGATGCAAATCTTTAAAGTGTATTTGCTCTTAAAGGTATATTTCAAATATACTTTAGCCTTTACATTTGCTTTGTAGTTGTGTAATAACTTTGACCTCTTTGGTATTTCTTTTTCAGTCGCGACTCCACTAAAATTCTTGACTTTAACTTAGACAAAATGTAGTCGGCCTCAACTGTTTCCCAACCCAGACGATAGTTTAAGTATTTGTATACTGTTTTTTTTTTAAAGAAAATACTGCAACCCTTTGAGTTTATTCGCCTTTCTTCCCTTTTTACTTTCAAACAGATACCAACTTTGTCCTGGGAAACGCCCAGATAGTAGACTGGCCCATCGTCTACAGCAATGATGGCTTCTGCAAGTTGTCGGGGTACCACAGAGCAGAAGTGATGCAGAAAAGCAGCACCTGCAGGTAGGCGAGAGGCTCTATGTGTCTGACATGTGTTCGGATTACAGTTTTCAAATGCTAAAGAAATGAGATACAGGAACACGATGAGAGAACATGTCAAACAGCTTCTTTTGTTGAACTCATTCCGAAGATAATATAACAAGCTGTTATTATTTTTTAACAAGCATATTTTGCTCGATTCAAGATTAGCCAGTGACATTGCAAGAGGTTGTTACATCTACAGCTATCTTGTCGATCTGGATGAGCTTCGTCTTGGCTGGCAAAGCGAAAATAATCATGCTGCAGTTTGAGAGCAGTCACAGAGGATGACTTTCTCTACAAGGGCTTTTTTTAAAATGTCATAAGTGCCTGCAGTACAAAGTTATGCGACGCTCTCGCTTATAGATTCCAAGTTTATTATAGCCATTTTCTCTTAAATTTATGTTTGTTTGTTTTTACACCCCCTATACCACCAGGCAGAGCGTCCTCATGTTGAGGGGATTACTTTTTAATCAGCTGCTGGTGTATACAGTGTTTTTGGTTTTGAACTCTATGGAACATTTTGTCTTGTTTTAGGAGAAAGGGAAACGGTGCTGCAAATACTCACTGTACATACCAGCAGTGCACACGTGCAGTGTTTTGATTATTTTGCATGATTCCTTATTGATTACTGTAGCAGGTTGAGAGGAAGAGTTAATGCATCAAAAGAAATTAAGGATATTCAAATCAAACATGTCTGATTTCATTTTGGTTTGTTTTGCAATTTTTCAGCTATTTGATCATAAAGCAAAGTATTGTACAAACTGACATTTTGAGGATGAAGATGTACTGATAAAGTCAAGGGATCACCAAAGCTATTTCAATTAATCCTAAAGGGGAATATTAATATCTGTACCAAGTTTTAGGAAAATCCACAGTCGTTGAGGCATTTTACTTAAAAACACAGATTTCAATGTCATGTCGGCACTGGAGGAGAAAAGTCAGGTGATCACCAGTCATCAGGATGCATCCTCTGGTGAACATTTATGATTCTTCATTGCAAACATGAAATAAAGTTATTAGCTCTGTGTAGCAACCACAATGATGAAAGTGTGGACACGGGTGAGGTTACTTCATTGGCTCAATAGCGACAGAGAAAGTTAAAATCACAATATCTTCTGCTATGTTGAAGTGAATGAGAATACCACTCACAGTTAGAATGAATATAATATTCCCATCATTTAAGACAAGATAGAAACCAAGATAGAAAACTGTTCACATAAAGGAACTCTTAACTCATTTCTGGACCTGTGTTTATTAGCAAGCGTGCCAGTAAGCATTATATTAATAGGATCACATGGAAACACTTGGTGCTGCCAGATTTTAGAAAAACGTGGGAGATTTCCTTTGTTGTGGGAGATGCAGTGTGCCTCAGCCAGCACTGCGGCTATTACTGCTTTAGACCCTCGGGTCCCCTAAGCATAAGCTTCGGAACACTTGCCAATACAAATATTGAACCGTGTGTATGCCGATTTGTCATGGGTCTATTTTTAGCTTGCTAGATGGAGTGAAGTCATGCATTTGTAACGGGAAGGAAAATCTTCTGACTTTATTTGAGATCCAATAGAAAACATGTAAATAGTCTAAATGCAAGACCCAAAGGTATTGTGAAAATGAGAGTGACATTTTTATAGGAAGTGAAACAGTAATTCATCAAGTAAACATACCCCTACATAGAGTCCACAGTCATACATGCCGATATCTCTTCACGCATTGATTATTGTAACGCATATTTCTCCTCACGCAGTGCATCTGCTCCGATCCCTTCACTGGCTCCCTGTAGAGTACATGATCCACTTTAAAATGCTCACTCTCACTTGCACTACACGGTCAGACTCCCGCATATGGAACTACTTCACCTTTATTCACCCACCCTCTCAGCAACACCACTCTCAGGGCAAACATGTTTGTCGCCTTAAGACCCGAGGTGACCCAGCTTTTGAGGGCGTAGCACCAAGGTTGTGGAATATTCTGCCTGCACATCTACGTTTTGCTGGTTCCATGAATTCATTCAAAAATCTGCTCAAGAAATATCTGTTTAGACCGGTGTTTGACAATATTATTTGTTATAAAAGGGGGCGTGGCATCATGATTGACAGCTGTGATTGACAGCTCCATGTGTGTTCATCAGTGTTAGCAGACACATAATGTTTCTGAAACACGAATCACAACTCTGTCTTATAGAGCATGCATCAATTTGAGCATAAAGGTATTTCTAAAGATATATCGGTTGTTTGTTGTGTCTTTCGAGTGAAACAGCTACCGGGGTGTTAACGTAGCAGCAGTGCTCGGATCCTGATTGACTTGGGCGGATGTGTGGGCGGGACTTATATACCCCGGCTCCCCCTTGGAGGTATAAAGATAATTGGATACAGTGTTGGATGTGGCACCACATTCATTCCTATAAATGCATCAACAAAAAGGTCCGGCGATCTTCTGCATCCATGGGCCCATAGAGCAAGCACACTCAGGAGCCCAATGAAGGAGCCCAGCGCTCGGCCCCGGGCTTGTTCACATTAACAGAGGAAGGGAAATAACTCTGGATTCAGGCCTATAAGGGTGATTCAAGTGTTGGTGCTGGGAAGTTGGTTTACGGATGACAGCAAAAGCACAAGATGGCAGCTCCTGTATCTGGAATATTTTAGCTCAGCTGGGAAGAAGTGGAGACACGTTGTTCATCTATATCCCGTATACAGTCTTTGGCTCCAACAAGTGCATTTGGGTATAGCAGATACGAGGTGCTTGGTAAAAGATTGGACAACAAAAATGGTTGTAACAATGTCAGTTAAACTGCCAGGGAACTGTGGCGGTAGTGGTTTTTATAGCGACAGAATGTTGAACTGAAAACGACCACTGGTGTCAGAATAGTGACGCCACAAAATAATATCAAAACTACAATCTTAGAAATATGCAGTCAGGGTGCAGTATGTCTGATTATTCTAAAATCAAAAAACGTACCAAAAACACATGTTCTTCGAGTGCATCTCCGGTCTCTCTTTCTGTTTCCTCCATCTCTCTTTTCTGCTCTTGACTATTCAGCAGCGACAGAGCATCTCCCACCTGTTACCAGACGGTTATGCTGCTCGCTAGCGAGTATAATGTCACTCACCACCTGGGTACCTTGGAGCTCAGCAGTCAGGAAATGTAAGACACCGTAATGATAAATGTCACTGTTGCCTCACAAAACCCATTTTAGGCAATAAGTCAATAGTTGAAATGCTAATTATGACAATTTACACGGCGGTGACATGGATGTAAACGGCAACTTGACTGTGAGACGGTAATCCTAGTTTTACACGAGTCCTAACTCTTTGATGATAAATCATTAACGTTCCCCACGTTATGGTGTCTGATGTTTTTGACGATGACTCAAACATAAAATGTATGCTCATCTCCCCAGAGTGCTGCGTCTAATATCTGAGCCTCTTTTGCAGCAGACGTGTGTGGATCAAAGATGTTATTTCCATTTCCGCTGCTCTTACCGTGTTCTGTGTCGCCTCAATTATGCGTATGTTTTTTTTTGTTCTGTACTGGATCCTGTAAACATACAGCGACAAACCTGTGGGAATTTTTCACGCACGACGAGAGTCTGTTGAGGAATATTTTTTTCCTTTCACATTCCTCCTGGCTCCGAGGAAGAGAGAGAGGACATTCATCAGTGGTATTACATCAAGCACTGGTCTGAAAAGTCTCTGCAGCGTCAGGATGTAGTCTCATTAAATTTAGCCTTCTTTTTTTTATTTCATAACAAACTCAGAGTTATATTTAGATCGTGCTGGAACAGGCTGCTACTGCATGTGCAGTAACAAGCAAGGTGAGATGAATGTCTCTGCAGCGCGGCTTAATGTGCTCATGGTTGGTTGACCCATCTTCCGGTTTGATTTGTTTTTGAGCGGTACTGCATTTGGCCAATTAGACAGTGGGCTGCATTCATCTTTATTTCATGCTTTCAGGATTAATTTCAATGAGTTTTATTCTACTTCTACCCTATATTTGATACAGCCTAATTTTGCAGTGTACGCACTGAGAGGTCTATAAATAGCAGTCTGGTCTGCACAGTTTAGGTGTAAGCCTGATTAACTGCATATCATTTTGTGGTTTGTTTTTTTTGCTTGAAAATATACCGTTGAATTTAAGAGGAAACCATGGACGAAGCATAAGAAGTTGCCATCTTAAGAAATTGGAGAACAGGACTAATCCTTGAAACCAGCGAATACTTAGCAACCAACGCATTACGACGATCACACATTCAAGCCTTCCTCATCGCACTCGATCAACAACCGAGCTCGCTCGTCCAACGTGCCCCTGCCTATTAAATATTCAAATAGTTTTCTCTCCCCTTGTGTCTTCCAGCTTCATGTACGGGGAGCTCACGGACAAGGACACAACGGAAAAAGTGCGGCTGACGTTCGAGAATTATGAGATGAAGTCGTTTGAAATACTGATGTACAAGAAAAACCGTAAGTAGCGAGTCTCACGTCAGGAAAAGAGTAAAATTAGTTTCCACCCTCTTGTCGTGCAAATCTATTCAGAGTTCCTGTAACATCGTGGAGTTCAAAGGCAGCCCAGAACATTTCTACCTCTGTAGAAATGTGCTAATTGTTGAGAGCCGGAGAAACCTTCGCCAGAAAAAGATGTTTGCTTCCACTAACATCTCAGTTTACACTATGCAAATGAGATTTCCTCTAAAAATAAGCAGATGATGCAGCTAAATGTGTGTGTGTGTGTTCTTTTCATACTTTCAGGGACGCCTGTTTGGTTCTTTGTGAAGATTGCTCCCATTCGAAACGAACAAGAGAAAGTGGTCCTGTTTCTTTGCACATTCAGTGACATCACAGCCTTTAAACAGCCCATTGAAGACGATTCCTCCAAAGGTTAGTGGCAGCAAATTCCGTGTGTTCAACTTCACCCCTTCTGTCAAAGATAATGTCTTTTTATGACGCTGCCAATGAAAGTTAATTCCGCTCCGGAGTGATTCAAACAGGAAGAAACGCAGTACCTTAGATCCATACTTAAAATCCATTAAAATGTTTTGCACAGTGTGTGGCAGACAGGCTCTAAAACTGGCACAGGGATAGAACATGAATACACAAAATAGAACATGAATCAGTGCAACTACAGACGAGCACCAGTGACGAATATAGGATGGGGAATTATCATGAAAAGCATGATGTAAAGCATGTTGCATTAGTAAAGCTTTAGCTCTAGCCCTCTTCCTAACAATCAATCAACAACAAGCATTGATTTGTGCTGCCTGAGTAGGAGAGAGGGACTGAAGGCGAAGAATCCTACAAAGATAAATCACGCAGCGGCCCACGTGAGCTCGGTTAGGAATTGTCCTCACTGTTTACTCATACCCGCAGTCTCTCGTTTTAACCTCAACCAAGTATTTTAAACCTACAACAACATCAGACACAAACTGTATACAGAACATTGACATTATCACCTTTTATGGTGAACATTTCACACATTCAGCTCTGTTTTTAGTCTCCACCAACTCTGAAGTGAAAATCAGGGTAGTCACTAACTTTGGTGTGCTAGCATACACTTTTCTTTTGACAGAAAACAGCTGCCCACTGCAGCCAAGAACGATGAGATCAGAGCAAGTGAAGTAAAACACAAAAGCTGCAGCCCAGAAAATAAAAACCTCAGCTGATAGATGCTATGAAGCTCAGTAGAGTTGAAGGGAAACTGCTTTAAATTGCCCTAAAAAAAAAACTCAACGATGTGTTTGGAATGAAAAAGATGATATTTCTGGTCCTGCTGCATTGATTTTGATTCTCTTTCCGAAACAGTCAATGACAATATTACAGGAATGTGATGTTTAAGAGGTTGAGTGCTCGTTTAATCGACTGGTTAACAATTATAATTATTTATGGATCAGTAAGCAGCAGTTAAAAGTTCTTGAATATACTAGAAAGATAATTTAAGAGTTCGATTAAAATGCAGAAAAAAGTTATATCGTATAATATGGTATTTAAAAACCTAAACGGACATGTTGTTCATGGCATACTTTACCTGTTTGTAATCCTCAGGCTGGGGAAAGTTTGCCCGACTGACTCGAGCTCTAACAAGCAGTAGAGGAGTCTTGCAACAGCTGCAGCCCACCGTTCACAACGGAGAGAATGTCCACAAGCACTCCCGCTTAGCTGAGGTACGGAGGAATATATGTGATTTCTATTTCTGACTTAAATTCAGTAAATATAAGCACTGTATACCTGAGAACAAACTCTGGACAGAGGAATCTTTTCGATCAGGTCTGCAGCTCTTCCTGTGAGCTGTAGTCAGTCAGGACGACGTCATTTCACGCTACAGTCTTTTTTTGGCCTCCCTCTTTGTATATGTATTCATCCATCTGGGTTTAGCTGACTGGCTGTTTTTGTTAGGTACTGCAGCTCGGCTCAGATATCCTACCTCAGTACAAACAGGAGACCCCCAAAACCCCTCCCCACATCATCCTGCACTACTGCCTCTTCAAGACCACGTGGGACTGGGTCATCCTCATCCTCACCTTCTACACGGCCATCATGGTTCCCTACAACGTCTCCTTCAAGACGAAGCAGAACAACGTGACGTGGCTGGTGGTGGACAGCATCGTGGACGTCATCTTCCTGGTGGACATCGTTTTGAACTTCCACACCACGTTCGTCGGACCCGCCGGCGAGGTCATCTCAGACCCCAAACTGATCCGAATGAACTACCTGAAGACCTGGTTTGTTATCGACCTGCTGTCCTGCCTGCCGTACGACGTCATCAACGCCTTCGAGAATGTGGATGAGGTGAGTGCGGTGGTCTGCTGTTTTCCCCGTCTTAGGTGATTGTAAACAAATATTTTGGGGTTTTGGACTGTCGGTTGGCCATAACAAGCAATTTGAATCCCTTTTAATTTGAAACGTTGATGTTTAATGTAACTTTGCAGTAAGTTTCAATCTGATATGTCTGTGGTGGATATAGCCAGGCCTATCACCTCCGCCAAAATGGACGCGGGTTCCCAACTTTGAGAAATATTCAGTTTGCCCAGGCGAAAAAAAAATATGCTAAGTATATTTAATTTTAGCATACTTGAGTGTACTTTAGTATACTTGAAGCCCTACTAATCATAAGTATACTGAAAGAGTGCTATTTTGGAACAACTTATTTTGTACTTAATATATTTTAGTTATGCACAATTTGAAGTGTATTTAGTATATTTGTGTGTGCTAAACTTAATGTATACTTAGTACAATTTAAGTACATGACTGTATGTATGTATACATGCTGATAGCTAACTTAAATTATACTTTTTTTACATTTTAGGTATATTTGAAATATATTATGAGTGTTTTGCAAATACAAATGACTGTATACATGTATACAGTAACACAGTAATTATTTTACGTTTCTTCGGTGATTGACAGGTTATTAGGTTTCCACGCAGGAACTCAATAATGACATGACGGTGACCGTCGCATCCTGTTCACTGGTTGTTGTTTTGCATAGTGACGGCGAATGAGCAACATAATCATGTGCTTGTTTGTGAATTCAATAATGTTTGACCGTAATGAGGAGTGTTTGCTGGAGAGATATCACAGGATCTTGAGATAATTGGATTTAATTGGGGAAGGGGAGTTACATTTATAATCTGAGGCACTCTTCCGCTGTGTCACTGATGCCCGAAAACCGTTAACACCTAATGACAGCTGACAAAAGGACCGGATCACGCGCTGTGATTAAAACTAAGGCGTGTGGTCTTACCAAACGACCATTTTGAGTCACTTTTAACCGGATGAATTATTTGAACCATCTACTTTATATGAATCAATTAGATTGTACAGTTGTGTTTAAAGGTTTACTGAATGTCTCAGTTTTGTTGTAAAGAGGAAAAAGTCAGTTGTGACAGAACTTTGCTCGCCTACATTTGTTTAATTTAGGGGGGAAATAACTTTACAGAATGCTTACATGTTAAATATTGTATGTTTACTGATAAAACCTATTTACAAAGTCGTTTTATCTCGAGCTGCAACTGATTAAAAAATATCTTTTTATGGTGCAACCGCAGCTTCTGAATCGGCTCCAAATGTTCACACACGCATTGATTAAATGGCGCCTCGGGGTCCTGCACATGCCGGTTTTCATTGTAATGATGCAACCTGTGATGTAAAAGATAAGGCAGGTGTAATTTCATCTTTTTAGTATTATCAACGAAAATGAACACATTTTTCTAGAATTAAATTGTATTACTCGTGTGTTGTTGTACAACACCTATTAAAAAGAGCCACACTCTTACTTTTGCGAGACAAATTCTGCCGGTTTGCTGCTGTTGTTGTATCGTTGATGTCCAACGAAAGCCTTTGTGTTGAAAAGCGAAAGCGTATCCCTCCTCATGAAACACTTGCAAAGCGGATTTTCCTTGACCTGTGTTGTTTACATCCATGTTTACCTGGTAATAGTCGTCTTCTTTCATGCCTTTGCTGGTGCATTACTGCATATGTTGGCGTGTTACCGCCACCTGGAGATCAGTGGGATAGTGTGAAAATATTGCCACTCCACTTAAAAGCTCTCCCATCGCGCTACGAGATGTAAAAAATAAAATAAGAACGGCAGTAGGCTCAGTAGCTGCCACAATCGTATCATTAAGGGTGATTGATTTGTTTCACTGAGGCGTCAGCAGGGAGGGTGTCATCGTGGCCTATTGGTGAGAATTACAATTGTTGAAAAGATCTTTAATAAAAGACCTTAAAGCCCGATAACCTTCCAAAATACCAGTTACACTGCGCATGCGTTACAACACATTTTTCACTATTTTCTGACATTTTATAGAATTGACTGTAGTTGAAAAGAAAATCAACCAAAGTGAAACCTATCTCTAGTTGCATGCCTGCACTTTACAGTACAGTTCTCTGTGAGGTTCAAGTGTACATTTAGTCGACGATAACAGTGAGGACCCACTGGCTGTAAACCAACATGAAGGATGACCGTCCACTTCCAGGATCATCTTGCAGTGTGTCTCTGCAACAACTCAGTGACTCCAATTTGCTCCAAATTGCTCTGAGGCAATCCATGGCAAGGGCAAAGGAGAGCGGGTAAACAATCGCCCGTGTTATTAAAGCGGGAGCCCAAACATCTCGCTGCTGCTACAGACCTTAACGACTGACATGAATAACTTTGATGGCTGTTTTACCCCACACAGGTTTCCAAATAGGGAGGGTAGGATCGTTAACGAGAAGCGGCTGTCAAAGTTGTTCTTGGCAATCTTACAGTGGCGTACGTTACCTCGAGACTGACTGAACCACAGACGTGGTGTCATTTCACTTTCTAATGACCGACAACTCAAAACAGCAGCAGATGAAACACTGAATGTTGCTGCAGAAAGTGAATGGTGCACGCTTTGGTCATGCTGTACAAACACAGAGACGGTTTTATGTTACTTTTTAATTTGAAGCCTTGGTTGAGTGTTGAATTTGTCATGTGTTTATTCATCGCTTACTACTGATCAAGTGTCTTCTCTCTTACTTGTGCTTCGTTTTTGTTTTTCTTCTTTTTCATCCGTTCTGTTTGCATGGCCTCCCCCCCCCCCCCCCCTCTTCTGCCTGTATTCATGCATGGGACGCCATGGGAAGAATTGGAACCACCGAGCTGTCACTCAAGTAGGCTTCAGTTTGATTAGACGATGATGATATTTCAGTTTTGTGTTTTATATTTTTGCGTGTAGACACTTTGACGAACAGGCTTCAACAGCACTCGTCACACACGCTCAAACGTTTCCTGTGGCATTTATTCTTGCCCCAACATTTCAGCTGTGGGGCTCAATGAGAGGACGACAGCAGAAGCATCAACGCATGAAATAAATGTCACAGAAAAGAAGTTAAGATTTGTGCTGCTTCGTTTGTTTCCTTGCTGAAGCGTCATTAAAGCTGCGTGAGAGCCGATTCGGTCCTCGCGTCAAAAGCACATCATCTAATGAGCTTTAAAGATGCTGTAGGAGTATTTTCTAACTGATTTCGCTTCACATTTAAGGTACAAACATCTCAGCTCCAGGAATGTCCATCTATCCCTTCAATGAAAGATCTATAATCTATTGAGTGATGAACTTTTCTCCCAACTTGTGTTCGCAGAGTTTGCAGCAGAACTCAAAAACACGATTGCACTGATTATTGAATTCTGTTGGAGCTCAGGTCTGTAAAGTGATTTGAGGGAAGCCGAGGTGTCTGGCAGGCAGCTAGATCAGATCAAGTGACAGCCAGCGCTGCAGTTATACTCGCATTGCAGACCACAGCACATTAGCAAATCAATAACCCTGCCAGTGCGCGCGCACGCACACACACACACACACACACACACTCACACACACACACACACACACACACACACACACAAACACACACACACACACACACACACACACACACACACACACACACACTCGCACAAACTGATGGGACAGCAATTGTCTGTTTTGAGTGGGTGTTGCAATATATTCAGTTAAGCTGAGTAGACATTTAGCTGCTGGTTATTTAACGGCTAGAAGATGTAAAATCTCATCACATTGTACGGGAATGTTTTTAAAATCAAGTCAGCATCGGTTCCCTCTTTCTTGCGTTTTCTCCCCGTCTTGTTTGTGGTTGCTGTTATCTTCACATCACATTTGCTGTCGGTTCATACACTTTCATATTGATTCTTTAAAATGCTTTCAAGTCTTCTGATACAATGTGTTTTTTGTTCAATATCTGGTGTGTAAGTAAGACCCTGAGCAAACACTGAGGTGCATAACTTCATCATTTTTAATGTTTCATTGATACTTTAATGTGATGAATACAGACGTTAAAAGTGAAAGCGGATTAAGGCAGATAATTGTGACAGTTTGCGTGATATTCGGCTGAGGTTTGCTAACTGAAGTTTTTTCATTTAAACCATTACAAATAAGTAAACATATATAACTGTTTGAAATATATTTGTCTAACTGTAGCTCCTGCTGTGGGAACCCATTAGAGTCTTGTGATTAAACGTATAATGAATGATAATTTAGCAAAACACAGCTTTAATTATGTATTATATGCCTACATAGGTCAATTGTTTGATTGTTGATAAACACTGAACATTAATAAACACTTATAAATGTCTTCTTAGCTACATACAACTAATAGGGTGTAATAAACAGTTTAATAACTTTTAATATCGTGCTTATAAATGCTAAATAACGGGGACTTTAAGTGTTACTATGTATCAAATCGGCATCATCTTGGTATTAATATAATTTCAGGTCTAACATTCAATTTAAATCACAAATAGAAAGTAACAATTCCAGTATTTTAACTTTTTCATGAAATGCATACCGGTAAATGATACTTTTTGTCTTGTGTGAGTATTGTTTCTGATGTCTGCCTCTCTCTGTGTCTCTCTGTGTTTCTTTCACTCCTGTTTTAGGGGATCAGCAGTCTGTTCAGCTCTCTTAAGGTGGTCCGGCTTCTCCGTCTGGGTCGGGTTGCCCGTAAACTGGATCACTACATTGAGTACGGGGCGGCTGTGCTGGTCCTGCTGGTGTGTGTTTTTGGACTGGCCGCTCACTGGCTGGCATGCATTTGGTATGTTCAACACATTCATTTTTTATTGGTGGCAATAGACACGTTTTTGCTGTAACTTAAAAATATGAAGTAAATGTTGATTGCATCATTACTGATGCATATAAGTTACATAACAAGTTGTGATCGACTGCCTTCACTGTGATTAACTGACAGCGGAGCCAGTTAATCGAATGAATCCATTGATTAAGCTAATTAATGCATTCATTAGCATTTGTTTTTAGGCAACATGCTTGTTTCCACACATCAAAACTGTATGTTTCTAGTACCTTAAAGCCTGAAAGAGTAGTGGTTTCAAGAGAACTATATTTTCTCATGAATATGTAAATGTATGGTGCGCAGATCATCTACTCTACAGGGGGACAATGTGGTGGAAACATTGAGTTCCCATCATGTATTGATTTACGATATTCATGAGAACGTACAAACACACACGGATGCCAAAATGACGAGTTATTGTATTATGACTTTTATGATGTTTTATGTATCGTGATGTACTTCCAACTCTGCAAAATAACCAGTTGCACACATTTTCACGTCATGACAGACGCCTGACCCCCATGCCTCATGAATCAGGATTACAAGACATCTTCAAGTCATATATTCATAACCACAACACATCGACAAGACTTCAAACAATGTTAACATGCAAGCTGTCATGTATGCTTAATCTTTTGGTTCACAGGCAGGTATCCCACGAGAGGCTTTGGCCAATATCACAAACGTAAACCTCCGACTCAAGACACCATTCGAAAAATATAGCTCCTGTGTTGTTTAATTTCCATGTTGAAGATGTACCACACATTTTCAGTTCCTCGCTACAATTGTTTTTGATAAATTCACCCCTTCAACAGAAACGTCTGCTACATGACGGATTATTTGTTGCCTCCTCTCCCCGCTCCAGGTTCAGCATCGGTGATTACGAGGTTATCAATGAAGAAACCAACTTCGTGCGCACGGACAGCTGGCTCTACATCCTGGCCGAGACGTATGGCACGCCGTACCGCTTCAACGACAGCGGTTTAGGGAAGTGGGAGGGCGGGCCCAACAAAGACTCGGTCTACATCACCTCGCTGTACTTCACCATGACCAGCCTGACGAGCATCGGCTTCGGTAACATCGCCCCGACCACAGATGGAGAGAAAATCTTTGCGGTGGCCATGATGATGATTGGATGTGAGTGGAGGTGTTTTATCTTTCATCCAATGTAGCAGATACATGATACATGAGATGTTAAATATGCTCTTTAAAGCCACAGTCTACAGAAGCAGGTGAATAAATGAATTATGAATGGAGCCATCGCAGTTCAGAAAATATAACTTTACAGGTGATTAGCTGAGCAATATTTCCAAGCTTCTAAAACCAGATGTTTCAATATGCACAGATGAGTTTCGCTGTGTCACTTCTGGTGTGACTGAGTCGCACAGCGGTGTTGACCGCAACCACGAGTGACTCAGTTTGAGGCTATTTTATGTCGCTGTTTATCAATATCAACTATTTTTCTGGGTCTGCAACAGGAAGCTGATATTCTAAGTTGTCCGTGAGCACAACACAATGTTTATTTGAATCACTGACAGAATCCCAGATGTGTGCACATTTCAAAGCATCACTGTTGTGACCAGTTTTACAGAAGAGCTTCCAGTGGAAACACTGAGAAACTCTTGATTACCATAGTTGGTAAAATTGAAGCGACATAGAACAAAAATACCCTGAGACAGTATAGCAACGTAGGTGACATTTAAACAATGTAGGAAGAAGACAGATTCAATATGTTTCAGATTGTTTTCAAAAAACTATCTGTAGCTTTCTCCAGTTTATTTGTCAGTCTCGTCAACACTGCTGTCATCTGCAGCCTGTCCACTTTAATACTGTGACATACAGCAGGAGCTTTGTTATTCTTGCCTTCATTAGACTCATTACCTCAGTCTTCTGTGTGATGTTGTGCTGAATTATTCATCTTTTCTGGAGCGTGATGCATTCACTCACACAAGGTTCCTGTCTGAAATGCCTCAGAAAAGCAGCTGAAACAGCGAATAAGACAGCTACTCCTCAGAGGCTGGAGTTTAGTGGAGCATTTTTTTAACACATCCTGTGGCTTGCTGTTAATTTGTAAGGCTGTGTGTGTTTTGGTAAAACATACGAGTGATGCATTTGGACAAAAACGGCCGTCATATACGTTAGTATCTGAAAAAATTGGGCTAAAATGACATTTACAGTCACCTATTGTGGTTTATCTTAACCAGTTTTACTGCAGGCATTAATAACAATGCAGAAAGCTGCCTCCACTAACGATCACAACATCGTATCTGCTCGGAAGGAGGCATATTCTCACAGCTTGCGCTTCTTCCCACATCTCAATATTAAACATTTAAGAGGAATCTTCTACTTGTGTGGCTCATAATACAGTGTGCACCGCGGCGCATTTCCGTGTGACCGCACGCAGAGAGCAACACCTCCAAGCAATAACGGACCGCAGGATCAATTCTGCACGGCGCTCCAAAGGATCCCTCTGCAATCACACCTCACCTCTGTTTCAAGCCAAAGTCTCAACCCTGAGACGGGAGGATGATTGTCCCCCCCCCCCCTCTCCTCTCTCTTTCTACCTTTTGGCTGCTCAGGTTTAAGGACACACTGTCAGGGGGGGGGGGGGGGGGGGAACTGGCAAAAAAACTCATCTGCAGACTTGTAGAAATTTTTTATTGTGAGATACGAATCTAAACATCTAAAAACAACAGACAGCCTCGGGATGATTCAGTGGTAGATGCGATCTACTGTAGTCCATGGCTGTGCTCTATGAAATATGGATGCTCTGATACTGTTCTATTTTTACCAACAGCACTGGATCGGTGGGGGGGGGGGGGGGGGGTGCTTGGGAAACGGGGCCACTATACATATGTCCTGTTTCTATAGCAACCGATGGCCTGAGGGTTGAGTTTCTGACAACTGTCTTATAACTACCCTGCAAACGAGCCAGCTGTTGGATGCCGAGCAATCGCGACGACGTTGTGTACGTCAGCATGTTTGGGGCGAGATGGAGCTCGGCTCCACGGGGACAGATTGGGTTTCCTTTGTTGCAGCATTTTTCTGTTTATCAGAGAAGCGAGCGTTGTGCCATCTGCACTGAAGCTTCAGGAAGCAGTCTGTCACCCCGGAACTTTTGTTAACTTAAAAAAAAAAGAGATTATTGTCAAATCATCTGCTTTAATTGACTCAAACCTTACTGACCGTATTGATCTGTAATAAACAGTCGCGTGTTCTTTGCGTTGAGGTGATATCATACTGGTCGTGATAACATGGCGGTGCAAGTGAGTGACGGTGATGAAAGGATGAAAGATGTGGTTGTCCTCGCCCTTGAGGAGTTTTGAGCGCTTTTTAATTAGGCTTATTCCCTGCGCAGTTTGTCTTTGATTGTGAGCTGTGAAATAAACAAACGCGCACGAACGCATACACAGGTTACTGTCATCGTCTGCGGATCATTGAAATGTGTGCCTGGTATGTTTCCTCTCCTTCCCTTCTAGCAGGGCTAATTAGGGCTCCATTGCCAAGAGAACACTACTCACATAGGGCAGACACCTGATAGCTTTGATCCACACACACACACAGACACACACACACACACACACTCCAGCTGTTGCACCAGTTCAACCACCCAACCACCTCAGAGATGCACTGCAGTACTCTTTCTTTAATTCTTCAATCACAAGACGCATTAAAAAAAGATGTCCTTATTTAGTACGCTGTAACTGTGTTAGGATGGATGCCTCCACACACACACACACACACACACACACACACACACTTAACACAAAGCTGTACTTATTGTTCCTATTTGATGAGAGTTTTTAGGATTGTATTTGAAGGGAATGGTGAGTAATTGTTAATTTCCCACGTGATTGATTCAAATTCTCACCACATAAAACAATATGTTGCACATTTGGTCTGATATATCATGTGATGTAGATTATATTCATGCCAGCAGTCTTTGAAAGCGCAGAAACCACATTTTGGAGATTTATGTGTCCCCATAAACAACGATTTTGAGATTTTTATATCCTTGTAAATCAGGTTTGTGGACGTCTTTATGAATCATAAACCAGGTACCCGAGATGATGATTTTCACATTTATTTTGTGCTTCTGAATCCTGTTTTGGAATTTTTCATGTTCCAACTTAAAATGTACTGGAGTGTAATGTGACTGCGTGTTTATAATATGATATATGATAGTTCTTTCAAAACCCACAAGATTAAAATACAAACAAACGTGACCAGACCATGATTATTTACAGATTCATTTTATGTTTTTTTAGCACACAATTTACCATCAAGTCCATTCAAGCAGCTACAAACTTGATGGATACCTACAGTATATGTCATATCAAAATAAAACTCCTCCCTTCTTCTTCTCCGTACTTCCCCAGCTCTTCTTTACGCCACCATCTTCGGTAATGTGACGACAATCTTCCAGCAGATGTACGCCAACACCAATCGTTACCATGAGATGATTAACAGCGTCCGGGACTTCCTCAAGCTCTACCAGGTGCCGAAGGGCCTGAGTGAAAGAGTTATGGACTACATCGCCTCCACCTGGTCCATGTCGCGGGGAATAGACACTGAAAAGGTGCGTCAGACTGCGTCTTCTTCAACGCCCCCCCTAAAACGTGTGATTGGTTGTTGTCCTGGTATTTCTTATCCTCCTCAAGTCTTTTGGAAAGCAAACCAATGTTGACATCATGTGTTCATTGCAATATTGTTCACATTTTTTCCTGTTAGCTAAAGAACCAAAAAGCAAACACAAACGTATGATGTTGATGCTCCCGAACACGAAATAAAAAAAGTCATCTTTTCATTGTTAATTTTCGTATAAACTCTCAGGCTATTCTGTGGCTGAATTTAGCAGCTGATTATGAAAATCAGACAGTGGTATGCCGTTTATGGGACGGTTATCACCAGCCATCCTATCCAATTCAGATGATGCTGAAGTGATTTCAGCGTGTGGGAATTAAGCATGTAAAGCTGGCAGCAGATAAATTGAACCGGTGCCGCTGTGATTGATTCAAAGCAAGGCGGCATTCATATCGCTGCGGCCCGTTTAAATCCACCTGTCCAAAATCCAATCATGGAAAAAGTTGTGTTATTTTACCTCAAATTGGAAACATGACTTCATTCAGAGATTTTTGTCACCAGCAAATCTGTAGTCATAATCAAACCGTGATGCTGATTCTGTCCTCTTTATATGTTCGGGTTGCGCTGCATCTGTTTTATTTATTTGTCTGGCTTCAGGCCACACTAAAGGGTCTAAAAATGGCATATAATCCCTCTTTGCTTGACATTCATCTTCAAAGAGATTTATTTTAAAGGCAGCGCCCTGCGACGGCCTGGCATCCCGTTGATCAGGTGCACTTCAACTACATGCTGCCACTCAGTGGCACACAGCAGCGAGGTGGGTGGACATGTGAGACTCCACCATAAAACATAATTCATACTGGACATAATTAGTCCCAACCGATGGATAAGATTGAAGTGTTTACCAAACCTACTGAAAAAGAAAGAAGCTCCGAATCTGTGATCTGTATAAAACACACACCAAAGTCTTTTAATGACTGTTGATTCATTTTTTTTACTTGCATACTTATACTGCAGAAATTAATTTGTTTAATGAGCTTTCAAATCAGTACGTATTGACTATTATGCTGCATTTGAACAACCAATAATAATATAAAACAATAAAACTTAAGTACTCAACTCTAAACTTACTAATACTCATAGTAGAGACTTGCACCTTGTACCAGTTTAGTTTGTTGACTTTATGACTTTAAAAAGGTTCAATGTGCACAGCTGTTCACGGGGCAAATATAGAAAGTGATGCCGTTGTGTTTAATTGAGTGGACCCGTGACCTTTTACGCTCTGGTGACCAGCAATATACCAAATGAATCACCTGTGTGGGTGTAACGTCGCCTTCTGCTCACTATACATACGCAGTGAAAGGTGATGAATGGTTCCACTCGCCTTTTAATGCATTAAACCATGTTGACATTCATTGTTGGTGCTATCAACTGGAACAGTGAAGTCGGTCGCTGGCAGCTTACCAATCATATGTGTGTGTGTGTGTGTGTGTGTATATATGTATGTATTTGTATGTGTATATATATATATATGTGAAAGATTGTGAAAGATAGCACGCTATGGTTGTCTTCATCTAACATGTCTGATCAGCTGAAGACTGTCCACCAGCTCTAAAGTTGAATTCATTATCTGATGAAAGAGGAATCCTCATGCAGCTCTTCTCTCCGCTCTTGTTTCTCTCCAGGTGTTGCAGATTTGTCCGAAGGACATGAGAGCAGACATCTGTGTTCATCTCAACCGGAAGGTGTTCAAAGAGCACCCGGCTTTCCGGCTGGCCAGCGATGGGTGCCTCAGAGCGCTGGCCATGGAGTTCCAGACCATCCACTGTGCCCCCGGTGACCTGATCTACCACGCCGGTGAAAGCGTGGACAGCCTCTGCTTCGTGGTGTCGGGATCGCTGGAGGTCATCCAGGATGACGAGGTGGTGGCCATTTTAGGTGAGTTTACAATCCATTTTTCACCGTTCATGGTGAAAGTTACACTGAGCATTTATGACATAATTAGAAATGCAATTCACCGCTGATATTTATTTCATGAAAGAGGCGCTCAAGGCTTCCGTTCCTCCCAACTGTCAACTGGTCTGCCCCAGTTCTGCTCAAGTTTTCAGATTTTCTGATTTCTTGAAGCTTAATTAAAAAATGTGACCGTGAAGCAAATATTTAAGATGCAGATGTGCTGCTACACATCTCTCTGCTGTCAGAATGTATTATCTTAGCTCACGTCAACTCCGAACAATATTGTGACACTGGCCTCCGGTCCTGTTCATTGTACCAATATATTTCTGTTGCTGTAAATCCTCCTTTTCTCACTTTCTGACTGCAGTGAAAACAGATGTTTGGGGATTGTTTTTCTGCTGAGTCATGAACTCAGATTATTGAACAAATCTTGTTTGTCACATACTCTCCTCAGTAAGATTTGGATACGGTCTGGATTATATTGACACATAAACCTCGAGACCTGAGGCAGTAACATGGCACCGTACCAGACCTGATTAAAGTATAATTTGGACCCTGTCCCCCTCTATGAAGTACTCTGAACTGTAGTAACCCACGCATAGTGTACATTGATAAGGAACGAAGCAGACCAATTGTTGATATTTGCGAGCCCAGTTATTCTTCCATTGCACCTTGATGTGATTTAATGATGGAGGCTATCTTTATTTATCAATATATAGAACAAATTATCATTTTTCTTGCCTATGCTGCCCTGGTTAAATCCCAGCAGAGTATTTCCTTGAAACAATTTCATCATTTTAATTTGCCAAATAATTGATTGATTGAATAATGGATGGAATGCTCTGGCAGGCCCAGAGACACCGTCTTGCCGTCAATAACCTGCCATCGGTTCCTCTTTGCAACAATCAATATGCTGTCGGGCTAAACCCATTGACCTGGCTGCAGACTGTAATGGAGCCTGAAGTCATGATCAAGTCTCTACTGTGAAACTGACTCTCATTAGCCTAATGGCACTGTATCTGAAACAACATGTAAAGTACACAAACAAGACACAAGACACACCATCTGAGGATTCATCCTCCGACTGGTGCTGTTTGAGTCCTCATCCGTCAGACGGCTCTACAAACAGGAGCTCTAAGTTTGTTCATGATTGAAACTCATCTGGAAACGGTGATAGTTTGATTATTGCTTTTGCGACTTTATTTTTTTTGTTGTGTTCAGCTTTTTCATCCGGTGGTTTAAAGAAAAAATCAGATGTTGTCGTCCAAAAATGAATGCTTGAATATTTTCTGCAGTCACACGGTGTGAGAAGCTGTTGATTTAGATGTTGATAACATAACACTTCATGGTTCACAGTTAAAGATGGTCACGTCGAGCCTTTCAAACCTGAAATAGTGCTCTCTCTATACGACTCACTGTGCTGCACAAATGATGAAATGTTGAACACTTCTAAATACTTTGAGTTTCTTAGAATATCTAATCGGCTTTTTGCAAGTTTATACTATGATTAATAGCTTTCATCAGCTATTTTATAAGCCAGCAGATTTGCTGTTGCTCTTTTCCCGTTGTTGGGGAGTTTTGATGAATTAATTAAAGCGCTAAAGAGACAAATGTTTCATGAAACACCGTGGTTTGTGGTTTGCTTTGTTTGGATTGTTTTGGGGATCTTCACAGACTTGTCGGCCCACTTTTGGTTGTTTCAACACATGAACAAATCAGATATCGTGGGGGTGCGCGCTCGTGTGATTGGTTGAAAATGGAGGAGACATTTGATTGGCTACAGATAATTCCCTGTTGGAAAAAAATGCATTTTACTTCAGCGGTGTCTCAAAAAACCCAAACATGATGCAGTGAAGTTCACACACGACAAGCAGTTTGTAAATGCAGGTTCAACAGTTTGCATATACATATAACAACATCCAAATATGTTTTTGATGAAAATTTCAAATGTTGTTTTACTCTGAAAGGGAGACCTGCCTTAAGAACTGCAAACACAACCTGGCAACCCAGAAATTGTTCTAATAAAAGGCCTAAAACTAATTCTTAAAATGATTTATCAACCATTATTTAAGCCATTGAGTAATTAACAAAACATTAAAAATGGGTAGTGAATTGACAGGTGATTTATTTCTCTATTACTTTACTCTTTAGACGAATCACCTGGTTTAATCAGTTTCCCCTCTCCGCAGGTAAGGGAGACGTATTTGGGGATGTTTTCTGGAAAGAAGTGACTCTCGCTCAAGCCTGCGCCAACGTCCGAGCTCTGACCTACTGCGATCTCCACGTCATTAAGCGGGACGCCCTGCAGAAGGTGCTGGAGTTCTACACGGCGTTTTCCAACCACTTCTCAAGGAATCTGCTGCTCACTTACAACCTGCGGAAAAGGGTGAGTGACTCTTCAGACAGCACCACGATAGAGACATGCACTTAGTTCAAATGTCTGAAGACATTCTCTCCTTTCCACAACAGCTGTGTACTTTGAGCTTGTTAGAAATAAATGTATTAACTGAGTCGATTCGCTTCACGTTTTACATAATATGTGTTGTGAACGGAATAGAAATAATGAAAATATTTAGAAATTTCCATTTTACCATTCGACTGACAAGAACAATTGCTAGAAAGGGGCCACTACAGAGAGACAGTAAAAATGTTTGTCTGCTTCTCAAAATAACGTTACCGGTAATTGGATTTTCAGCTCCTTTTAATCGGTTACTTTTCCTCTGACCAGACCATCATTTTTAATAAGAGCTTGAACTTTAAGTGGACATCCATCTTGCTTTTATCCTGGTTACAAGCCACAATTGCCATGATATGTTTGCACTTGGCCTCCCAGAAGTCACATAGTAATATGTGTGGGCGAGTACAGTGAGTTTCTGCAGGTACAGATTGTTCGCTCTCGCTCTCGCTCTGTTTCATATTAAAGGAAAAGGTTGCTGTTTTGGGAAATATGCTCAGTCCTGTTTTTGCTTGGCGTTCGATACGAAGATTGATGAACACTGTCAGTGTCTGTCAGTTAAATATGAAGCTACAGCCAGGTGATGGTTAGCGTAGCTTAGCACAAAGACTGAAAACAGGGGGAAACTTGGCTAGCCTGGCTCTTCTGTCCAAAAGCACTCATATCCACTTAACACTTTTGAAAGGTAAGCTAACTGTCTCCTGGGGTCCTATCTAAGTGAATACGAGAGTGGTGTCATTCGTATCATCTATCTTTGGGCAAGAAATCCAAAAAGTAGCTGCAAACAGGAACATGAAATATTAAACATACAAATCCTTTAGAAAATGTAAATTTGCTATAAAATGGAAGTATCTCTGGGCACAAGCTCATGAACAGCGAAACAACCAATACTACACTTCAAAAACACAGTTCCATTAAACCGCCAAAGTATATTCAAGCCGCTCTGACGTCCTTCCTTCCGAAAGGAACAGCTGGTATCAACAACTCAAGTGTGGCTATCAATCTATGCTTGATTCAAAGAGAGGTTAGCCTGCCCATGAGAGGACATGTCAGATGGAATTGCTTGCATATGAAGAGGAAATCTCATCTCCTACTTTAAACACACTATTCACCAGGGTCCAATACTCTCAGGGAAATCCAGAGAGGGATTGAATGAGGAGCCAAACGCTGCCTTCAAATGGAGCGTGTGAGGTTGTTTTTGACTTGGGGAAAAAACATAGACGTATAGAAAATGTATTTTATTTGTATCTTTTAATTGACATAGGCTCATTGTGATCTGTGTGCTTCCATCATTTAAAACAAACCTGATGGTTATGATGGTGTTTAACTCATAATAACTTTAAATTCTCTTGTAGATCGTCTTCCGAAAGATCAGTGACGTGAAACGAGAGGAAGAGGAGCGACGGAGACGTAAGAATGAAGCCCCTCTGAACTTGCCACCGGACCACCCGGTACGAAAACTCTTCCAGCGCTTCCGACAGCAGAAGGAAGCCCGCCTGGTGCCCGAAAAGCCAGAACTAGATGATCACGATATCGAGAAGGGCCCTGTGTACGTGGACATCCCGATAGCTAAAGCCGCCATCACAGCTACCAGCATCGTCACAGTGACGGAAAGCCCAGCAACACCCTCATCTTCAACGCCCCCCAACTGTCCTCCCTCAGACAAGGCGAAGCTGCAGGTACCAGTACCCGTTTCTCTGATAGGAGGCCGCGCTAATGAACCAGTCAAAATCAAAGGCTGGGGTCTCTTCAAGGAGTCCGTGGTCAAAGCCGACAACTGGAACAAAGTGTCCAAAGCTGAATCCATGGAGACTTTACCGGAACGGACCAAGGCGCACGAGTCACAGATGTCTCTAAAGAAGACAGACTCATGTGACAGCGGTATCACCAAAAGTGACCTGCGCCTGGACAAATTGGGCGAATTCCGCTTGACGCCCCAGGACCGCAGTCCCGTCCAGCCTCCGGAGACCAGGCACGCCTTCTACCCCATCCCGGAGCAAACGCTTCAGGCGTCGCTCCAGGAGCTCAAGCTGGAGCTGAAGGACGATCTCAAGAGCCTGGATGACCGGATGTCCGGTCTGGAGGCGCAACTCACAGAGGCGCTTCAACTCCTCAAGGCGAGGAGATCAAGTGCTGGCTCTCCACAGCCACTTTTTGACATTTCTAGACCTGCGTCACCAGAGCTGGACAAAGAGGACATCTTCTCTTGAGGTATGGAAGGTTAACTCCTCAATATAACTGTGCACTCTGCAGGAATCCAGTAATATCCAGATTACTTGGATAGCTGAGGCTGCATCGGGCACACCTTTTGGATGAGGCAACAGCGTGGTCTTAAAGACGCACCGGCCTTTGTCACAGGGGGGGTGTACCTGTCGCTTAGCAAGGAAACGTCGAGGTCGCAGCCCAGATTTTGCTGTCATAACACTGAACACTCGGAGGTTACGAAAACACTGACAGCTCTACGTTTGTACATAAGTTTGATTTATTTTTCCATCGCACTTTAATGGAAAAATAGCTCGAGCGGTTTGAATTTCATCTCGATTTTAGAGAGCGTTCTAACAGAAGAACATAGTTGTATCTCTGTTGGGAAGAGAATAGAAACAGCATGACCCACTGGTTTGTGATTAATCATTTGAATGAGATTCTTTGCATGTCACATAAAATAGACGTGTGCCTCAAATTACAGATTGTGCATATTTGATTGATTGAGGCCTCGCAGCGATGCCATTTGCATTATTTCACCATGACAGCGGGAAAGGACAGATGTTGACACAGTCTCAGTCATTTCCTTCAAGGAATTGATGAACTGTTCTTATGATATCAACTGCCAGGATCATTATGAATTATACAACTCTGGCCACGCAATCAGATTTTCAAAGACATTTTTCAGCAGAGCTTATAATTCCCATACACCATGGAGAGATGGGCTTGATGAAAAGGCAGCAGTGAGCAAGTTATCCATCTTTCTGGATATCTAGTATTTGTTATACACAAACACTCCACATGATACATGTAAATGATACATGATATATGAGAGCGATGCATTTTTAGCTTTGGTGATGCATAATTCAGTGATGCATAACTAGGTGATGCAGATGGTACTGATAGTGGCTGTGCCCCTTGCATTATTTTAAAATTGTCAAGAACACAGTGATGAATTCCCTTTTGCACAATATTTCTAAAAATGAAATGTATTTATAATTAAAATTTGAAAAAAAAGTGCAGCGTTGCTCATGTAAACAGACTCAGTCACTGGAACTTGTTTTAGTGATGACTTTCGCCTTTACTGGCCACTGAGGTACATTTTTATATAACAGCAGATAGTATGCATGATTTAATGTTTCTGTGATAGCATTCACTGGAGAAAAAAAATCATCCCATGACAACACCAGATACAAGTTGACTATTAATAAGGGACACGAATCCAAAATGATCAGGCGAAGAACAAGCGTTCGCTTTTACAATCAACACTTGAAATGATGAAGGCACTTGCAAATGGCATAGTAATACAAAATGTGCTTTATTTAAAGCAATACTTCACCCTCAAAATGATTATTTGTGCATCAATTACTCACCCAGTGTTACCTTGAATTTGTGAAGAAAAAGTCTTGCATTTCCGGTTAACAAAGAAGCCAAAAACTTGATTTAAACAATGTAATGGTAATTGGGTAATATTAATTGCAAAACAATGTTGAAATACATCAGACAGTAAGTTTGTTAAATGTCATAACTTTCTCTTTAAATTGTCTTTTTTCTTTTCTTTTTTTTTACATATTAACATAATTTCAATTTTAACAAAAAGGAAAACATAGTTTACAGACCAGCTAACAAAAACAGAATGAGTTTTTTAAAACGATTTTAGATGAGTTGTTTCAGATCAACTATCCGTCTTGCCTGTACTGTATGGCAACATTGTTTGACTGATGGAAGGATTCCGCCTAAATTATATTGTTAACCGAAATGAATCGATGTCAATAAATTAGTACTATATTGGAAAGACAACAGAGAATAGGTATCAGTGTGGGGGGGATACAGTGAGAAGACAGTGTGGAGACAAATGTGCGTTTTAGCATTTCTGTGGGAACTGAAATCAATCATTCATTACAGAACCCAAATAAGTACAGAAAAAGATGCATCACACATCAGATGAAGCAGAGAGTTGTCATCAAGCACTAATTATGCATATTTAGCTGTTACAGTAGAAATTTCAAATTAGTTGAGGCTCTTAAAAAAACTATGAAAAATGGAAGAAAGTCAGTAAGTGTGACTAATTTGTGAACCCATCAAAGGTTGTTTTCTTTTGGCCAGTGTTATGAAATCCAGAATAAAATCATTGCTCGTCATAGTCAGGATCTTAAGCACACAGTCTTTTACATGGCACAAAAATAACCATCATTCTACATTATTCATATGGATAATTTATGTTCACTGCATGCCTTTTCTCTTATCAAGACAAAAGACGAGCTGAGACAGACACGGCCGACAGCGAAAAGACGCTGAGAGTTTTTCTCCCAACACATTCTGTGGCTCCATTTTCATCAAATATTCAGCTGACTTAAAATGAATGGGCATGTCACCACAGAAGTGAGAAGTCATCTTGTTTACAGCCAGTGATTGTGAGTCTTTATGGGTTTGCTTTTACAAAGATCTCGGCTCTTTGAGAGGGAAAAGCACTAAAATCATCTATGGCCTCTCTATCACAGAGGATCCACAAATCTGCTGCTCACACACGAGTTCGGAAATCAAACGGAGGCAGAAAAGCGGGCCGACAGTGTCCGTGAGGAATTTGGTCACGCTAGTAAATATGACGTAATGGCAAACAGGCTTTATCAAAGCTTTCACATCTTTACATCTACAAACCCATTTAGTAAAAGGTGATCTTATGACACAATCACTTCTCCAGTTAGTATGATTGATACAATGATTAGTCTATTATGACATTCATAGCTCTGTGGTAAAACACCTTGTCATAATCTGTTCTTACTCTCTAAGTGATGACTTTTTACATTTAATGTCACATCACCCAAAAGACTTGGCTAGACTCCTAAATGGAATTTCTTTTAAATCGGGCTACTTTTATGATTAAGTGGGTTTAAAGCTTTGATTTGGCTTCTTTGCAATAGTCAAACACTGACATACATGACATGTTCAACCAGGTCTATAACTAAAAGTTAAGGCTGTGTAGAGCATCAAAAGTGTGCAAAGCTGGAATGAAAGTTTTAAAAACAATTTAAAGGAAGTTATTGCTTTCTTGCAGAGGGTGAGATGAGAAGATTGATGCCGCACTTTAAAGCTACTACGAAGACTTTGTGTTGATTTTGGCGGCCCCTGTGGACAGAGGTGGTAGTGTTTCTGAGCGCCAGAGTCCCTTTAGAAAACCTCATTTTACTGCAGTTTCCGGTGAACCTGCATGGTTTAGTCTGATTTTGTGGTGGCACCGATGACAAGTAAGACCAACTACATACAAATAGCCAATGTTAGCATAAAGCATAGCTTAGCATAAAGACTGGAAGCAGAAGGAAACTGATAGCGTGGCTCTTTTTCAAAGTTCTGTAGCGCATACCACCAAAGCTTATTCATCTCACACATCTCATTTGCTTAATCCGAAATGTAAAAGTTATGGTTTAACTGGGAGTTAAGTTTTTGAACTTTGGTCAGAGCCTTGCTAAGTGTTTCCCACCTGCTTCCAGTCTTGATGCTAAGCTAAGCTAATTGACTTCCAGCTCTAGCTCCATATAATGCAGGTGTGAGAGTGGCATGCATCTTCTCATCCAACGCTGAAAGAAAGTGAATAAATGCCAAACGTCCTTAAAATAATTAGTTATGACTGTGAAGGGTCAGTGTGTTTGTTTTAAAGAGAGAAAGTATTGAAAGTAAGATGATGCTTTTGACTTTTGCCGAACAGAAAGTGGTGCATTGTGAGCTGTAGTCTGGAGTGGTATGCATGACAGCTCAAGATTACACTTTAAGTCGCATTATGTGGAGCTAAAGGTGAATCTTTGAATGTTACACAACAGTTTAACTGTTTCAAATTAATTAAAAGAAATGAAAATGTTTTTAGCCTGCACTAACTTTTAATAATACTAGCAATGAGGTGCTGTTTGTCATTTTATTGTTTGTCATTCAATCATTTTAAACCCGCATGTAAAATATGTATTTTCTTCAACAGATGACAATTGAATTGTTTTCTTTGAAGTTACTTAAGGTGGACTATTGTCATGTTTGCCCAAATAAACCAATGTCCCTTCACCAATGACACATGAATGACAAAACTGGTAATATTTGTAAAGTATTTTTCAAACTTTAATTTTGAATGACACAAACTATGAATCTTAAGCTTATTTTTGTGTTGGTACTGTACTGTGTTGCTCATTATGTTACACTGTAAATGTACAATTCTTTTAGTTTGTTCAGTAACAACAGAACCAGATCAAACTGATTCTTTACTCTATAAATCAGTAGAAAGATCAAATGTACTTCAGCTAAAAATCTGATTTCGTGCCGCTATTTGAATGCAGCCTTTTAGGATACAGTATGGCGCGTGGCGGGTACTCCGACCTACGCCTGCTTCTTCTATTTATTGTTACCAACACCATAAATATGCGTTGACTGAAATGGGATGTACTGTAGGTGCACTCTAAAACTCAGACAAGATCCTTGAAAGCAATATGAAGTTCTGTGCTGTAACATTTATAAACAAAGGTCCAAATGGTGACAGAAATAGGAGAATTCTTTTACAGTACTGCACTACTACTTCATTACATGTACCGTACCTTAATATCACTGCAGTCATGACCTTTGATTGCTACTGAGAAGCATGCAACACTGTGCCTTCATAATATTGCCCCGTAATCCTTTACAGGCCTGCAGTGAGAAAACAAATCCAAATTACTCTTTTTGAAACGATTTGAAGACATTATTTTTGTGGTCAGCTCTAGAAAGCTGCCTAGTTATAAACCCCTACAATATCTCTCTCTATATATATAAATTATATTGCAATGTTTAGATTCTTAAAGAAAACCGTTTGAATTTGGTGTGTGATTTACGTAATATGCACATGCCTCAATGTTCACACACGTCAAATGATGAGAAATGTAACTATTTCAAGCACAATGGCAACTCTTTGTTATGAACTGTGACATACTGTACTGTTCATAATAAATATTTTATACATACTGCTCCCTGTCTGTTCTCTTTGGGTCATGCACATGGCGCTGCGCAGCTTTTTCAGCCTTCACGGCACTCGTTCAGCGATGCAGGGAACGCACCGACCAATGCGTTGCAAATCACAACACGTGATGCAGCTCACCGAATCAAATATGGGTATTCAGAGATGTACACACACACACACACACCGGGGGAGAGATGAGGAAAGAGAAGGAAGAGCAGGAGAATATTACATGAGTCAGAGAAGTTATTTCACATGATGTTCTCCAAAAAGAGAAAAGTGGTCAAAGAGACCAGAGTCTTTAACCAGGAATGAACAGACTCTTAAGGTTAATTCTTCACACGGACAGTTTAAAACCAGTGTGTCTCACATGTTTGGAGACAGTGACGATAATTAAAAGCGGTAAATGAAGCGCCACTGTGAGACAAAGCAAAACCCTTTTGGACAAATGTACCCACTCGCATCTAAATGAAGACACAGAAAATAAACATAAGAGCCCAACATGATCAGAATCCTAACGCATGAATTCACTTCACAACAAGGATGTTAACGGAGAGAATAGAGCTGAAACAAGTGGCTTAATAACCACAGATAAAGATCACGCTCACTCATTTCTCTTTTTAGAAGATGAGAAAAATCTAATATTGTTGCTTTTTGATTGACATCACCACACATGAATGAACTGAATTTAAAGCTGCAGGACAATTCAGTGAAATTCATTTCTAAAATGAATTGCTTTATTTTAAGATGCACATTTTTGAAAAGCTTTCTGTTATGTCAGTTATTCTTTAATCCAGCCCTTATTGTACTTGAAATTAGAAGAACATTTATTTATGTATGTCTATGTATTATTTATAATCCATCCAGTTGAATTTGAAAACAGAGTAATAATTTGTTAAAATATAATTGCTGTGTACTTTATTTGATTTGACAGTTGTTGACTACACAGAGACGTTGTTACTACTATTAGGCTTCTTGAATATATTTATATATATATGGCAGTAAATAGCGCGAGCTAGATATTATTATAATGTTTCGGACCTTTGCCCGAGGAGATTTTCTCGATCTGGACCTTTTGGAATTTTAGTTGAATACCCCTGCCGCAGAGCTTCCATTCATCTGTCGGTCTTTGTGTTTTAGCTCCCCTGCCAGTGATGAGGGCACTTTACAGAGAAAGTGTAACTCAGCAGGCGTGTTCTGCTGCTGATCCACTTACGTCGGATGAACAGTCTCGTCCTCATTTAAGCGGATTCCTCGCTCACACTGATCCTGTTTAGGTGCCACAGATGTGATAATCCCAAGAACAGAAATCAACTGATGGAGACACTCGAGGCTCACAACAGACTCCAGATTACACAGTTCTGTTGCTCACCGAGATATAAATCAATGAAAGTACAGACCTGTGCAGGTTAGACAGTTCACCGTTTGAAACCTTGGGAAGCTACGACAATCAACCAGACGACTAACGGCAACAAGAAAGTTTCATGTTAACGATGGATCTGTCAGCGATAACACCTCCGGCTTAAAAAAATCACTCATTCTTAAAGTAATCTCCTTGGAAGCCGTACCCTGGAGCTGATTGCTCTCCGCACTGAGCACTGAGCACAGTAAGAGGATCACGTTGTTTTTGCCACACAACACTTTCTCAGCTCGGATGACAAAGAAAAAGCACATAAGCCTTTTAAAGTAGCTTTCTTTTACTTTGTCTTTCGAAACTGGTAATGAACTCGTCATCTGCAACTGGACTGCAGAGTAAATGATTCATTGTGATCTGAAATGTAAAGCTTTAAAGATGTGTAACTTTTCACCAAGAGTTTGTTATGTTTATTTGGTGTGAAAATAAACCGTCTCATTGGTCTGACGATCTAAAAGCGTTTTCTCTCGTTGAATCGGGTCATCCAACTCACTGTCCACGTGGGACAGCCTCAACCTGACGACTCTAAATACAGCTCAAACATCAGTTATTTTAATTATCGGTTCAAATGCAGATTTGTTTTCCCGATGAATCGATCATTTGGTGCAAAACCGTCACATTTGAAAAGCTTGAACGAGAAATGATTTGGCATTATTAGTATTCAACATATTTACCAATGAATTTCCTGTTGATCGACTAATTGGTTAATTGACTCACCGCTGCAGCTCACTAAAGCTAGTTGTCGTGTGAATGCTTTCCAGTGCTCTTTGGCATCTCTTAAAGGAGAAGTCTGACCATATTCTGGGAATTCTTGGCAATGAATCCCATGAAAAGAACAAAAAACTCAACTGATCTCACTAAGTATTGTCTGGTATCTGTGTCTCTGGTTGTACAGAATCATTTTTTATCAATGTTCATATGAACACGGGCACTGTAGTTTGTTGTGATCTCACATAACACTGGAAATACTCACTAGGTCACCAAATCAACCCTTTAATATATTCATAGAAGTCCCTTCAAAACTAAAGAATAGTCAGAATTAAAATAAAGCTGTTTTTAATATTTCTGGAAAAATTGAGAAGTACAGGGAGAGTTTCCTGGGTTTATGTTGGGAGCTAATCCCGTCAACACTCCAGACCTGTATGTATGGGTCTGAGAAACTGAATGAGTCATCACAGCAGGTACAGTAGAGTTACCCATTACAACATAGATGCATATTCATGATCAGGAAACTTGAAATACAAGATTTTAATCCAAACGTAGACTGAGGTAGTGTACAGTTGACATATGGAGATATGAGGCATTATACAACACATTAGCACAAAACAAACAACTTGTGTGTTTGTTTTTTTACATCCGTACCAAAAAATAGCATTCATCTGCATTCTAGTGGATACATCATTATTAATGTGATAAATGAAAAGTTAGTGTTTTGTATTTTTTGTATTAATATATCGAATATCAGCGTGATTCAACTTCACCCAAGATCTGATCGGGTTCCTGCTGCTCCATTCAGTCCACTGCTCCTTTTATCTACCTCTGAAGACACCAATGCTTTTGTGGCGAGCTAAAGGAGGACAGTAAATATGAAATTAGCATTTCTCCGGCTTCCCGCACCACTGAGCAATACCTTATCAGAGCCATGTAACGAAGACGGATCCGGGGCCGTACTTTCTTTTAGTGTTTCTTAGAATAACAGTGATTCAGTGAAGCTTATTGGGTAGAAAACATGCCTTGAAACTACCAAGACCCTGAATTCACGGTAATTCTATTACAGTTTGTGTGCAAGTGAAACTCTCTCCTTCGAGAGAATCAGCTCTGATCCTTTGAGTCGTAGCTTACGGACAGATTTTGCCGGGTGGTGAAAAAAGTGGCTGCTCAGCTGCACTTCAGGTTTGGACGGGTTCTGTGGCAGTGAGCCCGGTTGGACAAGGAACTGGACTCAGCAGGTTGTTCTGGTTGTCTGGTAGCAGGGATCCTCGCTCCGGTAGAAAGTCAAGGTGACTCATGGTGGGCGAGACGTCCACTCAAGTCCAATCTGAGCAAAGCAGTAGAGGAAAGCCAGCATAGGAGGCGCCATGGTCGACCAGCCTAACATGAAAAGAATGCATTCATCTGTAACGGGAAATATTTAGACTGCTATATTCTGATGCGTTTTCCAGGGAACTACTACAAAGACTTGCATTCTTTTACAAGAGCGACAGCGAGCAGTAGGCGGTTTGGTTGATTCTCTGCTGTACTGTGTTGAGTTACGGTTACTCTCTCTCTTTCTATTTATAGCCGTGTCTTAGAGGGTTGAGCAGGCAGGTAAAGACAGCTGTCTGCACCTCCTCCCCAACTGGCTCTCCTCCAGATTATCTCAGTAACCTGCACCTGCAGCCACAATGCTTTTCAATGGTCTATTCTTTCCCATTCATCTAATTCACATACACACACGGGCTGCTTTATGCACAGCTGTACTGTCCGTTTCCTGTCTGCAGAAGAGAGGCTGCATGGGCTACACCTAGAAAAACCCAGATTTTTCGCTGATAAATATTTATGCTATGCTGACGTGACGTTTGCAGAAAATAAGCATAATTTCCGGTAAATGCCAGCTAATTATTAATGTTGGTTTAATTACAAATGCTCATGAGCGATTACAAATGTGATGCATTTCTGACATCTAGATCCATCACACGGAGCCTTTTCGCTCGGGGCCCTGCACGCACCACGAGCAAGCGTTGCAGTTTCAAGACGTGCCGGCGTTTTGCCTTTGCAGTTATGTAGATTTCATTAAAGCCCTCAGTGTGAAATATATTCCCCAACCGGTAGTCTACCCTTTGCTGCTACTAACTCACAGAGTGAGAAGCAGAAGTTAGAGGAAGCATACACCGCCAGTCAATATGTGAGTTACTTTGGGCTGCAACTAAGAGTGATTAACAGAGCACTTTGTGTTCAAATGAGGTCAAACTTGCAGAGAACTCAGAACTCAAGACTTCTTCTCAGGAAACTGACAACTTGCTGGTTGAGCTCTTCCTTTTCTACGTCTCTGGCTACGTTGTAGTTTGACTGATTACAACTCGTGTGTGGGTCAGCAAATGTGAGGTTGTGTTCACTAATACTAATGGCATCGCTCAAAGGAAAGCTCTGTCTGTCTTTGGTCCAGACTGAAATATCTAAATATTGGATTGCCATGAAATTTGGTGCAGACATTTATGTTCTCCTCAGGATGAATTCAGACCTCTGACTTTTCATCTCGCGCCATCATCAAGTCAAAATTGTGATTTGTCGAATACCTGACGAGACTAAATACCTGCAAAACCAATGACACTCCCGTCATCCTCAGCTGTACTCTGTGCTTAGTGCTGAAAAGCAAACACTTGCATTCTCACATGCTACACATTAGCTAAACCTGCTAAACAGCCTCATCTTAGCATTATAATAGTGAGCATGCAGGCACGCTGACGTCAGCGTTTACCTAAAAACCATGCTGTGTGCACGCACAGCCTCAAAGAGCCGTGTTTTCTTAGAGGTGATGCTACTTGCAACCAGCGATAGAACTCCATCGATGTCCTACTCAGTAAAGTACTGTAGTTTTACTGATATCACACTTAAACAGACATGAAATGACATTCCGACGTCTACTGGAGTAAACTGTTTTCATTCAAACGCAATTTTAACAAGCGTTATACGATAGGATATTCTTACATTGGGGCTTTTGGGAGGCTACAACAATATCAGGAATTAGTTGTTGTTTCACCGCGGAGGTCAAAGAGTGCAATTGCACCACTGCCTGCACCAGTAAAAAGCGCAGACAGGCTGATTTAAAAGCATTGATCTCATGTTAATGAAGCAAAGCGCAGCGACGTTTTATTGTGCAGACACAAGGAACTGCCTCAGGCCTTTTCTGGTGGATCCATTTCATTTCCATTTAAAATACAAAACCACGACTACACTAGCAACAAATTGATCAAGTGGTTTGTTCAAAGGTCTTTCTAAACATTTTAAAGTAAGCATCAGGCAGCGCCATGTTATGTCTTTATTTGTACTATCATGTGGTCCGAATGAATCTTCCTAAAGGCAAGCTGAGATTCTCTGTTTAGTTCCTCGTTCTCACTCTGAATAATTCACAACAGAAATGGTGTTTTAAAACACACTGTTCTTACTTTTAGGTTTCTCTTCACTTATTTACACCGAGTCTGCTAGAAGAGGCCTGATAGTTACACACGATTTACTGTGAGCTTTCCCCGCCTCACAACAATTATGTTCCTGTCACAACGGAGCTTAACTGGTGACTGGACTATTCGTCAGGCTGCTGGGCTCGACTTGACGAGGCCCAAAGACATGTGCCATTAACGGAAGATGAATGCTACTGTTGTTCTGGGTCCTGCTGGATGTGGGAATAGGAAACACGAACACCGGCTTTATCAGATAATGTCACTGTTGTGTTTACAGCTTGACCCCAAGTGGTAAAAAAAAATCAATGAATGCTACTTTAAAAATGAGAAAACTGCTTTTTAATTCATTAACTGTTCTTGTCAAAACACGTATATTATTTTATATGTATTTATGTTATATGATGAAGTTTCAGCGCTGAGCTCTCGGCACTGACTCGGTGCCCACCCCAGTGGCGAGTGCAGCTCAGACTGCTTATCTTGAGTAGACAGGCTGTTGGGGGGGGGGCTGTCATCTTGCTTTAGGTACCAAATGAGCCAAATAAAGACACGGGGAGATAAGCAGGGACTGGCACAACCACAAAGCAGATGTCTCTGTACTGATGCATCAAATGGTCCAATGTGATCTCTTCTTACAACACTTTTTATAGTCTAGTCTCCCTGTGATCCTTACCTTCACTCGCCATCTGTTTTATTTCAATTGTTTTGTTTTGACTATGTTTAGTGTCATATTGCTTGATTTTCATTATAGTTGTATGCATATCTTTTTATTGTTTTTTTTTTAATTGTTTTTACGAGTAACATTTTCCATTTTTTCTTCAATTTTCTATTGTTTCCACCCTGTAAAGCACCTCATAAACATTGTTTTGTAAAGGTGTCGTTATCATCATCATTATCATATCCAGAGGTTGGTCTCTCTCTAATTGTTGCTTTAGGCGTACTATCGTTAGCTGCTGTCACCACTGTAGAAGGTGAAATGTCCCATGATGCAACTGAACAGTGACTGATGGTACCTCTACAACCGAAACAAATGTATGAATATCATCCGAAACAATCTTGCAAAGTGAAAGGCTGACAGAAATCCTCCCGAGTGAGTGTCGTGGAGGACAATGTACCTTGAATGAAGACACGCTTCCAGAAGATTCTGCCAACATGTCCCCCCCCAAGAAACACCAGATTAGAGAGGATGAGCATTGCAGTGGAGAAGGCCGAGAGAAGGGCAATGCAGCGCCGCTCCATCGCCGCTGAGAAGGTCTGCTCCTGGGAAATCAGTAAATAAATAAGTGAATTGCAAAAGAACCACCAGAGATTTTCATTGTAAATCTAAGAGGCAAAGCACCTGGTACTAATGAACTGTGTGGCCATAAACTAGAAGGATTACAGTCTGACATCAGACTTCATGACTATTCTGAGAACATGAACCTTCTCCCAAGGCCGGAGTCCAACGAAGCAAGATGAACGTTTCTATTGTTATTGGAAACATACTTTAACATTAATGTTGCTCCGTTATGCCAATTAGATGTGACAGGATCCAACCAGTCTGTCTCCTGTATTTACTGTCGCAGCTCCAGGCATCGTTTCTTATTAAATCAGATTACATGACCCCTTTATTTCTAGCTACAAGAAAGATTCCATCGTCTTCACACATCTTAACTGAAAATCCAATTGATGGAATAACCAAGGAATTATATCTATGTACAATTTTAATCTTTTTTTTTTTCAAATTGGATTTAGATTTCAAACTTACAACAATGGAGCGAATAAACGACGAGGCCAAGAGAGACTTCAGTCCATTTTCCACCAGAACTCCAGCCCAATTCATCAGGGCCCAGTACTGTAGGTAGTCGTGGCCGCCGTGCCAGAGGCAGACGAAGCCGAACGCAAGGCCGGTCGACAACGCCTTGTAAAGACGACCATGCCGTGAGCCCCCCAACGGCACATAGATGTATCTGCAACATGAGATCATAAGATAAAACGAAGATTTCATGACATCATGCATGCATTGAATTCCACTGTGGATTAAATGAGATTACACTTCATGTAATTTAAAAATAGCAGCTGCATATTCACAGCCCACATGAGGTGGATCATACCCCCAACAATCAGTTAAGATAGTGGTGCATGCCGCGAAGACAAAAGGTCTCAGATATTACGAGAAGCCCGTCTGTCCCCCGGGGGACCGAGAGTCTCGACATGCTACATCACTCCAACACACTTAGGAGCAAACAAACACGTTCTGTCTGGTGTTGCTGAGCTGGGAACTAATTATCTCAGCCACCCTGTGGATAATCAATGCTCCTGAACAATGAGCCAGCGTTTTCTGAGCCTTAAATAGAGTGGCCAGCTTGGCCATGCTGGAGGAAGAAAGTAGGCGCAAGAGCAGATGGAGAAGGAACCAGAGTGTTCGAGCAAACCGATCACCTGAACACACTGAGTATCTATCAGTCTGTTTATATTAATTAGATGTCGACGGATGCTAAACAGGTGTGCGTCGTAATATGAAAATTGCAAGACGTACATTACTGCAATAGATGAGTAATCGGTGTGTTGTGTAACTCCTGAGTACTGACAGCAGATGGTGCAGACAACATGCGTACAAGGTTTGGAGACTGGAAATGGACTGCCAGGCAACTGTTACACACACACACACACACACACACACTCAATCCAAGCCCCCGCCTATTTATTTCTAATTATATAAATATTATTTTGAACTATTTCGCCCCATGATTCCGTGAGCATATGCTCCTCCTCGTGTGTGGCAGCAATAACTCAATGAAACAACCAGTGAGAGCTCTTCTGTTGGTTGATCAGTACGAAACAGAGAACCTGAGACACAGCAGCACGCAGAGCGTAATGGAATGGTTAAGAATGAGCCACTTAGCTGCTCAGGGAGAAGGGGTGTCATGCAGAGCACATCATTTAACACCTACGCACTCATCGAGCGCACTTCAGACAATTTCAACAGGATTTCAGAACTGCATTAAAAGCTCTTTAAAAGCACTTTGTTTTTGGACATTGTGTCACGGGTATCGTTCTGCCTCTGCAGTGGGATAATTGCAAGTGATGCCATTAGTCAGGATAGAACTACTTTCAATGGACACGGATTAAAATGGCAACTTGCATTTGCAATTTAGACAACCAAAAATACATCGAATACAAAGCAGTTTCAAGGAGGAACTCTTTTTCTTCCAACCATAGTTCCTGCCCACAACGAGGTTCTGTGTTTTTGCCGCTTTGAGCACCACAAGCCTTGTGCCATGTAGTCCCATATATTGGAGAGCTGGCCGATACCTCCAAAACTAGGCAACTCACACCAACATAATCTAGATTGATTAATAGCACGACAGGTAAGAGGACAAATGTGTACTTTTGATTTGGGGGTGAACTGTGCCTTCAGAATCTGCTAATTCAATGGATCCTCTGTAGCCATCTCCAAAACAGTCCAATTTAATTCATCTTTAACACCTGAAAAGCAGGCGAACATGCACGCCATCATACGCGTCAACACAAAAGCTAATTAGCGAACAACGACCAGGACGAGGGAGCATTTTGACAGAATATCAGTGTGTTTTCTGACAACCGTGCAACTGCAGCGTCGCCTTAATGGAGCAACCCGCGTCTACCAAGTGGATCATAACCTCCCAATAGGCTGCATTCAGCCAAGTGTGCATCATTAACAAGCAGACAAACTAACAATGTACGTCGTCCAAAGTACAAGTGAGCTGGCACATAATGCCCCCATTACATATGCACATATTAAACAAGGAGGCATTTCACCAGGGTGCAGGAACAGCAGCACAACAGAACTATTCACCAACAGCATCCGACCTCATAATCATGAGAAAGCCTACATGCAAATGCGCCATCCTTGTCCATTGTGATGACACATGTGGGTCGGCAGCAGGAGAATGGCACCTTCTCTTTGCTTTTTTTTAAGGTTATTCAACTGAACAAGTTCATTGCCCTGCAGGAAATGAGCTCTTTACAGTATGTGTGAAAAATAACAGATAAAGGTTGAATAAACACACGGCACGCTGTTCAAAATATGAGGCAATGAAAACTATGAATATATATTCAAAGCTATATATATATATATATATATATATCTCGATAGAGAGAGAGATATATATAGACATATGTAACCAGCTATGGGTGGAGTGAGAGATAGACAGAGATAAAAATAGATGAGATAGATGGGCAGACAGACAGAGACAAACAGAGAGACAGAGACAGACAGACAGATAGATAGAGAGACAGAGAGAGACAGACAGACAGATTAGATGATGAATAGACAGACAGACAGATAGATATTCTAGAGTTATTATTTGATTTCGATGACATTTCACATTTTTAGTAAGCATTAACATCTGCATTAGTCTGTCCTCTGCTCATGGAGTGCCTCTTACCTGATGAGCCATCGATACAGGCCTTCGTCAAAGTGCCTGAGAAAGAACAAAAAAAAGAAATGAATATTGAGTCAGACATTTACATAATAATACAGCACTGTGTAAGAAACACCTGAGCTCTGGGCTTCACATGCCGTATGTATGATGATCAGAATCTGATCAGAATCAGATTCTGATCTGATTCTGAATCTTCTGATTCTGATTCTGATGATGGATGTGTGTTTGCGTGTGCACTCTGGTCATTAAGATTAGATTTGTTTGTGTGCTGCCTATAAACTGAATGATGTCAGTGGGCAGCTTTATGCATTCCATCAATGTTGTCAACATTGGCCAGCTCAGCACACACAGGCCGGATTGGAGTGCATCGGTGTCAGCACATCGGTCGATCTGGTCCGCAGCCAGTGCAGTTTTACTGCAAAAACCAAACACGCAGCCTTCCACGTCGATTGTATGTGCTCCGAATTGAGAGAGCGGTCTCTCATTTTCAATTACATTTGGGAACAGAGTGATTTAGCCATGAGGGAGGGGCATAAAACTCTACATTGCCTGGTCATTTTATAGAATAACCATGAGGGGAAACAGGTTTTACTCACAGTCAAACACTGTTTTTTGACTTGCATGTTTCTTTCTTGTTGAGTACATTGGGTATATTGCTTGAATCTTGTCCATATACTCAATTGCCAGTTTATTAGGCACAGCTAGCTAACAGATCAATCCTGTGATATTCATGCATTATTTCTATTGCCTTATCCAAAGTATTTTGTGCTATATCCTTGAACTTTATTATTGTTTTGGCGATTGTAGCTCGTGCATTATACAGAGAGATGTTTCTGTTATTTTGCCTACTCTTATTCATATAAATGGGGTGGTCAAAATAATAGAAACACCAGTTAGTATAATGCAATACAGCTCAACACTGCAACACTGCAATGTGTGTGTTTAACTGCAACATCCAAAATTGTCATACAACAAACAAATGAACAATATAGCCTTCATACAACCTTAATAACGGTAGGATTTATTGTAGAACTGTTGAATCAGGTTTTAGCTTGGTGCACCTAATGAACTGGTGACTGGGCATGTATCAGAGGAAACAACAAATGGCACTGTGACACAAAAACGTTCACCATTAAATATATCTGAAATGGTTTTCCAAGCAGTGGATGTGCTGTTGCCTGTAGCCGTTTTAAGACTTGCTGATTATGGTGCTGTATTCCCATCTAACAAGCACTGCAATGTGTGTGTTTATTTAACTTGAGCAATTGTGACCCCTTCAGCATAAAGCAGGCATAGTCTCTCCCTTTGCTTGGTCGCAAAAGTGTTAAATGAGCTTGTTAAATGCAGCAGTCGTCAAGACATTTACTTTAATAGAGGTAGATAGGACATCAATTATTCAGCATGAGGTGTCCGTGTGTGTGTGTGTGTGTGTGTGTGTGTGTGTGTGTGTGTGTGTCTACAAACTCGTGCCAAACAAGTGCAGCAGAGAGGGAGGGGAAGAAAAACTACAGAATAGCACATTTCTACCTCGAGAGGAAAGGAAGGAGGTGAGATAAATCAAACACACTGGGGAAGAGAGAACTAACAGAAGCACAGAGGAGAACCAAAAAGGGGGTGAGAGCATCTAGGAGAGGACAACGAAGGGTTTAATCCAGTTTCTGGACATCTTTGCTCAAAAAAGAAAAACTGTAAAACTGTGAGGTGTATAAAAGTAACCGAGTGGCCGCATGTTTGGATGATTCACTACCTCTTTAACCTGCTTGGATACGTCCGTGGACTTTCTTTTCTTTGTTAAAACTACACGTCAAGTCTTCTTTCTTGCAACTCTCCAGGCGTGTCCTATTCTCCTGCCGCAGGTTAACGTGCAGAGCCCCTCATCCACCTTCCACGCCCGGCCTAACAGCATCTATTTCTGTACTGACCCTCATCCTGCTCATCGTCTCCTCGGACAGTTTATTTAATTAGGGGGCATTTGATTTTCACATCAGGAGGCTGAATTTGAAATTGGTTTCTGTTGATTTAATGGACATTTTGTGAGTGAGAGATTTTGATTGATACTTAATATATTTAGATTATTAAGTGGTTTGAATACAGAGAGATTTAAATGATAGTTTACCAAGAGGTTAACCCTTGTTGCCAATCCACAGTGAGAACTTGACATTAAATGAACCCTTTCTTCAACAATAACACGAGATGCAAGCTTTTCCTTTCATTGACGTGTTAAGGAACGCGTCGAGACCAATACTGCACTTTATTTATGTCAGTGGTGTTAACTGTGATTTGTTCCACCACATGATCTTACCTCCACATCCCTGTGAAACTGTACATGATGCTGACACAGCGGGGAAGCTTTGGGGGAACTAGTTTATCCAAAGTAGCCAGCGTGGACGGAAGGCCAAACAGCACCAGATACTTCACAAAGAAGAACTGGACCAGTGCCAGGGCCAGACCTCCTGTAGCAGGAGGAAAAGGAGGTCAAAGGAATATTTATTTTAATAATTAAGACACGCTCTTTAATTGCCCCAAAGGGCTTTCTAATCAGTGCAGCATACAACACCCTGTATTATCAGACCCTCTGTTTAAAAAGCTTTTTGATGAGCAAAAAAGGTAAGAAACATCAGAAGGAGCAACAGAGAAGGGCTCAATAGTTGATGACTGGCAAACATAATTTGTTGCTGACATAAAAGAGCTGCTGCAGTTGAGCAGAATTGCAAAAAAAAAAAGCCAGTAAATGATCAGAATTCAGTTTCTATACCTGTTTATGGCAACTAGGGGGCAGATTAGGACAATGGTGAGCGAGTAAATGACCAATAATTAATGAATTAGCAAGAAAGAAGATCCCAGAGGAGCTTCACATCTAAAATATGATCAGTATGAGGCTGTACATGCAGAGTATATATAGACCACAGGGGCCACCTGCGTAAATACAGTATCCTTCAAAGACACAAAGGGGTAATACGAGGGTACGTAGCTGATTTATGCCTTCAATTTGTGAATAAATAATGCGAAAAGCAAATATATAAACAATATAGAAAATATAAACAAAATCCCACCACAGATCATAACGGTTGGTTGTGAATTGAGGCCAATGAGTAAGACACATCTGATGAACCAACTAGTTCCTGTGGGGGTAACGCGTTTTAACTTCTGCATCTTGAAAGTGTGTTCAGAGTGTGTCTGAATCGACTGGGGAAACATGGAAGATATAAATATACATCATACTGTACACAACAGCCTAAAAATACATGCAGCACAAAGACTTACCCAAGGCCCAGGGAGGGAGGATTTCTAAGTAGGTCTCATTGGACTGGATGGAGTGCATGTACATTACATGGATCAGGTATTCTGCGATGCACCACCACAGAATAATCCGTCCTAATCTGAGCACCAAGTAAGTAAAGACAGCTCTGTCTCCATCACACTCCTCAGAAGACCTCCGCATCTGCAAGTGTAGAAAGTCAGGTTGTTGTTAAGGAACACATCTGAGAAATGAAAGTTAATTTCCTCTTGTAACAACCCCACCGCTGATGTCTACGTTTAGGCATGTTTAGACGAGATTCATGAGAACCCTGGTTGGCGGTCTTACCTGCTCGATGTAGTCTTGGTACGTAATAATGGGTCCGTTGTAGAAGAAAGGATGATAGAAGGTGTATGAAAACAACCAGCCGAGCTGCACAAGTCCGCCCCGGTCTGCAGGGGCCCAGCAAAGCTCCAGGCTGAAGCTGATGAAGCGCAGACCACATACGGCGACGCTGAAGAGGAGCAGATAGTACTCCTCCTCGGTCTGATACCAGCCCCTCTGAGGAATACAGAGACATGGCCAATTCTTTTTAACACATTCCTGGGGAAACCTTCAAATTAATAGTTGCAATCTGACACTAAATTTAGCTCTTTTTTTTTTTTTTTTTTAATATGAAACATTTAAATGAGAACATTAGCAGGTAACAGCATATTTAGACACTATGAAAATCTGTCAACACAGGAATAAACTTGAGAGAACATTTAATGAGGCCCGCTTAACAGCTTTGGGAATATGATATCTCTCGGAATAGTGCTTGAACACGGGACTATTTGTGCACAGGAGTCTGTCGGGTCTATTTCACTTACTAAAATCACATTTCCAATCATTCTACCTGGAGCATAGTTGCCTGGCTGTAATCACGTTTGTGTCAGTTAGATTAGGTTATAGGAGGGTGTTAGGACGACCCTAAGGGTTGTGGAATACTCAGAGCCAGTGTCAATAATGATAAATATATGTACACGTGACTGGCATTGAGTTCCTGAAGTCATATTAAAGCTGAATTTAAATGTGTTTTTAATCATTCTGTTGTATTGAAGAAAATACAGTTTGGTAAAATATCATTTTCTTGTGGTATTGCTCTCATTTTCACTGCAATACATGTTTGACTTTTAGAATACGAGTACTCTGTTAGGATGTCTCCCACTGCTAGCTATTTTCCAGTGCTTGTAGGGAGAGTTTCTCCCATTCCATACTGGAAATAGCATGCTTAGTATGTAAATGCCTTGGATAAATTCACTCAACTTATATCTTGCAGTAGGGACATAGAGAAATGCAGCTGAGTGGCCAAATGGTTGGACTTCCCCTTGGTATTGTGTGCCCCCTTGTGTTCTTTACAAATATAACATTTAGTGATAATCGAATGGTTGGTGAAAGAACGAATACGATCTCAAAATGCACTTACAGGAACATAGCATGAAACAGTTAATTCATACAATGGTATTATAAACACACATAGTGGAGATGCAGTCCCTTGCTCATCCTAACTCTGTTGCGTTTTGTCTGCTGTTAATGTCTTTTGCTTCTAATAAAAACATATTTTACTTGTCTGTCCTATCGTTCTAATGCAAGATAAAGACACCCCTCCAAAAACCAGGAACCAGTGTAATCCAGGTGATCCAACCCACCTGGATCTCTTGAAGTGGTTGGATGTGAAGTGTGGAGAGCAGCAGCAGGTTGACGGCCCATGACAGAGCTGACTTTCGCAGTTGGGCCACTGAGAAGGACAGGCCCAGATGTACCAGCACCACACTCACTCCTTTAATCCCCAGCACACTGCTGGCTGCTAAGAAGCCATATATCGCGAGTGCTGGCACCCGAAACTGTTGCAGAAACATAAAACACATGTTGGATTAAAACATCTAACACCTGATGGCAATATTCCACTTAACTGTACAGTAGCAGCTGCTTCCTATACCTTGGGGTAAAAGATGCTGGTCAATCTTGATACCACGCCGTGACCAACAAGAGTCCACAGCAAAGACTTCTTAGCCCATTCCGTCCAGAAAGTCCACTCAAAGTCTGATGGGTCCTGACAAACACACAACTAACTTCACCATAGGTCTTTAAATCACACCTGAAGCCTGTTGAAAAGGCACTTTGAATGGTCAAAAATGTGTTAAGGAGCCAAATGGATAAAGTCTTTAGATTAGGACTGCACACTATGGACTTAAAACAAACTTTAATCAGTAATTTCCACATTGAACTTACCCTTTTAAAACCCTGAACGAGGCCTTTTTCCAACTGGAATTCTCTCTCTAATCCTGCTTCATGCTCTGAGGGAAGGAAACGGGGGAAACAGCAGCTTCATTTTTCTTGAAACCTTTCTTCTCAATACATTGAACCAACGTACAGATATCAATCGTATCTGCTTCACCTTTGGAGAATCGGTGCAGCTGGTAGAACGAGTACAGATGAGAGCCGAAGGACAGCACCCAATACGCAAGGATCTCTGCCCATGGCAGCGGTGCCAACTGGGCCTTTGATTTGGATTTCATCAGGCAAGATCACAGCCCTGTAGTGCTCCTAAAACAGTCAATTAAGAAACTCTGTTAGTGGCAATTTGTTGCAGGACTACCTGAGATTAAAATAACATACAATATATCACATGGACGTGAAACTGAAAATACTTAATTTATAGTTTTACATGTCTTTGTTTTTAAAAGATGGAGGAAACTGACAGAAAATGTCATTGTAGGAATAATTAAACTAAATCCAATTGTATTGTACATTTTTTATTGTTAGCACCATCATAGCTGTAGACCAAGCACACATTGAGGTAAAATGGCGAGGAAACTGTATTTTTACTGTAACGCTATAAAACGCTACAATGAGCCTCGTGGGGTTCCGTTAAAAAAAGGAGCAATCACTGCTGTTGCTAAGTAACACTGCGTACGGAAAGTAGCGTTGACTGTTGGCCACCATACCCAGTCACCAAACCAGCTAATTAGCTACATTTGTTGTTATTGTTAAGTTTGTCTTAGCAGTTGAGATAAGGCCACTAAAACCAAGACGGTGTGTGTGTGTGTGTGTGTGTACAAGTGTTCGTGTTGATTTGATTGTTCGTTTTATTCACACATTGTTTAGTTTATCTGAAAACTCCCCCGTAAGCTATCCTACTCGAACGGCAGTTAGTTAGCTAAAGCTAGCTAATCGTTTTGAACAAGTTGCAGTTTTACCAGATAACACTGTGCCGGTGTCCATAGCGACGCGGTAAGCTGTAGACTGCACTGGCTGATAGCGCCTGGACCAGAAGATCACGTGACGTTAGCATCCAACATTAAAAGTTATTGAATTCTTCTTCTTGTTTTCTTGCTTCGTGATCACTGGCTAACAACTGTTTAGAGCACGACTGCCCCCAGCTGTGCGGGAGTGGTATGACATGAAGGCTTAATTTGAACCCAGAGCATGACATTTGCCTGAACCTTAAGAAATGTATGCAAATAAAGTTACAATTATTTGTCGGTCAAAGTCAATTACGCCTCTCATAAATTACTTACATTTTGATTCTTAATATTTTTACTTCATTGTAATTAGAAGATTGTTCAAACTAAAAATATAATGAACTTCTAAAATAGGATGTATTGAATAACTGAACTACTCAACAGTATATATATATATAAATATTTATATATATATGTATATTTTAAATTTGCTCCACCTCAAATCTAAAACATGCTCATGCTGCAAACATATATTATATTTGTTACAGCAATATAACACTCAGTTTAGTGAGTACTTTTACTTTTGATTTTACGTTTTAAGGAGCCCTACATTCTGCTGATGATTCTTGTCGAACTATGAATGTATGACTGCTACTTGCAATGCAGTATTTTCATAGGGTGATAAAAGTTAAGTAACCAATAATAATAATAGACTAAGATTAAAAATATATGTAGCACCTAACTTTATACCCTGATATAAATAGATGAATTCTTATAAATGAGCTGTTAATAGCCAGACACTTCTGACATTTAAACGTAACATTATCATGCCACATGAAGGATTTTCAAGGATTTTCACACACAAAATCATTTCCCTTGACATTTTAATCGCTTAACAAGAGGACTGTTACAGTTTGAAAGGGTTAATAGTTGAGAAACTGTGTTTTCACAGTAAGTTAATGGATCAGTAACTGACTCTATGCATGCTTTCACTCAACAAATAAACAGAGAATATTAACAGCAAAAAAAAGGCACTGGGAAATAAATGTGATAACAACTTGACATCAAGACAGTGTGCACAACAGTAACATAGCATAAATCTATCCTTCATACTTGATTCATTCTTTCCTCATTGACAAAATCTGCAACTTGTCAACAAGAGCAAACACTTTTCCGACAAATTGAGTGTTTAGACTCAACTCTTGAACTAAACGTTTGATGTTTCATTCCCCCTCAGCATCTATACCTTGTTTCCTTGCCTTACAACTGAATACAGAGCAACATAAGAACATGCCCACATTTCCTCTACGCTTTCAGTTATCCAGAGATTCAAATTCCTCAGCATAACAGTTAACTGTAAGCTCATCTATCGTGTGTGTGTGTGTGTGTGCATATTATGAATATTCATTCACAGCTCGTCGGTCTCTCCATCGAAGGGCACAGCCTCTGTCTCCATATGAATGGTGCCGGGCTCACCGCTGCCCACCCAGCCAATAGGAGTGCGGTTGAAGGAAGGCCGGCCGCCGATGTACACCACTGGTTCAGGCTCCTGTTGGGCCTCAGATTCTGGCATCTGGAATTTCATGAACTGGTTGGCCTTCTCAAAGCCGCCAAAGGGCATGGCAGACCTAACAAAAGCGAGGTGAGAGGATTATTAAAGCCCCTGTTTGTTACAAAGCACCTACGGTACAAAGTCGGGCCTTGAGGGAAGTACCTGTTGAAGCATTTGTATTTTCGCGCATCCTTCTTTTCAATGGGACCAGGCATTTCTGTTTTCAGAGTGGCTATCAGAGTTTCATCACCCTTCATGGCCTTCTCCCATGGCGACTTGTACATCTTGATAAGAAGCAGCTTCTTAGATGCATCATTGCTTCCACCTCCTAGAGAACATCCATGGTTAGAGAATTAGACACTCTTGACTGGAGTTACAGCACTTTAGTAGCACTCATTTAAAGTTGAAAAAGTTGAAAAATTATATATATGTTGTTGTTCAAGTTTTTTTGAAATTGAAATTGATTTAAGCAATATTTGTGGCTCATTAATGTTGGGAAATATTCTTATTTGATTTGTTTCAAGAATTAGAGAAGGAGATCAATACCACTTTCTGTTGTATGCTCAATATGTGGCCAGCAGCTGGTCAGCTTATCACAAAGACTGGAAATATAGGGAAACAGCTAGCCTGACTCTGTCCGAAAATGTCACAAAATATGCAAACATCTCACAAATGTACATGTATCTCATTAGTTGAATCCATAAAAAACAGACTGTAGTGTCTCAGATTACTGGACCTTAAAATAGAAATAGAAATGCCAACAACCTTTCAGTGGAGACTCTCCTTCTCCCTTTTCATCTATGCTTCCAGGCTTTGGAGGTGGCACAGGGGGCCCTCCAGCATGTATCCCTCCGAAATGCTGGAGTCCAATCTGTTTGCTCACAAAATGCCCACCAACATTTATAATGTCACCTCCCATCTGACCTCCCAGAGAGGGAACACACTTCTGGAGGTTGTCCTGAAAGAAGAGATAGATAGATAAGTAGATACAAATTTCCATGAGTTCCTCTGTGGAATATCGGGACGTATTATTCACATTGTATCATTAAATTCATACATTTCCCTCAAAGGAGTTAGTTTTCTCCATGAACTATGCTCTCACCATAGACTCACTGCTGAAGATGTCAGGGTTGTTCTCCCAGATGAACCTCTCCACTCTCTTCCGCCTCATCCTGAACATCTTGGAGCCTTTATTCTTCAACAGGGAAAGCTCCTCCAGCATGATGTCTTTGGGAGTCATGATCTTTGTACCCAGGTCGAACTCAGATGCCTCTGGCTCCGACTGATACTCTAGGTAAGGGCCATAGGAACAAATGAGCGTTACATTTAGAAATGTCTTAATGTGGAACACTAAATGTTACTTGTTAGTCTAGCAGTCTCTGTGGTGAGACAACCTTTGGGAAAACAGATGTTTAACTATTTCATTACATCTATTTCCTCATCTTGTTTTCTAAATATGTATGTGTTTCCCCAGAAATAATTGAGACTAACGATTCACACTTTAGAACACCTACGACTTTTGTTTTCACACCTGACATTTAGTGACTGTTAGTGGTAAATATGTGCAGTATCCTGAAAGGGCAAAATACATAAATTATTTCAACTAAAGTCAACATAGAATCATACATATTTACTTCGTTATATTAATTATTAATTTGTATATTGTATTTTATAATACTTCTTTCTTACTTGTACTGCAGGTATAACTCCATATATCCTGTAAGATCAGTTCCCATCTGCAGTACTTATCATTTATCATACATCTATTAATATATTTTGTGTTTACATGTACGAGCTGCACTGATTATATAAATTTGGTTTCTTACTCATGGAACTTCATGCCAGCCTTACCATCCTGAGCGATATGTGATAAGTCCGTTATGATCTTGGAGAGCTTTTTCCGCTTGTTTAGGGGGGCTGGTTTTCCAAGAGACATGACTGGAGGGTCAGGAAAGAACATGGTGTTAGCAGCAACAGTATTAGGTTTACAGAAATCTATAGGAAAACACGTTCACCAGTGGTAGAAGTGATGAAAGTAAACCTGTTTCTCTCAAGAGACTTAAGCAAACTGATGTCAAACATCCCCAGAAAATCTTTGTTGTTGAACTATACATTTGATATAAATACCATTGTTTGAATTTTAGAATTTAGAATTAAAGCGAGCAATGTTTTCAATGCAGCGACTTGAGGACGTTTTGCTTGATGTCATGATTTCAGATTGACAGCATAAGTAGCTGCAGCTTCAGAGTAAGGTTGAATTCACTGAAGGGAGTGTTGTTGCTTTAGTTCCTACAAACATTTGCACACAGTTGAAAGAAACTTCCAACGGACTACTTCGCGATTATCTCTGATCATGGCACCAACTTATCCAGATCACTCTTTCAGCACCTACAGCCGTCAACAACCGCTGCAAGTGAATCCACAGGACCAATGTATAAGATGTATGGACCCTCCTCATTTTTCAAGTTCAAGGGGGGATGTCAGTGGCCTCAGATTCCCCACATTCCCAAGTGAAACAGATGTCTGGCCCAAAGGAAACGTATTGCCTTATTCTGTACACAGACTGAGTCAACATCAACAGAAGCACACTGAGGTTCAGGGAGAAGTTGGTGATCATCGCTTTCTGGTGCCGTTCTACTGCAGTGAAGTTGAAGGCCTCGGGATCATAAAATAGCATCTGATCATATTCCCCCAATATGCGGCCTCCATGGGAACATGTAGGCGGGGAAAGTGGGAGCGATTACTCTCTCGTCTGTCGAGATGTCACTCACCGTTGAAGCAAAGTAACATTTCCTGCGACCTATGGTGTCTTTTCAGTCTGAGTGTGGGTAGCATCTGGTTCTTACGTTATCCTATGTGTTTATTCGACTTTTCTTTTGTCTTTCTCTATTCATATAAGCAACTTCAGCAACAGTTTCTTGAATTGGCAAAACATCACATCACATCTACTGACTGTAACTCAACCCACCGCGGCTATTTTTAAAAGACATTTCCAGCCAAGACATTTTAGGGTCGTGTAATGGCGTCATTCAGCAATCAAATGGGCTTGACCCAACTCTTAAGGACACAATGCACACCTCCAGAAAACAAGTGTATGTTCTAATCTCTCTCAAAACACCAGCGGGATCTGGAGCAGCTGTGGATGTTAACATAATTACAGACTTTGGGATGTCTGGCACTCAGATTTACCCCCCCCCCCCCCCCCACCCCCCCCGTCAGTGTTTGGGAACACCATGTAAAATCTCTGCACCGCCCACAGAGAGGGGTGGTCAGCACATTCGTCCATTCCTTTGGTCATTTTAAGACGTACCAAGCAAATCTAAAGGTTGCGAAGTGAATCCCTGAGACATTTTTTCTCTTAATCGTCGGTAGAATCCAAAACATTTCCATCAAAAGCAAAGTAATAATCTGTTTCACTGGGTGTTTGATGTCCCCCTCCATTTTACCCCCCAGTGATCAACTTACAACGCAGAAATTATGTTTGGGAACATGTTGCATATCTTTATTGCCTCGCCCCATTTTTAGTTGTAGCCAGAATTTAAACCCAAGCTGTTTTTGGTATAAATAAGCACACCGATGGGATGCAGATCCACTCACCGGGTTTTTGTTGCAATCCTGGGAGGAGAGACACGCTTATAAATACCAAACAGAGAAGAGGAGACCCTCAATGCTGGTGGTCTGGATCACAAGTTTACAAATCCCTCTGTGCCTCTGACACTACGTATGGCTGGACCCTGGTCCCGGGAAGTACAAAACCCACTCCACACTCAGACGGCAAATCTTTCAGAGGGTTGGCGGTGTGGGTAGCAGCAGTGTTGGTGTCAAGACGGAAGGAGGAGGAGGAGGAGGTTAGGAGTATGAATAGGGATTGGGCTGCTTTAAGGTGGGGGGAGAAGTCTCTCTTGCCTAGCTGAAAGTGCTGATGGAGATATTAAGGGAACAAAATCATTCTCACAGATGGTTCAGAAGCCTATATTTAGCAGCAAAGAACGAGGCTCTAAGATAACCTCAAAGGACTGGGGTGTGTTTGGGGTACACACAAGTGCACAGTGCAAGTTTAATGTTAAGCATATGTGTGTATAATGTATTAAGACTCCTTTACTCCCGACATAACACTAGATTGTCACACTTTCAGTTTTTTCAGAAGCATCGTGACTGGACATGATGGATGTTTTGAGTGTTTCAAGCATGAAACAAATCTAGAAAATGTTGGTTGGTAGCCAGGATTTTAGAAATACTGAAGTCTTGAGTCCAAAGTTCCTCAGCACATACCACACCCCCCCCCCCCCCCCCCCACACCCCACACACACACACTTTTATGACATTTAATAAAAGTATCACAAAAGTATACACAGTCTTTGAACTGGGCTTAATCATCTCATATTTTACCATTGACTGCTGACATGTCATAGCATCAGGTTTTATACGTTTATTTAAAATTCACAGTTGTAATAATTCCGCTTTTTGCAACAAACAATCACATATTGTAGAGGAGACTAAATCGATCTTACTATAGAAGTGACTATATATACATGTAGATATATGTATATCAGTATTCATATGATCAAAAGAGTTAAGCGAGTTTGCAGTTTTGTGAACTATATTGTGCATACTGTATGGTGTAGCATTGTCATATTTGTGAGAACATTATTACAAACAATCCTGCAACTTAATCTCGAGGTTCCTCAATGAGCATCAGGTTTTTATGAATGCAGCTTAAAGTTAAGGCTCTGAATCTGATAAGAGCTTTCGCTGAGTGTTGGTCTGATTGTGTGCTGGTGAAATGAAATGAAATACTAAATTATGACTGACTAGCAGCTACACTGTGCAGCTTTTGTTGTTCTCCTGACTGAGATAAAGTGTAGTTCTGCTATTTAAATGCCAACTTTAACAATATGACACAGTATATCTGTGGAGCCGTATCACTTCTTCTTTAGCTTTGTACTTGAAAGTGGTACTTTTTTCAGCCACGCAGCTGAGCAATTGCCCAACATCAGTAGTTTTGTTGATAATAAATGTCTCACTTAGATTCTGCTCAGATTTACCTTATTTTAAGCACGCTCTTGTCCAGCCTCCTCTCAATCCCAATCTCAATCCCACAGTACTCAGTACATTTAAACCCATCTTTAATCGACTATCCAAAATAGAGAAGGCATAATTAAAGCAAATCATCTTTGGTTTTGTTTTTTGAGTCCCTATTGGCTGTGTCTCCCCTCAAATCTCTTTTTTTATACTCATTTATTGTGCATTGGCCTTCTCAGGCTGATTCTAATTTCAGATTTTATTTTGGTTTAATTATGTGTGCTTCTCTTTTTTTAGCTGCTTTTACTCCCATTTTTGTTTTAATCTTCCTGTTTCTATAACTCCTCCACAGGCTTCCGTACCTCTGGGGCAATAAATTCAGTTGCAAATGAAATGCCAACCAAGTATTACAATAAACAGAACGAGGGAGACATTAAGGTGTGAGGAATTAGATCATCTGAAAAATGATCTGGCTTATCTCACTGCACTTCTATTTCTGTCACTAGTACCATGAAGACTGTGAACATGGTGTTTTTAATACATCTTGAAATAGAAACCTTATCTTACAGAAGCTGAGTTTAAAAAAAATATTTTTAAGCAGTTAAATTAAGAACCAATCCTTAATTACAGAAGTGACCTGTAAAATTGTAATGTCCTCCATAAATAGTCTTGTGTTTTGGATATTAGCAGCCCTATATATAGGCACTGAGTGGAGTTGGCAGCATAAAGCCCTTCTGACTGAACGCTCAGTCACAGAGGACTCCACAGCGCCACTCAGTGGCAAACGTTTTAAACACAAATGTGAAAGGATGGGGGAGTGACTTTTACCACATTAAGTCAACATTTGAGGCAAAGTTACTCTTAATCACTTAATCTTGTCGAGTTTCCTACATTAGACACTTAACGGAGCTGGACTAGAATGCGCTGAAGTAACTCTGCTTGACGAGCTGCAGCAATCTTGCTTCGTGAAATGATCTGTCTTGGAAGTTGGAATATATTTTAAGTCAAATATCTCTCAGCTAAAAACGGACTATTCTATATTTATTCAAGTGCAGATGGATGTAACTGAATGGAGGCCATGCTGTGGTGTGTGTGTGTGTGTGTGTGTGTGTGTGTGTGTGTGTGTGTGTGTGTGTGTGTGTGTGTGTGTGTGTGTGTGTGTGTGTGTGTGTGTGTGTGTGTGTGTGTGTGTCCTGTAAAGCATTTTTACCCTTTGAGTGTATGGTTAAACTTTTTATTTGTATTAAAACTAACACGTAGTTAGTTATTGCACTGCTCAATCTGTGATATCATTGAATGCATGTAATCGCCGTTGAAATAAAAGAGCAGGATCACACAATCAGCAACAGGGGGCAGTGTAAAATCAGACATGTCAGACAACTGGACAGCTTTCAAATCTAATTTTATTCCTCTGAAAATGTTTTGTCTCCCACTCAAATATAAACGTCTACTCAGCATTAATAAACATTTTCACACTTTTCATCAAATCAAACAACATTCAACATGTATTTATCATATTGTACACCTCAACATCATTATATCCACACTTTTTTGTTGCCATTATATTATGAAAACAAGAAAAAACTTCAAGAGAAAATATATTTTTAAAGTTGTAAAAAATAACAAAAATACCTCCCCAAGAATTCCAAAACTCAAAACAACAAATCTGTTTCTTTGTTACCATTAACATACATAGCCTCTCAAGGTATATAGCCATTCAATGTTAATCCTTACTTTTTAACAGCAACCATTGTAAATGGAAAGACACCAGCGAAACCTATATGCTTATTTCCATCAGCTTCAGCTTTACCAACTTTCCTGTGCATCCCTCGTTAACTTCTACCGGCTGTGGAATTTCAGAACAATTCAACGATAAATTCTAATAACCCGCAAATGGCGAGCTATGACCCCATTTGGTATAAATACTGCCTACATCCCTCCTCCACAGCCACTCTCATTTCTTGAATCTTTTTATAAATTCTGGTGCCTCTCAGTCAGTCAACTTCCCCTTGCACCACCCCGGATAAATATCACGATTAAACAAAACCAAAAACACATTCCTTCATCTGTGTAATTTGTTTCATAAAAGTTAAGAATTTACCTTTTCTTCACATATAGTTCCAAGGTGAGCGAAGGCGTTTAAAAACACTTTACAATATTAAACTGGTCATGCATCATGTACGCCCCTGGACAAGGAGACTAGGTCATCGAGTGTTTATTCTTGACAATTCTACAAACAGAAGGGAGTAAAAATACATTTTGTTCACATCATTTAGTACAGGACAAGTACTGAATAACAGAATTAAATGTTTAAAGATAGATAAAAGAAATTAACCTGCTATTTTTTGCTTTATGATCCTCCACCTGTCAACCTATAACAACATACAGTATTTCTTCTGGGATTTAATCATATGATCCGAACCGCAACTATTCATTTTCAACATCTTTTAGACATTTCAAGTTTTAAAGAATATTTCAGTACAGGCTCTGTTTAGATGGTATTTCTGCTAAATTAGTAGAAAGAGATCTCCAGAAGCCTTACACAAACCTCCCCCAGGACAGGCATACGGTGGACCATACAGCCTACAGTATGTGGCAGTATGATCTATATATTATTGTAATTCAGATATAAGTGTGAGTAAATGGTATGACAGCTAAATAAATGTGAGAAGTAGTATTTCTAACAGCAAGTATAGATGTGTATGATGTCTTACCATTATTCAAGTTCTGACATATAGTTCAAAAACTTGACAGACTTTTGGATTTCAACCTTATATAGAATCACTTCAGCTGAATGTGAGGCTTAAATTAATTAATGTAGGGCTGCTTGTTCATTCATTTGTCACTTTTGTATTGATTGATTTATTAGAGGACTGCCCAACACAATTTTTCAAAGCCTAAGCCCCACCCAAAACCCAAAGATATTCAATTTACAATGATCTAAGATGAGAAAAGCAGAATCATGTCACATTTGAAAAACTAGAACCAATGTATATTTAGCATTTTTGACTTAAACAATGAAGCAGTTAACAAAATCAGCACTAAATGAATGAATGAATGAGTGGCGACTGATTTTCTGGTGTTTACATTGCCCCTGGCCTCCAGACATGGGGTTGAACTCCTCTCTTGGTGGCAACAAAACGTGGTTTGGGTGCCTGAACTGGGTCGGACTTGAGTGGGGGCAAAGAGGCAAGGAAACTTAGTTCAGGAGCGCTCTGGAACTGCTTGGCTGCTTGGAGCCCACTGATGTATGATACTTGAGTGTAAGGTGTAGGGACTGCAGGGGGCATAGGATGTTGAATAGGGGTGGCAGAGAATTTTGGGATGCCGGGCAGCCCAGCTGGTTGAGATGGAGGTGAAGCTAGCGTCAGGGCACTGACTGGTGCTGGTTTCAAGAGAGGAGCTGAGGTTGGAGCGAACTGAGCAGGAGGTGGGGAGATCATTCCAAAATCAGTCAAACGTTCTCCAAGTGTAGTTGCAGAGCGGGGCGCAATAACCTTGGTTGCCAAAGTCGGAGCTGACATGGGTGTGGGTGTGGAGAATCGCTTGACCTCGAAGACACGGCCTCTTTTGATGGGGATCTGCTTAGGTGAGGTTAACGAGCTGCCCACCATTGTTGTGTAGTCACCCTGCTGCCACTGGGCCTGGTAAGAAGGCATGGCTGATATATTAGCAACACTGCCCCTGTAGTTGAACATGGCAGAGTTGAGCTGATAGGGCTGCCTTCTCATGACATCAACAGCTTTGATGCCCTCTTTTTGGGAGCATCCTCTACCCCTGCTCGCTGACTTCCCTGTATTCCTCTGAGGCCCCGTGGGGATAGAAGGGACCAGGAGTGGATTGTACCCAATGGGTGGAGGAGCACGGACATTTGGGGTGTATTTCCACTGAGAAACAAATGAAGGATTTGGGGAGGATTCTAGCACTGTGGCTGCACTGTGTGAGGCTACTTCCTGCTGGTAAGGGGTCTCAGGTGGGGTGTCCACTACGTACATACCCATACGGTTCTGTCTGCGGGCAAACAGCTGGGCCCCCTTACCCCCTGCTTGAAGAAACTGGGGGGTCTCGTGGATGACCCGAGGCTTGGGTGCCACTGGAGGAGGAGCCCTTCCCATGCCCGCCTCAACACTCCTCTCCTCCTCTACATCGTCATAGTTAGCTTCAGGCGGTGGTTGGCCATATTTGTGTCGGGTGGACCTGTCATCCAGATTCTGCACCATACACAATAAGTCTGGATTCGGGGAGTTCTTCTTGACGTCTGGCACATTGAACATAGGTTTGGGTTTGCCACCTCGTCTGCGAGCATCATTTAAGATTCCTGTGCGACCTGTTGGACCAGGAACAGGGGTTGGCGGTACAGCTTCTGGCTGAGAGACTACTGGCACTGGAGCTACAGGCGCCATGGAAAATTGAGGTCGGTGTGACTGAGCAACTGGCGCATGAAGTGGAGGCGCTGGGGCAAATAGTTCAGGTGAACTAGGAAATTGAGATACAGCAAAAGCTGGGGCTGGAGCCATTGGTGCTTGTGGAGCCATATACACTGGGGGCATAGCTATAAATGAAGCCTGATGAGCGGCAGTCATTTGTGGTACAGAAGTAGAGACAGCTGGAGGGTAAAAAGCAACAGGAGCTTCTGGTGCCTGGGCCAAGTGACCTTGAGGTACAAAGAAGGGTGGGGAGGACACTGACGGAGGACCAGGGGCTAGCTGCGATGTTACTGATGTAGCATTCATGGCTAGTTCAGAGGCCGAGTAGAATCGTGGTGGCATAATGGCTGCTGAGGCAGGGCGCTGGCTCGTCTTTGCGACAGAAGGTCTGAACGCTACAGGCGCCGTTGCAGCTCGAATGCTGATGAAGCCTGGAGTGAAAGGACGTGCCGTTCTGTTGAGAACATTACTAGAAGGTAGTTCTGATAATGGTGTTTCAGCTGGTGGTGCAGGTCTGGTCAGAACAGTCACTGAGGCAGCAGTTGGTTTGGGTGCCACAGGAGGAGTTGACATCATCGTGCTACTACTAACTGTAGAGTAGGATAGATCCCCATTAGACATTCCATAGGCTGCAACCGGACCTGGAGCCTGAGACAGCTCTTGCTGTTTGGCTATAGCGCCAGGTGGTATCATCTGCTGAGGCTGGAGGTTTGGCTGCATCTCTGGATGCGACTGGTACATCTGGGCCTGCCTCTGGACTTGAGACTGTGCAAGAGCCTGAGGTTGTGCCGCCTCCACTTTCTTGGCATGCTCAGCAGCCCTCTTTCTCTGCTGCTCAAACAACTGGGCGCCCTTGCCTGTGGTGTCACTCAACCCTGGGCTTGGAGCATCCTCTGCCCCATCCCCACGACCTTCGGTGCCTGCAGTTGCCCTCTTCTCAAGCATCTCCAAGTAATCACTATCCCAAGTTGGATCAGGAGCTGCTGAGAAGCCATCCTCATCAAACTCTGATTCGCTGCCAGGGAATACTCCATCCTCCTCTTGGGAGTCCTGACACCTATCCTCATCCACACTACCAAAACTAGTGAGAGTGTACTTCTTGGAGCGCTGCCGCCTCTTCTTGAACATCAGCACCCCTTTGGAGTGAGGGTTGGGAGCATCAGTCAGTAGGGATGCAATTGTTCGACACTTGCTTTTGGCCTCTTTTACATTCTTGTCTTGCACAGTATCCCCCCGGTTCAGTTCTGCAGAGTATGAAAGCCATAGCTATTAGGAACAGTAGCACGATAGCCTAACATAAGTACTGCATTGAGGTCAGAAAAATGAATTAACAAGTTTAAGGTTTAACCTTTAAACCAAGAACTGACTCTGACATGAGCATCTAAACCTATGCTGACCACCATGCCTTCAACAGGCATCTATCTCATAACAGGAGCACTTCCTTGCAAATTCCAGGCAAGCTTTCAGCTTCTCACATTAGCTGGGGTGAAGGATACATTCACACATTATTAGTCGTATGTCCTCTGACATCTAACTTAACTAGAAATATCTACAAGCTAGTGGAAAGTTGTATGATATAGGTGACTGGAAGGAGAACTTCAAAGGGTAGCCGCAACATATCATTTAACTTGTTATGGTATTAAGCAGATTAACATTCTGTTACCGTAATATGCAGTGCCACATGAAGGGAGTTCTTAATGTGTCGAGGACAGGGTTCCTACATAGGACATGAGATGTTAAACCTGCACTCAGAGATAGCAAGATGTATTTACAAGGGTAAGTTATTAAAACAGCCCCTTGACTTAAAATAGCCCAGTTATGTTCTTTTCCTGGGCTTGTTGTTGATGATGGACAAGATGACAAGTTGTAGGAAGGTATTCTTGGTCAGTGTCAGTGCTCTGTATCTGGTGTTGTGTCACTGTATTGTCACAATTGTTGACTTCTCTTCAGAGTTTGTAAATACCAAAAACAGTAAGACATGACCGTTTGGTTTTGTTAGGCTATGTCATAGTGAGCGTTGATAAACAAATCACACTTTTGATCTTTCATTAAGTTGATAAAATAGCCAAGCGATCGGACAGCAAGAGAAACAAAGAGAGAAGAGCGCGAGAGCGAGTCAGGGAAAATAAGAGTATCCCTACTTTGCAATTTGATACCTAAAAGCAGCTGTAGATGCTTTGCAGAGATCCAAGATGGATCACTTGGATTTTTACACACAACACTGGAGGTAAATATAGTAAACCATAGCGACCTTGTTCTGTTTAACAGACTTAAGTTGACACAATCACACTGGACTACTAACCTAAAAGAAAACATATGAACATTTGGTTATTTATGGTGGTCGATTTAAATGACTGGGACACAGTGGTTTTCTAAATTTCAGATTCTCAAATACTATTCCAATTGGCACTATAATAAATGTTGGTATCAATTTCAGGCATCAATATGCTTGAAAAGGTATTGAACTGCTTTGAATTTGAATATGAGGATAAATATTGTGAATATGTATTTTCAAACAGGGAAGGGTTCGTTACAAAATTAAGTTTTCTGTCTGCTGATTCAGTTATGAGTTTAAACTGTCTATAGGGTTGTTTTCAACTCTTTTGGAGGTTTGGTTAAGGGATGAAATGTTGCAAATAAGGTAGTGTTGATGGCGGTATTTTCAGTATGGTGTTCAAGGTGGAAAGACATACATATACTGTATATGGTATGCACAGGTCTCTGCCATTGTTCTTCCTCAGATGTACTTACTGGCTTGTTTGGCCTTTTCGACGTAGGTTGTTGAAAGCTCCTCGTCGATGGGTTTATTCAAAGGACCCACCATGGGTACAAGCTGGCTGCGGGAGCCCAGCATCATGGCCTCCTTTGCCCTCTCAGGAGATACCAGTGGGACTTTGGATGGCTCAAGAAAGCCACTATCCTCCTCTTGCCCTACATCCCGTGGCCCCTGGTCATCTGCTGAGGAGATGATGGAGGAGGTCTCAGTGGATGTCTGGGAGGACCACATTCCTGGACCAGGAGGCTGGTAAATCACCTCCCTGCATGCCACCCCTGGACGACCCCCTTCTCCATCTCCCCCACGTCCTTCCACCAAAGTGGGGTAAACATGTGCATCTGGAGCGCTGTCATAGCCACTCATCTCTGACGTCTCTCCACCCTCAGGCGAGGCTCGGCCTGCTGGTTTCCCCGGGGTGGAGTTGCTGGGGCTGCGGCGTTTCTGCCGGCGCTGCCTCTCAAATCCCGCCACATCCGCATCACTGTCAGTTTCGCCGTAGTAAGCCTCACTTCCAGGTGGAGATGTCAATCCACTGGTTGTGGAGGAGTGGCTACGGTGGACTTCGCGGATGGGTGCGTGGTGGGGGTGGTTGGGTGACATGGCACGCAGAGTAGCGCTGTATTCTTTGTCTATACGGGGAGATGGGGCGCGGGTCACAAGCACCACGGACTGAAAACCAGCAGGCACCCTGCAAACAAGGGGAGGGTTTAAAATATAGATGGACTCGTTGGATGCTTTATTCAAACCAAATTAAATAAATCTGGATTTTTACAGCATGTAGGATCTTGGCACACAAAAACATCTGTCAGTTCTAATGTTTTACAATATTCGTATAATACATATTATATATTTTATAAAATATTGTTGAACACGGGGGAGATTATGCGAAATCGCGATGCCTCTAAACAGTTTAGCCCTGGTTATCAGGAGATATGACAAGTCGCACTAAGTTTGAACCGGTTAGACAGACCTGCGTCTGTTGCCAAGAAACCTTCCGTTTGCCCTGAAGGGTACGGAGGGAACACATACACACACACACACACACACACACACACACACACCCCCACCCTCTCAGGCGGGCTCCTCAGTTCAGGGGAAGTCCAAGGGCTGATGCAGCAAAATTACACACAGAACAAAGACGCCACCTAGTCTAGGGGAGAAGGAGGGGGGGGGGGGGGCAGCCATCGCACCCCCGTGGAGTCCGGGAAGCCGGAGGCAGTGTGATCCATGAGAATATAGGTCATTAGTCTAGAGAAGACAGAAGGGAAATTCCCAGACAAAGTGAAAAATGCTGAGGAGCTCATATGGACCACGAAGGCAGACCTGGCTTTCAAAGATTACGCTGAAGTAAGGGTTTTTGTGTCATCAATCAAGTGAGGTGAAGGGTAGGAATCCGTTGGAAGTCAGACATCTGAAGCCCGTATTAGTATAAATAAGGGCAGTTTTGAAACAGCAGAAGCACTCTTGGAGCAGGACCTGGAAGACGCTTTTGGAGAAGGAGTCTCTAATCCCGTGCGGGCTCCGGCCTGCACGGAGGAAAACTTTAACTTTTTACAGAATCTCCGGACTTTGACTGTCGGAGGTTTTTAAGAAAACTTAGAAGGTTTTTTGAAGTCTAGTCAGGAGAGAAGGCTCACTCGGTCCAGTCCTGCGCTGGGTGAATCATTAACTTTTTCCTCCGTAAGCTACACAGCCAGCCCGTCTGCAGGCTGAGTCAGCTTTTTACAGATCCTTTGTCTGTAAACTGCTCTGAAGGGGTTTTTGAATACTTAGGTGATTTTTTCTTATATTTTTCAGTTAACGATTTTCCTCTGCATTTTGGACAAAGAGATTATACTTTGATGTAAATGCAAATAAATAAATAACGAATTAGTTTCTTCGACCAAGCTCTTTTCTTCATATTTTCTTGAGAAGTCAGCCCTGGAGAGGGGTCACACCTCAGATGATCCCCTTCATCCCCTGAGGTAAGTTGTGTTTGATCCAGCTCGGTACATTACTGATGGCATTCTTGAAATGCCCAAACCACACTGATACTAATATTCTAATAATTAAAAAAAAAAAAAAAAATTAATTTATTAATTTTTCAATTTTTTTTTATTATTGGATTAAAAAATCGTGAGGGGTCACCCCCCAGATATCACGTAACATGGCGCCCGAACAGGGACTCGAGAGGGATTAGATCCTAGAAACACTAGAACGTGTATTCTAGGTAGAACAGCGGTTCCCTCTCGGGTTAAAGTACACGGATCCTCCCGAGGATAAAAGAACAGTGATGCAACCTTCCCTACCAATTGTTGTTCGTAATAATATCACTGTTACATTATCGCATGCCTAGGGTGGGGTAGTATTACAGTGTTGATTTTAGTTAATATTTATTGTTGCAAAATTTAAAAAGCCCCCCCCCTTGCTCCTAGAAGAGAGAGCAGGGGAGGAGGGGCGGCCCCCTCCTTTTTGCTCAGAGGAGAGAGAGCGAGCAGGAAAGGAGGGGCGGCCCCCTCCTTTTTGCTCCTAGCAGGGAGAGCAGGCAGAGGAGGGGAGGCAGCTCCCCCCTCTTTGTTCAGCGGTTAAGTTCCAGCGAAAATCTAACGGAAGTACTCGGTCCTTCGTCATCAGCTGTGGCTGCTCTGGTCGCTGCCTCTGGTTGACGTGGGCGGGCTCTTGTGAACTCATGACAATGTCACAGGTGACAGCTAGTTTGGAGGGTGTCTTGACTGCAAAGAAAGAAAAAAGCAGAGACTCGAGAGAGATTAGGCCCTAAAACACGAGAATGTGTAACATAGGGGATCAGATTTTCTCTCTCGCGTTAAAATCGTAATAATATCACTGTTATATTATTGCATGGCTGGATACCTGAGAGGCCTTAGGCCCTAAAACACTAAAGGTGTAAAATAGGGGATCAGATTGTGTGTCTCTCAGGTTAAAGTAAAAAACGCTCCCTCCTTGTTCAGAGGAGAGGGAGCGATCAGGGGAGGAGGGGCAGCCCCTCCTTCCCTTGCTTTCACGGCAGCTCAGAATGAGCTAGAATGATGGTGACAAAGAGACTTCACTAAGGAAAAAAAGCAAACCGCTCGCCCACGACAAGCCACGACAAGCAGAATAAATGGCCCACGCTAGTCCGAAAATGGCTGAACCTTCCCTTATCTTTCCTCCAGGGTGGAGAGGGAATGATGCACTCACTGAGGTCCTGCTTGAACAAGCCTCTCAAATAGGGACCAATATGCATGAGGGATTACGAAATGAGGGACACGACAAGGTCAATAGGTTTTTTTAAACAAAATCTAGTTCCTCTTCCTAACCTTAGAACACATCCAACACAAAGTGAGGTCACGGGTCAACAGTGAACGATGGTTGATGGCTTCAAGACAGCTACACCAGGAAAAAAGGAAAAAGGCAAGCCAGTATCCCAGCAGGCATGAGCCTCACGTTGACTTCTGTGACCTCACACTTGACATTCCACAAACCGGCTGGATCATCAGCTGCTCAGGGGACAGGATTTTGCCTAGAATGAGCCTGGACAGCCATCTATTGGCATTCAGGGGAACTCCAAAATCACCGTTTCTCTAAATATAGTTAGGGTCTTTAATCCTTTAAAAGTATATCATTTTTTGTTTGTTACTTTACCAGTTCCATTCTTATCAGCCGTATATTTTACACAAGCTTCTCTGATTTTTCAGTTTCTCCTGCGAGGACATTTTGTTCATTTCTTATTTTATATTTTTTACGATCTTATCCTTTATATTAAGTAGGGATTATATACACATCGTTTGAGTGTTTTATGCAGTTGTTACGGACTGAGCATTTATTTTTAGTTTTAAAACTTTTTCAGACTTTTAAGTTGAATATTCTAGTTAAGGAAGGAGAGAGCCTTTTCAGATTTTTATGTTTTGATTTCTACACAATTTCTACCCTGGTCATTGTGTGAAAATGAATCTTGGACCAGATGACTGGCCCCGCCCAACGATCTATGATCCTGATCTGTGCTTTCATATGGCATACAGAAGGGCGAGGGCAACAGCAGCTAACAATATCCTTCACGATTGTATAAAACTTAATCGGCTGCGAGATAGCACGCCTCAGTCTAGAAAGGACAGGTTGAAACAGGTAGTCATTTAAGGTTTTCTCTTTCTTTGATACTTTACTGCTATTTTTGTTGAATACTTTTATCCTCATCCCCTGGATATATTGGGTTTAACCTCTCATCCCTGAGGTCTCCAGGTTAACCACACCGAATCTCCAAGCTCGGGGCAGGTCCAGTTGGACCGGCGGGTTGTACCACTGTCGGACTCGCCAGAATCACCCACTGCTGTCTCTCCCTCTCTGTCTCCCACGTCAACATGACCCTGACCTCTGTCCACTCTGTGGACGAAGAAATCGATCCCCGAAACGTGTACGGGCCCTTACGTGATGCAACGGACCTGATGGACCATCAGCCCATCGGGGGAGAACCGGCCTACGCTGACCTGGGTCCTTATCAGTATCCAAATACTGAAACTGGACTTTCCGTGGGCCCGGGGGCCTTCAATCGACTCTAACGACCAGGGGGTAGAGGAGTATGTCCTCTGGGAGAGAAAGCGGGCTGAGACAGGTGGCGTCTTGGACGGGAGATGCTGAACTATCAACAGTGACGGGTACTGGCGTGGCTCGCATGTGACTCTGGACATTGACTTTTCTGCTCTAGGAGAGAGAGGAAAAGAAAAAATACAAAAACAAAGAGGTTGTGGGTGTATTTTGTGTTTTCTGATATGTTCAACGTTTTGTATCCTGTACTTTTATGATATCTTTGAGAGGTGGATTTTGTTTTTGGGGATGGGGAGTGTTTTACTTTTTAGCGTTGCTTTTTCTTCTTTTAAACTATGTTTTCAGATAGGATTCATTTTCTTTTTCCTGTCTTTATTTCTATGATATAATTTCATGTGTTGTGTTTCAATATGATTCAGATTCCCATTGTTTTTCTGGGAATACCTGCTTTTGTGCATTTTTGATGATACAGAAGTTATGATGGACCTCTACTGTGAGAGTATGAGATGTTCTATTTTTCGTGTATCTGGTGCCATTCGAGAGAGGGTGTTAGGAGATGTGGCGAATTAGCCCAGATAGCATAGAAAATGGTTGATCTTCCGTTCACTGCGATAGACATTGACATTGTCTTTTGTGTGATACAAGAACGGAGGTAGAGACAAGTCACGATTCGCAAGAGAGGGTGTTGAACACGGGGGAGATTATGCGAAATCGCGATGCCTCTAAACAGTTTAGCCCTGGTTATCAGGAGATATGACAAGTCGCACTAAGTTTGAACCGGTTAGACAGACCTGCGTCTGTTGCCAAGAAACCTTCCGTTTGCCCTGAAGGGTACGGAGGGAACACATACACACACACACACACACACACACACACACACACCCCCACCCTCTCAGGCGGGCTCCTCAGTTCAGGGGAAGTCCAAGGGCTGATGCAGCAAAATTACACACAGAACAAAGACGCCACCTAGTCTAGGGGAGAAGGAGGGGGGGGGGGGGCAGCCATCGCACCCCCGTGGAGTCCGGGAAGCCGGAGGCAGTGTGATCCATGAGAATATAGGTCATTAGTCTAGAGAAGACAGAAGGGAAATTCCCAGACAAAGTGAAAAATGCTGAGGAGCTCATATGGACCACGAAGGCAGACCTGGCTTTCAAAGATTACGCTGAAGTAAGGGTTTTTGTGTCATCAATCAAGTGAGGTGAAGGGTAGGAATCCGTTGGAAGTCAGACATCTGAAGCCCGTATTAGTATAAATAAGGGCAGTTTTGAAACAGCAGAAGCACTCTTGGAGCAGGACCTGGAAGACGCTTTTGGAGAAGGAGTCTCTAATCCCGTGCGGGCTCCGGCCTGCACGGAGGAAAACTTTAACTTTTTACAGAATCTCCGGACTTTGACTGTCGGAGGTTTTTAAGAAAACTTAGAAGGTTTTTTGAAGTCTAGTCAGGAGAGAAGGCTCACTCGGTCCAGTCCTGCGCTGGGTGAATCATTAACTTTTTCCTCCGTAAGCTACACAGCCAGCCCGTCTGCAGGCTGAGTCAGCTTTTTACAGATCCTTTGTCTGTAAACTGCTCTGAAGGGGTTTTTGAATACTTAGGTGATTTTTTCTTATATTTTTCAGTTAACGATTTTCCTCTGCATTTTGGACAAAGAGATTATACTTTGATGTAAATGCAAATAAATAAATAACGAATTAGTTTCTTCGACCAAGCCCTTTTCTTCATATTTTCTTGAGAAGTCAGCCCTGGAGAGGGGTCACACCTCAGATGATCCCCTTCATCCCCTGAGGTAAGTTGTGTTTGATCCAGCTCGGTACATTACTGATGGCATTCTTGAAATGCCCAAACCACACTGATACTAATATTCTAATAATTTAAATAAAAAAAAAAAATTAATTTATTAATTTTTCAATTTTTTTTTATTATTGGATTAAAAAATCGTGAGGGGTCACCCCCCAGATATCACGTAACAATATGATATGCAGTAGTATATGTGTTTGATACAGTGCACATTGTAAATAGTTCAAGACTTGTGACCTTGTGCTTGATCCATTACAAAAGCTTGATGATGATTAAGACGAGTAAGAGTACAATACTTTAGCTCCTCTGACCTTCTGACCCGGATGTGTAATATCCCAGGAGAGGTGTCGATGAGGTCCATGGCCTGAGCATGGGACAGCGTTCCACATGGCTGTTCGTTGATGGACAGCAGTTCATCAGCCTCCTGAAGCCCAGCCCTGCATGCCTTGCTGCGTTTACGCACCTGCACCAGCAGCAGCACCGGCAAAGGAGGGCAAAATTGCAAACACTCACAAAAACGTCAAATCTTTACAAATTTTTGATGAACTTTTTGATGAGGTACATAATAATTTTTTTGTTATGAAGCAAAACTATTTTAAAGTCTTTGGGGGCACTTCAAAGACAACTTTCAAGTCGTCTTTGAAGGAGACATACAAGTGTCTAATAATGTGTCACAAGGGCACAACTCAAGGCATGTTTTAAGGACATATGTACATTTCTCTTTACTGTTTATACAGTATTCATATTCGATTGTTACAGGATTATATCATATCAGATATGACTTGTATGGAATATAAAAGCCAGACAGAGCGATGCTGCGGTCTTGTCTTGGTTCGTGATAGTGACTGGCAGTGAGCAGCTTTTGTCCTGACAGCTTGATCTTGCTGCGGACATATGCCACATATTGCAGCTCGAGTGGAGCACTCATACACACTTTAACAGCGAAATGTCAGCCAGTAGCCATCTTCATTTGGTGCTTTGCTATTTGTGCACGAGGTCTGTCAGGACCGTGGCGTTGTGCCCACCCTAAATTGCCTCAGGTCTATGCAGGCCATGTCAACATGTCCCATAATAAATTCAAAGCAGATGTTTAAAAAATTTGAAAGACACTGACTGCAGTGTTGATCGCATTCAATGCACTGAGGGCACTGCCATGTAATAAATAAACATTATAGTTGGATTTAGGAAAAGTTGCTTTGGTTGACCCAATACGTTTTTTTTCCAGTTATTCTGGTTGGCCTGTCATGAAATCCCACATCCGCGTTTAGCTAAGCCTTTCAAAGTGGCCTGTGCCTGCTTGTGGTACAGGATGTCAGCTATTCATTCCGTCAGACACCTTGTGGTTTCAGGTCATAACAGTTATAATCCTCGTACATGCTTGCACACACACACACACACACACACACCACATGTACTGATACAAAAATACACATAAAGTCATATAAATAAACATACAAACACGCGCATGCAGACCCACAGGCACAGACCCAGCACTGACACGCTGGCTCTTTCAGTGAAGCCCCAAACTGCTCCACCTGTTAGGGACGGTGTTGTATGAGACCTGACGAGATTACAACTTCCTGCTCTCAGGGGTGAAGGAGCATTCTGTTTTGGACGGTCAGACAGAACCAGCTGTCGTCTACCGCCATAAAGGTGATCTAGTCTCCTCTGGCTCTGTGTTCATACTAGCACATTCTGCATAAGCCAACAACGATAGAAAGGTACATAATGGAAAACACAATGGATGACTCATATCTTTATGTGGTAGATGATAGGTAAGACAGGTTTTAGACATACATAATGGTACACAATACATTACACAATTATTTCTGTCGAACAAGCTCCTTCAAACCAATTGACGAGCCGAGGGGACAATAATTACAAACCCAATGTTATGTGGACAAACCGGCAATTTCTTTAGAAAATCTGTACAAAACTTTCAAAGATATTAAAATTGTCAGGCTGAATTTTGGAGAAGTATGAAAAAAAATGATGAACAGGATGTAATAAATGAAAAAGAGGTCGACCAAAGCTAGTTAGCTAGGCTAGTTTTCTCTCTCCAGGTCATTTAATCACAGCTCATGTGGCGCCTGAACAGGAGCAATATGGAACACAACAGAGGTTTAGCAATCAGGGTTTTTAATTTGCACATGTACCTCCAAAAAGAAGGTCTACGTTCATCCCCAAGCAGCACGATACTGAGTAGTGCATTTATAAAAATAGTGTATGAGGTTAATTTTTTTGCTCTGAGCTGAAACACACACCTTGGCTGATCCCGTGACCTGCTGCTTCTCAACCAAAAATAGCCACCTGTAAAAGTAGTTCTGCTCAGTCAACAGTTATTGAAAGTATGTATGGATATGTGTGTTTGTGTCATGTGTGTACATGTATGTGTGTATAATGTGTTTGCAGGTGTACTAAAACCTGAACTCTCATGGGAGGCCCGAGCCTTTTTAAACGGGAAGGACAAGGTTGATAGAGCGAGGAGAAACGACATTGATGATTTTTACAACTCATGTCACAGATGGTGATGACATGGAACTGACAAACGGCAAAAGGATCAACATGAAGTTTTTTTTCTTCTTTTTTGTTCCTTCCATTGTTAGCTTTATCTCTGAGAGGTGCAATATTTTACTGCTTGAAGACTAATTCATCATTTTATCCAGAATATATTCTCCTTTGGCGTACATGTAAATCTTTGTTCTCTCAAATGGAGACCGGGATTTAAATCTGGATGACTTCACTGGTCCCAAATGTGAAGCCACAAATTCTTGTCCGTGAAGAATTTGCTTTCGGGCAGTAAAATGAGCGGAGAGTTATAAAGTTAAATAGTTCACACGATATTTTATTTCAGTGGACTTCCTTATACAAGCAGATATAAAAGTAGTCCGTAAGTATCACAAAGCGGCGTCATTTTGGTGTTTTGTTTCAGATGTCACCTACTGTGAGTTACAACAGTGTTTCAGGATAAATCTCAGGTAAACATGTTCAAACATGACCAAGCATGACTGGAGTAATTAAGTATCTTACTGAAATGATTGTGCAGTGGAAACATGCTTGTTGAATTGAACAAACTTATGAAACCACTTATGGTTGTGGGTGAATGGTGTGTTGTATCCATAAGCTCCTCACAATAAACAAACAAAAAGTTTACAAAACGATGACCTTATTGTACCAGAAATCTCTGCTATTATGTGAACCTTTCCCTGCTGAAAGCATTGCAGAAGAACAGCGCCAGTAAGTAGCACAAAGCCAAAGTTATTTGTCAAAAAAACCAACAGGTAACCAATATAGAACAGTTCCGATTTTAAACTTTAAGATTCATGCAGTGAAAGAGGAGAAGCAGCATTCATAAGATATGTGTGACATGGTTACTCTATATTCCCAGCTGAACTTTAAGTTTTAAGTTCACCCAATCAATCATTGGTGCGCCTCTGCATGAAAAGCACTCTCTAACAAGATGATGACTCATATTCAGGCCCCAAACCAACTTCTTTCCACTCAGAAAACCGTGAAATGACTTCTTTTGTCCGGCCTGCTGAGTGACCTGCCTTACCTTCGCCACCTGCAGCGGTTTCTGATGTTCCACGCCTCCCTGGAGACGAAAGCCCCACGGCGCTCCATCGGACAGCGTAATCATCGCTTCCTCTACAACCATTGTTCTGCTCTCTCTGTCTTCTTTTTCTTGGTAATTTTCTGCTCCTCTTTGTTTCTTTCTGTTTCGTTTGGGGGGCCCTCAGTGCGTTGGCCCCATGGTCAGCGGTCAGGGCCCCCTCACAGAGCTCTGACGTGCTCTTTGTCCGCCACACTGTCCGTACGCCGACTTCTCTCTGAATCCAGCTCCAATGCCAATGCTCACACCTGAACACACACACATGCACACACACACGTCTGTGCGCCCACCCATACCCAGAGGGGGCCAACCATCACCGCCAAGGAAGAGGGAGAGAGGAATATGATGGGAGGGGTGGGGGGTCTGTGTCTGCTTACACTGAGGAATGCCTGCCTTAAACGAGCGAGGGGAGGGTCCAACGCAACACTTGTCCTGTCACTCAGACCTATGCCATTGGGTTGCTGATAGCCCCTCCAAAAATAGGACACCACCACCACCTCTGCTGCTTTGCCTGCTCATCTGCAGACCAGGGGAAAGTTAACATTCAGGACGTCCAAATGGCACTGTTTCATATCGGGCTTTACAGCGTTGAGGTCATTGGTAACATTTAGTAGGGTCACAGCCAGACCCCTTAATATCAGGGCTGAGACATACCATGATAGAACTGTCCACTCTTGATAAGATACATTCAGATATTCTTCGATTTGCAGCAAGGGGTGCTGGTGAAAATAAATGACGGAGACAATAAAATGGATCCGCTTTGGTGCTGGGTAGTGTTTAATTGTGGAGGCTGCTGTGTGTCCTGCCTGCTCCTCTGGATCTGAAGACATTCAAGGCTGTCATCGTAGAGCTTTTAGGATGAACACTTGCGCAAGCTCTGGATGAACAGCCTGCATAGCGACATTGAAATATGTCACAATTCCACAGTGTTGACTGAATGACAAATACTTTGAAGCACAGAAGGGACACATGCTTGCATCAACCTGATACAGAATGTAGGACGCTGACAGGAGTGGCACATGAAAAACAAACGTCGTTAACTATTTCTTTGTGAAATGGTTTCGTACAGTGTAGACTTGGTTGATATAGAATCAGACATTTACATTTTGCCCAACAATTGGACAGACCCCACATACACCCAGCCGATCTCTTAGATGTGGTGGCAAATGTGGAGAGTGCACAAACACATTTAACGTTGAACATAGAAACTAAGAGTCTACAGCTACGGTAGCGGCTCTGTGAAGCTGAACCTCATCACAGTGGTGCTTTGTGATCAAACAGCAGCACGCTAGCATGCTCTCAGTGACAATGCTAACATGATACTGATGCTAAGGGCTCATTCCTCTGTTCCCAAGGTCCTATGGTCTGTGAAAACTAGCCTGGTATAAATGTTTTTAAATATATTTTGCAAAAACATTCTGATTTCCTGGATCAAATCGAACACAAACAAGAGTTTGAGCCAAATTGATGTACATTTCTCAACTTCAACTTAAAACCCGCTCTAATCTTAAATTAAATCAAGTTTAAAAATAGATTAAGATACTGTCCGACAAACAAATACAATCACCTCTGCACACAGAGTCTCAGTTGACATGAACCTACTCTAACTGTGTTGTATTTTCCTTTGGGGCATTGACAGGCCTTTAGACCTGTTGATGGAGGCTGGATCGTCCCCGTGCTGCAAAGGCAACGCTGCCATTATCAATGCTGCAGGAGGTTCCCAGTGATAGCTGCTCCCTTTGGCAGCCTTGCTCTGCAGCTGTCTCCAGACCTCAGGATTGAAACTAAGATCAGTCCTGGGTCAGACGCTCCGTGCAAATAACACTCTCTCTTCCCGGAGATGGTATCAGATCTAACAGAGCGCCACAGTTAAAGCAAGCGTTCAACCACACTGATACAACTGATCCAGTTCTATCATATCTGTATTCACACAGGGAAAGTATCAGACAGATCTCTGTCCAAACCGTGTCGTTGTAGTTGTGCCAACCACGCCCCCTAGTGGTTCAAAGTTATAGTTGTTGGCCTCCTGGAGCTTTTACCTCTCTATGTACTTGTCAATAATTACACTATTTTATTTCGTGTTATGTTGTGTCCCTTTTGTTAGTGAATATATTAGTATTCGATTTTACCAATTTGTAACGATCCTCTTGTGGTTTGTGTTGGATTGTTCACTTCACAGGTTTTATGATATATGAGAAGCAGTTTCCAGGGTGCACCATAGCCTGCATGTCACTACAGGTACGGATCACATCTGCCTAAATATTTGAGGACAAGAAAAAACAGTCTTAGCTTTACTGAGATATTAGGTAACATTTACTCAAGTGACTTTCTAACTGAGACAAATACCATTGTTTTCAAATTCTCACATCCCTCTGGGTCCACAACCAAAACCCTAAAGCTGTCTCAGTATAGCTAGTAGAGACTTGAAGTAACTTTGTGAGCAATCAGATAATTTCCCAAAACACAGAGTTGTGAGAAATCTGAGAACAGAAATGTGTGATACTCAATAACAGACTTGTGCACTTCCCTGTCAAACTAAACAAAGACACTGCATTGCTGTGGCGTCTGCCCCCAACAAGTCAGGGAGAGGTCTGCTCAGTTGGCTGCCTCTCAAGAAAATGAAAAAGGTCAGAATCCATATGCAGCAGCATGGCTAAAATGTTGTATTTTCTGCTGCGGTTCCATATGTTGTTTCACTCCATATGCTTTCTATTGTGCTGTGGCCTCAAAACAAACTAAAGCGTTGCGTTAAGAGTGCAGCAAAGACTCGCTGAGTGTGGCTTTAGCTCAGGAGAGGGAGGAAACTTTGTTTTTTTCCTGTGGACATGGAAGAACTGCTAAGTGAGACGACAGCTTCATCCTTCTCATGCTCCTCTTGTTAATTAGTGTGCGTCGGCCTATCTCTATTCTAAAGGTTTTCTCTCTCAGTGTTTCATGGTTTGTCTTATTTTCTCCTCCTTTTCAACCATTTTTATCTGTGCCAGCATGGCAGACACTGCTAACCAGCCAGCCCTGCCCCCAGGCTCCCATACTAATAAACACGATGTGCACTGAGCTTTCACTAAAGGGGGTGCACAAAGACAACAGCAAAAAAGGTAGACACAGAGAGATCGGATGTTGAGTATCATAAGAATTTGTGTAAAATATTCGCATAACTAGTAATATTTTAAACCTTTCCGTGCAGGGAAATGCATGCTGTAAATGTATTTCCACAGTGTAGCTTCGGAGAACATATTGTACTCTACACCACACTACACATTTTATATGACCCTTGAAAATCTGACGTTTTTTAAATGTCATGTTAAAAAGGTTGATTTTCCCTTTGAAGGAGCAATAATTCTGACATTTTGCAAGATATTCTTAGACTCTAGCTTTTTTTCTCAGGGCCATAAGATTTCTTCTGCTAATTAATTATATTATTTAAGCTGACATTTCTTCAGATTCCATCTTTGTGTATGAATATTGCCTCATGATAGAGTTGATTGTGCCGTCCAGTTAACTTCCTTTCTTTCTGTGAAAACTGTATATTTATTGCTGTTTTTTAAAAGAGCAATATACAATATCTAGAGCATCACTATAGCAGAAAACAACTATTATCCATGTAAAGATATAGTGGAGTAATGTCTACCTGGGCAGAGACTCATAGTTTGCACTGTTACGTCAGCTGTTACGCAACTGTTACGTCATGCCGCCGGCTCAGGCGTTGCATGTTGAGAGCCATTCTGTGTGTACAGTGTAATAGTAATTGGGTGTTAATGGTTGAGATGTTGCCTCATTAAACTTCAAGGAGCTTGCAATATCTAGCATGAAGACTCCTTCTCTTTTTCCTTCGTCTACGCGTAACTTTTTTCCTTTACCCAGCTGGGATTTAATACTGAAAGCTGTGCTGGTGAAGGACTGTTAAAGTTTATTTGAGCTCATTTGGCAGCTTCCTTCCTTAATCTGTGAATAGTTTGAATTACTATATGACGTGCAGATTTCCATTGTAACCATCTGAATTTACTAGATGTTTCTTCCTCTCATCAGGGGCCTCCAAGGCGAATTTTTGAGAATCTGGGTCCTTTATTATTCTCACATTATCCTCTTTTCTATCAATCTGCATGCATTATTTGTTAAATCCTCATGGGGGCACTCTCCACTGACTGTACCACCACAGTACACGCACACACACACACACACACATACACACATACACACACACACACACACATACACATACACATACCTGCTTCATCTTGTCAATCCATCACTGAGTAAGGTGAGGAGAATAGGGAGTGGATAGAGTTTCTGCCGACTGGAGGATGGTCCTCGAGTATTTCAGGAGCAGCAGAGCCAGGGTCTCTGTCAGTGTCACCTTCAGGGACGGTGGGAGGGACGATGTTTGTGTGATGTCTCAGAGCCCACGTCTGTATGTGTGTGATACATGTGTGTGTCTGCAGTATATAGTCTCAGTTTATCGCACAGTGATGTAAATTGTCAAGTTGAACGATCTTAAATGAAGCAGATTTTTGGGGGCAATTGTGGGTGTAATTTAAGCAGTTGTGAAAGAGCGGTGTCAGCAAGTAAAAGTTGATGTTGATGCTCTCTTGTCCCTTAAAAAATGAAAAAGAAAATGGGAAATGTCTTCAGTCTTTAATCTTTGGTTGCTGGAAAAAGATAAAAGAATAATTCCTGACAATGACTTGAAGACATCTCTGACTACATACAGACACAAGCTCAAGAATTTTATCATTTCAGAGATTTTCCAATGTAAAAATCTGGCATTTCTCCTGTGAGAGAGCTGCATATCTGTTCAGATCCATGAACGGTCTCACATCACCCCCGTACTCCGATCTCTCCACTGGCTCCCTGTAGTGCATCCAGGATACACTTCAAAATTCTCACCATCACTTACAGAGCACTTCACGGTCAGGCTCCGACTTATGTAGCTGATCTACTTCGCCCCTATTCACCCGCCCGCAGTCTCAGGTCAAACGCTCCAGGTCTTCTGTCCCACGCACACAATGTAAGCGCCGTGGTGGCCGAGCCTTTGAGGCAGTGGCCCCGAGGCTCTGGAATGCTCTGCCTGCAACTCTGCGCCTCGCAGATACTGTGAATACTTTTAAGAACCAGCTCAAAACCCACCTGTTTAGGCTGGCGTTTGTGTAAAAGTAAACCCATGTCCTAGACCTGCTCTTAAAATATGTTTTACATTTTTATTTTATTTTTTATTATTTATTATTTTATTTTTTTTATTTTTTTTTATTTTTTATTTTTCTCTGTGTATGTAATTTATTGACCTTAGGGTCACATTGTGTTTTTTATGCTTTTAAATGTCTGCTCTGTTAAGCACTTTGTGATGTTATGTCTGTGAAAAGCGCTCTATAAATAAATTTCATTCATTCATTCATTCATTCATTCATTCATTCATTCATTCATTCATGCCATTTCAGTTTGTAGTCAGCGATGTCCTGAAGTCAAATATATAAATCAATGTCAGGAATTATGGAGCAATGTGTTTTTAAAGCAACTTATATTCAGAAAAGTAGCTATTTCGCTGTAGAAATGTGCACGTTTAATCTCATAATTGATACAGTAAACATATTTGATTTTGTGTCTATGTAGTCTGAAATTATTATTCTCTTTTCTACAGCAACACAAAAATCAAAGAGCAGATGCACGGTATCTTATAAACAGGCTACAGCAGCAGCATGTGTGGAGGAAGATGTTTAACTGGATCTGTTGCCATATTGATGAAATTGTGTCAACTTTTTAGGGTTTATTTAATCAATTTCATTGGGAAATGGTGATATCTATAATGCAGTTTATTTGTTTAAAACTGGCAATAAAATAGCTGATTGTGTAAAATGGAAGATAATTGAATCAACGGTTGGCTGGTCTCGGGGGAGGGGCTTAGCAGTTATACGCCTCTGGCCACCAAGGTGTTGCGAGGCAGTATCCAAGCGATGGTCATTTTTAGTCTTTCGGCTTTTTTGCTGTCGAGCCCAAGTTTCTGTTTTTTTGCACTATATTTGAAAATAAAAGCACCTCAATCAATTTTTGCAACTCAAGCCATCTTGTTTGTTGTCTTTTTGTTGTCAGCTGACCCACAGTTCAATATACCGAACAATTATATATTAGTACAGTAGTAGGCCTAGTACTTCCGTAAAGCTAGAAAGTCATGGTCCTTTTTCTACTGTTACAGTATAATGTTGTTGAAGGTACTTTGGCACTACACTGTTGGTCAAACTGCAATGGTATGGCAACTTTCAGCTTCATCATGTTACACTCGTAGTAAAACTTGATATCTGAATTTAATTTTTGATGAAAACATTACCTGTTATTGTCAGGTGTCAGCATGCATAGTTGCAACTTGCATCTTTTAGGAAGGTTTAGGAAAGCTATCCCTGTGTTTTGAGTTCGGCAGGAATCCATAAGTTCTGATTAAACCATTTCCCATTAGCCAGGACAGACACCCATCTACTGTCTGTACCATAAATACATGTATGCATATGATGGAGTATTTTATATACCAAAGCAAATCTCAGACAGGGACATTTTAATACAAAAAATACGACTCTTTATTTTCTATATTGGATGATAGACTTGAAAATGAAAGTAATTTTCAGATGCACATTGTCACACACAGACACCCCCCCCCCAACACACACACACACACACACACACACACACACACACACACACTTTAGCTCCAGCTCAACAGAGTGGCTCCAGATCGAGTGAGTCACTTATTCGTTGTCATGAATAAATCACACCCACTGCTACTTTCTTCTACTCTGCACCACTGCCTTTTCAAACACACACCAATACACCCACGCACACACATACAAGTCCACACACAGCACCCTGTACCAACACACACTGGCAATGTTTTGGCCTACAAAGTCACTCCGACCAATTTCCGCTTTGTTGCACAGTAGAAAGTGCATTTGTTGGTGACATCAAATCCCCCATCATAGCGGTAAAACGGAGTTCATGTCACACTGCATTTCCCTGAGGCAAACTGATGGCTACACCCAGAGACCCAGACGTACATACACAGCAAGACAAAGTGACTGCTCCTTTTATGCCACTTTGTTTATGCTTTATTTATCTCAGACAGTGAGGCTTTCTTTTTCGCGTGTGCACATTATTGCGTTCTCTCTTTCTGTATTTCCTCTTTTTTCTCTTCTTTATCGCATCCCACTTGTCGTTTTTACTTCGTGCTTAATTTCTCTTTTTTATGTTATATATTCCTTTTCATATATGTTCCCATTTCCCACCAATAATTTCATGTAATCCACTTCAATGTATCACTCTCCCTCGCACACTTTGTCAGCCTCATTCTTGCCTCATCATCTTTCCCTCTCCTGCCATTTAGACCTCAGTCTCTCCAGCATACGTCTCACTCTCACAGTGGGCAAAAAGCCTGTGAAATGTCCCACGGGGTGAGGCAACAAGAGTTTGCTTCTACAGCATAGGAAATGTATCAGAGGCATTGATTTCCTCTCAGCATTATGGGAAGGAGATGGCAGTGAGGTGAAAGCTAAGAGCCATTCGGTCGATACACATTCTCATCACAACACCGGATGTTCCTCCGTAGTCGGATTGTTGCGTTTTATTGCCTCGGCACAGGCAGTAATTGTCATCGGGTGACTCGATTAATTGAGCAGCATCAGGCAACAAAAGACAAATGACGGGGGTTATTTGATTTCCATTAGGGATTTACTGTATAGTTTGGAATATGCACTACGGGAAATCACAGTGGAAATATTAGCTGTAGCACTCGAAATAGCACTTTAATAGGAGTACCAGCCAGAAATGAATGACAGTATTAGTGACAGTAATTCCAAAACAATCATATTTTCAGTGGTTTAGCTGTTTTATTTAGTTTAGAGAGTTCCTCTGCCGCCCCAGTACAATGGAAGTATAAATGAATATTACGTTTTTTATTAAGAAGTAGTCCCCATGAAACAGGTAAGGACATTTCTCTGGATTATAAATAGCAGTGGATTCCAAATCGGTGTCGCCATCTTGGCTTTTTGCAACCAATCAACGGAAGACTTCACGAGGTAGCCCGCTCTAAAGCATGCCTCGCTTTATGGTCTATGTGACTCTAAATGGGACCATCATTTACAAAAATGAACATCATGCTGTACTGAAGAAGACTTGAAACTAGTGATTGAGAACATAAACTCATGTGTACAATGTTTACTGAGGTAATAAATCAAGTGAGAAGTAGAGTCATTTTCTCATAGACTTACATACAATCTGACTTATTTTTGCAACCAGAGGAATTGCCCCCTGATGGCCATTAGAGAGGATGCAGGTTATAGACACTTCCACATTTGCTTCGCTTGTCAGAACCGGAGGTTGCCACCTGAGGGCAACAGGCAGAGGTGGGTGAACCAGCTGCTGCAAGGCCGGGAAGCTCAAGAGAAGTTGCTGTGACCCTATGAGGCCTACAGAGGAATAATGCTGTTCAGACCTGTTGCTGCCCAAGATTTCAGAATGAGACTTCTCCTTAAGCAGGACTTGGACTGGATCAAGTGGAAGATAAGGAAACATGTTTTATTTCTATGTAGATTCCTTTCCATGATGTTGTCAGACATGTATATATACAACAATCGTAGCCTGTTGGCAAAAACAAGTACTTTACTGAAAGTATTGTTACATTGACGCTGCGCAATTGCCCTTGCAACTTGTTGCGCAGCAGCTGGTTACAGCATTGTCCCTCAATAGTGGATCAATTAAAAAAATGTGACTTGTGTAAATTAGTCACTTAAACACACAAACATGTGAAAATAAGGTCCAGGTTGAAAAATACTAAAGGTACCAATTAAGGCCATTTTTTATCAGTATCTATTCTTTCATTCACCACATTCCCAAAACTCTTTAGCTTTAGCATTATTTCTGTTACATTATTATTATACGTTTGAGCCTATGTTGACCTTGTACAAGTAGTCTTTTTCCTTTTTTTAATCGATGATATGCAGGAGAATGGATCTGGTTTTATCCAAGAAAACATTGTCTGTCTATACTGTATATACACCTGTCTGGTGGTATGTTTATGCATGTGTGAATTTCACTTGCCCAGGTCCTTCCCATCCATCTTATGAGGCGCCTGCAAATACTGAGGAATGTAGCAAGGTCCTGCAAAAGCCTCCCTCTCTCACTCACACACACACACACAAACCTCTTCCAACTTCTTGCCCATCTGAGAGACAGCAGTTTTTCTCCACCCACCACAGCTCAACCCCATCTCACAAAACCAAGAATTACCCCCGGACAAAAGACGACAACTCGTACTCAATGGGTAGATAAGACTTTTGGACGAGCTCCTCGGACACACAGATCTGCCCATTTGTCTGCAGAAGCGATCCGGCTTGAGATGTATTGACTGCAGACTAAGCAAACAAAATCAGACAAGTAGCTAGCTGGAGATGAGGGAAGGAACCTGCTCTGTGTTTTTCCTGGTGATTGGGGTGACCTTGCTCAGTGGCCTCCGCTGCCTGGGTGAACACAAGTCTTTGGATGGCAGCATTGTCATCGAGGACGTGGAAAGGTCCATGCCCCCACACCTTATCTTTATCATGGTGGACGACCAGGGTTACGGAGACATTGGCTACCATGGCTCAGATATCCACACTCCTATGTTGGACCAGCTGGCAGCAGAGGGGGTGAAACTTGAAAATTACTACGTTCAGCCTATCTGCTCACCCTCTCGAAGTCAACTCATGACAGGACGGTAAGTAATTTCCTTATCAATACATCATTGTTACGATGGGAAAGGATTCAGTTACTGCATCTGTTCTCATATGATAGAATTATGCATGGACTTTATAGGCTTTTGTCTTTTGCTGACATCCCTAAAGGGAAATTCAGTGATGGGAAAGGCCGTAAAATAAAAGTACCACCAGTAGTGCCAAGACCAACGATTACATTGTGTATATTATCCAACCACTATAACGAAAGACACCCAAAATCTGATTAAAAAAACGTAATTCACGTTTTACTTGAATAAAATCCTGTTTTGAGGCTTAAAGGGGCAATTTGTTTGATCATGATATTAGCTACAAAAGCAGAAATTATCTGTTTCATTGACTTTTCAGTGTGTAAACTGTTGGATGTCACAGACAGCTGTCTTACATCATAGCCATATCAATCTGATAAGCTACAATTCATCTAATCTTTGCAATCCTCAATAGACGCACTGTAAAAAACACATCCTGGCAAAGCCCCTTGTAGATCTAAGTCTGTTCTGTTGTTTGATCCTGCATTTGTATTATCTCAGTAGGAAGAGTGAGCTGACACTGACATGTTCTGAGTGCAGATTAAAGTATTTTCTGGCAGAAATGTTGCAGTTAGAAAGTACGAACAATAAAAAAGTAGATTAACAACTCGTCATCATAAATTCATTCTGTAAAATCTTTTGACCATCTCGGCTTGATGATGTGTAACAGTGTGAGAGTATCCAAGTGTGAAACATTTCCTAAACAATCTGTGAAATGTACCATTGTTGTGTTATCATATATATCATGACACCATCTTGCCAGCTACCAAATTCACACTGGACTGCAGCATTCGATCATTCGATCACGCCAACCCCTCTGCCTGCCTCCGGACATCCCCACTCTGCCAGAGCGTCTTGTAGACGCTGGATATGCCACATACATGGTGGGGAAATGGCACCTGGGCTTCTGCAGGCCGAGCTGCCTACCCACAGGACGTGGCTTTCAGAGTTTCCTGGGCACACTGACTGGCAGTGGAGACCACTTCTCCTATCGGAGCTGTGACGGAGCCGAAGCTTGTGGATTTGACCTGCATGACGGCGACAGGCCTGCCTGGGAGATGGCCGGCAACTACTCCACTCTGCTCTACATAGAGAGGTGATCATCAAGGTTTTGATTAAATTAAACAGATTCAAACATACAAACAAAAAAAAACAATTTAAAAAACTTCCAATGTTCCTTTTTGTCCAACCAGAGTGAAGCAGATCCTGAGGAGCCATGACCCCAACAAACCACTCTTCCTCTATCTGTCTCTTCAGGCTCCCCATGCACCCTTGCAGGTACCGGACCATTTTCTGCACCACTATGATTCCCAGGGCAATCGCCTCAGGCGCCACTACGCCGCCATGCTGAGCTGTCTGGATGACGGGGTTGGACAAGTGGTCCAGGAACTGAAGACTAGTGGGCTCTATCAGAACTCAGTACTGATCTACACAACTGATAACGGTGGGCAGCCACTCTCTGGAGGGAGCAACTGGCCGCTGAGAGGTGGCAAGGGGACCTACTGGGAAGGAGGCATCCGTGCTGTGGGCTTTGTCCATAGTCCCCTCCTGAAGAAGAAGGGTAAGGTCAGCAGAGCACTGATCCACGTTTCTGACTGGTATCCCACATTACTGGGACTGGCCGGGGCCTTGCAGTCCCACCATGGCCTAGACGGTCACGATATGTGGGGAACCATCAGCGAGGGCCTTCCCTGTCCTCGCACTGAAATCCTTTTCAACATTGACCCAGTCTCCAGGAAGCCTGGGGAGCCGTATGACAAGGCGTTGGTACTCAATGGATTTGGGATCTGGGACACAGCCGTAAGGGCAGCGATAAGGGCTGGGGACTGGAAGCTATTGACAGGAAATGTGGGTGACGGGGACTGGATACCACCACAGGCTCTTCCCGTTGGTCCAGAACGGTGGCAGAAACTCGAGAAGCGGCGCAATGAGCTGGGGAAGTCAGTTTGGCTGTTTAATGTCACTTCTGACCCTTACGAGAGGTCAGACCTGGCGGAAACTCATCCAGAGGTCGTGAAACATCTTCTGACAAGACTGGCAGAGTACAACCAGACAGCTGTGATGCCAAGGAATCCACCAGATGATCCTATGGCTGACCCTGAGCTCCATGGAGGGGTGTGGAGCCCCTGGCTGGGCCTGGAGGGACAGGAGGGGGATAATGGAGAGAAGGACGGTAGGAAAGAAAGGATGGTGAAGATTAAGCAATGCAGAGTATGTAAATTAAAAGCCCTCTTCAAGAAGGTGGGGTCACGCCTGCAGAGGAACACCCTGTTCTTGTAAATGCCTCATCTAGCAACATTAATAACACTAAAGGTATGGAAGTATGCTTCGAATGAGCTAGGTTGTACAAAGTGTCGTCTGAACAAAGGTTTTAATACCTGGTCATTCACCAGGGGGCGGGGGTGGGGGGGGGGGGGGTTTCGTACACAATAATGTTCAATCATCTGAGAAGGACTTGAAGCATACTGACAACTTAACCAGGAGGAAGTTAAATGGGAAGAGAGATGGAGACAAATAGAAATACAGACCAGCAGACAAGCAGGCAGGTCAGATAGACACGACAGAGCCACAATCAAACATTGAGGGTCAGCAGATAAACAGGCAGCCTGATAGAAAAGCAGACATGGCTGTGTGGCCGGCTGAGCAAGCGGACTCACTCACTGTCCTGCAGCCAAACTGCAGCAGGGTGACTTTGGGCCGTCGTTGGACAGCGTAGGGAGCAATGTGTGTGTCATTTTGCATGTAGGCCTGTATTCAAGAATAGTTTGATTCATACAGATGGAGTGCGTGCATGTGGAAGTGAGGCCTGAAGAGATGAGAAGAGGAACGGAGGGTGACCTCTCGATGTCTCATCTCCTAATCATCTGAGAGGATCCTTGAGTTTAAAGGATGACACAAAGACTCCCACAGGGGTTGTTTTTGTCAAATGTCGCCTTGTTCTTTTGTTTAGAAGTCATAATGTAGCTCACTGCTCTGTCTTTGAAAGACCTCAGACCATCACGTAATGTCCAGTCCATCCGTAATGACTAACCGACAAAAGCTCGGTCGCTGATAGCATTTTGTTTCTGGAGTTTTAAATGTTACTCATCTACTGTGTTGTAAAATGCTGGAAAACTGATTTGGATCTCAATAAAATCATGAACGCAAACAATCGGCATTGACATTTCATGACTTCACACTCTGCAGAAAGACTTTTACAGGTCCGTAACTTGCCAATTTTCTAACATTTTCTAAGATGCTTCCTGGCATGGTTATAGGTAAAATAGAGAGTTTCAAATTAATACATAATTAAAATGAATTGCTGGTAGTTTATTTTAGTCAGTAGCAGGTCACCAGAACATGCAGAAATGGGAAATTTGTCTTCAGGGAAACATACAATTCAAGATATATAGAGAACATTTCAAACAATACATTCATGATAAATTAATATTAACTTGTGCTTAATCAGAACTTTCCTAAAGCGTGTTTTTCACAGGTTTCCGTGCTTGTTGTGGTACACCTGTAAAAAATGTACTTTTCATTAGAAAATGTGCTTCTGCATCTGCATGCACATATTGAGAGATACCGTCAGCCCGACCCTATCTCCAGGCAAGAACGTCCGTAATGGACAATGCCGCAAAACGCTGGATTACGTTTTTTTAAATTCTCACAGTCTGGAATATCTACGCATAGCATCTGCATTATGGTTAAGGTTAGTGTAAGGTGTGTTCGGCGTGCAATGCTCAATCAGTGAAGTATTTTTTTTAAGGTTAGGGATCTATTATGGTAATTGCTTTAAAAAAAAACTAATTAATTGCAGGTCTGAGACAAGATGCCAATCAGAGAAGTCAGATGTGCCACACGCCCATTCACCACCCCCACCATTACTACACAAAGGGCACATTACTTTTTGTGTTGGCACATTGACAATGGACCTAAAATCGTAAGTTGCAAACTCATCCAATGTGGATATTTCCTCGGGATGCTGGGCTGCAGGAAGCCACACTTTAAGCTAATGCTGTCTGATTAGGTGTGATGCGTCTGCCTGCTGGTGAAACTGCTGCTGCACTGCTGATGTAGCTTAATAGGAATGAATCATAGGTGGTGTTGCTTGGTCACATACAGCACACAGTAAACAGCGTCAGTATTGATAGGTACTGAGTGCAGAAGCTCATTCCTAATCTAAGTGTGTGTGTGTGTGTGTGTCTTTCGGTCTCATTTTGCTCCTCATCCTACTCACTTGTTTGTGCTCATTTGCAAGATCGAGTTAGAAGCATGAGACATGTTTCTGCACAGAGGTCTGTGTGCGTACAGTTAAATAAAAAGAGGGAAGAGAAGAGTTCCCCGGGGGCTGCAGGGGGCTGTCACGTCTGAAAAGCTTGTAGATCTGATTAAAATATCTTGTTCAGTGAAACTGCATACATAACACACAGCGACTACTAGGATAAAGTGAAAGTTGGGAAATCTTCAAGTTTAAAGGATAAGGCTTTTATGAGTATTGACTAATCCCAAATCCCATCAAAGGGCCGATATAAATCGTAAAAGAAAAGAAAAAATCGCAGTATTTTTTGGCTTCCCTACAGTCTGTGGCTCTCAGGGACTCATTTTAATCTCAAATTGGGTGAGCGAATGAGTATTGACACTACCAGTCACATGTCATTTGTTTTTGTTTCTTGAGAAGGCCAAGTTTCACAGACAAAACGGTTCGAAAGGGGATAACGGTGAACATTTCAATTTAAAGACACAGTTGTCGGATATAGGGGTACCAGCCAACAGGGCACCGCTATTCTGTCATGAAGTGACCACTAATGAAGTGTTGGTGTCTCGAGGGGTTGTCCCATTTCACAGGGCAAGATTTCAACCATCACCCCTTGTAACTGTTCTGAGGGTAAAGTCGAAAATGAAGGGACACTCACAACAGCGGTTGGGTAAAAATAAGAAATGGGATTGGCCCTTGTTAGTAAAGAAAGCGCGATAGAGATAGAGAAATTGTACAGGGCTGCCAGTCTTCTCTCGAAACACAATATTGCTAGAGCATTTTAAAAGTTTCACAAATTCAAATCACTTCTGTGAACTCCATCTTTATGAGAAAGACTGGAAATCAAACATGTGTGGGGGGGGGGGGCTTTCTATTCTCAAAGAATCCATCTGCACAGAGATCATGACTTATATAGCATCACTTCAAGGAGCATTGCAGCTGAAGGCACTTTGTCCCTTTCCACACACACAGAGAAAACCTCACACCACCACAACTGGACCTCGGTGATGAGATTTGATGAGACCGCTTTGGGTGAACAGTAGGAATGTTGCTCAGAGTCCCGTACATGTGAAGACAATCGTTAGATGCCCACACATCTGATTCCCAGTATACTGTGATGGCCCGCAGAAATAAGGCACCGTCAGATTATATAAATCACGAAGGAGGTGTCACACAAATACACACACGCACAAACACACACACAGATGAACACGTAGTGCTATCCAGTACGTGGGCGGGAGCTGTCATATCCACTGTTGGATAAGCAGCTGAAGGTAAGGCCAACTTCAGATCTTGAGATTCTTTGGTGAAGTCGTGAAGTTAAACACAAAAGGCTCATGGAGCTGTTTTAAATATAACTTCATTTCCTTGAGTTGGACATTGTGTTCTAGATAAGACACACTGAAAGTAGATGCAGCCCTTTCTCTACACTCATTCAGTGAGACAGAGAAGCGTCAACGACGCAATCGTTAGACTCAATCGAGAATGACAGAGGTCCCTCCCTGAGATACACACACACACACACACACATCTCAAATCCATGAAAGTCATGTGATGTTACTGGTCAGCGTGAGGGAGGAGAGGCTCTCTTTAATTAAGATACGTCAGAACATGCAGCCGTGAGCCAAGTTGAAAACATTCCTGCAGATTGAGTCATTCCCCTTCGGCCTCTGTGGCTCCACAACACTGCTGTCACAGCGTCATCGCTGCATGGACGTTCAGCTTGTAGCATAAGAGATGATGATATTTTCTATCTCATGCACAAGAGAGAAGTTATCATGTGCAGCGTGTCGGTTTTGTTGTGAAGACAATTAACAACCGTATCATTCTTATTAGTACATGATCGTCAGCGCATACCTTTGCACGACTCCAACGTGAGTACAGAGTGCAAGGCCTCTAATGTGTCATCATATTAAGCTTCATTTAACACTTTTATCATATGTTTTGTATGTAAAATCAATGCAATATTTATTTATGTACTGTATATTATTTAACATTACCTTTAAGCAATGCTGATGTGTCATCTGTCTTTAGCTGTAGACTCGCTACGCACCCACTCCTGGCAGGTTGATGCTAATGTTAAATAATGCAGTGTCATGTGATGAGGCGAGTACAGTACAGTGAATCATTACTTATGAGAGGCAATTACCCACACCAATATGAAGCCTGTTGAGCCTGTATGAGTGTGTGTGTGTGTGTGTGTGTGTGTGTGTGTGTGTGTGTGTGTGTGTGTGTGTGTGTGTGTGTGTGTGTGTGTGTGTGTGTGTGTGTGTGTGTGTGTGTGTGAGAGGAAGGACGTTTTATTTGATGTATGTTTGTCCCTCTGCTGACCTCCTCACTTTACATCTCATGTATCACTTCTTCCTCCCTATATGCACCACCGGTAGCAGATAGAGGATCGCGAGATTTATAATAAGGCGAAATAAAAAACGACTTCAGTCACACAAAATGATATCCACTTTTTCCAATCGTTCCCCTTTTCTGATGTAATATTCAGCAGCAGCGTTCCATTTTCAGGCTTCTTAAAAATAGCTGACTGAAATAAAATACTCAGGTTTAAATGGAAACCACTGTTTTGGGGAAATGTCCTCAAAGCTCATGGGGATACATATCTCTTGACAAGGGTTTTGCAAGTAGAGTGCCGCTGCACCAGCTTGCCCAAGACTCGTCTGACAGGCTCATCACCAATAAACACAGCAATTCAGCACTTAATACCTCTGCACCCTCGCTAATTAAGCTTCAGAGCGGCTCCCTGTAGTGACGGCAGAAACTGGTCGCACGGCTCCTGTGTTCACTGCAAACACGCCATTAATCACAATGCTCTCTAAACACTGTGCCAGATATACACTCACAGTTCGGAGGCAAGGCACAGAGGAAAAAAAGGAGACGCACATATATGCATTTACACATATTGAACGTGTTAAATGCATTGTGCTGACCTTTTAGTGTCCATGTCATCATCTTTCAAGAATGCTGGCAACAGGAAACAAGAACAAAATGTAGCCACACAGACAGTCTGTGTGATGATTTTATTTCATTTTCTCGTAAAACGATGGTTGAATTGAACATGAGTCAAAGACAGCATTTAGTAGCTGTTCTGGAGCTTTTGATCCATATCTGAAAGTAACAGATGAGAAGTCCTCAACGGATTGTTTTCGGCGAGTTAAGGCAAACAAGCTGTATAAAGACCACTGACATATTATCACCTTACTGTGTTGGAGTGGAAAACTCATTTCGAGTTTGAAGACCAATAGTCATGTCTCTTTTTTGGGTTCAACGTTATTTATACAGGTTTGCTGTCACAAAAATACAGAAATCCGAATGCTTGAGTAGACAGGACATGAGTTTAACCCCTTCCCCCATCACCAGGGCTGACAATTAGAATACAAAACTGCAATTACAAAAATATACATGTGTCCAAAAATAATAGTAAACAGAAATAAAATAAATATATATAAACAAAATACATAAATATATACTGAAAACAACAAAATAAATGTAAATAAATAATAACACTGATGATATTAATATGATTCCACAACCAATTTAATAGAATTAGTGACATTTATAGCTCTTACAGTCATGCACATAATCGCTGTCATAGTGCATTGCTTCTTCCCTTTAAAAGCTATAGTGCATCCATCAACAGTTGTGAAAAACTGATTCATGCTGGAGATAGAGTTTTTCAACATATGTCAAATGATGACCAGATTTTGTCATATTTCTCCTCTGATACACGTACCTAACCTTCTCTATTTACTCTCTTTTATTTGGTCACTAACAACTCCTGAGGGACATTTCCAGCTCTTTAGTTGTTAAATGCTCCACTCTGTTCACCAGCTATACTTGCTCACCAGTCTGCAGTTTGGTGTTGGGCAGGTGGTGCACGGTGGTTTTTCAAGCTTTTTTTTAAGCCGGAAGCGATGTTGATGAGAGCAGTGACAGTGAACCACAACAGTGGGCTGTGAAACCAAAGAGTGAGCTGAAAGACAATGAAACACTCCGTAGAGCTGGATGGGAACAGATGAGAAGTGACACGGTTTATATTAAAGGTAGTCATTTGACACATTGTTAATGTAAATTCATTGGAGCAGCTTTAAGAAGCCATCTGCATGAAGATCATGCGATTAGACTGAATTGCTCCAGAAAGTACTTTTTTCATCATATAACACAAAAGAAACACATGATTATTTAAAATGCAGATCAATGCAGATCTATGCAGATCAATCAACGCATCAAAAAAGAGTGTTGACATACAGTAAGCTCGTCACATTACACTGTGCAGCTGTAATCACCCACAAACACACACATATACTTAAACATGGTGCCAAGAGGATATATTAATACCCTTCATGAGATATTCATGAAAGCTCAGATAAACCTTTACAGTGCAGCAGGCCGTTACATAACGCCTATAATTCCCTGTCTCTTATACAATGATGCTCCAGTTTACAGTTTAAATCCCTAAAACTGCGTATGAGTCGGACCGAAGCCTCGACTACCTTAACAGATGTCTGCAGGCTGCTCTAGATAGTGAACTGCAGGTAATCAGATATCTGCTCTCAAACCTCTCTGAGAACTGATTCATGTCTCTGTTTTGTATTTATTTTAGGTATATGTTTTTTTTATTCTTGGTGAAATTGTGTTTTTATAAATGACAGTGGGGATGATGCACTGGTCCTAAACAAATTAGGGCGACGTTTATGATTGTGAAAAGGTACAACACATTTTTTTGGATGATGCTGATGAGAGAGGTATTCATGAAGAATCTTTGAAACAAATATCTAATGTTGAGTCTTTACAAATCCTCAGATAACATTTCAATGAATAAATCCCCAAACTTTACTGTTTTCAAAACAAAACACCATTACCAACAGCAAACTGGACCCCAGTGAAGCACATTGGCACAGTTTACACTGCATGTCTATATTGGACGGCATCTGTGTTTGAAACCTGTAAAACTATTAAAAAAAAGTTTAAAAGAAACATAAAATTGTTTACGTAGCAAGAGTTTTAACAAGGCTGAATGAACCTACTAAGAAGATTTGGATACGATTTTTGTTGCTGAATCTGAAATGGTTCATAAAAGGGAGAGAAAACAAACAGAATATGTAAAATCTAAAATCTAAATACTGAATCATTATTGTCTCGTGATGTCACATCTTAATGGTGACTGATCATCCATTTATCGGAAGCCCAGATCAGCAAATGAAACCATTTTACCATAATTCTGTGGCCATGCAGCTCATTGCTCTGTGCCGATATTAAAATATTGCGGCATCCCATCTCTCTACATGGCTTAGTCTTCGAAGGATGCCGGTCTATTCAGCTGTTCTGGTGTCAGCTTTACCTCTGCGCAAATAGGTCGAAGGGGGAAGGGAGAGACGATGAAACTGAACCTGGATCTGTAGCTCCTGGTACACCAGCAAAGATCTCGCGTGGCTTACATCCCACCTCCACTGCTGCTGCCAGAGAGGAGAAAGCAGGAGGGGGTCTCACTCTGCCGTTATCTCTGGTTTCTGAATTTTTTAATTTAGCACCTTTATCAATAATTTGATCTTTAGGTTATTTTAGAAAATAAGTTGCCCAACTAATTAGTCTTCATATCAGCATGGCTTACATGCTGAGAGACTATTTCAGCTCGTTGCACGGCTCTATGCAGATGTCGATCGCTCCACCACTTGGGTCCAAACTGAAATATCCCCACGAATTGCCATGAAATTTAGTACAGACATTTATGTTCCCTTTAGGATGAAATGTAATAACTTCGGGGATCCCTTCACTCCCTCTAGTGTCTCCATCAGGTCAACATTTTTATTTGTCCAATACTTTGGTGTATGAACAAACACCCTTGGAGTGCCTTGGATGTCTTTCTTTGTTGTAGACTCCAAAGAACACTTTTGTTCGTTGAGTGACCAAAGAAACAAAATACTTTTATTGATTTGTTTTATTTATAAAGCAAATATGCACACCACATTATTTCACCTGACTTTAATACACTTACATTGTAAAAAATAAAAAAGGAAATAAAGGATCAAATAGAAAATGTTACAGAAATGTTACATCAGGTCAGGCATAGAATTAGATGGCTAACGACTAATACAATTTGCATTTATGTTCTCTTTTCAAACAGAGTGGCTCATGATCCTAATAGAGGATCTTTGTTACTACGGCTAGGCTGCACTCTCTCCTCCCTCCCCTCCCACTCCCTGCTCTTCTCTCAGAGCTCGAGCCTCTCTTCCCCCTCTCTGCCTTCACGAGTTCTCCTCTCCAAACCTGCGCGAGGCGGCCACTGAAGCGCGAGGCGATTCCCCCCTCTCCCCCGAAACACTTCTGTCAACATGTCTACAGTTGTAACCTCGACCAGATTCACAGACGAATATCAGCTGTTCGAGGAACTCGGAAAGTAAGCGACCGCCGCTCTTGTTGCATTCAGTGTGTGTATGTGTGTGCACGTTTGTCTCCTCTGCTGCTGCCATTGTGCGCGTTTACTTCAGTGTTGACAAGGCAGGAGAGGGGCTGTCAAAAACATGGAAGGGTAGGATAAGCGCCTCAGCAACAGCACGCTGTGAGCAGGTTTCCTGTTAGCACTACAGAGGCTCGTGTTTAGCCCTGGGTGTGTGTAAACAAGGCGTATAGCTCCATTGTGGCTCCCTTTTTGTAACCCGAAAAATGTGTGAAGCATCGGCGTTGAGGACCAACTTGTTTGTCAATTTAGCTGCAGGTAGCACGCGTCGAAACCTCGTTTTGCACGCACCCCATCCTCCTCGCGCTCCTCTTCAATCATTCAGCTCTGTGTTTTTTTTGTGCATTTCTAAGCAGACTGCAGGGCTACTGTGTGTGTGTGTGTGTGTGTGTGTGTGTGTGTGTGTGTGTGTGTGTGTGTGTGTACGCACACACAAAAAAGGAAAAATACTGTGGCCGTTGCACATTTTGTCTATGCGCACCACACACATGTACTGCAATTGAGGATTCAACCATTAAAGGACACACATGTTGCAGTGTGTATCCTGGCTACGAAGCCACTTTGTAACATCTAATGTGCGTGCGTGTGGCTAATGGATCCGCTCCACCGTCTAATACAGCCGACAGCGGGACTTTAAAGGAGGCGTCTGTGGAAACAATGCTACGTTAATTCTACCTTTCAGTAGCTTCACTCTGCTGTACTCACGTTTCCTTCCTGTGAACTAATGACTGGGTCCTTTCACAATGACCCCCCCCCCCCCCCTCTCTCTCTCTCTCTCTCTCTCTCTCTCTCTCTCTCTCTCTCTCTCTCTCTCTCTCTCTCTCTCTCTCTCTCTCTCTCTCTCTCTCTCTCTCTCTCACGCACTAGTAGCCAGGACCTCTTCTCACATCTCGCACATATAATATCAGACTGTATTAATTATGCATGTGACTTCCCTTTCCCCTCTCTTTAGGTGTATGTGATTCATGCTTGACCCCTCTGTGTGTGACAAGTTCATGCACTCTCCGATTGCCACACACAGACGTGATGGAGGCTTTTATGTTTTCAAGTGATTCCACTGATTTGTTTCTTTTTTTTTTTTTGTTTCCTCCTCCAGGGGTGCCTTCTCTATCGTCCGCCGATGCATCAAGAAGTCCACCGGCCAGGAGTATGCTGCTAAAATCATCAACACAAAAAAGCTCTCGGCCAGAGGTAAGCGCAGCGGACAAGGCATTGTGTCGCTCGGCGTTTGCGGTCGAGGAACAAACGTGAAGTTATGCGAACTGAAAGCTGACGACGGCCAGGCTGCTGTAGCCGCTCGGTGGTGTCTGTTGGGCTGCGGGTTCGTGAGTTTGTTTTCCTGAAGAGCAGCGATCACAGGCGCTCCGTCCTCTCCATGTCAGCTGGGATTCCTGAAGAGCTGGAGTCCTTTTTGGCAGAGCTGTGCCGTGAGGTTCAGTGGCTCTTTGGCAGCTGTCTGCAAAACCATTTTTGGTTCGTTATGGTTACCGTTGGTGCTTTCTCATCAGCTCCACCTCAGCCTAAAATATCCTCCGCTTTCACAGCAGCTCGTAGGAAGAGACGGCGGAAAGTTGTTGCTTTAATAGTGTTGGCCGTGGTTTGTGTTGGCTGTGATAACGGCGTACTCGCACAGCTGTGCGTTTGATTTCCTTGAAACCTTTTTTTATGGGAGGGTGTAAATTTGTGTATCTGTTGTGTAAAATTCACTGCAGATAAATGAAAACATTCATAGATGTTATGTTGCTCCTTCAAACGTGGGATTTTAAAACACGCCAACGTTACTAAAAACAAGCCAAACTGAGCCAGAAACACGAGCAGTCAGAGGATCAACCCCCCCGATTAGCCAAATTTACTGAGTGACTTCCTGGTTCAACTTTGACCTACTGTAACATACTCACCATACGTGTTCGTGCACGCAGCTTCCTTTAGCTCCGTGTTTGTGCCTCTTGTTTTCGAGTCACAGATGCTTATAGATATGCGACGATGAAACACATAAATTGGGGTTACCGTAAGTATTCCGGGCAATGAGGGATTGTTGCCATTAGGGCTGCCATTTAAAATAACAAATCACGTTTGATTGTATTCAAACTAAAGTCTAAGTTGCTCACACTAATTCAATCACTACTCATGTTGCCTATTCTAAGATTAAATTGAGTTTTGGGCTGCCTGCTATTTCTGCATGTATGTGACTTTCGTCTGGTGTAATGTGGTTTCCATGTTCCGTTGCGGTCTCTGTTGCCGCGTTTGAGTGACAAGCTAACATTACAAGGCAGTTTCCTTCACAAAGTCAGCTAACAGCCAGGCAGTGCATTTGAAGGGATGGCTGAACGGATTATCACATATTTTATACTTGTTTTATCCCACTTTTAAATATTAGTTGGGATTTCTGATAACGAGTGACTGTTAGAAATGAAGCTAAACTATAACAATAAGTTGCAATAACCTGGATTTGTGTGGTCAGTTCAGAATTATGACGTTTGTATGTGTTTGCGTTCACATGCAGCAGTTTAACACATGTTGAAATATCGCCGCCTGTGCTTCAGTCTTTGTGGCAGATTTGTTGTCGTTGTCATTAGTCCGCCTGTTGCTCTGCCATGTGTGTCATGGCGTTCCTCCTGCCATGTCGCATGTGTTTGGCTTTGCACATGAATTCCATTAATCCTTCACTGTGCGTGCGTGCGTGCGTGCGAGGTTGCATCAAAGGTTGTGTGGTGATATGAAGTGCAGATCGGTGCCAGTTCTGGACCGATCCGGCTGCTCTTTTCTCCGGGGATGCAGAGGGAATTGCTCCGTCTGAACCTTCTGTTTCTCTCAAAAACCCTCATTCTTATGTTGTTTCCTCCCTTCTCTGTAAACAAAAGATTGATTTGAGGAAAGATCTTGAAACCTGCATGTGTGTGTGTGTGTTTGTGAGGAAGGCTGCGTTGGCAGTGGTCCGGAGCTAGTAACCCGGCAACAGCAGGGGTGAAACTCCTCATCCCATAGGCTGTGTGTGTGTGTGTGTGTGTGTGTGTGTGTGTGTGTGTGTGTGTGTGTGTGTGTGTGTGTGTGTGTGTGTGTGTGTGTGTGTGTGTGTGTGTGTGTGTGTGTGTGTGTGTGTGTGTGTGTGTGTGTGTGTGTGTGTGTGTGTGGTGGTCAGAGTTATCACACAAACGCATAGACGACTGCTCTTTTCTCACTTGAAGCACAGTTGCACACATTCCCTCTCACCCACTTAACGGTTCTCACTCAGCCTACGAGGCCTGTCAGTGAGTACAGCTCCTCATTGTGAAATACACACACACATTAGTTTCTCCTTTAGTGCTCGTTGTCCTTAATCAGAGCTGAAATGTGCTGGTGCTGTCAATATGCTGTTCACAAACACAAGAAGCAACCCGCTCCACACACACACACACACCATGCCTATAGATCTGAAAGAAAGGCAAGGAGTGTGTCCCTAGGACAGGCACCTTGTGTTGAAGAATGATTCTGGTTAATTATAACTCGGGTCTTCTTTTCGTAGTTGCGGTTATTGTTCTATTTCATAAACCACAAAACACACTACATCGTGATCGTGTGCGGGATTAAGCCGTATTCTCTTCAGCTCAGGGAGGGCACATTGGCTGGCGGTGAGCTCAGCGATTACGGCTGGGTCATGTCGCGTCACATGCAGGCGCTCCAGCAGATACTCACACATGCACACGTCCACATAGAATCTATCCAACAGTAAATCAGTAAAGCCGCCTACCAGCACCTCTAAAGTTCACTCATTAACCTGTTATATCTTGTTTGTTTAATCTCTACAAATAACAAAGAGTTAAAATCACAATGGCCCATTTTACTGGGGGTTCATTCTTGGCCAGTCACAGTAACTTCCTGGAGTCTCTTCCTCCCCGCAAAACGTCGAACTGTCATTTTAAACTTTAAATACTGTCTACTCGGATGTGTCTGTGTTCCTGCAGTCCAATGGTTACTGATTGTGAAAGCTGCTGGTACTGTATTACTGTATTTTACAAGTGACCGTAGCATGAGTTTACAGAAGTAGATACTGAGCGTTGTTGTGAGCTGGAAGCAGCAGTGATGGCTCGATAAGTCGTGGGAAGCAGAAGTTAAGAAGGGAAGTTATGCTCATAAGTTTATGGTACATTTACTTTGGTGGCGGAGGGCTCTCGTATGCTTCGTGCACACTCTGGTGATAAGGGGAGATTGAAGGAGACGGTCATTTTTTGATGAGCCAGGACTTCTGCACATCTTATGCAGAGGCTTGAATCCAGTTTGCACAAAGATTAAGTACCAGAAGGTTTCGAAGGTATTTTCATATCTCTTTTCTGACAGGATGTCTGTTACAGTAGCTCATCTCATTGTGTATGAACCAAACCTCGTATATCTACACGTATATTAGCAAGTCAGCATTTGCTTTTTGCCCAGTTAGCTTTCATCTGCACATTTCCATTTAAGGGAGCTCACTGTCATCACTGCCTCTTTCATCTTCTGCTTTTACTGCGTCCACTGATGATGTTGCAGTACTTTTTCGAATAAATGTTCTGGTTGAAAAAATAAATAACACAATTCAACAAATGCATTTGGTTTTTAGAGCTTTTTTTTGCCTGCTGTGGAGGGAAACGACACTATGAGAGTGAACCAGAACAGTGAAGTTGTGCGTGAACAGCCAACAATGAGCTGAGAGTCGTGAGCTCAAACCACAATTTTCCGTCCTCGTGTAAAAACATGGCTGTAGGGGTGGCCGATATATCGAGTATACGCGATGTACTGCAGCTCGTACGGATGAGCGTCTAAGAACTGACTTCAAAATAAAAGCTTCCAGTGAACATGATTCACATTCAGTGAATCAGTCAGTTTGACTGACAATAATAAATAAATTAGTAAAATAAAAATAACAAAATTAATTCATATTAAATAATAACCAACATGTGTGCTGTCTCTACGGGCTGCGTTAAAGGAGGTGTGTTGCTCCAGGTACCAGTAAGAAGATAAAACACAAGCTATAGGGAAGCCGGTTATATTTATATTGCCATGGCTAACACCGCACAGTAGTTTATAAGAAGATATGAACTGTTTTACAACTCTGCAAACAGATAACAACGACGAGCATCCCCCACCCCACATTTGTGAGGTAAACAATAGAACCGGCTGGTTCACTCTCTGAAGTAGCTTCTTGGAATATGTACCTGCACATCTGATTGACTAAAGTAGTCCCTTTCCAGATGTCACTGCTTTGCATTGCTGCGGAGGATCTGCTTCATCTTCTTGCTGGAGCGTGATGAAATGATTGAAATGAAGGTGTCTGAACACGGCCTCTCTTCCCTGACCTCTTTATCACATTATGAATCCTTCTAGGTGTCCTCTGCACGTTTTAAAATTATCTATTTGGCTGCAACTAATTATTGGTTTATTTACCAATTATTTTATCTATTAAGTGTTTAATTATTTGGTCTTCAAGAGATCATAAAATTAGATCCACAACATTTTCCCAGAGCCCATGATGACGTTTGTTTTGTCCGACTAACGATCCAAAACCCAAGAATATTCAGTGTTCTATCACAGAGGACAAACCTGCCAACACACTAATAATCGAGCCCCTACACTTGACTTTAGACAAGTTTGAATTTTTAAGCGCTGTAATACAGAAATGACAAACGCTTCTCAAGTGTGAATACTCTCTGCATTCCTCAGCAGTTAATTGAATATCAGCAAATTGAATTCAGGCACAGTATTGAATGTAGGTCACCGGGCTTTTGGCGGCGCTCAGAGCCCAACACGCATTCACTGTAGTCATGCAGTTACGTAGTAAAAGGAGGAAATTTGACTTGAAGTGTTAAAAATCAGCTTCAGCTGCAGTGTGGCCTGCTGTGGACCGCTGGATTGGTCGAAATAGGAGCGCCTCTGTCGGACGCACGACTCAAAAACCCGACGGAAACACTTTCTCTGTAGAATCGCTTCAACACCCAAGGGAAGCACTGTTGATCGGTGTGATCCATCTCAACGGTGTTTCGAGCTATTTTTAGCTACAATTATGTGTCACGTATTGTGTGTAACTGTGAAGGGAGTGTATTTTTAGTTGCACTGTTATTAGGTAAGGCCTTGTGATGTCAGGGGAGGAGAGAAGGAGGGGGAGAGGCTGGCGGCCCGCTGTTGAATTATTGAGGTGCGAGGCTGCTCCGCTCTCACTGAACATGGACACGAGCTGAGGCCCGGACCCTTAAAGTCCCTTTCTATGCTTCCTGTCTTTATCTCGTGGCCTTGCATGTGTCTCGCTCAGCCACATTTCCTATCTTACTTTTGTCTCTTTCGCTCTTTCACCACCTCTTCCTCCCTCTTTCTAGTCATCTCTTCTCCCCTCTCTGCAATGCTGCCACATTGCAGGCCATGCAGACGACGTGTGTGTGTGTGTCTGTGTGTGTGTTCTCTCAAGCTTTCGGTTGGCTTCTGGTGCGCTGGCCGCTGGAGGCTGATTGGCGGAGGGCAGATAGACGTAGCAGGAGCAGCGCGGTGAATGTTTCATGGGACCAACTGTGAATATTTGATGAGCGGGAGAGAGCTGTATATGGAGAGAGAGCGAGTGAGACGGTCAGGGTTATATGCTCCAACTCGCTGTAACACATGAATGGTGTTCGTCTTCCCACAGCATGCAAACCTCCTTTTCTTATGAAGGCTTTGAAACAACACAGTGTTGTGTGTGTGTGTGTGTGTGTTGGAGTTCAGTGTGTTTTTCCAGGACCCTCCTATCATATTCATCTTGCCCTCCTTTTCTCTCTTCTCTGCTCATCGTTGTCTCCCCGGTCCGAAGCGCATGGCATCGTGAGTGAGCCAACTTGAATAAAAATGTTATTTGCCATTTACTTTAGTGCTGGACACAGACACGGGGCTGATTGTTACTTTTCAGGGGATTCATTTGTCACCATAAAGTCAACCTACAAGTCAGTCTGACTGCAGCGAAATGTAACTAAATAAAGATTACACACACTCTCCTGTGATTATTACGTCTATGGCTGTTGTAGAGTGGATTTAGTCTGCGCTGCCTTTGTCAACGTTGAAAGGAGTAATAAAGTTTGCCGTCTTGGTTCGGACTTAAGAGCCTCCGTGTTGTTTTTTAAATATAGGTGGAACTCAACCAGTTCTGCACAACAAGATTGGTTGATGCCTTTATTGGCTCAGAAACATAAACCTCATTCCGAAAACAAATTTGTCTTTTTTTTTCCCACTGTTGAAATATTCGCACTCTGTGTGAAAGTATTCCTGACAAAAACAGCAGGTTGAAAAAATACATTGTGGTGCGAAATAATTGCGCGAAAAGAAACACCACAGGGGTGTAAAGGCCTTAAAGCTGCAGCTAATGATTGTTTAAATCTTGTATTCAGTTATTCTGCTGTGTGGGCCATAAATGGTCAGATAAGGATAAAAAAAAAAAAGTACAGTTTCTGTTGACAAAGTTGACATTAACATTTGTTTTTGTCATTTTGTCTGACGAACCCCCAACATACAGAAGATTCCAGGAGCTGTGCCAAACTACACAGACTGTGTGCAGATGCTCATACTCTTGTTTTCTGTTGTATTGTGGCTCCAACACCTTGAACAAACCTCCATCGTGTTCAGGAAACTTGCTCACTTCTGTCACCACTTTCTTTGGTTGTGAGCCGACTATACCGTAAACGTGTTGAGGAGGTACAGCACCAGAAGTGGTTAGATGTTTCTGTCGGTATGTGAGATCACACACATCAAAACTCCTGTTTAGTGGTGAGATGGATGCAGTAATTACACTTTGCACAGAGTTTTCACACCCCCACAGAGGGTCCAAATGCTCTCAGCTGACACTGAAGTGTCTCAAACATAGCAACAATAATAAGAAAAGAGCAAATACAGGCAGAGGGCCGGGTCTCTGCAGAAACAAACACCTACACACACATCTAATGGGTCATAAGTGATGATTAAGAGGCATTATTGAGGCCCCTTGCCTTAATATTCGAGACTCGCATCAAAACAGTTGCTCATAAAAGTAGTATAATAGTATAAAAGTGTCCCGCCTTTGAGTTGGAAAGCGAGGGAAACCTGTTTACAGGAATGTAAGTGAAGCAGTGCTGCTGTTCTTTAAATGGAGAGGTTTTTAGTGAGATTATTTATTGCGACAGTTGGAAGCAATAAAGCTGGGCACACACATGGGAGGCGTATCCAGCAATAATGTGTGTGTGTGTGTGTACATGTGTTTCAGCTGGTCGTCCATGAACAGAGACCGGATGATCAGATTCATATTTCCACATTTTTACCGGAACGTGACTGTTTTATAATATTATAACCAGAAACACACACCTGCACACATGGTGTTGGTTCAACCTGTCTTTGCACAAAGCCACTATTTTGTTTGACCAGCCGAGCACACACACGCGCACACACACACACACAGAGTTTATTCTTTCTTTTGTGTCAATAGTTTCATTTTAACAATTGACACGCTCTTAGCCAAGTTCAAATCGTTTGATAATCCCCGCTGAAAGCTGTAGTCGACAGCTTGTATCCCACTAAATGTGCTCGATGGAGCGTGCGGGCGGCTACATCATTTGGTTGAAGCGTGCGCTCCTGTTGACTGGCACGCCACCAACACAGTCGGTGCGTTTGTGTCTGCTTCCAAGGTTACAATCAAATCAGCCTTTCTTAACAAAAGTCTCCTCACAGTAAGCCCATTAAGGGCCTGCTGCCTTGACACAGTTGTGTGTGCGGTTGTGGGGGGACGCAGCAGGTTTTGTGAATTGAAGCACAACCTCCACTTGATCATTATGATTACAGAATGAGCTGCCACAATAACACGGGATCACCCTTTGCAATGATCCAGAACTAGGAGCATTCTAGATTGAAAAATATCATATTTTTCTCCTTAATTTGATAAAAAGTTGGCATGTATTGAATTAATTCAGTACTAGCCATAGAATGAAACACTTTTTATACATCTTATTGTGTCCCTTGCTTTCATTTTGGCCCTGCAGGATGACCAAACATTTTTAAACATGGCCTCAACAGCTGAGCAATAGTCCTGAATGGAAATATAAATAAACAATAATTGTTTAATTAAATCGCTGGCAAGTGACTATGATATATGGAAACGGACTAATCCATTTCAGCCTATGCAGCAATAAAAACAACAAACACACACACTCCTCGCAGTAAAGTGATAACAGCACACACAGCTCATTGCGTACACAAAGCGGCGTAATCCTGCCCCGTGTCAAGTCAAGCCCATTCAACGATCCTGTGTGTTGAGGCTGATCTTTGCATGTACGGGCATGTACAGGCCCGGTCTACATGTAGAGTAGACCGGGCCATTTTCAAATAATGTCATTATTTGCTTTTGACGAGGATTAACTCATCCAGGCTGCACACCGCTCAGCTGTCAGAGCGTGATCGACGTCAGCTGTCACTCTGTACACAGCATTACTGGTCGCATTAAGTCTGTGTTGAACTCTGGGTGTGTCGCTTCATGTCTTACCAAAAGGACTGGCAGTCCCAACACACAATAGAGGCCATTATCCCTTCTCTCGGGAAATAACCGTGTGTGTGTGTGTGTGTGTGTTTGAACAACTCTCAGATCTGGTCATTGTCAGGGTTGAAGCATGTCTCCCTGGAACAGCCGCTCATCAGTGATTAGTTATCACTAAGCGAGGATCAAGGCTGCACTCTGACACATCAAGGCCGGGAACCCGCACAGTGTTATTTATGTGCTGGAATAAAGGTGCCAGTATTTGCCTCCAGATCTATTCTTAGGAATAGTTTGGGTGTCATCATCATCACGCGCATTTTTCTTGAGCGTTTTGAGCCATTAGCTTGTTTACTGAGAAATGAACATGCAGTATTAGAAACACTGCTGTCATACCTTAAGTTCACGTTGTTCAAATATGGCCAGCACATACAAATAATGTTTGGTTATTAATAAAAGACAAATAAAGAAACCATCGTGGGATGGTGGAAATATCTGTGCTCATTAGTTCACATGGTAATGATTCATCACTGCGCTCACTTAACATTGTTGAACTAAAGAAAGCAGAACCAGAGATACGTGTTTTTTTTATTGCATGCACCTTACCGCCATCTACATTACCCACAATGCAACCCACTTGCATGCAGTTCAGGTGAAGATGTGTGTGCGTTGTTGTATTAGCAGCTAATGTAGCCTCGAGCCTCCAGCACAGATGAGGAGCAGGATACAGACGATGAAATTCATTCGGCAATTTGCTTTGACTTTTTTGGGACTTTTTTTTTGTAAGTTGTTTTTTTACGGTCGCTTGAATCAATAAAACGTGCCCGTCTGTAGATGATTCACATTAAACGCCGATCGCGATGGGAGGGACTGTACATTCTGAGCTCCTGGAATGCTGTTAATGTTAACCTGTGCAGGACGTGTTGAGTCTCATTGATCGGAGTTAGTGCTCTGGAAATGTACATTACACAGAACTTATCAAGACAAAAGGTAAAAATAGATGAGTTGTATTTACAGCAAATTAAAACGGACCAGGAAACAGGGAAGACTCTAGCTCAAATATAATGAAATAGTAAAGTAAAGGAGGACGAGGACTAAAAGAGTCAATTAGAAATAAAAGCCTGTTTAAAATGAGATGAGCTCTTCAGTTGGGGTAAATTGAGGCCTCTGCCAGTATTTGAGAAGTCCTGCCCATTAACCCTGACATAATCAATGAAGAAATTCTCTCTAAAACGAGTCATCAAGCCTTTGAATCTGTTCCCACTGAAGGATGTCTGAAACAAAAATAGTAACTTATTGAAAGCGTCAAGACTCTTGACTCGATGCTTCAAAAACAGCTCATCTTTAGTGAACTTGAAGTGTTTTTGTAAATATCGCCCCGTTAACGTGATGTAATAATATGGGTCCACAGCAGCTCATGCTTCTGGCTACAGAGCCATACAGGCTGCTTTGTGAAGATGAATGACTCAAACCATGCCTGTACTAAAATGGCTTCTTAATTTAGTATAAAGATAAACTTTTGAACTTTGAACTCAACCTAATGAACTCTGTTGATCTAAACTAGCGTCAGGGTCACGGCTCACTCGGCTCTGATGCCGATAAGCTTTCAAATGTGCTTAATGCTTAGTTTGGCACGATGAGCTGGCAGAGCAGTTGTGACGAATCTAATGTGCCTTTAATCTCACGACGTGTTTGTTTAGCCTCAGTGTGGTTGAGATAACGAGGAGAACACGGGACTTAAGAAGTGTGTAGGAAACCACACGTGCTAGATGTGTTGATTCTTCTGGGGATGTTGTGATGTCACTGTTTTCACGTCCACGAGTGAAAGGACCGCCAAACGGGACAGATTTTCTGATCCATTATTTTAAAAGAACAGGAAAAGGGGATGTTAATCCTTTTTTTAAATAGTTGGCCATTCATTTTCTGTTGATTGACTGATCGACTCAGCTCGAGACTACTATTAATCAGACAAAAGCAGCTGTTTGTATTGCTCTTAACGTCGGTGGATGTTCTCTCTGGTTGTTGTGTGACAGAGTTACCGGCAGCCTTTCAGGCAAATGTCAGGAGCCCCAAAATAACCTCTTTCCATCGCGATACCTTCCTCCTACTGGTGAGTGCTTCTGTTACTGCTGCCTGCGTCACGCGGCGTTACACTCCCCCAGCTTTGAGGATCATGAAGCAGAGTCCACACCCCCCTCTGCTGTCTCCCCGCAGGAGGAAGTCTAAAGGACGTGAAGCTGTTCTCATATTAGTTATCCTGTTGGTCAGAGTGAAAGTTTCTGGCAGAGACGCACAGACTCTTTTCACAAACAACCTGATGTTGGTCTCTCCCAGCAGGTCAGCTAAGATCTGATTAGGCTTCATTTAATTGCTCAACCTAACACACACACACACACACACACACACACCGACTGAAGACATGCAGACCATAATGCAGAACAGAGAACTTTATGGTTCAATAGAAGGCTGCAGTGTCACTTCATGTTTTGGTTGAGCAACTCTGATACCTTTCAGACTCACACACACTCTCACACACGCACTCATGCACTGTTATTTTTCATGCTGAATTTGAGAACAGAAAAGCATGAAAGAACATTGACTGACAATATAACTCTTCAAACTGTAAACGCGCAACTTGTGATCGGAGTGAAATTTGAAAGGACTGGGAGCAGTTCTGAGGTCCGAAAATTTAAACTTGAATGACAACATTTTGCAGACGGAGCATTGAGAGAGAAATTTGCTGTGGAAATGAAAAAGTGATTTTCCACAGCTGTGTAAAGCGGTTATGAAGCAAAGGTGAGGAAAGCCTTCTTAAAAGTAATGAAGGCGGGTTGAATTCTGCATCCCTGTATGCTGTAAACCCAAATCCTCAAGTAGCGTGTTCATCTCAACATACCGGTGTGTCGCCAGGTGAGAAAATGCTGCCGTTGGCTGCCTCTTATGCCCTCTGAGCACAAGGGATGTTGGGGATCAGTATCCAGAGAGAGAGAGGGGGCTGGAAACTGGAAGCTGTTAAGCTTGTTAGCATGCTGATGTTAGCATTTTTCTCAAAGTACCTCTGTGCCTAAATACAGCCTCACAGAGCTGCCAACATGGCTGTAGACTCTTGTCTTGTTTGGTTTTTTTGTTGACTCGGGGGTCCAGTAGAGCAGAACTGGTGTCTGTCTGTCTCTGTCTAATTAGCATACTGCCGAGCACACAGATGGAAAAAAAAGTGTCTGTTCGGGGTTGTACAAGGTGATGGTTCTTGAGGATTGTGTGCATGTCCTGACTGGCTGTAAATAGTTGAAAGATGGAGGATAATGGAACAAGTATCAGCTTACTACGACTGTGTTGTTGTTTCGTGGTTATAGCTGCAAGTGTCACATTACGGATTTCAGAATCGTGACATTATCAACACCACCTTCATCGTTCCCCTTATCGTCGTCTTCTTCTCGTCGTATTTGCATCGCTACGCTGCGGGCTTTGAGTCTGCGACACGAGCCTCAGCTTTAGCCCACTGACACCAGACTGACCTCTCTCAGCGCCGGGGCGTCTGCCTTGTTGAAAAGCTGCGACAGGACCGGAGGTGATCGGTGTCAGAAACTCACCTCCGCCTGTCTCGTTTCGCTGTACGCCTCCATGTGTCGGTCTTTCTCTGCGTCTCCGTCTCTCACTTTCTGTGTCATTGTGTCTCTGCCTCTCTGCTTGGTGATGCAGGGCGGGCCGGGTCAGTGTGATGCAGGGCTGTAAGCCGGAGGAGGATTGGATCTATTTATAGTCTCGTCTGCTCTCTGGGCCACGCTGACCCGAAGTCTGTCTGTTTTTCTCTTTCTGTCAGTCCGTTATTCATTTATCTCATATCAGTTGGTTTTCCTTTTATCCTGTTCTACCTGCAGATAGAAAGACATTACCCTCCAGTGTTTAACAAGCTCTACCTCTAATTCTCTTGCACACACACGCACACGCACACACACACTTCAATAAAATGTTCATGCAGTTTCCTTGCTTTTCTTGGGATGTGATTAAAAACTTGATTTCCCTGACAAACACTGATCCGAGAGAGATGCAACTAACATATGTACTTTAAAATTATGGATTTATGCTCATTCAATTCATGTCTATAAAATGTTGAAAATTATGCCAAATCCAATCACAAGATACTTGAGCTCACAGTAAGACACTTAACATTAACAATAACATTTGTCAGGCCAGCAGTCTAATGTAAGTAATCACAGCAATGAGAGGAAGAAAATGTATTTTAGAGCTTTTTAACCAGTGAAACTTTAGTAGTTTTAATATCTTTGGGTTTGAGGCTTGTTTGGTCTTTCGCAAGAGATTAGAGGGCATCGCTTTGTCACTTTTGGCTTTGAGAAGTTGCCATCGGCTTTTTGCCGATACCTTTCTTTTATATGGTCGCAGCTCCGTAACCCACATCAGATTCAATTCATCATCACTATCATCAAAAATGTTGTAGCTTTGGTCAGAAACGGTTCCATCCAATGTGCTTGTTTCTGAGAAGGACTCCGGAATCAGAGCGTCCAAAAGGTAGGTGTGTGTGTGTGTGTATGTGTGCTGGTTGTGTCCAACCAGCGAGTCGTCATGCTGATGTCTTGCTATGCTTATGGTGCAGGTTGCCAGGTGTGCTCCAATCAGCAGATGGAGGATGGTACATGCCAGCCGAGGTCTTTTGTTGACTCTGCTTGTTCTCCGGCGGCCCCTGAGGAGAGGGCACTTTGACTCTGACTGACACCCCGACTATCTGAAAGCTGCTGGTGGCAGTTCAAACCTGTGTTTTCCTGCTATTAACATTGCCAAGTTATCTTTTACATTTTCTTGGAAATACTCGGTGTATGTTCTTTGGTTTTTATGGAGGAAATATCTGGTTGACAGGAGGTTTGGTGCAACTGGAAGTATAGAAGAAGAAGAACACGTGCTGACACCTGCATGAACGCCAAATTCAGACTTTACAGTTATTGCGTCCTGGAACGATCGGATGACGAGAGTCTCATTTAAGTATAACCTCTGCTAATGACCACTTGTCACGAAATATAGAAAAATAATGTCAGAGATTGTGTGGCTGTTTTTGGGTTTGTGTCTTTTTTACTCTGTGCTCAGTTAGTTGGCATCTAGTGTAAAGTATTGTCTGCATCTTTCCCTGAATCTGAATCAGTTTTATTGGGCAGATATGAGTATAAATACCACCAATTTGACTCTGGTCGTTTTTGTTCTCATTGTATTCACACAGAAATAGAAATGCAGCTAAAAACAAGGACTACCTCAAACATTTAAACTATTATGTGCATACCAGTAGGTGAAAGAAGATATATATATATATATATATATATATATATATATATATATAAAAAAGTTATACATTTATAGATATTACAACAAGCAACAACATTTTCTGTAAAGTATAAACAATAACACTGCAGTGCAATGTTGCAGAGTGGAAATCTGCTGGAATACATCAAATATAAACTGGCAGATGTTAATGGCTGTACTTGGGTGGAGGAGTTGTGGATCATTCAAACAGTAGTGGGCTGAAAGAATTCATCCATCCATCAATCCATTCAGCCAGTGCTGCAGTCTGCTCAGAGTGTCTAGAGATGATGGATAAATGAATATGTTGAGCCACGCCGTCACTCATCACTCACTCCAATTGCGCTAAGTGCTGTGTGTTGTGCTTTACGGAGCAGACAATATGATGTCAGCACGTCTCTCTGGAACGCTGTAAAAGGGGGGTGGGTGTGTGTGGGTGGGTGTGTGTGGGTGGGGATGATGAAGGCTCTTTCACTTTCTACTTCAAATCCTACGAAGATAGTTAACAAGGAACTTGCACACACCAGTTCTTCCTCTTTTGTGTTTTCCGGTGTAGCCCACCGCACTGAGAACATCATTTAAATGAGATCATTTGGCAATTTTAATGTAGTTTTAGTCTTAAAATGATTGAAATGTTTTTACTTGGTACTGTGAACTTCTGTTTCAGCTTGTGTCCAAAACATTGTTGTTTTTGGTTCTAGTGAGTTGATTTAGCTCCAAGATGATTTTGGACATTGTAGTTTGTGGTGCTGTTGAATGTTATGGCATGCACAGAGACGTTTCTGTTATTTAGTTTACCCTCACTGATATAAATATGGTGGACAATGTAAGAAGTAACTGTTTCAAAACTAGTCCAACAAGATGGGATGAAGCCTCTGTTCGTTTCAGGTCAATGTGCTCAGCTGTGGCTAAATTGTCACAGTCAGCGATAGTGTCTATAATCTGAATTCCCGGCTGATAAAAGACCATCTGTAAATGTTCTATCGTGGTGCCAGTAAGTGTGCAGTAACAACCGAGTATGTATTGAGGAAGTGGATCAGATGGTTGATCGCCAGAGCAGAGACATTGCCAGAAATGTCTCTTTTATTTGAAAAGAGCACCAATAGTGAAACTCAATGGACGAATGGTGTAATCTCACACTCACTCTCAGCGACTCAGACTTTCGCTTTAACAAGACTAGCCCCCGCTTTAATGCGGGTCGAAAACTAGTATCTCGTTTAATTAAAACAGTCTACTGCGCTATTTATTGTTGATGATTTAGTCAACTAATCGATGAAGTGATTTCAATGACAGTTCCTCCTCAAATAATCACACTAAAGCACCACTTCATATCTTGTGTTTACCAGAAATGAGTCATTTAACATAAAAAAATAAGCATAAAACTGATTTTAATATTCTTTTGAAGTTGACTAATCGGTCATTTCGATCTTAGTCGACGAACCAATGTAGTTGAGCAATGTCATTTGAGGCCCTTTAATGCTGCTCTGTTGCTCTGATATGTTGTATGTATGTTTAGATTTATTATCAACTCACCCTTTGTCCTGATTGTATAAAAAAACGTTATAGTTTTGCATAAGGAAGAGTGGAGTGCTATTTTTAACAGTGGTACCTTCTGTATTTGACACTGATCATCTTCTGCTAATCTTCAGTCATTCCTCTTGTTTCTATTCCTCTTTCTACGATTTGTCCCTTTTTGAAGCCTTGTGCTTGTTCTCTCGTCTTTCTATTGAAACTCCTCAGTCATTTCTAGTTCCTCTAAGCAGCAAGCTGCCAGGACTGTCTGCTATCACAAGCATAATAAAGCCGTCATCTCAGGCCAGCACTGAAAAGTAATACTGTTTTTGCAGGCTGATCCAACTTCTAAGAATACAGGCCGCCAAAATAGCCCATTATGGCTATTGATGTCTTGATGCCTCCGTGTCCTCTCCTGCAGGAGCTTGTTGGTGGTGAAGGATTTAATAGGAAATCAATGCACAAAACGTTAATGGCGCCAATCATAATCGATCGTCAATCAATTTATGAGCTAATTGACGTCTCCTCTCATTGACCGAGTCTCACTGCTCCTAAAAACACTCTTGAAGATGTAGCACAGATCAGAACCAGCAGCAATTAGGATACACATAACATCAGCTGTATGCTTGTAATGCTAGCTGTCCACCATGAATACATATTAAATTATTACTGAGGAGAGACCACTTATGTCAGTTGTATGTCTCTGCCTCATGTTGGCCAGTGCCTTGTGTGATACATAAGCGTCGTTTCATTTTCATACATTTTGAATGCCTTGTATGCACACAAGACCACAGATTACATATCTATGCAGTAGTTTACATTTCCCGCTGCCTCTAAAGGTCCCTCAGTGTTTACTGTGAAGGAAGGAAGTATTCCACAACCAACCATTTAAATGGGCTGATAGCATTTTAAGCAGGTGGAATGTCCAGTGCCATTCCCGCTCTGTCACACACACAAACACACATACACACATGCATACAGCCCCATCTGTCCCCTGAGACCAGCAGGTGGTGGGTGGCAGGAGTGTCCAGTGTGAACTAGACCTCTGACACCCTGCAACAGGAAATGTTGTCCACTGTATCCATCTGCAGTATAATGTCCTACAACCAATCTGTCTGTCCTCAACGTCCAGCTACACACAGACACACAGACATCCTCTCCTCACCATTAGAATCATTATCTGGACGCTGATTATATTAAGGGCGGACCCACAAGACTAATTCCACTAAGTGCAAAAAGTGTGTGTGTGTGTGTGTACAGTATATAGCGGCCTGTCTGTCCACTTGTGCAAACTTCTATTAGTTGACAATCTCCGTCTCCGTCTTTTCTGTCCTCAGATCACCAGAAGCTGGACCGGGAGGCCAGGATCTGTCGTCTGCTGAAACATCCAAACATAGGTGAGTCATTTTTGAGAGCCAAGTGGATTAGTGGAGCGGCTCTGCTAATTCAGAACATCGGCCGTTAAGGAGTCACTGCAAAAGCTATTTTCTGTAGCGGCCTGCTGGAACATGTCATCGGCACAAACCCATGATTAGACGCATTTCTCATAAAATTCGGATAGGTCATAAAGTATCTAAAACAAAGTTAGGAATGTTTTTTGAGCGGTTAAAGAAAGCCTGGGGTCTCCAGTTCCAGCAGTGGCTGTTGCACTCATGAAGGCAAACAAGCTACTTTAAAACCATTAACGTCTGATTACCACAGTGTGCTCTCACTCTCTCTTCTCTGAGTCACAACTCTGTCAAAATCTGGAAACTCCAACATTATGCACATAGGTTTAGATTCAGTGTGGCTTACACTTTCCCGGTATATTATTACTATATGTCCATCATGAATAAACATGCATGCACCTGCAAGAAATCATGGAAGAAAAGATCCAAAGATAAGATAATCTGCTGATTGTTGTCTGTACGTCCATGTGTTTCAAACAGGAACTTCTAATCGATAATTCAGCTAATTTATAGGTGCAAATTTGCCAAAATGTTGCTGAGGCAATAGATTGTCAACTAGGCAAAAGGCTGTTAATGTCTTCGTACATCTGTGTTAAGTTCGAGTCTCATACATCATAATTGGATATACCAAGTGTATGTAACACTTGAGTTTCATGACGTGTGTGTGACACCTGTGTGTGTGTGTAAAATCCGGACAAAAGGCAGTGGCCCCTTGAGAAAGGAAGGAAATGGCAAAGTATCTTTTTGGCAGAACTACCAAGTGCCTTATCATAGTAGTGGCGCTCAGAGTGAGCTATACTCTCACACACACACACATGCAGGGTGTGATAACAGCATAATAGGTATGGTTTCATTCATTCCCTCTTTCTTCTTCGTCCCACCTGATTCCTGCCCCGTCATTGTCCTACGCTGCCTTTCTTTTCCTCCCTCGTCTGCTCTCTTCTCATGCCCTTCTGAAGGGGAAGGCACGTCAAATTCTCTTTTCTCTAAATGTAAGCCATCTGAAGCAAGAAGAGAGTCGTATCCAACATTTTCAGGCCTAATTCAAAGCACTCGAGCGCCTTCGCCCAGGATTTTAATCTACCTTTGAGGTGACTCGAGAGCTGCCGGTTAAAAACTGCTAATGGTAAAAGTCGTCGTTGTTGGCAGGAGCATCTCCTGTGTGAAGAAAAAAGAAGCTTTCACCGCTCTGTGTACATCGATGTTTGCTGCCTGCTTTAGTGCTTCTGTAACAGAGAGAAAACCTCAAATGAAATGACCAGTATCACATTAATTATAGATGATTAAACTATGGCAACCATTCTGTCAACTTTATCATCCAAAAGCTGATTCCTGGTTGCCAACACGCCAGGTGGCACTCAGGCTTTAGAAACCTGCTGTCGAGCCCTGGAGTGGATCATTTCTGCTCAGGGAAAGGGCCGTGTATCTCCTGACCTTCTGGGTGTTTAATATGATTGTGTGAACATACCATAATAATACTGCACTGACTTAAGAGAAGTGTGGTTCTTGTGCTTTGCTCCCACTGACCAGTGATCAATGATGCATTGATCGTCTGCCTCATCAACAATAAGTAATCATCAGGAGCTTACAAAATGCAGGTTTTTCCTCAATAACGAGCTACATTTAAACAAATGACAGCAGCGTAACCTAAGTCAAGTAAATCATTCAAATCATAAATTAAGATGCGCCTGTGTCAACAAATGGTTAAACTAGATAAAAAATATCATACACAATAATTCTGCACAATTTACAGACTTGCAAGAATTAAATTTGACGAAACGTAAGACGATAAAACAAAAACTCCGACACTTTTCCTTCCCTGTCTTGTGAAGAACATATTCATGTTATGTACGTTGCAGGTATCGAGCAGCTTGATTTGATGTCTTGGGGATGCATAAATAATATATATGTCAACTTAACACTTTATTCTCTGAAGTATTCTTCAACGGTCTAATCTGATAACTGGTTGTTTCTACAGCAGTATTGAGCAAGAAAACTCAAGCCGACCATCAAATGTCAAAGTAACAAAGTGTTACTGGGATTAGCAACTGTAATGTAATTACTGACTTTCAAACTGTAATCCCGAACCCTACTGTAACGCATTACTGTGGGATATAAACCACACACACACACACACACACACACAGAGAAGAGTCATTCCAGGTGGTGTCGTCTTGACCTAACGTACTGATTTCTAATTCAAGTCTCTCTCTTTCGCCCTCGCTAGTACGACTCCATGACAGCATCTCAGAGGAAGGCTTCCATTACCTGGTTTTTGACCTGTAAGTGACCCACATTAACACACACACACACGCGTCACAGGTTGAAGGTGGAATATTGCTCCAGGATGAATTGCTTCACCCAAGCAAAAAATAAATTGACATTTCTGTTTTCACCATTCGCAGCTGTACAGTATTTGAGCTTTTCCACTGAACTGCCATGATGGGAAAGTTCAGTCTACTCTTAAATTAAGCCCTATTTTAATCACACAAAGGTGTTCATTGTGTTACCAGTTTTTACATATTATTATAAATTTCATTCCCAGCTTCTCATCTTGTTAACCCCACAAATAGAGAAGACGGGAACAGTTGAGTCGAGCTTCCTTTTTCATACTGTGAGTTGCTTCAGGAAAAATGTGAGAGAAAACCTGAAGTCTTTTTTACATCCTCTCTTGTAATAGCACATGTTGTTCATTAACACAGAACATGATGGATCTATGAGGACGTGTCACCACTAACATCAACATAAATCAATGTCCTTTCTCAAAAGGAGCAGAGAACCAACCAGCTCTCTGTTTTGTTTGTGTGCAGCGTCACTGGAGGGGAGCTGTTTGAGGACATTGTCGCGAGAGAGTATTACAGCGAGGCCGATGCCAGGTACAGTATGTGTTATGTGCAACTGGTCATCTTTCCTGCTCAGGAAGTTTTTGTGGCTGACGCAGTACAATTTCAGGCAGGGAAAGTAGTTTGGTGAAAGTGCAAAATGTTTTTCCTCTTTAAATCTGTGCTTCAGTAAAAGAAGCAATGCTTTTGGTTTGTGGTACTTCTCTGAGGTCTATTTTTGACCGTGTGACTCAGGGCTTTTAAATTTAATTCCATTAATGACTAAGCTGTCCCCAAGTTTTGAAACATTATTTTGGGCCTGTTGTCAGAAGTTTGGCCTGTTTGTCTCTCACTAAACCTGTACTATTAGAAGCCATGCCGCTAATAAACAAGGCAAAGCTTTCACGCTGGCCAAGTAGATGTTCTCAATGGAGACACCTTAAGAGAGAACAGAAGAGAAGTCTGCTTCAAACACTTTCCTTTTTTTAAGCTAACAGGCATCATGCACAGGGGTGAACAAAGTAGAAGCATGGGCACTCAAAACTTCTGCCCACCTCTGACTCAACATGACGACGTCCTCCTCAGGTTTCTTAAGTGCCTCACCTTGCAATGGTAGTTAAAGCCACATGTCAATCACAGATATTCCTGTATGGATTGAATATTTGACGAATGAAAAGTATAGACTATTCTCTGGTGTTATTCAGATCTTAAGTGCAAAAGATTAGATTTTCTGAGAAACATGAGTTGGTATGTGCTTTTTATTGTCAATTTAGACAGAGTAATTGTGTATCAGACGATATCTGGATGTATGATTCCATCACGATATGACTCCATTGAAGGATAATAAGTTATCATATTGAATTAATGCCCAGTAAAAAACTAGTCTAGGCTATCAGGCTCTAGCTTTTGGTTGTCTAGAGGATGGACACACAGGATTAGTTCTCTTCTGATATTGATCTCTACATCAAGGACCAACTAAATTAAAGGAAAGAGGAAGGAAAGGCAGGAGAGGTATGAGAAGTGCAGACGGGGCAGGAGATACAATGTGAGTCAGGACAGCAGCAGCAGCAGTAAGTAAGGGCACTGCAGCTGCAGAAACAGGGAAGAGAATAAAATGTGGAATCCAGAATCAGCCTAATTTGAACACAGCGTCAGCAGCGTCTCTCTAAATCTGTGTCTGTGCCTCCTCCTGACCCTGACGTCACCTTAACTCATGTCAAGTTCAATTTAATGTACAAAAAAATAATAGTGCGTTTTAACTGAGCATCAGACCAGCAAAATTGCTGATATGTTTAGGACAAGCTTACATAAGAACCCCCCCCCAAACAACACACAAACACACTGCCCGCTACACATCCTTCCACACATCCATTCACATACAAATGCACCAAACTTTTCTCCCACATGCACCTCTTATCCTCTTGTGCAGCAACATGCAGATCACAAATGGTGTCCGTGTGACATTACAGGGCTCTCTTAAGCTCATGCACGAGTCATAAACATACCAGTTGTTTTTATGAGTGGAGTGTGTCGCAGTGAGCGAGAGGAATTTATCTCATGTTGCAAGTCACAGCTGGCATGTCGGAAATTTGGTGAAACAGGCACCTGGCTGCAGGGATTTGCTCCCATTCAGCCACAAGAGTATTCGGGTCGGGTTATGCTGGAACAGAAGTAGTTCATAAGAAGTGTTGTCCGACCACGTTTGATAATCAGAAGTATAGATGGCTCAAATTCAGCAGGCTGGTTGAAAGGCCACCCAAAATAGAGACGCATGAGGTACGTTATTGTTTCAATTTGGAGAAAACAATGCATATTTTCAGACATTAGTGGTGTTGTACTATGAGAAGAAAGAAGAAGAAAGAACGTACTATGTTGTTCACCTGAAAAATGACAGATATGGTTGTGTAAAAAATGACAAAAAGAAAGCTAGAGAGAGAAGTTAAAAACCTGCGTAGTTTCTCACCGCCACACACCCAGCCAGTAGAGGCGTGAGGTGGGTGTGAGTGTCGGATTGTCTGTTTTGGAAAGTTACAGAAACGGTCTGTTGTTGATTTGTCATATTTCTTTGCCTTTTCTTGTCTTTTCCTTCATTCCTTCGCCTGTGTCAACACAGAATTCCTCTGTGTTTTTGATCTTGCTGGGAAAAGTTGAACATAAGTTGATTTGGATTTTAGGAAGTCTCTTTTCTGCTGCCTTGACCTTTCATTTTAAACACATAAATAAAAAGAAACACATTCAGCATTCAAACTGTACCCAAGGGACCAAATTGTGTTGAGTTCAAACATTTGAAAAACCTCCCTCAACGTTTTACATTCCACTCCTTCAGCCTCTTGTCATCCAGCTGTTGTGGATAAACAGATGTGTCTCTCCTCTGCTTCTAATCCCTCTCCGTCCCCTGCAGCCACTGCATCAATCAGATCCTGGAGAGCGTCAGTCACATCCACCAGCACGACATCGTGCACAGGGACCTCAAGGTGAGTTGTCATACACCGGCGGTGAACACGTTCTCGTTATTGCGCAGAAATAACACGTTGTGAATAAAAAGGCATTTGTGTGGATTCACAACATGTCTGAACACACTCGTGTGCTCGCGCAGACGTCACAGCGTGACGTTAAGAACCCCTTGGCCTCATCCATCCCTCTCTTCACCTGATCTTTTTTCTATTCCCATCCTCCTTTACGTCTGTGCCCCCTCCCCTCTATCCCCTCTTATCCCCCACTTCTACTCTCGTCTCCTCTCACCTATCTGTCCCCCCCCTCCCTCTCCCCCTCCTCCTCCTGCCGAGGAGTGACGAAAGCAGACCAGCTGCTATTAATAGCGGGTCGGTGGATGAGATGACGGCCAGTGACGATTTTCCCTCGCAGCAAGTCTATTCACCCCGAACAGAAACCAACAGCACTGTGACCTCCTCAGCTGTGTGATTTCAGTTTACTAATATGGGGAATGAGGACAGTGAAGGGAGCTGAGATTGAAACACCTGGATAATTGCACCAGATTTCTTTTACTGCCAGTCCTTTACGTTAATGGTTTACTTAACAATCTGGTCTGTTACTTTTATGTGACAGTGCAAAATTAAACCATTATTCCAGGGTAAGTAAGACGAACGTGTGCGAGTGGGGTAAATGGATTTGTATTGCTTTTCATTGATTTTGAGTTTTAAAGAGACGATTATGATGACAGATGGTGGACAGAGGACAGAAATTAATTATCGGTACATTGTTAATGTACAACTCTCTTTTCATGTATTCAAACTGCGTCTGTGCTGCGTCATTCTGTGCAGCCAAATAATGTTCCGACCCAACAAAACGTATTATATTCTCATCGGGCTCCCAAAGTTTCCAAAAACACTAAATATGCCAGGTTGAATTTGGGGGAAAAGTGTCTGCAGTACATCTGGAATATTTCCCATTGATGAAATGAAGCAGCATAAAAACATGAAGTCTTGGATTTAATTTGTATGTTCATGGATTCTATTTTATATTTTACTCAGTTTAAATATTGTGATACATAACATTATATTGCATGCATGAGGCAAATGTTTTTGCCCAAATCTACTTAAAGGAAGTGCATTATTTCCGCGATGGCTTCAGTGAAGAGCTGGAACAGGCTGATACAGAATATATATCAAAACTCAGACCGACAGAGTGGAATAAGTTGATTTTCCAATTTTAAACCTGCAATAACTTGTAAACTCTGTGTTGTGTCTCAGCGCTTTCATCGACCTGGTCTCCAGCAGCAGCAGGCGGCTGTGTTCAGTGAAAAAGCTCTGATTAATCAGCGGTCCACTACCTGTCCAGCACACAATGACAAAGTTAGCGACTAGCTGGTGAACGCTGCTTACGGCTTTAATTTCTCTGAGAAGGATTCTTAGTTACCGAACAAACCCTCCAATCATCTGACAGCTAAAGAGAAAGCACCATCCTCGGGGTAAAGCTGCCAAAAGTCACGTCTGTATTGGAGCCATAAAAATGACTAATAATGCCACAACGAGAGGTGTGACCTCACACACTGCACGCACACATATTTCTGCCTCCCTGTCATCTTGGGAGGGCCACTCGCTTGGGGGGGGGGGGGGGGGGGCGTAAAAACAAGAATTAGAGAGAAAGAGTTGAGCGCTGTTGGCTGGTGGCAGGCTGAGTTGCCATGGTAACTGTAGGGTGAGGTCACCCGGCTGCTGCAGTGCCAGCGTAGGGACTCATTATGCCACCTCCCATCTATCTGTCTCTCTCTCTGTCTCTCTCTCTCTCTCTCGCTCTCTCTCTCTGTCTCTCTCTCTTCTTCTGTTGCTTTCACTCCAGCTCTCTGTCCCTGTGCAGTTCCCCCCCCCTGTTTTCTCTCTCTTTCCTATTGTTTCAGCTCTGCCCCGATAGGAGAGAGGGAGGGAGGGAGAGAGAGAGAGAGAGAGAGAGAGGTGGACCTAGTCGTTGTGACGCCACCTATTGGTTTGTGTACTGCCGTTTTGAAGCCTCGAGTTCAGCATTTTGCCGGCTGGGGACGAGTGACATAGAGACGCCGTAGTGACCTGTCAATCACACGGTAGCCCCGCCCTAAAGCATCTATTTTACTCTAAATGGGGTCATAATTTACTAATTTTGTCTTGAACAAGACTTGAAATTACAATGTTTACTGAGGTAATGAATCAAGTGAGAAGTAGAGTCATTTTCTTATAGACTTCTATACAATCAGACTTATTTTTGCAACCAGAGGAGCCACTCCCTGCTGGTGCCTTCCAACCTTCAGAACCGGAGGTTTCCGCTTGCTCAATGGTCTCCCAAGATGAAGCTGCTGTTTGGGCTCTGCTTTTTCTTATTTCTTCGTTACTGAGGAAGGGGTCATCTGTTGCCTTTAGACATGCAGCCAAAGAGGAGTCTGGTGACCTTCCAGCTTGCATTTACATCTGGCTGAGAGACAATCGTAGTGTGAGCCAGACCACCCACACATTTTAAATGCTGAAAATGATGGCAGGGGAAGTCCAAAAACACAAAAGCCGAAGGAGCATTCAGGAACATCGATCATATCTCAGAAGGCACCTTTTTAACGTCCATGATTTATTATTAAAATGTACATGCATGTGACAACATTTAAAGTCTGTGAGGCAGTATGGTTCAGGGTGGGCATAGCAGCGATCTGTCAAACCCAGGACCTTCTTGCTGTGAGGTGAATAAACTGGCCAACCAGACATTATGTAGGAAAACCTAAACCGGGTAAATCAGCTGTGCAGTGCAACTATATCAGTAACTGACCTTCTGTCAAATCACACTTGACCTGATACATTGCCTCAATTTCTTCTTCCTCTCACCTCCAGTGCCATGATATAAAGAGATGCAAATGAGGAAGCGGCTAAGAAATCACAGTTAATATGACCCTTAGCGGCCAAGACGGCGAAATCACAGCAAATATGTCTTTTGCATGACTGTTATGAGAAGGACAATGTCAAAAACGCCGTGTCAAATTCAGTGACAGCTGACTGAAAAGGCCTTTCCTTTGCTTGGCCGAATCATGCCTCATTACTACTGTCTGTCATTGAGCTCCTGCAGCTCATCCAGTCATGCGGACACATGGGACATTTCCTGGAGGAGGGTACATGCTTATCTCTTTTGCCCTTATTATAATTATTTAGTTTTCCCTATTTTTGCTCATATCTTTGCTAAAACCTATTTTCCTATGCAAAACATAGTTTGTCCAACAATACATTTAACAACCTGTTCTCATTAAATGACTTGTCTCTGAATATTAAAGAACCTTTGGGGGTTTTTGAGTGTTTGCCTGAGAAGAATTTAAATGAACTTGTCTGTATGTTTAACATTTTACAGACAAAGTAATTGACAACGGTTGCAGCCTGAGTGAAAATATTTCTCCCTAATGAACTATTTATCTGTGTGTGTGTCGCAGCCTGAGAACCTGCTGCTGGCCAGTAAGATGAAGGGAGCCGCGGTGAAGCTTGCAGACTTCGGTCTTGCCATCGAGGTGCAGGTAGACCAACAGGCATGGTTTGGTAAGAAATAACACTTCAGTAGAATGTGTAACCTTGTTATCTGTCATGATCCCACACTATTCACTTTCAGCAGTAGTGTTTGCTTCAGCAGGAAAATCCCCATCACTGCTTGTGAAATAAGGAAGTATTAAATGAGTGTCGAGCTGCTGTTTGTTTCAGTACAGTGTGATAATAAAATGCTCTATTTTTGTAACTGTGCAAGAGAACTTGGTTAATAACGGCATACAGTCAAGAGAAAGTACTTTGTATTGATACAAAGATCAGAAAGGCTTATGAACCCATAATCTTGTGTTGCATTTTCACAGACCGATTTCACACTAGTGTCTTTGTTTTTTTTCCAGGTTTTGCAGGAACTCCAGGCTATCTGTCCCCAGAGGTGTTGAGAAAGGACCCGTACGGCAAGCCAGTGGACATATGGGCGTGTGGTCAGTCAGTCTACCTTCTGTCTCTTTGCATGCTGCTGCATTCATATGCTCACTAATAGTATGATTATGCATTTGATATGTTTTTAGTATATGTTTTATAGCCGGTATGTTCATATAGAGAGTGTGTGTGTGTGTGTGTGTGTGTGTGTGTGTGTGTGTGTGTGTGTGTGTGTGTGTGTGTGTGTGTGTGTGTGTGTGTGTGTGTGTGTGTGTGTGTGTGTGTGTGTGTCAGGTGTGATCCTGTACATCTTGTTGGTGGGCTACCCTCCCTTCTGGGACGAGGACCAACACAAACTCTACCAACAAATCAAGGCCGGTGCATATGACGTGAGTACTTCTCTCTCATGATCATGTAGTTGCCTTCCAATGTGTATGAAAAACCATTAACATGACATGACCACGGTGCAGGATAAGTCAGTGTAGTGTTGTACTAATGCACATTATACTGTCTTTGGCATTACAACAGGTAAATATAGAGAAGTTTTGAGTTTGCAGTAATTGGGTAACCAGGGGAATTAGTAAAAAGGCTCCGGTTTCCTTCTGCCACGAAGATGAAGGCCACTATTTGAGATTTACAGTAATCGTTTCATCCATTAATAATTGAAAAATATTGTTTAGTGCAGCTTTGGTAAATGTCCTTCCTTTATGGAGCTCATATGTGCGGACTCATCCCAGGTCGGCTGATTGAGTGTGTGTTTTGTAAATGGATCCTTGAAGATGAGTGCTGAGGTTCGTAGAGTCTGTCAGAGCTCCATCTGTGTTCATTAAACTTGAATTCTAATCCATAATCTGAATCATCATCTATGTGAATGGGAAAACAAGTGCAAAGAGAGACAAATCATTGCACCATTCCACATAGGACGCATGTTCTAAAAGAAAATAAATTCAAATGTGTGTGTTGTAAACAGACGATGAGGACAACTCTGTTTGCTATTTGTTTTGTGCTTTACAGTAATAATATGAATCTAATAATCGTTTATTGGTTGTCCACTAGTGTGTATTTAATGCTTGATTCTTTTCATCGCCACAACCTTCCTTGTGGTTTGTGTAAATCCCACCTGCTCTGCAGAGGATTTCTCTGCAAATGTAAATTGCGTGATCTTAGTAAAGTCAGCAGAATAGATAACAAACCTCTGTTAACAGGTCTTCTGCTATTATTTGCACTTCACTAAATTTATGCAACGAGGAAAGACAGACGCACCTTGCAAACACTCGCACAGTATTTTACTAAATATACTCTTTCAGATCAACATATTATGGGCAAAGTGAGAAAAGTGCGTTTTAAATTTCTATTTCTTTTAATCCACATAATGACAGTCTACTCTGGTCTAAATACCAAAATAAGGTCCAGTCTCCAGATGTCCTGTTGATGCATGCTGCTCCTCTCTGCTTTACTTCCTGGTGTTTTAGCACATTTTGCAGATGCAGGGCTCCTCAGGCTCTGCAAACTGTCACATTTCTTATGAATAAACAAAGAAAAAACATATCTATGTGTTTGCATATGCATGCATATGTTAGGCCAGAAGGATAAAATGTTCAATGGAAGCATAAGAACAGGGATTCACGCTCTTAACACTTGTTCCTCTCTTTCAGTTTCCTTCTCCAGAGTGGGACACAGTCACCCCCGAGGCCAAGAATCTGATCAATCAGATGTTAACCATTAACCCTGCCAAAAGGATCACTGCCGACCAGGCCATCAAGCATCCCTGGGTCTGCGTAAGTCACACTCGTCCTCTTCAGAAGAAATCTTTTCCAGCATGTCAAAAACACACTGCTGCAGATGTTCCTGCCTCACAGAGGCACATTGTGAAACACGTTGAGCATTTCATTTTTGGCATTGCTTTACAAAACAAAAGCACCATCACATCTCATAGGCTGGTGTTAAAATCACGGACTGCTAAACATATTATGTCGTCGAGCAGAATTAGTAGTTTTGAGTTGAGTGAAACTCATTTTAAGCCCCTCGGGTCATTTATCTCACACTACATGTGAGAGCTTTAGACAACATTTGGATGAAAGTGAAACGTAATACCATGACCACAGGAATATGTGGTTCAGATTGGCAGACAGGCGTCCATTAAACTCAACAAACAAATAAAGAAAAATAAGAGAAGTATAGTGCGAGAGGCTGCTGGCTCTGATTGTACTCTCTCACACACATTTTATTACTCAAAATAGAGAAGTGGGTATCTCCAGAATACAGTAAAACTCCTATAAATGTATTTTACGACCAATACTTTTTATTCTGTCAACTTTTTTGTTTTTGATATATGTGGTTAGCTTTTTGAGCCTTGGCTGCCGAGTGAGAATAAAAGCATACACGGGAGCAAATTAGAGTTGTGGTGAATTCAAAACGCGCCATTGTTGCGGTGCCATAGTTGTCGAATTCATCTGAAAAGTGATTTAGATGTTTAGAAGAAACAGGATGCACAACTTTGCACTATTTTATAGGATCCCTCGTCATTTGGAATCGATTATAAAGGAGTGAAATCAGTGTGTTTCCATCTACATTGACACGGTGACCCATTGAAGTTAATCTATAATGTTCTCTCTCTTCTACATACAGCAACGCTCCACTGTGGCCTCCATGATGCACCGCCAAGAGACTGTGGAGTGTCTGCGCAAGTTCAACGCCAGACGGAAACTTAAAGTCAGTGTGGACACACACACACACACACACACACACACACACACACACACGTCCACCGTACACAAATCCTTATGCTGTATATTGTTGTGTCCCTCTAGGGAGCTATCCTCACAACAATGCTGGTGTCCAGGAACTTTTCAGGTGAGCTTTGGAAGTGGTGCGAATCAAAATCAACAATCTTCATGTGCCGACAGACTTCAGGTCCTGATGCTGTTGATGACTCATATTTGAATGAAGCCGTACAAACAAGCACCGTGATTTCGAGAAACTGAGCAGTTTTGTGACAGAAAACAAATCTGTTTTGTCATTATATTTAATAATCATAGTGATAGTGATGTATGAGCTTTATAGGTAATCACTTATTCCTGATCTGAGATCTCATTGAGGCCAAATACGAGTTGCTGTTCTTCTACTGTTCCCTAAATAGCATATTTTTTATTCTTGTTCACTTTTGCTCGTTGGCTCTGTCTGCTGTTTTGATTTTGCACTTCAGGGGTTTGGCTTGGATTTCCTCCTTGTAAGCAGTTTGGTGATCGAAACACAGTTCACTTTTGATCGAACACCCAATTTGTAGGCTAGACGATGGCCTTCAAGCTAATGCTTTCATGCGACTGGCCCTGTGTTTGTATGCGTTCATGTAAGTAAAGCAGCTCCTGTGGATCACAGCCAACTACTTTCCACGGGCAACATTGATCTTAACTGAAGAAAGCAGGCGAGCCAGACCTCTAAAATGCTTGATACATAACTGCAGGCATGTTTACCGATGAGTGTCAAAGGAGATAAGAGAAGTATGCTCGTATGATCCAAACACTTTCTGGAAACCCCTGTTTTGTCATTCTTCTGTAAAAGTGAATCAAACTTTGGGAAATACAGAAAATACAAAAGGCTGTCAGGCTTTAGTGAGCCTCTCGTCCCACCTGTGCCTCCACATTGAATCCCTCTCTGTCCAATAGTGGGACGGCAGCATACCAGCCCTGCCGCTACCACCAGCACGGCCGCAATGACACAGGAAGGTACGTCTGCTTGAGGGGGCGTTGGTGTCAGGCACTGCCAACTTCGTACTCGGGCTTTTGGAATGTGGCCTGGGCTGCTTGAACCCTTCCACCTGCTGCCTGCTGCCTGCACACTGATGAACCACTTCTGAATGGTCGTCATTGCACTGGGGCATCTTAACGCACACACACACACACACAGACAAACATGTAAATAGAAACAACAAGCAAAGCTCAGCTCTTGACCTCGCAGTACTGCTGCGTGTCTTGATGCTTTAATGAATGGAGTTCCTCTCATGGACTGGCTATTTAATTTCCTGTGTGGAAATCAACAGCCATTTAACTGCCACCCAGCATGACCCTCTGACATCCCTCCAACTACCGCAGCTGCCACACAGCGAAGCTCGGTTTACACGTCTCTGCATTAACACACCTTGTGTATGCTGCATATCTTTTCGTCTGCAGCATAAACATTTTAACCTTTTTTTTATATTACAAATACAAAAAACAGACCCGCCAGCCTTCAACCGTCTGTATCCACAGTACCCGGCTGATGCCCAGTCGATGGCTGCCTGTGCTCATGGCAACCTTCCCTCCGCATGGCTCAGGCACTAACAGCCAGCCAAGCATGTTTATGAGCGTATAGCGCAGCACAGAATGCCAACCTGCATGGGAAGCTGTATGAACAGAATGCACAGTGTCCTTTGTGATCTATTCTTCTTTGTCTCCTCTCCCCTGCCTGCTCTGTTTTATTTGTGTGAAGAGAGCCTAAAGGCGTCAGTATGCTTCAAACTTTGTAGGATCACCAAACAGACTCTAAAAACCACATCCCCTCAGAGATTTCCGACGTTTAAATTTAATATTTTAATATTTTTTGTTACTTTCTGAAACACTTGGTATAAATAAACAAACTTTATTTTCGGCTTGTGGACCTTCCATTTCACAAAGATAAGTATGAAAGACTATAAATCCACATTCTGAAACTGACATTAAAAACATAATTCTTCACATCTTTGTCACCTTTTTTTTATACAACAGTGTTATGTACGGTATATTCATTGTGAGAGTCTTAAAAACGTCAAAGCTGAGATGAAATAACATTAGAGCGATGAGATGCATTTAAAAAGCCAAAGATGAAATGTGAAGACTGGATGAAATATTCCCATTAGTTAGATGGCACAACCGCGTCCCATTGACCGATACTGTGCTCCGTTATTCATCGATGTCGTCCCGCTCCACTGAGGCAGGCTTTCACCGTCGTACAGACTAGTTTGAATGCAGCATACTGAAGCTGCTTGCTTAAAGGCCGCTCATTGAGGGATTAGGGTTTGATCGACAAGTGGATGCTGCTCCGATAAGTTGTTAATAACGGATTTATCTTGAGACTTGATTACAATTGTTCAATTTCTTTTTTTTACTGAGTTACATACAGCGTAAAATTGAAGAACTTGGTTTTGAATTTTTGAGAGGATGTCCTGAACTCTGTTTAATAACTGTTGGGAATGAATTCCTCGGCTCCTTTTTAAGAGAGACTCTGAAGTGGATGCTGCATGTTTTTAAGCCACCGTCATCGCATGAACCCACCAACTCTGTGAAAAGGATCTAAAGAATGCCATTCAACACACAGTGAAAGCCTGACGAGTGTTTGTGCCAGTTTTCAGTTTTGTTTTCCGTTCAGATGTTAAGGTGCAGGTATTAAACACATCACTGTTTTCTTGCCTTCTTCATTGCCCTCCTTCCTCCTTTATAAATGGAAGGTAAGGGAGGATCATTGGAACATGTCTAACACAAAAATGAGTGTTTGTACAATAATTTGGGTGTGCTTATTTTGAATCCGTTTGTGTGCATGCTTGTGGACATTTTATTCAGTTGTGTGTTGGTGTCATAAATATGCAATAATATGTATAACTGTGTGGTCAGACGTTCAGTTGCATGCACATGCTATAATGTGGTCATGTAGGCTAACATGGACTGGTTACATTACAGTGGGCGGTGTTTGACCTGCAGAGTGTACGTCAACAGTTTGAATGTTTGTCGACTTTCTTTTTCTAACTGGCTTGTCTAACGCTGAACCAGGATCAGTTTGTCACTTATTTGTGGTGCTGCTTATGTTGTGTACTTTATGGAACTGTGCTGAAATTTATGTTGGTGTTTTGTGGGCAAAGAGAAACGTTCAAATACATTTTCTTTAAGTTTTTTACAACCAGGAAAATGTTTGGCTGAATACATGTTCATAAAAAGAGAAAGTAAAGGGAAACAAACTCGTGGTCAATCAGGAATGTGAGATAATCGGTCAAATTATTAGATTGGACTTCCTAGAATTTTCAAACTCATGATTTTGACCATGTATCTATGCATAAGTTTAACATTTTTTATGTATCATAATGTTGATTTTTTTAATGTACTTTTCACAGTAACGCAAACATTGTTCTCAGTATATTTTACAAATTCTATTTTTCATAGTTTTTGTTTTTTTCTCTTTTTTTAGCGGGTTTCTGATTCCATACAAAACATCAACAATCTCTTTTATTGGACTATATGACGAAATCAGCAAACGTATATTTAAACCCAAACATATAAAGAAAACAACATGAATTTGCGCCAAAGCTGTTATTTTAATTGTAATAATAGAAAATGTTTCCAAACTTTTAATGTTTTTCCCCCCATTTTCAGTTTGCTATTCATCTATACAGTCATGCATTTCTTTAATCATAATTGGCCTGAGTTTGCCCAGTGGTGCAGGAACAATATGTGGAAACGTTTGTTGGACTCCTACTTCTCAGACTGTCCTTACTGTCTTGTCTCTCTTTCTTTCAGCATGCAAAACCTTACTAAACAAAAAGTCTGACGGTGTGAAGGTAAGTTTCCTGACCCGTGAGGGTTTTATTGACTTTACTGCTTCTGTCTCTCTCTCTTTCTGTCTTCTGCTGTCTCTCTTTCTGTCTGTCACCCTAACAACTCTACTAACATGTATCTTTAATATTATGAGTATGTGGAAAAGCATTATGTTCTTTTAGTTGGATTACCTTTGTGCTCTGGTGCTCTATTGTTTAAGATGTTTGTGTTTTAGGGAAATGGATTGATAAGAATAAAGGTAATACAGATGTGATATTAAAGTGAAAGTAAGCGACATAAAAAGACCGATAAGCTTTTAAAATGCTGTTTTGTTTTCTACCGCCAGGTTTTCTGCGATTCACAGCGATTCGAGCAACCGTCATGTCGTGGTGCTCACTTTGTTTTAACCGATGGTCGGCGTCAATGCATGCAGTGAAGCGCCATGATCAACAAGGGCCAAAATAAAATCCCCAGTACATACAGTAACTTAAACAATAACTAAACCCCCAAAACATTCGACAAATAAACTGCACGTTCAATGATTTAAATCCTTTAGGTGTCATTTACATATTAACTTCCTCTATTGTTTTTGCAGCTAATTCTTTTTTCTTTTTGTTTCTGCTGAAGCCCTCTTAGTGTCCCTTTCTCTCATCTTTGGTCCTGTGTAAGCTTGTGCAGCTGTTTTGTTTTTCTCTCTTTCTGGGATCAATCTGGCAGCTTCACTTTTTTTACTATTTTGACGAGTTCCTTGTTTCCCGATGACCCCTTATTCTTTTCCTCCTCTCCATTGCTGTCTGTCAGAAAAGGAAGTCCAGCTCGAGTGTTTGTTTGATGGTGAGATCGGCTCTGTCGTTTTCGTTCATTCTTTGTCTCTCTTCGTCTTTTCGAGGCTTTATTCCCCCCTTCGGTACTCCCTCTCTGTTTCATCTGCTTCTTCTTTTCTCCTTTTGGGCAGAGATGTATGAGGCTTTTGGTCTTGTTCGATTTCTGTTGGATTTCCTAACTCCATCCCTGCATCCCCTTCTGCCATAAGCGCCACCAAAACCATTGCAGCTCCTGACAAATACCACACACACACACACACCACTCACCGCTTTCCAGTGTTCTTCTTCTGATGTCTGAGATCAGGCGTTTTGGCTTACTTACCAACATCCCTGACCATCACAGGACTGAGCGACATTTTAATCACTGTAAACATCGATATACAATCATTTTCCCTTTTTTTTCAATTATTGTATATTCATTGTACCCCCATTATTTTTCATTGAGAACTTTTTTTTTTCTCCCGCTACCTGTAAATAGAACGTCTGTCTTAGTCCCCTGCAGATAGTCAACACCTTAAATTACTGACAGTTCAGGACTATGTACAGATTAACTGGTGTAGACAAAAAACGTAAAATACATTGGAATTTAAGGTCATTTGAGTATTTCCTTAGTCATTTGGTCTATTTATCTTATCTACTGCTAGAAATATAAGCCTATAAACAGTACGGTTTGGTATCTGATACAATACACAAGTTTCAGTACTGATACCAAAATGATACTTATTTAGATAACTTACTTTGAGAAATATGGTTTTTGTTTTGTACAGCTGAGAAAGCTCCCAGGGCTTTGCTCCTAACCTTTCATTTACCATTCGTCCACCTCTTAGCTTTCCTGTCGGAGTGCTGATTAGCATTGAGGAAGCTCTTCTTTCTCCTTCCCCTGCAGTTAGCCTGAGGATGAAGGGAGAGGCCAGCTCAAACCGTGTTTTCTTGTTCACCTCACACATCCCATTTTCAATCCGTAGCTACAATCTACACCTCTGTTGTGCAGCTCAACCGCTATCCTTGGCTTGCAGGTTCCAACAACACAAGACAAAAACAATTGTTTGAGTGAGCAAGAAATATAATAATACATAATACATTCCAAAAACACTAGATCACTATGACAAAAATAATGTCAACAACAACCATTTTCACAGGCGTTCAGAATAATACGAAACACTAAACTGACCTAAAATCAGTGGAGTTCCCCTTTAAAACATAAACCATGTTTTGCAATTTTTGTTGAACTCATTTTGTAGTTTAATTAAAACATGTTGCATATACTCTGGCTCAGCAACGTGTACCACTGCACGTGCAGCGAGATGTTCATTCAGTACAACAGAAACAGGCTGAAGGTGAACTTAGCAGTTGTAGTCGTGCTAAACTAGTTTTGTTTGCTTTAATATTATCCTCAAACTATATTTAGCACGAGCCAGGAGTGGGAAATAACAACATATCAGAGAAAAACCTGTCGTCAAGGCCTTTCACTGCATGCACAGACCTGAACTGGTAACAATTATTACAAACTTATTATTGCCTGACTCGCATATTTTGGCTGTGCTTCTGCCAGAAATGGTTCACCGATTTCTGGTTCGAACTTGTGATTATTTTTGATTTAAAAACAAATCCCAGCAGATGTTGATTCACCTATTTGTGAAAGTGCTGGGAAAATCCTTAAAATCCAATCTGAAGATATGTTCACTGTTTTAAAAAAAATGCATGTGCTGACTAACTGTTCTGTACTTTTACTTTTGTTTTAATGTTGTCAAATGTCTGCAAAAGTTGTAGACAGTAAATGCCGGAACACAGCAGGACGCTGGACTCAAAGAGTCCTTCAATCACTCGATACACAGCTTTATAATAGAAATATAATAAGTCAGTACACGCACATAGTGGTTTAAGCAGGACACTAATCTGTTTCTACTAGTTCCTGGTGATCAAAAGAAGATATTATTTTGAAGCTACATGCACTTAGGAGAATACAAGAACAACTGCCCTTTGTAAAGTGCACAAGGCAGCAGGGTTCAGATGATTGATGCAGATCTCCAAATAAACCCGTTTAGCATTGAACCCCACTCCCACATTGTGGCGTTTTAAATTCTACACACAAAATATGTGCATTTTATATTGGCCGTGAAATGGCTCCGTTCGTTGTCGAGCCGAGGTTCCCATAGTCTGGTTTATGGTTCAGGAGCAGTGGGAGTCATTCTGTGTTGTGTTTCTTTGCCCCCAGTCGCAGGGAAACAACAGTAAAAACAGTGTAGTAAGCAGCAGCAGCACCAAAGACAGCAGCATGTCATCTTCAGCACCAATGGTACCTCATCTCTATTTGCTTTCTCTCACATTGCTTTTTTTTTTTTACGGCATCATTTCATTGTTTACATCTTTTCAATGTTCAGTTCAGTCTCCTCCCCATCTTTTTGTGTCACACCCCATGTAAAGGGAAATCTTTTCTTCTACTTTGTCCCCTCTCTCGTGCCTCATCCTCTGCCTCTGCTTCTGTTTTGAACACAAACTGTGGTGTTGGACGTGGATTTGATGACTTTAAAATTGAACGACTGGTTTGTGCCTTGGAGTCTCTCTCTCCCGGCTTGTGGTTTACCCAGACCTCCCGTGGACACACCCATATATATATATATTTGCACAGTGCACTGACAGGTAGACGAATGGCTTTCATTTTGCGGAACAACAGCAGGCCCTTCAATCATGTTCTGCTCAGCCGTTTCCTGGTGACTCATTGTTGATGGTTTGCCTTTTTAAGAAGAACAGGTTTATGTCAGTTTTTTGGAAAGCCGAGCTCAAGAAAGATTGAACCTCTACTACATCAAAGGACATTTTGTTTTTTTCCAAATTGCTCTTTGATATGTGAATCGTGAATGCCGAGGACTTCTGGGTAAACCAGGAGCTGGAGAGGACGGGTAACAGACCACCGTCATGATTGTGTGAGGACGCAGCCCCTGTGTTCATATATGAAATGGGATTCAGCCATATATACTGTACAACATTCAATAAAGCTTGAACAATGCTTTGCCCAGGTTTCAAACATGCTAATGTAACAACGTAAAGCCAAACCTCATTTCAGTGCATCAGTAAAGTCTGTTACTCTTTTAGTAACTGGCCACTAAATGAAACACTGAGGGAAATCATTGAGCACTAAGCTGAGGATTGGTTGATCCCTCATAATTCCATATGTCATCGAAGGGGCTGGATGTTCTGAAGTTGTAGTTCCTGGATGTTTGGTCCAGTGTTGATTGTGTATCAGGAGATGGACGGACTGACCAGACCCAGTACACTGTGGGTTTGTTTTCCAAACAAGGAAAGCGGTACTTGGAGCTCTAGAGCTTGCTTTGTGCAGAACGTTTCTGTGGCAGGGCCACGGTTGAGGATGAGGAGTGGATACACACAAGCACACAGGCTGCCATGCTACATGCAGCGTTCATGCCATGTGGACTGGGAGGCTGTGATGGGGAAAGATTCATACTGTCATCACTAGGAAGTGTGCGTGGCATCAGACTACTCAGGATGGTGGTTGCTAGTGTTGATATTAACAAGTGTAATGTATGCACTGAATGAAATAATCTATTTTTATTTCTTTATTCACCAAATCTTTCATGAGCTCAGAAGAACAGCCATATTTCCAGCTTTGTGGCGACGCACCTCTTAGCTAATTCAAGAGGCTTTTTGAAAAGTGTGTTGAGTTTTAGAATTCGGACATTTTTCGCCACATAAAGGAAGCTCTTCAAACCCAGCACATCTGGAGATATGGAGGTATGAAGGTTTGTTTAGCAAAGCACAAGTAATACAACAAACTTCTTTCGTGGAGTACTTGCTCCCCTAAATCATTAATGCATGGTGTATACATCAGAGCTTCCCAGTTGTAACGTCCACTTGGATGTTGAAGCAAACATTTCAAACTATAGAACAACTTCCAGGTGACATGAACGCAGCATAACATCTGCACACACGTGCACATCCAGTCACTCACAGAAGCCCTCCTCAGTCGAGTCCCGAGCTGGTGAATCTGTGTTTAGCTGTTCCAAGTCTTCATGTTTTCCTGCATTTTGGAGACTCTTCACGTCTCCTGTAGGCCACATTGCTAAAGACAGACTGACGCTGAGCACCTTGACGTCTACAGCGACATATTAAATCCACATAAATGCTCCTCGGCCTCTGTACTGTAGCTTCTGTGCTTTGTTGTTTTGGTGTGCGCATACGCATCAGTTTTGTATGTTTGTTGTCACTGAGTTCGTTGGTGTTCCCTGGTGCCCCCTTACACCCCCCACTCTATCACCTCCCTGCATGGTAAAGTGTCTCCGACCTTCCCCCAGGAAGCCCAGACAACTGTCGTACACAACCCAGCTGACGGCACCAAGGTAAGCCTTCCTTCTCCCACCACTAGCCACTGGCCGCTAACACTCGCAAGTAACTCGTGGAGGACTTTCTCTAAATGTACTCCATACATCGCTGTCAACTGTAACTATGTTGACTCTGTGCGTTTCATTGTGCTCCTTATGTGAGCTGGCCTCTGTCGGTGTATTTCATTCCGTGTCTTCCTGTTTACCAGGCGGGTCAAATCCTGTGAACTCCCCAAATCTGGAAGCGGATGAGTGTAGCCCCTGCTTGTAGTGAGGGTAGCTCGCTTTAATCACTGTGAAGGTGCACTTTCATGGAGCCACTGGAATACATGTAGAGTTTCAGTGTTTTATTATGATCAGTTATTTGATTTTAAAAAGTATACTGTTCTGCTTATCCAGGATTTAAATGAACTGGGATAACAAAAAGGGAAATTCATAATAAAAAAAATAATATTGCAAATCCATTAAGTCCAACTGGTCAAAACAAATTCCAACTCCGTTGGTTAAATGTTGTTCTTACACATCGACACCTGATTTCGACTGGTTGGACTGTGTAGTGTGTACAAGATCATGGAGTTTTTATATTTGAAAAGGTTTGATCAACTGATTGCAATAACGTAAACACACAAATGGAAAATGTTACTTTTATTCAATTCAATTTTCTACAATATTAATACAGCCCAATATCACAAATTAGCCAGAGAGGGCTTTGTAATATGTCCAACATACTCCTCGGACCCTCACGTCGGATAAGGATGAACTCGCACACAGTGTTTTTTAAGTGTAAGGAAAAACCTGAGCCTGAAGAGCCAAATGTTCTTCAACAAAATGAAACAATGTACATAAGCACTAAAAATAAGCACGCATTGACTATCCGGTGAGGCTCCTCGGCTGTAACACACTTTGGGAAACCCTGAAAGATTATGATTAAACGCTGTAAAGTCACATTAGTTTATCTGGTGGTGTCCTTCAGATGCATCCAGTTCATTTTGAATTCATACGAAAAAGAAAATCCTAAATACACCGTCTTTACCAGCAACACGTGCAAACTGACGAGTACATCTTCAGAAAAGCATGTCGGACCTTTTACTCAAACGGGAACCCTCCACCATGCTGCTTGTGCTGTTGAGAAATACCATTATCACTAGAGATTCAAATGCCAGTGCTGTTCCACAATTATCTTTACATTCACACCTTTATCACAAAGACTTGCTTCCACTCTGGGAGCGGTTACACACCAACGTGCACTCACGAACTCCTTCCTGTCACAATTAGTCACACGATTACAGGTTGCCCACACACACTTTGCTGCTCTTCTGTGTGTGGCTCTCTGCGCTTCCCCTCGCTGCTGTCCCGGCTGGTTTGTGCTCCTGGGAGGGGGTTGTCCGTCTGTCCGTCAGGTTGTCTTTGTGTCCATATGGGCAAAGTGTCCAATGCTTCCCAACCCCGTCTCACGTTCTCATAAAAAAAACGATTTGTCTTGCTGTTTCTCTCCCCCCCCTTCATCCATCTTTATCTCTTTCTCCCCTAACCTCTGTCTGACAGGGCTCCACAGAGAGCTGCAATAACACAGAAGAGGAGGAGATGAAAGGTAGGAAAGGTACTTATCCAACTTTCACCTACTCTGCACGTCTCTCTTTGTTCACTGTATATTTTGCCACTGTGTCGATAGAGAAAGATGACAACATATTTCTTCGCTTCGTATTCGAGGTGCTGCATGGCTACTGGGTAGAGGTTTAGGGCGACTGTCAACTCAGCCTTACTCAAGGTATCGGAGGCTTGGAGATCCAGGAAGATGAGCGGTTGAAATACGACAGACGCCTTCGAGCGTCACAGTAAAGACACATTTGACGTGAAGAGTTGGATGAAAATACGCTGCTTGTATGAGGGCCGATAACGGTGTTGCATAAACTTTTGCTGTTGTCTCCATTTACACCGTGTTCGATTTCTCCAGAGCCAAATGGCAAAACCTCTTTGCCTCATTTCCATTGTTGGTGTGCATGAGTGCATACATGCCAGCATCACACGCCACTTAAGCCTTTAATTAGTCGACTCAGCTTAATGTTTGCAGGCGAATGAAGTAGGACAGAGCTACCGCCAGGAACACGTTAATCCAGTTACTTAAGGCAGCTTTCTGTGGGTTTACCAGTCCTTGATCTCATGGTGGATAATCACTGACATGCAATCGAGAGGCCGTTCTGAGTTTCCCTGTAGTTCAGCGCGCTCATTCATACAACTTCCTTTAGATGCATGGATTGCATGCTAAGTGAATGTAGCATCATTTATCTTGGCTACTCTGAAGTACAAACTCAACCGGTGCGAGGATGCATCAACTCCTCCATGGAGAAAATCAGAGTGAAGGAAAGTTCTCCAAGATGAAGCGCAGAACGTCTTTTAGATACAAACAATTCTGCAGCTCACAAGTGCTCTGCAGCTTGTTGCATCGGCTGATCCGAAGTTTGGGTGTAAATTAGCACTTACTCCTCGCTCACTACCTCACGAGAGCTTCCTCAGTTATTCAGTTTGGATCACACGGGACCTGAGGGGGTTGCTTTCATCGGGTTTGCTTGTCCAGTCTATTTGTTTCTTTCTGGTGTCTGAATCAGCTGGTTTTGACAATTTCCGTCTGTGTGTGCAGTTGGTTTCTACCTGACTGCTCTGTATTGATGCGGCTTCTTAAGCGTGTTCTGATGAGTAAATCTATTCCCAAATCTTCTCTCTGCTTTACTTTTTTTCACGTAAATTAAAACGGAATACTTTTGGATTGTGCTCGGACGAAGCATGTCATTTAAAGACTCGTCGAGCTGTGGGAACGTGTGATTAGGGCTCCTGTGATTAACAATTTATCTGCTGATCATTGTCTCAATCGTTTTGTGTGTAAAATATCAGAATAAAATGCCTGTTATAGTTTTCGACAGCCCTCGGAGATGTATTTAAATATCTTGTTGTCAGTCCAAAACCCAAAGATACCCAAAGTTTACTCTCATAAATAACAGAAAAAAAGCAAATCTACATATTTGAAAAGCTAGTACTATCAAATGTTTGGCATTTTGTGATTAATCAATTATCAAACTGGTATTTATTTTTTTACAGATTAAACAATCAATTGAATGACAAATAGGTTCACTTCTAAAGAGTGAGGACTCTTATGATAGTAAGCTCACTGCCAGTGTGCATCTGTTTGTATTTGTGTGTCTGTCTTCGGATGGGGGGGGCAGTGGCTGCCTGTGAGTCTACTGGTTCAGACAGTGCAGTGGTAAGCCAGTGCAGCGCCACTGAGGAGCAGACCCAGACCCTGTCTCCTCGCTGCCCACCACCTACCTGTAAGTCGGCAGCAGTTTACCTGACTCACCTGTCAGCTCTTCTCTCTGTGTCCTGACCTTAACCAACAACAAATCTACCCTGCAAGCAAAACAAACTCCCTTCTCCTCCACTCTGTCCTCCTGTGCTGCCATCTACTGGCACCCAGGCCTGCCTACAAGCTACTGTTCAGTCTCTACACTCAGTGTCTGGAGGCTAATTTCCTACAATAACTGCTTCGTCTACTGTGTGCAGAACAAACCATTTTATAAGCCATGCATGTGCTTATATACATGGCGTCTCAGCTTTGCTAAATATAACTTTATTTTACTGGGATGACTGTGCCTGCCTGCAGCTGGTCCCCTGCAGGAGGCTGCTAGCAGCCCCAGTGTCCCTCAGACCAGTCCAGCTCAGAGCTCCTGTCTCGGTCCTGAACCAGAGTCTGCTCTGGCGCCCCCCGCAGGCGTCAGCCGCAACCTGCAGCAGAGTAAGTGCCGGGCAGGTTGTGCAGTGCTTGTGCAAAGGTCTGTTCTAACTTTCCGTGCCACCTGATGGCACAGAGTTTGAGGATTTATGAACACGGAGGTACATGCAGGTGTGGAGGGTTTGTCAGCCGTCTTTTCTGGCTCCGCAGCTGCATGTACAGTGTGTGTGTGCATGCAGTTTGTGCATTTCTGGTGTGATGTTGTGCTAATGAATTTATGCCAAATCCTCAGAATTTCTGCTGTATCTGAGTAATTATTGGCCCGCTCCCAAAGAATTAGGCTTTTTTTTTAATTCATAAAGTGTGTGTGTGTGTGTGTGTGTGTGTGTGTGTGTGTGTGTGTGTGTGTGTGTGTGTGTGTGTGGTGAAAGATATTTAGAGTTGCAAAGAGTTGTGAACAGTTATCTTTTATTTTTGAATGGTCTTCCATTCAAACCATTCGTTTGCCCACATTTCAAGCTGTGATATCTTGAAAATAATGCATTGAGTGATCAGGTTAGTACATGATGATTATGTTTAATAATAGTGTTATTAATTATTCAACTCAGCCAAATCTAACAAGACTATGGATGGACATTGACAAACCTCACTCATCATTGGGGGCAATGCAACTCCTGCCTCAAGGTTGTTCGGCGATGGTTTTACAGAAAACACGACTGCTTGTTAACTACGACAACTAATGTGAAGAAAAACATCTTTTGTTTGTTTCTGGGTGAAACCATTAAAGGGTTAAGTTCAGGTTTCAGTGTTGCACATTCCCTTGATGTTGTGTTTAGTATGAATAGTGGACATCGTGGTGTGTTTTGTACAGGGTGACTTCAAATGTCACCGTCATTGTTACCAGAGGCAGAGCCCATGTGATGAACTCATTTCAAATGTCAGAGGTTTCAAGGAAGTTCAGGCAGAGCACGCGGAGCGGGATCTCTATGTTCAGCCTCCGAATGATTTCTGACCATCTCAAACCTCTTCTGCTTGTCTTCGCCCTCCTCCTCTCCGTCTCTCTATTCTCAGCTCGTAAACAGGAGATAATAAAGATGACAGAGCAGTTGATTGAAGCCATCAACAATGGGGACTTCGAGGCTTACACGTAAGTTTGCATATGCAATTCAAACAACACAAGTCAGCGTTGTTCGAGGCTGAGTTTTGTGCCTTTTTGAAGGCTCTTTGTCATTTCCAACACAACAAAAACTCTTAATTGATTCCCCTGTGAAATACATACATTAATGTACAATGCTTGTTTTGGGATGAACACACCTTGAAAGCTGTAATCTGTTCTGCAGGATCTTAATCTTAATTTATGGTTATGTATCTCCTTTGACAGGAGGATCTGTGACCCTGGACTGACTTCCTTTGAGCCGGAGGCTCTTGGAAACCTGGTGGAGGGCATGGACTTTCACAAGTTCTACTTTGACAACCGTAAGTTGCTCAGTGTTGTTTTTTATTTCTAAAATCTAAATTAAGACATAGAATTTGGGGGAGAATACAGATTAATGAGAGTGTTGCTGTGGAAAGGAAGAATTGACTAATTGTTGCATCTTTGACACTTGATAGTCATCAGAAGTCCATTTACAACTGCTGAACTGCACTTTTCCATCTCCACAGTGCTGAGTAAAAACAGCAAGCCAGTGCACACCACCATCCTCAACCCCCACGTCCATCTGATCGGGGAGGATGCCGCCTGCATCGCTTACATCCGCCTGACGCAGTACATGGACGGCCAAGGCCGGCCGCGCTCCTGCCAGTCGGAGGAGACGCGCGTGTGGCACCGCCGCGATGCCAAATGGCTCAACGTGCACTTCCATTGCTCAGGAGCACCAGCTGCACCCCTGCAGTGAACTGAGAACCCAGGCCCAGGTAGGGTGACACCGCCTCCCTGTTATCACACTCTGCAGTAAGAGTTTCATGCTGCATGTAAGGATTGTTGTAGGCCAGGAGATTTGATGACTGGCTGCCAATTCAGGGAGCCACCATGTGATTTTTATTATGTCTTTTTCCGACATATTATAACATTACTTCATTCGACATACCATAACATTACTTTATTCGACATATTATAACATTACTTCATTCGACATATTATACTGTGACATTTTATGGCTTTTTTTTCGCCGTACTATCATCAGATTTTTCTTTTGTTTTAATTTTGAAATACTAAACCATGACATGACTTTCAACATACTATACTAGACTTTTTAGGGCATACTGTATTATGACTTTTTATTTGCATACTGTATTATGACTTTTTATTTGCATACTGTATTATGACTTTTTATTTGCATACTATGTTTGACTTTTTTGGACATTTTTGTGGAATACCATACTTTTCAATTACATTTTTAAGACATACTCTACTATGACTCTTATAACATTTTATTGCCATTCTCATCACATACTGTACTCATATTCCTTATGACATACTGTGCCTTTTAAGTTACATTTATATAGCCTTCTATGGCCTTTTTATGCTGCTGTTAATCATTTTTTGTCGTTTCCAAAGCTTCGAATAGCACAAACAAGATTCCAGTGACTGATATCTCAAAACCTCAACATGTAAATCCTAAACCATCTGCATTTAGCTCCACTTAGGGCAACATGTTCCCACTAACCTGTTCCCACTAACCTTTGCACTCTTCCTCCTCCAGCTTTGCCTGAACTCTAAAGCTGTTTGGAGCATTTATCTCCGTGGTCGGATTGGTGCCTGGATCCTGACCAGGAAGAAGCTGCTTGGAAAGTTGTAAAAACATAAAAGTGGGCGAAAACACACATTATAAATTTAAAAAAATAAAAATAAGAAGCCGATTTCAAAAGCTTGCCTGAAAGACCGATCACACAGACCAACACCAATCCAGTCCAACCCTAGCTATGTGGTGTTCGGGCCCGGCGGACCTCAGCCCCTTCTTGCAGATGGTGCATGCTTCTGGTGGCGACAGAGGGGCGATGGGGCGATGCTGTCCTTGGTCTTTGTCTCCCATGGCCTTTATTTCCCCGTCTGTTTTGTCTGCTATCAGGAAAAGTATTAACTGTTCTATAAACAGAAAAAGTACACTTCACACACATAGTGAATAGAACGGGGGGCAGCAAGTGTAATATTGGAAAAATGTGATTTTTGTTTTGGAGAGAGCAGCAGAATGTTCACTGCTATAATTACTGTTTGTTTCACAGTTCACGGGTATATCTGGCTTGGGTTTATGGGAAGTAGAGCGACTAATATCAACGTAATATCAGAATTCAACATCCATTTTAGGTGTCAAAGTTTTAAAGGGGTTCTTGAAAAAGGATACATTTTAATCAAAATAGGGCGATTTAGTTTGATAGTATTGTGTATAAATAGGAGAAAGGGGGAAACGGGATCTATTTTCAGGGTGTAAGGAAGCCAGTTAAGCATGCGTGTTATTTTTTATTTATTTGTTTTGCCTTGAGGTCCCGAGGTGTAAATACCAACACAAATATTCTCTCACACACACACACACTCGCCCTGAAGTTGCAGAAGGCCTCCGTGTGTCTGCGCTGCAGTGATTGGAGTTGAACACTGAGAGGCGCCATCCATCAAAGTCTAAAGCTCCGCTCATCTCTGAACTACCTAATCTGAAAGCATGGACGCACTCTCACGGCAACGTTGTACTTTTCTTTCCTCCGTTTTTTGTGTACTCTTGACGTGAAGCTTGAAATATTTAAACTATCTACTGGCCTGTACTGTTTTTGCACAGACAATTAGGACTCGATGCTGTTGTGTTCGCTCTCCAGAGGGAGCGAGCCTTTCTGCAACTTCAGGTTGCGCTCGCTCAAATTTCTTTTCCCTCGTCCACCCTCCCTCTCCCCCTCTACTTCCATCATTCCTGCCTCTTATACTCTCCACGTGCTGCGCTTGGAGCCCTATTACTGTCCAAGTAGCAACTCGCCGTGTAATGATGATGTCACCCTTATGCCTGTCTCTCGTTCTAAAATGTGTGTGTTGTCCGTTTTGGCTTGCTGTACTTCTGTGTGGAGTCCTGGAATTATCAAAAAAAAATAAAAGCATGTTAAAAAGGGAATGCAGCTGAAGGATTGAGACTAAAAAAGGGCATGATGGGAAGAGGGCTCTGCCGGCTGCGGGACCTTCGCTGATGGCAATCAATGGATTTGGTCCTTTTTGTCACCGTTTGTTGTAAATGTAACGGTTGTTAGTGTTTTGATGTTGATATTTTTATAGTTGTTTAAAAGCCAGATCTGTAAGAAAAATATGGGCGACTGCCACAACCCTTTTTTACCGTCCCTATTGCCCCCTCTCTCTCTCACACACACACACACACACACACACTGAATGCTGAAACCTTAAGACCAAACTACTTATTACACACCTGTGGCGACTTATATTGGAACTCACATCATTATAAGCACATGAGATTCTCCCTTTAAAGAGGACAAAAGATATCTCTGTGTCAATGGTTAAACTTCACAGCACTGTTTCTTCTCTGTGTCGTAGAAACGTTGAGTGTGTGAGTGTGTGCCACGCTGCTCCATAGTAACTCGTGCTCGTCACGACGATGCTCCAAAGCATCGCACACCTTTGGCTTTGTACGTACACCGAGACAGTCGAGCAGATTTTTAAAAATATATGAATAAAACATTGTGAATCACATGCGAGACCCGTCCTGCTGTATCAACCGGCTGTGCTTCTTTCGGAGTGCTGTCACATCTGACATGCCATTTTCTTTGTGTATTTCCACACAGTCACGGGGATGTTTTTGAATGGAAAAGTGAGACTCAGTTAAACTTTACGCGTTACCTTAAAGACGGGAAAGTGATCTGAGGGAACAACCAGCTCCATTCTCAGTTTGCCGAAGTATTTGGACGGTTGGATCAAGTTGAAAATTGTATTTTTGATCGATCAATATGAAGCCAGAATCGATCTTCACAGCAGACATTCTGACAAAAGAAGAAAAGCCCAGTTGTAAAAAATGACTAACTTTCTGGGATAGTATGTTGTTAGTTACACGCGTGCTTTTCTTGCCATGAAAATTCAGACTTGACAGATTTTGACCAAAGAACAGGCTGTTGATGCAGTGAGCCCACTCACACTTTTCTTTTTTTTTAATAGCTGTGGGACAGTGATTCCCAACCTTTTTGGCTCATGACCCGTTAAAATCAGGCAGTATCTACTAACAGCTGCTCACCACATGTCAGATGAGCAGGTATCATTTTAGAGGCCTGAAAAAAAACGACCACAAATTACATCAATATTTCTTCCTAGCCTATTACAGGCACACTGTGGAGTTGTTAGCAATAGATGGAGCAAAGTTCCTCAGTATTCCTGCCAAAGGTCACACTATTCTACTGATCTACAGACAGCGACAACACGCAAGGAAGCGATGAGTCATCAAAGGCAGTAGAAAAGACACCTTTCAGACGTAAATCATCCAACGTGTTTGTTTGCCCTCAAAGATAAAGACAATGCAGAAGCATTGTTTGCAAGAGAACTCCACAGAGCACCTTTAATCACCTCCGATTTATCTCGGGGGGGAGGGGCCATTGTATTTTGTTATCTCCTAATTGTTAAATTGAATTACTACAGAATTCCTAATTTTCTGATTTATATACATCAAATACTTCATAGTCTTTCCAGGTAAAAAAAACAACAAGTTTTATGCCACAATTATATGTCCATTTGCTCCTAAAAATAGAAAAGCATGGCCGGACGACAGAGTGACCTCCCTGCTTCAGCTAAAGTCTCAATGAGATCCATTGTAATGTAATAGATTATCTAACGTGACAGGGTATCGACTTTTCAGTCTCACTAATGTAAATGGGGAACGTGACCAAAAATCAGATCGCCTTCACACAGTAACCATCGTTCACAGTAGATCAAGTAGCGGGCCGTCTGTTGTCCTGCTTCATATACATTTGAATAACTCCATAGTTAAAATACTTTGGCAAATGTCATTGGATGCAAACAGAACCTGACTGACCTGAGGGGAAGAAAACATCATTGGAATGTTGAAAAAAAGGATCATTTAAAAACCACAATCTTAAACATCAACACTATATATGCAGTTCTACAAATGGAGGAAATATGCACGTCTACTTTCTGGTAATTCACTGTTTTCTTGATAAAGAAATGGAAATCTATGTTACTTGCATCCTCGAGGTTATGAAATGGCTCCGTCTGAGAAATTGAAATCAAGCGATGTTATCTCACAGTAAAATGCATCAATGATTAGAAAAGAGCCTTCGCTTGTATGTAAGTGCGTTTATTGCATCGTAGCCTTATACTAAAGGGGCTACGCGTGTCTATACTCTGAGTTTCATTTGGATGCTGGATTTTTTTGCATGATCATACAGTAAATAAACATACATTAAAAACGATCAGGTGTTTGGATGGTTGTTCTTCATAGCTTTAAAATTTGTATTTAATAAATATAGCATTTCAACTGGCGTCCGTTTCTCATGTTGCAGCTTAAAAATGTCCTTGTGTGGTGAATGCGGTTATTAAAGTATAATTATTTACAGCCGTTTGAAATTAAGCATAAAGACAATATACTTACATTACATATTTGAATGCTATATATCATAAGATGTGTAATATTGTCTGTTTAAATTAAGAGCAAACGTAAGGTTTTATTTTAAACGTGAGAATGTACAAGACTGGAATATAGTGCATATTATAAGACTGGACTTAGTGCATTCAGCATAGACTGATGTGTGATATTTGAAAATTGAACATTTGTCATAATATATTGATTCATATCATTTGGCATAGCTTGAGTGAGAACATTTGTTTGGTAAGAGGGGGAAAAATCGTCTTTAAATGTTTATTTTAAAGTAAGATTGTCCCTCTTATGCTGAGGATTTTCCATTCACACAGAACAATATTTTGTCATATTCAGACTTTATACTTCACTATCAGTGCAGTACTGACAGTCACCTCGAGGGAGTGCCACAGACCAACCTAAACCTCACAAGGCAAGTGGCATCTCATCAAACTTACAGTGAGCATGTTCGCAAAGCAATAGAACTTGTCTTCTCTTTAAAAGGTGTAATAGCTTCATTTTTAAGTCTGTCCTAAAACAATCCGGTGCCCATTTATGCACTGAAAATTGGTTTGCTTGCCGTAAACATTCCTCTTCATGCCGGCCATTGACAGACCCCTTTGTAAGTGATGGCATACAAAGTCCTGGAAAATGTATATGAAAGCGAGACAAATCAATCTGGTATCTTCTAATCTGAAGTGGTGTTACTGCAGAATGTACTAATGTAATTGTACTAAGAAGGCATTGACTTCAGGATCAATGACTGTAGATGTTGTCCAACGTGTGGACACTGGCATGTGACTATGGTCTTAAGACAGACTGTGAAGAGTGGTTTTATACCCGATTCATGCCGATCTCTTTCCTCCCTCACTCAGACAGGACACGGTGTGGAACAAAAAAAAGAATACATCCGATTCTGCTTTTTCTAACCATCTTATCGTGACTGATATTATAGTAGTGCAAGGCTAAACAGGGGGAGTACTCTTAAGTACTCTTCTTTAACTGGGCTCCCTCATCAGACAATTAGAAACACCTGGTAACACTATTAACACCCCGAAGGCCTCAAAAACGACCGTAGAAATGAATCAACATCTCTGACAATATAAACAAAGACCCAACAAGGTAAGCTGTTGACATAATAGCTGTAGATGGTACTGCACAGGTGTACACACAGTGACTGTGTATTGCACAATAAGTTCCTGAAAATAACATGTTCTGGGCGGGTTCAGCATACAAAACACAAGAGCCAAGCGGTAGTCTTGATGAATTTTAATTACATCATATGGATTTATGTAAAAAGTGGAAAAGGAGGAAAAACACTGGGTTTCATCATCACCATCATGTTCAACACAGCAACAGAAACCTGCACGTACTGGGCAGGTTACAGGTCACCTATGCTGCGGAAGCAGGAAGTAGATACACGATGCTGCGGAAGCAGGAAGTCCACTTTAGTGTACTTTTACCGGTTTCCTTCTCAGAGCAGGATGGGAAGCGACAAATGAGATGGTTTAGTGAGACTTCAATGATTTAAGCTAAGATGAACAGTGTGTAGGGTTTGTGTGTGTGTGTGTCGCATTAGCCGTGGCTGCCAACTATAGGTGACCTGGAACACTCCCATGATTAGTGTCTCTCTCAGGTCACACAACCTTCACTCATGATTGGCAGTCAATCACACAGCCGCCATGGCTTCATGTCCAAGTCCATTCGGCAAATCCCCGCTGATCGCTGTCCTCTCTGATTGGACAAAGGAAGGAAGTGGGGTGATTGGCTGATTGATTGCCCCATGCAGATTGTGATCGTCTGAAATGTTTTGGTGCCGACATGCTTTGAAAAATGTTTTGTTTGAGCCTGACTGAATGTTGTCCATGCTGCCCATTCACAAAAAGACGTTTTATGATCATGGCGTTGGGCAGAAGAAGGTCCGGCTGAGTTTGAAGTTGCACAGAAGATCCAAAGCGGAGTCATCGGTCTGCTTTAAGATGTGTGGACATTGGCACTTCATCTTAGTCCGGAGAGACTAGCGCACATCTAGCAGTCTGTCACACTGAGGGACGCGTGGCAGTGCAATCTGCCACAGCTTTAGTCCTTATACAAAACAAAAACTGTCAAAGCAACATTTTCTAGGATTTTTCCGTTTCCTTGATTCAAGGAAGAAAAAGAAAACAGAGAAGGAAGCCACGTTTCTCTACTGTAGTGTGCTGGGGTTTAAAACAAGAGGAAACTGGGATATACAATCTTTTCTCACTGTAGACGGTCTCAGCAGATTAACTCTACTAGGCTTCAGACACACAGCTCCAAGGCCACCGTTCTCTCTGAAACCCAGGCAAGCAAAGAAGAGTGGAAAGACTAGAAGAAGAAGAAGTAGACAGATTAGAAAGTAAAGAGGAAAAGTTGAAAGAAACACAACACAGAAGAAAAAGAGAAGATTTAAAGTCAGAAATTGTATCAGCAGACAGTGAAATCTGTGAGGAGACAGAGGGAAGCAGCCAGCCTGGATCTACATGCATCATCAAGGGAACACGAAGGGGGAAGGATTTCAGCGCGACACTGAAGCCATGCAGCAGCAACGAGCAGCAAAGGGCCAGCTTCTGTTTCACCAGGAGGAAACAGTCATCAGTCACCTGCAGCCACAACACCAGGAGCACCATGGAGGAGGGATACGGGGAGGTACCGCAGAACTCCTCTTGTGGGGGGAGATTTGGGGACACAAACAGGCAAAGGCTTCATCCACTGAGAGCGACATGGCTGAACATCCCATATGCCATGCAGACCAGGGTCCCACCAGGGTCCCATCAGGGTCCCACCAGGTCCCATCAGGGTCCCATCAGGCTCTGTGAACAGGCGTTTGGCACCACGGGGACGGTGGAGTGACGGACAGGACAGTGACGGGGTGGGGGGGGGCTTACAGAAGCAAAGCATGGCAGGATGGACGACATCTGTTACACCATGTTTTACGTTCCCATGGAGACAAGACCGAACCCCCACCCCCCACACCCCGAACCCTATTCCTCCCGCTCGAGCAGCACTCACTCACCACGCGCTCGCAGCATGGTAGCAGACAGACGAGGGTTTAGCAGCTTTGCTGCGGCTCCCCGCTCCTGCTTTTAGACTTTCTGCCCTCCACATCTGTAGGACAAAGGCAATGTTTATGTTACATCTGTAGACAAGAGACACCAAATGTACCTTATACCTGCATGTAGATAAAAAAAAACACATTAAAGCAACTTCAGACCAGCAAGTCCAGAGTACAAAAGCAGAAATAAATAAAGGCTGGAGAGGCAGACGGCTCTGCTGGTATTGGCACAGAAAGCTGCGCTCGTCTTTGATTATAACTTAATGATTACAACAATCTGTACAGTCAGCCAGTCGAAAACACACAATCAGATATTATCCAGTCTCAATTTGTGGTGCGTCGGGATGAGTAAACAAAAGTTTCCAGATACCAAAAAGTAATGATGTTCGCTTCATTCACAAAACAATCTGAGCACTGAAAACTGTTCTTACTGTATTGACTTCCTGTTTCAATAACTGATAAAGGGCCGACAATAACTGAAATATGATCATCACCAACGTCATCCTCCTTTACCGTCACCGTCAATTTCCCCTTAACCAGCTGACCCTTCCCCTCAGATTATTTTAGGAATGAAGCGTCATCATTTTGTCACCAGCCCAAGACGTGAGTTAAGACCCACGTGAGCAAAACCTGCAGCGCAAAATGCTCCGTCAATTAATAATATCAGACAAAAAACAAAATACAGAAAAAAGGTGTCAAATGTACAGAAACAGACCAAACACCACGTCAATACGAAACAAAAAGATAAACATGACAACCATTTTGATCACAGCAATCAAAATGAGCGTTTTAAGGTTGGACAGAACAAAGCCATGCAATTTAGTGGATGATGTTTAAAAAGCAGTGAAGAAGACACCCAGTCGCCCAAATATCATCGAGACATCATCATGAACAGGAAGTGGAAAGTGAATCGATTATCTGACACGTTGAAAAGACATTGCAGCTCTGTGACATTAAGATTTTTTAGGTATTTGCTTGAATGGATCCTGGTGACAAGTTCCCTGAATCTCCGTTATTATACTCACTGTTAACTGATATAAATACGAAGCCTCAACTGTGATAGAACACGCCCTAAACGGCAGATAATAGTACAGTGTTAGCCAGTGACACAGGTCTGATGAGGAAACAATAATATGGCTGTTGGATGAAAGAACATTCATCAAAGTCCCACCTCAGAGAAAAGAACCAGGCAGAAAACAGGAGGTGGCGAAAAATAATAACAAACCGATTCACTAATCGGCACCACGGCAAACAGAAAAGAACAAAAACACCACGTAGAGATAGGGCTCCAATAAATACATGCAGAGGATTCATCCATCCTTCCTCTTTCCCCTCTTTACGTCGAGTTTGGTAGAAAGATCGGCCGCAACCTCCCCGTCATTCACACACAGCCGTACTCATACCACAGGGACTGCTCGTCCTCTGGGCTCAGTGACTGGTCCAAATCATTCTCACAACTTGGACCAACGGCCTCGCTGGACTCTTTCAGACTGGCCGGGCTGGATTGCGTCTGGCCATTTGAGTGGCTGCAAGGATCCGGGTTTTGGGTAGAAACATGGTCGGGGATAGGAGGAGGGTGCGTTTTATTTGTAACCGGAGGCCCACTGATGTTGCTGACTAGGGTGGGGTTTAGAGACAGGAAGGGGAGGTTTTTGCCCACCGACTCACTAAAGATGGAGTCCATGAACACAGACTCTACGGTGAAGGATGGGCCGAGGAAAGACTCGAGGGTGGAGAGGTCGGGATCCTCCAAGCTATGGCAAGGTAAGCTGAGTGACTTGGGCAGGGGGGTGGCGGTGGTAAGGGGTCCCTTTAGGTTGGTGCTGTTGGGGTGGTACTCACTGGGTGTAGGCTGGGAGCGCACCCCAGCCTTGGTGGAGGCAAGAGGCGCAGCAGCGTCGATGGACACCGGCTGCCGGTTGTCCTTTGAGAGCAGGTCGTGGATGCTGGTGCGGCGCGAGGTGCCCTCGGCGGTGGAGATGACGCTGCTGGCACGCGGCAGCGTGGTGGAGGAAGCCAAGTCCAGGCGTCCGGACACGGACGTGGCTTTGCTCTGCGACGCCAGGCTGGAGCGGACCGGGACGGAGCCTCTCACGCGGGTGCTCTCCGCCTTGCGCAGGGTCGGGCGGCCCGGTAGTCCGGCGGCTCTCGGTGGGCGATCGGAGCTGAGCGGCGCCGCCTTCCCACTGGATGAGCGCAATATGCCTCGGCTCTTTGTGGGAGGGCGTTCTTTCTGCACGTGCTCAGAGGCGGTGGAGAGGCGCGGAGAGTCTACGGTGAGGTTCTCCTGACTGCCAGACTGCAGAAGACACAGCAAAGAAACGGTGGCAAGTTCAGCCCCCAGTTGAGCCGCACAAATATATCGTTTCATCACCGACACCATCTTAAAGTGTTTTTCTTTTGAATAATTTCTTATTTTGCTCTTAAAGTGGACCAGATAGATGCATTTACCTTTAAAATGTAGCCTGCTAAATTGAGGGTGAATGAATATTCCTGTATTATTTCAAGAGCATTTTAGATTGCAGAAAAAAAAACGAAAAAAAAAACATTCAGCTTCTGTCAAATATGGTCATAAAACAAATATCTTTGGGTTCTGAACTATTTCATCTGGATGTTTTCAAACAAACAAAACCATAACAGCAACATTCCACATCAGTTAGAAACCTCACCTCTGCAGGATCAATACCCTCATCCAGGAACTGCTGCAGGGACAGCACCTCCTTGACTGGGGATCCCGTCTTCGTGACCTGGGTCGGGCCGGTGCCGGCGGCGGCGGCGGACGGGTCGAGCGACCTGCGCAGCTGCAGGGGGCTCTGGTGGCAGAAGCGCGAGGAGGCGGGCTGCTGGACGGGGCTGCTGCCGCTGCTGGACCAAACCTCCTGGTCCAAACTCAGGCTGAACTCTCCGCTGCTCTCACTGTGAGGCCGGCTGAGGCTGCCGTTCAACGCGCCTGTGAGAGGGACAGTCCAGTGATTAGAACACTGGGAACGTAATCGATGATCTTTAATGACCTTTTTCATTCACCACTAGGAACTGCATCAGGATCACTCTTCTACACTGCCTACTCTTTCACAATATATAGCAATGATAGAATTCATTTTAAAGCAAAATGTAAAATGCACACCGTAATATACTGCTTTGTTATTTGCTTTTGTCATAACTGAAGTGTGTTATAGCTTTATTGCTCTTTTATAACATCTGATGCCTTGGAAATGAGAGAAAATAAGCAGATTTTAGGAACGTGTTGAACTTTCAATAAGCTGTCAGTTGTAAGTACATCAAAACCTACATTGAATATTAAATAGATCCATGACGCAGGAACGGTGCACCTCCCACCCATGTGTCAGTATGTCAGTGAAACATAAGACTAAGTGTAGCTAGCACCAAGGCTCTGGATCATCCTGATATATTGATTTTGAATAAGAGAATGATTTTTTTTTTTTGAAGTGGAGAGAAAAAAGTAACCCTTAACTTTTTTAAATCAGGATGAACGGACTTCACAGGAGGACACATTGAAGTAGGTTTGAGTAAAGGCATGAAAGAAAAAGATAAAAGGGAGCAAAGGAGGAATGTTAGTTGAGTTAAGGGAAGGAGCAGCATACCTTTGCCCTCCAGAGGAGAAATGAGGTGGGAGTTATTGTTACTATTACTACTGGTGGTCCTGTTGCTATGGAGACTGGTGGGTCTGCAGGCTGGGTAGGGAACACACACACACACACACACACACACAGTTAGACTATATATACATGCACGAACACAAAGAGTAACACGAAGGTGCTCGCTGACGGTTTGACAGAACGTGTCCTGCTGGGGCAGCAGATGGCACATGCCAGGCAGAGGGACAGGAAGGGTGGCTCAGTGCCAGGCTGCAGCACCAATATGTCCAGTCAGCAAACAAAGAAGCTGCTGTGAGCGGACATGGACGCTCAGATCCAAGGACCAAGCCACCTCAGTGGAAAAAGGGACCCGGTAGAGATAATACTGATTAACAGCGGGCGGCAGAGTAAGATTAGTAATGGAAAGAATAAATGGGCGGCTTTATGTGAAACTGAGGGGGAGGAGTTGAAAAGGAAGAAAGGAAAGAGAAGAAGTGGTGACATTGCTCTTCACAGGGACAGTTTCAGCTGGAAACCAAGCACCGCGAAATCATTTCCTCAGGACACGGGTGTCACCGAATTACCATTTTAAATGAACGATTACGTCACTGATCATTGTCACGGTTCTGTTCATGTCTAGGAACCAGCACATTGTGGCCGGGAGTGGGATTCAGTGCCGAGTAGTGGTCGCTTATAACACACACACACACACACACACAACTCAACACATGTGGCACACGACATGTTTGAAGGGTGCGTCACACTAACGGGGTTTGCGCATATCTCTCTCTCTCTCTCTCTGGTGCAGGAAGGCAGCCCATAGATTAGCAGTGGGACCGATGATTCCTTGTTTGAAAGGCCGGCTGGTGTTAAGAAGCTGCTGAAATGACCTTTTTCTTTACTAATGTCAAGTCTTACCTTGACTCTTGGGGTCATCTGAGGAGCCGGCAACATCTTCACAGGAGGCATCATCTGTAGGGACACAGAAGAGTGGTGCTACAGCGGCTTTCTTTCACTTTGATGTAACACAATGTCACCAGCTTCATATCAATCTTCACACCAATGAGTCCAGTCTACTGAATAAGGGAATAAATAAATGTATAACAGATCTGCAGATCCTTTTATACCTGAAATCTGGTAAAAAAGACACTCAATATGGCCGTTTCTCCCTTCCCTCACAAAAAATAAAACCAGCATCCTGACCTTTGACCTGAAGCCGGTGCTTGGCCCTGCTGTGCCTGGCACTGGGCAGGGTGAGGGCGGCGCAGTCGATGGCGTTGGTGGAGAAGGCGAGCTCCTTCATGCGCTGCCCGCCGCGCCTGCTGCTCACGGTCATGCCGGCATCTCCGGCCTCGGCGCCGTCCAGGTTATCAATGCTGCTCGCCCACTGAGCCCCGGGTCCGCCCGCCACCGCCATGGTCTGCAGCAGGTCATTCATGGCTGAACGGACCAACGGAGGGATGGAAATTAGGCCCAGACAGGAACATCAGCCATCCACCTCAGTTCATGCTCGTTAAGCTTTTTGTACCCAAAAGAAGTGTTAACTTTGACTGAACGTGATGGAGACGTTTGTATCTCTTTAAAGATAATCACTTGAGGGTGTAAAATGGCTTAAGGGTTAAAGAACAGTTTCATAATCACTAGTACCCTCCTACAGGCTACTGGAGTAGTTTCCACTCCAAACGTAGATATAAAAGATCATAACGGTTAGTTCAGTGAAAAATGTATTTTGTAGAATACAATAAAATCAAGTCTAGCCTTTTTGGAAATGAAGGCCCGTGCAAGCAAACAGTATTAAAAAAATACATTTTAAAATGTCACTCAAAGTGCATAAAGATGGCAGCAGCTTTGGCATCCTGCAGATACTTTTTTTTAAAGGCGATAGATAATATCTGAGAAGGCCACCGTCTTTGTGCACTTTGTTTACGGAGCCGTATGTGATGGTGGAGAAGCATGGAGGCATGCAAAGCTGCTCTGAGCAGCAGCAGAGTGAGAACAAGGCGAGTCCATGTCAGCAGAATAAGATCTGAAATGCAGCACACCGACAGAGGGAGAGAGGGAGGGGGAGAGGGAGAGAGAGAGAGAGTTACAGACAGAGTAGTGGCTCCATTTCAAGTCCTCCATGGTGAGTGCGAGTTGAGGCGATCAGGCGGTTATTATTTTCTTTTCAAGCCATGCTGTCATCAAAGATGGAGGCAAACGCACCACAGGCGCATGAAAGGCAAACCCTCAGTCTCTCTCACCTGACCACACACCCTCATACACACACCACACACACACGCACACACACTATCAGAAACAAAATGAAACCACAGAGCACACAAAGCTGCCCGACAGGTCGCCTGTTGCATAATGATTCCCACAGTGACCACACTGAAAGATGAGGCTTCGGTAGATGACTCAGGACCAAGAGAGATGAAACGGCATCACACAACAAGAGACACATCTACAGAAAGACGAAATTCTTGCTGTCACATCCGTTTTTGCACGACTGCTTTTTTTGAGGTTAGCCCTGATGTTTTTTGTGCACCTTTGCTTGAAGACAAAGTAAATAAAGTGTGTGTTATTCGCTCATCTGCCAATAGTGGGAACAAAGTGGCACTACACTGGTGAAAGCAGAGACTCTACAGGAGGGAGTGGAGGTGGCAGACGCAGGGCGGAGGAGGTGACGGAGAGCGAGGGGTTACTGGACAACAATCAGAAGGACAAGTCACTGAGGTCACCAGATGCAGCAGCATGGGGCTACAGTGACTGTGGATCATATTTTAAACTTGAATCGTTGGTAAATCTCGTGCAGACGTCTCTAAAATACATCAGATAACCGTCAGATAAATGACTGCAGGCATGAGTAGGTTTAAGAGCTGTGACTGAAACCTGAGACGGCCATACGGCCCCCGTCTCGCCCCGTCACACTGCAGCCAACCGTGAAATCAGTGACCGTTCCTTCTTTGTGTCTCCGAGTGTGGCGATGAGAGGGAGAGGAGGCGGAGGAAGGCTAGCGCGTGGCGGCTAACGGGGAAGTCTTACACATGGAGCGCCGGTAGATGGCCTTGGCCTCGTCTTTGTCCTTGGATCTGTTCCTCATGAAAGGCAACCTTTTTAAAGCTGTCGGGAGCGCAGCCAGAGACAGACGGACGGCCAGGGGGAGAGAGAGAGAGAGAGAGAGAGAGAGAGAGAGAGAGAGAGAACGAGCCCGGGTGAGGAAAAGAAAAACAAAAGAAAAAGGAGGGCAGAACAGAGGGATGTGGTTAATGTTCTCACGAAGAGAGCCAGGGGGGAGATGCAGAGAGAGAGAGAGAGAGTTGAGCCCTTGGACACTCAACCGGACAATAGACAGACAATGCAATAGACACAAACACTACAATACATGACTCAGAACTCGGGGTGGATCACATGATTACGAAGCATATTGGATTTATCATTAAGGTGTTTTAAATCCATAAAAATACACTTCCTTCTTCGTGTTTCATGGAAATACCGTTTATATAATACAGCAGCAATGCTACATTAATGTAATGGACTTATGGAGCATTATTATAAATATATAAATTATAATTCAGTCTCCATTTATAATATGTAAATGCTTGTTCAAGAGCTTTTTGGATGGACTGAGATCCCTCCCACACACCTCTTTAAATCCTGAATAATACATTTAAGGGCAGACTTCTGTGCAGAGACACGTTATGCAAACAAACATTATTCAAACACACTTCAGCACATTTTATCTGCACACGACAACACACACACAAGCCACTCTCTCGTGTTAATGGTCATGACTCACGAGCGTTGTATTCTGCATTACATACTGTACACAACTGTCAACACATCACCACCGACATGAAACACGGAGGATGAAGAATATTAAACGGTGCAATCAGGAGAATGCAAAGGTCAGAGGGCAGCACCAGGGAGGACTGCAGTGTTTCCACAGACATAACTAACTTCATCATAGCTTAACTGCGTGTGTTAGAGTTCACTCACTTATTATACTCGCTTTTTTTACACTGGTAATTCGATGATGTAAATACTAGCCCATGTACAACCTGTATCCTTTATTGCATTTGTTCTACCAAATCCAGACAAGCAGGATTTTAACTTGCATCGGCTGAAAGTCAGCCACAATGCATTGCACCTTTTAATAGCTTGGACGCTACGCTAGAGGGCCATTCTTTGTTATTTACAGATGAACTGCACAGATCAGCAGGTTGAGCCTCAGATCTGTTGGGGAGAAGTAAAGAGTGTTTTACAATATTTGAAGCACATGAGATGCGCTTGATTATTGACATCCAAACACTGTTGAAAGAGTACTCCTCCGATTCAGCGCCGCACTCCACATGTTCTACTTCCCTGCCAAACGTGGCCCCTACATTACCCACAATGCAAATCAACTGCGGACAGGTCGAAGAGTCAGTCTTGTTATGTTAGAAGCCGTCAGTAAGATCACTTCTTTCTAACTCCACACCACCACATTTTCTTTCATTTTGTCATCTGCCCCAATGCTGAATATCGTGACATAAAGTAAAGCAATATATCAGATTTCACACAGGTCCCACTGGAGCCACTAAAGGCTTTCTCACACATGCAGACCTGTAAACAGACCCTGATGTGTTAAAGTGGTGGAGTCCCCGTTTAAAATGTAGTGTCACGAACCCATACACGCTATTCTTAGGACTAAAATTAAGTGTTTAATGGTCGTGTTACATAATAACATCAGGCTGCAGAAATCAAGCGCACCCACTGTTCAAACACAGGAAATGCCTCCACTTCTGGAGATTGAGAGTCAACCCTGCGGTGCTGCACAGCTCGACCGTAACCTCCAGGACATCGGAGTGAAACAGACAATGGACTCACACAAACATGCCCTGTGAGACGCAACAGTCGGGTCACAAACCCCGCCCTCCCTCCCCATCCGCACCATACCATTGGTGGAACCTTGCACCTGGGCATTGGGCTGCTGCCCTCTCCTCCCTTTGCAGAGAGAGAGATAAAGAAGCAAAGGAGCAGTTAGGGGAGGAAAGAAGACCCATTCAACCACTCAACCAGTACACAACTGTACAAACCAACACACACCAAGTGTTTTGTGACGTATTATTATGAGTCTATTCAACTAGTTGGCAACTACTTTCCTCACAGCCTTCTTAACATGTGCGTTTGTGTATGAAATATAGTGTGAGTATTTGATCAGAGGGACTTCTATGGTGCATTGTTTGGTCGGGTAAGTGTTTGTTTCTATTGGTCTTTATCTTGAGCAATGCGAGACAAGTTGCTTCTGATTCGTGGGTCTACATCTGTGTGTGTGTGTGTGTGTTTCTTTGTACTCACTGCTCCTCTTTTGTGTCAGTGTGTCGTCCAGCGAGTTGGAGCCAGAGCCTATGGACGAGCTGTCCTGGCTGTCCTGGGGAAACATCAGGAAGCCGTCGCCGGACTCCGAACGAGAGGGGGTCAGCGTGAGGGAGCGCATCCTCTCCCGGCTCTTCGGCTTGATCAACTTCCTCATCTTCAAAGTGATCCAGTTGCCACGCCTACAACGGGAGAGACGAGACGCCATTTTTACATTGAGATGTTACCAGTCATGATCATGTCATGGACACAAAATAACTTAACCGATCTCAAACATATTATTTTACTCATGTAACGAGATGAAGCGGTTTTTGTTTTTTACCTGCGTGGAGGTGAGGGGTCGTAGAACTTGTACTGGTCCATGATCTTCTCCTCCAGCTTCTCCTTCTGTCTCCTCAGCTCATTCAGCTTGTCTCTGATTGGTGGAGAATGAAGAGATGATCCACCAAGACAGACAAGAACGAAAATGCATGCAATGCAAATATGAATGCAAACAATTAGTTTTGAATATCCCATAATCAAAGATTTTTTCATCCGTCCGATTTTTTCGTCCGTTTTAAAAAGGAAACTCATCAGAGGTTTACATGTATTGTCTTTGCTCTACGTGGTACAGGTCCTTGCTCTCCATGGTCTGCTCCAACAGAGTGCGATTCTGTAGCATCAGAGTCTGGATCTGGTCCAACAGGTGACGATTCTCCTCCTCCAGGTTTCCTTTCAGCTGGCTCAACAACTAACACACAGACATCGATAGATATATTCAAAGAGACGCCAAGAAGCAACAAATACGATTCATCAAAAGGGGGCACAGCTGGCTTAAGAAGTCGTCTCTACAAATATGACACGTTAAAAGAGGTTAACCTGCCAAAGGACAGCTGGCTTTCAAAGTAGCACAAATTACAGAGACGATAAGATAAATGGGCGACTCCTCACCTCGCACTGATTGGTGAGCTTGGTGGAGGTGATGTCCAGCTGCTGGTACTGCTCCTTCAGTTTAGAGAACTCGGCCTCCAGCTTGGTCTGGTCCAGCTTGGCGCTGTTCAGCTGGGTCTTCACGGTCTTATGGTCCAGCTGGAGATTGTCATTGTCCTTCACCAGTTGACAATGGGTATTATTCAGCCTGAGGAGAGAGCAGAGGATTCCTAAATATATAGACATGCATGTGAAAGGGGCTAATTTAAGGAAAATATCACGTCGTTAAAATGTTGCAATATGTCTGATTCATACATTTGAACAGTGTTTAAGGTAAAAAACTAAATATTGATACAGGTTGAGCTCACCGATCATTTTCTTCTTTGAGCAGTCTGTACTGGTCAGCTGTGGATCGGTGCGTTTGATTCTCCAGCGCCATTCTTTCCTGCTGCTCCTTCAGATTTCTCTCCAGATCCTCCAGGTCTCCCTTCCTCTGCAAGAGCTGCTTGTACCTGCATGCATTCATTCACACACACATTCAAAAATGCTCAATCAGCTCATAAAGACACATATTTGAATAAGACAAGAAGGAATACGAAGCACATGTATTATTATTATCATCCAAAGGGGACCTACAGCTTCCCCTAGTTGCTCAGCATGGTTGTTTTTGTTGAATACTGACCTCATAAGACAATGTTTAAAAGGTCAAAGTAGTGTCTAAAGTTATGAGACGTGCCCATCCCATGCTCCTAAACCCAGCCTCACTTGTCCTCCAGGTCCCTGTGCTGCTGCTCCAGGCTCTTGTGGGAGCCCTTCAGACCCCCGTGCTTTCCGATCAGGGCTTCATACTCGGCCGCCTGCCTCTCGTGGAGCGCCGCCAGCTTCTCGTGATCGCGGAGGAGCAGCTCGTAGGTGGACCTCAGCTCCTCTTTGTCCTTCAGGGCTCCCTCGCGTTCACCCTCCACGCTGCTCTGCTGGCTCTGCAGCTGGGCGTTCTGGGCCATGAGGGCTGCACTCTTGGAGCTCAGGGTGGAGTTCTCCACCTGCAGGACAGGGCAAGGACGGAGATATTGGATTAAGATGAGTTTTGTTGTTATTATTGTGATCTGTGACGTGTACTGGGCTCTTTAAATCAAACATCAGAGGACGTATGTGTCATGTAAGTAGAGGTTGATGCTGTTTGTGTCTACAGGGGGCACTGTGTCTCTGTTCACTTTGTTCTCCCCTTCGTAAACTCCATCTACACAACATCAGCAGGAAAACCGTTTCTTTTCAAGTTTCCTTTGTGATCGCGGCGGTTTCCTGGTCTCAAGCCCCTCTTCAATCATGACTAGCGTGTGTACTGACACACACACACACACACACACACACACACACACACACACACACACACACACACACACACACAATGTCCAGGTGCTGACACACTTTCTGTACCTTTAAACAGTGACAGCTTTTCAACGGCAGTACACACACACACACATCAAGAGACACAGCGAGACGCTACTGCATGGTCAGTATAAACCCTGTCGCCCATCAGCAGGGTTTGAAGTGCTGCCAAACAGGGAGTACAAGTCTAAATCCATACCAGGGAGCTGAGCAGCCTGGCAAGGCAACTGCACGAACAGACCAATGTTGAAAGAAGGCAGAACAGCTTCTCTGTTGTTTTGCACGACATACATTGTTCAACATATCACATTATGATGCGTGTTTGACATCTTGATGTAAAATCGACTCGTCCGCTATCCTTTTCTGTCTCAACTGAGTGTTTCTAACCAAAGATTGTAGTCTGTAGTGTCTTGTGAGTGTGAGGCAGATTATTTTAGCAGTAATATGAACTTGTTACAGTCTGCTCACATTTGTGGATTTTTTTTCTTTTCTTTTTTTTAAGTTTTATTTGAGTTTGATACAAATATGTATTAATTACGTGCGTGACTGATTTCTTTTCTGCATGTGTAGTGTAATCCTCTGCGAGGACCAGTCATCCACGGCCTGCTGAACCCTGTGTTGTGTGGAGTGTGTGAAGGATGACCTGCAGCTTGGCGTTCTGCATTTGTAGTGACGTATTGTTCTCCTGTAATGAAGCGGTCTGTCTCTGCACGGCCACGATCTGAGCCTGCAGGTTGGAGCTTTGAGTTTCCAGTTGTTTGAGCTGGCACCTCAGGGCCGCCTTCTCAGCCTGCAGCGTGGCATTCTGGGAAAAAAGGGATACATAATATAAAGATATTGGATAAACAAGAACACACAACCCAAAACCATACATTTTTGTCACACAAGCCATCCTGATATTGTGCCAACTTACATTCCTCTCCACCTCAATGAGTCTGTCTTTGACTTTCAGCAGTTCTCTGGTGGCTTCATGACTTTCTTTCTCCCATTTACCGAAAGCCTGAGGGTCCTCCCCTCCCCTAGGGGGCGAGCTCTGCACCATCCTCTCCTCCTCCTCCCTCTGACGCAGCGCTTCGTAGTTTTTCTTCACCTGGAGAGAGACACGCGAGTCAACACATACCTCAAAGTGGTTTTCCAACATAAATATGTGAATCCCAGACAGCTGGGAAATGAAATACTGCTCCAGGCTCGACAGTAAAATTACTACAAGATAAAAGGAGACTACATTAGTAGAACATGGCATGAGTAATGAGTACAGCAGCAGACAGGATCCATTATAGGTTCACAGCTGAAACTCAGAGTCATCTACAGAGGCTTCAACTTTTCCACTCGGACCTTTAGCTTTGATTCAAAACATACGCCGCCCTAAAGGAAAGCAGACATCCTCCGCTCCATCTCCTTCACAGACTGCTGCCGCCTCATGAATAGATAAACTGGAGATGGAAGTGGAAGAGTGGACGAATAAATAATGTATCAGCCTTGAGAAGCCCTCAGTGTTTTGGACTGCAGTGCAAATATGTTGGCGTTTTTTGGCTTGGTGGGAGGAATGTGATGTTCTACTGGCTCCTCTGTACTGTGGTTGAGCTAAGCTTCTGCAGGCAGCACATCCAACATGTACTTCTACGTTTAACAGCATGGATCTGTGCATGTGTTACTGACTGTCTTGAGCTCCTGGCGTAGCTGCTGGTTGAGGTTGGAGGACTCCTGCAGTCTGGCCTCTAGGGCGGCGATCTTCTCCTCTTTAATCTCCAAAGATGATTTCAGAGTCGACTCCAGTCTGGTTTCCAGGAGCCTAAACCTGAAAATAAATACTCAAGTTAGCACTGTCTGTGCATTTACATCTTCAGTCTAGAGTGTGATCACACATTTGTAATCCTAAACACAGATAATGCATTATCGTCAGTGCCACAGCACAGCAAGGCCAACTGACTTCTTGGCAAAGGGTGTAGCAGGAGCGGGATGATTCTTCAACAGACCCAGAATGGTTAAAACTTCAACACCTGATTTAAAATGGGCCACATTGGGGACTTATTTGGACTGTACTGAGTTCTTATTTTAGCTCTGGCTTCTCCGGTGTAACAGCCATCACAGAACAGTGAGCTTTGCTGCTTGCGTGTGTCTTCGTGAAATGATACCTGTCGCTAGAGCTCTCGTCATTCAGCAGCCTCTCTTTGTTCAGTCCAATCTTCTCCAACTCATGGGTCAGTTTGTCCAGATCATTACTCATCTGCTGAGTCCGCAGCTTCTCACTCACAAGCTCCTAAACACACGCACACAGTTATTCATCAATACGCTTCCTGCACCGACAAGAGACGACGGATAAATCTGGAAGCGTGTGAAGCGAAGTCTCAAGACATGTTGGAATAACTGTTGTTTGCAGACTTCTTACCTCTCGGAGTGCGTTGAGGGTCTTCTTGTCAATGGTGCTCAGTTTGACCAGCTCCTTGTTCTCTCTCTCCAGGTCTTTGACTCTGGTGCAGGAGTCCCTGAAGAAGATCATCTCCTTGCCCATGGTCCGGTTCTCTTTCTCCAAGGTGGAGATGCGCTGGTTGTCGTCGTCCAGTTTGGAGTCGCGGATCTCGGCCTGCTGCCTCAGCCGCTTGTTCTCCTTCTCCAGGAACTTCTTGTCTTTCTCTAGCTGGGAGCTTTCCTGCTCCAGAATCTTGTTCTGTGGGATAACAGGACGTAATGCAGAGCAGACGGATAAAACATCATCTCTCTTAGCCTTGTAAATACATGTTTGGCAAAAAGGGCCAAAAATCTAATTTTGACAAATAATCTGGGATAATCCAACTCTGCTGGGTAACGCGCTGCAGTTGTATCAGAAGGAACTAAATGAGTGGCGGTGCTGCTCAAGTGCCAAATAACACATTTTCACATTATTTATCACAAAGACTCTCTCCCGTCGGCCTCAACTACAATTTTGGGCCAATCTGACCTCATTCTGCCAGGCAGACTCAATCCATCCCAAAAACAAGTCACAGAAGCAGTTTCAGTAAAACCCGTACAGCTATCCAAATCGATGTTGATCTTGTTCTGCTCCAGAGACGAGTGCAGCCCAAAAATCGGTATACTTTTTTTGAACACAGACTCAAAATTCAGTTGCAAGTGAAAGAGTTTATTTTCCTACCTCCTGTTCCAGCTGCTCCAGGCGTTTACTGGAGATCTTGAGCTCCTCCAGGTTGCGTTGGAGGGTTTGATTCTCAGTCTCCACCTCTTGCAGCTCTTCCTCCAGCTGTTGAATCTTTTTGCTGCTGTTCTCTAAAGCCTTCTGCAGGCGCTGGTTCTCTGTATCTAGGCCCTGGTAACTCATCTGGGACAGGAAAAGCCAGATTAGGATATTAAAAGCATCCATGAACTAGTTGCGCTGCTCCCTGATGCCATCATATGCCCGATCCCCTGCAACTTACCTGTAAAAATATTCATCTATGATAATAAAGGTGCCATTACCTCTACAGCTGTTCCGCACATCACAAGTCGTCTCTGTTAAGGACCATTTAACTCACACTGGTGCCGTTTAAACACTTTAACTAGCAGTAGTCTGCTTTTTAGTTTTCAAAGAAAGCTTTTTGCCGGTCATGGTTACATTTTAGCTCCGTCTTACTGCTGTCCAACAACAGAAGTACTCGCTGTATGACTGGCAGTTGCTGAGGTTTTACCTCTAATCGCTCCGTCTTTTTGGACGAGGCTTTGAGCAGTTCCATGCTGCGCTTCAAATGGCTCCTCTCACTCTCCAGCTCGCTGTTCTCGGCCTCCAGCTGAGCGGCCTTCGCGCCCGCTGACCGGAGACTCTCGGCCGAGCGCCGAAGTTCCAGGTTTTCATACTCCAGCTGGGAGTTCTCCTTCTCCAGAGCCTCCAGCTGGAAGGCCATGTTCTTCAGAGTGTCCAGCTTCTTCTTCTGACGACGGCCCTCCGCCTCCAGATCCGTGTTCTCCTTCTCCAAAGAAGACACCTACACAAAGAAGTGATGATTAGAGATGAGGAGTCCAGTGTTTCTGTCTGACCAAGTTAATCCTGATCGTGTTGCGTAATGGCGGCCCAAAACTCTCTACTTTACTTTACTGGCACAGCTTCAAATGCATGAGAAAATAATGCTTTAATGTTCCATATAAAGGCATTACATGTTTTGCAGTAATTTCTCATGTCACAGCTACATTTACCTGATTGATTTGGAGAGTAACTAACATGGAACAGAGGCTATTGAAGTTGGACCATCTGGGGAAACTTGCACTGACTGACTAACGGAGCATAAGACATCATACGTCATCGCAAACTACAAACCAGGTAGAAGACGAAATGCACCAGACCTTTTCACAGGTGATTCCAAGACTGGCTACTTTCTTCTGCAGGCTCTCATTGTCCCTTTCCAGCTTCTGCATCAGAACCTCCAACTCTTCAGCTCGCTCACCTTTCTCCTTCACCACTTCAAGCTCCTTACCTGCATTAGAAAATACAGAAGGAACAACCAGAATGTCAATCATGTGAATTCAAAATGAAAGAAAACAAAGAAGTTCATTTATAGAAAGGAAAAACTGTCACAACACCGATTGCAATGAACCACAAAAACAGTTAAAAAGCATGTCACTTACGAAGCTGTTTCCTTTCAAACTCGATCTTATTGAGTTTGGCGGTTGTCTCGCAGATGGACTCGTGGAGAATGCGATTCTCTTTCTCTACATCCTTGACCCGGGCCTCAGTACCAACCTGGCAACGCTGGCGCAGCGACGACACCGTCTGGCTCAAGTGCTTGTTCTCCTGCTCCAGACCCTTCAGCTGGAAAACAGAGATCAGCGTTTTAAAGACAGCGTTTCAAACCAACTGGATCAAATTGAACACAGTAATCTGCGAGTGCAGCTCGTCGTGTTTTCTCCGGCTCATCAAAGCTGGATTTTACAAATCAGACGGTGAAACAAATTAAAGGTGTCAGATTCGGGTCCAACAGCTACAAAGTCCTTGCAGACACAGCGAGCGACTGAATCCGGGCCACAGGGTACCAGAAATCTCTGTCGTCAATAAAACATAGCGGCAGTTCCACCTCATAGTTCTTTCAGCCAAATGCAAATCAATTGCACAAAGATTGCTCTCAAAAGAACTCCGTATAGACTTCAGTAAATTACACAGCTTAAGTCATGTTCTTGGAGCTTCCTGGAATGAGAATCAATGATGGTTTTGTGGAGAGAGCAGCGTCTATGACGCACAGTCTCAAAGCTCCGTTTGTCTGAATGTGTTGGTGCATCCGACCAGAAGCTTGTCCAGGATACAGACCATGACGTTAACGATGATATTCCAAAGCACGTGAATGCTTGATGTGATGACAGTCGCTCTCAGAACAGTCGGTCTGTATAAGATATTAGCTTGTTCTGCACAATGAGGGAATAATTATTCAACAAAAATGTGGCATTCAGGAAAAATGCCATTCAAGTAATTTATCACTCAGAAGATTGAATACACCGACATAAGGGTGTGAATCTTTCGCAATCTAAAACGATTCTCGATTCAGTACATAGGGGTGATAGGTTCAGGATCTACGCCGGTCCGCTGTGCGCAATAAAGGCAGTGTGACACATGATGTCATAAAAGCAGAGTTAGATGTGAATAAGATTGTTTTTTTAATGTTTTTACAGATGAAAAGGTTTTATAAACTAATTGCAATAATGTAAACGCACAGAATGAAACATCTATTCATGCTAAACTTGCACAAAGAAACACGTTTTACTAAAAAGTTGACTATTTCTAAATTAATATCGATTTCAAGTATACCAAGTTCAAGTTATACAAAAGAAATTAAATGCAGCCTGTTACATAAATACAATTCGTAGGCTTTTATTTCTCAGAGATTTGCCATTTTCAACACTAAAAAAAGAATGGTTTTGGGATAAGCTTCCCAAATTAAACCTGTGTGTGTGTGTGTGTCTGTGTCTGTGTGTGTGTGTGTGTGTGTGTGTACCTGTCTCTCAGAGTTCTCTCTGAGTGTTTCCAGAGTCTTCTCCAGTAAAGCGTTCTCCTTCATTAGGTCAGTACTGAGTGACTCAGCGCTGCGGAGCGACTCTCTGTCTGTTGTCAGTTCACTCCCCAACTGCTCCAACTGTAAACAATGTCGACGTAACATTTTGAGAAGACACAAACTGTCTAGATTGGGATTTAATGTCCGTGACGAACACTGATGGTGGCTCTGTAACAAATGAGCACATATTTCTAATATAATATGTGATTGCCAGTCACATAGAAGCCGATGCAATTATTAGTCCATGATACAGATATATAACGCATCACCTCATTCTGTCACAGCTCTGCAGAAAAACACACACAAGTTAATGTGTGGACACACTCTACCAGGAGCTGCATTCACATTTGAATGTGTTTTGGCTCTCAACCTCAAGTCACTTGGAAATAAATTTCCCACTTTGGATTCTCCCTTTGTGAGAGAGAAACACAATTTCATGCTTTTTATTCAGAGGGCACAGAGAGAGAGAGGCTTATGTTTCTGAAAATAGCTGAGACACGTCTCTTAGCGAGGGGCGTTTGGGTGTCAAAGACCGGAGAGAAAAGGCACCGCAGAGGTTGTGTGGATTTACAGCTTTGTTATTATCCTCCTATCCACCCCTCTCTATACTCTCTTTCTCTTTCCATTTGTCACTATCGCTGCGTGAAAAACCCTAAAGCCAAGTGTTGGGGTGATATATTATGGATGAGTGCCGGTCCAATATGCTAACCATGGTGGTGACCGTGATGAGGGGCAGAAAATTAAACTGCAATTCCAACCGATGGCGTAAAGTGAAATGTAAAAAAAACTAAAAACAATGAAGCCCTGGGATACCCCACAAAGGAATAGTATAAAAAAAATACTTTGGACCGATACAGTATCAGATGTCATATTAGTACGTTAATGACGTTTCTCCAGAAAAAATGAAAAACGGGAAATTATTAAGAACTTTTAACCACAGAAAAAAAAAACACACTGAAATACACAGCCCGGCTTACTTTCTGGTTCAGTCTGTGGTTTTCCTGGTTGATTTTTGCCAGTTTTGTCACAGTGTCCTGACTGGCGGCTCCTCTGAGCTCCTCCACAGTCTTCAGCAGGGTCTGGTTGTCTTTCTCCAGCTTCAACAGACGGCTGGAGGTCAGCTCATTCACCTCCTCACCCAGAGACTTCTGAGGGGCTGAGCCAATGACAGCACGAACATGTGCATTATACATCAACAATTTCACAAATACGAATAAATTAAATCAATGTTTGGTCTCGATTTTTGGTGTCAAAACCACAGTCCATTAAAAAAGAAATAAATACAAGGCCCCTGGGACCAACTTCAGAGGTCTTAAAGCTTTTAAAGTGCCATTTTAACAAACACACAACACAAAGTCTTTATCCAGATCCCTGGCTAGTTAAACCTCTTAACAGCTTTTATAATCCAAACGCACAGATTACCCTCCAAGAGCCACTGAATAGTAATTACAGGTCTTAATCAAGTGGAAGGAAAACCCAGTGGAGGCCGGCAAATGCAGAAGGGCCATGGGGATGACGCCAGGGCAAAGAGCCAATGAGCAAAGCCTTCAAGCTGGTCAAATCAGGTGACTGTCAGCTGCATGATACTTGGCTTCATCTTCTTCTTACCGTCAGTCAGTTCTGGTGTCTTGGATAGTTGCTCCAGTTCCCAGCCCAGATGCACGGACTCGTCCATGCTCTGTTTCTGGGCCATCTCAAGCACAAGGTTCTCCTCCATCAGCTCCTCCATACGTTTACGGTCCATGTCCCTCTCCTGGAGATAATAGAGATGGACGGTGTGTTGCGATAAACAAATGCTCAACACTTGACTGCTTGTCTAGCGCCAAGACTCATCACACTGATCTACAAATCATCTCACCATCTCCAGGTCATGGATCTTGGATTTGAGGTGCAGATTCTCTTTCTCCAGGAGGTGCAGTTTGTCAGAGCGGGTCCGGCTCGCATCCAGCTGCTCCTCCAACATGCTCTTAGTCTCCAACAGGACCTGGTTGTCCTCCTTCAACTCCTACAGAAACCACCCCATCAATTTACAGTAAAAAAAACACTTTCATCATGAGATTATGCTGCATGGACCTTTTATTTGGGTCACATGTTGCTTGCGTGCTGTTCACAACATGGCCAGTTTGAACTAAAATGATGAAGTCATGTTTATGTTTCAAGCAACAGCTAGTTCCCTGAATGTCAGCAACACGATGCTAAATTATCCCCGGGGTTGTCTTTTACCAAACACCCTCATCGTGGCTTGAGGTAACGCTGTGCGTGGGCAGTTGTGTACCTCGACTCTGGCCTTGTAAAAATCGATGTCGTGAAGCCTCTCCTTGTATCGGCTCAGCTCGCTCTCCAGTTTGTCGACACGGATCGCTTTCTCTCTGAGTGCGTCCAGCTCGTCGCGGTACGCCCGCGCCGATCGAGCGTCCGACACCAACTGGTAGCTCTGCAGGAGTTGACAGTCAAATATGTAGAGCATAAACATGTGGATATGCACATCTCTAGATGAGGAATCACGTGAACAAAGAGGTGAACAGATATACAACCATGAATCAAAAGCTACGGTTGTTTTCACCAGTCAGTGGACTGTAATCTTGTATGACAGACTGTTATTTATTCACAGATAATCTACCAAAGGCTTGTCTGTTACATAAACGGATAAAGAACAGAACAAACTCTACACACTATCAATTACCACAGGCACGCAGACACCTACGCGTCCTCCGTGCCCTGAACGTATCCGCCTTGTTTACAGCATTTAGTTTGTCAGCCTGCTGCCCACTTCAGAATCAAAAGCCGTGCGAGGCTGTTGCGAGACTAAAGATAGCTCTAATAGCCTGTAATGAGCTACGTCACGAGCTAGCTGATTAAAGCCTGGCAGCGCTGCAGACATAAAGTACTAAACAAAGAGGAGGGAGCAGCAGGCGAAGGGGGGATGAAGTCATATGAATGTTTGTGTGCAAGTAGGTGTGCGAGGGATCACCGTGACTAAGTTGCGTTACCTCTTGCTGAAACCTCTTGAGCTCCACTTCCATGTTGTCAAGCTCCTGCCTGGTGTCCAAAAGCTGCTCACTCTTCTCCTCTCTGAAAAAAAAGAGCGCGGGAGGGAGAGCAGTTAAACAAGGAGAGCACGGGAAAAAAGGTTGCAGGATGTAACCTAGAAAGAGGAAAGACAAAAAAGCAAAAAAGGCAAGAAAAAGAGGATGTTTTGTGTCTCTGCTCCTGTGATTAACATTAAACTGTACACTGACAATCACGGACCAAGTTTTCCTCTGCGTGCCAATTCAGAGTATTAACAAGGACATTCCTTTGGGGCTGTTTCCATTTCACAGCTAAATCGTTGAATGGTAGCAGCCTATTGACATACTAACACAGAAAAAACACATTTTACATAACCTGCCAAAAAAGCTTCACCATCTTAACTTTACTGTTAAGTATTTTAGTGTCAGTCGGTAGGCATTTTGATAATAAATTGGGTTGTTTCCGTAAACGATTGCTGTTAATAATGCAATTATGCATTCAAACATAGCATACGCAACATCCCGTTGGGCATAATAGGCCTTTGTTGAAAGACAAAAATATAAAATTCACCCAATAACCCATTCTCTGGTGTAAAAATAGCCTATTGTGTCCGGTGTGTTTGAGCTGTGATGGTCATGACATCATGTCTTTCCTGTGTCCTGCCTTGAATTCAGCGAATAATAAACAGCCTTCTTCATCACACTCAGCATAACACACAGTGACAAACAGTGAGGGGAAAGACAGCGATAATAAAAACTGAAGTAGGTCAGAGTCCTGCGACTACTTCAGGGGTCAAGTCTGGGGAATCCTCGACAACAGAGAAGATCAGAGGAGGAGAGAAGAAAGTTTTACATCCGATTGCGCAAGTGTTGCAAAACATGGAATTAAATGAGTCACTCTTTCACCCTCAATAGTAGGGTCTCACTCGCCTGTATCCATTTATTTAAGTGACAGCGAGTACGGCAGCCTGACATTTGCAGTCTATGTGAGTGTGTGTGTGTGTGTGTGTGTGTGTGTGTGTGTGTGTGTGTGCGTAAATTCTCACGGCTCCTTCCAACCATCGAGGGAGAATGTGTCACACTGCTTTGAAGAAAAACGACTGCATTCCTGAGATGCTCTGTGTGTGTGTGTGTGTGTGTGTGTGTGTGTGTGTGTGTGTGTGTGTGTGTGTGTGTGTGTGTGTGTGTGTGTGTAGGTGTGTAGGTGTGTGTGTGTGTGTGTGCATGAAACTACAACACTGAACATCTGATGGCCTATTTGATTACAGCTCTCTGGAGACTCAGGTTGCATCTCAATAAGCATAAGGCATCCTTCTTTTCTTTCATTTATCTCCTTCCTTACACAGTTCACGTTATTTGGAAAGCATGAGTCGACATGCAGGTCGGATTTTCCTTTACACAGTTCTGTTTTTGTTTCATCAGTTCAGCCCCTCCACCTCCTGCAGCCCCTCCCCCCTCCACAAACACCTGTCAACCTTAGAATGGAAGATTCGCTCTGGGCTCATATTACGGCTGCAGCTGGCTCTGACGCTGATGTTAATGGTTTAACACGAGCTGCATCTGCGCACCCACAGACACAAACACTTTTATGCACTGCTGTCTTTGAAAAGCCAAGAAACAAAGGCAACCTTTTCCAGCCCACTCCATGTCTAACTGGTAGTCTTCCTCATCTTAATATTTCCATAACCCGACAACCCTACATTTGTAATACTTTTGAACTGTTTCTTCACTATAATAGCATGCCAAGGAACAAATATCTCTGACTGTGCTGAGAAACAAAAACAGGTACAATACATACATATTCAAAGCTCGCACGGGACCTTTAGAGGTAAATGAATGGAAGCAGTACGAAATACACTTTTTGCCTGGGCATCAGGTTAACACTCACGCTGAAGAATAGCATCTCCAAATACGACCCTGTGTTTCATACTGTAGCTATAAACTCAGTGTGTGTGTGAGCTTGAACAGGAGGAGGGAAAGCAGCAGCTTTATCTAACATACCACTGAACCATTCATCCCCCCCTGGCTCGAACCTGGTCTCCTTCTGACACACAAACACAACCCTAAACAGTGTACACACAATTCTCCATTTGTATGCAGAGAGACAATATTTGTCGATGTGCATGCAGCCAGACACAAGAAACACTCCTCTGCCTGGGAGAAGAAACTGCATCATGTGAGCAGACTACATCAGCGTGCACTGACTTTAAGCCCTTTTTCCCTGTCTGGCCCATCACAACAACAAGTAACACCATGGCAACCAACAAACAAAATAACTCATTGTCTTGTCGGGTGATGCTCTAAAGCCCTATTTAGGTCTACTGACGAAATCATCATAATGTAGGTCAAGGATGTATAAGAGAGACGTCTACAGTGATGAATCTCAGCACACGAACGAGGAAAGATGCTTTTCAGTGTTCATGTGACCAAGCAGAGGGTGAGCTGCACTCCATTCTGAATTACAACCAATTGTTAAAGAACAATAGAGTCAAATAGACAATGGCATGTGTGTGGGCTGAATGCAAAGGAGACAGAAAGAGATCTCCTGCAAACTACAGGGGCAGAGTGACTCGGCATTCAAATACGATCAAAGGCCTTTTCCAAATCATGAGGATCGCTCGGAGATAAAATGAGGAAGATGACTTGTTTGAATACGTTTTTCAACATGCTAAGGTGATCAACATTCTTCTACACTGGAAGCCACTCAATCATGCAAATGATTCCCTTGAAGTAGGACCGACGCATTATCTGACATGAATTATCCGTCATTGAAATCTAATCCATGATTAGTTTAAATGGGGATTTTAATCTTGAAAACAAAGAAAGACTGAAGTACACAATACCTCAGGTTCTGTCAAAGCACTCTAACAACAGACTTGAGGCCAGCCAGTCTGATAAAAATGTTTGTGTAACATTTAAATACTTCCCCTTGTCAGAAGGCGCTCCCTTTCTACTGGTCTGTGTTGACCATTAAGCTTTTGTCTGGCAAAGGATTATAGCACTTTAAAAAGGAAGCTCTATTATTCATAGGCAGAATTTAAAAGGCAAAACAATTATATAGGTGTGTGTGTGTGTGTGTGTGTGTGTGGTGCAGTATGACATCTTAACAGCCTGGTCTTATGTGAGTAATGGAGATGTAGGGAGGAACTGAACCGCTGGTCTCTATGACTCTGCCTCTCTGCATAGTCACCGTCTTAAAGCATCCTGTTTGAGGCTCGACTGAAGTCATTAAAACTCATACACTCAGTGCGCTCCCGTCAGGAATGTGATGAAGAATCCCATTCTGCTTAAACTATAGCCTTTCCATGACCGAAACATTTTAGAAGTTCCTGATATTGTTGCGTTAGAGGATGTAACCAGTCAGGTCTTCAAACAGATAATAAATAAATAGTAAATAGTTAGGGTCTAATTCCAGCAACTTATCCTTTTGTACGTAGCTCTTGAGTTTGTCTCTGGAGGTATAGTTCCTGTTCTCCTGCAGTTGATCACCTTTGCCCAATCTCAGTATGTTTTTTACATCTAGCTGATGAAAAGCCGTGGCACTCACAGTTCCTGTCGAAGGCGTCTGATCTTGGCCTTGGCATCGGCCAACTCCACAGAGAGGTGCTGGCGGCTTTCGGTCCGCCTCATACTGGGAGAGTCACCGGGAGACTGGGTCGGACAGGGAGTCAGTGGAGACAGCTGCACACAGTCTCTCTCCTGGGTTAACTCCACTATAGTCTGCATGGAAAGAGGGAAAAAAGAATGAACAGGTAGTGAGATTTCTAGCTGTGTAGGTGAGTACAACAGTGCGTTAATGGAAGTCAGTTTTGACTTCTCAAAACCAGACTCAATAAGAGAACATACTACAAATAGTGTTAAAACAGAAATGTAATTTCTCATTTGTATTGAGGGGAACTCAGCATCATTGCTATGTCCTGAAACGGCAGCAGTTAGAAGTAGAAGTCAACAATTGGACAAGCATTGACAACAAAGAGGAGAGTTGATCCATGGATTCACCCAAAGCACCCCGACTACCTACAACTAGAACATAGGCAAGAGGGCAAAAAGTAGACCCAAAGTCCCACACAGCCGATTGTGATCTATTGCCCCAGAAAGGAAATGGGATTTTAATTGAGAGCGGCTGGACTACACAGTGATAATCTGGAGGCTATTAGAGCCCCCGACACACACAAAGATCAGCTATCATCTGCACCCTATGGGTTGGAAACTAATTCAATGACGCATATACTCTAAGTAAAAAGCACACACACACTCTCCAGCCACGAGACAGTTAACAGCTTCAACCCTTCCTTCCTGAGGCTGCTCTTTTGTGGCAATGTAAAAAAAGGGAAAAGTTTCCACATAACCCCGACTAGAAATAGCCCACCGGTTTCACTATCAGAGTTCTGTTCGAACAACTGTAACGAACATCCAGAGAAACCCACCGCACGAAACCTCCCCCCACATACATAGAAAGAGAATATAAAAGCACACAAACACACTCTTTACTAGTTTCCTGCACTGACGTTGCTTTGTTATTATATCAGCACACACACCTCCAGCTGTGTGTCCCTGTCATCCACCAGGCGTTTGAGGTGGAAAGCCAGGTTTCTGGAGAGGCTGTCCAGGTCCTCAGGAGGCATTTCCCCACTTTCCAACCACTGCAGGTCCACCACGTTCTCCTGATTATGAGTCACCTAAAACCACAAACATTCATGACACTTTGTCAGACTTGGCAAACGTTTAAAATGAACTCTTCCACCATTAGCAAAGTGTACATTCGATGAGTGGTAACAAAGCTAAATGAGGTCTGGGAGATGAAATATCTTAATGGTTTTCTATGGAGGAGAAATACCTCTTGGATGTGGGATGCTATGGAAGCTTTGGTGTCAAAGTCCAGAGTCTGGATACACTCGATGTACTCTTCCTTCTTCTCGCACTGTAAACAGAGGTGGGAAGAAGAGAAGAAAGACATTGATAAGGTTACAGTGTGAGGTGGGTCAGGCGCCAACTGGAGGTTAATGGAGCGACATTGCAGATACGTGACAGACACTGATCAGATATATATTTCCAGGAAGTTATATTTATGAACGAAGTCTAGTCTTCAAACATGACTTTATCTTCTGGATCAGACAAAGATCATTTTCCTCTTGTTGGCAGAAGATGAGATAAGAACAAAACTCTTCAATGTAAGCTTGAAGTAGACAGAATATTAAGTCAGAGTAACGCGCATGAATGCAACTCGTGTCTTTTTGCTGAAACAATAGAGCGTGTGAAAGGTCGATGGCCTTGTCTGAATGCAATCAGAGCTGAATAGGGCTTTGCCTCAAGACAGGAAAGCCATTATTTACAAAGCATTAGCTGTACAAGAGAGTTACATCATTTCATCAAAAGGGAGCAAATGGCTGTTATCAAGGAAGGGTGAATCAAACGGAGACTGGCTTTGAAGTTAAGGTCCATACTAGAGCACGATTACTGCCTTCATAACTCCCGAGATGAACCGCACCAGAGTTTGATTAAAACGGACTAAATGTTGGCTTTTGAAAGCGCCCTTTAGTGTCTAGCTGGACTAAACTGGGATCTTACCTGGACAGCGCAGCCTAGTAGCAGCAGCAACAGTTTCTTCACCTCCTCCAGACCTTGCTCTGAAGAAGAAAAAAAAGCACACAAAGACAACAAACCATCAAATCTGTCTCGTTTCTATTTGGTCTCGTCTGACATTCTGTTGAATCAGCTTTTGTGGTTTTGTGAGGAGCAGCCTAACAACCCACAGAGGTGAGTGAACTAATTCTGCTGATAGATGTTTTATTGAGAGCGATCAGAAACATTGCCTCGAGCATGTCACCTCAAAAATGAGAGATCTGGTGATTCATGGAGGGTGTTAACCGACATGATTACATTTGTAAAAGCCTTTCTTTAAAATGAAGTCCTACAAAGTACTTTGTAATAAAACATTGCCTTCAGTTAGAGCTGTAACATTATCTCGGTTGTAGCAGGTGTTTCTTCGACAAATCTTATTCATCTGCCTACTCTTGCACATATTCAAATGTATTTTCCTATAAAATAAACTAATCAAGATTTAGCTGGGAAAAAGCATCCCTACATCTCACATTTACTTGGACAGACCAATTAACCAAATTATTAGTTTGTTTCAATTCCCCCCTAATAAAACCCCCCTCTCTAGAAACAGCACCACAATGTTTCCCACGGTGTGGATCGCTGACAGGATGAACTTCCAGTCCTCTTCCACATGTCAGGACATAGCGTCAGAAACGGCTGAAACCAACAAACAGCTGCTCGCATGCTCAACAGGCCTGAGCTCATCTGAGGGATTTACTCCTGAACAACAGTAAACCAGGTGGTGCCTGTGTGTGTTACACGGACTGAGAGGTATACATGCAAGTTGTGAATCTATATTGATACCAGGACTATGAGTTTCCCCTTTTAGAGCACTGCATGCGTACGTGTGTGTGTGTGATAAGCTAGCTCATCGTGTGGCCCAGGGGGTAGTGAGTGCGAACACTGTCCGGCTCGAATAATAATAAATCCAGATTAGTGACCGCATGGTTTTTGTCGAGGGTGGTCTGTTTGCCGCTCAGTTGAATGGGCCAATCATCAGCTAAATGGCAGGCATACAGGAAGACAAGTATTATCTGCGAGTTTACAACTCGTGAGACTTTCCAAATGAATTTAAATTAAAATCTAAACGGATGAATAAAGCTACTTCTCAACATTATCGCAATTTAGAGAGCGGCAAGTAGACAAGCAAGCAGTTCCTTTGGGAAAGCACAGAATCCCAAAACAGAGAATCTATCCTTCAACTTTACAGAATCCTCCTGACCACCAAGTAAATCTCCATCCTCTCATTCTTCTTGACTCAATAGAGACACACAAGTCAATGCGTTATTGAGCAATCTAGACCTCGACGCGGTCTCGAAGTTGCACGTGAAATGATCATCTTTTAAATGCGAGACCGACATTATACTCATGAGGATTAATCCTTGATCAAAGGCGCAAGCCAGCAGTTTAAAAAGGACAAACTATCACTGATAAGAGAAAGAAAGCTGCTGCGCTGCTCTCTAGAAATAAAGGTTGTACTTTGTGCTACGTCACAGCGGGTTGTTTTGCATTACAGCTGGTGGAAAACTAAAGCTTTGCAGCAGCCTTCTTCCCCCTGTAGGTTATTTCACTGTTGATTTGCTCATTAAGGCCGGATAATGTTTGGATGTGTTCATCGTGGAAATTCAGCTGTAATTACATTTGTTCTGTACTGCAGCCAAGTAAAGAAGTTGAATTTAGTTTTTCTATGTCCAAGGGGAATTTTCCAGCTTTGGGTAGAACATTACAGCTAAATATATTACAAATGTACTAGTCTGTACCACCTCCCACATCTTTCAGGCGTCAGGGATGTGTCATTCGTCATTCTTTACACAACTATGTTGTGTGTACAACCGAGTGCAACACTATGAATGGCTGAATCTAAAACTATTATCCCCATTTCTAAAAAATGATTCTGTTTCATTCCTCTCTCTCCGACAGCAGATTTTTAAACCCACCTTTACTAGGAAAAGGTGTTTGTGGTCGTTACAAACAGCCGTACTCAAACTAGCTATTTTCCAGCTCACCTGAGCCTTAAAATGATGTCACTCCTGCTGCAGCCATAACTAACTTGATTAAATAACTGCAACTGCGGAGGACTGATTGTACCAAGTAGCACCCAGACATAAATGACACGGCTTGTGTTAACTGGGACACCGATGGAAAAGCTCAAATGAAGACTCGAGTTCCTTGCCTCATTTCCATTCCTGCTATTATGGTAGTGTGCTATCAGTCAAGAGGATGTCACCGTTTTATGCTGAGTCAGTACTAGAAAACCCGTAATCAGCACCTGCATTCGGGATAAGAGAAGAAATATTCGGCGTTTGAAGAGAATAAGAGCAAATTTGGGCCTGGAAGGATGACGATAGATAAAACTTAATTCTCAAAGCTGCAGGGCTTAACGGTGCACTATTAGAGCTGTAGGAACCCATTCTGCTCGGGGAATGGATTTAGCTCAGCAAATCTACTGAAGCAACATAGGAACGATAAGGACCCTCATAGGATAAATAATGTATACAGCTAGAGAGGGGGAACAGGAGGGAGAAATGGTAAGAGTGAGAGATGAAAGGAAAGGAGACAAAAGAGGGAAAGAACCACAGCGCACAAGCAACACAAACACATGGGAGGGATGTAGAACTGGAGACACCCAGAGAGAGAAAGAGAGCGGGAGGGAGGCAAAGAGGCAAGGTTGAAAACAGAAAAGAGAAATCTCCCGCTAGCAGCAGCAGCAAGGAGGGTTCAAGGAGGCGCTGCCATCTCTCTGCTAGCCTCCTCTTTTCTCCCTCCCTCTCTTCATCCATCCATTTATTCTCTGCAAGACGCACCCTTCCTTCCTTCCTTCCTTCCTTCCTTCAACATTGTTACAAATCATCTGCGCCTCCCGAGTGTTTGCATTCACTCATCTCGGCTTCCTTTTTTCGCCTCCTCTCCTTCCTCCCTGCTTTATCCTCCGAGCAGGAGACAAGAGGTCAGACGGACAGTGACTAACCCTTCTTCCTGCAACGCCATTGTTAATCTGTGTGCGAGGATGTGAGTGAATAAGAGGAAGAAAGAAGTGTGGCTGCCTACATGCGCAATCAATTGCTACAAGCCTCTCTTCTGCCATGATGAATAGAGTCATTCAGGACCCGATGACTTGCAGTTCAGTGGTGAAACTGGTACAAGCAATCCGATATTGCTTTGACAGCCTGCCAGAGTATATTCAGCCCATCTCACTGGAGCAGTGGATGGAGTTGGCTGAACCGTATTTTCAGATTATTTCAGGGGCACATGCATTTTATGAGACAAGATCGAGTGTCACGTGACATAAGAAACAATGTCCGAACAACCCGGTCTGCTTTTACACAAGAAGCACTGACCCTGCTCATCATAAAGAAGCAAATGATGAAATACAAAAATGCGTATTGGTCAAATTGGCATTTTCTTCTGTTTAGCCATCCTCGTAGCTTTTAACGCCAACCCAGCACTTACATCTTCTCAGTCGTACACACACAAAAACAATTCAGTCTATTCTATGGAGACACCACAACACTGTGGAAACAGACTGCTGAAACACCAAACATTCGCCTACACACATGGAGCACTGTTTGGTCCAGAAAAAAATTAATCAGGCCTATTTCTGCTAGAAAAGTTACTCCTTTGCGCACACACACACACACACACATAACCTTCAAGCCCCTCGGTTAATGCTTTCTGTCAGCTGTCAGCAGCTGCCTTTCCTGTTGTTGCTACTGTTAAAAAAGAGGTTCTGCTCAATGGGAGGAGCTTTCAGCTACAACCATGTTTTTGATCCATCCACATGTTTGGCCATATTTACGGAGGGAGGATATGATGGTTTTGTAGTCAATCACTGCAGACTGAATTCATGAAATATCGAGAACATAAATGACTGCAAGTGACGCAGCTACAGACCAGCATCGGACATTTTGGGGTGACAGAGTAACCAAATATATTTTGAGGGGAAACACTTAAGTTTTCATAAGATCAGTCCAGATCACTGCTGAAAATGCACAGGCTTTAAGATAGACTAAACAAAGGAGGCACTGTGTGTGTGTGTGTGTGTGTGTGTGTGTGTGTGTGTGTGTGTGTGTGTGTGTGTGTGTGTGTGTGTGCGTGTGTCTCTCCATGCAAGCATATGTGGTAAACACAACATGCATGCACAAGGTTAGTGTGCGTCTGCGCATCTCACTGTGCATGCATACAAGGCAGACTAAGGTAAATCAGAGCCTGGGGGTACTACAGTGCATTCCCACTGTTCACAGGTTTTAAACACACCCCTCCCCCACCCACGCACTGAACACAAGTGCACGCACTCACACAGATGCAGAGTCGTCCCCTGCCCCCTCATGAGAGCATAATAAAAGCCACATGGCCAATGACTTTCAGCTGGCAGACGTTGAGCCAGAGAGCCACCGCTGGTCTGACTGACTGACTGATTATCTGACAAGCTAGAGGGTAAAGGGCAAAAGAAACCCGGAGGAATGCAGTCCAACGCTTTCTGTCTGCTCCGGTCCACTTGCTCGGAGCTGCCCTCCGGAGATGTACACAAAGGCTGTGAAGCTGTGTGTGGACACACTTTCCCAAAAAGTAAAAATCCAATGAATGTAGTAGTTTTAGCTCTGGGAGCATTTTTTCCATCACACAGTCATGGTCTTCAACACAATCCTTTTATTTCCACACCCCGCACAGCAGGATCTAAAAGGATGGCCTGCTACTGGTCATCTTATCTCATCTCTTAGCTCACAGGCTTCATCGGGCTCACGTTGGGATATCAAGTCGCAGTTGGGGCTGCAGAGGTCAAGCTGCTCAAACGTGTTTGCATGAAACACAAACACTCGACACTGCGCTACTGTTGCGTCAAGGCTGCTCAGGCACATCAAATGTCTGTGGTCAGTGTAGGTCAGAGCTTTTACTGCAAAATGGTGAAATTAATTGAACACCTCAGGTGATAGAAGTACACAGAGTTAGCCTGCCTTCTTGTATCTGTCTTCTTCGAGCTTCATTAAGAGACTAGTGTTAGTGTGTCCATGAAACCAACCCATTCATCTGTCCATTTCCCATCACCTCAACAACACAATCAGCACTGTTCACCAAGTTCCGTGAAGTCTCTCCTAATTCTGCCATCAAGTCATTTATTTAATGAGCGTGGGTTATGAATGGCAGTCCAATAGACGGCTCATTATCGGGTTAATGGAGAAACAAAGAAAGTAAGTGGCTGGAAAATGAAATCGACATCCAGAGAGAAAGTCACTTGAATCCTCAAAGCAATGGATAATTAAAAGAAGACTGTTGTTGCTGATGTCTTATTGGAATGCATGTGTGCTCCTTGTGATCTGTACACATGCTTGCTGCTCAAGTGATTCAACTAGAGGAACGTCTTGAAGCAGATGTGAATATTTTTTCTGTTTTGATTATGTTTAGAGGCCAAGAGACACTTACCAGACAGAGGGTTGCGGCCCAGAACCAGCACGTTTGGTAAAGGCATCATCACCAGCTGCTGGAGGGTCTCCTGTTACACAAAGAAATAAAAAAGGAAGTCAGGAAGAGAGATCAATGTTTAGCATTTAAAAAGAATTCCAGATATGATAATGCGGAGATACAATTTGCACGGCCCTAACCTAGCTCAAACAACTTGATCTAATTATTCTTATTAACATAAGGAGTTTTTAAGAGTTTCATTTTGTCACAAGGAGTGTGCTTGAATCTTCCATTGACACTTACGGTGTCAATGGAAGATTCAAGTATATCTTTTTTTTCTAATCTTTACCTTAAATGAATGAGCATTGACGAGCCCCTAACATAATATTTACAACCATATATTACCATATGCATGTATATACTATACAGCAAAACTAAATCTTAATATAAATTGCAAACTCCTTGGTGATGGTTTTAAGAATGTTAAATGTGCACTCTCTCTCTTCCAAGGTTTTCTTCAACACCATGTTTCAGTTCCTCTTTTCTCCCATAAAAATGTGTTTGTACATAATGTGCATGTTGTTTGAAGAACCTAAATGTGCGCCTGGTTCCTCATGTCAAGGCAAATGTATTCAGCACAGTTGCAAACACAACTTCAGATCTATCCTCCTTATCGGGAGCTTGCAGCAGAGGCGACTGTCCCCCGTGGTCGTCTGAACCTTTGTTGGCTGCTTGATTTGACGCAGACAGAAAACCACTGGTATATAGGGGAAGATGTGAAGAATGTGGGGGGGGGGGCAGATTTCCAGTACATCACTCACATCTGGTTTCAAGCAGATAGCACAGAGTGACAAATAAAAAAGGAACTGCTACAAGATGTTGCGTATCATACTGTACTGTGCAAGTCTTAGTTGCATATTTTTGCACATCCCCGTGTTGATGACTGTTGGTTCAGGGTTTGCAGTTAACTCATGAAGTGGGATCCATGAAATGTGTGGTGAAAGAAGAAACAGTCATTACCACGTTTTCATTTGATCAAAATGGTGAATGAATGTATTCTTACATAAAAAAACGAATCGTCTTCAGAAGCAGCTTCTGTGAGGTGAAGATCTAAGTTTGGGCTGCACTAATCGTCAGTCACAGTTATTGAATTAGGAGCATGGTTGTCACGTTTTCTCTGTCATGGTGATATCAGCACTGACCCCATTTGCCCCGTCCGTACATCTCTCTGTTTACACTGGGGTATAGGTCATGCAGGGTCACTGACAAAAAAACTAAAAAAGCCAAGCCATTTTCAAACCAACGGAACAGAAATGAGACTATTCCCTTTTCAGGTTTGTGATTAAGATATTATAAAGTGAATTACCGGTATGTTGGTCTTGTAAATCGACTCGGCCTTTAAATTGACAACAAATACAGTGGTGCCAAAAACACAGTAAATAATTCATCAAATCCGATGTTATATGGTGACCCTGACTCTAATGATGAGTCATACTGTGTCAGGCTGTTCCAGTCAGGAGCGGTCTTTTTGTCCGATGACTGAGACAGATTGACTCAACAAGCGTCAGACAGAATAATCAGCGGCGCTCGGACGGCCACAGTTGGTGTCTCACAGAACAGCATTTGGTGTGCCTGGAAGCCAATCCACCGTGTAGAACTCATGACAGCCGCTTTGGGCAGAATCCAGCCAAGACTATAAAAACGGCAAAGAAACCTAAATCTGCTTCATCGAAAGGAAAGTGTGGAGCCTGGAGTCACCCTCATATCTAAAGTTGTTCTCCCTAGTTGTGTTTTAAATCAATCTTCAGAGAGACAGAGAATTGACACCAGCAGATTGAACATCTTGCTCTTGTGCAAACTGCCAACAGTACTTTCAGCTTTGCAGAGAATGATGAGTCACCACAAAGAAGAAACACAATCACCCCCACACACACTCCTTCTCCACAACCACCTGTCCCACTACTGACCACTGCTTTCCATCAACACATGCTCACACCTCTCCCCCCCCCCCCCCCCTTCAATGGCAGCATGTGTTTGCTGTGCAAGCGCGACATCTCTGGCCAGGCTTTTATTTTTCCCTGTCATATTTTTTCAAAAAATGTTCACACTCACTTTATCACAACAAGTTCCCGCTGCTAAGAAGTAAAGAATTGATCTTTCACTGAACACAAAGACAAGGCGAAAACGACATGAAGGGCTTTAGTGCGGGTATCGGTTAAAGAGTTTACAATGGAATGACCTGTACTGTGCTGAGTCATGAGCTTATTGCAACACTCTGCCTTTTCAAAACCACTTTTCCTCCCTTTCCTTCCATTGAACCGTTCTTACAGTCCGTGTTCCTGTGATATGCCCGGGAGTTAGCTTAGAGCTGTCTGAAAAAAAAACGTTAAAAAAAAAAACCAGCTTCTAATGTTTTTTCCTCTCATTTTTTGTCTTTGTTCGGTATCTGACTTTAGAACAGTAAACACACAGATTGTAGCACTATAGGAATAATGCAGACTAGATTATTTATAGACGTTCAGAGTGCGAACACCACTGTGTCTTTCCTGCAGCGCACGGTGCAGCACAATGTCTATATTTTATGCCGTATGGAGAGGAATATTAAATCACTAGTTACAAACTATAATGCTCCGACTGCTTAAGGAGCTGGAGATATAAGGAAATAACGCTTGCTTTGGTTTTATTGGTCACCACTTTGTTTTGGTGGCACTATATTGATGCAATGGAAGGATGGATGGACACACTACTAATACAACACCGTAAGTATTTTGCCAGTTAAATAGTGCATGTACATAAAGGGCTGTGTTTTTGAAAGATGGTGGGTTATAATAACATGCTTTGAGGATTAGCTGCAGGCTAATGAAGCTAGACTACAGTAGACTAATATGCCTCTTGGATTAGCTGGCGAAGGCTTAGCTCTCATACATAAAACATGATGGACACTGCAGGAGGGAGACCAGCCACCACACTGATCATGTCACAGTGATGAGCGACAAACACCGACAGGCATGCAAGCGCACGCACACACTCTCTCTCACTCGGCTTTCAAACAGAAAGCCTGACTGTGGCAGCAGAAACGTCCTTCGCTCAGTCACTATGTCACTATCTAACCATATCCAATGCACACATGGGGAAGAGTCACTCATTTATATATAAAAAAAAAAAAAAGACATTTACATAGTGAGGAGGAGAGAGTGATGATGGAGAATAAATGAGAAATGGAGAGTGGGAAGATGAAGACTGAGAGAAAGAGAGAGATGCAGCTTTGATTCCAACACTTCTCACTCCAGGCACGCAACGCTGAGCTGCCTCCTCTTCTCACCACCCCCCCCCCCCCCCCCCCATCCCCCCTACCCCGACTCTATATTGCTGTATTATTGATTCCAGCAGGATTCACAGCTCCTCTTCCATCCCACGGAGACATTTAGCCGGGCTGATAGAATGAGGCGTTGGTTAAAAGGAGAGCTTGGTGAACACAATGGGATTCGCTCATTCAATATGTTTTGTAAGAAAAGAGATGTGGTATTGGGCACGTGCCTTTATGTCCATGTGAGCAGCTCAATACAGTCTTCAAATTAGCTCTGCAGGTCTGTTAAACTCACATACCATCACAAAAATATTGATCTGCCTCATCCTCCCAGGGCTGTTCCAACATTTCCTCTGGAAATGAAATCCCCGACATCCTCAATTCAAACTTAGAAAAATATATACTGAAGAATATGTTTTTTAAAGAGCATTATGAGGCAGAGATACAAAAACCTAAATGATTTGGAGGTCTGCATCCTGCTCTATTGTCTTAAGCTAGCTGTGGGCTGAATGGAGGTCTGCTGACAATTGAGATAATATTCTGCTGATCCATCAGTTTGGTAGATGACGGGGACACACACACACACACACTAAAATAAATCGTGCATGTGCTCTTACAGTAGGAAGGTGTGTAAGTTTGTGTTAAAGTGGTGACAAGATTACAAGGCTGATGTGTTTCTGTCACACAGGAGCCCTGTCTGTTAAACTAGCCCTCCCCAACACACACACACACACACACACACACACACACACACACACACACACACACACACACACACACACACACACACACACACACACACACACCTCCCTACAACTCCTTCACATCCATCCACCCAAGCACAACTTCCGCAGTGGCACAGATTTAATAGGGGACTAATTGTACTGCCAGTGTGTGTGCGCGCGTGTGTGTGTATGTGTGTGCGTGCAAATGATGCCTGAACCCTGAATCACACCCATTCTGCAGACATGGAGTGTTACCATAGAAACGAGGGGATGGGTTTATTCTCCCCATGCTAGTGAGTCTGACACACATGTACAAACATGCACACACACTCTCTCCCCTGGGTAAGGCACTGCGGACTTCCCTCCTGCTGAAAAACTGCAGCGATTATGAACTTGAAAAGGTTATTACCACCAACAATAGGAAGGAGTGTTCTTCCTCTTTCTCTCACATCTAACAAACACACACACACACACACACACACACACACACACAGAGAAACAACTAAACACCTGATATCACTCTACAGGCCCATGAACCGAATCACTGCAAGGGAAGCTTGTCCTGCTGTTCAGCACTATAAAAGACCCATAAGAACACAAAGGGGGATTTGCGCACTGCGGTTCAATATCCCTCCAGTCGCCTATTCAGACAGACTAAAGGCTTCCTTCTGATACTCTTTATTTTATCTGAGGAAAACAAAAATGATCTTAGTGGTGGTCGTCTATGGATGTGAGCTGGACGTTTTAATCAACAAGGGAAACTCATAATGTGTACAAAGCTACTACTTTGGATTTCTTTCAATCTAGAGTTTGTAATAATGTGTGCAAATAAGGTTAGAACCATTTTCTTTAAAAGAGAAGCCTGAATGACAATGTCAAACATCCTCAAATGTTTTACTTTGCCCTGCAGAAAGACAGAAGTGCTCTGAACTCAAAAAACTGAATAATGGAGAATTAAGAATGACCCTGTAAAAGTAATGATATTAGTCATCACGCAGTTCCTGGCTATGTGCAAATGTGATGAATAAAGAAGTGAAATAAAGCTAATTGTTGAACTACTAATGAATTAAATGTGACCTGACAACAGTTGCTCTTGGCTCAACAGTGGACTCCAGTGAAAAGGACAGCAGCCGGGGTCTCCTGTGGGCCAGATGGACGGATCATCTCTTACACGAGGAGGAGGAGAGAACGAGCCATTAGTACCCGGTTCCTTTTGTTCTCCGCTGTTATCTATCGGCTAGAGTGCTTTTTACAACAAACCCCTGAGGCTGAACGAGTGGACGGGTTGATCCTGCTGCTCGTCTCAAAAGGTGGAGGCAGGTGGGCTGGGGAAGCCCAACCCCTCCACCCTCTCCAAAACATTCAGACTACTTCAATTTTTTTGAATTCTAAGGCTGGATGTATTCTATTTTTTGGACATGCTCTTGTTCAGTGATGGAAAACAAGAACACAGCTTCCAGCTTCCCCTTAATAAAGCAACTCTGCTAGTGCCTAAAAAAAAAAAAAACCCCGCTTTCAGCATATGGGAACCTACTCTACATCATAACTGCTGCAAAGTCCCCTTCACATGTTCTCTAGCTCACTCGGCACATGGACGGACAGACTAGGTGCTTGCAGAAATGTACGCACACGCCGTGTTATTTTGGTAAGCCAACATTGGGTTCCCCCGCGAGGCTGTGGTTATATGATGTGACTGGTGAGTGGTTCTGGCTGTAAACGGGAACGCCACTCGACATGAAGGCCTTGAAAGCTCAAAAACAGTGAGGATGTCTGTGTACAAATATGTCTCAGAAGAAGTGAGTGTTTGTCTGCAGTAAGCGGCCAACAAGACCGCCGACTGCAATAAATTACATTTAATAACAAGAATACTTCCCTTGTTTTAAAATTGGAAAAGTACTCGCAGGGCTCGACAGTATGCGTTGCCAGGTTGCCTTTGGGCTCCATGTTGAGAAATTGGCAACACATTTTTGGACTTTGGTTGCATTCAGTGGCAACCCCGTTTTAACTTGTGAAGATAATGAAGGCAAACAGCAGAACGTGCACCCAAGTCTCTTCAGCTGCATTTGATTTAGCTGTCTCAGCAGAATCAAGACAGATTGGAGGTCATCTCTGAAAGCAGAGATGATGGACAAGCTGATGTTGGCGTCACTTGAAGGACCCACAATCCACCACTTCAATGCTGAAGGGCCAATAGATCTGTGGTGGGAAACGGCACAAAGATTTAGAAAACTAAAATAAGAAAGCGAGACAACGGCCGAACAAGAGGCCAGTGACTTGCTGAAATGGAGAACAGCGCTGCAAAATGAAGCATATGGCTAAAGAATAGTCAGAAATGTGTTTACATTCGTCGTCATTTTCTTAAGTGATCCAGCATTTTTTCTTATTTAGCTGCCAAACTTTACAAATACTTAATCCAAGCACCTGTACGGTTTTAGGAACAGAACCAAACACAACGGGTTCAAAGCTTTAACTTCATTTATAATATTTATTCAAGGTTTACTTCAGAACTATACTCCCTAACTCTACTCCTTTAAGAAATGTCTGACAGCCAGTGTGATTGTTCAAAAACCTAGCTAGCTAGCTAGCTAGCTGCTACGCCATGGTCAACAGGACATTCAGACGAGCTAGCGTGCGAGTCTGCATGACAACACACATTGACCTGCAGCGACAGGCATATGCCCGAATAAACCGATTTGCCCATGAGTGATGCTGAGAGGAGCAGCAAGACAAGAAGTCAATAGGGAATTCCAGACAAACAAAACAAACCGATATTAAAACATATTTACATATTTGTTTGTTTTGACTGGGTTCAGGTTGAAGGCAATACAAATAACTGCTGGCTTGAGCCAAAAGCTGTAATAACAAGGATGAAAAAAGAATGTTCTTTTTTTATATTGAGTCAAAACCAAACAACCACACAGAATGTTGCAGCAGATTTTGTGTGTGTGTGTGTGTGCACGTAAACGAGGGTAAAAGAGTGTACTTTGTGTGGCTGTGTTTCAGCTTCACTCTGGCCCAGCAACAGAGCATCTTTGTGAGGCTTTCGTGAAGAAGGAAAAAACCCAAACCAGGCAACAGTCGAGTACGCTGGATTCGTCTTCACCTTAAGAAATACTTAACTGACTTATACGTTCTCAGGCTGGTTTCAACTTGGCCTACGAATGATAACTCATGAAACACATCAAGAGGGCCAGATAACTTACCCTTTATTACCTATTTTGAGAGCCTTGCCAAAGAACCTTGCAACGCCTCGGGGCCCGGCCCGCTCAGCATGAATGGTGCCCTCTGTCACTCTTTAAACCGTCAAAACAGAGCTCCCGGCCTTACGTTTACGCCACCCCCCAAACCAAAGCAGTGGCATGTAGAGGACAGAACTGCGCTTATTTCCAAAAGTAACGTCTTTAGATGGGAGCAGAGAAAGATGTTGCTTTTAACTTCCCAACAGGGCTCAATAGACTGCAATAAAACTAATCAAGATTACATAACATTCAAGGGAGCTTGAATATTCTTATAAAACAAAAATGTAAAGCACCCACATTTTTCCAACTGGAAAAAGGTTTTGCCATCCCACCAATTTGAATGCGTAGTTTTGACATTGAATGGCACCAGATGCTCTCCGAGCCTGGTTTTCATAAACCAGGACAAAGGGATTCACTAAGCAAGCTTTGAGAGAAGAGAGTAAAAGAGAGTAAAAAAGGACTTTAGTTCAGCTGGCTGAAGCTCCGTATTACACCCCGCTTAAGAATGCCAAACCAAGGCCACAAAATGAAAAAGGAGGCCTAGTATATTTGGACTGACCACCAGAAAAATGAAACCTTCGGTTGACTCTGCTGTACAGAAATGACCAAGCATCCGGAAAAGTTAATATCCCACTCAGGAAACGGAAATACGATAATTGCTAACATGCACATTTACCCTCACTTACAGTTAGGAAATATCTTACTACAATCAACATGGCTGCTAATGTGCAACATTAAAAATGCATGGTACTTTCATTAAGACAAGCACACACATGCTTACAGCTGTTCAGCATTAATCTGTTCACCAGATTCTGAAGCCTGTCTAGACATTGACCTCCTCCTACACAATCTACTGCACCAGAAACACAACACAGACTTTGATCGCAGACACACACTCTAGCTCAGCCCCAGAGAGCTATGAAATGAAAACCATTATTATTGAAATTCTTGTCTTGCGTCAATTCACATTTCACAACCTCTGCACAAAGTCTATCTTCATGGGATTCCCATGTGGAAAACGACACACGCACACACAAACACTGCTAGGATTACATCTCAGAAGTCAAGGGGCAGGGAGAAGGAGTGAGAAAATAGTGAAGGTAAAGGGGGGAGGACAGGGACAAAGGGAAGTCCCAGAAAACTGTCCTCAACAGTCTACCGCCGATGGTTCAGGAAAGTTCATGAATTAGTCATCTCTTGATACCAGCAGAGCCTCAGGGAGGGAAGAAAGAGAGGAAGACTTTATTGAATCGGAGCCCTTGCTGACCCGCCAGACGCTCTAAATGAAATAGAGCTTTTATAAAAGAGACAACATATCTATGGACACCACTTCTAACCGGTAGCCTCCGGGTTAGACAATCGACTTTATGCGAGTGAATTCAGCCACCGTTGACGCATTACTTTCAGGTTTGTCCACTTTTGGTCCATGAAGAAAACACATAATGACCATTTGCTCTGTTGACTTACAGCGATATCCTTACCTAGAGTGGTTTCTAACCGATTCTGGGACAATCTAATTAAAAAGGGTCTCAAGCGAGATCAATTTATTGAATGAGAGGAAGCAACCAACCATACAAGGCTTCCACTCACTCCATGTCCTCTGTCAAAGTGCTGAGTAGTACAATAAACTGAGAACCTGCCAAGTCCATTAGCCTAGGACCTGAGTAGTCCCGTCTTCGTCCATATGGTTCTGGAAATCGTAACCGACAGAACAACCACAGGAAAAGGAGACTACTACAAACCATACATCAAAGACAATTTTCCTCCTCATTACCCCCAAGAACTGGCTCCTTTTGATTCTAAAGCAGAAACTGTGTGTGAGTGGGTACAGCGTTTCCCACAGGATTTTGAGAGACTGTGGTGGGTGGACCTCAGAACCTCTGGGGGGGGGTGTCCTGGGGCACGCTAACCTGAAAGGAAATCTTTTAAAACCAAATGCATGAATCTGCTGCACTTTGACGGCAAGATTAAGATTCTATAAAGAACGTTGTACTCTTGTGAAAGATGTTGGTCTCTGGCAGCGGTGGTGTACTCAAGTAGTGTACTTAAGTGCAATTTTGAGGTACTTTACTTGGGCGTTTCCATTTCATGTAACCTTATATTTCCCCACACAAATGAGTGCACTTCTGCTACATACTCCTCATGGTTGTCTCTCGTCGACGGACCAGACAACAATTAGAGGAAGGACCGGCTGTACTCGTACTCCTACTTCGTGTTCTTGCATTTTTAAGCCGTCTTCTGAGCATTAATAATCTGAGTCAGTCTCTTTACTCTGATTAAATACACACTATCCAGCCTCTTGACACTTTTAGTTGATTAGCAGCTGCAACGATCGCAGCAGTAAAATAAGAACAAATTAATGTCTACTACTTGTAAATCAAAGAGAGGGAGTTAAAAAGGAACTGCACAAAATAACTGAGAAAACTCGAGGAGCAAACAATCAAGAGGGTCTCATGACTTTCTCTGTCATCCAACCTCAAACTCTTAGGCGTGAAACACTGATATCCCCATGTGAACAAGCCACTGATTATTTTTCTAAGAACCACATTGTGATACAGTCTGACTTTAGTCAAAATTACGGTGTAAATATCAATTCCGTGGGTTGTTAAGGCCCTGAACGGCCATAAAGGGGGCAGAAAAACACACAGCAAGGAGGGCATTAGTCATCTGTGTCGGGAATACTTAGCCCGTAGGTGGTCTATGTGAGGCAGAGCCTGCAGACACAAGTGGCTGAACAATAGTGTGACCAGGAGGTCAACAGAGCGATGCAGCAACAAACGGAGAAGATTAATGAAACACCACAGACGAACAAGTGTTTCCTTGTTGCCTTACAATGTCCTCCAAAGCAAAAACAACTCTGAATAGAATGGGTTAAATGCCCTCAAAACATGCAAACACTGCACTTCTTGCCCTGCATTTAGATCTCCAAAACAGCACCCGTTTACTCACAAATGCTAAGTTGAGATATCGGGCCGATACCGACTCAAATAGTTGGATCGGGTATCCTGACAATGGGCCGATCTGGTGTTGGATACCATCATTTTAATAAATAACAATTCAGCACATTTATATCCATGTATTTGTTTGTTACATTTTGCTTTACAAAGTAAGGGAAACCATGTTTAATCACGCCTGATGCCTGATACATAAATGAATAAGCTGAATGCCTCACTGAGTGGAAGTGACGGAGATCATTCTTTCTGGTATCTGACCGGTATCGACAGTTACCCAAAGCTGTATCGGGACTGAAAAAGTCACATCAGGAATATATACTCCTTAACGAACCCATTTTTCACAAAGAGATGAGAATCCTCACTTTGAATTGAACAATTTGGCCAAATGGACAGAAGCCGACTCAACTTTTAGATAAAACAATGATTTGATTCAGTAAAACTTAAAAAAGGAATAAAAAAAAAATATATATGAAACTAAAGGTAAATAGATTTTGCAATGTTTTTACAAAGTTTACAATGTACACATTCTGTCATTGGCAAAAAAATTATTATTTCATATTTTCAGTAATAGTTTCCTTTTTGACAGAAAAGGTGGGAAGTATTACAGTAAAATGCTGGATTCAGGATGAAAATGTGAGTACCTCCTGTCGGTAAGTGAGTCACGAAGATGCTCTTTATGTCTTCAACCCTTCCCGTCATCTCATCATCCACCGACCCGGCTGGTCACTACTTAACTCCTGCAGCTACTAACACCGATAATAACACTGCTGTCCATTAGAGGCGGCCTAGTGGGGCTTTTGTCGGCTTATAACGTCAACGTCTACACAATAGGCTGATTGTTTAAATAAGACGGTGAGTGATGAACAGGATGTTTAAGACCAGGCAGACTAGACCTAACAAAGCAATTATCCAGCCACTGACACTCTTCACTTGACTTCTGGGGCTAAATGTAAGAAGGAACTTCAGACACAGAAACAGCAGATTAAAGAACTATCTAAACACATCAAAACAACAAGAACTATTTAGTCTTATTTAGTACCATCAATTTACAACAAAAAAAATAATTACAATGAACCAAAAGTGGGCCTTAATATACACACTGTCTCCATTTCATCCTGAATAATACTAAATTAGGTGACAAGTAAGTTCCCTGAGGATGTGGGTCACGGTCCGGAGTCTGAGGTGTCTGTCTGCGTGTCTGCTTGGACATAAACATTCCTAAACTTACTGCACTGTCGCAACAGCATGCTGGGTCACGCTCGATTCCTGTTCATGATAAACACGGTGGAAACGCTGTTGCAGCAATTTATTGAATCATATTATCTCTGGATTGTTTCAATCCGCTAAACTCACAGGTTTCACAATTGGATCAACATTTACACACAGTTAAGAACTGACACTGCATTTAAGCAATACTGTGTGACAGAAGATAGAAAAAAAAAAAAAAAGATTGTAACAGCAACTTGACATTTTGTTGTGTACCATGTTTGTTCCGATTTGTGTTGGTAACAGATCATGTGCTACCAAGCCCAGACGGTTTAGCCATTTCCAAGATTTGTAGGGTCCAGTTCGACGATTCAGGCCCTCAGGTCATAGTCAGACCTAGTGTATTGTATCTACATGAATTCATAATTATTCACAGTCTCAGCCGTAGAGAGTGAAATAGATTATAGCTTCGATTACATCGTCAACTTTTTGGCATCTAGCCACTGATATGGTCTGAAAACTCTTTAATCAACCGCTTAGCATGCTATGTGTGCGTACTGCAAAGTTGACTGTGGTTAAGAGATGGTCCAGGATTTGTGTCTATAGACATTTCCCCCCCGACTACTTGTATATCAATGCATTACTCCCTCCTGCATTTACAGCTTTCCACATGTGATCGTATCACCTCAAAAAAGTGTGAGGCTCATTTTCTGATATGTTATCAAGGAGCTCATCTTTCCTCCATCTTTAACTCCCCCTCACATCCTCCACCACTTTCTCTTTAAAGTCTGAATCATTTCCTTTTGGGACATTTTAAGATTAACTGTGGGGGACAGAGTTAACCAACTGTGCGAAGCAGGAAACACAGACAGAACATGAGATAAGACTTCACTACATGTGACTCGGTGTGCTTCTATCACCGTCACATCTCTCTCAATAAAGCTTCTACATCTGTCTTGCAACGCTGTGATAATGCTGCTTTGTGTAGTTTCATTCTCTTTCGAGGACACCTCAGACAAACTGAAGCTGATTTATCAGGTCATGAAATAAAAACAGAAAAGTTTTATAAAATAAAACAGTTCGCAACGTGAACACTGTTCAAGCAAAAAAGAGGAACAGGTGATATCTGACTCTGCAGCTTGTTCAGCAGAGAGAACTCACCTGATAGTAGCCTTTAATCTGCCTGATGAGAATAGAGAGGTTCTGGATGCGCAGCGTGGGGTCATTGTTCACCTTCTTGTTGGTCCTCTGCACCGTGGCCTTAGGATTTCTGTGGGGAGAAAAATGGCAGCGTGTGTCACTATGTTGGTCTATGAGATGGAACCAGTGTGTGTGTGTGTTTGGCTAAAATCATTAGCAGCACAGTGATAATGGACCCTTGTCCAAGTAGGGTCAGTGACACACGCATGTGAAAGAAAGCACAGACACATTCAAAGACCAATTCAAACATCTCTATGCGGCATTTAAATGTTCAGGCTACATTGTCAAAGCTACAACAGACCCTCTGTAGACTGCGCTTCAAACGACTGAGACAGATTTCATTAGCACGGTAAAGGGAGCATGTTTCTGTAATTCTGACCATTTCATCTGTCTGAATCAAAGAGAAGAAGTGTTCTTCTCGGTGCTCGCAGGATACAGAGCCCGTGTCTTTATCTGACTGTGTTGCCCAAGGGACATTAAAAGGAGCATGCACGACGACTGATGCTATCACGGGTGGCAACATGTTTTAGTGAGCCTCGGAGACATTCCACAAACTCACCTCCCCAGTCGCTGTTATCTAACAATCCACACTGCTATTTTGCATATCTATGGTGATTCCTTTAAAATACCAAACCTCATTTCATCTCAAAACCTTGTTAAACCACAGTTACCGGCATGTTAATTGGTGTAACTAGTTGATACAGAGAGGTGAGTTTCTGAGCTATTTGTGTCTGTCTCTTTGGATGCTTAACATGCCATCTGCCAGTCACATGGTCAGTACTCATCAGCAATCCATGCAGCTCATTTTTAATAATTTCTTTCTCGCCGATAGACGACCATCGTTAATCAATCATTAACTGGTAACCGACAACATCAGTGTTTTGCACGCAGGGGTGCTGTGGTTGAAGTGGCTAACAAGCCGCTCAGCAGCAGCAATAACCGATGCACCAGTGTGTTGTTGTGGATACATGCAGCCACTTTCCCAGTCGGCCTCCATCCAATCAATTCGTTTCGCTGCAAGGTTGTCAGCTGTGCGCCTGCCTGGCTTACTCTGTCAGCGTTTCCACCCGTTTATTGTGAGCCTGGCGTAACGTTAGCGAGTCTGGTCGAGAGAACAAGCGTGCGTGAGACGATGAGTATGAAGTTAGCAGTAGCGTTATAGCTGTGAACGTAGCGGTGCAGCGTGTGTACAGTTTGTAGGTGAATAAATGCTGTAAGTCCTCAAGATGTCAAAAGCATCTGTCGTCTACCATGCATCAAGCCCAAGAGGAAAAAGTAGTAAAATCTCCCCCACCCCCCTAAAACAACTACCCTGTAAATAATTCACAAGACATTTGCCTTGGGATTGTCTGGGAAAACAACGCTTCTCGTGTTCGTGATATTTGTAGAGCCTCACACCACCAGTACTGAAGGGCAGCTCTCTTTTTCATGATATGCACTTCAGACTTCAAAGCATAGATCCCATGACCTATATATGAGGGTCAACATGCTCCAAGTAGGGGGGAGGACAGTCCTGGCTGCTTGTGAACACATGCATGCATGCATGCAGTGTGTAACACATATGTAGTCATGCATGTGTGTGTGTGTGTGTGTGTGTGTGTGTGCATGCCTGCATCTGCGCTCTAGCACTCCAGAATAGCACGTCTGTATGGGTGCATGAAGCTCAATCCTGAAAAAACATTAAGACGGCATATACATCAGGATTTTGCTCTGTTTGAAGAGGTCAAAGGTGAAGGATTCTTTATCTTCCTCAAGGACGTTCAGCTCGGTGGATGCTTGGATCGGTGGATGTCACGGGGGACTTCTGGTTGAATGGCTCTTCCTAATGACTTTACCATGCTGCTGCTCTGTTTCTAAGACTGAAGACTGATTAAACATAGATGCATCTCATATGAAACCAAATCCTACAAACCTGTCTTGTACTCAGAAATATAAATATCCCAAGTTCCCAACAATCGTTTTCATAAAATTCACATGTTGATGACAAAGAGACAATGTGCTCATTGGAATATGTATTTAATGCTTGAGTAGCTTAACTCTTAAATAATATTCTCACATAATAATAAGCTAATTGTGCCACACAAAGAACAAGGGCAGAATGTCTTTCCCTTAAGTCAACCGGCTGCAGTGTGGATGTGTTAATTAGTCTTTTGATCAGCCTCCGCCCTGACTGACACACACACACACACACACACACCATCATGCTAATCAGAAGGACACAGGGTTCTTTTTAATACTGGTCTAAATGAACAGTCATGTGACCTCCCCCATCTCCCCCCTCCACACACACGCAGCCCCTTTGGAGGTCCATGGTAGGGGGTCTATTTAACCCGTTAATTAAGGAGCACAGGAGGCTGTAATCTTGTCAGGGCGAGGAGGGCGATGTGGTGAATGAAGTGCTTGCGTGCGTGTCAGAGAAAGAGATTGAAAGATAGAAAAACAGCAAAAAAAAGGGTTGCCCAGTCATATTTTCCTTCACCATCAGAGTCAGCCAAGAACATGGCGGCCACAACATTATAACCGTGACTACTACACACAGTACATCCCTTGTTTTTTTGGGCTCTGATGCCACAAATAGGAGCACGCGACAGGCCGACACCCCCTGTGGATCGGCAGCCGACTAAACACAGGGACTTAGAACGGTAACGGAGGTCAAACATCCCGCTTATTGCCTCCCTCCCTGTTCCTGCTGATACAGTAAACCTAAGGCTTTAAATAGAGAAACACATAAGGTAGGCAGAACGCCAACTAAACAGCCAGCGAGGCAGACAACTAGCGAGCCAGACGGCCAGACGGCCAGACGGCCAGACGGCCAGTCAATAAGCCGGTCCATCGGTGCTGTCGATGGGTACTGCAGCCTTATGTAGAGCCTAGGGCCACTGCGCTTTCTCCTCCCATCTCCTGCCTTTGATTGGCTGGGTAAGTTAGAGAGTAGTGTTAACCTATATATGACAGGCTACATCACAGTCAGCATGGGCAGCCAGGCACGCACACACACACACACACACACACACACACACAAAGTAGGCTAAATGCACACACACAAATAAAAAAATGCAGGCTTCATTTGGCCACGTGTTGGGGATAGAGCTTATGAGCTGTACTGTCCAAACACAGCAGGGGAGTGTGTATTTGGGACCGTGTGTGTGTGTGTGTGAGACACTGACACACACACACACACACACACACACACACATACACACGAAAGAAGAATCAGGGGGGTGAGCAGTTATTAGCAGCCGTGCTAATGTTAGCAGTCCAGTTCAGGGCAATTCTGTGGGTCTGTTTCTGTAACATCGTCATTCAAAATTAAAACTTGTCTGAGAGGAAGATGAGTAGTCATCCACTCACAACAAACTAGAACATGAAATCTAAAATGTCAAACTTACAACATTTTAACCAGTTTACCCTAATACCCCTCAGAACATGCACTTCACTCAAACACTACTAACTAAACAATCAAGAAGTCTCATTAATTAGTTGTTTGGGAAGTTTCCTAGTAGCTGATAATTCACATATTGAATGAGTTTATAGGATTTGGGGTTGAATTTCACGGAATACCTTAACAAATATTGCTATCCCACATCACTCTGTGACATGCACATGGCAGGAGTTGGCTAATTCATGAGAGCAATAAGTGATAAAGCTCTGTAAATCAAATGAGTACTCAGAATACAGCAAGATGACTTGGTTTGAACATTTACACGGCAGTTCCAATAATTGGAATTCAAATCTTGTTACCTGAGTGCATGTTAACACACTGACTGCCTTTCCAAATGGAAGCTTGAGAGTACAGTCGGCACAAACAGGCAACAAGCATAACCAGTACTTTTACGAACGCAATTAATCTCAAACTAGTGAAGAATGAAGCAACGACCTCAGAACATCAGATGTTACGACGGCACCATCCTTCTACTTCCATAGGAGGCGGTAATGCATGTTTAACATACAAAGTAAAAAAATACTGTGCTTGGAAAAAGCATGAACCATCAGTCTGCGATGGGAAGATATTACAAAACATAATTGCAGCCAGATTTGCCAATATTATACATTTTGCTGTGACGCAGAGTCGGACCCTGCATTATAGATGACCGCATCCCAGTTTGCCCCCCAGCCTTTTCCCATGAGAACAGAAGTGTATAAAAATCCCAGTGAGGACCTGACCATTGGTATGTGGCTCTCATCATCACCCTACTTCCTCGTCATGGACCCGTTTCTCTCCTGTCTTTGTCTTTTCTGCTTCCACGGGGCCTCTTCCCATTCCTCGGCTCTGCCGTTGTATCCATAGGGACTGCAGCTAAACTCCTTCCTGCCGAACTGGATGTGATCTGATGCATTGCTTTGTGCTGGACTACAATGAAATGCAATAAAAATGTCTCAAATAACAGGTAAAATTGCTTGTATCATAATGGCTTACGAAGTAAACCAAACAACACGGCCATGCCGCACTGACTTCTCTGCTGAGTTCCTCTTTTTTTAACAGAAGTGTTGTACTTGGTCACTGATTAATTCTACTGTGCTGGTAATTCTCAACGTTAAGCTGCTGTTAATCAACAACTCAACACTTCCTGCAGATGCTTCACAGCAAAAAGTCTTCCAGCGACCAGAAGGGATTTTGCCCCCTGAGCTACTGGTAACATGAAGCAGATGGAGGAAGTGTCGAGTTTGCATTAACAGCAAACGGCAGCAACAGCTAAATTAACTAATTTGGACGAGTATGATTAAATATAAAAGTCTCGGGTTAAATGGTAATATATGACATTACCTGAGAGATGGTGCAGCACAGAAACCCCAACTAATCCTGACAATGCATTGCTTTAAATGCCGATCCCACTAAAACCAGTCAGATTCTGAATTGCTAGGGCTGAGAAACCTGTGCTTAAAATCCTAAAATGGTCCACGTGGGGTTCAACGTGTCCTCGGTTGTGGAGTGCCTCACATTAACACAGCCTTGTTAAAAAGGGCTGTCCTCTCAAGGTCACAGCTGCTGCTGCTTCCTGTCTGACTTGATATACGTCCTCCTGCTAGACCGACACAGCGACGACGGCATGACACGAGCATGATTATGAGAGATGACAGATTGATGTGTGATTCCACACTCATTGATGAGGAGGGCAGGAGACCCCACAGTCCAGGAAGCAGCAGTGGGAGAATCGAACAGACCGACACCCCAGCAGCAGCTCTGCCTGCCTCTTTTCTCTAGTCCAGCTGGAATCCCAAATATGTCTGCTGTACCTAGCACCAGAGAAAGCAACAAAGGCTTCAACATGCTGCTCAAAGTAAACAGAGGAGGAAGAGGGGGAGAGAGAGGTGAGGCATGGACAGACAAGCAGACAGAGATGAAGGAAATGACTCCAGCAGGAGGAGCAGAGGGGGAAAGAAAGAAAGAAAGAGCAAAAGCTACAGCAGCAGTAGGTGCTGAGACATAACGAAAAAAAGAGGGATGACAGAAAGAGGGAGGTGTCACGACAGAGGGACGAGAGACAAACAAGATGAGTGTCACGGCAGTTTTCTAGAATCCAAGGTAATGTCTTCCAATGTCTCGTTTCATCCAGCGGTTATTTTACTGGCATGACGAAAAGAATTTGGAATCTGTTACATTTGAGAATCTGGAAGCAGCACATTTCTGCTAGAAAATTAACTTAATAGCTCTCATTAACTTATCAATTAATTGCTGCAGCTCCAATGGTATCAGATGAATACAAGGGAGAAAGGAGAGAGCGTGTGGGAGAGTTATTCAAAACGGCATATTGAAGATCCTTAATGAATTTCATTCATTATGATCAATTTCATTCATTATGATCAATCATGTCATTTTCTTGATTGGAGTCGGTCTAAAAGGGCAACATAAACAGGAGTTTGTTCAAGGTAGGATACTTTATGCACTAAAGTTTCCCCCTATGTTGAAGAAAAAGATGACTGTAATTCAGCCTGTATGTGACCATTTCTAGATTCTGCCTGTAAATAATAGACAAACATTGCCAGATGGTTGGTAACCTCAGAATATTCAGATAGAGCAACAAAGCCATAAAAAGCAGAGCATGAGCGGAATGTAGCCTCTATATGTTGGTACGACAATAAGCAGAGAATCAAATGATGCATCTGATGGTCTACAACGAAAGACCAACTGGGTCCAAACACTCGTCATTCAGCACCGAGACTCTTCTGCAGAGCTCATTGGTCGAGTGGTTTGTTTGTGCATGACGTGTCGAAAAGCCAATTCTGTCCTGAAAGGAAGGGATGACAAGCGTGGTGAGGACATCCTGTGACTATGAGCCGACAAAGAGAAATTACCGTAACGTGGCCTTGAGAGGAAAAAACGCTTTCAAATCTGCATTCAGTGTTCATCGATTCATATTCCCTGACTCACAGGTTTACTAGAAAGCAGAAGCAGAAAAAAAAATATATGTAAATGAAAAACTAGCAAAATAAAAATCAGTTTTCAGACTGATTTCCAGGGTCACGCAACTTTGCAGTGCAAGTTTAGATCTTTAAAAAGAACCGTGACAAATGATATGTAAAAATCAAGTAGGACTCTACTCTAATTTCTGCAATTATTAGTGCTACTACTGCTATTACGACTCTCATATGCATCATATCTGTCATATGGACTGACGATGTTGAGTTTTTCTTTTTCCGATGCCAGGGTCATACAGTATGTACATATTGTAAAGCCCTCCGTGTAAAATGTGTGATATTGGGCTGTGCAAATGAGATTCAATTTAATCAAATCTTTTTTATTTTGGTAAGTGTCTCTTAGTCCGTAGAGGCCCGTAGAGGCGAGACTGACGGGTTCACCGAACAGGCCAATGAGCCAGCACGGGTCTAAAACAGAGGATTCAACTGGACAGTTGTCACTCTGACAAAACTATAATTGGACCCCTCTTGAGCGGGAAAAACTAATTGGTTTGACAGCCCGGAGGAGGCAATCTAATTGGCCAGGTAATGTCAGTCACAAGAGGGCGGGGGGGGGGGGGGGGGGGGGGGGGGTGAGGTGCCATCTGGGTGTCAGCAAACCGTTAGATAATCCTGGGGTCTCTCTTCTTCTCCCTCCATGCTCTCCCATGCTGTTTCGATGACAACTGCTGCCAGCCTGTCTGCCATGTCGGCACTAAAGCCGCGCAGAGACGTGCACACAGCAACGCCGCAGCTTACACTACGACAGCTGACATCACCAGCAGAAATGTTAAACGCTCAAGTTTCTCCAGCCAGAGGACCGTTAGTGTGACTTTGTGAGAGAGAAAGAGGAAAAAGATTTTTAGGTAAATCAGTTGAACCATGTTAAACAACATACTAACGTGTTTATCCTCCACTCGGGAAGTCTTGTGTGTTTCTTAGCAGCAGAGACCATTTTATTAAATGGTGCTGAACTCCAATTGTTGTTTTTTTCAGTGTAAACAGTACTGACTGGAGGGAACAGCAGCGGAGCCTTTTTTTTAGCAGGAAATGATCAAACGCAAGCAGGGCAATGCCAACCAACATTCACTACGAAATATATCAAGCTGTCAAGAGCAGAGGGGGTGAGAAAAAACAGAGCGAGTAAGTGAGAGTGTGTTTGTAGGAAGCCAGAGACCTGGAATGAATACAATCCCGTTAATCATCGCCTACAGTCCCTCAAAGAAGTTGGAAAACTGTCCTGTGGTTGAGCTACTTTTAATGAGTGACGGTGAGAGAGAGATGATGAGAGGGAAGGAGGCATTTCTCAACACTCGTGTAATTCTTCCAGCCAGCATACAGCAAGAAATGTGAATAAACTTGAGGCCTGTTTCAACTACATTTCTGTCTTTTAATACTGAATTAAATCATGCACAGACACCAATATCGGGCTAGGAAAAGCAAGTTAGGAAAGCAATGTTTAAGTCAAGACTGATGTTGCCTTACATGCAAAAGAAGAAAGATCCCAATCACTTCCACACAGTGAGGAACACCTACAGGTTAACAACGCAATCCTGTTATGGGATCAGTACTCGGTATTGGCTGACACCCAAAGCCACCACGGTATCTTTATCGGGACGAAAAAAGTCAGATCGGTGCACCCCCAATAATAAGTTTTAAGAAAATCGAACAAAGCGCATGTCTTTGAGGAAGGCCATCATCTAAAACTCCTTGCAATTGTGGCTTAGATGCATGTATTTTAGCTTATTACAGTGTATTTCGGTTAGCTCAGCTTACTGGAGATGTCCACGTGGTGCTGGTAACAGTGGGAGAGGCAGACAAAAAGCAGTCTCGACAACGTAACGTCTGACCGACACTGTGGGCCTTTTGTGTGGGAGGGCGGCTGGGCAAGACGACTACCAACAGCTGCCTCAGTCCAAAAGAAAATGCACAGGAAAACAAAACACCCACAGATACACATACTCCCACGCAGACACAGAGAAGCCCCACAGAAAAGCACACACACAAATATAAACAGAGCTGGCAGTGACTGGCAATCCTCGCCATCCTGTCAGGCGATCACTAAGCCAGTCACAGTTCATTTCAGCTCCACGCTGGCTGCTCCGTACAGGAGCACGCCACACAAACTTCCCGTCCAGCTCATTCCACTTATTTGCAGACAGAAATCCTACCGAGTGCCTGTTGCCAACCATCTCGGTCTTGATATGTAGATCTGAGGCGTTGCCATGTGGCAAACCGCGGCTTGAATTTAGGTTTTTTTTGCATGTTGCCCTCTTGCTCTTTTTTTGTGCATCGTTGCTGCCGTGTTTAAGGTTTTCAACCATTTTGGAAATGTCATTTTCTGTCTCCCTCATGCTTCCAGCCCTTCCCCCTCGTATCCTTCCGGTTGCTTTCCCACTATACAATCTCCCAACGGGGGAAAATGCTCTAAAAATACTGATGACTTGTTAATCGTTTTCAAGAGGCCGTGTGTGGAAGAGGAAAGACGCCCTTGTCCAACTGAACCTGCAATGGCCTCCTTCAACACCTTTCTGATTTGAAGGATTCCTCTGAGGAGTAGAGACACAGCCTGGAGGACGACGAGTAGGAGGACACACGAGCATGGGAAAGAGAGGTCGAAGAGGTAGTTGAAACCTGAAGGTAGGCGGCTTAGCGGAGCGATGCAGCCCAGCGGCAGGAGGTCGAGGACAGAGGACGAGGGCCGAGCAGGAGGAAGAGGACACCAACCAGAGGCAGGAAAAGGCCACTCGGCGTTAATCAGCTCCTCATGCACAACACAGCTACAGCTTAACCCTTATAAAAACAATTCACTCTGAATACACTGAGGTAAACTCTGCACATGTAGGAACACAGACACACACTTGTGCAGAAGACAAGCGTCCCCTCACAGAGACAGTTCTGCAAATCAAACCTTGGAATACGAGCGACACTGAAGGCGACGCAAGACGTGCGGCTATGGAACTACATTATAATCTCTTCTGAGGTGAAAATCAATTCCACTGGGATCAGGCAGACAGGCGGAGTAAATGCTGACAGTGTAGAGTGTGGCATTAGTGGAAAATGTGATAAAAATTGCCCTGCAAGCAGGAAGTAGCAGCCCTAAACCAGACAAAGGAATGGAAAGCTGTCTGCTGCCATGCTATATGTTCGGAGGTGACTGGAAAATAAAGAGATCTTCCAAAGCATCCTGTGGAAATTGAGCCTGTTCCACAGCGAGGAGGCCTGACCACGTGTCCGGCTGCTTTGTACAGTCGACACGCTGCAACAATAAATCTACCAAAACTGGTTTACGATTAAAAGGAATTTAATCCCACTGATGCAAGTACGATTACAGTTACACAATGGAGTAAATTACTCTGAAGAAATATTACAATATTAACCCACTTTGGAAAAAACTACCTCTGGTCCCAGGACACAGCCGTCCCAGGCAACCACACGCTAATAAGAGGCAGAAAAACACTTCTATCTCCCGCCCTCATATCCCTTCGCAACTCCTCCCCTTCAGTCTATCTCAACTTCTATGAGCTAACTTCCCTGTGCACTTCTGTAAACGCCTGTCTTCATGACTCTCTTTCCCTGAGCTCCTCACACATTCAAAGACAGTCAGTTATTGCTTAATCCCTTCTATGATAATCCTTCAGGATAAACGTTAAACTTCTGCAACTTTGGCAAAAGCTTCATGTCTCAAATTCTACTTCTAGCTGCTTATCCTAAAACACTTTACGCTTATCTTACTATGCATTTCCAAAACACTTATGTTTATGACGAATTATGAATTCTTAATTATGAATTCTTAAACACTTTTATTATATCTACTAGACACACAGTTCTACGCTCAAATGTCTTACAATCCACTTCCCATTTACTTGAGTAACAACAAACATGTGTCCGTGCTGGCCTGCTACATGAATGAAGGATCTGCATCGCTGTGTAATCTGCATCCAGATGCTGCACTGCTTCCAGTGTCTGTCCGCTTACGGCTATACTATTTCTAGTTGTTAATCTGCAGCACAGCAGGAAACGTCAGCTCTGCAGCCTCCAGGAGCGATGCGTCTCCCAGAGTCAGCTGCAGATGACAGTCTGCTGCGACTGGAAAAAACACGCGTACACACACACACACACACACACACACAAGGCTACTGGAGGCTGTGGAGCTGCTTGCTGCACGGATGCTTGTGAGAGCAACCAGACACAGCTCCAAGGGATGCTCACAATAACTGTCTGCAAAGATTTTTTTGACAGCGTGACCCATGATTGCCCCCAATACAAGGTCCCGTTTGTGCGTAGCCTACATTCACTTCAGCAGACCAATTTCCAAGTGCTGGACAGAGGCTGGCGCTCTTGAAGAAATGCTTCATTTGGTCATGTGGGGATGGCCACACCGAAGGCCCCAGGGTGTCATTTGTTGTCTCTCGTCCACTCCCAAAGACCAAGCAAAAACGACATACATCTACTTATCTAACTATTAATAGTGACTCCTATATCATGCAGGTTTTTGAGGTGTGCACATCATGCATTTGAGATCCCAAGCAAAGGTCTGCATGCTCTTACATGACCAATCCTGGTGCAGGGGATGTTGGTCTGTAGCATTTCTGAATGTGTGTCAGATTACTTACATCTCGAGCATTATCTGGTTCAGGTAAATCCCATCCACTAATTCAATATATTCCGATAATTGGGTGCCATCGGTCAGAGTCGCCTGCCCGACTGTCTTCACCTGCAAAATAAATGGGACAACGCAAAGAGGTGTTAAGACAATCAATGAACACTTTCACAATAAAAGCACGGGGTGTTTAATGAGTGAGCTTAATACACATGTGAATAGTGAACGAGGGCGCTCACCCAGCAGACCAGAGGCGTGAGCATAAACTGCTCCAGCAAAGGCGTGAAAACCTCGCTTTCCATATTTCACCAGGGCGCCGTTTAAAAAAAAAAGAAAAAGTGCACTCCCGGAGAGAAATATGCGTTTGTTTTGACTCCACTCATGTAGTTGATTCAATTAAATCGACGCTCATTTTGGCCACTCAAAAAAGCGGCTCCGTGGTTTCTTGGAGAGGTATTCGGGGAGGTGGTGGGAGGAGAAAAAAAAGATATTAATCCACAATCTTCTCGACACGACACAGCTGTTTCAGATGCCAGCGGCTGGGCTGGGCTACCTCATTTGAAGGAGAATTAATGACATTGTTTTTGTTTCAGCCATTAGGGAAAGATGTTCTCTATTTGTAACATGCACTACCTGACCTGAGCCAGGTACTATGGCTTTATGCTGGCTCTGGAAGAAAAAAGGGTCTCACAGAGGCGAATTAACGTCAAGAGAAACATTCCTCCGACATGATTAAATGAAAGAAAATATCCAGTGCGGCGGGGGGAGAAAAACAAGTCCAGAATTTTAAGTTCCTGTTTTCAAAATCGTCTGTTTACTCCTCAAAAAAATTGGCTTTTGAAGCAGTTACTGGTCTCTCCTCCCTGTCTGACTCCGTTGAAATGCAGCATACGAATGAAAGGAGGGAGGCGAGAGGATGACTGGAGGACACTCAGTACCGCCCCTCTCCTCTGCATCTCCCTCCGCCCCTTCTGCTCTAAAAGAAAAATAGGGCATCGATGAAAGTATCAATTTCCATAAAGATTTCGTCTGTTCGTCAAAAAAATAAAATTGTGAGTCATCTATTAGATGTATTTGAAGAGCAGTGTTGGACAGACGTGTTTTTAGTGAATGATGCAGACATAAATGGACAGGGAATAGGTTTAAGTGCAGCTGCAATGTATATGCAATGGTATGCTAAACATTTTTCTGCTTGTTTTATTTCTGTGCAAGTAGAAAACACCGGGGATCCATGCATACCTTTTGTCTGCATTTACAGCATGCAGTAGGTTACGTTAAAGCAGCAAGCAAGACGTCTACTGACACCTAGTGGACAATGAACAAAGAGACTACTGTAAAATGTAAATTATGCCCTGAGCTTTATAGTAAAACCATTGTCCAGTCAAATAAAAAACGCACATGATGCATTCCCCTTTTGTGGGAAATGCATCACATGGCATTTTGCAGAATAGAGGGACAGTCTCAACAGTGTATAATGCAGGATTAAATACTCGAGGAAACTATGAGTAACCTGGGACACACAGTGAAATGACACGAGAGCTGAAACGATTAGCCGATTAATCGAACAGAAAATCTAGTTTCAACTATTTTGATAATTGCCCGATTTGATAATTCCCTAAAAAAAATGCAAATATAACTTATTTCCAGTTTCAGATTTGTTGATTTTTCTGTTATATTGTAAATTGAATAATGATATATTATGATTGTGTATCAAAGCTCTTGCAGAATGCGCTGATTACATCAGCAACCAGTTATTTTAAACACAGTATTTCTTATCGCTGTATCAGCAGCAAGGTAATGAGTGAATCATATACCACAGTCATTGCCTATTCAGGAGACACCTCATCAACAATTGATGAATGACTCTGTCGGTGTGACGAGGGAGCAGGGGCCGTGTGACCAAATAGCCAATGAAAACACAATCACTGATTTGGGAGCTGGGGACCTGGGTCACCTCTCGGGAACAAATAGATTATTGTATGTTCCCCTAAAACTTATAATAAGCACATTCCAGCAGCAGCTCTCCTGGATAAGCAGAGGCTCTCATTTGCATTTAGAGTAACGGTTGTTGTGGTTGGTGCTTCAGCTTGAGGCTGTACAGTATATGAGATCCTGACTAGACCTGTTGTCTCTTGTTTTCTGTAGAACGTGTTTGACTTGAGGGTTGTAAGCTCAGGGAGTTCACATCGGGAGGTTACAGCATGCCAATGTAAGCCAAAATCTGTCAAAATAGGGGTTTTATTTTCTCTATTTGGCTGTCACTGTCCCAATCAAGTCTACATCTTTAGCTAGACATCAAATATCAGGCTGCAGACAGCAAAAATGCTCATTAGATATGGCATCAAGGTGAAGAAGTCAAAGTCACATACGTTTTTTTGTCTGATCGTATCTTTGGCCACCTGTATACACAGGTAAGCTTGTTTGAGGAAAGATCTGACGTGCTTGCACTGCAAAACTGCCATTTGGAGAACACTCTTCACTCCAAATGTGTGACGAGTCTACCAAGATACTTGCCACGAGTGGCAACTACAGGAGAATGGAGCTTAAATGCAGTGTAACAGCAGCACAAGGAGAGAGGGTTCATGAAGTCAGCAAACTGACATGGAAAAGTGCTTGAAAGGCAAAAGCGTATTAAATTATGGTAGAGTGTGTTTTGTTGCTAATGAATTCAACTTTCCGTTTGTAGGAAGAAGATTGTATTGTTTCATCTCATATGTCTCTCAAACATTTAATACTTAGTTCTATTTTTTAAAGCCTTTTAACCGTTAAGAACTCAGCTAATCTGCTTAATCAGGACTGTGTGATTGTGGTTTTGTCAGATTTGATTGACAATGTTGCTCAGAATAAGAAGCTGATTGTGTAAAAAGGTTTTCAGGGCTTCATTCCTTGCCCATTGCTCCCAATGATTCAATTTCCTGAGAAATCAATAAAGTTGATCTTATCTTAATGATGTGAAAAATAAAATGGGTAATTTGCTTCAGGGTCTACTCAAATCAAATTGTTTCAAATCAACGAAAGCCCTTTTTCTGTGGCAACCCACTCACGTCTAACCCCGTCACCCCGTCACCCTAAACACTGACGCGGTTAATGAAAACCTTTCATGGCTCGTGTACAGTGCCTGCTGCGCACCAGAACACAGCAGTCTGAACACAATCATGCTCTGCTCTATTACTGTGGGGGGTTCGGTGGATATTTTGTACAGCTCAGCGTGTTCATTGTGTGTTAGGATTTATTCAGTGTGGGATTCATTAACCTTGGATTGAACAGGGTGCGTGCTCCTGCCTGTTTAATTAAAATCTATTATTCATGATGCTTTTAAGACCTTTTTTCACAAAGTGCCGTCCACCTCATGACTCAGGGATTGTAGAGACCCACAGCAGCATTCCTCACACACACACACACTTAGCTGTATGAAAGCAGGCAAAACCACATAGAGGAAACCCACCGACCGCCTCTTTTGGCTCAAACTCGACAGAACCAGTTTGCACATGGAAACACGTGGAAATATTTCCTCTTGGTATTAATCCGGCCAAAGAATATGAAGGAACCATGAAGCAGAGCTGCCGTGAAATCCATAACAAATTAAACATTCTCTCTCTGAACAACCAGCTCCTCTCTTAGATGAAACTGTCTTTCTGTCTTCTTTACAAGACTGCAGTTTCCTGTTAGTTATTTCACTGGAATTTACGAGTGACCACAAGAACTTTTGATTTGGAGCTGTGCTGATCTCATGTGGCCTTGAATGCAGGGTGGGCTGACAGAATAGCTGTTACCATTTCATCTTTCTTTGAGAAACATAGAACTGGTTTTGACTTACCCTAATATGGTAATAAGAATAATATAAGTACAATTTCATGAGTCAAATCCAAATGGCATATTCTGAGTTAAACCGCACATTTAATGGATTTCTGTTGGCCATATTTAAAATGACATGATCAAAACTATTGCATTGCAAATATTTGGGTGTATCCTGTGGTGACGATGAGTATTTATACCAAATTTCATTGCAATCTGGCCAGTACCAGTATTTACTGAGTGTTCTTGTCATGCAAAGATCGAGTTTGACACAATGTCCAGGGCGACCAAAATCATGATCATGCCCTTATGTATCATCATGCAATAATTTGAATGGTAATCTGATCAGTAGTTGTAGAGATATCTTGCTTCCAACCTCGCAATAATAACATATATTCATAGAAACAACACCTTTTACATAGACCATCAAACATTACTCCTGCCTTTCAAGATTGACGAAATAATTGAAAGGTCTGACCTCTATCTTGGCAGCAGCGGTCACTCTGACCGTCCTCTATGTCTCTGTTTGTCTCCATCCTGTAGTGCTGCTATATGGGAAATCAATGCCTGACTGTCAAATCTCCAGTTCAAAGGATTAAGACCCCCTGTGGCCGAGTCAACGCCTAATTCATTACAGGGCAACGAGGATGTGTGTGTCCCAATCCTCTGCATCCTCTAAATTCTGATGCACCCTTTAACTCAGAGAGAATAAATAAAGACATAGAAATACATGATAGAAATACATGATAGCAATGTAATTCTCCTTTCTCCCGACTCAAACACCAAGCTGTGCTTTCTCTAGATTGTTTAACCCGTCATGAGCCACAGCAGAGTCAGAGGTTCTCAGGATGAGCCTCAATGACAGCTCTGGATTCCAGGTTTGGGACCGAAAAGTAATCAGTCGAGTAATTGCAGTCGAGGCCTCGAAGCCTTGAATCTCTCCATCAGCCCTCTGGCCTGAGAGGCTTTTTAGATCAACAACGCTGCAAGGAGCCAATATTTAGGAAAGCAGGGGTCAGAGTTGCAATTAAACTAATTTTAGTCACACGTTGATTTTGTTTCCGGCACGGGCTGCTTCATTGATGCTGCAAAGGTTATTCCCCCTGCTGAAATCTTCTTTTTGTGTTTTAAACATATGAGTTGTACTCTTTAGTTTCTGCTAACTGAACCTTTTGACTGTTTAAATCACAGAATTTGGTTTTACCATAACCGTTGTTCTTCTTTTATGCCATGAAACACGACCCACAATAGTATTACAAAGACACTCAGTGGAAAAAAAAAGCCTTCAATGTGTCCTTATGTCAATGGATATATATTTGATGTTCTTGATGAATCATTGAATCTTACCTAAAGTTGATTGATAATGCTGTTCATTGTGCTTGTATCATACATTCTTAGACATATATCCACTCATCTATGAATCATCATTCTTATCCAGACACTGTGTCTACACACACACACAAACACACACTCAATGGGCGTTTTCTAATCTACATCCAATCATTAGACTGTTCCTGGAAGGTTAATTTATTATGGGAGCTTCATACAGACAAAGCTAATCTGCCTGTCTGTGTATGGAAAGCTGATGTTCTTTATATAGAGGATTCGCGGTGACATACTACCTGATGTACAATTACAGGAACATAATGGCCCCTGGGCAAATACATTTCAACCACAAGAGAAAGAAGTTCATGATAGTTCGAAGTTAGTTATGCAAGAGGAATTCTGCTCTACATTGTTCTGAGGGAGTGGAACCTAATATGATGTGGAACTTTGCCATGTGCAAAATGTAATTACCACGGTTGTGACAAAGGAAACCATGCGTTGCCAATTCAAGTCGCTAGCTGTCTAAACGGTGATTCCCTCAAGCTCATGCATGTCCATATCAGTGGATCCAATTACTGTCTTTTCAGTGACACACAGGATAAAGACAAGACTTACCACAACAGGAAAGGACGTATGCAGGCAATGTCCAACATCACTGTTCATGGAAATTTGGAAACAAATGCAATTCTGCAAGAAAATTTGGAAAAACAAAAACATGTGTCAGATGATGTTTACAATGATATAGTCTGCCTTTAAAGACGCAGCCACGTTGCCTTGCCTTGGCAAAGAAAATTACAACAAGGAACAAAAAAAATCACATGGTTCATCAGTTTGAAGACCAATTGCTGTGGTTTGCAAATTTTTCCAAAAATGTTATCACTGACATTCACAAACAATGGAAGATGGTCTAGTATGAACTTATTTAGTGTTCTTTAGTTTGTCAGGGTTGTTGATCAATCACCTCTGTACACAGCTTGGTCGAAATAAATTGAAAGATCACAGAGCGCTCTGTGAGATAATGATGGTTTAATAATGAATCGATATACAGACAATCCACAGATTGATTTCTATGTTGGTCGACTGACATTTACACGAGGAGATTCTCTGAAAAGCAAACCTTCTTCAAGACAAAGCAAACGCAGCATCCTCCACTAAGCCGTTTATGATCCTTGAAGCACAGACCGGTCCATTACGCACTAATAGCCCATGGCTCTGCTTGGTATTAATGAGATCTCAATGTGTCCCGGAGCCATGGGAACAAGAACATACCAGTAGAGGCCTTGGTAATAATGGGAACGTGTGCTTCTGTTTTTCAGTGGGAAAATAAACTCTGCAATAAACTCGAGTGTGTGCATGTGAGAAAGTAATCCAGAGTGTGTTAGAGATGCTGTTAACACTCATCTGTTGCCATATCAACTACATCATCCCCACTGTTAGTGAGCTGGCTCAGTGACTGACTGGAGGGCTGTCTGGCTGGTCAGCTGTAACTTCTGGACAAGAAGCAAGGTCACTGATGTACTGACAGTCAAACAAACTCACATGGAGTCCATTTTTTAGAAGCATTTGGAGAGTTGGAGGAGCTCTTTGACAATGTGAATACAATATAGACTCAAGCGGGCAGTGGTTGATCAAATCAATGAAAATAGAGCCACAAATTCTTGAAAATTGAACTCAAATGATCTAAATCTACACAATTTAAATTATGTTGTACAATTATGTATGTATTATGAATTATCATCATGGTTGATCAGTGTGTTTATAAATGCTCTTCCAAGCTGAAAGGTGATCTTTATGAGACAATCCTGACATCTAGTGGTAGGGATTACAATATTGATAAACAATATATGCTTATTTGAGGCTTACAAGCTGCTGCTACCTCTTCTCTTACACTAGTCTACTTCCAGAGATGTCTACATTAGATGGGTAATTGAGTTATATTGCCTTTAAGTGTACCAGTTACTGACATTACATCCCTGAAAAGGATGTTTAAGAAATTAAACACATGACACTGTAAGTTTTTGCATGTGTGACATTCTGAAGTCAAAGACTTGAATTGAAGCTGAAAAACGTCAAATTTAGCATCAAATCCAGTGTTCAAAGGGGTCAAGAACAAACAAACATGCTCATGTAACATTATTCAAAGTCATGACATTTTTCCACGACCGCTTCAATAATGTAACGGCGCTAGTCACGTGATTCATGACAACTTTGCTCGTTACTGTTCATGATAAAAAGACAATACTTAATCCATAATTTGTTCAACAAGCATGAAAATGTAAACAAAAGTGAAACCTGCTACTATGTTCACACAAGCACAGACATCATGAGTTTATACAGTGACATTGTTTTTGTAAACATTACTGTTGCTGCTCTAGAAACAACAAATAGTTATATCTAAATCATGAAGAACTTCTAATCCTGTTCTCCTGGTCGAAAATAGCAGTTCTGTCTCTCTGTTTGTACTGATTTCTACCAATATCTACGCATTCAAATGTCCCGCTAAGTACTTCCTGGAATTACCGGAAGTATATGTGAATCACGTGACGATCAACGTTTTGACCTTCCGTTGACGCGACTCCCTCTTCATACGGCTCTGCATTTTGACGTTACCCACGCACCTTGATCCGTCCAATCAGGAGATGCGTCTCTACAACGTACTTCCGCACACGTGACTTAACTAACATGGAAGCCCCCATGCGCGCATCAGAACTGTAAAGGCACTGACTGTCACCCCGATACCTTTCTTTGTTTTGTTTTCGTGTTTCTGCAGATATGAGGTATTTACTCCAACTCGGGCACTCGTTTGCACGTCTTCACGTCCGTTTATGTCATCAGAGTGTTTACAGCAACCACGCAAATCCACGAGGACTGGTAGTGGACCTTGGGGAGAAGTAAGTTGACTTTCCCGGCTTCCTGTCTCTTCCAGTAACCGTTAACAAATAGGGCGTGTTGTATTTTATTTGTATTTATTTACTTCTAGCTAATTGTCGCCCTCTGTCAAAGTGTATTCATTGCTTATGGATCCTCCCTTTCTCTCATGTAGCTCTTAACCAGACCTAGAACAGACTACTGGGATGTATTGGGAACCAGAACACAGGGTCACACGATGCCACCTTACTGTATGTAACAGTTAAGACATGGTTTTAGTCTGTACGACATTTTTGATGTGTTGTGGTCTTTTTTCCCGCAGGAAACTTGAGATCTCTTCAGGGAGGTTTGCTAGATTTGCTGATGGATCTGCTGTGGTACAGGTACAAAACAATGTCAACAGTTGCATCAAACAGGTGTCTGGATTGTCAGTTGCTTGACATCCTTTCTGATCCACATTCTTCATACTATGTTTCATTTTCCTTTACACCTCATTGTTGTGGTTTTACCATTTCTTCTACTGTCTAGTATTTATATTTACGCCATCAAGTGTCTGTCCGTCGTCTGGTGCTGTGTGTTTCACATTCATAAGACCAGTGTACAAATAACTCATAGATTAACCCCAAAAAACACGACTCACCTTTTGTTTGAGATAGTTTGGTTGAACACAAATGTATTTAGGAATATGCCCCCTGTACATGAGCGCCTATAGAAACCGGTCGACAAGTCAGTCACACATGCAGTCCTTCACTGCTTAATGTAGTGAAGAAGAACTCAGTGTGTTGTCGGGCTAAAACCGGCCAGTTCCAGATGTTTGGTGCTATATGTCATTTCTTTTTATATGTATTTTTTGGTAACCGCTTTCTCTTTTTGAAGCTGGGCGATACCTCTGTGATGGTGACCGCTGTGAGCAAAACCAAACCATCTCTGTCTCAGTTCATGCCTCTTGTGGTACGTTCTCTAACATTACAGTAAAATTCCCACCATGTCTTTGTTATTAGACCGTGATTGTGTCGTTTTTTTGTGCTTGTTACATCTGTATGTGTAATCTAAATGGGTTTGGTTGAAGAAGCATTAAGTAGTTAGAACGTGTTGTCCAGCCAGGCTCCCATCAGTTTCCTGTGACTCTGTTCACCAGAAGTAGAAACGTGAAAGATGATATTTGTGAATGAACGTCCACTCTGACTGACAGGTGGACTACAGACAGAAAGCAGCTGCTGCGGGTCGAATCCCCACAAACTATTTGAGGCGAGAGATGGGCACCACTGACAACGAGATCCTCACCAGCAGACTCATAGGTGAGTTGATACGAATGTGTCTTTTGATGTGTACTGTAAGCCTTTAATGTAGCAGGTCTGTGTGCCGATGTTGTAACTGTGACTCATACTTTCTTCATATTTCTGTTGCTCAGACCGGGCGATCAGACCGCTGTTCCCTCATGGCTACTTTTACGACACTCAGGTCAGTTCAGGGTTTTTTTCACCCTTATGTGGTAATAGTTTCACTCTCTTTTTGAAGTAAGGTGATATTAATGTGTATGTGTGTGTACGTTCATGTCTCCTGAAGGTCCTTTGTAACCTGCTGGCAGTTGATGGCGTCAATGATCCAGATGTGCTGGCCCTTAACGCAGGTGAGTTGAATCTCAGCCGTCCATGTTTTCCACAGAGCAATCGTGTTTTAGATCCTTAGCTTAAACAATATTTTCTTTTGTCAAAGCGTCTGCTGCTCTGTCCCTGTCTGACATCCCCTGGCATGGACCCATAGGTGAGGAACACACAACAGATTTAGCCCTTTTCACATATTTAGATTTATTGACCTCTTTAATGCCTGTTTTCACTCGTCTCTTCAACTTCAGTTCCTGGAATGTTGTTGTACATGATATTAAATCTAGCTTGTGCGTCTTTTGTTCAGGTGCTGTGCGTGTGGGCATGGTCGATGGAGAGCTGCTGATCAACCCCACCAGGAAAGAGATGACGTCCAGCACTCTTAACCTCATCGTGGCCGGAGCTCCCAGCAGTCAAGTGGGTAAGATTGGCGAACGCTGTAAAAGTCAAAGAGGAAGAAGTCCTCGTCTAGACCTCTATTTATAAGGTGGGAGGTACTACCATAAGTGTAGTGAACCACCGCTTGGTGCCTCTTGTGGAGAAGAGGGCAATAACCCTGCACTTTGTAACGCCGAGCATTCTGCTAAAAGGGAACTCAATGAAACAGCTGACGGTAGTTTAGGCTTCACAACCTCTTTATTTACTGCTCTGGGTCAATAGGATCCTGGTAGTTGGTCCCCTGCCTGCAATAATCCATTCTAACCTTTTAATGTCCAGAGACTAATATATATCCGTTTATATATTTAGTTCCCTGAGGTGTCGATCTCATCGCCACAGATATGCAGCTCTGTGTCACAGGTTATTAAACACCCTTTCAACTCTTTGTCTGATGCGACTCTCTGTCTGCCAGTGATGATCGAGGCGTCGGCTGAGAACGTGCTGCAGCAGGACTTTTGCCACGCGGTGAAGGTGGGAGTCAAACACACCCAGCAGATCATACTGGCCATCCAGCAGCTGGCGCGAGAACAGAAGATCACCAAGCGCACGTTCAAGGCCTTCTCAGCCCCGACTGACATGGTGGAATATGTTCGGCAGTAAGACCAGTGATGACACTCAATATCATTTACAAAATGAGACAAAACAAAATTCAGGAGTTTTTTCCTTTTCTTCCTCGCAGGTCATCTTCCAAGAAGATCTATGCTGTCTTCACTGATTACACTCATGATAAGGTGAAGTCTCACATCCAGATGTTGTGTCAGTTTTCTGTTTCTTTAACTGATTTAAAGCAGCTGATGTTTCTCTTCTCTGTGATGTGACAATGTTTGTGTACCTCTCGATTAGTAAGAGTAATAATCTCATCGTCATCTTGATTTAGATTTCAAGAGATGAAGCAATCAACAAAGTCCGACGAGAATCCGAAGAGGACCTAAAAGGTAGATCATCTTCAGTGTTTGTGTTGCATGGAAAGACTTTCAAGTAGGCTGTTTTTCAAGCATTGTTGCAACCCCCTTCACACAATAGCTTCATAACGTTTTCTGTGTACTTAACCTGTCTGCTGAAAAATGCCATTTTATGTCCTCCATGTGTAGAAAGGTTCCCTCAGGCTGACCCCTATGAAGTCATTGAATCCTTCAACACTGTGAGCAAAGACGTCTTCCGCAATTTAGTGCTGAATGAGTACAAGAGGTGAGCCCTGCCCGCTGTGACATTACTGTATAATCTCATGACGCAGGATGTGCCTTTGTAACTGTTTTCTTTCTTTGACGTGTTGTAGGTGTGATGGGAGGGAGCTGACTGCTTTAAGGGACATTTCCTGCGATGTGGACCTCTTTAAACCGCTGCATGGCTCAGCTCTGTTCCAGAGAGGACAAACACAGGTAGCTACGGAGCAAATGAAGCTCGATTTTAAGATGCATTTTGTTGGAAGAAGAATACCATTCTTAGAGGACTGTTATTTGTGTTTTCTACAACTGAAAGATGAAATGCTGTGTTTGATAATGAATGCAGTAGCTGGAGGAGGGGGACCAAAAGCCGCTCTAGTCTTTTAACAAAGAACGCTCAGTCCTCTTCCTTTTTTATAGGTGCTTAGCAGTGTCACGTTTGATTCCCTGGAATCCAGTGTCAAGGCAGATATTATCACCACAGCCTTGAGGTAAAGTTATGACTCGTGTAACCACACACATTCATACTGTTGACATTACCAGGACAGTTCAGATACAGTTGGCTCTTACTTCTTTTATTATCTGTCTGTACCTGAATGTCAGTGCACACAGGGCTTCATCAGTGTGGCAGACTAAACTACCTACACAGACTAACACACACCATTAAACCTATAAAGTCGACACAAGACAATGCAACCATTCATTTTCTTTCTGCAGCGGCATCAAATCCAAAAATTTCATGCTTCATTATGAGGTGAGTCATATCCTGTTTTCATTTTTAAAGTCACTATGATTATTAGATGTGTGATTCACACCCCTGATCATGTTTTGCATATTTAACAATATATGCAAATAAGAAATGTTCATATCAAAATGAAATCATCTTTTCTTCCTGTAAAAAAACTCAATATGAAGTGTGCTTACTTGAGCGAGCACCGCCCAATGACTGCGTAAAAGTAGAGGCGCTAAAGACGCTCTAACTTCCGTTTCATTGGGACTTTAAAATCATTGCCTTTTAATTTCAGTTCCCTCCATATGCAACCAATGAGACTGGGAAGATGGGAGGCATCAACAGGAGGGAGCTCGGACACGGTTTGTGTTAAAGTTTCTTCTACTTGTATTCAGGGTCTGCTGACCACTCACTCCCATCAAGAGTCATCTGGACATCGACGTGTTTTTGGATGTGTTTGTTTATGTGTATGTATTTGTTCATGGTCAGGGTCCCTGGCTGAGAAAGCGCTGAGACCAGTCATTCCTAAAGACTTCCCTTTCACTATCCGGGTCACTGCTGAGGTGCTGGAGTCAAACGGTGAGTTTGGTGACACAGTTTCTAAAGAGTAGAAGCACCACAGGAAATGTGTTCACTGTGTGGCAGGATGTCTGAGACAGGATCCTCTTCATCTTCTCTCAGGTTCTTCCTCGATGGCTTCAGCATGTGCAGGCAGCCTCGCTCTAATGGACGCGGGTACTGCATGGAAAAACCATAAAAGTCGACAAAACATATTAATATATTTTTTTAGAATAGACCGATTCTTATCATGCTCCTCCAAACACATTAAAGATGGATAACCAGGATAGGGTCGCTAGGTTAGGTTCTGGTTCAGTGTTTTTATTCACGTATAGTAAAGTGCTTCTTTGTGATAACATGTCGAGATCTGTGTCTCCCAGGTGTTCCCATCTCTTCTGCTGTGGCAGGTGTAGCCGTTGGCCTCATCTCCAAGGCCAACCCGGAGAAACCTGCTGAGATGCAAGACTACAGACTACTCACTGATATCCTGGTACGTACAACGTGTGATTAACCATTCATAAAAGGAAGAAAGAGTTTAGGACATATCCCTTAAAACTGAATTATATCGTAGATGGTGGATATGAGCTGATTGTTGTTTCCTCACCAGGGAATAGAGGACTACCTTGGAGACATGGACTTCAAATTGGCAGGAACAAACAAGGGCATCACTGCGTTACAGGTACTGTGTCTGATAACTCAAGATGCTGAAAACGAAATATATTCACCTGAAAAGATATCAGTTTTTCATAGAAATATTTCACCTGCTTCATTTTTAGTGCTGTGTAAATATAATATGATGCTGTGTGAAACATTAAATAAGAGAGCAATGAAGATTTAGAGCTTTAATTTAGGATTTGCACGTCTTAACTACATAAAGTTTATTATAACTAACATACTAGGGGGTTACTTGTCCTAATCGGGGGTCTAAGGACAGATTGTAAAGCCCCTTGAGGCACATTTTGTGAATTGTGATATTGGGCTGAATAAATATAACTGACTTGACTTGTTGAGCTCTTAATGCTACTTTAGCTTTTGTCCTCTGGTTCATATGTTACACTCGTTTATTTGACCTCCAGGCTGACGTGAAGATCCCAGGTTTGCCTCTGAAGGTGGTCATGGAGGCCATCCAGCAGGCCACGGGTGAGCGGTGAAACTGAACATTTAACAGAAAGAAATACGTGTGAACATGTTTTTTGGTGGCTTGATGGACTTTGTTTCAATATTATTATGTTCCAGTGGCCAAGAAGGAGATCTTGGGCATCATGAACAAATGTACAGCAAAGCCCAGAGAGACGAGGAAAGAGAATGGACCTGTTGTTGGTAAGCTTTGAGTTTAAATGTACGTTGAGTATGTACACGCATGGACTAGTAACTGTGTTAGACTCGTTGAGTTAGATAAGTAGGGATGACAGCTGGAGGTTAGACACAATGAAGACAGGAGGCCAAATCAAGCTGCCGAGTATCGGTTCATAATTTAACATGAATACTGGGCTTCTACAGGAATGCACATTTTACTGTGGAAAGGGAACTGATGTGTGTGAGTTTTATTCTGTCTTCAGAAAATGTCCGGGTGCCTGTTTCCAGACGAGCTCGCTTCGTCGGTCCAGGCGGCTACAATCTTCGCAGGTTACAAGCTCAAACGGGTAACGAGTCATTTAAAATTCACATATGACTGAATCAGAAAACCAACCAGGATCATGATATCTTTGTGAATGAAGTACAGACAATACAGACTGTACATACATTTTTTTTTTTTCTTCTTCTTGAGGTGTGACAATAAGTCAGCTGGACGAGGAGACTTTCTCTGTGTTCGCTCCAACACCAGGAGCCATGAATGAAGCCCAAGACTTCATCAGTGAGATCTGCAAAGATGATGTGAGTCTCCACGGCTTTTTGGAGCCTTTTACGCACTGCACATTGTAGAAAAACTTCAGTTAAACCCACAACAAAAAGCACTTTCATGTATCACCATATCACAGTGGTCTGAACATGAGGCTGTTTGCACGTGCGTGTAAATTCAGGGCTCCACACGCGTGTATGTGCATAAACAAACGTGTCTTTGTGTTGCAGCAAGAGCAGCAGCTGGAGTTTGGTGCTATCTACACTGCCACCATTATTGAGATAAGGTAAAGCAATATATTGTTGACTGTAAAACAGTATTTACATGTTTAAACATGTTTACCTAGTAGAATTGTATTTATTATCAATGGATATATCAAACCATCTGAAGCCTTTTCCTGCTCTGCTTCAGGGACATTGGTGTGATGGTGAAGCTTTATCCCAACATGAGTGCTGTCCTGCTGCACAACTCACAGCTGGACCACAAACGGGTCAGTGGGTTTGTTTGCCTGCGTGTCTGTGATTGAGAATGAAATCATCACTTAAAGGTAATTTCTTTGTAATTTCCCTCTTTTAGATCAAACATCCAAGTGCTTTGGGTTTAGATGTGGGACAGCAGATACAGGTACGTGTCTCTAACTACAGGCTGTGTTGTCAGAAGTAGCCTCCTGTGTTCACGTTCTGGGCTCATTGTCTCTTGACTGGACTTCACAGGTCAAGTACTTTGGACGGGACCCAACAGACGGCAGGATGAGAATTTCGCGGAAGGTGCTCCAGTCTCCTGCTGCGACCGTTGTCAAGACGCTGAGTGAGAAACAGAGCATCTCCATGGGTCAAAGCGACGGCCACGCGGCCAGCGGCGATTTGTGACACACCAACACAACGACTTCTGGCTTTGCCAACACAGTGGATTTAAACTGAGTAGATTTTTTGCGACAAGACGTTTCTGTTGAGAAATCGACCAAACCAAGAGCAACAGTACATAAAGAGGTGTCCCCTGCTGCCGTGGGTACGGATGTGATTAAACGGCACTGGAATAAACCGTCGCTCATCGAGTGCAGCGTCCTGCTGTCATCGGTGGATACGCACCGACTGAAAAGAACACTGCGCGGGAGACTCATTTTAAAGTTTTATTTTGAAGTGTACTCGTTTTACGGTGTCTTGTTTTCGGATCGGCCCCCTCAGTTATCATTGACAGCATCGAGCAGTAAGAGGCTTTTCTTTCAGCACTTCCTCCAATGTCATCTAGCAGCTTTCACCGTGCAATGTATCAATGGTTTCCTTATTCACACGTGCGATAATACTGCTCTTGTGGTATTGTGAGATTTCCATATTTGGTGTCCGCTGTGGCAGTGAGTCATCTAAGCTGCCAGGATCAGGACATGGACGAAGAACACGGTGTACAGTTATATTCTATTTTTTAAATATTCTCCTGAGTTTGCAGTATATGTGAGTCATCTGCAAACAATTACTGGTTGCTTTGTAATGTTAAAATTCACAACCATTCACAAGTATAGTATGCACACATAAAGGAACCAGACTTCTATGTCGCACAATATTCAGATGCCAACAAAGAAATAGACTTAAGTGCCACAAATTGTCAAAAATAATCTGATGTTTGCATTTCACACACCCACGTGATGTACCCTGAGTCTTAAGAGAATTATGAAATGCCCATTTTCCCAAATTCGCTCTTGCGCTAAGCATATGTTGTAAACTGAAAGAAGTATTCTGAATAATTCACAAAACAGTCACTATCAGTTGTATAATATATCTTTGGGTAGGGGAAGAACAGTACCTACTGCAGCACGGAGGATTCTTTTTTTCTTTTCTTTTTTTTTTTATAGGTTGGAGCACACTTGGGATGCTCAAAATAAACTGAGATTGTATTGAAATCATTTGTGTGTCTGTTTGGTTTACTAGTCTGGCTGAATGTTAAGCTTTCTGGTCCCAGATGTTTGGAAATGAATTAACTCGTAAATTCACTCTCAAAAATGTCTGTGAATAATTTTAGCCATTTAAAATAAGATAATCCTTTATTAGACCCGCAGTGGGCAAATGTACAGGATTACAGCAGCATAGTGGATAGTGCAAACAAGCGCCATAGTAAAAAAAACAAGATCAAAACAAGTATTATAAATAAGTAATAAAACCGTAAAGAATATTAAATAAGTAAAATAATCCACAATAACTAAAATTGTGTACATACAGACAGAATAATTGTGGTATTGCACGGTGTATTATTTGTAGCTTTCTGTGGCATCTGTCTACCTTACATAGTCATCTGCTGCTGCTATGACTTTTCTTGCCTGTAGGGGGCGCGTTAGACTCCTCGCGCTGCGGTTTCGCCATTGGATGACGTCGCTCGGAGGAGGAGACCCCGCGGCAGTTAGCGCTTGATTGACGTCGAAGAAGAAAAAGAACACAAGATCGGATTACAAGATGGCGGTCTGTGGACGTTAGCAAAGAAGGCCGTTAAGAGTTGTTGTGTTCTCTCTTGTGAATTTTACCGGTTGATAACAGGGCCCTCCTGTCGAGCTGTTTCACCTCGTGAACGTAATGTGTTTATGAATCGGCTACCGATACATTCCACGGCTATTGTTAAACTTTACTGTAGACGTGCATGTTTTTATATAACATGCGGGTGGAAACAAAGTTAACAGGTCGAGGCTAGGAAACCACCAGACGTGGTGTGAGGTGATTAGCTTGTTAGCTAGCCTGCTAGCTCCGGCTCGGTTAACCATGTCGGACACTCGGCGGCGGGTGAAAGTGTACACGCTGAATGAAGACCGGCAGTGGGACGATCGGGGCACCGGACACGTCTCGTCTACGTTTGTTGAACGTCTGAAGGGAATATCGTTATTAGTTCGAGCAGAATCAGACGGTGAGTTCACAGTTAGCACAGCCGCATTGATGCTACAGTTAGCTTAGCGTTAGCACGCGAACTTATGGTTGTTCGGACAGAATACAATTGGCCACTATGTGTACTTTGGTTATCTTATTGGGAATTGTTTCTTTGAGTTAGCTCTTTGAAGCCGGTGTTTCCTACCCGTCAGAACAACCAGTAGTATAATTGCCTTTAGATAAAATGCTAACATTTACTGAATAGCTGGTGCTAGCAAGCTCGTTGGTATAGCAGGCGATCTCAGTAGCATGGGGGGCCTTCAAAGTATTGTCTTAAATGTACAAACTTCTTATTACTCGGGTTAGTAAACCACTGTCCACGCAAAGATCATCCCAAAAAATGAACAGTGAAAAGGCTGATTTAGCGATATTAATCCCAGCTGTTAGTTGTAACGTAGTATTTGTGCAACATTGTTTTCTTCATCGTTTCACATTGTCTACTTACATGCTCTCTTTACGTTCTCTCTAACCTTTACGTTAGCTATGTGGCCACTTTGTTGTGAGCATTGCCTCTATAGCTCGGAGATGAAAAAGTTACCCAAGTCTTTGTGTTTTTAGGATCTCTACTATTGGAGTCGAAGATAAGCCCGAATACTGCATATCAGAAACAACAGGTAAGAATAGATAACCTGAGCCCGGATCCGCTACAGAAGACATGCCCGTGCAAACCTCCAGTATTTCCTAAATTAGAGTGGGAAAATGTAATCATTTCAACATTGAGGCCTATTGCTTGACAAGTGCTGCTACACAGATGCAGTGCAGACAATGGTAATGCAATGTCTGGTCCAAGTGTAAACCTCTTCACAATACCAGTGAACTTTGTTTTTCACCATTTTAACAATCGGCACAACAAGATACATTTGTAACACACATGCCACCTGGTTTGAGATAATAGATCTGACTGTAGGCAAAGTAACCACTATTCATTTTTAAAGGACATCAAAGGCTTGAAAGAGCTTGTGTGTGTTGGTAATATGTGACGTCGTACTCTTCTTGAGGCTTGTTTTGATAATGCTGTGTGTGTGTGTGTGTGTGTGTGTGTGTGTGTGTGTGTGTGTGTGTGTGTGTGTGTGTGTGTGTGTGTGTGTGTGTGTGTGTGTGTGTGTGTGTGTGTGTGTGTGTGTGTGTGTGTGTGAGAGAGAGAGCGCATGCAACTGTGTTTGAGTGTGTCCTGTAAATACGATAAGCATTTCTTTGTATACAGTTTGAAGTGTCTATTTCCTCCTACCAGGACACACTGATTGTCTGGTCGGAAGCAGATAATTATGACCTTGCCCTAAGTTTCCAGGAAAAGGCGGGCTGCGATGAGATATGGGAGAAGATTTGCCAGGTAAAGTAAATCCAGTTTTGTGAATTTTTTGTTTACTGGAGGGTACACAAACAGCAGTGGTGCTGGTTTGCTGAGTTCTATTGACACTACCGCAAGAGGCAGTACATTAATACTTCTAGTTTAATTCCTGACTTCATATCTACCAACTATTTATTTCCCAGGTTCAAGGCAAGGACCCGGCCCTGGACATCACCCAGGACCCCATCGATGAGTCGGAAGAGGAGCGCTTCGAGGAGATTCCGGAGACGAGCCACCTGGTGGAGCTCCCTCCTTGTGAGCTAAGCCGACTGGAGGAGATCGCTGATCTGGTTACCTCTGTCCTGTCTTCGCCCATCCGGAGGGAAAAACTGGCCCTGGCCCTTATGAGCGAGGGCTACATCAAGAAACTCCTGGGTCTCTTCAGAGTATGCGAGGACCTGGACAACAGGGAAGGCCTACATCACCTCTATGAGATTGTCCGTGGCGTCTTGTTCCTCAACAAAGCGGCCCTCTTTGAGGTGATGTTCTCTGATGACTATATCATGGATGTGGTGGGCTGCCTCGAGTATGACCCAGCGCTGGTTCAGCCTAAACGGCACCGGGAATTCTTGACCAAGACGGCTAAGTTTAAGGAGGTGATCCCTATCACGGACTCTGAGCTGCGGCAGAAGATCCACCAAACCTACCGGGTGCAGTACATCCAGGACATCATCCTGCCCACGCCATCTGTTTTTGAGGAGAACTTCCTGTCCACACTCACCTCCTTCATCTTCTTCAACAAGGTGGAGATTGTCAGTATGTTGCAGGTAAGGGTCCAAACCAGGTAACATGTATTTTTCTTGAAGGCACATTTATCAACAAGCCGTTGTCTTTTCTGTACCAGCTTTCCATTTGCTGTCGAACAGCTTACAGGTGAACATTTCTGGATCTGCAGTATTTTCCTAAATCTATAATCAGTTGCCAGTGACTGAAAATTGTGTAAGCGACAAAAGCTCATGCGTGTGTGCATCGAGTTTTGTCTTGTGACAGTTGAACTATTAAAATATACAATAATAAAAATATTTTTGAAAGGTGTTTGAAAGATCTATTGTACTGCTTGTAAGTGGATTTCTTTATGCGGGTCAGGTGATAATTGATGATAATTTGTACCACACAATCCTATTCATGATACAAACAGTAACGTACAGTCCAACCATTTCATATTCACGTTTTCTACATCCTATGATTGTATTTTAGGGCTCATGATGGCTGAAGCGGCTGTCTTTAAGAATCATGGGTTCCCTCAGTGTTTTTGATTCTAGTTGATGCTAAAGTTGAATAAAAAGTGTCCAGGATTAAGTTGTGTATTCCCCTTTCTGTTTATTTTTGGATTTTACGCCTTTTATTTCTTCAGTAGCTTGATTTCTTAACCCTTTTTTTTTTCCGTGTGCCAAAGGAGGACGAGAAGTTCCTAACGGAGGTCTTCGCACAGCTCACAGACGAAGCCACAGAAGACAGTAAAAGGAGAGAGCTTGTGAGTCAAACAGTTGTTACATCTCCAGGCTAGATGTTGTGATACTGTGTTTTTGTGTGGAAATGATTCATTCTGCGCTGCTAATTCTTTTGCACGGGTTAAATATTTACTGCCCGGTTTTCCGCACTGCTTTTGATGTCAATTACCTCTGTCCATTGGCTATAACCGCTTTGGCAACATTATTCATTCAACAGTGCAGACTGTCACTGAGAGGGAACTAGGAAATAATTGATTCTGTTCATGCAGTTGTCCTTTATTCTTTTGAAACGCTTTGTGTCTCTGTGTTTGAGACTAAAAATAAATTCTCTCACTGCTCTACACATGAAACAATGCTTGGGAAAAGTATTTTTGTCACTGACCTTTAACCGTTTGCTTTTAATCTGTCTGATCAAACGTTGCATCTTTTTTTTTCTGTAAATTTCAGGTGAACTTTGTCAAGGAATTCTGTGCTTTTTCACAAACGTTGCAGCCACAAAACAGGGACGCTTTTTTCAAAACTCTGGCAAATCTCGGCATTTTACCTGCACTTGAAATAGTCATGGTATGTTCTGCCCGTTACATGAATTTGTTGTTAATAAAACAGTTCCTCGGTTTATCACACACCATTTTTGTCTTTTGCTTACGAATAATCCAACTGGGGAAACATTTTATTGTGTAGAATTCTCTTTGTTCTGGTCTTCAACTCCTATTTTCCTCCTGTGCAGGGAATGGACGACCTGCAGGTGAGGGCAGCAGCTACGGACATCTTCTCTTACCTGGTGGAATTCAGCCCCTCCATGGTCAGAGAGTTCGTCATGCAGGAACCGCAGCAGACAGACGACGTAAGCCCAGTTTCATGTAGCACAGCGTTGATGTACTGTCCCCAAGTTGATTGATATTTGTATGAAATATTGTATTTAAATGATGTACAAATATACCGTTTACAGTATTTCTCTCATACATTATTTATAGCTCTGCTGCAGCAATTTTACATACAATTTATGTGCAAAAATACTTGCACATGGCAAAAAAAGCCCGACTGTGCACGTGAAGCCTTACAAGCCCTTAGAGCAGCAGACAAGAGGCAAAGAAAAAACTATGCTTTGTCTGCATTTGATCTACTAGTTCGATTAAACCCTCTTTTGTTTTTCTTCCACTTGTTCGCATAGAAGTGGAGCCTGTATAATTCACGGAATCCATAATCTTTCTTTATAATAAATTATCTTCTAGTAGTGTACGGGTTGCATACTGTATCGTGCTAAATCTTCGTTGAATTTCTCTTTTAATCCTTCGACGCCATCAGACCGACTGCATCATTTTAACTGTGTCTTCTACTGTGTGTTTTTCTTTTGTTTGCAGGATGTTCTGCTGATAAATGTTGTGATCAAGCAGATGATCTGTGACTCTGACCCAGAGTTAGGAGGAGCTGTGCAGCTGATGGGTCTGCTCAGGACGCTCATCGACCCCGAGAACATGTTAGCTTCCACCAATGTAAGCAGACCCAACACACACACACACAACGGTTTTAATGGTGGCGTGCAGTATAACCACGTATTGATGGCCAGGGTCATATTTTACATCATATTTCCCATAATCGCTTTGCCCCCAGACACACTGGTACATTTCAAACCCCTGTTGGTTTGGTCCAACATTAAAACATCAACAGCTTTCATGAAGTCTTGTTATTTTACAGAAAACCGAGAAGACAGAGTTTCTGAGTTTCTTCTACAAGTACTGCATGCATGTCCTGACTGCTCCTCTGCTGGCCAACACGGCACATGACAAAAACTCAAAAGGTGAGCTGGGGACAGAGACCTCACATAAACCAGAGTGTTTCAGACTGCAAGGTAAACGGAGAAGTTGACTGATTTATTCTGTGTCACGGCCTTTCAGATCTGCAGGAGGGATCAGCTAAGATCAACGCCGTCTGTCCAGGTGAGTGTTACTCAACGTCAACCATCAGCCCGTCAAAAACCTTGACTGGGGATTGTCGGTATTGGCACATAGTTACAGTAACATTTGAATTCTGTTTTAGTCTCTCTTTACTTCCACCTCCACCCACCACAAAGGGATACAATTACCATGTACTTCTTCATAATGGCTTAAATGATGAAGTCGCTGTAATGTTGAAGTACTTTCCCAATATAATTGCATCGTCTACAGCTTAATGTGAATTTGTGGAAATGTTGCGTTGCTCATTTGCTTTGTTTTTGTTTATTTTGTGTAGACAACTTCCAGACAGCTCAGCTGCTGGCACTGATCCTGGAGCTCCTGACCTTCTGTGTGGAGCATCACACGTATCACATCAAGACCTACATTATGAACAAAGACCTGCTCAGGAGAGTGTTGGTGCTCATGAACTCAAAGCACACCTTCCTGGCTCTCTGTAAGTTCACATGCCATTTCTTTCCTTCTCAGTTGTCCAACTTTATGAATCAACTTCTAAGTGTACAGTCGTGGGTTAACCGCATCTGAGCTGTGGGTCTGCTTTATACATCTCACACTATTGAACCTTGTCTGTTTTTGTCCAAGGTGCCCTGCGTTTCATGCGCAGGATCATTGGTCTGAAGGACGAGTACTACAACCGCTACATCATCAAAGGGAACTTGTTTGAGCCCGTCATTAACGCCCTGCTGGACAACGGCACCCGATACAACCTCCTCAACTCAGCCATCATAGAGCTCTTTGAGTTCATCAAAGTGGTGTGTAGACGCACAACACATGCACCTTAATGAGATGTGTTGGGTGCGTGAACGTAGCACTCAAAAGTGTGTTGGTTGTGATGTTCCACCATTTGTCTTCTCTCTCCAGGAGGACGTTAAGTCTCTCATAGCTCACATTGTGGATAACTTCTACAAAGCACTTGAATCCATCCAGTACGTCCAGACGTTCAAGGGCCTGAAAGGCCGGTACGAGCAGGAGAAAGACCGGCAGAGTCAGAGACTCAGCAGGTCAGAGGGCTGATGGGACATAAAGGTCAGCAGTGGTTGTCTTAGAGTTACGAAGACATGAAGGAAGCTAATTCTGATCACCTTTGTCTCTAGATATCGCAGAGATGCACGGTCGATGGACGAGGATGAGGAGTTGTGGTTCAATGACGACGACGACGACGATGACGACGGAGAGGCCGTGGAGAAGAGCCGAATGGAGGATGACTTCTCTGACAGCTACGGCAAGTACATGGAAGCCAAAAAAGGTGAGCTGCTCCGGTGTTGCTGCACGTACAGCTTCCCCTCCAGAATGCAAACAGTTTGCAGCACTTTTCAAGTTTGATATTTACAATCTGTGTCACTGCAGGAGCTGCCAACGGAGCGAATGGTGCCAACAATAACGGGAAAGCTGCCGTGATCCCACCTGCCTCACCAGCCCTCACTCCAAACAACAGTTCAACTTCCTCCGTCAAAACAGTTGCACTTCCTGCCACACCAGTAGTGAAGGTAATGATAAGCTGTTACACTCAGAAGGACATCATCTTTGCCTTGCTTGTTGCTTCCTATGTGGCCATTTTTCTCACTGCGTTGCGCCTCTTCCTGTTTCTCCTCCTAGACGGCTCTGGTCGGTTTGGTGGACTACCCCGATGATGAGGACGAAGAGGAAGAAGAAGAGGAGGAGGTAGAGCAATCTCCGAGGAAGCGGCCCCGCCTGAGCTCTTAAGGCTAATTATCCTCTGTTTGGTCGTAGTGGACGGACACTGAGTCCCTCCCATTCCTCCCTCCTCTGGTCGTCTCATTGGTCCGCGGCCTGCCTGTGCCACCTGTCAGTCTCGCTGAGGAGGCGGGAGAAGACAAGCTCCCACCTCACCCAGTCCCTCCCGATCTCTGCTGCTCTTTTCTCCCTCAGTGGAAGGAGACGGAGAAAGAGACAAATCAGTCTGTTCCTTCAGCCTGTTGATTTTACCTCCTTTTTTTATAACGGCCTCATCTAGAAGATCCCAAAATCCCCCTTTCTTCCTCCTGAGGGGGAAACACATGGAGTCTTTGCAAACTCACCCCTCGTCTTCCACTCTCCTGCTCTCCCGGCTCTGACCTCCCGAAACAACTTCCTCCTCCTACGTACCGACCAGAGAGGCTTCGGTGGACGTAGCGTTGCCAAGGCAGTTCCCCGACTGCTCTGATGCTATAGCAACAGCAGCAAGGAAGCTGCGGTACGACAGCCCCACCCCCCCCCCCCCCACAGGAACCCTCGCGTGTCCTCATTTGAACTCTCCCTCCCATCCTTCTCAACCCCAAACCAATGAGCTCCAGAGACAGAGGAAACCAGAACACAACCAGCCGCTCAGTCAGGCTAGCAGTGCAGCCATAGTTATAGGAAGCTTGACTGGCTGCAGCAGCGAGGGCCACCCTGTCACAGAACTGATCACGTTTGTCGGGGGGGGAGGTAGAGGGGATCTAGGCGACATAGAAGAATTAAATGAAATGTCGAAGAGACGAGGGAGATCACAAATGTACCAGGACGAAAAAAAACTCAGCAGAGGCTTAGATCCAGAGGAGCAGGACTCAAACCTACAGAAGCCATGGCGCCAATATGGCCAAGGCGCGCACACACACACGGCATCTCACACACAGGACTGCGTATGCCAGAAATCCTGTAGTTCATGACTTTGTTAAAAAGTACTGTACAGATGTTTTTTTTTTTTAATCATTTTTCCCTGATCTGATTTTCAAAGGGGAGAGAGGATACCTACCTACCTGTGTATTTTTGTTGTTGTTGCACAAAAGGTGGGGGTCCCTGTTCACCCTTTCAGTCCAGTTCATTTGAGTCAATGTAAAATGCTGGTTTTAAAAAATAACGTATTAAAACTGCAGTAAAGTCATTTTTGCAGCCAACATTTCGAGGATGTCTGGAGTTTTGTATTTTAGTGGCCTCCATATGATGCACACCCTTTTGTTTTAAGTAGATTTAGGGCACACTCTTGTTTTCAGAAGGTTTGAGACTCCGCCCCCTTCAGACTAGACTAGGTTCAGAGTTACCCCCACGTGTGAGCGCTGTAACGCTGCTAGTGGTGAAACACCAAGGCGCCAGAATGTTAAACGCCTGTTGAAGCATAAAAACAACTCTCCAGATCAAAAATACGTTGAAGGAATATCTTTCTTTTACATTTTTTCTCAAAGTTTAGTTCATATTCTATGATTGGATGAGCTGTTTATTCTCCCTAGTTATGAAAAGATGATTTAACCCCAGAGTTGATGCAGTTTTTCGAGTCAAATTGTTGCTTAAGTTGAGTATTTCTGACAACACACCGGTTTGATGATGGCAGAGGAGACGGTTTGTTGTTGGGTTGAAACATTTCTCATGTTGTAGCGTCGCACCACAAGCACAGAGGCCGAAGGGAATCGGAACTCACAGACGTCTGTCCAGAACCTCTGAGTCATGAGCCGCTGCGTAGGAGCACGTGTAAAAATATTATTGCCAATAATGTGCTTTTCAGGAGTTCAGTCGTACACGAGCAGCGGATTGTCTGTCGGCGTCACCCAACAATTTCACTGGTTTTGCCCTCGCTCTCTCCCCTTGATGAATTTGTACCAAGTGCATTTACTACCACTATCCATTCTTAACATTTGTATGAATTTATTTGATACGTTTTGAAATTAAATGTGACCCTGACATTGAACTTGTAAATCTGGCTTTTGTTTTCATAATTTACTGATTTGGCAACAAGAGCAACAAAATAATCTAATTGTTTCTGAATTATTCCTTTTGAGTCCAGATGGCTGTATTTGATCAAAACGCACCAAAAGCAAGTTTAGATATTACTGAGTGGAATACAATTTGTACACATTTTACAGCAAAGACTCGACATGTTTTTGTACCAGGAAAGTGATTCATGTTGAATGAAAATGTTCTAAATACAAACGAGAACACTTGGTGATGAATCCCTCTCTGCGTAACACCAAAGCACTCGATCCAGACTAAACCAGAGGATCGGTCTGAGACCAGGTACCTAAAAGATGGCTGTAGATTTTACACACACACACACACAGTCTGAGGTCGAGCTTGTTTCTATAAAATGATTTATTAAACAGCGTACGTGAAATACTGCGTTCCTTGTAGAAAGCTGCCGTGGCCCCTTCACGATCACACGTGTGTTCATCTTTGATGAGGATGAGCTGCTACAGTGTGATCAGCTTCATGGTGGACCAGCTGACGCTCACGACAAGACTCGCTAATGTTACCCTCACCTGAACGTAGAACTCTTCCACCAGCATTAATAACTGATATGTCGAGTTACTCTTTCACCACGTGTGACTTTTTCTGTTTTCTACAGAGAAACGAGCACAGATGTGTTCAAAATCACTCCTTTAGTCACTGGTTTACTGTGATGAGCAGAGGAACTAGTCATGAATCAGTGCAGTGTTGCATAATAAACATCGATACTATCAAAAGTGAAGCGCTGCATTATCAGATCTTTATCAAGTAGTGTACATGCAGCGAACACAGTTTTCATTCCAATGTGGGATTGTTTTTTTTGAGGCCACTATATAGTCCATACATTCTGCATTTAGAATTTGGACGCAGACTAAATGACGGTACAGTAAATGTAGTGCTAGCAGTGGCAAATACGGAGCGCTTTGGACACAGGTGTGTCTCGTGATGTGAAGTAAAAGCCATCTGGGTTCCCCACTCCACTCTAGTAACACTGGCTGCATATTGCCTGGCTGGTCTTTGTGTTTTCTGCACCTTCTCAGTCAGACATGCCCGAATACTTGTGTGTGTGTGCTCATACGAGTGGAGACTGTCACATACTGGTACATCCACAAAAATAAACGCAGATGTACCTTCTTCCCGTGAAGATGGCGATGAAAATAACTCTTTTACGATCTGTGTTACCCAAAGTGAATGATCTGGCTGAAGGAGGCAGTGTGAAGGAAGCCGTGCGTGATTAACGGAGTAAACGGGGGATATCATTTGGAATATTGCAGTTATTTCTTGATCACTTCCTCTTTCAGCTTGTCAGCCAGATGTTTTCTCTTCTGTAGCTTCTTCTTCTCCTCAACAGATATCTCCTGCAAGAAGAATCGGACAGAAATAATAATCACCGCCAGTGGCTTAAGACAAAGTGTTGAGGGAATGAAAAAGCAGTGGGGAATACCACCAGGTATACACGATTAGCTATAGAACTAAACAAAAGCAGCTGCTATTGGAAATATGGCAATGCGACACATTGTCAATGTTGTTTATAAAGCTTTATAGCTCTAAAGAGGATGTGCTGATGATTTAAAATGCTAGCTTTCAGTTCAAAACCATACAAGTAGCTGGTCAGTGGGTGTGATTTCCCGATCCAGCATGTAAATGAGACCTTCTCTTTAGTAAAAGACTGCGGTCTGTTCCTTTTCTGTTCTCGGGGGGGGGGGGGGGGTTGTGACAGAGCACGACAGAGACAGTTGATGGATCACCTTCTGTTTGGTGGAGTTAGCGGAGTGTTGTGCTGGAGGAGCAGGAGGAAGAGGAGGAGGAGGAGGGGTACAGGCCCCATTCCTCTGGGACCGCCCCACCGCCTCCTGACAAGCCAGGTCAGGTCAGAAACAGGCAGAAAGAAACGAAGATCAACAAGCCGACAAATGAGTCGACGGGATGGTTGTGAAGGAAAAGAAAGAAAAACCAGGAGGAAAAACGTGGGTTAAAGAAAAGCAGGTGAAATTAAGAATGTAGTTTTGGGTGTAAAAGATGAATTTTTTTTTACCAAACTGAAAAGAATGTAAAAAGTCTAAATGATAAAACCCTGTCACAACTTCTTACCGTGATTACCGAGAGACACAACGCACAGCCAGCGTTACCCTGAAATGATCTGTAGTCTGTATTTACAACTTCTCCAAATAACTCTAATAGGACAATATGAGGAAATAAATACTAAACATCATCAGCCATGTTGTGCTGTCAGACCTTTTTGTGAAGGGAGAGGTTTAAAGGGGGACACAGGAAGAGGCGGGACTTACTGGGACGGCGGTGATGGTCTCCTCCGGCGGGGTCACCTGCTTGGTTTTCTGCTGCTCTTTTTTCAGCGCGTACAGTTTGTCTCGCTGTTGACGCAGATATGCCGCCCTCTCCTGGAGCTGCTCCTGCTGAGACGCTGTTAACTCCTGCAGGGAAGAGGAGAAGGAGGTGAAACGGGAGGAGAACCGGTACAACACAAACACGATGAAGGTTTGTGCCCATTTAACTGTTTTCCAACTATTTTAAATTGCTAAAAATGAAGGAATTTGGGATATTGAGGCACTAAAGAGCAAAAGATAAACAACAAACAGGTATGTTTATCAAAGTTATAAGTTAAATCATTCTAGTGCCATTTTACATTGAGTTGTACTGGATACGTTTGTTATGCACTGAAGTGATCTCAGCTGTTAAAACTCCCAGATTCTTGTACTCTCCAGATTAAAGCTACTCAGAGGAACTTCCATTTTGTGCTGGGCGCTTCCTGTAGACCAAAGCAGTTCTCGACCTCTAATTTGACTGCAAAAGAACTGTGCTTACAGAAGCAAGAGGACAGACTCACAGTATATGGCTTGGAGAAGCCAGCCTCCCTGTGCGCCTCCTCCAGACACGCCTCGGCTGCAGCCTGGCTGACGGGGGCTTCACCAGACTTTACTGGAGCTCTCACTGCTGGAAGGACTCTGGACTCCACACCATTACTGCCACAATCTGCACACACACACACACACATGTTGAAATCAGTTTGATAACTCGCAGCGTTCTCAGGTTGGTTGTGAAAGGAAAAGAAAAGCAGTGAACCAGCTCAATGAGTTTTAATAAGACAAAGAGAAGAGCAGTTCAGAGTTGGTGGAGAAGAGTTTGAAGCTCTTCTGAAATACCTGGTGTGGGTTTAGACGTGGAGCTGCGCTTAGCTGCACTTTTCCTAGCTCCTCCCACTGGGGCATCCGTCTTGCTCTCTTCTTTGGTGACACATTTGCCGTTGACCTGGAGGAAAGGACACGCACGCATTAAAGGGAAAGTCATGTTTCCTCTTACCTGTAGTGAGTTGCAAAGCTTTGGAGATATCATCCGTGGGATGCTCTAAGCTCCAAAAAATACACTTGAAATAAACTCAACAGCAAAGTCTCTTTCCAGAAATCCTGACCCAGTTACTCGTGATAATCTGAAGACTTGATGTGAGCAGTTAACTTTTGTTAAATGTCGTTTTTTTCTCCAAAACTCGAAACCAAAACCATCTAGATCGATAAATAGCGCGACAGGTAAAAGGAAACATATGTATTTTTGATTTGGGGATGAACTGTCCCTTTAACATGTTGGACAGATGACACAAACGCTACATCAAAATCAGCCCACTATTGCGACGTGCTAATGCTGCTACAACCACATGTAGTCCTCAGATTGTAGACTTGTAGGCACTAGTGTGTGTTACTGTAAACATTGGTGGATTCTGGAAAAAAAAACACAAGCCACATTTTCCAATTGACCTGATTCTCTTTCTCTTATTTTGGTAGTACCTCATCAAACTGGTCAGGGAACGATCCCGACCGGTGAAAGACTCAGGATGTGCATTAACATGGGCTCTAAATATCTACAATGTTCAATGGTGTGTAAAGTGCAAGAAGCACTTCCCCAGTCTCCCTGCAGTCAGTAAATATTTGAATCTATTGATACTACGCAAGCGACCTCATTAAAACTACAAAGCTTCTACATGACCGAACTACTACGCATGCTGTGAAACAGAAGACTACTACCTGGCCTCGGGATGCACTGATACTTTTGAATATTATGCCAATACTTGTGTACCATGCAGTACATTTCGGTATCAGAATATTCAAAACCCAATTCACATACATTGAGTTTTACTTGTAAAATGGTATTAATGCATCCTTAGACGGGCCAGTAAACTGTGTTGTATTTATTATCAGGTCATTGATTAAAATGGTTCCGTTACCAGATGAAATTCAGTGGCAGTGTTTCCGTTCACGAGTGGGACGTGGTGACCATTAGTGCGGCTGCTGTCACCATTCCCCTCAGCTGTGGTCTGAGCAGGGAATGAATTGGAGACAGTGTCACGTTATATAAAAGGCGAGATCGGGCTTTAAGGGGGAAAAAAAAGTATGTTGGCAGTAACCATTAAGCATTGGTAGTATCAGGTACTGCACAACGTACAGTCCAACAACGGCAACACAGAGACGCTGCTGGTCTTACAGGTCTTGCCGGTCTTACTTGGCTCATGGTGCTCTTGATGCCTTACCTTGGCAGCGCTGCTTTGTTGGCTGGGAGCAGTGGAGGTATTCTGGGCTTCACTGTTTTCTGCTATTGGCTTATCAGAGCAGCTGCTGGAAGTGGAGCCAACCTCTTCGCCTAAAAGCAGCCTCCTGGACATTTCCTCATCATACTCCTCTTTTGACTGTCTGAGGGAAAAAAAAGAAATATTACATTTGAATTTGTCTGATTTTTCTCTGTGCATAAATTAGCCCAAGCAGAAGTAATTGCTTTTTGTCTGAACTGGTCCTGATACAGAGCATTCAAGAGCCCCCGTGGACTGTTTTAAGAGTCTGTTTAGCAGCCCAGGTGTGGTACGAGTGAGGCTAATCTACAGCTAAGCAGCTTCTATTGTACATTTAACCTTTGGCAGGTGGAACAAATGGACTAGAAGCTAGAATAAGTCAGCAACGTCACGTGATAACCACAATATGCCCTCCCTTGCTGCCAGGCATCACCAGCGTGCCACACAGATCCTTCAATTCGGTTTATTTAACAACTTCATTTGAATTAGAGGAGACTTCAGCAAAGCGTTTGCCACTACGTGTGCAGATAGAGAGAGATGTAACAGAGCAAGAAAAGGACAGTCGACAAAACCGTTCAAGATCAGCAAGATCTTTTTAAGATTGAAAACGATATTGCAGAATTTGTCTGAAATAGTTTGTTTAACAAAACTGAATGAATGACAGTGGAGTTGAAGTCATTCCAGCTGTGACTGTGTGTCGTCAGAAACCCTGTGAGGATTTTATAGCATCCAAAAAGGACTGATGGCTGAGATACTGACAGCACAGCAAAACAGTTGGAATGTCAATCAAGTCTAAAACTGCAACCGTCTTATTTAAATGGTGCTGTAAACCACAATATAGTGAGCATGAGTTCAAGTCAGTCCGCCAGCTGTGAGGCTGCTGTACAGCTGTGAGGCTGCTGTACAGCAGTGAGGCTGCTGTACAGCTGTGAGGCTGCTGTACAGCTGTGCTCTGACACAGTTTACAGCACCTGAGAAAAGCCTTTCTATAAACCATGTTGTGTATTTTGTGGAAATAGAGGAAAAAACTCAGATCGAATTACACGATGGCTGAATTAATTCATTGGTAAAAAACAATTAAATTAATACAGATCTACTGACCTCAACTGTTAGACGTTTTACAGAATAGGTTCATTTACATATTTCAGCCTAAAAATACAAAACCAAAATGTTCTATTGAGTTTGGTAGGTTGTTGCATGTGCACAGGGTTGTGTGTGTGTGTGTGTGTGTGTGTGTGTGTGTGTGTGTGTGTGTGTGTGTGTGTGTGTGTGTGTGTGAGGGAGAGAAAGATAGCAAGAGAGTGACACAGAGAGCAGAAGAGAGAGAGAGGTGACTTACTTGAGAACTTCCTGCAGGATTTTCATCTCTTGATCCTGCAGCTCTGTCATCACGTCCACACCATCAGTCAGACACTCTGGGAGGGCTCCTACACACAGAGCAGGCGTATCACTTGCAGCTATGTCAGAAGTGTTTTCCTGTTTGTTTGTGTGTGTGTGTGTTATGGTCCAGCCTACCGTTCCTTTCTTTAATGACTCTGAGGGCTTGAAGCTGCAGCTCCATGTTCTTCTGGACCATCAGGGAGCGAAATATCTGGAAGTCATCTGTAGCCAGAACTGTCTGGAACACCGACTGAACGACAAAAACAGCAACCACATATAAGACCATGAAAAGTCACTGTGCCCACAAGGTACCAGGTAGAGAGACGCAGCTGTGGCTGATATACTCAACACACTCAATCTGGAAGTAAAGATCAATTTAGTCAAATGTTCAAACTTGTCCAGAAGAACCTTGTTGCATAGCTACACTGTTTTGTCAACATTACCGAGGTCTAAGAATATTTCACAGAACAGAAACGAAGGTATTGATCGAGATATCAGGGTTCCTATGAGGATGTTCCTGCTCTGTTAGTCCTCGGTGGTTCAGGACAGGATGTACAGTACGTCCAGCGTGTACACTCAACTCCAAGTCCCGACACAAATGAAGCTGTTTGCAAACAGAGTGCTACTTATGCCTTATCTGTGACATTAGCTTCCTACCTGTATTCAAAGGTCTGCCCCCCCCCATCTCGGCTAATGCTTGGACAATCTTCCTGACCAACCAAGATCAGTGTTCTTCGCTCAAGTGGGTCATCAGGTTTTCAGTCCATGCTCAGCATCTCTCTGCAGTCTTTCCCGTCTTCCTTTGTCAGTCTCTCTTAGTGTTTCAGCCTGAAGCCCAGACCTACAGTACACCCTGTGTCTCTGAGTAACTTAATCACAGAGAAGATACAGTCCGCTACAGTAGGTAAGTCTAAAGAGGAAGGACACTGCAACACAATACAAAGTAACTGAGTTATGCTGCGAAACCGTCTCAGATAAAAGTAATCGAATAAAGGAACTTATTATCATCAGTCAGTGATTCTGAGTCTGGGCCTTGTTTTTACTTTTCTAGCATTTTCTATCAACTAATTAAGGTAAATTGTGTTCTGCTGATTTTACTATCCAGGACACAAAGGGGAAGCAAGCAATCTCTCATATAAAAGAGCCTAAAACAGCAAGAAAAACGCAACACTACACAAAATAAGGCCTTCGTACTACTGTTTGTGTGACTGCATGATCCTGTTTGAAGATACAACTCTACTGTTAATCTTTCTTCGAGGAGAGTTTGACCTGCTCTGTATTTATCTCAGTGGTAATTAATGAGATCCATGTCTGCTGAGGACTGCGAGGAAATCCGTATCCGTGTCCCTGCCAATCGGACACGTCCACTTTACACCTGATGATCAGTGCAAAGGAGAATCCAACGACAGGCTGGAACATTTGAAACTGTCACTAATATTATAGAGTTAACAGGCGCCGTGGGAGTAAACATTTGAACACATGTTAAAAGGGCACAAACAGGAGTGTGCCAAGTCAAGTTTTTGGTACAGTTATGAAAACATGAGAGATTCCTGATGGACCAGGATACAGGCAAAGAATTAATAAAAGAATTGCTTGGAACTGACAGATCTAAATATGTCACAAATAGGCCCGTCCACGTGCAAAGAAAATCGAATGCAACAAACACTCTTACTAATTGATTTCTTGTTCATTGATTTAATCAACTCATTAACTGAGTTTCTCCACAAACAATCACAATTTTGCTGATTCATCAACACATCTGCCTTGAAGGAGGAGACTAGCTCTGTTTGGCACCATCTACAAAAGCAGCATAACTGGGGTTATGTAAGCAAATCCTATCCGAGATCCTCCAATCCAGGTTAACTTGCAGGCCGGCAGTGGTGTGCCAGCAGGGAGCTCACAGTACCTGCAGTGTTCTGGACTTGGCAAACGGAGAGGTGCATGCTTCCAGAAACTGCTGCTCGTCCATGCCAACCTCCTGCATGTAATTCCCCAGCAGCTTCTCCACCTACCAAAAGCAAAGCAGCTTACATCAGTCCAGTTTGATGAGTCACGAATGTAAAAGACACTAATGAGTAATGTGTATGGGACAGTTGGACCAAATACTATACTCACCAACTTCTTATACTGCTGGTGGATCTCTGTGTATGACAACTTGTTTTCATCTTCGTCATCAAAAACTAAGAAAAGGCCAAAATAATACCACATGTAATTCAACATGGATACTGTGGCCCATAGGAGGCATGTGACAACACGTGTGTGTTTTGTAGCTTAAATTACACACATTAAGGTAATATACGTGACCCTTTTGGTAGCCGAGGTCTGTAAGTTACCTTTACTGACTTATGACTTGCTACATTGTGTCGACTTGCTAGCGTTATCTGTGTCCTTTGTGGCTTCACATCGAGGACAATGTTGTGATAAACTTGCAAAAAAGGACGCGTATTACGGTAAAAAAAAAAGCGAGCAAAAACAACGCAGTCGCAAGTTAGCGTTAGCTTAGCCACTGCGCTAACGGTGCACCGCTTCCAGAAGAAGCTTTACTGTGAATAGACATACAGATAAACGTGTTTTTACCTGTGCATTTGTTCTCCATGAAGTCCGTGACGGGAATGACCCATTCGGGACTCCCCAGGTAGCCAACGATGCTCTCTACGACCCACTCGCTGTCATCCTCAGCCATGTTGGCTGCTGCTGAGTAACAACAACACCAGCACCACCACCAGCAGCACCGCTACACCACGAATATAACGTTACACCACCCAAACCGATGGACAAAGACATCTAGTTGATTGTCTCCATTTCATCGTCACAGTGGCGGGTTTCTTTCCTCCTGTCTTGACGGGACGGGACGGTCTCCGGGGAGAGAAAAAAGCGCACTCATGAATTTGCAAGCCCAGGATGGTGACGCCTAATCGGTTGCTAAAGTAACCGTTACGTCATTCTGACGCTGTACGAGCTCATGCTCGAGCCCGGACGAGTAGCGGCCACGGTAAGTATTCAGAAAGTACTAACACCATACTGGACAAATACTAAATGTACTTCAACGTAATACTTAGAATTATGGATTTTGCATTGAAAATGTTAAAATATAAAAGTATGTCAGCATAATTAAGAAAATGCACCAAAATGTATTAAAAGTAAGTTCTCATGCAGAAAAATGGCCCTTGTGACTGTTATACTGTTATATACTGTATTATATAATTAGATTAGTAGGTTAGGACTCATGAATTACTGTGTTAGCTAGCTGTAGTAGATTTTACTATTTTGTATAGCACTAAAACTATACATTTTTCAATTTTTACGACAGAATTTTCATTAATTTTATTTAGTAATTGATTCATTGGTTTGTTAAAAAAAATCACAATTACCCAAAGCCCAAGAGAACTAATTCAAAACGTACTTGTTTCAATATTGGTCCTCAACTTGTTTTGTCCAATTTCAAAACCTCAATATGATAAATAATGATTCAAATTGTTAAAATAATCTAAATCAAAAGCAGCAAATAATCCAAAAGCAGCTGGAGTTGCATTTTTGCATGAAAAAAAACTATGCATCATATTTTATAAACTCTCCACATGTTTCATGCATTGTCTTGATTTGTAAAGTAACTAACAAATAAAGCTTTTGAATAATTGCACTAAAAAATTTAAAGTACAATATTTACCTCTGAACTGTAGTGGAGTAGAGGTATAAAATATAAAAAAATCTGTATGTTCCTGTAGTAGCCTGAGTGTGCTGAGCCAGACGCCTGTCCATTCAGGATACGTGAGGCATCTGTGCAGTGATGTACTAAGCATTTACTTCTGAGGTAAGCCATGCTGCTTTAATTAACAGCCTTTGTGTTAAGGAAACACAAGTCACTTATACTTATGCTGAAACACAAACACACACGCACACACACACTCACACACACACACCTACACACACACACACACACACACACACACACACACACACACAGAGACACTAAACAGCGAAGAGTATTTTTTTTTATTAAGAGTAAAAACATAGCGCTCATATAATTCAGTCGTGTGCATTAACAAGTTTATTCAATAAATATACATTCCTTCTGTGTTTTTTAAAGGTATATACGCTTTCATTAATATCTCTAGAAAGGCTCATAGCTACTGTGCACACTTCATAAAGGCAGGGCATGCAAGCAGCAGTCATGCCGAAACAATTCAATAGAATAAAGGTAGGCAACATTGAAACGTTTTACATTGAATGGTGCTTCAGTCTGTTCAACTTTGAGCTACAGCAAACCTGTCGACCCTTCTGACTTCAAGCAAACAGAATCTTTCACTGTGACAATTGCTCAATTCTCTTAAATCTCACTGGATGGACGGACAGACGGTAATTCAGAAACATTCCTATGTTGTTTTTGCTTGGATTTAATAATTTGCATGTAGCAGATTGTAAACCGTTGCTGATTAAAAGTGTAGTCCTGGTCCCTGCTAACTGGCAAACAGTAAACAAGTAATACACACAAAGACTTGGGTACAATCATAGACAATAACAGCAGCGTAAAGTACTGAGACTCCAGTACAGCTCACATTACAAGCAATACAGTGTGTCGACGTAGTGCTTCGCAAGAAAATATGTAGACTTTTGTGTTTGCTGCATATAAGTGTGTCATGAGATTTTTGGAGAGAAAGCAGCATTGGAAAGTTGTTTTTTGTTTGATGCATATTACAATGAGTCATAATTATTGATTTATATATGAACTATTCTATTCTGAGTACAATATGTGTTCTCCTAAAGAACGATCTTCTGATCACCCCATATCAAGAAATATTAGCTATCAACATCATTTCAGTTCAGACGTAAGCAGGAAAATCAGTTGCATTTCCATGTCGCTGCCTTTTATACATATTATACATTTTATAAGAATTGGCATACAAACAGCAGTTCCGAACAATGTATTTTAAAAATGCCTTTATATAATTGAGACGACATGTCCTCTCGCAAGACTCTAGAATCCTCTAGATGGCAGCATTCATCCGTCATGGCCAGATTACAATTGTCAAGTGGTGTGTTTTGTTTCATTTTCCACTGGCATCAGTGGGTCAGCTACATGCGTCCTGTCTGTGCACATGTTGTGATGCACGTGTGTGACCAACACTGGGTCTATGTGGTGGCTTTAACCTGTAGCAATAAAAGAGCAGGCACAAATACTGTATGCAGAATACTGGCGATATCCACCAAAAATGATGCGAAATAAACGATTATTTCTGGTTACAGCTAAACGTCCTGTGGATTCGGACTTCAGTTTCCTTGCAGAATTAAAACATGCAATTGTTCTTCCTGCTAAGTGAATTCAGACCAAACCCTCATTACACCTGTGCTCCTCCTACATTAAAGCACTGACCATAACACCTGCATATTGTCCATGGATACATGGCTTTGGAAGTAAAAACAATGTTCCTACGTTACAAACTCACAAGCATTGTTGCAAAAACGCTCACGGAAAAGAGTGTGTAAAGGTCTTAAACTGACATGAAATCATTCAGAAATGCAAATGAAAGTCGCCACAAGCTTTCAGTCAAAAGTGAATACGTTGTTCTATACTAACAATCATGTATTTGTATCTCCACCTCCACACGGTAAAGGTAATATATGTTCAGGAACAGGCAAGACATTACAGGCAACAACGTCCTTGAGGTTAAACTGCAGCAACTGAAACTGTCAAGCTCTGTTAAAAATGCATTGTATTGATTTGGCTGACAGCAGAGACCCTCTGGTCCCTGTTTGTTCAATAAGTCACAAGAGTGCATTTGAAAGACTACTGTAGATATCTATTGCATTCGTCTCATTTTCCTTGGGTTTGTATATTAGAACTGGATTTATTTTCTATAAGGGCCGTACCAGATCAATAGCCCCTCTTCCTCCAGGGAAACATACTTGTAGTTATTCAATGGCGGCTGCCGATTGAAAAACTCCATGCCACGGTGCATTTGGTGTCATGTAATAAAAACGTCATCTGTTGTAATAAACGCAACAGATGACGCAGAATAGGTGCGTCATCTAATTCAATTATGACCTCCATGAAACAGAACATCTTGATGTACACATGGCGCTGTGGGGCGATAAATGACGCATCATGTCCTGGATTTTGTAACCGCTGTCTGTGTCTGTGTCGTTCAGTGCTTCTGGTGTTGAGATTCAGACGTGGTGGACATGATTTAATCAATCCTTTTAGAGCCCCAGCTCCTCAACTGTGGGTCACCAGTCAAAATGAGTTATGGGGTTATATCCATTACAGGACCGATGGTTATGCTTGTCAGCTTTTAGTGTGACAACAATAAAAACCTAATGTGTACACATAAGGTTGTCTTGTTCTTTAATGCCATTTGACATTGGAATAAATGAACAGTTTATATAACTGATAGTTTTGGATTGATTTGGTCTACATGAGGCCAAAGTATCCACAACCAATCGGAGTGCAGTGAGTGTCGTGATTCTTCCAGGCATTTTCCCCCCTTTTAAAGGGTGATAAAAGATGACTGCCACACAACAGCTAAAGTGACATATCATAATTAGGCAGTCGATCCTTTTCTTAAGAGATCTCAACAATGAGCAAAAAGTTATTACATAAGTAGAATGCTTCTAAGTTATTATTACAGTGTATTAATCAGTGTTTCTTTAATTCTTTAAAAGAAATCCATCAAAAGTGCGAGACTGCAGGTGAGTTTACGTTCCTTCCTGAGTTCCTCCGTGAACACGATCAAGTCCTTCAAACCACATGCTACTTAACTCTTCAAAGTTTTTGTTGTCTTCAAAATGGCAACAATAGAATGCTACAAAGACCCAGTGTATTAAGTCCATTGTTACTGGAAGTTCTCATCATCATGCTTCATGGTCACAGGGACCCGTTGAAGATCTCTCTGCTGCCGCTGCTTTCAGCCGGCTGACTGGGTGGATCCATTCGATTTTCACGGTAATTACTTTTGACTTGTACCTGTCTGCTGTCAGGGTGACTCATTTTGACTTGTCCCCTCTCTTGGTAACTGTCTACACTTGGCCCCAGTCCACTGGCCTTTCCTTGGTGACCAATATTGCTTGTTCTGTCGTCATGGTGCTTAGTTTGAACTGGCGTCTGTCCATCATCTTTGTGGTTGTGTCTCATTGGTGCTGGTCCGTTATCGTGCTGGCCCGCTCTGATGGGCACTGGTCCACTGTTGATCTGGTGCTTGTTGCAGACGGGGATGTTATTGGCCTGCAGTAATTGGGTGTAAGGTGAAAACCAGTCCCTCTCGAATGTAGCTCTTAGCTGCTCCACCACCGTAGAGTTCCTCTCCTCGAAGCCCTCGGGCTGACTGATCACCAGGCCTGCTCCTGCATTAAAGGTAAACTCATGCCCCACCCAGTCCAGGTTACCTGTCAGGTCACAGAGAAAGAAACAAAGAAGTGACCACACCACTTAAGAAACCAAGCTGTGCCAACATGAGCGAATCATATTTTTGGATATCAGCGGATAAATACACTGAATCAAAGACTATTCCCTTTTGTAAAGCGCCGGGTTTTCAACTTCTTGAAAATATACATTTTTATAGAAATCTCTGACCATTTTGAGAAATACTTTGCTTTCTTTCTGAGAGTTAGACGTTGAGAAGATGATGAGAAGATAGATTCCTCTTTAGTGTCTGTGTGTTAAAGCAAAGAGCTGGAGCCAGAGGGTGATCAGCTTAGCTTAGCATAAAGACCAGCTAGCCTGGCTCGTTCCAAACTTCAAAAATAAGGATATCAGTAACAGTAAAGCTCACTATAATTAATGACAGTGTAAATCTACATGTGCACTAATGTAAAAGCAACACTTTGTAGTTGAGATCTGCATGAGGTGAGACATGTAGGACACAGTCATGAAGTCTAGTCGATGAGCTCACCTAAATAAATGGCTCGATCCGTCACCATGAACCTGTTGTGGTTTATTCCCTGGAGACTGCCGTCCCTCTGCACTCTGGGGTTGAAGAACTTCTACACACACACACAGACACACACACACACACAGACACAGACCCACACACACACGATCACAGTCAGTGGTGCATCGAGCATCGATAAAGCGTATCTGTAGATTTAAAAATAGTACGCAGTGGCTTTGTACTTACAGCTTCCAGTGAGCAGTTGGCCTGCTCCATGCACAGACTCCTCAGGGACCAGAGGAAGTTGAAAGTAAGTGGATGAGTCTTTTCCCAGCAACTTATCAGCAAACGGACCCGGACCTTCCTCAGGATCAGAGCCTCCCGGATAAGACCGTCGATACGGGACCAGTACCTTGGCATGGATACAAACACAGAGTTTAATCACTTGAACCAAAGCATCCAAGCTTTTGATTAAAAAGAAAAGCCTATCCAAAGATATTCGAAGGGAAACAACTCCAAAAGCGGCACAGTGGCTCTAACCTGTGAGCGCTGCGGTTGAAGAGGGGCAGGTAATCGATGATGGAGATATATATGAAATGGCGGGCCTCCTGGATGACCCTGGAAATGGCTTCAAGATCATTCGTACGATGTTTGGGGATCAAATCATCCGGGGAGGTCTGTCAGAGGAAAAGACAGTAAGCGCTTGTCGTGTACAAATTTTTTAAATTTCATCCTGACAGTCACACGTGAGGACGAAGGTTGCAAAGAAGTCAGCCTCGTTATGGGTTGGCATATCAACCTCATCCTTGACGTATCAATCAGGTCAAAACACAGGTCTTTCCTGAGCGAATCAACAAAACAAGCGAATGCTATAGCTGTCACTCACAGAGACGTAGGCCTGAGCCTTTGTGCTGTTGAGAGTGAGCTCCAGTGGCACGTCCCTGTTGAAGAGGGCAAAGACGCGCTTGGACCAGAAGGAGGGGATGAAGTCTCTGTACTGGAGCCCCCAGTAGAGGCTGAACACTTTGTGGAGGTCCAGAGCCAGACAGCTGCAGTCGGACACCAACACACCCAGCTCCTTCCTCTGGAGAACAAACACAACCTCTGTCAGAGCCCCACGAGCACACGGACAGCCCACGTTTACGTCAACACCTTTCTAATGACCCTGAACATTACAGTCATTCGATTTCCTTCTTTACGAGTAATCGTAACCTGTTTTTACTCCCTCAGCACTTTTATACATCCTTCCACCTAAACACACAAACACACTGCACCATCACCTTGTCAGGCCATATTCTCACCAAGTCGCCTCCCATTACAGGACTTCACTCATTGTCACAGCCAGCAGCAGGGTTTGAGAGGACACTACAGCGTTTCTTCTCTGTTCTTCTCAATTTTCAGTCTTTCTCAGCTAAATAAAGCTTCGATTCCAGATACTAAGGTCTTACCTTACAAGCTGTTCCATCTGCCTCAAAACAGACCGATGTCCTTTGTATCTGCAGGTGTCTAAAGATAGATAGCGCTGCCGAACAATTGGGTCCGCATTTTAATGAACTGTGCAAGAAACTCAGCTTTGAAGAAGAAGATAAAAGAATGGCCACTTTCTATTTGTGCATGCCGCCCCACCTTACATGCCCCCACTACTCACACCCATTCACTCCCCCATCTCTAGCACGTTTTGAGAAGAAGACACTGAATTATGCACAAATATAATCTTTCGTAACGTGTACAAACTCAAGTTTGCATGTGTAGTATGGTGTCAGTGAATAAATCATATGTTAAGCAATGTGTTTGTCGATATATTAAAGGATTCAGTCCTTTAATATATCGACAAAAAAGTGAAATACACAATCTAAAAAAATGCAACCTTTAGGAACCTGTAAACATCTATTTCAAATGATTATTCAAAGTAAAGGACTTATGTATTACATGTGTTAATAAAATCTGGATATATTTGCCTAATCAATTAATCAGCAATCATGACCTTATTATGAATTATTTCAGATGATGCCGTTTTCAAGAGGGACACCCATATGCACGAGAGGGCTGGGAACTTCAAATAAAACGCTGCACTGATGAGTCTGAGCCAGTAGGACGTCATCAAAGCACATTAGGGGATGCAGAACTTGTTATGGAATTAAATCTCATGTAAATCTATTCGATACAAAATTACAACAAAGGGTGTAAGTGCGTGTTACAATGCCGCTTCACAATTTACAAGACTGAGACTGCGATGTGGCATTTTGTCAAATGTCTCTGAGCATGCATATGTTTAAGTGAGTATGTGTGTGCTGGTGGGTCTTGGCTACTGTGGCAAGGGATCTCCAGTCCATGCTGGCGCTGCCGATGTAGAAATGTCTCCTGTCAACCACCCAGAAGGAGGATTGGAGGTGGCCGTTGATCAGCGCTGTCGTGTTCACATAGTGGACTTCAGCATCTAGAATTAGAGCGCGAGAGAGAAACAGAGGTCGTTAGGAAGTTAAAGACAAAGAGACGAAAACAAAGGAAGTGTGAGACAAGGACAGGGATAAAGGAGGATCTGGCCACAGACAAACAATGTTCAATAAGAAAATGACAGACAAAGGCAGATGAAGGGAAAGATGGAAAGAGACTGAGAGATTTACAGAGCTGAGGAGGAAGAATAGGGAGAGGAAGCAGTCATGTTTGAACACAGACACACAGAATGTATAATACAGTGAGAGGGGGAGCTGACTGTGTTTGGCGAGCATGCCGAGCTCAGTCGAGTCGATCATGCCGCTGGAGATCTTCAGCTGGATTCCTTTAGCTTTCAGGCCTTGCAGCCTGGACAGCAGAGCCCTGCCCTGGGGGAAACACATCACAGAACATCTGCTGTCACATGAAAGTCATGCTGCGTGTTCAAAACCAGATTCTTTTGTGTTGTTTACTGCAGATGTTCTTTGATATCGCGGCTCCATCAGCAGTCATTTATGTGCTATTTCTGTGCTACATCTCCCAGCAACTGTGATGTCTCGTTTCTTTTTTTGTTTTGATAAATAGTTGTCAAGCCATGGGTGGAGATACTCAGATGGGGAGCAGTATAATCAAATGAACCTGCATGTCACACGGTAAGGGCAGATAAATATGAATTGCTTGTTGAATCATACGTATATTTTCGGATCTAGGCAGCCCACAAAAAATACTCCTTGGGTTGTAATATTTCATACATTTTTGGTCGGCACTCCAGATACCCAAATGTATGTCCACAAGCACTGAAAAGGTGAGTTTTTTGTGATACATCCCCTTTAGGTTAAAGATCGTAGTACTTCTTATACCACTGATTATTATGTAAAGGAGGCAAAGACATGAAGAACAGACAGAGAAAAAGTAAAACAGACACAAAATCTAAATAAACACCACTTCTTCTGCAGAGTCAAGTCTGTAGGCTCGCTCTGGTTTTACCTGTCTGGCAGCAGGCTGGAAGCTGGATTCATAATCGGAGGAGTTGAGGAGCCACAGCGGGGAAACTATCTCCACGACCCGGATAGCTCGGTCCAGCAAGTCGTACAACCCCAGTAAGAGCGGGAGATTAGATGTGCCATTGTCTAAGAAGGAGATGTCTTCTGGGATGTTCTCCACAAGCACCACTCTGAGGAAAATAACAAAGAAATAACAAGTAAATTAGTTTTTAAATAAAGGACCTGCGTCACAAAAGAAAATTGCAAAAGTGCATCATTAGGCTGAGCCTTAGAGACCTGTTAATGGAAAAAATGCTGAGGAAATGAATGTGAGGTTTGTGTTCTTTCACAAAGCAATTATCTGTTTGCATTTGCAGCAGAATTATTATGAGCGTGGGTGCCACTAATATGAGGTTATTTTCCTTCTGTCATACGACTGACAAATTAGCCAACAGGACCCTTCCTCCGGATCGTTAGCTTAATGAGAGTTATTACGATTCCTTGGCCACACATGCCCTTTGATTCCACCAAGCATCATTAAATATTGTACAGATTGCCTCTGCAGGGGCTGAGCATAATGTAAGGTTGATGGGCAGAGTTGTCAGCGGTGCAGATTCAATTACACGTCAGGGAGAAGTGACATATCTTTGCCGTATTCTTGTTGGTTTCTCATGCACACTACTCCCTAAGCTATCACACAGTGCATTACTGTAATCATCAGGATGCAGTATGAGAGACTACAGCAGGCATAATTAATTCATATACGGAGGCTATATCAATCTGTTTGAAGGAATCAGTGACTGCATGGCGTACAGAATAAACATACATCCTTGAGATTGTCTCCTTAAGCTTCAGTGCAGTCATGTATTTTTCTCTATCATAAAACTGTCCCACCAAATTGAAAAGTGTATTGATGTGAAACAGTTGTTTTGCAGTATACGGTTTTGTATATATCCCTGTGAATATCCCGGCACTTTCTGCCAAGGTGTAAAGTCAAGTTATTTGGCCAACCATGACTCTGAGCTCAGCTAATGTACATCCAGTTCCCATTTCGCTCCTCCAGAATGCCTGAAAGCGACAGAGGCATTAGCGCTGGAGTCAACAGACTGAATTAGCCGTGGCAGCCCGAGATCTGCAGCCACGCAGAACCAGGCTATTGTCACGCTCCACATGCTCTCTGTATCTGGCTTAGACATCGATTTCTGCCTGCTAGATTTTGTAAGAGAAATAAAAATGTAAATAAAAACTACTTCTGCAAAAGACTTCACTCAATTCCTCGTGAGGTGATGCATTTTAGAATACATTTAGTTTGTTGGCTCCTCAGAGCATGGAGTTAGAGGGTGTCTATAGTGATACATATGTCTTAATAAACATGACTTTATTATTTTAATCGACCAACATCCATTGTATTGTTTTGCTAAATAGTTGTCAAGCAGTGGAGATACTCAGATGGGGAGCAGTATAATCAAATGAACCTGCATGTCACATGGTAAGATCATGTGCTGCACACCTAATATAACCGCTAAGAAGTGGTAAAATAAATAACTGATTTATTTCATCTCGTGATATGATGCATCAAAATAATGTCCCTGTTATTTTGTTTGCAATTTAAAAACAATACAATGTAAACTAGATTGAAAGGTGAGCTGTAAGCCTTCTTCAATTGTTTTCAGGTGATGAAATCTTATCCAGCTTTTGGGTTGTATTTAGCTCCATCCTCTTGTGCCACTTCTGGTTGCAAAAAAACCAAGATGGCGACGGCCAAAGTCCAAGATGGCAATGGCCAAAAATGACAAACTCAATGCTACAAACCGGCAGTCCACAAACGATTGTTGTCGTGTTTTTTTGTCATATTTCTGACAGTAGAACAAAGTGGAGTCTGTGCCGGCGGACTCCCTGGCGAGGACTCTATAATACCAAACGGATCTTAGCACTCGGACCAGTCAGCGCACAGGGTCAGCTGAACTGTGACCGCTCAGTGTCTTTCGAGTGCTTCACTCAAGGGCACAGTGGTGAGAGCATTTGCTGCAGGTGATAGTGTACGTGCATCCCATTGAGGGGCCGGTCGCCAGCTCCCAGCTTGAAAATGTATTCCTGGAACAAAGTAAAGCTAAGTCAGGTTTTGGAAAGTGGCCAAAGGTCAAACTGTAGGAGTCACACCCTCTGTGCTCATCACATGCTGATCTCGCCTCATTGAAATGACAGTCAACATCTTATGTGAAGCAGAGTTTTGGAGAATGTCGAGTAAAGCTGGCTCATGTGTTGCTGAGGTCGGACACGGACAAAACAAAAGAGGCAGAGAGAGGGGGAAGTAATTGGAGGTTGAATGGTAAACTGGGAGTCTAATGGAGGGGGAACACGTAAAGGAAGAAGAGAGCAAGTAATGCTGTATCAGAGAAAATGACTGCTGATCAGCCAGTTTCACTCTGGACCACCTAGACATACTGCAGTGGTTTTCAGGCTTTTTTTCCTTGGGATCCATATTCTTAAGACTTAAATAGGAGGAAAATTGCCGAATGTCTGGTATGAAGTAACTTTCAGAAGAGCCTGGTAATCATTTCAGCGTAGCGAGGGAGGCTACAGTATAGGATCAGGTTGAGGCAGCACAGATTTGTTTTGTGTTGGTGCTACTTGGCATGTACTATATCTTACTTTGAGACAACAGTATACTCTCTCTAAATGATTGCAAGCAATTGCTGTTGAGTTTGCAGCCGCTACGCTGCAGTTAATATCTTGTTACAGTGGGTTAGACCTGCCGGATTGCAACAGGGCACCGACTGAGATTGATTTATGGTTCGAAACTGGAGCTAAAAAACAATCAGAGTGTAAAGCATTGGAAGCTGTTGGAATGAGTTAACAGCTTGAAGTTCAAGGCCAAGGCGAGCCAAATGATTTCAAGGAAATGTGGGTTTAATTGATAGAAGCAACTGGCACCAATGGTCCCAAGTCACGTCAACCATGGTTTCAAAAGGTTTCTGTATTACAATATATTTGCTCTACTGCTTTGCTCTGCACATCGTAGCTGCTTTAAATATCCGCCATTAAGGCCACAAGTTAATTGTGACGAGGTGTCGAAAAGACAAACGTTCGGAACCACTGAAAATGAATCGTGTGTTTGTGGTTCTGCAGTTCTCACCTGCAGTTCCTGCTACAGTTCTCCTCTGTGATCCCGTCTTCATCTTCGCCCCAAATGTCCACTGCAGAGAAAATCAGCACCACCAGTACGGCGAAGCAGCACACCAAGGCAAAGATCGCAACGCACTTCTGCTGAGACTGCAAAAGAGACAGCGAGAGAGGGAGAAGGAGAACAGCATTGATTTGCAAGCTGTGTTTTCTTCTCTTCATCACTACTGTAAGAACAAGGCCAAAGTGCCCAGACCTTGGCTCCCATTAGCTGGCGGCTCTGGCTGACACAACCGCTGATTGACTGCACAGCTCAGCAGGTCATAACATGATGTAGAGGGGAATTTAACACAAAGATGAAGGTCTACGTATGAGCCTGCAAGTTCTGGCTTTCATATAAAGAAAATGAGGAGAAAGTAAAGAGGGAAGGAAGAGAGTAGAGAGCAAGGAGGGAGACAGAGAAAGACAGCGACTCACAAAGCAAAGCGATCGATACAGAAACAAACATTAACATTAGATATTTGGACAAAGACCAAAGTAAGGGTCAGCATGTTTTATAAGAGGAAAGAGGATGTGAAGATAAATGAAACTGGTAAACTATGTTCTGGTTATTTTACACAAAGCCATTGTTTCCTTTTACTTTGACACATTTCCACTTCTCTGGTGGTGATGAGACGGCTCTGGTAGCCAGATCTCATTTTCTGTATTACACAGACTGAGAATAGAACAGACCCTGTGTCCTGGAAATGACGTTGAAGCGCTGCTAATTGGTTTTGTCTAATACGTTTTGAAAGCAACGTAATGGCTGGCAGCAGATATGTTCACTGGCAATCAAGTCAGTTCGATATTCTTGTACCACACAAAAGTTGTGGGACACTTTGGCAAGATTGTGGTTTTAAATATGTAAAATGTGTATCTATCTATCATATAATTAGTGTCGTATTTATTTTGTGATATAACATTTACATTGTTATCAACCCTGGATTGAAAGCAACGCAGTGCTGTAGGTGTATCTATTGCAGCCTCACTCATGCTTTCAATATGCACAATAGATTTGCACAACAGAACAACTGTTTGTGAAACAATACCAAATGTATCCTGATCCCTTTGAAACCTGCCAGAAGAGCCACGACTAATTATCCTTGAACACAGCAGATCATTAGCACAGTCAGCCAGACTCATTATCCTCGGAGACAAATCTCATATGCCAGCGACCTCTGAGAGCACCGGCTATTTTTATCGTGTTTATTGGAGCTAAAGTCATTCATGACCATTGGTTCCCATGTGGGAATTCAATGAATCTACCAGCCAGTCAATGAAGTGTCCCCGGTGGACCAAAGAGACACTCGCAGGAACGTTTAGCTTCACACTCTCATCCTCACAACCATCTGCCTGAGCTGATGTCGGACATAGTGTTTTCTATTTCTTGGTGTGTATTAAACCTGATTCCTATGGGCAGCCACTGTCTGATCGACCAACTCGTTCGTTTGATAGAATCAAACTCCTGAGACGGCGGGTCATGGCTACTGGTGCTAAAAGCGTGAACTGCTGCTGCGGTGACAATGCACTAAATGTCGCGCATTGATCCTTTAACAAGGTATTTTTTGGGATAGCTGATGGTCAAACACTCTCCTTGCCATATTGCTTCCTCACTTTAAACTGAGCACTGAAGCATCCAGCTGGTATCATCAATCACTCTCTTTTTCTAAGATAACATGTACAAACGTTTGTGCTTTATTTTCATGTGCCGGTGCCTTTGAGAGGCGTTTTGGCTGTTTACAGTGGCAGTTACCGTAATTACAGCAGCATATGGTATGAAATTCCAGTCTTCTGGCAAAGATTGCCTCGAGAGAGTTACAAAAAAAAAGAGTCATGAATACCATGATTTAGTGAGACTGCTAGACGGCTGTTTTAAAATCTCAAAATGGCTGTGCAAGGTGGATGGCACCTGGCACCACAGCGAGGAGGAAACTCAAATTTTCCCATACAGCTTGAGTGCACAGCGGCCCAATTATCCTCTTATGAGCATTTCCTCTTTGCCAACGACATGGTGAGAACAAGGAGCCATGCTGCTCGGAGGGAAAGAGAAGTTTGCATCACACCAACAAACAATGAGCAACACATCCTGGTCTAATTTGTCGAGCACTCTGGGCGCTGCAGATGTTGTGTGGACGCTGGGAGGTCGGGCAGAGCAAGAGATCGCCTGGTGACAGGATGAGTTTATGGCTGGCGTTTGAAGAGACAGTTGCTTTTAGTGCAGCCAGTTTCCATCCGTGCACGAGAGAAGAGAAGAAAGAGAAAAAAAGAAAGGGAAAGAAGAAGAAAAAGCAGACGAGAAAGGGATTTTGTCGCTGAATCGGATGGAGATTGTAGCTAAAAACCAATAAAAACAACCAACCCCTGTATGTGGGTATCTTGTCTCTGTGCTATCTGGACTCTTGAGATGTTGAGTGTATATTGGCAAACCTCTTGGTGCTGCCACATTTTCCCTCATCTCTCCATCACCATTCCTCATTTTCAGCTCAGCTACATCCATCCAGCGTTTCATCAAATTCGTGACGAGCAACAGTGCTCACGCTGTCCTGTTTTTGGCTCATCCCGCAAGGAAAGGCAGTTTTCTTTCCTCACCTTGTTGATAGGTGTGGAAACAGTTCATAAACTGTTGATGAACTGTTGATGAACTGTTGATGAGTCTTGTGGTGTGAAGGTGATCAATGTGTTGCAGATACAGTGAATTGCTGTCGTGCTGTGACAGAGACACTCAGGCGAAGGTTATTCCGCATCACACAAATGGATGAAGAAATAAAATCTGTCAAAGTGAATGCCTAAAACTTACTGTTGAAGAGGCGGTGACTAGCATCTCATTGATATATATGGCTACGTGCGTGTGTGTTTTCAGTGAGGGCAGCAGCTACATGTACCTGAGCCTGAAGTGAATATACAGGATGTGAAAAAAACACCCTAAGAGACTAATCCTCTGGATAGTGAGCCAAACATGGATGATGTGATGTGACGCTGTGAGATATTTCTGGCACAAACACAATCGTCTTTTGTTGGAGGAAACCTTTCATCCGTCCAAAACATCAGCAGTAGATGTCAGAGAACAATAGCTTCTTCAGAGGCTGCGTGTTTTGCACCGTTCAGTAGGTGGTGGACATTTATCTTTTAAAAGCATCTCTACGAACAGAACAAAAGAAACAGAACTCAATGCTTTAAAGCGACAAGACAAATATAATGATTGAAAGGCTACTTAACATGTATGATGACACTTTAATTTTCCCGGAGCATTTATTGCTGTTTATCGACCGTCATCATTGGTTTCTGGAGAGACAAGGAGGCGTGAGGCTCTGCCAGTGGTCGCACAGACCATGAATGCACTTTGTTTTATTGCTTAGGTTGATCTATTGTAGCTTGTCCATCTTGAGCATCAGACCGGTACTTTCTAATTGACAGAGGCATGACAGGATGAATACATTTTCTTTCAGGTGATGTATAAAGTTCACACTGCTGCTGATCTTGACTAGCTGTACACTGTCTCTTCCACACACACACACACACACACACACACACACACACACACACACACACACCCACACACACACACACACACACACAAAACACACTTTTATGGTTCTTCATCTTAAGGTGTCATCATACTATTCAACATGTCTGTGCTTCGCAGCAGGGATCTGGAGGTTGCAGATGAAAAACATGATGAAACACACACACACACACACACACACACACACACACACGGTACACTTTCACGTCTCAAAGCATGCTCGGTGTAACTGCAGTCTTGGCTTCTGCACCAAGTTTTACCATCAACTAATTTATCACGATCAAGCAACACTCACATGAAGTTAAATGGGTGTAACACAACCGAGCCGGGTGAATGTGAACACCATAAGCTTTGCAGCAGAGTGGATTCACTCGAAGCTTTTTCAGCTCAAAATTATATTAATTCCTAAAATGGAAAAGTTGCAAAAGCAAAGGATAGATTCTTTATTATGCTCAAGTGTGATTGTCAGATGATCTGGCATTACGCTGCTGGCTCATGGACAATAAGAATTGCTTCATGATTTATTTATTTTTCAAATGTAAATGTTAGGACAGAAAACTTTGGACATGTTGAAGATGTAAAGGTGGACTGACTCTAAAGAGAGAGGAAGCAGTGACAGCAGTTGGCTGTCCACCAATAACATGATACTTCCTGGGTCTGGTCTGGACGATTATTTAATGTCCCGTCTTCTTTTCACAGAGTGTTACATTTGTAATACATATGAAATAATCACTAATTAAATGACACAGTGTTGTCCTAATGTGGCCGCTTCTAGCGTTTACATCTAAACTCACATGCAGGTGATCAGTACTGTGAGTGTTTGAGTGTTGTGTGTGTGTGTGGCTGGCTACTGCACTTTTTCCATCTCTGGTTCATTTTAAAAAGGAGTGATCATCTGAGCTTGACGCCACTGGTCAAATAAAAGAAAGAAATAGATGACCAGATTCTTGGCGCTCGGTCTGTAATGGCTGGCGGCCCAGACCGACATGTCTTTGAAAATGTTCCACTATCAGTCTGTTTGACAGCTCTGTCAAGTCTCGTGCATTTGGGGATCTGCTCACTGTTGTGTTGATAACTGTGGAACGGAAACTCTTGGTCGAAACCTTTGTAATCATAAATACCTTAACTTGTGTGTATATTACAATAACCCCAGTGTGATTCTCAAGAGTAGTGACAGCTGCTGCTCTTCCATACTAACTCTTTTCTAAAATAAGTCATTTGATTCGGCATTGTGTTGTTGGACAGGTTGACGTGGGGTTATTTAGTTTTGACTTGATGAATCAGTAGAAATGCCGTGTTCCATTCCAACAACATTAAATAATGAAATGTCTTTTATGGACCCACAGCCAGGAGACCCTTAGCTTAGCAGCTAGCTTGGTTTTTAAACCTCACAGTGACAACAAGATGCTCACAACTTGTCTTTACTTTTTTTCTTCCACTTATTCACTAAAATTGACTTTGATTAAACACTGTCATTGTATTTTGATGCTTTTTAAAAGCTGGCAAGCTCAGATGTGATTAAAGAAACATTGTTATTCACCCAAGGGTCCAGATGGCCTTCTGCTTACGAGGCATAAAAATAGATTTTTATTACGGACAAAAGCGTTTCTGTCTGAGGTTTTCTATGGATGCGCTGATGGTCAAAGGCTGATGGTGTCATTGTTCTTTTTAGGATTTGCTTATGGTAAATGTGAACACAAACATTCTTACAACATTATTCACTTCTCTCCGCTGTATCTGCCTCTACAAAGCTACATGTGATAAAAAGCTTTTTGCTCACAGAAACAAGACCTGGCTTCATTCCAATTTCTGTCTTTTTCCCTGTCCGTCTAAATCCACACAACATAATTGGAGCAAATCAATATAGCAGGAACACCATCCATCTTTAAGACAGGTGCAGCCACAGGAAGGAGGGTACAGCCTGGAAAACTGAAGAGAAGAGACAACATGTAAGTTGTTAAACTGCAAAACAGGGCGAGCATTTCACAAAATCCCTCGTCCCTGTAACGGCACAAATGGCACGAAAAATCTCACATTTTGAAGTGTGTCAGATATTCGATGAGATGAAACTTAATGCAACAAAAATTCCAACATTTTCACCAATTCTTAGACAAAACCACGGAAAAATGGTTTCCGTTCTCTCTGCCAATATTCTTGTTTCCAAGGTGGCTTATAATGATGCGAATGATCTCACTGCAGTTCTAAATCTTTGTGAATGCAATCACATCTCAGCAGTACCTTTCTCCTTTATACTGTTGTACAATCAGCCGCTGCTCTCGGCCAGCAGAGATGAACTCCGATACTGTGTATTTCTCGATGAAGTGAAATTCCTTGAAATTCCTCCATTTGTCAGCTCCGGCACTGTAAGGATATAAATCTATAGATATATAAATTCAGCACTGAGTGGGTTGAAAACGGTGGAAAGACTTATCTTTCCTTGAATGCTGTGTCAGCAATAAGAATGAGCAAAAGACATGTCAGGAGTTTGCTTCTTTTGTCCCTTTCAGAGTTTACGTACATCCCAGGAGAGTCCTCTCTATTTTGCCTGGTTCTCTGTATGTTACAGAGATGGAAACAAATCATCCCTGATTCAGTTTTGATTATAACATCATTTAACTGAAGTGAACTCATGCAGACTTCATTTTATAACTGCCTGATTCCTAAACAAGCTATATATTTAATTCAGCAAAAACTTCATTAAACCTGCAATAACTGTTCTTTTTTGACCACCTGGGAGCAGCAGAATTAGTTGTGAACACAACATCGTCATATCATCACCTTTAAGTTGGCAAACTTGTTGCTTATTTATATTTACACATGCAGCAGTTATGTAGCAACATTATCCTTCATTTCAGGCCTGGCGTATATCCGCTCTCTCTCTCTCTCTCTCTCTCTCTCTCTCTCTCTCTCTCTCTCTCTCTCTCTCTCTCTCTCTCTCTCTCTGTTTTTGGTCTCTACCGAGGGAAACGTCTGCCTCCTAAGCTGCTAAATGCTTCACTATGTTCATCAGCTAGTCACAAACTGCTGTGTCAGGTTGAGTACAGTGGGTTTGTAGGGCTTAAAACAGCTGGAAACGGCTGCTTTAAATAATAAATCTTATATATGACTTATTTTTCTTTAAGACGCTGATCTGGAGAATTATTTCTAATTTGGACTTGGACGGGTGTCTTGCATTCTAGGGATTTTCAGCTACTTGATTGATTCATTTAATGTACATATTTTTTACAGTTATTAAAGGTGCAATAGATGTCTGTGAATTCACTCTGTGTTTCATTGGCTGTTGCAGATTGTGAGTGGAGTGGAAGACGTATGCTTTTATTCTTCTGTGCACCTGTTATACTCTGTGTGTTGTATACTCGATTGTGCCAAATCTCCACTCAACCTCCATCGTGAGGTTTGAGCAAAGTGCAAAGCTTCAATTGGTTGTGTTGTGTTATATCTGATTGCACTGTGCTCCATCATACACACATTCCTTTACAATAAGAATGCCTTTGTGAATATGACATTTTATCTGGTTTTATATCACTTCTTCCATTTCATTTCCTTTTATCTTTTAACAGCTTTTCATTGTCCCTGTGTTTGACGATTCCACCAACATTTTCATTTATTCTGCTCTCTCTTCCTTGGAGAGCGGTTTGTAATTATGCTCAGAAGAGTTCTACAGATTACATTCATTGTTATCACTTCTCTGCCGATCCTATTCCCTCCACCACACACAACCCTCTGAGTCAGCATGTCAACTCTCCTCCTTTACAACTTCTATACTCTCGACACAGACCTGATACTCCCTCCTATCAATAATAAAATCATGATATCACACTGACAATATGCTCCTGCTGGTGTAGCGATATGTGAGATATGTGCTTTTTGCTGACGGAAGTACTCGCATCGTTCTCGTCTTACTAAAAAGCAGACGTTGTTGCAGACCCCTGCATTTTCCTCCACACTTCGATGGCGTTTCCTGCCACATCACTACCAGCTACACTTCAGTGCCTGTGCATGTGTGTGTGTGTGTGTGTGTGTGTGTGGGACTCCATGCGTTTGTGGTGGAATCAGCAGGATGTTCAATTACACTGGCTCAGCTGGTGTGTATAGACAGAGAGGGTGGTTTACAGCGTACACACACACACACACACACACACACACACACACACACACACACACACACACACACACACACACACACACACACACACACACACACACACACACACACACACACTGATAACCAGCCAAGCACACATATCAGTTGAGAGCCAAAAGTGTTTCATTAAAGCTCTGCCAGGAGAGCTGCTTGGAGTTGATCCCTTGACAAGCCACAGGCCTCGGCTAAATTACCGCGATGGCAGCGAACAAAGAAAGACAGAGAGAGGGAGAAGGAGGGAGGAGGAGGGAGGAGGAGGGAGGAGGAGGGAGACTGCCATGAATTGATTCACAACAAGTTCTCTTGTTTATTTCCACTGGATTTTTGATGGCCGAGTGAGAACATTATCAGCAGCTTTAAAATCAGGATCTAAGTCAACCAATCATCAAAACAGTGTGTCCTTTCATTGAATTTTTAAGGAACTGTTTAGATTGTAGAAGCTGATGAGAAAGATGTCTTCATAACATCAAACGATCCAAACGGGTGCATTAACAGATGCACATGAAAACAAGCACACACAGCACAACTCAATTTAACTTTAACTCGATCCAGGACCAGAACTCTTTTTGTCTGCGTCAAAGTCAGTTTTTCTTAAATTTTTGTAGCAAAATGAAGTGATCACCTTGGGCACAAAGAGAACTGCTCTCCAGAAGTTGCTTCGGCACAATATCTGCAGCGCAGCTAAAAATAAAGCTGCAGCAACAACTCTTCACCGTCACCTTTTTCAGAGTCTTGTTGCCAATACAACTTTTCACAATGCAGAACTCTGTGAATACAGTAGCTTGTAGCTTTTTTTTGTGTGTGTGTGTGTATGTGTGTCTTTCCTACTCAAATTGAAACCCTGCAGCAGCTCTTTGACAATGTATCAGTTGCATGGACTGTATATAAGAAGTGGACGTTTCAAGTGACTTGAAAACACACTGTGAAAGCGTTACCGGTAGTGTGTTTTGAAAAAAGTTGATGAAAACACAGACAACTCCCAGACCGGACAACAGCGTGGCAGCAACCTGTCTATCACAAGGTAGCCCCGCCCTAAACATCCCCTGTTTTATGGTCTGTTTGACTCTAAATGGGACCATCATTTACTAAATGAACATCATGCTGTATTGAAGAAGACTAGCAGGAGGAGGGAGTTGGCACTTTGTTATTGTCTGTTCTGTTAGATGTTCATAGTTGCTTTTGCTTGAGCGAAGTTGTGCCTTGAGTGGAGTGGAGTGTATGACTGGAATTCTATTGTGTGCATGGCCCTCTGTCAGCCTTCTTTCCCCTCACACAGGCACCAGGGATGCTGGTACTCACAGTAATGAGCTGACACTTTGAAGTTCACTGCAGAGTTGAGACCAGGACAGGGAGAGAACTTTAAAAGCACAAAGTCTCGAGTTTTCTGCACTGATAATAGATAATACTGCCACAAAAAAAAACGTTACCTCCTGCACATCATTCTGCCGAGTCTCATCCAGATTCAGCCAATAAAAAGTGAGTTGTGTAAAATGACTCTCCCACTGCACTATAAGGTCTTTTTTTTTCTTCTTGTTTTTAGAAATGACCTGTACAGGGAAGATGACTGGCTGTGGTGGAAAATCTAACTTGAGTGAAAGATGACTCATGTTGAACACTACTTCATTTAAAGGGTGAAGATTTGTCTTTTAATATATAATATATAAAGTTATTTTATCTCTCCTTTTTTTGTATTAATAATCTAAATCTGAAAAAGTAGTGACTTATGGTGACAAATAAAAAGGACAATTTTGGCTTCAGAAATGTCGTGTAGTAGAAGTATAAAGTAGCATAAAATGGATGCAACAGAGCCATTGTTGTTATGTGACAGGTCAAAATGTCCGCTGTGTAAAAGATCTAAATAGCTTAACCTCTAATGCCACAGTTTTCATGAACCATCTCTTTCAAGATAACAACACAAACGTATAATCTCTCTGCATGTTGCATCTCCCCTTTAATTCAAGTGAACTAAATGCAACTGTTACAGCAGCTCAAAGAGAATTGATGCAGAGTGAAGCTGTCGCAGTCATTAAAAAAGATGAGCTCTCGCACTTTAGTTGTACAAAACACTGAACTATCAGGGACATGGATGGGGCTGAAAGGCCTGCACTGAGAGCACAATGAATAAGGACAAACATGCACATCTCAGACTCTGAGTGGCTGAGAAAAATATATACCACTGGTTTCACAACAATGCCATCTGTCACATAGACAACAGCGATAAATGTGTACAATTATACTGATGTATTATCATCGTAGTGCAATTTAACTCACCCTCGTCTCAAATGTATCAAGTTAATCCATATTAACGTACACATTTAAGACATGTGCATGTATTATATTATGCTCTGAAGAAAGTGATTAATCAAGTGTTTAATCAAAGAAAACACAAAGATTGAATCCCTGACGAGCGCTGACTGAAAAACAGTCAACATCCTCTCCTCTCCCCCCACACGTCTGATGTAATAAAGGGTCATCCATAATTAATGCTTCGATAAATCAGACGTTGTGCGTTCTCTGCTAAGATCTGGTAATGTTCTGAGAGGTGTTATTTGTTTTGCCTTAAACCCTTGTTAGCACAGGATGACGGATAATGTGTCTGCCAGAGGGCACAATCGGTGGTTTCAGGAAGAGTGTGTGTGTGTGTGTGTGTGTGTGTGTGTGTGTGTGTGTGTGTGTGTGTGTCCAATAGTGAGCAGGGCGGAGCTGCTGGCTCCAGAAATATGTCAAGGCATTTGCTTTTTACCCACACGGGCATTTTCATATTTTACTCCCAGCAGAGCCTGTATGATAATGTGAGGCATTCTCCCACAGTGAAGCAACACTGAACCAGCCAAGTTTCTGACACACTCAGCATAGAATCAGTCTACAGGGCAGATTTGGAGAAATACAGTATATTTATATTTATGTCATGCACATGAACACACACTCCACGCAGACAGTATGCCACCATAGTGCATATGCATTAGAGACAACGTTAATGCAGCAATACAAGTAAGCACTCAGAGAGCACATTCTTCTGCATAAAGTATTTCCAAGTATATAACATAATAGTGTTTCAAGCTAATTATTTTGCAACCTTAAATCTATAACTCTAACCTGTAGCGGGATCGAAATGAACCAGCCCAATAAATGTAGAAGATAATAAAGGTAATTGTAGGAATAATCAGGATTTGCATAGATTTACAGTAATATTGGAAAAACGTCTATGTTGCCGCTGTAGCTGAATGTAAATTGTTAAATGGAGACATGGAGGCACCATCTGCACCGGGAATGAATCACGTGTTCCTCATACACAATTCAATGTGTCTGTTTATTTGTCTGTATAAGTATTCTCCATCATAACGGTGCAGTTGGGTCTTCCACTTGTTGTTTCTCATTGAGAGTTACAACAGATACTGTACTGCCAGAGAGGGAGAGCAGAAGGAAGTGCATCACAAGTGTCCCTGCAGACAACTCTCACAGAGCCAGCCTGCTCTGACCCGGAACCAATCCGGACTCCGACCTGCAGTGTAAACAAGCGTGTTCAAGAGGAGAGGCGTGGCCACACTGACCCGTCTCTCAAGAGGTATCGCAGTGACTCTGCATCTGTCCCACTGTGTGTTTCCGACAAACATGCAGGGAGCCAGTGGTTTTGGTTGCCATGGATACCATTTCAGGTGTTTTGGGCTCCACAGTGTGCTGGCGCTTTGCACCATGGTCTGATGGGTCTGTTTGTGTGTGTGTGTGTGTGTGTGTGTGTGTGTGTGTGTGTGTGTGTGTGTGTGTGTGTGTGTGTGTGTGTGTGCGTGCGTGCATGTGCACCGATGTGGGAGTGTGTAGCCAGAATATTGATGCTGTCTGAGCTCTTCTTTTTCTCTGCCACGCCACCTTTTCTGGAATCTTCTTTTCCCCATGCCCTCCTCTCCTCTCCTCTCCTAGTTTCTTCTCCTCTCTTTGTTTCCTCTCCTTTTCTCTTCTCCTCATTTCCTCTCCTCTCCTAGTCCTCCTTTCCTCTCCTCTTCTCCTCATTTCCTCTCCTCTCCTAGTCCTCCTTTCCTCTCCTCTACTCCTCCTTTCCTCTCCTCTTCCCCCCGTTTCCTCTCCTCCTCCCCTCATTTTCTCCCATCTTCTCTTCTCCTTGTTTCCTCTCTACTCCTCGTTTCCTCTCCTCCCCTCTACTCCTCGTTTTTCCTCTCCTCTTCCCCTTTGTTTCCTCTCCTCTCCCCTTCTCTGTGTTTCCTCGCCTCGCCTCTCCTCTCCTCTTCTCCACAGTGTCACAACAGCAGATTTTAATTTCCCTGCCCTTCCCATTCTCTATTTACTCTGCCTATTTGCATTTCTCTCTCTTCCCATGACAGCAATAGCCCAGCTCTTCTCTCTCCTCGCCTCACTGACAGCCTGAGTGTAGTGGGTCAGACTAGGCCAGTCCACTTGTAAAGGCAGAGCTCTGTGTGCATCCAGGCTGAAAACACTGATGGGACCAGGAGACAGAGAGAGACAGAGACAAAGAGGACGAATCAGAGAGGAAGACAGAGAGAAAGAAGGAGTTATGTTGAAGAGAGAACCTCGCTGTGAAACTCTGGGGATGATGTATAGCTGTCCAAGATGATTTTATGGCACACGCTGGATAAAATTACAGTGAAACACTATTACAGTAATACTCCTCAGATCACAGTGAGTGAGCTTTGTCTTCCTTCAGCCTTCTTTGTTTTGTGTTGTGATGAAGTGCACAATGAAAAGAGAACTCCTGTATTCAGTTAAAGGGATATCTCACTTTTTGGGGAATTGTGTTGTTGTGTTTCTACACTATACAACATATCAATTAGTCGATTTATTGTCCTAGCTCTAAATAGTTTTCATAAACTAAATACTAGATGCGTATGGGATCAAATCTTTCCATTCCCAAATGAAGCAGCACAAAGAAACACGAAAAGTCTTGCTTGCTCTGCCCAGCAACAGAGACGCACTTCACAGAGTCCAGTCTGTGACAGTAACAGTGTTGCTTCAAGGTTGGCGTGTAATTTCATCCGCATCTTTATCAGGTGTACAACACTGCAAACTATGATAGCCGCTGAATGAAATATTAACAAAACCATGTCAGGATCAGCACTTTCCTCATGCACACACACACACACACACACACACACACACACACACACACACACACACACACACACATGAAGATACGTCCCATCATGTAAACATCAGTGTATAACAGACAAAATCTGAATCTGATTATTGGAAACAAGAACGCCACCAACACAACTGTCCTCCAATCCTGCACTACATTCAAGAATCCCTCTCTGCACACACACACACACACACACACACACACACACACACACACACACACACACACACACACACACACACGTATTCACAGTATAAAAAGCCACTTGAGCGTAAAGCACTCTAAGCCAAAGAAGAGCACAACATCAATCTCCTTTCTCAGATAGATAGATAGATAGACAGACAGACAGACAGACAGACAGACAGACAGATAGATAGATAGATAGATAGATAGATAGATAGATAGATAGATAGATAGATAGATAGATAGATAGATAGATAGATAGATAGATAGATAGATAGACAGACAGACAGACAGACAGACAGACAGACAGACAGACAGATAGATAGATAGATAGATAGATAGATAGATAGATAGATAGATAGATAGATAGATAGATAGATAGATAGATAGACAGACAGACAGACAGACAGACAGACAGACAGACAGACAGATAGATAGATAGATAGATAGATAGATAGATAGATAGATAGATAGATAGATAGATAGATAGACAGACAGACAGACAGACAGACAGACAGACAGACAGACAGACAGACAGACAGATAGATAGATAGATAGACAGACAGACAGACAGACAGACAGACAGACAGACAGACAGACAGACAGACAGACAGACAGACAGACAGACAGACAGACAGACAGACAGACAGACAGACAGATAGATAGATAGATAGATAGATAGATAGATAGATAGATAGATAGATAGATAGATAGATAGATAGATAGATAGATAGACAGACAGACAGACAGACAGACAGACAGACAGACAGACAGATAGATAGATAGATAGATAGATAGATAGATAGATAGATAGATAGATAGATAGATAGACAGACAGACAGACAGACAGACAGACAAATGTATCGTAAGGAGACCTCACCTTCATGGCGCATCCATCTGTCGCTAGTCCACTCTACAACACATGTGCTCCTCTGGTGTGTGATGAGAGAAACAGAGATAGTGTGTGTGTGTGTGTGTGTGTGATCTGTAAAATCTGTCGCTTCCCCTAGAGTCCCAGGGGTGCCGGTCCCTCTCTCCGCAGCACAAATGTATGGGTCGTAAATGCACGTGTGTGTGTGTGAGATGAGTGAGTGTGTGTCTGCTCCTCCTGCCTGTTAAATGAATGAAAACTCTAACACAGGACACACCTAAATCCTCACACGATGCCTATCTGCCTCCATCCATCCATCCTCACTTTCACCATCATCTCCTCTCCTCTCTCTATGCTTCCTGTCCTCCCTCTTCTGTCTCACTTTCCTTCTCTCCTCTCGTCTCACCGTATCGTGTGTTTGTCCACCTCCTTCTGACTCTCCCTCCCTCCCTCCGTCTCCCCACCCTTTCCCTCTAACAGAAAGCTCACATTTCTCTGTTCTCCCATATAGACGCAGAGGGAGGGAAGGAAGAGAGAATGAATAAACGTTTGTTCCTTCCTCTCACCTAACTGCTTGATACTGAGCCGCCTTTGTGCTCACTTAATGAATCTCCACGTGACTAAAACACAATTATACACTGATTTATTTTTTATGATCAGTGACACTTGCATTCATACTTTTATAAACTGCTACAAAGTATCATCACTCTACATCCTCGTTCACTATTTAGTTTTGCTTTCAGCTTGATCACATATGATGCAGCAAGTATTGCACACACACACACGAATAATCCTATTTCCTGTTGCTGTTTGCGAATGAGACAGAGAGCTGTAAGAAAGAGATGCCTCGTGGTATTCAACAGTCATCGTGAAGTAACTCTTGGAGGTTAACTTCACATGTTTTTAAAGTATGCAATGCAGCACAGCTCCTTCTCAGAGCAGAGATAGTAAATCTCTGTTAAAGTCAGTCTCTGCCCTGCAGCTGTGTACTGACACGGACCGGCCAGCAGAGGGTGCTGTTGCACTTCACAGGTCAGAGCAGCACAATGGAGAAGGTATGGAGGAAATACTTCATTTCTGTCGGTCAGTGGTCAGCCAATGCCATTAAGACTTTAAGACTTTATTGTTCCCAAGGGGGCATTCTTCTCCACATCTCTGTGCATGTCAGACAACAATACAACAGCTCAATAGCAACAGCACACACTTACACACCAGTAAACAGTTAACCAACATTCACAAATCACTTGCAAAGGTTATGATCTTTGGTTAAAGCGAAAGATTGTTATGTTTGCCCATGAGTGGAGCTGCTCATCTGTATCATGGGATATTCTTCTTGTTTATTTCAACAGTCTGTGACAAGAAGATAGCGATTCAAATCATCCACTAATATTATCCTAACTCTCATATTAACCCCATATTCATCCTGAAATGTCAAGAGATGGATTCACAAGCATACATCTAAGAGGCTTTCAGTCCTTAAGTATTCATCTCATCCATGCTTGTTTAATCTATAGTACATATCTGCATGGCTCCTTTAGAACCTCTACAGGGATCTACAGAATATAAGATGCTATCAGATCAATAGCCAATCACGTATGGCTGATTTATTTCTCCCTGCTGGGACTGCCTCTGAGCGCTGAAGTTTCTCTCTGTGTGTGTCTTTGTGTTCCACATCAGAGGAGCATTCATCCCCGAGGGGATACTGGGTCATTAAAGAACTATAAATAAAAACCAATACAGTTAATAAACCGTCATGTACACGTCTAAGCAGGAGCTTTCACGACAGTGCCTCTTGCATGAACATAAATCTGGCACTAGTATGATGATACTCTGGTGTAGGATGTGTCAGTTTCTCAGGTGGTGTATGTGTTTGTCACAGGCGTCAGCGATGCAGCATCAGCACTCGTCTCCGCCGTCCATCTGTAGAAGATGGAGAGTATTCGTAATTGCGTCGCTCTGCAGAACTGTGACTTTCTTGCTGACTTGGCGATGCTCACAACACGGGACAGGGGACTCTTCGCTCAGCCCTGGCTTATAGTGACAGTTTGGTGTTGGTGTGTGTGTGTGTGTGTGTGTGTGTGTGCGCGCTAAAACAACTGGCTCAGGTCATTACTCAGTCTTCAGATAGCTCTCCTTGCCCTCAGGTAGGTGGTGGGGAGCTGGCAGATGCTGGGCTTCATGAAGGGGTCAGGCTGCGTGTGTGTGTCATCCCACATGCATTGAAGTTTCACAGCTTCTGTCGGGGGGTGAAAACCTTGAAAAGTGCTTCACCAACAAACATCAGCTGCTCGATGTTGTGATTTTGCCTCTTCATACAAGCGGAACATCTATCTGCACCAGATGGTGATTTGTTACAGGAAATACACTAGTAGCTATAAAATCTTGTTGCCGCAGGATCTCAGGGGTGTGAAGACAGGATACAGTCTCTAATTGCCGCGATGAGGGGACCAATGCACAAGTTGCAAAGTTGCCTAAGAATGTTACGCGCTCCTTCTCAACACATTTCCTAAAATGTCGACCTATTTCTGTAAGTCTACAACGGAGGTCTCTACGAAACCAAATGTAGCCTCATTTTAACCTGAACATCTGTATGATTTGGACATCTTCTTAAAGACTAATCAACATGAATTGGTCCAGTGTCACCAGCTGTCAGAGTTATTAAGCAAACCCCAGAGGTTTGATCCCCGGAGCCTCACTGAGCCGCCTCCATGTTCATCATAGATGGGTGTGAATGAAAAGATCAGATATATTGTGGGAAAGAAATCATAATCCCCGCGGACAGGAAGGGATCTTGCATCAGAAAAGCTGCTCAAAAAGCGACTAGTCTGTTTTCATGAATCATTTGCAACCCGACACACACAACCACACAGATGTTGAAGAGAGAGACTCTGCAATAAAGGCATTAAGTGATGCAATCTGGAGCTCATCCACTTCATTAAGGATGTCTGAGAGCTATACGCGATGAGTTGTTCGCTTGTGAAATTCAATACAACACATTCCAACAAATCAAGATACTGGAATAATTTAAAAAACATTTTAAGAAACTCCTATTTAACCTCTGCGCTGAGCTCAATGCTGCAAAGAGCCAGAGAGCTTCTTTATAAAACATGAGGAGATTGAGCCACACAGATGTTTACGCCACATTTAAATCTTTCTGACATTTCGGTGACATACAGTATGGGTTTCACAGATCAGTGAAACCCCCACAATCACACTCGTGTAACGCTTTTCAAACTAAAATAACTTTTCTTTGAGTCGAATGAATTTCAGCTAATTGCCTAATTAGTTCACCTCATGAAAAAGCATATGAAGGGCTTCCAGTGGATTCTCACCATTAATCTGCCTCGGCTAGTGTGTGTGTGTGTGTGTGCGTGTGTGTGTGTGTGTGTGTGTGTGTGTGTGTGTGAGAGACTGAAAGAGAGAGGTAAAAGGTGTGTGGAGTCTGAGACGCCACACAGTAAAGAAAAAAAATATAACAGCCAATTAAAGTAAATGAGATGAGAGAGATTTAAAGCTCCCATATGGTAAAACTGACAGCCAGCATACTTCAAACGCTTTTGTCCTGCAGAGAGACATTCAATTAGTTAGCGTTAAAACTGATGGTGTTCATTATCGTGGTGTGTAACACACACCTGCACACACACTCTCAGATGTGTTCACAGAGACGCACAGAAACTGTTTTTAACATTGGGCAATAGCTCCCTCTACCGCTCTAAATGATATCAACCAAATCAATGTATAAACATTCATAAAATAGCTTATGAAATCTAATGTGTTACCAGAGCTGCTCAACAGCTGATCTATACAAAATAGAAGAAGCGCTTCATTTTAACACCTCTGTCCAGCATTTATAAGCAGTATGAGCATTGACTAAACGCTTTATATCACACTATGATGTAGATGTAAACAGAACTGTTTAATGATATGTGTGTATACACATACATCTATACTTCCTCTTACTGTTTCCATAACTCAGTTGTAATAATACAAAATATGTTGTCAAAGTACTGTTGTATTCGTGACAAATACAGTACATTAACACTTACACATGTCCTGAGAGGTGCATTGCTACATTACAGCATATTATTAAATGTGTATACTGCTCATAAATAGGGGTTAAAGTAAAGTGTTAGTGAAATCAGTCAAAACTAGCTTCACCTCAACCAGACATTAAAACGCCGTTTACATATTAATACATTTGCAGTTATAATAATATATGTACAATAACATGCAGTGGCACTCTCAAGGAAGCGTTATGCCTGATGAGTACATATTGAGCTGATAATACTTTTATACTTTAATATGTTTCGTTCAAGTCATTCTGACAGCAGGACTCTCATTGCAGTGTTGCTACTTTTGCTTTTGTAGCAGTACGTCACTCTGCCATATTCTGTGACAGCACAAACACTTCTTCACTGCAGATGGATTTATGCTGTTTACAGCAAGAGAAACCAAAACACAGTGATTCATTATGTGCCACCAGCATTTAGACAGCCGCAAGACGACTGAAAGGCAGAATGAATGTTCGGAGTGTTGATCCACGTCATCGATTTCTGTGATTTTGGTTCAGCAGTGAATCGATGAGTGAATCGTCAACTTGATTTGTCGAACAGCTGCAGCATCAAACATTTTAGGCAGCAAACTGCAAAAAGGAAAACTTTAATTAAAATCTACAGAAGCCCGGGCACGACGTTAAATCGCTGCCCAAGTAAAGTGAAGCTGAACTTGAGCCAAGCTGCCAAACAGGGAGCCAAACACCCCGAGCATCAAGTTAATTGGTACCCTGGTCTCAAACGCTCTACATACATTGATTTATTTTGTCTGATACCAACATCTGAATCACAGCAGCAACATATCCCTCCAACAGAAATGTGTCTCTCTCATTGTCTCCAAAAGGACCCTTATAACTTGGGTGTATAAAAATCCTAATAAGCTGGGTTAACTTTAATCAGCCGCTGCAGGCAATGGAGAGTGTCCCCTCTCATTGTATTGGTTTCCCTTCCACTGGCTCTCTTCCATCTACCACACAGATAGAATATCCTGTCTAACGTGTATGAGAAAACACCCCTAATTAACCGATCACAGTGACACTGGTGGTTTTTGTTTTTTTTGTCAAAGGGCAAACGATGACTGGGACGTCTCAGTGAAAAACCAAAGCCATCCTAAGAGCGATGCGAGGAAGCTGCTTTACGCCTGAGCTGAAGTGTTGAGAGGCAGTTATGACACAAAAGCTGGAGGTGAGCGTCTCCTCCTGCTGGAAAACTGTCAGATAAAACTCAGCAATTAAAAATGAAAGGAGCACAGAACTGAAAACATGTCTGTCTTTGACTCAAACGTCGGCGCTGCAGAAGACATTATTGCTGCTCTGGTTTAGTTTTAAAGGACTATTTCTTCACTAGAGTTGAGTTCCACGTTGTGTGTGTTTTTATCCCAGATGTGAGGAAGTCCTGTGATTTGTCAGGTATTAAATTTCATGGTTTCGCCAAAAAACAGCCAACAACAGAAGTTTCTTATTTCATTATAGTTCCAGAATATTTGATAAATCGCTTTATATGATTTTACATGTAACCTCTGTTCTCCAAATCAAAACTTTATTATTTGTATCTGTGATTGCCCGCTTCCAAAATGGATTCCATAGATCCTTCTGTTGGCCATTTCTACTTGTATTTGACACTTAATGGTAGACAAGTGTCAGGAAGATGGATAAACCTGAGTCTACACACCAGCACTGGGCACCATGAAATTGAAAATGCGATCAGTGTGAGAAGCCAGCTCTACTTTGAGCTGCCAACCTTTAAAAGTCCCCTGAGAGATTTCCCCGTCTTTGATGCGGACTGTAAGCTGCTGCCTCGTCTACTTTGAGTCCATCTTCAGAGCATACAGAGAACACACTTTGGATCCAGCAATGGCCTCAATAGAAACCTGAAATGGTCATTTACCTCAAATGCAATGTGCATTAGAAACCAGGCATGTGAAATGAAAGCGAACATAAAATGTATGTATCCATACAGCCATAAACCAAAGACTCCTAACAGTATGACATCCACTTAGATGCACTAAGTGGATGACAGCAGAGCGCCAGCTGATAGCTATTAGCCACAAGCTTTCCTGTTACATGAACCTATGCTGACTGCAAATGTTCTTCTAAGATGTTAAAGGACTGTTACACTGTGAGATAACAACAATTTCACAAGTTCACACTGTAGACGTGTAGGATTGTCATATTCTGATCTGGTGAGTTGGTAAAACGTACGGTGTAGCGATAGTCACAGTGTGCCCGTGTTTTACACGTCTTTTGGGGACAAAAATCTGATTACCGTACACAGGCACTTTGTCGGGACTCACCTCCCTTCTGGGGACAAAATGGGGATAAGATGCACATCCCCATGATGTAAATCATTACATTTTAGTGTGAAGACGTGCAGATCAAGGTAAGTCTTCAGGAAATGAATGTCTCCCACAACATAACTTACACTCAACAATGAAAAAATGTGAATATAATGAGAATAAATTAAAATGTCTTGTTTTGTCCAACAAACACGCCAAAACCAAAGATATTCAATTGACAGTGATAGAAAACAGAGAAGCAGCAAACGCTCACATTAAGGTCACTGGAACCAACAAACATTCAACAAATAGTTTCTGATTCTATTCCTGTCAGTCATCATTGACCTAACTTGACAAAGTGAAAGTGGCCGAGAGCTTGAGCACCAAGTTGTACATTGGCAATAGCAGACATGATCTCTAACTTACTTTTATGGTCCTTACATAACATTTTAGCCACCACTCTTCTTGTCAGAAGGAGGCGGGATGTGTTAGAATTTGATTGGATAGAAATTTGAACAGGTTGATGAATTGACTTTGTGTTATCAAATGTTTGTGCATTTTTTAAACTTAAGCGAGCTCCTGGTGTCTGGTGAGCTACTTGCTGGTCTACGGTGTTCGTCAAATAGTGTTGGCTTCTTCAGTGCCTGTATACCCTTTAATCAAAGGGTTCATTATTTTGTCACAAACGATCATCTCGACCTCCTTCCATCTGTTCCTCAGACCACAGCTCCAGTGTTCAGAACTTACATGTTCCAGTTTGTCCTTCCTGCGAAGCCAGACAGCGGCTGAGTATTCCCGCTGCTGCACTGCCGACATTATGGAATTAGCTGGAATCCCGAGAGCTGGCGTGCCAAACGTTAATCCCTGACCCCTCAGGTCTACGGCCCCTCGTAGCTCCATATGGATAGATGGATGGTCTCTTCGTCTCGGTAAAAGGAATCAATCAACTTGTTGATCTCCCGTTCAAAGCTGAAGAAAACCTTTCCTTTTTGGGATGCTGCAAACATTCAGCTCCAGTGTGTTGTCTTCTGATAGGATGTTGAGGATATGGTTAAAACAACGCTCTCAGTATAACCCGCCTCACCTCTTCTTTTTTGTATGACCAAAAGATGACAAGATCTGGGTTTGTAGCATTATATTCCTTAAAATGCATCCCCTCACAGCTTTCACTGTCATCATATCTCTTCACCACTATTGGCAAATGTCCACAGGCTGTAGGACATCCTCTTCCAGTGTGGCTCCAGAAAGCAGGGCTTCACCTTCTCATGATAATGCAGAGATCTCTGTAGATCAATGCTGGACTGGGTTTAGTGGAGCACAGACCTGATAGGCTCAGCTCTCAGCACACCAGAGACGCCGACGTACTCTGATCAGGACTTCCACTAATCCAGGCATCCCCGGTGTGGGAGTGTGTATGTGTGAGGAAGAGGAGGAGAGAGGAGAAGGGAGGGGTTCTGGAAACACAGAGGAAGAGGTGGATGGAGAGAGTTGTGGTGATGCAAAGGCAGCGTCAGAGAGGAAGGAAGGAAGGAAGGAAAGAGCCCCGTGTAAAACAGTGGAACCAGCAGCCCTGATGAAAGTCCATGGACAAACCTCGACTTTCATCACTCCATAAACTCTTTCATTCTCACGATTTCTCTCATTCCAATTCCTCTCTTACCGCAACTCTTCTTTCTTTCAGATAATTCTGATCAGATCTTGTCATCCCTCTCTACATGTTGCCAACTCTCTCTCTCTCTCACAGTGTTTCGCTGCCCAACTGAAAATTGAGTTTTTCTTTTTCTTATTCTGGTGTGTTGCGTTTCTCTTTTGGCCCTGTTGACGGCGTGCTATCCCTGGATACACATATGCACCTCTGACCACAGACACACACACACAGACACACACACACACACACACACACACACACACACAGACACAAACCTTGGCACATCACAACAGAGTGGTGCAGTGAGGCTGCAGTACCTCTCTACCCTTAACTTGGCTTGCCAGAAAAGCAACAGAGCTTAAAATCTTGAAGTGGCTTTAATGGAATTTGGACAAAGCCATACATGCTTTACACACACACACACACACACACACACACACACACACACACACACACACACACAATATCTCATTCATGGCAAACAGCCAGCGCACCTTAACTCGAGCTTAAAATGGAAACCATTACAAGATTTGACTCTCAGCTTCTGCTGTTGAGATACTTAACAGCCAACGATAGAATATCAACCACACGTGGGAGGTTATATTTCTTATAGCTTTACTAATTTGTCTGTTCAATGGGACAAATAATCCATATTACTTTCTCATTTTTTTTCAAGTGGCAGATAATTCTTTTGGTGGCTCAGTATTCCTTCTCCTTCTCAACAATGCCGAGTCATGCACATCCATGAGGAAGCTCACAAACAATCACAGTCCTTCTACAAAGTCCCTCTCAGCCAGTCCAATCACACGTCTGTCTGCTGGCTGACTGCACTGTATCAGTAGGAAACGCTCGCTGAATACTGAGCAGTGAGGTTCATGAGAGAACTGAGCTGAACACGAGCCAACATAAACATTGAGCCGCGCTAAAAGGCTTTGAGATTTAAGACATAGAAATGCATCACAGCCGCTGGCAGGCTGTAAACCTGTCTCTAAATTGATGAAAAGCTTTCATTTCACTAGATTGAAGCAGAACTAAATATTTCCACGAATGATCGTTAACGGGCTCAACCGGCACTGAGACAATACAGTGCAGAAATACACTCACCACTTTCAATGTTGAAGCTGCAACACTCCTGAGGCAGGGCACAGGTTATGAAACCATAACTCAGGGCTTTTGAAGGGGACGCAGGGGGGGGGGGGGGCATTTGTTACACATTCAGCGATAAAAACTAGCGATAAAAGTTTCCTACCAACGTAAAAGTTTATTTTTACAGAATGCCTCATTTGCTTCTTCCATTTTCAGTAAATTCTCAGGTCAATGCATATCTTTTGACAACTGCTCTCCTGCTTTCCTGCCTGTAGATGAAATTAAAAGACATTAGATGTGCCCAGTGCACTGATTATGAAGTGTCATTTTATTCTTATTCCTCAAAATGTGCACCACTGCCGATATATCCTGAAACAGATGTGCAGAGGGCAGAGAGTATTAATATGAATCTCTTTCCTAATGTAAGAGTAAAAATGCAGATTTGCTTGTTTAATAATTGATGAAGCTTTAGTTACAAAGCTATAAAAGTCAGAATTATTCATTGTTTTGCCGTTCACTGAATATAAACAATTTCATGCTTATTTCACTGCTTGTTTCGAGCACCTTCTGTCTTTTGACATTGCAACAGATTCTTCCTCTTCCTCTCAGCTCAAACGTAAACGTCTGCCCCTGGTGTTTTTGCTATACATTTCCCGAAAGCACATCGCTGTGATGATTGCACCACAGGCTTCAATTACCTTTTATTTTACAACGGCTTCCAAAGATTAGTCAGCCAAATATGCCTCAGCCAAAATCAATAACTCCCCTCAACCATCAACAGCTTTGAAGATCAGAGACGCCTTCGCTCCATCGCTGCCTCCAGCTCTTGCAGCCTGCTGTGCGTGAGCGGTGCTCCATCGCTCGCAAAAAGCAAATGCAAAAGACTGTTTTATTCCACACTGAACACACCATTAAATCCTGTTGGTCCTGTGATAAATAATCCTGAATAAGGAAAAGTTAATGTACCGTCCGTCCTGCAGAATGTGAGGATTAAATACGTTCATGCCCTCTAGTAACAAAGTGAGAAACCACCAAGTGTCTAAAGAGTAGTCAATCATATTTGGGCAAAATGAACCTTTTGAAAATTAGTCTGAAGTTTATGTTTTTCTTGCAGTCATCACTCTCATGTTCTCTGTTAAATACTTCCTTTCTCCATCCTGCTCAGTCACGCTCTGCTATTTCCTCTCACTTTCACAGTCGCTCTGCGAATCACACTTGTGGCTCGTCATCTAGGATCTCCATACTGGTGACCTGTTCATTTTAACTTGATAAGGAAATGCTACTCAGTCCATCATTACAATTGTGTCATCTTATTTCTAGGGGGGAAATAGGCTTGATATTGTTGATGCATCTTATGACCTCTGCACTAACTGTAGGATAAAGTGCTTGACCTGAGACATTTAGAAATATGGAGGGGTGTGTGAAACCAATAATTATAATTATGCTTTATCACAAACTTGCGACTTGGAATTTAAGGGGCTTCAACATGAGAGGAGATGTCTGTTGGTAATATTTTAGAAGGCTCATCCAATTACTGTAACCACGAATCTGTCTCCACACATACAATCATTATAATTAGTTTATTATTTTGAAAGAGTCTTCTTCTGTATTTGGCCTCCCTGTAATATCCCTGTGTAGGTTTGTCGTTTATCCAGTAGGGGGCAGTAAGGTCGATTTTCAACAAAGCCACAAGAAGAAGAAGAAGAAGAAGAAGAGCGACTTTACCTCACTGGACACTGAAGCTATGGCAGGTGACAAGGTCGGAGTTTTAAACTTTCTTCGCTAACTTCACATTGTCGATACTGTTTGAGTTACTGTGTTAAAAACAACCCGCCTAACTGACCATGTCACTCAGCAGAGGTTATGAAGTAGAACAGTTAGCTATCGTAGCTTAGCAGTCTGTTGTTTGTTAGCTTAACTTAGTTAGCTTGAACCTAAATGCTATGTAACGTTAGTTTGCTGTTAACTAGCTAGCTAACGTTAAAATAATACGAAATTATGCTAACTGATGGATTTATTGAGGGTGGGTTAAACAGCTGGAAGGTGTCGTAAAAACACACCAAACATAAATAAGCTGTTAAAACAAAGCAATGAGCTGAGGACAAACTGCCAATCTATCGCACAATTACGTTAATGTAGCTGATTTAGCAACTAACGTTAGCCGTACTGTGGAAAAACACGGAGAGGGGAAGAGGAGAGCAAAGGAAACGAGGAGTAGAGGAGAGCAAAGGAAACGAGGAGTAGAGGAGAGCAAATGAAACGAGGAGTAGAGGGGAGGGGGAGAGGAGACAAAAGGAAACGAGGAGGAGAGGAGAGAAATGAGAGTATGCTAGCTGATGGAGGTGGTTTGATTACCTCTTATCTAACATTACATTATGTGAGGGTAGTGAATGAGTGATCAGGCAGTTTAGTTTGAACACTATTCAACAAGAAACTAGTGGACTAAGTTAGTGTTGATGAATTGTAGATCTGTGTTACATTCCTTATCAGTATACTCACACTAACCTGCTGTTTGTTTCTGTGTCATGCAGGGTCCTCTGGGCCAGCTCAAGGACCTGGTGGACCTCAAGGACCAGCTGGAAGACATTCAGAGACGGATGGAGGATGAGATACAGGCTGGAGTTCCTCCGGTAAAGATCACACATGCACTAATATCTACATGCACAGGTTAATCTGCCTTGAGTTATGCTCACAGATATGGCATCTATTAAACATCTGTAGATATAAAACCACGGGTCAGACTACCATGCACCAGGTTTAATGTCTTCTTTCCATGTGTCCTTAGGGAGGCAGTCTGCTGGGTTCTCCTTTCCTGAAGGGTTTTCTGGCCGGGTATGTTGTTGCAAGACTTCGCTCTCCAGCTTTGGTGGGTGTTGTCGTAGGCACGTGTACAGGTATCTATGCAGCACAAAACTATGCCGTCCCCAACATTGAAAACACCGTCAAAGACTACATACGCAACTTTAAAGGAGGTTCCAAATAAGAAGACTGGAAGAGCAGGAGAGACATCTACAAGCTTCGGGTGCCACCACAAATGGGAACGGATACACAAATCATTAAAAAACCTTTCTGTAGTTTTCATTTTCAGCTTCCACATGAATAGGGAAATTCTTAAGTAGCCAATTTATGGAGTAAGGAGACTCTTGCTTCGAATATGGGGGACTGACAGAAAGTGGAAAGTATTACAATTCAGGTGATCAGAACAAAGGAGACCCTGTATTTCTTTCCATTATGGTCAATGATTAGATTTTATGCGGTTCACTAGAGAGAAACGCACCATAACCCTTTATCTGTACAGATAGATAGTTCGTCTCTCCAAGAGGAAATGTGTCATTTATTGCCCTCTAGTGGTCAGAAATCAAATATCGCAGCTTTTACTAATGTGCACTTCTTTTGCTCAGGGTGATAACGCTTGTACAGATGTTCTCACCTCACACTCATGTTGCTCTTCAGGGTAAAACCTGGCAAAACCCTCCATTTTTGGAGGTGTTAGAGCAGAATATGGTGTGATGTGTCTTTGCAGTTCTCCATGCGATTATAGGTAAATTTTACATTTTGTAAAACATTTTAATTTTTAAATTATAGACTTTCATGAAAGAAATAACCCATGACTCTACAAATTACACACAATGATAAATACTTCTCTATATATTCCACCTCAAACTGCTTTAGAAAATGAAAACGTACACCAAAGTGAGCATTTTCTTGAAAGATGTAGATTTAATTGCACTTGTTTTATCAAGACATGAAAGTGTGTATTTGGAGTATTTTATGATATAAATATATATATATTATTAAGAGTGCCTACTCTGGTCTGAATGTGATTTCATCTCATGCCATGTGTGCAATAGCCTTTCCTGATGGGGTTCGGCTTCCTATTTCATATGCTGGAAACTAGTTGATCTTTTGCACTAGTGTGAGTTTTAGGGATTTAAAGTTGTTACTTTGTCTTTCAATAATCAAGGATTTTGTTTTTTGTGTCCAAGAAATATCAAAACCTGTCAAAGAAAGTCTGTGATACAGTGACATGTTTACTATAATGTGGTGGCAGCTTCATGTGTAAAATGGATAAATGTCAATATTACATCCATAAATAATGCTAAAGCTGCAGGTCCTTTATGATTAAACCCACCCATTGCTGCCGTTGGATTTAATGCACAATGCTTATGTACACAGTCAGGCCTGTAACTAGTATTAGACACAAAAAGCCATATTTGAGTTCAGATTGAGGTCGTGCTCCTTTTAGTTTGTACTCTGACTGGAACGTTTGATAACTGGAACACAAACAACTTGTGCCTATTGACAATCATTATGTTACTGTCTTTGTATTGCATGCTCTGTTTCTTAATGTCCCGTCTTTTATTTTTACTTCCTTGTTTTGAACACGTGACATGCTGTGGAAAGTAGAATATGGGTCAGTTGATGGTGCTTTATTTCACTGTCTTGTCATCATGTGGTTTCACTCGGTTTAAAATTCCTTTGTGACGTTGTAAAAGAAGTCCACCAGAGTTGTGATTAAGATTTTTATTTGGATTGTTCAAATAAATGGGGAGAATAGTTTACCATTGTCTCAAGAGTGGAGTGTCCCTGATTGTGCCCAAATGTGTTTAAATATGTTTCTCCTCCTTTAGCCAGACATTCAAGAGACAATGCTGTTTATCTGAATTACAAAAGTATATTTAGTAAAATAGTCACCGCTCTTTACAAACTTCCAAATATAAAGAAAGGTTGTTTTAGTCAAACTGACATGGGACAATATCTTATACAACATTTAAGTCAAAAAAACAGTAACCAATAAATCCTTAACTTTAACCAGACATTAAAAAGCAGCTGACAGATGGAGGAATGTAATCAATAGCAAAAGTCACCTCTGTCAATTTAGTATAGGTTGCAGATGAGTATAAGACGATGGCAAGCAGATAAATGTAATTATTTGTAAATGTATCGGCAGTATATGAAACCCGATGTGCTTCTCAAGTACTACACATACGAAGTGGATAAACAATGAGTTGGAGTTGAACTGTTGCTCGTGTCTGGAGGTGATGTCGTCAGCTTCAATTACCCAAAAGAGAAACAGAAAACATAACATAAAAAAGTAAGCAGTAGAAAGTTTGAAAAAAGCACTTATTGATGGGACATAATTCAACTGCATTGAAACTACAGCGGCATACAATAACTTCCTACGTACAGCGATGCTCACAGATACGGATACATACATGGAGAAGCAGAGGAACACCAGACGTGTACTCACCTCAGTATCAAGCATCATCAGACAGAGTCAACAGTTTGCTTATGCTGCCTACAAAGACAGAAACGTCACCGTCAGCAACATCGTAGCTCAAACAAGGGTTTGAGCTATTACATATACAAATATAAATGTGACTTCGTGACCAGTTATCTCGTCTCACCGGCACCGACGGATGCGCCGCAAGGGGCGTATCCTTTGGTCAGGGATCCAGAGAGCTGCTGCCCGTCGACCGGGTTCACACACCAGCAGTGCTGCGCGAAGCACTGCTGGGCCCGGTAGAGGCCGCGCTCGTCACAGACCGGGCGGAAACCCGGCACCTGCATAGGCTTCACACCAGCCGCCTCCAGCTGGCAGACGGTGGCCTGCTGAGGGACTGAGACGAGAGGAGAGGAGTTTAATCTGTGTGTATATATATATATGAATAGAGTAAATATATACAGAACATACCAGTTTTATCTGGGACTTCGGTCGAAGAATCCTGTAATAGAATCAGTGAAACAAAACAGAGAAAAAGATGAAGACCACATCCTCAACTGCACAAGAGAAACAAGGCAGATACATGTTACTTTATTAAAGATGGATTTTTATTTATTTATCGGATCTTTGCATCCAAAGAATAAACCCGGACCGCCATTGTCACTAGAGCCTGACTGATAAAATTGCTTGGCTTCTATATCAGATGATATCTTTAGCAGCATATATGCAACAAAAACACCAAAGACCTGTCGGAGATGAATGAAAAGTCGATTTGAAATGTCCTGCTTTACAAAACAAATGTAGAGAATCGATATCAAAAATGTGTTAAAAAAATCAAATCAAATCAACCAATCTGGTATTGGCATATTATTTCTTACGTCGTCCAAAGTGACAGCCATTAGTTCGGGCAAGGCGTTCATGGGCATCCGCATGGGCACAGCGACTACAGACACAAAGAGAAACAGTGTGCGTGAGAGGTAGGAGACAAAAAACAGATCCACTCAGGAAGGGAAAGTTAAAAAGGAATCTTGGATCCGGTCTCGTTTGAACTTTAACCAAAGATGGCTGCTATGCGATTTGTTTAGGAAACGCACATAAAACTTCTAGAAAATCCCATCAGACTTCAGATCAGGTTCAGCTGGCTTTATAAAAAAGAGGAAGTACACTAATTTATCATAAATCTAATGAGTAATATTGCAGGTCACTGGGGATTTGTCTGACATTTTGCTAAATGTCAACAGACTACAAGGATCTGAACTGAATTTGGCCTCCTCACCAGATCGTGACTTCGTCATCTCTGACCCCAGGTATTCGTTCTGCTCCCGCAGAGTTTTGATGTCGCTCTTCTGGCTGAAGACGAAGTAGACGGTCATCGCCTGGCCCACGATCAGGACACAGGCCAACAGGGTTAGACCCGCCACCTTATAGGCCCGGGAGGAGCGTCCACTGGAGAGCAAGAGGAGGAAGGAGGAGGTGAGGAGAGTAGAGTGGAGAAAGGCGCTTTAATTTGGAGGACTTGTTCGACATTCACTTATTGAAGTTCAAACAGAAACAGAGAATGACAAAATGAGGAGAGAAATTAAGAAAAAGCCTTTATGTTGACGGGACGTTGTTGAGCATCAGCTATTTGAACTGTTCAAGGATCAGTGCGTCTTTCTCAATTGATGATTTAAAAAAAGAGGAATAAAGACACTCACTGCTAATTGATTTCTACCACTAATAAGGCGGTCATATGGACTAAATATTAATGTGGGAGAAAGAGATGGATATGAAAGTGAGGGTGCAGAAAATGCAAATATGAGAAACAATCTAGACTGGAGGCTGAGATTCACGGCATTTCATTGAAACCGGAAGCTCAGGTATTTACCGTCAACAGCATACGTCACCACCAACTGAGAGATGAAGTCAGTTGTTGCCAAGCAGACCAGAGTGAAAGGTTTGGATTTTTCTGCCCTTTTCCTTTATTTTTTTGCTTACAAGGCCTCCTTTGGAAATTCCCATGACTTTAAATGCTTGTCCTCTCTGAGACAGCTTTTAAATCTCAGCTAAGTGATATGTCTATTCTGTACTGAATCGATGTTAAATAAAAATGAGACAATTCCACATGGACATCCACAGACTTTTGGTTGAATTACAACCCATTTGAAGGACTGTAGCCTTTATTTTGCTAAATTGATATCCTTATCTATAACTCCATGAGTGTATAAATGTATTCAGTTGGTCCATTTTTCAAGTCAAGTCAATTCTGTTTATCCTAATGTCAAAAAATGCCTAAAGTGGCTTTAAGCAGTTCCATTATTGTTGTTTGGTAATGTTTTAGTTAGTGCTGACAGACTCTGATGGATCACACAAATCAACACAGCTTCAAGAGTCTGTTGATTGTAGATAAATGGAAATTAATGGCTAATCGGCAGATGAAAAATATACATAAAAAAATCTGAAGAAGAGCAAATGATATACACTGTGGTTACCTTTTAATTAAAGTATACCTCGTTAGTTATACATGGGTTACAACATGCTTAATAATCAATGTTATGGTTTGGTCCCACCAATACAAACTTTAGTTTCATTCAACTTCAGACATATAAGACAAAATGACATCTCACAGGGAACTCTTTTTCTATTGTAAAAACACACCTCATTTGTTTTCTATTTTTATAACAATACCCAACATCATTTACGGTAAATGGTTGCTAACTTTGTGAGGACCAACTTTTTGGTCCTGTAGTGTTGGGACCCCACAGAGATAAACAAACATACAAAATCCTCACCCCTGTGCATTGGCTGCCTGGTTGGTAGCTGCCAGCAGAGGCTGGTATGAGGTCTCGGGGTCCGACATCTTCACACAAACCTGGAAAAGCGCACATACCGGTACATATCCACATGACGCATGTTGAATGTGATGCTGCTGACACAAAACACAAACATGCACTTACAGTAAGGACAGTCACATACCTTAATTCAGGTCAAGTTGCAAGTTGTTTCACAAATATCAATGGCAGAATGCAGCGAGTTTTTAGCTTTAAAGGCTGAGAAGAAACAAGGAACTGAAAGCAACAAGCTGGGGAAAACCCACACTGACATCCTGAACAACCAAATTCTAGTTCGCCTGGATTCTTTCCAAACTGAATTTCTGATTGGTTCCTCATGATGACTCATCATCTGTTACCAGGCAGACAAGATATAGCAACTATGAAACTGGTTGAAACGTTAAATTAGCTTTTTATATCCATGTTGTTTAAATTTGTAAAGAATGAAATGTTTGTTGACGGATTAATACATGGTAATGATACAGTAATGATTGGGAAACAGATTGAATTACTATATAAAGAATGGATATCTGTACCATGGGTAATAGATTGAATATAGTAAATTATATGTGATTACTGTGTTGATATTATTAGTATTAGTGATTTGGTATGAGCAGAATTTCTTTTCATTTCAAGTTTGCTCACAATCATAGCCCCTGAGCTAATTTTGAAGTCCCGAAATCTCCAGCAGCCCCCACATTGTCATTATCTTATATATATTATACTTCATTCATATCTTTCATACACATTTCAAATAAATATCAATACATTCTGATCAGAGATCTCCTGGGATCATGTCGTCTTGCCTCTCTGTATATCTATATGTCGGTACTACATGTAGGTACAATCTGTGTATACTTGCAGACTTGTTAGGTTCAACTGAAATAGTCCAATGATCTCTACACTTATCTACACAAAGCAGCTTTTGTATAGCTTCTCCTCAAAGGTGAAGTCAGTGAAGCAGTCAGTGAAGCTGACTGATTTTTGGAAATTTCACTCTGACTGGTTCAATCTATCTTTTGTTAATATTAGTATTATATTACAAGTATTTGGGTTTTTATTTTCATTTTCAAGGAACAAAAAAAGTAACATGAAATGGAAATACAATGAAAGTCTGACGTTTGAGAAGGAGTGGCTGATTTAAGGAAGTGAGAGCGCAGTGGGGGACATAGGGCTGGGGTGAGACCAGAGGGAGACTGGTAAATTTACAATAAGTCAAAATAAAACCAGGGTCAAATAACCTACATATGGTCTCAGTTATTCGTAGGGATTTCAATTTACCAAAGTTTCCCTGCCTTCTTGTATAAGTTTTATAATTTACAGACTGAACATATTGAGATGCTAATTTACAATCACTCTGGGGATGGTCTCAAAGCTTCTTGAATCATCAGCGTGAAACCAAAAGAACATTTGTATTTGCCAACCTACTGTAGTACACTCCAGTCCAGTAGGGGGCGGTAGAGGGAAATGTAAGCTCATTGGCCAACCGAAGAGGATGTAAATGTTTTGCCCTCTGTGATTGGTTGAACCCGTACTGTTGCCGGAAGTAGACATCGCTGCTGCACTAGCTACGATTTCTAACGGAATGCCCACACATTCGTTGAGCATTTTAACGGTATGAATGCACAGCTTGTTTTCTACGTTTTCTGCTCTGTTTAAAGATAGTGTCATACACGTCTCTGCCATGTTTTGTGCCATTTAGCAAGCTAACATTAGCTAGCGTCAGCGTGGAGCGCCAAATTTAAAATACCAGCTAATGTTAACATAAGCTTTAACGTTCGTTACCGTGATAGCTAGTAAACGTTTTCAAGTCCATATCTGCTTCTGTAAATGAAATGTTGCTGCTAAAGTTAACACATATATAGTGTACCTGCTTTCTATTTAACTGTCATTGCTTGCTGACGACATGATATAGAGTTAGCTAACATCTGTGGATAACTTAACGTTAACCTGCTGAATAATTAAGCCTGAACGATACTATGTTAGCTAGCTAGATTCAACGGTAACGTTAAAGCTTTATGTAACGCTAGCTAACTAACACCATGTTCTCACAGATGATGCGAAGACCTCGAACAACAACTGCCAAAGTTGTGGAGATCAGAGACTCAGACTCCGACTTGTAAGTGATTTTCATTCATGTTGTGCAACAACAGCATCTGGATTTTTCATATAGATACTTTCATATGCAAATAAGAATGTGTAATCCACTAGATACACTAGACAGTTTTTATAATGCTGAAGGAGTGCATGTTAACCCGGGGTAAACATACTAATGTAGCAGAAAGAGCAAACTCCTATTCTAGTTATTGGAATTTGATGATTTTCCACGTTTGTTATCTACTCTACCATCAGGTCATTTTGCCAGATAATCAGTAGTGATGAGGATATTGATGATTGGAGGCCAACAGAGCCAAAGCCAAAAGCCCCCAGCAGGGTGGCCAAAGCTCCTGCAGCAGCCGTGGAGAAGAAAGCAGCTGCCAAGAGAACCGCTAAACCAAAGGAGCCAAAAGCACCCAAACTACCTAAAGCTCCTAAAGTGCCAAAAGTTCCTAAACCAAGGGCACCACGCAAACCTGCAGCGGCGCGAAAGACACAGACCCCCAATGTTCTGAAGGATTGTGGTGCACCAGTGTTGGCTGGAGCAAAGAGGAAACATATTAATATAGGCAAAAAAGATGATAAGGCTGCAGAAAACAAAGGAGCTAAACAACCTGACCGTCCAGAGGGAGAGAAGGCCGAAGAGAGTGGGCCAAGTATCAGAATGAAGGAGGAGGTAAGACTCACGGATGTTTTAGTAGTAGGAGTATATCTGCATACAAACACACACGCACAACAAGAAGATGACTTTTATTTATATTTTTATTTATATCCCTGTATGTTTTTCTCTTCTTTTTGTCTGATGTTTTTTCTTGTAGAGGGTGTCATTTATCGTGTCAGATGGCCATCAGGCAGACAGATGGGCAGGCGAGGGGTCGTCACTAGCTGGGCTTACAGCAAAGAAGGAGGAAATGGAGGAGGAGGACTTCACCTTTGATGAGCCCTGTCAAAAGAAACAGAAGACCAGTGGCGCCTGCTTGGGACGACCGACTGCTTTAGCATCATCAGAAGCAAACGCTTTGAGGAATGAACTCAATATGAACTGGGATTTGATAGAGGTACTAATGGGGTTGTCGGTGTGTTTTGATGTGTGGAAAAGTGTTACTTGCCCCAAGATACTAATAGTGGACAAACAGTGTCTTTCCGCCTGCTTAACTATTTGTGTGTATAGTTGAACTGTTTGCATGTGCCCCTCCCCTCAGCTGCTGTCCACCCTGACATGTGTGGAGCGATGGGTGTGTGTAAATATCATTGGGCTGGTTCGTGAGGAGAACACGGTGCCATTCATGGTGCGCTACCGTAAAGCCATGATTAATCACATGGACGCCGATGCTGTCCGAGACGTCCAGCTGATATATGAGGAGTTATGGTAGGCAAATGAAACGTCTTAAATTTAACACAAATAAAATAATCGAATACACCTTATCATCTCCTCTTGCCAGCACTCATCCAATGCATTCATAAGCACATTTCGGTACAGAGTCTAATCTATACAGCTGTAACTGAAATGCTTTCTCATGTGCTGAGCAGGCATGTCGGACATTGGCCACTAGATGGTGCTAGTGGCCAAGCTTTGAGGCCTGAAACAGTATCACATGTTTGTGATTGTTTTACTTGTGTGCATGTGTGTCACTTAATTGTATATGTGTGTGTGTGTGTAATCATTTTGCGCTGTATATTTAATCAGTTTCTCTTTTTGTTTTTGTTTACTTGTGTGTGTGTTGCCTCAGCTCTCTAGCCAAGAAGACCCAGTCTGTGGTTCAGACCCTGAAGAAGGATGGGGTTCTGACAGCTGAGCTGGAACAAAATCTGAGGAGCTGCCGATCAGCTGATGAACTGGATCACGTGGTCAGAATCACATTTTTATGCGAAAGCAACATATGCCATTTAAATTGACATTTGGCAACGTAATATCATTTATCTACACAGAATGTGTCCCTTACACCTATCCTTACCAGTCATCTCAGTCCTGTGCGTCTGTCTTTGTGTGTAGTATTCTCCCTACAAGAAAGGCAGTAAGCTGACGAAGGCTCGCAGGGCCAAAGCACTCGGCCTTGAGGCGGCCGCCTCTGCACTCATGGACTCACCGCATACTCTGGACTTAAAGGCATGGGTAAAACCTGGTACTGAAGGTAAGACACATACATTATTTCAGACATTAAACACAGCCCTCAACATTGTTGAAATTCAATTTGCGCTGATATTTATAGAGCTCATTAAAGGTTTCACAAGTGGCCTGTTTTTAAGTATGGTGTGTGGGTGTGTTTTTGTGTGTCAGGTCTGTCATCGGTGGAAGAAGTGGTGACAGGTGTGGAGCACATCTTGGCTGATATGATATCCAAAGACCCTGAGACACTCACCTACGTGAAAACATTGTGAGAACACATGCAACGTTTTGATTTTAATTTCCACTGTGGTCTGTGTTACATTGACATTGGTACCGGAGTATCTTGTACCTGCTACATTGGTAATGATACAGTGCCCTCCTCCTTCACGCTCTCCCTCTGTGTTTCTCTCTTGCTGTGTCTCAGGTGTGAGAACAGCTTTGTGACCATCCAGTCTTCTGTGTCCAAGTCGGCACTAAAGGAAAAAGAGCAGGAGAAGTCTGTCGAAGGCCACAAGAAACCCAGGGCCCAGAAAAACAAAAACAAGGACATTGACAAGTTCCACCTCTACGGTGACTTCAGCTGCAACATCCAACGCATCCAGCCCCATCAGGTAGCAAGACAGACCAGTTTATGGTTCCTCCTTCCTCCCTTCCTTCTTTCCTGAAGTAGAGCTGTGGCCTGCAAATTAGGTTAAGGTTTATTGGTACCACTACAATGTTGTAGTAGCACTGGAGGGTCGAGATGAAGGGTTAACCCTGGTGTTCTTGTTATAAATGTCCCTCACAAACCTTTGGCTATTGCTACTTAAATAGAAAATACGAATTAAAAAACGCCAACAGGCCTTTATGGTGTACGGTAACTAAGGGGACAAATAATAACACAGCTTTAATAAAGGACATATTCAATTTATACACATGAAAAACTAATCAAGTATGCTGATTCATTCTGAAGGTAATTTACCTGTATTGTGTTTTTTGCCTTGACTGATCCACACACGCACAAACACACACGCACTCTCTCTCTCTCTCTCTATCGCTCTCTCTCTCTCTCAAACAAATGCACACCATCTGTTTGTGTTTGTGTCATTTCTGTCTGCTTCATCTGTGCCGCTCCTGAATGCTAGCCATGTCAGTCGCAGTTAGCCTTGCCTGTGCCTCCACATGTACCCCTCCTGTGCCCTGCTCTGCCTCCTCTGCTCCCCCTCAGTCCCTCTAGTGACTAGTGGGTTACTCAGAGTTGGTCCCGGGCCTCATGTGTCACCACAGCTTCCATCACCCGCTGCCTCTCTGCCACAACACACTCTCTGGCAACCGCACTCTGCCCTACAGTCATACAATCACATACACATACATTCATGCGCACACACAAGCACACCCTGCAAGTCCCCGCATTCTCCCCTCTTAACATATGTGACATGTCCCCTGCCGACATGCCATTGGATTAGGAGGCTTTGATTGACAGGCGTTCTCCTGTAGTGACAGCTACTGCTGCTGGGCCCACAGGCGGACGGAAGGATGGGGAGAGGGAGAGAGAGGGGGGTAAAGGGAGGGAGAGAATGAACAGATGAGCGACGCTGAGGAGCGTCCGTCACTCTCTCGCCTCGCTCTGCCCCACTCCCTCTTTTTCTGACTAAACCTCAGCCCTCCACTCCACACCTCCCCTTTTCCCTCCTCCTCTCCCATGTATGAGAGGCCTTTAATTCGATGACTCGCCTTTGTCATGGAGCGTTAATCCACAGGCTGCCGTGACCCTGCTAGCTGTCGGATTCCGGCTAAAATGAACCTTTTCTAGCCGTCAAGTTGTCGCAAAGGGGGAGTAGGTGGGAGATGTGTTTTGACAGGAGGCATGTGTGTGAGCACACACTCCCCCGTTTGCTTTAGCACATTTAATTAAGCCCCGGCTCTGGTGGTTTGATAAAGGAAAAGGACCATTTTATGAAGGGAGAGATAGAAAGGCTTCGGAGTTGATAAAAAAAGAATGTGGTGGCAGACAAAAGAAGCCAGTTAATTCATAAAGGGATACATTTTACATGTTTTAAATGATTAGACGATGACATACAAAGACCAATATGTAATATAAAGACAGTAGTAAGACTAAAGAAGGATGAAACGTGAACATTCAGTCCTCATGTCTGTATCAAATGCACTTTGAGATTAAAGGTATGGGGCTGCGACTAATGCTAATGTTCATTTTCAGTTAATCTGACTATTATTAACAGTTTTGTCTCTAACATACTTTAGGGGATGTCATCAAATTGCTCGTTTTATCCAACCAACCAAAACCCAAATACATTTAATTCCACAATCGCACGAGAAAAGCTGCAAATTCTAACAATTAGGAGCTGGAACCTGAGAACGTTTTGGTATTTTCTATTTGATTGTCAACATTTTCAAAGAATTGATTCATTTATTTCATCCCTCAAAAAAAATAGCATTTTCGATCATGCAGAGTTATGGGATATAAAAAGTCCCCTGTTTGATGATTTCCTTTATAGAATTATGTCACGGTTTCCTTCATTCTCTAAAGTTAGTGTGTACAGGGCTCTGGTCTTCAGTATGTCTTAAAGCCATTTGACATATCGAGTGGAGATGCTTAGCTCAGATTTAATTCCGTCGGATTTGATTTGAGGTCTTCTTCCTCGGCTTCACATTCACCTCATAGCTATTAGCAGCCGGTACGCTCCTCAGTCTGCCAGGGCGGGTTTGTTGAATGTGCAGCGGGCTATTTTTAATGCGATTTGTGCTGCGATCAAATGGTAGTTTAGCGCTTCGGCGTGGGGCTCGCCTGCAGAGCAGCTTGGGTAAATGGAACTGTTGAATCAATTGAACACTTCTTTTCTGATGGACAGGTGGAGAAAAACAAGTTTATTTGTATTGTCACTCACATAAACTAACACTTTAGTTTTAGTGTTTGTAAAGAAGATGATAACTACCGCTGGTTCAATATATGATAAAAACAAATGGCAGTCACATTTTTTACACATATTAACAATGATTTATATTTTAAGAAGAAAGCCCCCACCCGAAAATGTAAATATTTGTGGCGTAGTCATTTAACTATTTTAAATAGTGTTCTCTGGTCTGTTTAATCCCCTGCTAGTTTTCTTACCCCTGGTATTTGGTACTCATGGTAAATATTTACAACTGAGATAATGAAATAAAGACAAACACATTTGGTAAAGCCACATTTTAAACTATGAAGTACACTAAGTGCTAATTGAGATTCTTTCCCGCTCTCTTCTTCCTCGCCCTGAGCTGAAGTTTTGTTCTTCCATCAAAGACCTTCAGACGCCGCGCTGTGTCGTGTTTGTTTTTGGATAAAATACGAGAGAGTAAGCGGGACAGAAGGAGTGCGGAGGTCTCCCTCAGCGGCCCGTGTGTTTGTGTTAAAGGACCAGCGTGTGTCGTGCTGGGCCGCGGCCCCCTGTGGTGACTTATCCCCGTCGATGTTTAGAGAGTCTATATTTATCTGGAACCGTACGATCATAAGAAAAGTATTCACTAAATGGAGCTTACATTCCATATGCTTCAGCGGTTATCGTTGTTTATCAGGAACATCATACGCTCACTTCCATTTTATATTTAACCCTCTTGCACCTCGACAGCTAAGCCCTAACTTTTATTGAAGGCAATCTTTGGCTTCATAAAATAACATTTTAAACCATTTATTTACATCTTAAACGATCTATTTATGTCAAATATGGTCTGAAAAATCTACAGAGAGGTTTTGAAATGTGAGTCAGGAAGAGAAAATAATTTTGAAATGGAAAATGTTTATTCAGTTCAACTGTTATTGTACAGTGTGTCCCATGTGTGTCAGCCAGGTCAAAAAAGTGTGTGAATCTGTGTGTGTGGGTGTGTCGGTATGTGTGTGTATCTTTTTGTGTGTCCTTGATATGTCGGATGGATGGATGTGTTGATGGTATTCTTCTAAAGAAAGGGTGAGAGAGCGAAGCAGACAGACAGAGAGAGGACGGTCGTTGGCTGACCGCCCTCCCTCGGGGGCGGGTGGACGGATGAAGGACCGTCTAGGAAAGACGTTCTGTCGGGTCTCGTCAGGGTTTGGCCGGTGCTCGGCCACATGTCACTCCTGGCCCGTCTAACACACAAACACACACTCTGTCTCACATCACCCTTCCTCTGAGATCACCCTCCGTCTCCCACCAGTGACCTAACCCAGGCGGAAAGTGAGAGTCGTCACGTACATACAGACACTAGGTTGTTCATCGTCAGCGAGGACAGCGGCCAGCTACCAAGGAAAACAGAGCAAAGAGACTGTGGGAGACGGCCACATCTTTAGAATTTTTTTTTTGGGGGGGGGGGGGTGGCATAGTTGCATTCACCACAGTTAGGGTTTGGCAACTGGGCAACGAGAAGATTAATTTTGAGGTTTTGTTTCTGTGAGTTTCTGTGTTTATCACTTGGCGACATATGGCAAGATTGGCTTTGGCAACTTTCTGGTACATAGAACCCGCATACCATGCATCATAGCATCATAGCATTTGGACAGACAGTCACATTTTTCTGTATAAGTGATTGCCGAAGGTATTCTGACCCAAAATATATTGGTTTTCTTTGGTCCGAGACTTTTAACCAATGGCATTTATCTTGTTTTACTGAAAACATTTGCACATTTTACTTGTTCAACCGCGCATTTATTAAACCGGTGTAGGGCATGTAATGCATGTCAATCATGTCAAACGGCATTTTGTTTGTCATCCATACACAAAATAATCTAAGATTATTTTTGTTCAACATACAAGATTAAGATAATCTTAATCTTGTATTTTGAACCCTGAGAACACAGGGCCTTTTTGTATTTACTACTTAAATTTCACTATTGGGCTTACCCAGCTGTTCAGAGAATCCAGAAAGAAGTGTTTTTCTTCAACGGCATGCTAAACAGTGCTTTGATGAAGATTGTTTGAGAAATCTCATCACAGTCGGTGTGTCAGCCCAGGGCAGCAGAAGAGAAATCTAACTTTCATCATAATTCAAGCATGCTCGCTGCATTAAATCTCGCCTCTGCTGTGCCATTAGCTGTGTTTTCCATTTTTATTTTTGTGTGTGTGTGTGTGTTCAGCACATCCGAGGGTGCTGCTGAGCGGTAATGGTTGTGGCACCACGTGTGTGGGTGCGGGTGGGGGTAGGCCTCGCGGTCTCGGCGCTGATGGTGGCGTAGTGGTGGCATTTGTCAGATTGCCTCTTCCGCTTGGTTTCCAGATTGACGTTTTGTTTCTTGGCCCTGTTCCGCGGCGGGCTAAAGATTCCCCACTGAAAAGGTCAGACACTTACTACAGCTTGCTTAACAGCATGTAGCAGTTCCTCTGAGGGGGGAACCAGCACACAACACGACGGGCCTGGCCACAGGATACACTCCTAGGCTCATCGCTTTTACACGCTCGTCTGTGGAGAGTTAAAAGATTTCGTTTTTGTGTGGAGGTTTGGGTGTGTGTGTGTTTTTTACACATAGACATATACAGTAACCTTGTCTAACCCCAAAAAGCCCTGTGTGTACAAATCGCATGTCAATTGAAAGTATTTGCTTCCTTTTTCTCTGCGTTCATGAGCACTGAATACAGTTTGTTGTATTGCATTAAACAGGTAGTGTGTGTGTGTGTGTGTGTTTTTGTACAGACTCTGGCTATCAACCGAGGCGAGAATCTGAAGATTTTGACAGTGAAGGTGAACATTCCCGACAGGTTGAAGAATGACTTCACTTGTTGGTGCATCAACAACAGGTCAGCAACGCGACACACTTCTACGTTGAGAAATAACCGAGTTGAGCAGAAACTCAAAAGCTTTCCCCACAAATTACAGTTTAAATAAACGAGGATTAAAATAAGAGATTTTCTTGGTAGAACTCTTTGGTAGAATTATTTCGTTCTGCTGCATCATTTAGTTTTATTCACATATCCATTTAGGTTAGAGAAAATGTCATTAACATATTATAAACTTGTCATTTGTTATGTGGAATACACAAACAAATAAAGTGAAGTTGACATATGTCCTCAGTCAATTTATCTTGTATAAATAAAGGTTAAAGAATTAACATTAAATGAAATGTTTAATCATGAGGCTGTCGTGCTTGTTTTAAAGGAATGGCCTGTTAATATTGCACCATATGTGCAACACTCTGGTTGCTTGAAAATGCAATAACATTTATTTGTAACATTTATTTTTGTTGCGTGTGAGATGGGATGGGTGACATATTTTCTCCTGAGAGGGAGGGAGTTAGTTTGCAGAAGTCAGATTTAATTCTATACATTTTATTTATCAGTGAAAATGGGCCATAGAGAAAAAAACCAACAACCTTTGTCCTGCTGTTTTAATGCAGGTGGAGGCCGAAGACGTTTGCAAAAGAAGAGCTTCGTGCAATCATCAAGAATGCTGTAGAGGACTCGTATAAAAGGCTTATTCTGCCTTTCCTCACGAGGAGTTACAGGTATTTTGAGTGTGTATGTGCTCTCAGGGTCTTATTCATTTACGCTGTGTCCCTATTCCCTCTTCTTCCCCATACCGCACCTCTTTCTTTCCTCCTCCGTTTTCACATTTTTTCTTCCCCCCCCCCCCCCCCATCATCTCTGTCTCTCTCTTGCATCCCGTCTCTTTAGGACTAAGCTGACAAGTGCAGCAGAGAAGGAGTCGATCGCCATGTTTGTGCGAAACCTCCGGCAGTGGCTGTTGGTCTCTCCAGTGAGGGGCTGTGTCATCATGGGGGTGGACCCTGGCTTTAGACATGGCTGTAAGCTGGCAGTTCTCTCCCCCACTAGTAAGTGACCACATAGTGTACTGAACTCATGTGTACACCACCTACCTCTGCATCTAAAACAGTTTGGGCTCTGATCCTCGTAAGACCAGACCAATAGGCTTCAGATATTCAAATGATATATGCAAATGAGATATGCGCCAGGGTAGGTCCCACCCTCTGGGTGGCCACAAGTAACGCTGACACACTTAACGCAGACAGACACCGGTATGTTTTGGATGTCAGGCCCAGCAGGGTGTGCTCACAGGTTTGATGGTTTCCCAGCTGATGTGACTTCCGGTCAGAGCTGCATTCCTCCATCTGCGGAAGCGGCTAACTTTCAGCTGCTGGACTTCCTGCAGATGTTGAGTTCATAAATCATTTTATTTACGTAGGGCATACAGTGCAGAGACATTAGCTGGTTATATAGCGTAGTCTCTTGGTCCCCCGCTTGTCAACACAATACTTTATCAGCAATATTGTGTTTCCTCCCGCTTGTCTTCATCTCCCTGCTCTCAGGTCAGATTCTTCATACTGACGTGGTGTACCTGCATAATACAGGCCAACAAAGAGAATCGGAGAAACTGTGCCACCTCATGACCAAATACAGGTACTGCTGCCAGTGTCTAAAAAGTCTCTGTTTAAAGTGTACCGTTTAATTAGTTAAATAGTGTCAGAAAATGTCTGATTAACGGATGTTTGTTTTGTATTAATCAATGTTTTTAATGCTGTAACTTTCCTGTCGGTATGTATGTAGCAGCATTCATGACTCATCATGTCTGTTTTATCAATGAACGTAATATTTAAAACGCATTTCTATGGTTGCATTTTATAATCCTCTTTGTCCTTCTGCTCTCTCTCTTGTCCACACTAGCTGTGCCAAGGTTGTGATTGGTAACGGGACCGCGTGCCGTGAGACAGAGTCCGTCTTCGCAGACCTCATCTCCAGGCGCTGTTTTCACCCTCTGGACGTGTCCTACTGGTAAGACGTTTCACCCAGTGCATGCTAGAACAGGCCCCAGTGACCCTGGAAAGAAACAACTGGTTGTAGCACATTCACGGTATGAACCCTACTGTCCAGAGGGCCAAATTCCTGGAATGATGACGATGAATGAATGAAAGCTAGGTGTGTGGAGGGGAAAGGTCGGTTGAATAAAGGGAGTTAGCAATGTGAAAGAATAAAGTACGGAGGAGGAGAACGTGTGGGAGCGAGAGAGCTGCACGCAGATGGAGAGAGAGAGAGACTAATTGGAATGTGTCCCTCAAGCGAATACCGTCTATTAAAGCCATCTGGACTTGGTTTCACTTCGGTCCATTTAAAGAGACGTTTTTGCGGTGCACATTGTGTCTGTAACCAGGCCCAGTCCGCACTTCACAATACGACGGCACAGAACCTCGGTCCAAACATAATAACCACTGGCCTCTCCTCGCTGCCTTCCATGTGTGTTTGTTGACTTGAGGTTAGCATTGGGAGCACAGCCTAGAATGATTCTGAGCTGTGCGTGGAAGTGTGTGTCTGCATATGAGCGTTTTGACAGTATCTTTGAGTTCTCTCTCTCACACACACACACACACACACACACACACACACACTTCAGCGGTCATACCTTTGGTGTAATAGCCCACATTTCTTTTCACTTAAGTTCCATTTTTTGTCAATTTGCAAGAACAGAAACAGTCAAAGTGGGGCGTTTATTAAGTTAACTTCCCCTTGATTATTTTCATGATTTAACATCTTGACATGATGTCTCTCTTATTCATTCTTTCGCTGGAGCTAATGGCACTCGTGCTTTTCACAGCGCGTGAGAATGTTGTACTTGTGTTTGATGTGGTGCTGGCTGAATGTCCCATATCACCTGATATGATTAACTGTATTTTTGCAGCATGTAACACATGTGTAAATGGTCTGCCTTTGCCTTGGTAGGGTTCTGTAGAATAAAAGGCTTTTGCAAGTGCATGAACTCTGGAAGAGCTGAGAGATGTTATTTTGACGTTAGCCGTAAGTATGGTTGTTGTTATCCAGATGATATCGTCCTGGAGTCATCTGGTCTAAAGCCTCACTTTGGTTTCTTTGGACCGCGGCTGATGTAGGCTCAGGAACATAGATGTTAAATCTTAAATGTGTGTATTAAAATGTAGACGCTCGTCTCTGCCCTCGTCTCCTTTCTACCTTCACTCGCCCTCTCTGCTCTCGCCATTCTTCCTCACCACTGTCTTCGTTTCCATCATCTGGTAGATTAACCTCACATTTCTCAGCGGCAATTAAATTTCAGCTCCATTGCAAGGCCATAGATCTCATCAAAAATGTGTATAGAGTCACATGTTATTAATATCCTTTATAAAAGGGTCTTCAGTGGGATAATGCACGGATACTTGGATCTCTCAACAAGGCATTAAAGTTGCTAAAATACAACTACTGTCCTCATCAGAACGCGGTGAAAAGCAGATATTATTTTGACATGTAGGTGTTAACATTTTAAGTGTTTAATCGGTGATTGATGAAATGTTTAAAGATATTAAAATATGAAATGCCTGTTTTTCTTCAAAGCACGTTTTAAACAAGTGAAATGGCTTTTCGGGACAAATGTATTGCATAAATTATCAATAATTGAATCACCAAAATGATATTATTATTATGTCGTATACTAGACAAACAGAATGTCTGTGGTATGTAATGTGGGTCAATGGTCCTATCTAATGTTCTTATTTCCACACACGCCTCCCTTGATAGATGATGATGGGAGGGCAGTGACTCTGAGGGTCTTACTCCCCTGCTGACTGACCCACAGCTGACCCTGACCTGCCATAAACATCATTACGACGGCAGCACAGCTGATGGCAACGACGGAGACTGGCCACGTAGCATCAGAAGCAGCGAGGGGTCTTAGTGCTCGCTGTGAATGTCCCCAGTACAATTAATTGACCCAGTTTCTGATACACGTCGCGGTTCTTTGTGCTGCTGGATGTTCGAGCGCTTGCCGACTGACTTTATACCCAAGGAGGTTCAAACAGGCGTTGAAAGAATGGTGTAGGTTCAATGTATTTACAAAGTCACGTTTGGTCTATCCACTTTACCGTCCATGGCTTCCCTTATTTTTTTCTGCTCTCTCTGTCTCTCTGTCTGTCTTTATGTCTCTGTCTCTCTCTCCCTTTCTGTGTCTCTGTCTGTCTGTGTCTCTCGCTGTGTCTCTCTGTCTGTCTGTCTGTGTCTCTCTCTGTGTCTCTCTGTCTGTCTGTCTGTGTCTCTCTCTCTCTCTCGCTGTGTCTCTGTGTCTGTCTGTCTGTCTGCCTCTCTCTCTCTCGCTCTCGCTCTCGCTCTCGCTCTCTCTCTCTCTCTCTCTCTCTGTCGTCCTCAGCTACTTTTATTCTGGCTCAAAAAACAACTCACCTCAGGAATGTGTATGTGAAAATATAGTGATTTATATTTTGGCCACAGCGTTTTTAACGTCATTACCTTGTTTGGTGGAATCAGCCTTTAAAATAAGACATTGTCAGTGTTGACTTCTGGCAGAAGTTCTGTTAGAGCCCCTCTCCTCTCCGCCTCGACAGTGCAGCAGTTCATTAAAGACCCCGGCCTCATTTGCACCATCTGCTTCATGTCTCCCAGTGAGCCTTCATTGTGTCACCACCCCCCAACCTCCTCCACCCTTTCTTCCCCACCCGCCTGTCTCTCTCTGTCCGTCCGCCTCAGTGCTCAGCTGGAATGACAGCCAGAAATGGCCGCCTGCGGGACATCCTTACTTGTGTGTTTGTGTGTATGCAGTTTTCAGTGCTTTAGTCCTGTTAGAGTAGACTCACTGAGTCACCTCTCTTCCATCTTTGTTTTTGAGCAGTGTGGCCTTTGCTGAAGACAGCTGAATGAGGGCACAGGTTGGTGTGTCGAAGTTGTGTCATTTAGGTGGAGAAATAGGTTTGAATGTGTATGAAAGGCCGGCCAGTGTGTGTCCAATTATCTAAATCTCTGTCCATGCCATAAATACATCAGACATCCAATAACCTAATAATCCTACCGACAACTGTTCAACTTAGAAAAGCAACTTAAACGAGGACATACACTGCTTTGCAAAGTTATTCAACCCCCTTGGTGTTTTTCCTATTTTCTTGCATTGCAACCTGTTTGTTGCTGTGTTTTGCTTGGTGACGTCTCTGGTGTGTAAGAGGAGCTGATGAGTACACGCACACATGTCACTGTGAGTCCTGATCTGTCAACACTCATGTTGTAACTCCTGTGCTTTTGAGAAGCGCCAACATATTGTCATTGGATCCCATTTCTTCGCTGGAATCTAAACAAATCCGCCTACAGACAGTGATGGGTTGGGTTCACATTAATCCCCTTTCAAAGTTATGCAAACTGTATTCAAACTGACTTTCTCAACTACTTTACTAAGCCAACCAATGTCACAGGCAAAACTTTAACATTGATGTTTGTGGGTTAGTGGTTGAAGGTTGAGTTGTCAAATGAGGAAAATGATTGATTGAATTCAGAGAGTTTGACTTTCGTCATATTTTATTTGTCTGAGGCATGTGGTGGCTACTTTCAGCTTGTTCAACTAAACTTAACCTTTATTTGCTTTCACAACTTGTGTTTGAACTATAATACATTTGAATGTTAATTAATTAATGTGAGTGTTTGGGGCTGTATGCATGAAGAATGAGAAGTTGACAGTGTTTGGCTGCAGCAAGCGGATGTTAATGATATCAGAGGGCAAGAATATGTGGGCTAAGGTTAGGGGGATCTTTGGGCAATGGTGATAATACACACACACACACACACACACGAACGAACCACAGCTAAAGGCAAACACAAACCACATCCAATTTCTTGACCACTTGCTCCGTCAGGCCTGAAGGCAGAGAGATGACCGACCCGGTTACTCTTTTTCATGAACATCCTTGAGGGTCGGCATCTTTGCTTGCAGTGAATTAATTACTTAATTAATTACAATGTAACTTGTAACATGAAATCAATTCATTAATTTATTATTTAGACTTGTTTCGCTCTGACTTTGCCCGGTGTTGTACTCTGTAGCTGATGAGAGTAGAAGGCCGTCTCTCTTTCTAGTAGTAGTCATTGTTCTCTCCTTGACTGGTTCATACTTGGAGTTGTCCAGGAGCAACTTGAGCAGTCGCAGCAGGAAACATTACCAAACAGCCAGCAGTGTACGCCCGCCCTGACACACTAACATGCCTGACGATCCCGAGGGCAAGACCTTGACCGTCTTGCCCTCCGGCTCCGTCCTATTGGGGTGAGATCATTATTACTGGCGAGCTGATGGACCTGTAGGACAGTGGTGTAGACTGTATTTGTGTGTGTGTGTGTGTGTGTGTGTGTGTGTGTGTGTGTGTGTGTGTGTGTGTGTGTGTGTGTGTGTGTGTGTGTGTGTGTGTGTGTGTGTGTGTGTGTGTGTGTGTGTGTGTGTGTGTGTGTGTGTGTGTCCCCTGTCATGTCCTATGTGCAGGCATGCTCCCAGGGCCAGGCTGAGTGAGTGATGAACATACAGTGGCAGGACCAGCGATGACTGATCCAGGCTCTGAGGCCTAATCGAAAGTTTGACAGTAGGATAGAAGGGAGAGCAGGGGGGACGGGTGGGTTTGGAGGCATGGAAAGGCCTCAGCCTGGCTGTGGGGTGTGTCTTCAATTCAGAGGAGGATAATGAACCCATGGGTACAGGACGAAAAGGTTACGTCTTTGACTTAACACAGGATGGATAGAGGAGCTTCTGCTTTGAGTTGTTGCTCCCAGAAAACTGAAATACTTTCTTCTGCCCGTCTTTAGACTGTTCGTTGTCCGTTTGGTGGGTGAAAGTGATGAAGGAGAGGCACTGCTCTGGCTGTAACCTCTGTGTCCTCCCTCTATATTTTCCTGATTTATTTTTTTCTCTGTCTTTCCTTGCTTCCAACCCTCTGAGAGCCGTTTGAATTAAACTGAAAAGTTAAGTCTCATCAATTATGTATAAAGCACAAATCACAAAGTTTGCCTCTAGAAGCTTTACAATCTGTACAGCACATGACACCCTCTGACCCTCAATTCTTTTGTCTTGCGCACCTTTATTTTAAAGCAGATGGTACGACGGTTTCTTGAAAAGGTCTTGTGCTTGTGTGTGTGTGTGTATTTCGTCATTGGTAGAAAAGAGGTGTCGGGCTGTGGACCTTTGGCATTCGCAGGTGGCGGACAGTGAATATCTGCCAGCCTCCTCCATATCACCCACAGCCCCCTCTCGTCTCCCACCATGCCTCACTGGTGGTCAGCCTCTGTCCCTTCTCCCTTCCACCCGTCCGCCCCTAGGGTCCCAGTGTTCCCTGCGACGGTCCTGCGTGTGACAAACATGTGTGATGAGTCTGTGTGACACGCTGTGTGTGTATCCGCGATTTGGTGTGTGTGTGTGTGTGTTTGCATGCTGGTGTGCATGCATTTCTGCGTGACACAAGTGCAGGCCTTTGCTGCTACCAGATTGACGTGAGTGTCTGTGAGGCTTTGCTCTTTTCAGACGTGCCTCACACTGGCAGTTGGAGTTTATGTGTGTGTGCGTGTGCCTGCCTGCCTTCTAGCGCCATGCTGGAGACTGACGGCCCCTGACACCTGCCATTTGGACGCTTTTCTCTGTGAAAAATGTCATCGTCTTCAGACCCGACGTGTGTGTGTGTGTGTGTGTGTCTGAGTGTGTGTGTGTCTGTCTGAGTGAGAGAGATGGTGCGTCCCTCAATTTGTCCCCCTGAGGTCAAGCTTTGCAGCTGACTGAACAATGGACCCAAGCTGTTTGAGCAGCCGGGACAGAGAAACCAGAAAAATGTGTGTGTGTGCGTCTTTTTTTTGCATGAATTTATTTTGGGCTGGTAACATGTGACATCACAGCTCCTTCTACAGCAGTAAAATGAGTTCAATCCAAGCATCTTGAACACAGACTGAGTTGTGGACAAAGAAAGTGACCGATAGAGCCAGTGTAGTACGGCACTATATGGTGTGTGTGTGTGTGTGTGTGTGTGCAATCCCAAGTTCTCGCAAGTGTCTGATTTGAAAGCCATCGAGAATTTTGGACAATCTACCAGTTGAAACTGGTTGAAACTGGTAGACTGCTATGAATCAATTCCAATTGAGCCCCACGATGCCTTTTGCATCTGATGGCATCGGTTTGATTTGATAGATCAGGTAACTCCTAGTTAGTGACTTTGCATTGAGTTTGGCTCACTTACAGTTCTCACACTAAGAAGCCCACCTCACACTTCATTATGAAAGCCATTTAAAAAAACAAGAAACAGCACGACTGTTTTCTTCAGATATCAGAGGTATTATTATCAGATACATGAGGGAAGGTTACATATTGTTCTGTAATATAGATATATTTAAATAACGCATTACATAGCTTTTTTAAAATCAGAATTTGCCTGCCAATCAGCAACTTTCATGCAAACCATGAACTCAAGCTTTATTTGGGCAAAGATGATCGAAAGTAATTACTATTGAGTTAAATGAACTCCTGACAAACAAATGGCACTGAAGTTTTTTAAGATCTACAGTACAACGTCAGTCAGGTTTTGAGGTACTTCAGATCCATATTACAAGATTAAGGTTTTGGACCATTTGAAGAATCTTTTTGCGCCACATATATTCACATATTGTCTGTATCAATGTGCCTAGAATTCTTTGAAATACAGTAATTTATTCAAACTAAAATTCAATCTGCTTTCCCCCGACCCGCCAACTTTTTGTCCTGTGTATCAAATTAGTTGATGATATTATTGCCCCTCTTCTTTTCTGACTGATCTGATGAGCTGGAGCTGTTTTTAATTTACATTAGGGCTGTGTAAGCCAGAAGGCTGTAATGAGGTATCAAAGTGTGTATCCATCTCTTCCAATGTTGGCTTTCTTGAGGGGCAGCAGGGGGCCAGTCATGATGTGTGTGTGTGTGTGTGTGTGTGTGTCGTGCCCAAGGGTGTGTCTCAAATACGACCAGTAGGGGAACGGATAGGGGAGTCAGTTGATGACTTTGCCCCGGGACGGGACGGGGCTAAAGGCAGGCCTGTGTTTATGTGTGTGTATACAATAGAGGAAAGCAAAAGAGAGTGTGAATAAATGAAAACCCTACAGGGCCACCAAGTCATCGCTTTACACCAAGAGGCGATCTTTGACTTTGTGTCTCAGCGCGTGTATGTGTGTGTGTGTGTGTGTGTGTGTCCACGCTTCGACCATCCATCCACTTAGGCCAGAGAGCTGTGGAGCAGACAACCTTCTGCTGGCTGCCAGGATGATGCCCTCACGGTGGCGACAGCCGTGGACGCTGTGGCGATGAGGGCTCAGAGCTGTATCCATGACAGTGCTGTTACCCAGCTGCCCCAGCGGCAGCCTTAATTAAGTTAGACATGATAGGGGCTGGTGGCCTCCCTTTCTTTCCTCTCCCTGCTCTCCTGTCTTCTGTTTTTCTATATTCTTAATTATATCTTTTCACTTTACCTCCATTGTCCTACCGTCTCTGAATGAGGACAGACAGACAGGGTCGTGGTGCTTTCTGTGTTTTATTTCCATCTATTGTCGTGATAATTTAAACCCTCGTCTATCTTTATACTACGTTTAAAGAGAAAGAGATTTGAGTATATTGAATATTTTAGAATTATATTCATATCATGTCTTCCTCAGCATGTCTTTGTGTCTTTGTCTCACGCGCACACACAGAGAGTGTGTGTGTGTGTGTGTTGGGTTAATGACCAGCTCCGCTTGGACCTCATTGAAGGTCATGTGCCAGTGCTCGTTAGCCGTGTCACCATGGCGATATGTCAGCTGTCAGCTACGATGGATAAGGAGCTGACAAAAAGAACAGTGAGGCGGAGGAAGGGATGAATGGAGAGGGAGGGAGGACAAATGTGAGTCCCATCAGAAGGCCTCTGCCACTCCTCATTAACAAGATACTTATAATTGGCAAGGTTGTTGTGGCAAGGTCCAGGCCTCTGGGAGAGTGTGTGTGTCGTGGACATAGGGGAGGTGCTGACCCCTTCCTCATATTGGTCAGCCCTGAGGATGAAAGCCCCCCCCCCCCCCCCCCTCTCTCCATCCAGCCGGCAGAATAGAAGGACTAAACAACGTGACAGCTTCAGTTGTATGTCGGTAGAATCAACACGGGTATCGGTGGCTTTGTTGTACCAACCATTCTGTCTGTGTGGTGATGTATGATAAGCGGCCTACTTTAGACTGAATACATTAACATGGGAGATGGTAGCATTTGTTGCCATGTAAACCCCATGTTGCCCCGTAGAATCGGTTCATTTTCATTGTCAAGAACGTAGAAATGTCAATGATGCAGAAATTGGCACAAGAGCTTCAGCTCAATTCCAGCTGAATGTAGTGAATCGTTTGAAAAGGGGTGTTTTTGTTAAGTCGTCTTAAAGTCTTGTGCAGTAAGCCCTTCACATAATACCTAAAGAATGAATTGTATGACATGAAATGTACAAAAAAGTAAGCAATACAAAAAATTATATTTATTAGGACGGAACGATGTAACTGTCATTCTTGCAAACCCTAATTCATCATTTGACTTTATCAAATGAAGGCTTAAGTTCATTAAGGCTCACCCTGATTTTTTTTGTTGACAGAAACATTCCACTAAAATCTGTCCGTCTCTGAAAATATTTCTGGTAGAAGTAGGACATACAGGGCCTTAATTAAATTCCCATGTTCCTGCTAATGTCTACAGTTTTCTTTTTCTGGTTATGTTCAAGAGACACTGACAAATAGCAGTACACCCCAATGCCCTCTAGATGGCAGTAGTGTCACATAGATCGTGAGTGAGCTGTGCTGTAACACGCGTCTCGTACTCTGCTATTACAGTGTCAGTCATTTCAATGTGCAAAGGTGGTCGTGCTCTCTACATATTCACATAGAAAGAGCTTACTGGGAATCTATATTTACCCAAAGTTGGTTCCATACATTTAAGTGGGCATAATGACCCCACTCAAGTCCCCAGACTCACTAATTGACCTCTTCTCAATATGTTTAGAATTCATAGTTACTTCCAAAGCCAATGGACGGTACCTGCAATCGGGATGCATGTGGTTCTTCACTCCTGCTTTCAGTTGAATTCCTGCATTTGAAAGAATGTAATTGTGCAGTTATGATGTTAATGCAGGACTACTAGTGATGATGCTATTTTGGGCCGTAATGGTGTTCAAGCTTTGACTACAAAGGGCTGACCAGAGTCAGATGAGGAGCCGGTTTGAGAAGTTGTCAGCTGCATTATGTAAGGTGCAAGGCAGTGGTGATTTCCTTAAAAGCTTTGCCATTAGCTCCTCACTAAGTTGTATTCTTTCTCCCCTCACCCCCTAATTGGCTCCATAGGGGGTGAGGGGAGGGGAGACACATTAGCTAACTTGCCTCTTATTCCCTATTCATATATAAATATATATATACATATTTATATTTTCTTCCCCTTCTTTCACCAGTATAACCAGTGAGGCAGGAGCATCCATCTACAGTGTGAGTCCTGAGGCGATCAAGGAGATGCCAGACATGGACCCCAACCATAGGAGTGCAGGTAAGCAGCCACACTTGAGTGTCTTCATGTTATTAAATGTTTTGCATAATAAATGTGTGATATTCTTGACCGTTCTTTTAATTGGCCCTGGTCTACGGCAAAATGACTGGTGTTGTGGAAGACACTGTGTACAGGACGGCAACTAACAATTATTTCAAACACTGATGAAGCTGTCACTTATTTTCTTCATGCCTTGTGTCAATAAAATGTCAGAAAATAGTAAAAAAAAAAAAAATGCCCATAACAATTCCCCAATTCTCCCCTGTTTTACTTTGTGTCTCTCGCTCCTTCTGTATCTTGCCACCTCACACAGCAGAATAAAAAGGAATCTCACAGAGTTTTGGAGAACCAATGTTTCCAGCAGACTTCCTCTATAAAAGCCATAAATCAAGCGAGGCCGGCTTGTTCCTCACTAGTTTCCTGTGGTCAGCAGTACCGAGATCCGTGGAGATTCATATTTATCCCCCAATGAAAGCCATGAGAAATCGACAGCGTTTGACTTTGGATGGGGATGAAAATAAGGGGGCGTTGAGCCCAAGACACGATGGTTACAGCGTCGGATGTGGAGACAGTGTGTTTCTCTGCCTCTGTCTATATGAGTGGCCATGTAACGTAGTATACAGGGAATTGTGAGTGAAAGGCACCTTCCGTCTGTCATCCCTGTTGTTGGGCGATCTAGGGACATCTAGTGGTGATAGGCAACATTTCAGCCATCTGTTTTTGTGTTCAGCTTACATTCTGTGCTCCTCTCTGATCTGAGACGGAGTGAGAGATTAGCCGAGAGTCACAACAAAGTCAAATCAGTTGAGAGTAGATGAACCGTCGCTCTTTCATTGCTTGTTGCCGCATCTCAAAAGTTGGAACGATTTGACTTTTTTTCATCTAACGCTCTGCAGCAAAGACAGTGCGGCCATATCACCACTGTCCCCCTGCTGCACGTCACATTCTTCCAGCTCTCCTGAGCGATGTGTCCGAACGGAAAATTTGGCTCATACACTTTCAATACGTTATGCTGAACTCCGTTAACAAAGCGGTTTGTCTCAGAGAGAGAGAGACCTGGACACACACACACACACACACACACACACACACGTGTATAGGCTATACTGTGCATGTATAAATCTTAATGTTGTGTTAATGTTTATATTGCTGTTATTCTATACTGTCCAAATATTTGGACTAATTGTATGTTGATACTTTGGCAACATTGTTCTTGAAACGTCCATGCCATTAAATTGAATTGAATTGAGAGTCAGAAGCCGAATGGATGGAAAGCGTTTCGGAGTCTTTTGGTGGTGCACTGCACAAGGCCAGGATTGAAACTCCATCCCTGTCTAAATATTATCTCAGGCAGCAGCCTCACACCGCAGCCAGGGGAGAGAGGAGAGGAGAGCCATTGATTCCAGACGTCCTCCCTCTTTACCATCCCATCCCTCTCCTTCTCTTTGTCTGTCCGTTCCTCCTCAAAGATCTGACGTTCCTCATGCAGCGCTCTACATCGCTGACCACTGGAATTCAAACGTACACACAATGCACAGGAGGGACGGCAATGAGACAAACGGTTTCCTGTTATTTTGTTATTCACCATACAGTGTTTAAATTAGCTGAAATTATTGTCAATCTCTGTCCATTATTAGAGCTCTTTTATTGTTTTCTCAATTAAAGGACTGACAATTTTGAAAGTTTTAACAGAAATGACAAACCTAGAGCTGGCACTTGCTCTGTCTTTTACAGGGACATGAATGTGAACAGTTACTTGGTTGTGTTACTCTCTCCCTCGCTCTCTCTGCCTGTGTGAGTTCGGGGGTGAGGTCATGTGTTATGGTGTGTATGCGAGTAAGGTTGTTTGTAATTTTTCTCCTTGTCGCTGGTCTCTGCCAGCTTATTCATGGAAAGACATTTGGCTTCATGTGCAGCGGCGGGCTGAGGCCTTACAGATCTGTTAAAAGCAACCCAGACTGTGTGTGTGTGTGTGTGTGTGTGGGGGGGGGGGGGGGGGGGAGGGAAATTAGAGGTTTTAAAGGTTCGTGGCTCCAGCATCTATCAGGATGCTTAATGACAGGTGCAAAGACTCTATTTGAAAGCCAGCTGTAATTATTATTATGGGGTTGGAGGAATGACAATTAGGTCTGGCCTGCCCTCAGGCCAGCAGTGTAATATGCAGACAATTTGCATATTCAGTAATTATAATACAATATGGATTTGCATATTTAATAACTGATTCAGATAGCAAGCTCATGAAAAACGCAAACCATAGACTCTCATGAGACACAAAATCATGTTTGTCTTCTCTGTGTGTGTGTGTGTGTCTGTCTCGACAGTGTCCATTGGAAGACGTGTCCAAGATCCACTGGCTGAGCTTGTGAAGATTGACCCGAAACACATCGGCATTGGAACATACCAGGTAAGTGTTGAGAAGCTCCTCGTGGGTGAGAGCGTCCTGACCCCGAGCAGTAGAGCATCTGCTGTGAGTTAGACTGAAGCAAAGGGCCGTGTGTGTGTGTGTGTGTGTGTGTGTGTGTGTGTGTGCGTGTGCGCATGCGCGTGCGTGCGTGCGCATTCATGACTTCTGCTTCTTAGTAGTCATCAACTACTCCCAAAAATTTGTCGAATAGTTAACAAATTCGATTGATTAATCTCAGGAGAGATTTCGTATTTGTTTCACCCAATAACAATAATAACTCCTCGTCAAAAATATTTAAAATACTACCAGTAATGTCGGGGGTAGGTGAAATAGCAGAGTCCTTGATTGGCTCTGTGAGGCAGTTAACAAATGAGCTGCGATCTGATTGGACTAAGCCCCCATCAGGCTTGTTGTAGCTGGAGACGCTCAACGGCTTTCTTGCAGTAACAGCGTGCGCCGCTGCCGCTGCCATTGCTGTATCACTGCACCGGGATAAAACCACAGATGAAGCGATGTGCGTGTGAGGATCGTACACATGGTCTGCTGGAGTTTGTGGTAGCACAGCAAACATGCATAGATTGGGCGTGTGTATTCTTTATTTTTTATCTTTACAGTATAGTCTCTTTAAGAGCGTCCTGACCAAAATGGCAGCATAATTATTTAACTTGAACCAAAATTCACAGAAGGAATAAGAGAAAAGAAGAGAACAGAAAAGTAATTTAAACCCATTATAACTGCTCTCTACTAAAATTAAACAATTGGCTATTTTAATCCCTAAAACTTATTTGTGTTTAAAAATGTGCGAAGTGGCTTTTATTCTAAGCAGTATGTACAGTGTGTTAAGTTTTCATTAAGACCTCTTGAAGAGTTCAGGTGCGACTTTTGTATTTCAAGCTCAACATGTGGACTACAGGCACAAAGGGAATGTGAGAGAGGGGTTGAAGATGTGACGGAACAAATGAGTAAAACTTAAAGTTTGGGAGAAGAGAGGCGAGCAGGGAAGTAGATAAACTTGGCTGAGGACTGAGTCAACAGATGATGCTGAGGGTGACGGCTAATTCAATTAATGGAGATCAGGCATGACGTATGTTTGCTGCTCGTTGTCCATATGCTCTCAAGTGTGTGTGCAGAGGAACTACAGTTCGCTCAATGTTGATTTTCTTCCTCGCAAGTGTGTATACGTGTGTGTAATAGTGTGAGACATGGAAGACGAGCATTAGGTCAGTGTGCCTACTATTTACGCCAGCTATTACTAATGCAGTATTGTCCTCTATATATGGGAGGTTGTGTGGAAATGAAGAGTAGAATAAATAGAATACGTAGTACAACTAATAGTGACTAATACAGTGGTCACAGCATCCACATGCTAAGCATCGAACACATTTAAAATACTGGAGCATGATCAGGACACAGGGACAGTGTTTCTTTTGCAGAGTAATTTTACAGTTCCAGAATTAAATTAGAAGAATTCCTGTTTTGCTGACAGAGACGTAAAGCTCATTAAATAGTTGAACAACAAGGGGGAGGAGTTGATGTAGACGTGAATGATTAATCTGTTGATTGATGTTTTTCATTGTTAATTGAATTAGTAAAATGTCAAACTATAGTAAAAGGATCAGAGATCAGAGCCTGGAATCACTATGTTGTAGCAATGAACAATTAATTAACCATCAAAATTGTTGTCAATTGATTGTTTTATGGCTCAACTAACAGATTAATTGACTGTTAATTGATTGTTGTGAAATGTTCAATCAGTCTTCCTCGGAATTGACTGACAGGATGCTGCTGGACACTGAGCCAGTATAGCATGAACCGTAGCTACGAGATGCGCTGCTTACGATGTATCTATACTCGTCGATGTCAAATTGTCGCTCGCACTCTTTTGCTGGTCGCGTAAGCGTATCTTCATTGGTTGATGAGAAGGAAGGGGTTAAAAAAAGACAGAAGAGGGTGACAGAGGGTAAAGGAATAATGGGGGGATTTAAGGGAGAGGGGAAAAAGGTGATTTGAAAGAGAAAGGAGAAGCTTGTGCTGTGCGTATGTGGCTGAGTGTGTTGGGTCTCAGGCCCGTGTCTCTCGCCACGTCCTGACCGGCCTCCCAGGGGTGCCCGGGGTTCTGCACCTCCTGCTCTCAGATCATGTGACTAGGTCAACAAATGATAATATCGCCGGGTAAATAAACTCTGGGTGCTGACAGATATGAGATGGGACATCACTTTGACCTGCGTGGCAGCCGTCACACACATACACACACACACACGTACACACTATTCTCCCCATGCCCTTTTTCAAAGTTTGAAGGGTTAAGTGTGTGTATGTGCTTGCATGTGTGTGTGTGTGTGTCTACATTTGTAATCGTGTATGTATTTGTGGGGGACATGAGTGTGAGAAGAGTGCGCTCATGCGTGTTCCTGCGTGTTCTTTGTGTGATTCATGGCGTTTTGAGCTTTCTGAGAGTTTATTGCCATTAGACCCAAACAGCAGAAGGGCAGATGTAACTCTAGACAGCTGGCACAGCATGCTCCCTCTTTCTCTCTCCCTCTGCTGACCCAGTGAGTGACAGCTCTGAGAGAAAGGAGGAAATGAGCTGAGGGCGAAAAAAGTGAGGGCCATTAAAATCAGATTGGACATAACTATTGGTGTGGGAACACTGTTTTCACTGCAGTACCTCTGGCAGACGGGGTTTTCTGGATACGGAGTTTGCCAGATACACGTCTGCTTGAATGGGCAGTATCAGTAGTATTTTTTTTAAATGTATATATATATATATATATATTTGCGGTTATACAGTACATACTACATAAACAGCTTCTGATATATTTGATAGAGATTGTATTTGTAGCTCAGAACACTTTTTCCCGGAGTCTCGTGTTCTTTACAATTAGACACTTAGTGGGCGTGGCCTTTCGACGGCTCCTCCATCTGTCAATCAGCTCTTTACGTTGATGGTCTGTTGACAGCTGGGTGATCCCCAGGGCTGTGAAACTAACTGCTACTGGAAAATACACACACAGACACACACTGCTGTGTAAGAAAACATCGCCCGCCAGCCGGATATTAAAGAAACTGTCACTCTCCTCCTCACCTCTCTCACCCGCTCTCCTTCTCTGGCTCCATTTTTCATCTTTTTGGAAAAGTGTTCCTGCTTTCCCCACTGACTCCCTGTCCTCTGCCTTCCTTTCGTGCCACGTTCTTCTTCTCTCTCAAGTGGTAGAACATGTATTGTGGACATACATTGCAAGTGTTGCTCGAGTTTTGACCTCTTCAGCAATGTATCGGCTAAAAAGAACACGTCTTTTGGCATTCCGGTGCTGCGATTGTGCCAATGTTTGCTTGTGCTTTTGAGCACGCGATCTCTTTCCGTTGAATGTCGGAGTGCCTACAGGGAGACAGGAGCAGACAGAGCTGAGAGGCGGAAGGAGAGCCGTGGAGGGTTCACAGTGATTGATCGTTCCTGTCTCTGTGTTTTGAGGCATGGGGAAAAACAAAACTCCGAAGCTGCCAAACATTGTCTGCTACTTTATTTCATTATTTCCCTTGCAGTAGGTCTGTCACAGCACGGTGTGTGTTGAGTGAGGTTGTATGATGAGTCACACTGGTGTCTTTGAATACAGCCACTAGTATGTGATTGGTACTCAGTATGAGGCGATGCCGATAGCCCATGTATTGCTCTCGTTATCAGGACTGTAAAAGTCGGTGCATCCCTCGTTATCTCGTTCTTGATCTGGAAGGGAATTAAACCAGTGGTTGATGGGTAAAACACACAAACATCAGAAAACTGTAAAATAAAATCAGTCAGATTATAAGCTGGGGAAAGGAAGTCAAAATGTGTTTCTGGGTGTATAAACTGATGAGCTCAAATCAGCTGATCTCATCTACTGGGAAACTTAGTCCATGTGCCTGTCCGGAAACCTCTCCTGTTTCAATTTTCTCATGCTCTGTTGTGTGTGTGTGTGTGTGCGCGTGTGCGTGTGCGTGCGCGCGTGCGTGCATGTGTGTGTTTTGCAGGAAGTAGAGAAATAGGCATTCATGAAAGGTGTTGGAAAACCATGAAGCCATATCTTTGCTGTCATATCACCTTCAGCTGCTGATTTACGACTAACTATGCACGTATTCACACACACGACTCTCAGCCACGCCCTCGTGATGGGAATAGTATGCAGTGTGTTCAAGACGGAGTTCTCAGACGCCTCATGGGAGCTGTCAGTCAAGATGTGCATGAGCTTCATATAACCTCAGGCACCGTGTTAGTTTCTACATAGTCCCTTAATTATCCTGTTGTGATAGACGTGCAGTGGCAGTTTCACAGCATTGTCATGCACAAGGGAGAGAATATACTCCAAATTCTCTTTGCTAATCCTCATAATATGTCAACTCTTTGGTCCCTTAATAAAAAAAAAGACAACTTTTTATGATGTTTGAAGCGTAGATGCAATCAGAAGACGTAAAGAGTTAACTTTTTTTAAGACATTCATAATCAAATTCATAATCGGGGTATCTCCTGACTTGTACAGTGAAACAAAACATAAAAATATCTGAAGCTTGTTAAATTGTGGGTGAGGACTCTCTTTGACTGGCGACCCAGTTGATTTCCTCTCTCTATATTTGTGGATTTAGATTACGCCTCGTTTATGTATCTGAGAAAGATGACATTATATGCTGCTCAGTTTCTCAACGAAATAGCTCACAGAGGAGCTTGTTTTGGTTTTCTGTCCTGCTCTGTACTTTCTCACTATCTCTCTCTGATTGACGTGTGGTAACTCAGCAGCATTTAAGCACTCGAGGTGCAGACAGAAGCACTTTGTTCCGGTGTGTTGGTTGGCTGGTGTCAGCTGGTTTCCGGCCAATCCAAACATGACCTTCACACGTAGTGCAGGGATACTGTCTATTGGCTCTGGAGGATGTTGGGGGTTTCGGGTGTTGGGACCAAGGATTGGGAGAAATAGAATAAGAGTTGGTGAAGGTCTGCCCATAAGGTTGCAAGATGTGTGTGTGTCCGTGAGTAAAGATTGGGGACACAAACGTGTTTGAAGTCGACTGGTATTGTCTCATTGTGACCTCTTGTAAAAAACTTGTCTTGCTAATTTCCCTCAATCTATCTCTCCATCACTGTGCCCCCCACTCACCAAACGTCAGTCCTGATCTAGACACTAAGAATACAGTTTATAGTGAAATAGTCAGATACAACCACAGAGATAGAAATGGCAGTCGTGGAAAAGTAACGTAGAGTGTTGAGAAGGTGGAGTTGATGGTGATCTGAAAAGATAAACGCTCAACACTAGGACTGCACAGTCGTGGCTCAGATGATGCTAAAGTATGATTCCTCATGCCTTGTTTACCTCCAAGGGAGATTAATGAGAGATGCACCGATTGAGCGGGAGATAGAAAGATACACTGGACGACATGCTCCATTAGTGCAGTTAGTGCCTCTGTAAACTGAGTAGAGCACCATGAGGGCCTCTGCTGTCAGGACACACACACACTGGACTGTGTGTGTGTGTGTGTGTGTGAGTGTGTGTGTGTGTGTGTTTAATAGAGCAGAACTCGCTCATTTTCTGCAACAGCTGCTGTCTTCCATTCAAACTCCGGCACATTAAATCACTGCTGCTGGTGCCAGAGACACTCTCTAAACCTATGCCTGTGCGTTTGCCTGATTGTCTTGGTTTACTTTTAATGGTCATCTGAGTATTTCTGTTTAAACACTGGCCTTTATAAATACTTGTCTTTCTCTCTTCCTTGTTTGAATGTGTTTGCGCTGGCTTTTTATATTTGTTTTTATCATATGTTTGCATGCTAGAGAACACGTTTTGATCTGTAGGGTGAGACTAATTTGTGCCTTATTTTTTAGACCATACAGCTATTGGTACTGAGCCATGTCACAGTATACACATACAGAAATACTAGCAGTGTACTGTTCTTGACCAGGCCAGCCAATAACACTTTTAATGTCTAGCCTTGGCGTCAGTGGTTGGCTGAGGACACATTTAAAGTCAGATTTCTTGAAATATGAAAGGCCAGTTTCTTTCCCCAGACATGCCAATGTGGATTTATGATACATAGCTGAGGTTTGCATTGTTCATGTGAGAAATGAACTTGAGTTATTGCCCAGCTCACTGAGATGAGCTCTGCCAAACTCTACTTTTTCCATTCAATAAACAGTATTTAATAGTAAAAGAGCATTAGATTAAGTTTAGATTCAACAGTGCATTACTGCAGGTTTTGGTTTTGCAAAATGAAAATTGAATTGGGATGAAATGAATACTAATTAAAGTTCCATCTCTCTGCTCCCACCTCTATAAGGTTTCAATAGGAATGTGAGAACACGTTCATTGGGGTTTCATTGCAGGTTAAAACTCACACTGCCCTGCACGCCTCCACCTTTCTCATGTGAAGACATTCTTCTCAGGTGTGTCGTTACAGGTGATTTCCTCTTTCCATATCGTCTCACCGGACGGAATGCATAAAACCTTCAGTGGCAACTTTCTTATTGTTTGGAAAGTTATTTATATGGTCTCCAAAATGCCTCTGGCTGTATTGTCTCAGCATTCTCACTGAGACTCGGACTGCAGGTCACACGAGGAGTCACCACTAGGGGTGCTGTGCTGTCTCTACAGCTCTCCCTCAACTCTTCTCCTCTCTGCTGTTCACACGTTTACCGTCCTGCTCATTGTAGGGTGGGTTCAAACCGTTTTGTTGCTGGTATTGCAGGACACCACCAAATAGAACCTCAGCTCATCAAATCCAACAATTCAGATTAATTAAATCCAGTAATTAATTACTGAGATGTTATTTCTGAAGGAAACAGCATTCAGTCGTAATGAATTGTAAACAGTACTGGGAAAATCAAGTGCCACAATCTTAAAATATTAAAAACTCTTGTTTAAAATTAGAAGCTGCAGCGAAGTGATATAGAATGGAAGAAGTTCTTGCCAATATATCACAAAAAATATATTTGCTAAAACTCTGCTTTCTCGTAAAGGATTGCATTTGTTAAGTTCGGTTCATATTGAACCTGTGCAGTGATTTCGATATAAACTTTGTTCAAACTAGTCAACGTCTCTAAAAGGCCAAGCAAAACCTATGAGTCTGTCCCTGTCCCCCCCGTCTCCCCCCTCTGTCCTCATGTGTCCTGCTCTTGCTGACAGAAAAGGGTGCGTTTGCTAGCTGCTGCTGCTGTTATCTGTTTACAAGCCAGTGTTTGCTCAGAGCTTGATCATGTTACAGGACAACAACCCATGCTAGTCCCATTCACGGCCGTCCACACAAACAGTTGCACATACCCAGACGTAGCCCAACAGTAGTCTCGTTTAGACTGTCCGCCAATCCTCGAGCAGTTGCTGAGGCATCAGTCTGCAGCTGAACTGAATCACCGCTCAGGGATTCTTTTCATCTGGGGACGACCGCTAGGCCTCATAGAATTTCCTAAATATTATTTTGGTGTTTTCTTTTAAGATTGTTTTTTTTTCACCTCAATCTGCTCCACTCTCCTCTCCTCTCATTTACTTCATTTAATTATTGGCCATCTTCCCTGCTCCTTATTAGGGGGAAAAGAATCCATCCCTTTTGGAAAACATCTGCTGATTAATGAATGGGTGATTGGCTGGTGGTTGACAAGTGTGAAGAGTTCATTTGAAGGATGCTACAGTAACGAGAACTCTGTGTTAGTGAGAGAGAGAGAGATTGTTGACAAGCCAAACTAAACATTCCCCCTCTCCTTTCACATCTGTGCTCTCTCTCTCACTCACTCACTCACTCACTCACTCACTCACTCACTCACTCACTCACACACACATTTGCTGTTCTACTTGTCAATCAAACCTCTTTCGCTCAGTTTGACAGCATTTTATTGCTAACACTCTCTGCTTTTGTTTATCTCTTTGAGGATGACGTTGTGATAATCCTCTTGGGGAAGTTGTGCATGCACAGGACCAAATAGTAGTATGAAGCTAAAATGGAATATAATAGTGAGTAAATATACGATTGGGGGTTTACGTAAACAGAACATGGATATGTAAAGTCCATCAGAAGTCCGCAATACAACATATCCACATATATTTGGAGGAAAATATAAATATATATTTTACTTATTATGAAAATATTATGAAAGTCCTAAACCAGTCAAATGATTTGCACTTGCTCATATTTAATGTGTGTGTGTGTGTGTTTGCTAAATGTGTGTTTCTAGCATGATGTGTCGACGGGAGCTCTGAAGGCGGCATTGGACAGCGTGGTGCAGGAATGTGTGAGCTTCGTCGGGGTGGACATCAACATCTGCTCCGAGACGCTGATGAGGTAGACGACACATGAAGATACATATATACATGTGCCCACACGCATGTGCACTCTCTACTGCGCACACACACAGACACAGACACACACATGCAAATTGTGAAACCGAGTTGAAGTAGGAGTAGGGCTTAGACCTCTGACATACTTTCCCTTAGCAGTCACAACATGGCAAAGCTTCATCCACACTCATACACAGGCGCATGCTCGATGATTACACACACACACACACACACACACACCCTGCATGCCAGCTTTCTGTTCTGACTAAAGCTTCCCACCCTGGCCTCACTTATTGGGACGACTGGAATCAGCAGAGGGGATTAGGCGAGGTAGACATACACACATACACACACACACGGCTCTCAAATGCGTGTATGTACATTGTATGCACAATCGCAAATATCTTTGGTATTAAACTGTGCACTCATTCACTACAGCATGTGCAATACACAAACCTGCTTTAAAAGCACAAGAAGTGCACAAATGTGACGCGCACACACACTTGAAGTGGATACAAATGGTATGAAGCGAGCTGGCTTTAGCTGCAGGGCAGGCATCAGGTCATCTGTTTACCTGTCTGCTCTGCAAGTGAGCTTTTTCCATTCCTGCCAGGAGTTGTGCGACACACATTACACACACACACACTCACTGACTGAGGTATTATGTGGACTGTTGACATTGCCGTGTGTTTTAGTGTGAGTGAGTCACTGGAGGCATTAACAGAGCAGACCTAATTCAGTTTCAAATCGCCTCCCTGCGTTGCTCAGCCAAAACTGGACGAATATACTCACTAAACTAGTGTTTCCCCTGCTTGTTTAAATGCCAGGTCACAGTCTGCACAATCCGCTCTGCTTGTTTATATATTATAGAAATAAGGGGCCAGATGTAGAACCAATGTGTTTATTACCGGGACACCACAGACGGGTGTACTGGTAAGACATCACACTTTGAAACTTCTGTCATCCAGTAGAGTCCTCAGAAATAGACACACAGACCTCAACAAACTTATTTGAAATTTGATTACATTGTATGACATTTTCCCTTTTTATTTATTGTTTTTATCTCCTAGGCATGTAGCAGGCCTGAATGTTGGCAGAGCGCGAAATATTGCAGAGTGGAGGGAGCAGAACGGTCCCTTCAACAACAGGGAGCAACTGAAGCTGGTCAAAGGCATGGGGCCCAAGACCTACCAGCAGTGTGCCGGCTTCATTCGAATCAACCCGCAGACCCTACACAGGTGTGCAAACTAATATATAAGCTATATGTACAGTACATCATGTAGAGACTAGCTAGATAAGAGGAGTGTGGAAGGAGGAGCCTTCACAGTAACAGTTTTCAAGGCACTGTTTCAGTATAAAGTATTGAACTGAAATAATACTTAAACATATTGACAGTGTATGTGGATTATTAACAAATACACTTTTTTTTAGAAAGGCACTTTCAAGAGTGTGAGTGTGAGCAGACAGAATGAATTAGCCTCCAGTATATTGGAGAGGAAGCAGGAATCTCAGAGTCAAACACAATAAAACGTAAACCGCCCTCATGGCAGGATACCACGATATGTAATTGAATGAGTTGTTTTCTTTGTAATTTGGTGAATCAACCCTTTGATGCAAAGTTGTGTGTGACTCTGACTTCCTGATAAAATTATAACACCTTTCATTCTTGTCTAAACAGCGCCGAGTCGTCTCCTCCCCCTGTACCAGCGAAACCGGCGGCTAAGAAGGGCAAAGGAAAGACCAGCATACCGACCTCATTTAACCCCCTGGACCAGACCTGCATACATCCAGAGTCCTACCATGTGGCACAGAGGTACAGCACACACACACTAACGCACACACAGCCCACCCCCGCTGGCCAAAGCATGTTCGGGCTAAGATGGAGCTGATTTTGACACCGTCTCATATGGGGCTGGTTATAGTGGTGGAGGATTCTGATTTGATTTACACAGACACTGGATACCAGAGAGGAGGCGTTGGCTCTTGTGTGTGTCAGTGTGACTTTGTGTGTGTCCTCGTGTGAGAAATGATTGCTAGCGCTGCTGATGCTGATATCAAAAGCACATTGAACATCTGCCCAATACTAGTATTGTCCTGTGTGTGAGAGGGAGAGAGAGAGCCCGCTCTCTTACAGCTGTAGTCACTCAACTGTGTTTAGTCTACATACGTTCTGACACTAGTGGCTTTAAGCATCGCTCCCCTCATGTTGATGCACCTTTAATGGCCTCCGCGCAGTTGTGTGCGAGTGGATGCGTCTCTGTGTCCAACATGTGTGAAGATGGAGTGATGCTGCTTGTGACTGTTTTTGCTTATCTTAAGTGACTGTGTGTGTGTGTGTGTGTGTGTGTTCAGCAGTCGGCCGTATCGTACAGTGTATCAAAGAGCTGTTTAGGGGTCGGTGGTTTAAAGAGACACTGCTATTATAATACACCCTCTATTCCCTTTCTCTTTTTATTCATCCTCTTAGTCTCACACATGTGCATGTGCACACCTTCTCTTCTCCCCCAAATCCACACAGCTCATTTTTCTTAACATTTCTGTTTCATTCCTGCATTTTTGGCAGACACCTTTCTCTCTCTCTTTCTCATCCATCCATCCATCTCTCTCTCTGTCTCCCTCTCTGTCTCTCTATATGTCTCTGTCTCTCTCTCTCTAAATTACTTTTTGTTTTGCTTTGTTCTTTTGGCCCACAGCACATTTTGACTAATGTATTTGTACATTATCCTACATTTTGCTAAGTGGGCGGCAGTGTGTCCTTGTTTTTGTCTCGGCCCTCAGTCTGTTTTCTCTCCGTCATCTATTCTCTCGTTTCTCACCAGTCTACTTCTCATTCTCTGCTTTCCTGTTTCCTGCTCTTCAGAACTCCTAACCCTGCTTTGGCAAATGTTGTGTCCTTTGCTATGACTATCCTATAATCCATGTCTGGCAATTTACTCAATTCAAAGCAAATTCATTTCTCACCTGTTCACACATATATTTTGTGACGGCCTCGGTTTCACAAACCCTTGCAGAATTTGAGAACCCTTTGTTGGTTTTTTTTTTAGCGTGTCTTGTGGTTTCACAGTATGTCACATCCCTCTTTAAATGTTAACGGCGATGGGCTGTGGGGTTGATGTCTGATGACGGCGCAAGAAAAGAAACACATGTCAGCACTCGCTCTTCCTTGGAATTCAGATGGCCTCGTGTACTTTTGATGTAATGGAAAACAAATCATCTTCCTCTGAACTTTTAAATCAGAGAGTACGTCATGCCTCTGAACAACAGGCCGTCGTACTAAGACCTGATTCGGCTTCCTCCTCACACAAGCGCTCAACATTACAGGTGTAGTCTTACACTTTGATTCAGCCATTTAAATATTAATAATAGTAAATATTATTGTCACTCATAGAAAGTGATCATTTATTTAGAATTTAATATACATATATATATATGTATTTTTAGATCCAGCTTTACATTTTTAAAAGGCTCTCCTTTAGAGTGACGACTTAGCATATTGGGACACATTCAACCCTCTAAATGAAACTTCTCAAATTGTGTAGATTCCTCACTGCTCTTCTCACATCCTCGCCTCCAACCAGTGAAAGCAGGAGGTACTTGTGGAGGAATGCTGTGTGTGTGTGTGTGTGTGTGTGTGTGTGTCTTTATGGTGTATATAGAATATCATGTTCATCACATTAGTGAAACTGGATCCTCCATTACTGCTCACAGCCCCCACATCACCCACTTTTTGTAACCATATACAACACACACACACATACACACACACACATACACACACACAATTTGTCCACCTTTGTTTCAGTGAGATGTGTTTGCATTAAAGCAAATATTGATATGCAGCTTTTCTGTAAATGCCGTTATTAATAAGCTGTAGAGGATCTTCTTTGTTAGAATGTCTAGCATCAGAATGTCAATGAAAGCGTAGTGTTTTTAGGCAGTTGGCTGCACTCCATGAAATCTATAGTATTACGGTGATATGAGACAGAGGTCGTTCCACTATGATGAATACTCCTATATTTAACAGTCGGGGCCCAATAGTTCTATAATACAAGACAGAGTGGGTTCTTGCTGTGGGCCTGGATAAAATCTATATCCTAGCCCACCCAACCCCACATTCACACCACACACACACACACACACACACACACACACACACACACACACACACACAGCATTGGTAGTAATTATATGAGTATGAACTCAACACTGGTGGGGGCCTCTGGACTCCTGGTACCCCTTAAATACTAACATACACCCTTGGAAAAATGAGATGGGCAACGCACACACACACACACACACCTGAAAGTAGAACTCAACAGAATACAGGCTGCTCTTAGTGCTCTCTGCACTGCTGTCCTCTCCCTCTATCGTCTTTAATGTTTTTCCACTCAGAGGTGGGAGGGATGCTCCTAAATTTGGTCCGCAAACTGACCAAATTTAAATAAAATTAAAATGAATAAATAAAATGATTTTTCTAAATTGTCAGTCAACGATAGGTTAGATTTACGATATACTTTTGCTTGTTACACTTCATCAGGGAGAACATATTTCCTCTTGTACTACATTTGATACCCTAGTGAGTGCTGCAGATTTTTTGAGGGGGGGGGGGGGGGGGAGCATTTTTGAAAATGTCGACAATGAGAATGTGTCGAAATATTGTGAGGAAGAGGGATGACCTGCAGCAAAGGTCCCGAGCTGGATTCAAACCATGGGGGCTGTGGTATGCTTCTTAGACCACTAGGCCACCAAGAAGCAAGTATTTCTTTGCCTGTAAAGCGATATATATGGTTGGAAAGTTAAGAAGCCGCAGGAGACAAGATCCGAGTGTCAGACAGGCGTCCACTTCGGTCCAAAGGTGATGTTTCCTCACCACTAAGCCATTTCTGGCAAACACTCGGCTACTATTTTGCACCAATCTGGCTCGCGGGTGTTGAGGGATCGATTCCCCTTGTCGCCCCTTTTGGACGGTAGACGGTGACTGAGCTGGCGGGGGCCTCTCCGCTCCCAGCTGTCTCCTACATAGTTTGTACACAAGCCGTGTCCCGTTACATCCACACTGTCTCTGCCGCTGCCAAATGAGCATTTTGGAACAACATTGTGTATGAATCAACTTTGTGTGTGTGTGCATGTGTCCACCTGTTCTGTCCATCATGGGGGGGGGGGGACAGCTGCGGAGTCTGTTAGGCGTCAGGCGAGCGACATCCATCACGGACGCTACCCAGCTGGTCCACACATGAACACATGCGTGTAGAGGCAAATGCGTTCGTGTCTATCACTAGCTGTGAAAAGTGCAGACTGTAAATAGAATATACGGTACGCACAACACTCACAAAGACACACACGTGTTTGGTACTCTGACTCTCTCGTGCCAGCTTGTTACCAGGTCTGTTTTAGAATGTCGACGAGCTAATTAGTTTTGATTCAAATCTCAGGCTCAGTGAGTTTTAAATGGTGCAACCTGACTGACTGTCTAGACTTTTCGGAGGTGGGACATCCTGCTAGAATAACGTGATAGAGGGAGATTTTTCCAGGCGCTGAACAGATGGACAAACAGTCCAACCATAGCAAAGTGGAGGCAGTTTCATGAGACAAGGTGTCAGGGTGTTTACAGCCCACTGCGGATTTACCTGATTTAATAGGGGGTAAAATAAATGTGTATTTGTGCTTGTGGGTGCCCCGGCAGCTCGTGGCTTTGTGTGTAATTACTCCCACACCTCTCCCGCCCTCCCTCTGTTCCCCCACAAGCTCCCTCTCACTTTACCTGCATTACGTTAGCTTTCCGCTCCCTACTGCCTACGTCTCATCTTTTGTTTCTCTTCTTTCTGACAGTTATACTTTTCTTTTCCGAATCATTCTTCCCGGTCTGTCGTCACTCGCCCCTCCCTCCTCCCATCCCTTCCTCTTTTCCTGCTCAGTTACTCCATCCCTCGTAGGCCCAGGTCTCTGTGAGGGAGGGGCTGCATGTGCTTTAGCCCAACTAGGACCACTCATGTTTACAGACACTGTCATGAACCTGTGTGTGCATACCCAAACATACAAAAAATATAGTTTGTTTATTTGCTGTTAGTGTTTTGTAGTTTTCAAAGTTGAAGTTTCACACACTGCGCTATGTTTTTCATATATTTATTTTGACATATGTCACTCCAGGTTTCTGTCCCTGGTGGGTGGGAGTGCAGACCAGATTGGGAGTCCAGGCCTGCAACGGTGCGTGGCCCGCAAGGTTAGGACCAGCAGTGTGGAGGAACTGGCCGCGACGTTGGACACCACGCCTGAGACCCTCAAACTCACCATAGACGGCCTCACGCAGCCTCCTGGGTTTGACATAAGACAAAGTAAGACTCCTGCCATTCACACTCGCACTGGAATAAGACCGGGTAAACGGCGTTATTTACATTGTCAAAGGACACAAAGAACCAGCTGACAAAGTCTATTGGCAAACATTTCCTAGAGGAACAAATACACCATATTCATCCATGTGAACTCAACATTCATATACTGTTGTGGTTTTCACACTGCGAGAGGAATTCAGCAATGTTTACATGCACACACCACATTTATCAATCAATAGGAATCTAAACAGTTAAACTCTTATTTTGTAGTATTTCTCCTTGGTATCAAAATAAATGTATTATTAGAATACAACCTTTTTAGATGTACCATCTTGTTTTCGAAGGGGATCCCAACAGATTCCACAATCAATACAAAACAGTGACAGATTATATAAACAATAGAAATACAATTATCAGTAGAACAACATTCACACAGACAACAAAAAGACACCTCACTTTTTTTTTTTTTTTTCTCTCTTGATCTCTTTTTGCTATCCTCAGATTTTGGACAAGCGGACTTTAAGCGGGGCATTGTGTCGATGAGCGATCTGCGGGTGGGTGCGGTGGTGACGGGCCGGGTGGACAACACGGCTCTGTTCGGGGCTTTTGTGGACATCGGTGTCGGCTGCACGGGCCTCATCCACAAGAGTAACATCACCCTGGACAAACTGCCTTTGAGCCAGCGCCGCCGCAGCCTGGCGCTGGGACCTGGGGAGCGGGTGGAGGTCCGGGTCCTGTATCTGGACCCTCAGAGGGGACGGATCGGGCTGGACCTGATCAGGATCCTGCAATAAAGTTCAAACTTAGTGGAAGCTTGTAGGGGTTCTCTGCCTTTTATTTTGGCAGTCACAGTAACTTCTCGTAGTCGCTCATCTGTCCTTCTGAATGTCCTTTATTGGTCCCTGTACTGAACTGATAGAAAGTCCAACGTGTATTTGTCCAGTTCTTTGACTGAAAGTGTTTGTGTTGCCCATGTCCTGTTAATACATGAGTTTTAAATAAAACTTGCCTTCAAGGTATTGACTTGAACCATCATTTGAACGTGAACTGAGACAGTATTGATGTAGAAATCTTAATTCTATTCTGTCATTTGAAAAAAGTTATTGTAGGCCTGGGTAACTGTGATACAATGTGTCACTATTTTCAAAGAATAGTGTACCTTTTACTCCACTCCAATTATTGCACCATTACTAGTCACCTGAAAACAAGACTTTGCACAGAAAATGTATGTCTGGCTGTTAGAAAAATTCACTCGAGACTGGTGTAAAAATCATTAATCATCGGACATTTATTCTTGCAAGAAGGAACAGAGTTGAAACACAAACAGGTTATGCATCAAGGCTGCTCAGAGGTCCGCCTCTGAGCTCTAAGCATTTATACTTGTAAACGAAAGAAAGGAATGTCACAAAACAAAAGTTATGATAAGACATCTGTCACTAAGGAAAACACTCACACAAACACTGTGCTCAAATCACCAAGTAAGGTTGAACAGTTTGTTCCAACCTTAGGGTCACTCTCTCGTAATCAGGAAGTCTTGGTAGCAACTCGACAAGGCGTAAGTGTTGACGCCTTCACAGGTTGAGATGTTCTTTTGACCGACAACTGCTTCTTGATAGCTTTAAGATTTGCTATGTGACCCAGTGTCAGTGAAGGTTCCCACAAGCACAGAGTCTTAAAACTAGCAAAGGACATGAGCCTCTGTTTAAATGCACACATTCATTGAATACTTAATAATATTAAATATTTTACAACATTCCCACCTGTTTATATTTTATAAAAATCAACGAACAAAACAAAAAAAATAAAAATAGAATGAAAAGAAAAGAAAAGTAGAATGTGTAAGTGTATAAATGTATAAATCAAACTGCTGAATAAGTAATTGCATAAATACAAAATCAATCATCAATCAAAGTTGAATAAAATCAAGAACACACGTATGTTAAGGTTATATTGATTATATTGAGTATAAGGTGTTCTAAACGACCATGCTGTGTACTGTCTGTATTAGCTACAGGTAACACTGTAATCATCATTCTGTCTCTTCTCTCGATTTTCGACGTATGAATCATTGTTACTTTACAGTCCAGTTTCAGCATTTAGTTCGAACAGGTTTATGACATTTCCGTCATAGTCACCTGGAGAACTCAGTGAGTCCCCCAGTACGTCATCAATTCCCATCTCCTCATCCTCCTGCTGGGCAATCTGTTGGTACACTAGAGTTTGTTTAGTCATGGCAACGTCAATCAAACGCTGTATTAGGCTTCTCACACATGGAATGAGGCAGCAGCCACAAACACCAAGGAGAGAGAGTGCTGCGAAGATTGAGGTGAACAGTGATAATGCCAATTCTTTCCACTTGCCGAACCATGATTCCAGCATTTTGTTGAAGGGATTGTCGATTCCTGCATTTTTGGCCAGTTCCAAAGAGAGTGAGGTCAGTCCCTCCAACGCTCTAGTCACTGACCCGTCCGGTGCAGTGTTGTTAGGGATGTAAGTACAACAAGATGAGCCAAACATACTACAAACCCCTCCTTTGTTTGCCAGTATCATGTCTATGGCCATTCGGTTCTGGTGGGCCACCAGGCTGGTACTGCCCAACTGCCCCGCCATTCATTTCACCGCATCCCTCGTGATGTTGATGAATCTCTGTTGGTTGTAATACATGTAATTGATCCATTCAACATTCTTGTTTATTGTTGCCCACCAGAAAAACACAGACTCGAACCCCGCAGAAATCTGGTTTCTTGCTTTAAATTCGTCTGGTACTCCCCTGGGGACCCCGATGGCATCTATGTAAACAGACGGATTGAAACTACCCCCTGGTGTGGCTACAGATCTTTTGGCTCGCTGGTGGCCTGTTGTCAGGAGGGTTTGCAGGGAGGCACTGCCTTTGGGTAATACATAGAAAGGCATTACCAGTTGTACAAGAGCACACGTTCCGCTCCACTGCCTAGGAAGTGTGGGCAGTTTCATTGCACCACATCAGAGTCCCCACCTGGAGTCCCGCGTCTCTATATCTGGTGAAACGAGGAGAATTGGAAAGTAGGAGGATGGCATGAAGAGGGGAGAAAAGGAAGGTGGGAGAAATAGAGGAGCGGATGTGTTGAGTGATGGAGAGAGGAAAGACGCCAGTTTAAAAAACAAGTTTTTCTTCCAGAGAACAGGAAAATGTGAGAAGACAGAATGAGCGGGCTAGGGGGGGAAGGGGGGGGGGATGGGCAGGGAGGAGGAGGAGGGGAGTGTTTCTATCTCCCAGACTGCAGTAAAGCCTAAAGGCTTTTTAGGCTCGGTCCCAGACACAATTATCCCAGGACACACACACAAACACACACTAATCAGCTGCTTCAAAATTAATCCCAGACTCCCCATCCACATTATCTAATTTGTTTGTTTTTATGAAACTGGAATAATAAAAAAAAATGCATCAAATATGGTTCTGAGAAAGCCTGAGGTCCCTTGTGCTGAACTCTATACTGAATGCCGAATACCTAATCACAGTTAGTGCCGCTGCTTCACTGTCTCCCCTTTGGGGAACAAATAGAATATATTCTAGACACACAACCGCAAAGAGAAGTTCGATCAAGGTTAATCAGAAGTGGCAGTTTGCTCAGTGATGATCTGAGAGAACTACACACACAGACTAGTTTCACATTCTGCATTCGATTCTTTCTTTGCGCACTCGTTTTTCAAAAAGGATTCCATTTCCTAATCAAGGTGGCTTATTTAATTTGACGTTAACGCCATATGTCATTTTGTTGTCTTGTGTTTGTTCTGGTCCCATATACTGTAGCTTGGCACAGTCTTCAGTGTTTCAGTCTTTGGGAACACATGTATTCGTACAAGAAGACAGCTTTCCCTCAACATCCTTCCTGCCTTTCCCGCCTTTCATTTTCCTCCCTCTACTAAACGTGAGCACACAGATGGGACAGGCAATCTGGCAGCCAGCTACTGCTGCCCCTTGGTGTTTTCGTCAGACACTGGCCAGTAATGAGCCTGTGATAAGAAGAAAAGTGACTGCGGGAGTTGTTGTGTCGCTCCCTGTTATCCACAGCTGCACTGGTTCACAGCTGTTGCGTTATGGAGTGAGCTCAGGTGTGCCTTGACGTTCTGGTGAAATGTGAAGTAAATTGATGGCAAGCTATTTGTTGTTTCAAAGGTGCTAGGCATTTAAAAGTCAAGTTAACAGAGAAAAGTGTCCCAAGTGCATGCAGGGCTCTCTTTCCTCATCTTATGTCGGAGCTCCAGCCACAGAGACACAGGTGGATACAACATAGTTTAACTTTCTTGGCACAGTAGCAGAGAGACTGGTTCTCACAGCTAGTAAATGCATTGTGTGGAGAATATAGTCGTCTTTGTCGATCTCTGATTTCTCACACTTAAAGCACTGTGAACAATCCCTAAAGGCTGCAGCGCTTATTACTGCACAACCAATAGCACAAGTCAGTGCTGCACACGCAAACACCACAATGATTATCGCAGGTGTGCTCGGTATCATCTGCCTCTGAACATTTGAATCTTGTGCTTGTCTGCCAGCAGCAGGGTGACATTATATTCGTGATCTCCATCATGGACTCCCGTGTGCCGGAAAGCTCCGGCCAAATGGTTCTCCTCCCAGTAGTGGTGCCAGTTTCCGTACTGGTCTGCACCGAATCCAAACACGCTGACCTGGAGCAGACGAGGAACAAAAGCATGTCAGAAAAACATCAACCGCACGGGATTTTGTTTGGTTTCTCACATCACTTCAGATTCCTTATTTTTTCCAAACACATTGCGGTATTCTGAAAGGGCGATGTGCAAAGTTTACTGAGGAAATCCAAGCAGCTCTTGTTTGTCACGGTTGTGTTCGTAGTACAGTGGCTCAACTTACTTCATCACATATGTGGATGGCCAGCATTAAGCTGAGGAAGCCAGTGGAAGGATATCGTCCATGACCTTCAAGCCAAGACTCGTAGACGTATTTCAAAAACGTTGGACTGTAAATCAACACCTGCGAAAAAAGACGTAAAGCGGAGAAAAAGATTTCCCAGTTACATTTATAACTCTGTATTCTATCTTGTTTTAGCGGCAAATACCGATTGTAAGCGTTGTGTCACTGCTCTGCGGCTGTTCTAATGCCACTTAAAAACACTATACACTCCTGCTCACTGGCAGATATCACTTTTCGCCGGCATATACCAATGGTGTACCACTCTTGTTTTTTAGTATGAAAGTATGAAAGTGTTACCTGCAAATAAATGTACTTAAGTAGCAAAGTAAAAGTATTAATTTCAGAGTGTACTATTAATAATACATCGATTTATTGGATAATATTACTTAACTTTGTAATTTGCATGCTGTCGGTTAGTTGCACGGCATCATATTCTCAACGTTCTTCCCATGTTTTCGTGTATGATCTTAATCTGAAGTACAATACTTGAGTAAATGTACTTTCAGATGGAAATACCCACAAGACTGGCTAATTATTACACAGTAATTACACAGTAATTAGGAATGAGATTGTCAAAAATCACAGTCAGTGTAAGTGTTAAAAACCTCTGTATGACTCACCTTATCTTTGTTTGCCTTTATCCTGGACACAACAGCTGTATATGTGCTGTAACACAAGAAAAGAACAGGAACTTAAATTATGGGCGTTTTAATTGCCTTGAAAATCCCTCAAATGTTGTTTTTGCTAAACACTACTCTGCTTATTTGTCTGCAATCACTGTTATCAAATCCACAATCACAGTATGAGCGTCCGTGAGTTTGATTTAAAATGTCTCAAAATAAATGCCCGGTGTCATCACAGCAACACATGCGTATGCTCGCTGTCAAACGTTTGCCATTTTGCATCGTTCATCGCGTGAGGGCAGGCGGTGTTTGTCGATCCAGGGTGTTGAAGACGCTGCAGAGTTACAACAGGAAAACGGGGGAGGCTCTTTGTGTCCACATCTGGTTTGCATATGAACATTTTCAGACGCAAAACTGAAGGAAGAAGCTGTAAAAACAATCACACAAAGTCAATGTAAATTCTACACCGTGCCTGTGCCGCCTTTGTAGGAAATGCAAAGCGTTGGCATGCTAATGACTGAAGTGAAAAGTACTAATTACACTGAGATACAATCCAGACAAATGTTTCCAATTCAAGTATGTTTTTTTCTATCAAGGCTATTGCCATCGCAGCACTGTGTCTCATTAAAATTCAAAGATTATGCAGAGCTTTAATGCCGTTTGTAAATATGTGCTGTACAATATCGCAGTCAAACCAATTCCTCTACATTTCGTGGTGAGTGAATATGAAAATGGCCGAGCTTGTGTCTGTGGCATTGTGCTACACACAACATTATACACCCTGATGTTAAAAAGTGCACCGTCCAACACACACACACACACACACACACAGGTTTGGCATTTTTGCTCAGAGAAGTGTTTAAATTTCAGGATGTGGGTCGGTCCTGTGTGTCTCCACACGGCCCTGTCCTTTCATAGAGCCTCGTTCTATTTCACAAGAATAGAAAATGTAACAGAATGATTTCCGAACACTCAGCTAAGATCTGCTGGGCTAATGCTGACATTACTGCCAGGGAAGGGACATTTAATGATGCAGAATAATTTGCTTTGGCAGAGTTGGAAGACAACAGAAACATTTGTTTGGATCTACTCGTCCTTCTACTTTCCAACATGTTGGCTTGTTAGAGTTATTGGCAGCAGCTTCATTTTCAGGGCTGTCCAGTAATGAGACTAATGATTACGGGTCAGTGAGAATGAAGCAGCTGAAGGTGAAATTTACTGGAAGACTAACTTTGAGTGATTATCCATGTTATGGCAATCTGACAAATAGGAATACTGAGGGAGTGTTGTTGTGACAATCTGGTATTTGGAGAGAGCAAATGGATTAGGGAGCGCAACACATGATGCATCGTAATGCCTTCAAGCCTCCTCCTAAATTCCTGGGACAGTTATTGAACTCTGATTTAATGGAGAAATGGTGCGGTAAATGAAGCATGTATATTTTAATAATATTTATTTGGAAGTAATTATAGAAATTGAAATAAAAATTAGAGAGCATCTTGTGTGAGATCTGTGTCTGGTAAGTAAAAAAGAAAAATGAAAACCGTAGAATAACAGATGTTTAAATACATTCCTATGAATTTTGGACTTTAGGCATCAAACCATTGCCCCTTTAATAATGCACATTCAGCAGACACAGAGCAAAGTCCAATATTCACCAGCTAGTTGCTCACCTCTTTAGTGTGGTACTGGGAAGCTATAGCTTACTGTGGGTATATCAGTTTTTTTGTTGTTGCTGAAAACAGCTGTCTGTTGTGGCTTGAAATGAGGTTAATGAATTGCGGGCCATTAAACCAAAATAATGAGCAAAAAAATGCTAAAAAGCTCCGTAGGGCTGAGGGGAACTGCAGACTCGAGCGATAATTCGTTGTGGATTCATCCCCCTTTCACATTACACAGTCATTTGATCCATTTGTCATATAAAAATATTGATTAGTGCCGCTTTAACAACCGATAAGTACTCTTACTGTTTAATGGTGCCCGTGGTAAGAGCACTAATGATCCACTGCAGATCCAGAGTCTTGAAGGGGATCAGCACCAGGCGGGTGGTGTTGTCCAGGTCTATGGCACTTTCTGGATACATGACATGGTGTGTTGTTCTGGTGCCCACATCCTCTTCAAAACCAGAGGTGGGGCCCTGGTTCATTCTGCGGGGACAAAGAAACAGAGATTGTTATGTTTCCAAGCTTTTTAAAAAGAAAAAAATCTTCTCGATCTGTCTTTATCCTTTCCAGGACAGTTCAAATTGAGGTTTATTTCACCCACATGTTACAAAGATGGGAAACATCTGGCTTTTTGTTGTACGAATCCAAATGGCACCGAGACCATGCGAAACCAGCCATGATTACAATTCGGAGAAAAAAAAGTCAATACAAAAACATACAAAGACAAAAAGCGCAATGTGTCCTCCTTCAACATGCTTTTGGAAATACAAACAGCAATTCAGAACAATCCAGTGTCCATTTAGAGCTCAACAATCACCGCTTGGCAAGCTAGAGGCAAGGCGTCCCTATTATTATGTCCAACAATACACAGTGATTGGCTGCTATATACAGTGGCTTGACAGTGGCAGTTAGTCAGCAGTGGCGGTCAGCGGAAGGAAGTGACACAGAGCATCATCTGTTGAGCATCATCTGTTTGCGTGCTCCAGTCTGAGCAAAACCACACTCCTCATTACTGATTGAGATGACAGACATATAACAACTTGACATTTTCAGCCGGAGCCTGTCAAGACCCACAAACAACCTCCTGCAAGAAGCACTTTGCGTCTGCGCTGTCTCACAGCTGTTGAGATTTTTTGTTTTGTTGCTATTTCATGTTGCAACGTGTAAGATATAAAATGACGTATAAGATGTCGCCTCTTGGGTTAAGATGACCTTGCGCATTTGGACAGAAAACTGAAACTAAAAGACAAAATAAAATCTAAGTGAAATGAGATTTAAATGGATGTGGTTTTGGGGGAAATGGGGCAAGAAGTGTTGACTTTTGTGCTTCATGCTCAAACACTTGTTGCAGCTCTTGCGCCATGAGATGGACCATTGCGTTACATCGAATAATAATCAGGAATATATGGTTGTATTTCATCAATCAAGTCAAAAACACTACACTGATATATCAAGGTGATCACACAGAGATATGTGAAATGACCACGATATCCTAACAGTGCATTACGTGTTTGTGTCACATAACGTGTAAAATGACTCGCTGCCACCACAGAAACAGTCTAACGGTAGCTTTAGGCAACAAAACAAACAGTAGTTTCAGGATAAAACATAATGGTGATGCTTAAAATAAGTAATACATATAAATAAATATGTAAACACATCACAAACGTAATGACGTTTCGCGGCCTGCGCGTCGTGTACCTCCAAATTTTTGTAACTTGGCACGCCCATGACCAGAGCTGACTATCTGTCAACACTAAGCACCATTAACATGTCTGAGGATTTTACACAGCAGGCAAAATTCATTCTAAACCGGACGTCTTAAAAAAAAATCTTCATTTGAGTAAACATTTTGCAGCCAAACCAAATTGTTGGACATTCAATCTTTGTGTCTTTATACAGCTTTCGATACTTGACTTCTATATTCACAGTGCTCGTATAAAGGCAATACATAGTCCATGACTGTCAGATATGAGTTCACAGTTAATAACAATTTCTCTGTAAACTGTTCAGGAAAGAAGAACCAGGTTTTGCCAGTGCTGCATGTTGCTTTTGCAACATATGGAAGAAGAGAAGGATTGGCAAGAGGTTTTATGATGCAATATCTCAATAGAAAAGAACAGTTTTTGACAGGACTACGATGGTGGATTTCTCTCTAAATGGCAACTATAGCTTCTGGGAATTTAATAATTGCACACCAAATGGATGCCTGTCGTCCAGGGCGGATGAAAAAGGACAGCAGCGAGCGCAGAGGAACACCATGCCACATATCAAAGAGCATAATGTGCAGAATTCATCACTTCTGCAGCACATGCTTTATTTGGATCCCCGTTAGCTGCATCGAAGGTAGCAGCTACTTTTTCTGGTGCCTACACGTCACAAAACACAAGCTATAAAGCTAGACATGTAACACATAGCAATCTCTTTCAGGACATTTTCAAGACAAACAAAAGTCCGGTAAAATATTGCACATCACGACTCATCAAATTGCATTCCATCGTAGTTGATCAGTTCGGAGTCTTTTACTGCTGAGCGGTTCCCCAGAGCGCCACCGCTTGTTTACTAGAAATATCTTCATATTGAACGTGTCGCGTGTCCAAATTGCACCAACTTCTGTGTGATATCCAACTGTGTGATATCCAACTTTAACACCACATTACTTTGTTACTTGTCATAGATACCTTTGGTTTGTCTTGAGCTTTATGTAATCTTCTCAGCAAAACAACAATATACCATCATACCATATATCATCTTCTTCGACTGCGACTTGTGACTAAACTGTATCCCATTTGACGTCTTGCACAGCAACCTAAAAAATGTAAAAGCATGTAAATGTAAAATGTAAAAAGCATTTCTAATGCTCTGGTGAATGTTACAAGTATAATTAAAATCCTTACTGTTCACGACCACACACACCTCTGGTCAGCCACAAAACATGTAGAAGAGAAACACCTCTTCCACTAACAATGACTTCGTTTACGCGCTCATATTCCACTATTATTCTGAATATGACTCATGTAAAGATCATATTCAGTTTGGATATTTTAAAGTAGGGCTTATTCCGAATGGAGCATTTTCCAGTTAATGTGGGACGTGCCGATATTGTTCTGGTTTTAGGAGCATTCTTTGGACATGTATGCAGCGCATTCGTAATATGCGTCTCAACGGCGGTTTTTAATGGCACTTTGCAACACAAGGCCTCTTCCCTGTTTACAACCAGCTCTGTGCGTCGTACACAATCCAATAAGAAATAGTTTGCAACACTGAAGTAAAGATGAATGCCCAAAAATAAAGCCCACATTTCTGTTTGAAAGGAGAAACACACCTACTTTAAAGCATAATGAAGGACTTGGATATCAGCAGGTTTTTGTATATTTGAAAATATCGAAACGCCGACCTTCATAAGACGGTGGTTAAAGGAATGAAAAAGGGAGGCTGGGTTTGCTCAGTCCAACAAGTCCGCCAACGATGGAAAACTTTGAAAAAAAAACATATGTTGATGCAAAGAAGCAAAATGGCAACCTCTCTGGGAAAGACTCATCTTTTTTGTCTTCTTCTTGAAAAGTGAAAAATGTAAGACTGCGATGCTGATACTTGATTAACGGCACCTTTAATGTCAAGGCTGTTTGTCTGCCAGCAGGCAGTTGGACATTATTTGTCTAATTGTTATTCATTTGTCCTCAAAATGCTGAAAGCTGTACCGATGCTTCAAGGTGCAGCCGGCTCACGCGGCATGTAAAAGCCATCTAACACTTTAAAGGTCAGTGGCATTTCAGCACTGTCTCATTTCTTCACATTCTCACTAGTTCGCTGCTCTCCTGTGTAAGCACGAGTGTGTGTGTGTACATTTTCAAAATGCCTTTGCAGTTCCAGCTGACTAATAATCATGATGAGGAATGAACACTCTGTATATTTTATATTAGGTAGGTGAGGCTTTGTAATTATAAAAAGGCGAATACTAAACTTGCATTGTGGCACTCAAGGTTGTTTGGAGAACAGCGTGGTACTCTGCCTGTAAGCTTTACATGGCATGTAGCGAGTGCTCAGGCTCGTTATCCTCTGCATCACACTCGTTAAGCATTTACTTAACGAGGAGGTCGCTAACTGTGCACGCACACAGTTTGTGCTCTCCTCTTTGGTTTGATTTAAAAATATGAATGAAAACATTATTATTGCAAATTGGCTAAACTTTGCTTTTGGTCTCCCTTGCAGCTACATCTTTAAAGTTATGGGTAATATAAGTAAGTTATGGTAATATGTACTCTCCTGTTGGTCTTAGTGAATACTCGGGCAGCAGAATTTTAAATTCATTTTGGTTTGTTGTTTTCTTTGGTAGACGGGAAGGGAGGAATGAATGCCAAAGCTGAACAAAAGCTATTCGGCCCAGTTTGAGCACATTTCTCTTCAGCAAAAAGTTGACTTCTGAAATGTTGCGTCAGGCTTATCAAAGCAGCCAGAATTATTAATGCTAGCATGCCTTTCAACAACTTTCAAATGCTTTTGCAGATTGTGCACAGTAAAGACAACATGAAGCAGGTTGGGGAAAAGCTCAGCTATCTCGTCCTTTTCAGGATTACACGTCTAACGAAGCCATTTCTGCAAACCTTCTGCTTGCAGCGACTGTCACTCTCTACAATACACGTGTCTAGCGAACTACAAATCAAAACTCATGGCGTTGGTAAATATGACGGGACCCGAGTTAACCCTCAGAATCCAGCTTGTCACATTCGAAACAGTTGAAATAATCAAGGCGACTCTAATTTCCTGCAGGAGGAATCATTCACTGCCAATAACGTCAAGGTTTTATTCTTGTTGCACACAACATTTCACTCTGTTCCCCATCAACAATAAGAAGAAATAAAAATGATCTGTACTCGGGCATTCATACAAGGAGCCGAGTTACAGACGATAGACTCCACAAACAGCCTACGAATAAACATGGCAGTCATCCGAATTCAATTTCACAAAATAGGCATTTGATTGACGCTCTTAAGTCCCTTACGGCGCCCTGACTCTCGTTCGTAGCGTAGGGCCCAAGTGGCAATCAAGCCCCTGAACTCCATTTGTTATTTGTGTCACAATAACAAATGGAGTTCGCTGAACAAAGGACGGGATTGATTGCAGAGTGGATTGAACACACACGGCAATGAAGTCTTAATTGGAAATTTTAGTGATGATGGATCTTTGAAAGCACTATATTAAAACAACAAGCAGGAATAATGCAAAAACAAGCTTTCAATACGCAAGCTCTGCTTAAGCTTTAGGGCACTGATTACAAACACAAAGTGCAGCTTTTGTGTCCTCAGTCAGAGGTTGTCGATGGGTAAGAGGCACTTGTGAGGAGTGTTCTGGTCATCCGTGGGCCCTCAGGTGTGGTAATAACACACTCACAGAGAAACGGAAATAGAACACCACTACCAGTTACGAGGCAAATTAAAAAGACAGGGAAAGCTAGAAAGCTTGTGTATTCGTTGTGTGAAAATCTTGGCTTCAGAGCCAATTTCAAACAGGGATTTTTGAGTCACAAATATGATGTGCCTACCTATGACACCTGCTGGCTTTAAGATCCATCTTGACGAAGTCTTTCGCAAGGGCTTACATCATAGCACAGCAGATACGCTTGGCTGATCCTCAATTCACCAGAGTAAATATGAATGATGAGACAATCACACAACCAAGACAGCCTCCTCCTTCTCAAATAAAATATGCTGTTGTGCCACAGAGCAAACAAGAGGCACTGAGAGAATGTGATCATGTGAGTGATTATACCAGATTTTTCTGGATTTTGGAGGGACCAGCGTTTTTTTTTATAAAGATGTATTCTGGAGAGCTGGCCTTTTGTTTTGTGAAATATGCATTCACCGTAGTGTTCCACTGCTTGTCTCGGCGTAGCTAGAGTGACCTTTTGGCTCAGCACTACGGCTTCCAACCGAGCACGACTCCAAATGTGATGCTCAGGCTGGAATGAATAAAGAAGAATACTGCATATTTCCACCATGCTCCTGCAGGAAACTATTCTGCTAATGGCAAAGAATAACTCTTGTCTCCTGCCATCCTGTAATTGAATTGGTAGAGACAATGGCATGCTGCTGTCACAGCGAGGGGGGGGGGGGGGGGGGGGGGCTGGCGAGAAGATAAGTGCAGTAATGTGGCTTTGTACAGAGGCAACATGTCACAGCAGGCTGACAAAAGCCACGCTGTGATGAATTAAGAGCCATGCAAGAGTACTGCGTGGAATTTGCTTTCGGATATTTAAGTGGCGCTCAGGTTGCTCTCCTGATAAGATATTCGTGTCAGCCGCATCATCATGAAGCCCATTTGCCATCAATCTTAACAGGATCTTCTGTCACTCGGAAAAGCGGTTCGGCTATAGTGACAGTCTCAGCTCCCACACCGTTGCCCCTCAGACTCAGACTACGGTATCCAGTGTCAACTTAGCGCCTGATTTTGACCTTTTAACTCCTCCCTCCGCCAGTGTGTCCGACAGAGTGGGGAATCATTGTCTTAGAAGAACTAAAGCATCATTAAAATCTAATTCATGATGACTTTTGTTTATAAGTGCTTCAAACAACATTGACACATCATTATGAAAATTCAATCACGCTTATTTTGGTAACACTTTATAATAACTACACACTATGAAGCATTAGTTAAGTATGAGTAAACACTTCATTCATCATTTATAAAGCATTGTTCCTACATTAATAATTCATTAGTATGCAGTTCATAACAACAGTTATAAATGTTGTATTCTTGATGAATAAGCTTGTCTATTATGTGCTTCATCATTGTGTTTTCATACTTTATAAATGATGGATTCCCCATTTGTAAATTAAGTATTATATATTTTACAAACCAATTATTAAGGAGTTGTAGATGATTAATATGATCATTTATAAAGTGTTGATAAATGATGAATAACCGATTTAGATGTGCATTATTCATGCAGTTATAGATATAATGGTGAGGGACTATGTCAATATATGCTTTATAAACGCGTATTAATACTGAAATTCATGTTTAATTCATGATTTATTAAGGTAGTTACTACTCGTCAAAATAATTCATAAAATAATTCAAAAAATGCCATTGAGAAGAGAATGGAATGCTGGATGGAACATGCATGTTCTGGAATAGAACTAGAATGTTGACGTGTCACAAAGACCTCTAATCTGCCTGTGCCATAGTCTGCAAGATTCATTTCCCAGGCTTCTCAGATGGTGAAGGTGAGCATTTGAACTGTCGGGGAGAGACAGTGGCGTATCTTAACTCCTGCATGGTGACGTGTCGCTGTGTTGGGCTGCTGTTTCAATCGTGTCGATAGAGGGCGGTCTGTCTTTAAATCATGTGGCAACATGGGTTCGGGTACTTCGCATTAACTTAGAGAGCTTTGCTTATAGGAGGGAAATATTGAAATATAGTATTTACAATCATACAGTTGTAAAATAATTCACTAACTGTGTAAAATGTTGGGATTTACTCTAACCTCCCACATCTGGACAGAGTCATTATGGTACCATTCACGCACAGGTTTGTTTGGATCATATCTATTATCTGGCACCAGATGACTGGATCTGCCGCTGTTGTGGCACATGAATCACGAGATTCCATGGCTGCTTGTACCGATGCTGACGGGCAGCGTTTGAACTGAAGGGGAGAGACAGTTCTTACATCCTGCATGGTGGCATACCGCTGTGTTGGTCAACAGGCTGCTGTCAGTGTCAATGGTGGGCGGTCAGTCCTCTTCCTCGTCATGTGCTAGTCAGCGTGAGAGTTCGCCCCGTGTCCGATGTAGTGTGATGGGGTAACATACCCTCACCAAACTCCTGTCGTGTGAACCAGTAGCATGTCTGACCTGTCACTTTGATTCAGAATAGATTTTGTCCGTTAGCACTTTTCGTAATTTAGCTAAGTATGTTTGGCGCCACGATAATAATTGAATATCAAATTGTTAGCATTGATTCTTCACTGAGAGTTAAGTACAGTACAACGTAGAGAGCTTTGCTTATAGGAGGGATATTTTGAAATATAGTATTTATGATCATACAGTTGTAAAATAATTAACTAACTGTGTCAAATGTTGGGATTTACTCTAACCTCCTACATTAGGACAGTGTTTGTATGCTCTCAGTCTTTCACAGGTTTCTATGGATCATCGTTATATCTGGACACTGGTCTTGCCACTGCCGTAGTTGTGTCATATGCAAGATTCATTTCCCAGGCTTCTCAGATGGTGAAGTTGAGCATTTGAACTGTCGGGGAGAGACAGTGGCGTATCTTAACTCCTGCATGGTGACGTGTCGCTGTGTTGGGCTGCTGTTTCAATCGTGTCGATAGAGGGCGGTCTGTCTTTAAATCATGTGGCAACATGGGTTCGGGTACTTCGCATTAACTTAGAGAGCTTTGCTTATAGGAGGGAAATATTGAAATATAGTATTTACAATCATACAGTTGTAAAATAATTCACTAACTGTGTAAAATGTTGGGATTTACTCTAACCTCCCACATCTGGACAGAGTCATTATGGTACCATTCACACACAGGTTTGTTTGGATCATATCTATTATCTGGCACCGGATGACTGGATCTGCCGCTGTTGTGGCACATGAATCACGAGATTCCATGGCTGCTTGTACCGATGCTGACGGGCAGCGTTTGAACTGAAGGGGAGAGACAGTTCTTACATCCTGCATGGTGGCATACCGCTGTGTTGGTCAACAGGCTGCTGTCAGTGTCAATGGTGGGCGGTCAGTCCTCTTCCTCGTCATGTGCTAGTCAGCGTGAGAGTTCTCCCCGTGTCCGATGTAGTGTGATGGGGTAACATACCCTCACCAAACTCCTGTCGTGTGAACCAGTAGCATGTCTGACCTGTCACTTTGATTCAGAATAGATTTTGTCCGTCAGCACTTTCGTAATTTAGCTTAGTATGTTTGGTGCCACGATAATAATTGAATATCAAATTGTTAGCATTGATTCTTCACTGAGAGTTAAGTACAGTACAACGTAGAGAGCTTTGCTTATAGGAGGGATATTTTGAAATATAGTATTTATGATCATACAGTTGTAAAATAATTAACTAACTGTGTCAAATGTTGGGATTTACTCTAACCTCCTACATTAGGACAGTGTTTGTATGCTCTCAGTCTTTCACAGGTTTCTATGGATCATCGTTATATCTGGACACTGGTCTTGCCACTGCCGTAGTTGTGTCATATGCAAGATTCATTTCCCAGGCTTCTCAGATGGTGAAGTTGAGCATTTGAACTGTCGGGGAGAGACAGTGGCGTATCTTAACTCCTGCATGGTGACGTGTCGCTGTGTTGGGCTGCTGTTTCAATCGTGTCGATAGAGGGCGGTCTGTCTTTAAATCATGTGGCAACATGGGTTCGGGTACTTCGCATTAACTTAGAGAGCTTTGCTTATAGGAGGGAAATATTGAAATATAGTATTTACAATCATACAGTTGTAAAATAATTCACTAACTGTGTAAAATGTTGGGATTTACTCTAACCTCCCACATCTGGACAGAGTCATTATGGTACCATTCACACACAGGTTTGTTTGGATCATATCTATTATCTGGCACCGGATGACTGGATCTGCCGCTGTTGTGGCACATGAATCACGAGATTCCATGGCTGCTTGTACCGATGCTGACGGGCAGCGTTTGAACTGAAGGGGAGAGACAGTTCTTACATCCTGCATGGTGGCATACCGCTGTGTTGGTCAACAGGCTGCTGTCAGTGTCAATGGTGGGCGGTCAGTCCTCTTCCTCGTCATGTGCTAGTCAGCGTGAGAGTTCTCCCCGTGTCCGATGTAGTGTGATGGGGTAACATACCCTCACCAAACTCCTGTCGTGTGAACCAGTAGCATGTCTGACCTGTCACTTTGATTCAGAATAGATTTTGTCCGTCAGCACTTTCGTAATTTAGCTTAGTATGTTTGGTGCCACGATAATAATTGAATATCAAATTGTTAGCATTGATTCTTCACTGAGAGTTAAGTACAGTACAACGTAGAGAGCTTTGCTTATAGGAGGGATATTTTGAAATATAGTATTTATGATCATACAGTTGTAAAATAATTAACTAACTGTGTCAAATGTTGGGATTTACTCTAACCTCCTACATTAGGACAGTGTTTGTATGCTCTCAGTCTTTCACAGGTTTCTATGGATCATCGTTATATCTGGACACTGGTCTTGCCACTGCCGTAGTTGTGTCATATGCAAGATTCATTTCCCAGGCTTCTCAGATGGTGAAGTTGAGCATTTGAACTGTCGGGGAGAGACAGTGGCGTATCTTAACTCCTGCATGGTGACGTGTCGCTGTGTTGGGCTGCTGTTTCAATCGTGTCGATAGAGGGCGGTCTGTCTTTAAATCATGTGGCAACATGGGTTCGGGTACTTCGCATTAACTTAGAGAGCTTTGCATATAGGAGGGAAATATTGAAATATAGTATTTACAATCATACAGTTGTAAAATAATTCACTAACTGTGTAAAATGTTGGGATTTACTCTAACCTCCCACATCTGGACAGAGTCATTATGGTACCATTCACGCACAGGTTTGTTTGGATCATATCTATTATCTGGCACCGGATGACTGGATCTGCCGCTGTTGTGGCACATGAATCACGAGATTCCATGGCTGCTTGTACCGATGCTGACGGGCAGCGTTTGAACTGAAGGGGAGAGACAGTTCTTACATCCTGCATGGTGGCATACCGCTGTGTTGGTCAACAGGCTGCTGTCAGTGTCAATGGTGGGCGGTCAGTCTTCTTCCTCGTCATGTGCTAGTCAGCGTGAGAGTTCTCCCCGTGTCCGATGTAGTGTGATGGGGTAACATACCCTCACCAAACTCCTGTCGTGTGAACCAGTAGCATGTCTGACCTGTCACTTTGATTCAGAATAGATTTTGTCCGTCAGCACTTTCGTAATTTAGCTTAGTATGTTTGGTGCCACGATAATAATTGAACATCAAATTGTTAGCATTGATTCTTCACTGAGAGTTAAGTACAGTACAACGTAGAGAGCTTTGCTTATAGGAGGAATATTTTGAAATATAGTATTTATGATCATACAGTTGTAAAATAATTAACTGTGTCAAATGTTGGGATTTACTCTAACCTCCTACATTAGGACAGTGTTTGTATGCTCTCAGTCTTTCACAGGTTTCTATGGATCATCGTTATATCTGGACACTGGTCTTGCCACTGCCGTAGTTGTGTCATATGCAAGATTCATTTCCCAGGCTTCTCAGATGGTGAAGTTGAGCATTTGAACTGTCGGGGAGAGACAGTGGCGTATCTTAACTCCTGCATGGTGACGTGTCGCTGTGTTGGGCTGCTGTTTCAATCGTGTCGATAGAGGGCGGTCTGTCTTTAAATCATGTGGCAACATGGGTTCGGGTACTTCGCATTAACTTAGAGAGCTTTGCTTATAGGAGGGAAATATTGAAATATAGTATTTACAATCATACGGTTGTAAAATAATTCACTAACTGTGTAAAATGTTGGGATTTACTCTAACCTCCCACATCTGGACAGAGTCATTATGGTACCATTCACGCACAGGTTTGTTTGGATCATATCTATTATCTGGCACCGGATGACTGGATCTGCCGCTGTTGTGGCACATGAATCACGAGATTCCATGGCTGCTTGTACCGATGCTGACGGGCAGCGTTTGAACTGAAGGGGAGAGACAGTTCTTACATCCTGCATGGTGGCATACCGCTGTGTTGGTCAACAGGCTGCTGTCAGTGTCAATGGTGGGCGGTCAGTCCTCTTCCTCGTCATGTGCTAGTCAGCGTGAGAGTTCTCCCCGTGTCCGATGTAGTGTGATGGGGTAACATACCCTCACCAAACTCCTGTTGTGTGAAGCAGTAGCATGTCTGACCTGTCACTTTGATTCAGAATAGATTTTGTCCGTTAGCACTTTTCGTAATTTAGCTAAGTATGTTTGGCGCCACGATAATAATTGAACATCAAATTGTTAGCATTGATTCTTCACTGAGAGTTAAGTACAGTACAACGTAGAGAGCTTTGCTTATAGGAGGGATATTTTGAAATATAGTATTTATGATCATACAGTTGTAAAATAATTAACTAACTGTGTCAAATGTTGGGATTTACTCTAACCTCCTACATTAGGACAGTGTTTGTATGCTCTCAGTCTTTCACAGGTTTCTATGGATCATCGTTATATCTGGACACTGGTCTTGCCGCTGCCGTAGTTGTGTCATATGCAAGATTCATTTCCCAGGCTTCTCAGATGGTGAAGGTGAGCATTTGAACTGTCGGGGAGAGACAGTGGCGTATCTTAACTCCTGCATGGTGACGTGTCGCTGTGTTGGGCTGCTGTTTCAATCGTGTCGATAGAGGGCGGTCTGTCTTTAAATCATGTGGCAACATGGGTTCGGGTACTTCGCATTAACTTAGAGAGCTTTGCTTATAGGAGGGAAATATTGAAATATAGTATTTACAATCATACAGTTGTAAAATAATTCACTAACTGTGTAAAATGTTGGGATTTACTCTAACCTCCCACATCTGGACAGAGTCATTATGGTACCATTCACACACAGGTTTGTTTGGATCATATCTATTATCTGGCACCGGATGACTGGATCTGCCGCTGTTGTGGCACATGAATCACGAGATTCCATGGCTGCTTGTACCGATGCTGACGGGCAGCGTTTGAACTGAAGGGGAGAGACAGTTCTTACATCCTGCATGGTGGCATACCGCTGTGTTGGTCAACAGGCTGCTGTCAGTGTCAATGGTGGGCGGTCAGTCCTCTTCCTCGTCATGTGCTAGTCAGCGTGAGAGTTCGCCCCGTGTCCGATGTAGTGTGATGGGGTAACATACCCTCACCAAACTCCTGTCGTGTGAACCAGTAGCATGTCTGACCTGTCACTTTGATTCAGAATAGATTTTGTCCGTTAGCACTTTTCGTAATTTAGCTAAGTATGTTTGGCGCCACGATAATAATTGAATATCAAATTGTTAGCATTGATTCTTCACTGAGAGTTAAGTACAGTACAACGTAGAGAGCTTTGCTTATAGGAGGGATATTTTGAAATATAGTATTTATGATCATACAGTTGTAAAATAATTAACTAACTGTGTCAAATGTTGGGATTTACTCTAACCTCCTACATTAGGACAGTGTTTGTATGCTCTCAGTCTTTCACAGGTTTCTATGGATCATCGTTATATCTGGACACTGGTCTTGCCACTGCCGTAGTTGTGTCATATGCAAGATTCATTTCCCAGGCTTCTCAGATGGTGAAGGTGAGCATTTGAACTGTCGGGGAGAGACAGTGGCATCTCTTAACTCCTGCATGGTGACGTGTCGCTGTGTTGGGCTGCTGTTTCAATCGTGTCGATAGAGGGCGGTCTGTCTTTAAATCATGTGGCAACATGGGTTCGGGTACTTCGCATTAACTTAGAGAGCTTTGCTTATAGGAGGGATATATTGAAATATAGTATTTACAATCATACAGTTGTAAAATAATTCACTAACTGTGTAAAATGTTGGGATTTACTCTAACCTCCCACATCTGGACAGAGTCATTATGGTACCATTCACACACAGGTTTGTTTGGATCATATCTATTATCTGGCACCGGATGACTGGATCTGCCGCTGTTGTGGCACATGAATCACGAGATTCCATGGCTGCTTGTACCGATGCTGACGGGCAGCGTTTGAACTGAAGGGGAGAGACAGTTCTTACATCCTGCATGGTGGCATACCGCTGTGTTGGTCAACAGGCTGCTGTCAGTGTCAATGGTGGGCGGTCAGTCCTCTTCCTCGTCATGTGCTAGTCAGCATGAGAGTTCTCCCCGTGTCCGATGTAGTGTGATGGGGTAACATACCCTCACCAAACTCCTGTTGTGTGAACCAGTAGCATGTCTGACCTGTCACTTTGATTCAGAATAGATTTTGTCCGTCAGCACTTTTCGTAATTTAGCTTAGTATGTTTGGTGCCACGATAATAATTGAACATCAAATTGTTAGCATTGATTCTTCACTGAGAGTTAAGTACAGTACAACGTAGAGAGCTTTGCTTATAGGAGGAATATTTTGAAATATAGTATTTATGATCATACAGTTGTAAAATAATTAACTGTGTCAAATGTTGGGATTTACTCTAACCTCCTACATTAGGACAGTGTTTGTATGCTCTCAGTCTTTCACAGGTTTCTATGGATCATCGTTATATCTGGACACTGGTCTTGCCGCTGCCGTAGTTGTGTCATATGCAAGATTCATTTCCCAGGCTTCTCAGATGGTGAAGGTGAGCATTTGAACTGTCGGGGAGAGACAGTGGCGTATCTTAACTCCTGCATGGTGACGTGTCGCTGTGTTGGGCTGCTGTTTCAATCGTGTCGATAGAGGGCGGTCTGTCTTTAAATCATGTGGCAACATGGGTTCGGGTACTTCGCATTAACTTAGAGAGCTTTGCTTATAGGAGGGAAATATTGAAATATAGTATTTACAATCATACGGTTGTAAAATAATTCACTAACTGTGTAAAATGTTGGGATTTACTCTAACCTCCCACATCTGGACAGAGTCATTATGGTACCATTCACACACAGGTTTGTTTGGATCATATCTATTATCTGGCACCGGATGACTGGATCTGCCGCTGTTGTGGCACATGAATCACGAGATTCCATGGCTGCTTGTACCGATGCTGACGGGCAGCGTTTGAACTGAAGGGGAGAGACAGTTCTTACATCCTGCATGGTGGCATACCGCTGTGTTGGTCAACAGGCTGCTGTCAGTGTCAATGGTGGGCGGTCAGTCCTCTTCCTCGTCATGTGCTAGTCAGCATGAGAGTTCTCCCCGTGTCCGATGTAGTGTGATGGGGTAACATACCCTCACCAAACTCCTGTCGTGTGAACCAGTAGCATGTCTGACCTGTCACTTTGATTCAGAATAGATTTTGTCCGTCAGCACTTTTCGTAATTTAGCTTAGTATGTTTGGTGCCACGATAATAATTGAACATCAAATTGTTAGCATTGATTCTTCACTGAGAGTTAAGTACAGTACAACGTAGAGAGCTTTGCTTATAGGAGGAATATTTTGAAATATAGTATTTATGATCATACAGTTGTAAAATAATTAACTGTGTCAAATGTTGGGATTTACTCTAACCTCCTACATTAGGACAGTGTTTGTATGCTCTCAGTCTTTCACAGGTTTCTATGGATCATCGTTATATCTGGACACTGGTCTTGCCGCTGCCGTAGTTGTGTCATATGCAAGATTCATTTCCCAGGCTTCTCAGATGGTGAAGTTGAGCATTTGAACTGTCGGGGAGAGACAGTGGCGTATCTTAACTCCTGCATGGTGACGTATTGCTGTGTTGGGCTGCTGTTTCAATCGTGTCGATAGAGGGCGGTCTGTCTTTAAATCATGTGGCAACATGGGTTCGGGTACTTCGCATTAACTTAGAGAGCTTTGCTTATAGGAGGGAAATATTGAAATATAGTATTTACAATCATACAGTTGTAAAATAATTCACTAACTGTGTAAAATGTTGGGATTTACTCTAACCTCCCACATCTGGACAGAGTCATTATGGTACCATTCACGCACAGGTTTGTTTGGATCATATCTATTATCTGGCACCGGATGACTGGATCTGCCGCTGTTGTGGCACATGAATCACGAGATTCCATGGCTGCTTGTACCGATGCTGACGGGCAGCGTTTGAACTGAAGGGGAGAGACAGTTCTTACATCCTGCATGGTGGCATACCGCTGTGTTGGTCAACAGGCTGCTGTCAGTGTCAATGGTGGGCGGTCAGTCTTCTTCCTCGTCATGTGCTAGTCAGCGTGAGAGTTCTCACGCTGAAAAACTTGATAGTTTCAATAGTGCTTTGAATGATTTGGTTTATCGCCTGTATTAAACAGAAAAAAAGTTGTTTACTGAAAGAACTTCCTACACGAAAGTGTTTAGGACGAACATGAGTAATTATTTGTTGTGGAACATTTTATGTAATACAGATTATTTATTTGTTGGCAATAATATAAATAATTGTCAGGAAGTGGTAATAGTGGTATTAAGGGGACAATGATTTTAGACGTTATTAGACTCGGGGTGTAACGATACGCGTATTCGTATTGAACCATTCGGTATGAGGCTCACGTTTTTTATTTTTTTAAACCTTTATTTAACCAGGTAGTCCCATTGATATTAAAAATCTCTTTTGCAAGATGTAAGTAACAACACTACATACCATTAAGGAGCAGTTTTTGTTTTTTATGCTTGTGTTGCTAAGAAGACACCCCAGAATATGGGTCACTCAGGTATAGTTCCATCATTGTTCAAAGTCAAAGAATAACTTCATGATGTTAGTTGTAATGAATAAATATATTTTAAAATCAAGTACATTTCTCTGGCATTTATAGTTTTCTACTGTACCGAAACGTACCGAACCGTGGCTCCACTGTATCGTACCGAACCCAACCGTGGATTTTGTGAACCGTTACACCCCTATATTAGACAAATAGTTTTTTGGAGGTAACATAAGACTACCAGTATTATTGTAAATACACTAGTGTTCCCCAGTACAGGGTGTCAGGATTTCAGGTTGTCAGAAGTTATTCCTTGACAGTAGTTCATGTTTTCTTGATTAGAAGTGTTGAATATGAATACTGTGCATGGGCAGCATTACAGTACATGAGAGAATTGTCACTGGATAAAAAAGATGACTTTCTCACTCTCAGTAGATTTTCTGTACATGCCTCCACTTTTCCTTCTCAAGCTATCTTTCGCCCCCCCCCCCCCCCCCCCAAACAGACAAACACCACTCACCCCCAACATCCCCCCGCGTGCGAGGCTGGTGGCTCCATTGTGTGACCTGTTCTCACACTGTTCCATCTCCACATCACGCAGCCAGCCTTTCACAGCAGCAATTCAGCAGCAACAATCACACACTCACGCCTCAAAAAAAGACCTCTTGCTCCCTTTGCCAACCAATTAAGAGCCATCTGGGCTTGGATGCAGTAAGAAAGCTCTTACAAAATCACAAGTGTTTTCATATTTTCACGATAAGTTTTCAAGTGTTTGCAAGTCATTGCTTTTGAAGCTGCCATGCAAGTGTGTGATTCCCGATGAACTTGAGGTCATAGATTCCCAGTGGCTGCGTAGGGCAGGGAATGGAGAGCAGCAGGGTTCAAGCCTTGGGTCACTGGAGCTTCAGAAGTGGCCAGTCAGCTTTGTCCCAGGAGGGATGATGGTGACGGATTCACTGGTGTTTTCTCAAGGTCCACTGAACCCTACAGCAAAGACTCCAACTTAGAGCATGCAGAAAGAGGGAGCACTCCTCTCATCTCCAGTTCACAGAACTCCAAAAGAGGGGCCGTCTGGACGGGCTCCAGGATGCCTCGAGATACACGAAATCCAGCCGCAACCTCACGGTGGCACTGCCAAACCTCATTTCAATCTTTTCCTCCATGTATAATCTGCAGTACACATTAGGCCTCTGACATGCACCGTAATGGTTCATTTCCCCATTGTAAGGAAGTGTTCAACCACTGTGTTGTCAAGTAGGCTTTATAAGGCAAAAAGATATGAATAGAAACTCCACCCTGTCTTTTTTCTTTTCAATCGAACTAAGTTAAAAGGCTTACTTACCCCCAATCAAAATGGCAAGCCCACTGGCATGGTATGTCCCAGCTGTGGTCCTGGCGCAGCATTTCCCTTCTCCCCGTACATTGTTCTGGGCAGCACATCCAAGAGCTCTTGCTGTGTTATGTACTTAACTGAGGTCAGAGTTGTCATTATCTGGGTCTTGTTGGCACTAAGGCCTCCTCTGATGATGGGACTCCTTTCAGACCTTCAGCTTTTAGCACTCCCTACGAGCTAACCTCTGTGAAGACCAGGCAATCGACCACCTGCAAATCTAGCCCAAGGCTTGGACTGTGTTTAAATGAGTATGCTTTATGACATCCTGTCACATGTGTGCCGTTTGCCCTGACCTGGTGTAAGTTTAGCACAGATGCTCCAAGATTTACCTCTGATCTTTTTTTTTTGCGGGGGATTAGTAAAGTTTATATGTACAGACAGGAGACTTATGTTCAGTCGTTAATTAGGTGGCCCAAAATGACTGCAGGCCAGAGCCCCGTCATCCAAAAACGAATCAAAATCTAGTGCCTGGATTGAAGCTCCATGACAAACTCAGTATACATTGCAGGTGTATTGTCTTTCGTTTTGTCTTCTTCTATCGAATCAACATTTTAAAGCTTGCTCAACATACATATTGTGAAATTGATCTATAGAAGCATTTTGGCATGGATTGAGGGAAGAACACAACAGGAGATGAGTGTTTGAGGAGGCTTTGGTTTTATTTCCTGATCTAAGCACTGCCGTAGCCATTCCAGCAACACTTCCTCATTCATGTCAGCCCCATGGTGTTACTCTGTTAGGAATTATTTTTCAGAATGTGCTGCATTTTGAAAAGATTCATCTCCCCCATGCCTCTCTTGTTCTTTCATTATCTTGCTCTCCCTCTCTGTTTCTCTCTGTCTTACAAGCACACAGCAACATGCACACAACCAGACTACTCCTCTTAAAACCGGTTCTCATCCCAATAGCAATTTTGTCAGAAGTTGACAATGTCTTGATTTAGTTGTCTGGCTGTTCCGGCCAGTTTTCCCTGCTGCGCTAATGTGAACAGGACATCCTGCTGGGCACCAAAGAATACCACTTCACGGCAGCCGCGTAGCTGGCAGCTTTTACTTATGGTGCTACCGAAATGAATGGGTATGTGTGTCCAAACATTTCACCATGCTCCTGCAGCCACACACAAAAGCCACTGATTTCCAGCAAATCTGCACTTATTTTATTCAAGAAGACCAAAGCTAGGGGGAGAGAGAGAGAGAGAGAAAACATTTATAATGACTTAAAAGACCTCAAAAGAAGAATAGGAATTGCGTTTGAAAAGGATTTACCAGACAGAAATCGAAAGGAAGGAAATGGTCCCTCCATTTCACTGCATTTTTGTCAGAGTTGAAAATGGAAAATATCTATATCCCTAAAATGACTCAACTTTAAGTGCTTATATTCACAGAAACTGCACCTCCTTCACAAACACCCAGTTGCTCTGTTTTGTCTGTCAGTACAAAGCGTTGTATTTTATTGGACTGTACCAGGAAGGAAAAAAGTAATTTTATCATTGCTAAAATTGTTGATTTAAAGTGTCTTCAAAAAAAGTCACTCTTGCTGCCATTTTGCAATCCAGGCTGCCTACTGTCTTGTTAACCTATGAATTTTAAGTGGACTGTTCCCATTAGATAGCAGTAGTACTGCTGACTCCTCTTGGCTTTTCTGTAGGGAGCAGGCTGAGGCAGAGTACTCTCCTGGCCCGGCGCTGCACTTTGCCTGGTCTCTGTGTCCAGGACCTCATCAGCACAGAGTCCGCCTGTCCTCGTGTCCCTGCCACTCACCTCCCTGCTCTTCATCTGTCATTCCTGCCCTTCTGCAAACACACTCCACTGACATTTTGAAAAACTCTGGCATTCACCCTCAATATGGATCTTTGTTGATTATAGCTTTCTGTCTGTGAAGATCGCACGTATTGTTGACTTTGCAATCCCATGACTATTTGCACAGCTTTTTCCTCCTCTCTGCATCTCGATGAAGTCCAGCAATAATATTCCCCCTTGTTTCTCATAACCTCTTTTCATTATCCTTTCTTTTTTCATATTTTTCCTCCATATATTTGACTAATCCCCTCTGGCTGTGACCCTTTCTTTATGCCACCAGAGATCAGAGTTTCTGCAAAGCTTCGGTCACTGATGTCATTAAGATTGGGATCTGATACACTAGATGTCCATTGGTTAAATGCCCCTGGCCTGAACTCCCTATTGTCCCCTAATTCCAAGCGGCAGCTCTGTTTCACTTGCTGCATAATAGCCCATAGGTTAAAGTTCTGCTGCTTTTGCTTTGAATTTACATCTTTCACAGGCTCCAGTCTCTTGTTCTAAGCTGGCGTTTTCTTTTTTTTTGCCTTCTTTCATTTCTAGTGAGCCTCATTGCCTGCAGGCCGCTCGGCTGTTTGTGCTGTAGCTTTCCTGACAATCTCCCACATCCAGGCATCTTTGGGAGGGTCAGAGGAGAGCAACTTGACTTAACAGGTCAAAGTAAGTGGGCTCCGCCCTTCTCCAGAGGGGGAGCCATGGAGCCCTCCATTAGGAGCTGACCTCCACGTTGCTCTGGTCTGGCCCTAGCCATGGAATCACATGGCTCTGCCTGAGACAGGCTGCTCATTAAAGCCCGCTGCCCATAGCAGGATTAGGACTTTTCATGGTTTATCCTCTACTCTGACAACTGACAATGGGCGAGGATAGCTGCTTCAAATGGAGTGTGCATATGAATCATGGAATTATAATTGCTCTTTCATGATGAGAATATTGGAAAATCTATCCACATCCACAATGCAAAGAATTAATTGGGGTCTGTTTTCAAGGGCACATTGTTACACTATATGAGCCCAAGGGTGGTAATGAGGCATTCTCAATACAGCACAGCATCTTCTTCACAGTACCTGTAAAAAAGGCTGCTGTTTGCACACACACATACACACACACACTTGAATATCTTCTGACTGCAACCTTTACCCACCATGATACTTTTACTCCCAAGTTTCACTGCGCTTAATACACAACGGAGTGCCCTGTTTACTTGTGTTGTGATGTTTTCAAAGAGCAACCCCATTAACAGTGGTGGCCCGTTCCCCATGACCCAGTGGTAGCTACCTAAGGGCGTGCGGGTTACGGAGGGCCGTAGCTTGGGCTCCGAGTAGGAAACCAAGATGACACTACCTCTTGAGCTGTGTGGGAGGGAGAAAGCTGGTAATAGCCAGGCAACAGAGCCGCTATCTGCAGCACCAAGACCCAGTCATGCTTCCTATTTACACCACAACTCTGTCTGTTTTCATTATTCATATTTCATGTGGTATCATGGCATGAAAGGGAGTTATTTCCTCGATGGCAGAGGGCAGGTTACAGCTAGCTCTCAGGCCGCACGGCTCAGAACAAGTTGGGGCGGGAGGGTGGCTCTTCTGGGTTCAAAGCATCAAAACAGCCTGCAGAAATAGAAAAGAAACATTTCCCCTGAGACGGAATGCCCAATCCTCTTTAGTTATCCAGAACATGTGGCTTTACATATATCTGATGAGTGTAAACCTCAGTGTAAAAATCTGAAGGTAAAATTGTCACGTTGCTTATAACTGTGGATTGGAGTAAAAGAAATGAATTCCAATCATCACCTAATTAAAAGTGTGAACAACACCATCATCATTTACATATGTAATGAAGCTTTTTCACACTCATCTGTGATAAATACAATGTGATATGGTCCAGGTATATTTAAAAGGTGTTAATGAGCCGCTGCTTAATACTCTTTTATATTTCAAGTTATTCCGCTATCAATAACCACACGTCATTTTTAGAAAAATCATGCATGTTTAAGTTTTTGTTTAGTTTAAGTTTTTTTCTGGAATTTTGAAAAAAAAAAAAAGGTTTCTGACTCTAAGTGGCGGATGTGCTCTCACACCGTGTGCAAATAAATAAATCACATGAGTAGATTTCATTTTTACAGTATTTAACTGTTTTAAAATTGAAAGAAAAAACATATTTTACCTGTTTGGCCAAGACTCAATATTATTCATTTGAATTTTAATGACCACATAATAAACAGGAAAAAACTTGTAGAAAATGAATTTAGTTTTGTGAGCAACAGAGACATTTTTTTGGAGTGCTATCAAAAACAGAAAGAGTCCAGAGAAAAGAGGAACTGAAAGTCTGTTAGCAACGCAATTAAACTCTGGTAATGAGGTCCGATATCAGATCCAGTGCAAGTGATATCATTACGCAGGCTGAACGGAACGGGCCGGGCCGCTCCAGCTGCCACGGTCTTGCTGTGGGATTAGACTCACTGTCCTGAGTGCTGCACTTTTACTAGGCTGACCCCTGCCTGCCACTGGGGCACCAGCCACCCCCTGGGCTCCTGGGGGGCTTTGGACCCCAGTCCTGGTGGCACCAACAGGACTGCGGAGAAGTGAACTGTGCTGCCACGTGGGATGACAGGACTCGCCACTCCATTAGAAAGCACAGAGACAGACAGGCACCAGCACACAATCCACCCTGTGTTGCCAACTACAAATTACTGGGTTCCTCTACTTCAGTCAGCTCATTTGTAAAAAACCAACGAACAATGACTAGGTGATAAAAGGACATTGTATCAGTGATTAGAGTGCTGCGTTTGAACCTGTTGATGATTAAGATATGGCTCACAAACTTTATGCTGGTTTTTTTGGAGAAGGAATCCTCTTTGTTGAGTTAAATGTGTGGTACATACTTGCAAACGAGATTGAAATAATGAAACATACAGATTGTTAACAGTCTAATTTTCCTTCCCTATTGTTTCGAGCCTCGTTTGCAAAGTCCCTCGCAGGAGTCTGCTTAATTTGTCTTTTCTTATTTTGGTCTGCTTGTGTGTTTTGTGCTGTTCTCTTTTTGTCTCCCATGATTACTTTGAGGATATCGTTATGACATTCAGCAGCAACAATAATTCTTCTGTTCTAATTCATATCAATTAGTAGGGGATGGCAATTCAAACTGACGGCACAGTGCATCTTGAAAGGCTTGCGAGGATGTTGTGGCGGCAGCATCCCTGTGCAGCCAAAAGCCACCCTCCTTTCCCCTTTCTTCCCCCTTTCTGTCTTTCAGTCCACAACAAGGGCCTCCAAGCAAAGAGGACAATACAAGTCGGAGCCAGTACTTTGATAATTAGTTATTGATTGAGAACAATGGCACGGCGTACACTGTCGTATTAGCTAGACGCCAGTAGGTCGCGACACCGAGAGCAGCCATCAAGAAACGAGGGCCAAAACATGCCTGACTCCCCTAATAAGATATTCCTTCATGTTTTTCTCTTTCATTTCACTCCTCTTTTTCCTTCCTCAGGCATGTTAGTGTTCAGGCTACATGGGGTCAAAAGTATTAATGCTCGTGCACAAACGAGCCTCTGATGAAGGAGAATTTAATTAGAGAATGCCCACTCAGGCTTCTCTTACCACGTTGCCCTGCTTTTTTTTCTTTATTTTGTCTTTGTTTGTACGACAGTGTCCAGAAATATATATATATTTTTTGAAACATTGTGAATTTTCTGGCACTGCTAGCATTGTTTTTATAACATACAGGAATAGTGATTGCCAAATGAAACACGCATACAAATAATGTGAAGCAGTGTTATATATCAAAGACCACATATTCCTGTATGAATTATATTTCACGGCAAGAGTCTGTCGGATTGGTGTAAACTTGGCCAGCATTTAAATAGAAAAATTAAACACGATCTGGCTATTATTTTACACACGTGATTGACCCGAACTGTACGTATCACATTCTATCCGACAATATGGTTGTCTAGAGTAAAAACCACACATATTGATGTTTACGGTGGCTGATGCATGTCAGAGATGGTGTCATTCGGTGAAAGTTTGCCTTTCAACCAAGCTGTGTTTACATATAATAGAATATCCTGAAATAATTGGTAGGTCTCCTTGCTAAAGAGGGATGTGTCAGGTTCGGTGTTATTGTGAAAGAAGCTCCCTAACTCACTTCACCTGATCCGTGGCCTGTAAAGATGCACCTGGCATTAAACAGACAGGGCAGGAGCATCAACTGAACAATGGAGGACTGTCAGGACCGACAGCAGGGCAAGGCTCTGCCATCACTGCTCTGACAGGGAGGGCCTCAGAGGGTAAACTGCTTTGCTGGAACTAATTAAACGGATGAAGTTATGACATGAATATGCAGATGTTGTTTACATTTTACCATATGGTATTATTTCAGGTATTAAAGCACAGGAGAGCCTTCCCACTCATTAATGTGAAGGGATGGAGTGAAAACACTGTCTATCAAGAGACACTCTGAGCGTGTTTCGAGAGATATGATCAGACTGACACTCGGGTGTTGAAATCTATTTCAAGCCACCCAATTAACATACATGTTGATAGCTATTACATTTTGATGTAAATTATTGGTATACTGGATGCTGGATGAGTGATTCCTCATTGAAAGTAGAATTTATTCTTCAAATGTACCAAAATGTTTTAGATTTCCTCTAATTTAAAGTGTAAAATGAATTATCACAACATTTAGCAGTGTCTATGACATTATTTTACTCCACAGCCTCCTATTTGCATTTTCATTGGATCGAATTGTCCAGTTAAATCATTTTTCAGAGCTGCTATATGTCTTTAGGTTCCTGCTCAGAGATGCCTCAGTACAACTGCCACAAAGCCAGTTTAATTCTCAATACACAACCTGCATTTAACTCAACTTCTCAATTTTTTTTCTGTTTTTTGCAAAGTATTAAAAGAAGTCGAACTGTCTGAGTTCTTTCCCCCCCAGTTTTGTGTGCAGCCTTACCATTCCGCGGGAGCGGGTGCTGAGAGGTTAAGAGGAAAAGGGCCGATGGAGTCGCGTTTAGTAAGAAGTGTGGGATCACGGGGGCCAGCTGGTGGGGTGATGGGGAGCGTAATTGTGCCCGCTGTGTGGATAGGGTGGCGGGGGGGGTGAAAGGATGGGGTGAGAAGCCCTGGAAAAAAAGGGAGGGGAGGGGACACCTCAATTACCTGTGCTCCCTCTGACCCCTCTCTCTCTCTGTCTCTCCACGGACAGACGCACTGTCTGAGAGGCGGGGCGCGTTTCCACAGGCAGATGCACATCCCCCTCCTTTGTTCAATATAGCGCTCGCTTCTTTTTCCTCAACTGCAGGAACTTAATTGCAACAACCTCCCCTCTAATGCCTTTCTCCTTTATTTGTCACTGTCAAAAAAATGTGAATTTTCACTTTGAAAGGAAAAAAAAAAATCAAAACATTTTTTCTGTTGTGTATTCATGTTTGATCACGGAACTTGGTCAGGCGATATTTGATTAAAGATGTACAACAAAATAAGAAACACATTTACCTGAACTGAGCAGTTCGCTCAAACATATTCAGCAGGTTACATGCAGCTGTCATGGTTTATTTTGGAGCTCCTGCTTGGGCTGATACAGTAAGTGACAGAGACTGGTGTAAAATCAATACTTCACAGGAGTGTGATGTCTTAATAAACTCTCTGTGTTGTTCAGACAGGAAAGCTAGACATGTACGAGAAGGACTACAGCGCAGGCCATTGTGAAGCTGTCAAGTCTAGCCCTCAAAAGCAGATGAAGCTGTCAGATTATTAATATATTTATACTGACAGGCCACAAGTCCACCCCTAAAACCCTCCCCTCTTTCAATGTCTCTCAAAAAATATGCTCAGCTTCAAAGACAGAGGCCACAGGGTTGGATGCAAGGTCAAAGGCCAAATACATTTTGAAAGCAAATTCTCTTCCTTTTGCAACCTGTTTTTATTGCTGTCGCTCCCCTTCTCTGTGGCGACCATTCAGCTGAAACTTAGGCTGAATTGGCAGCAGCTTTCAAAGCGCTTGGCAGCCTGGTGATCCTCAGGAGCTCTCAGCTGACATCTCTCTGGGCTTGTCTATGCTCAGGGGTCAGCCCGAGCCCTGACTCCCAGGACCCACTCACTCAGGCGCTACCATGAGTCAGTCCCGCAGACTGAAATTAAAATGTGAAAAGCGGTGCGACTGAAGGCATTCCTCGCCCCCCATGGCATTCTCCTTTCTCTGTGACAGTTCCTCTGAGGCTGCTTTTTCTTTCATGTTTCTTTTTTCCCTTTAGATTATTTAACAACGTGCGAACAGAGCTGTCAAGGAGAGACATGCTTGATCGACAGAGCAAGGGAGTGTCTTAGTCAACACGGGGTTAAATTCGATTTTCTGCATGTTCAGTACGCTCGTCTCAAGCCAGTTATTGCCTAAGCTTGATGTTTTTTGATGGATCAATTATCCATTATAACATGTTGCGAAGCCAAACATAACGGCAACTATGACACCTGTCACAATCTTCTATTAGGGTACGGAAATTGAAATAATTTAATGACAGCTAATTTCGTCTTTGTTTTGAATCTCATTATGGCCGCAGTAATTGTGTTCTATAAAAAAAACGAAAGTGTGTGACTGCATACGCAAAGTAAAGTCCCCAGACTAGAGCTATTAATTTGATATCTCTCAATGAAAACAGAAGATAAATAATGAATACATTTTTGCTTTATCAGATTCAGACAAACACGAGTTTGAAAAGACTGAGATCTTGGAGATTTAATGCCCAGTTTAGATTAAGTTAAAGTCTGAGATAACGCTGCGGAAGACAGAGGCAAGAAAAACACAACAAAGCCTCAATATTAAACAGTTATACAAAGCAGTGCTGTTAGTGAACATATAGAATCATTTAGAAATCAACAAAAAATGTTGAAGGAATATTTTGTTGTCTTTAAAAAATACACATAAACGTTCTGGGTAACATAAATTACAATGGTACAGTATGTCTGATGCCGAAACGGTTTCGAAACCCGCCCAACGGTCTGAAATGCTGATGAGAATTTACAATTATCTCCCCATCATATTTAGCTCCTCACCCCGTAATAAGTAAATATTACTTCAGATAGGGACAAAAGCGCAGCTAGCTGAATAGATGTGATATGCTTGTCAATAACACGTATGTGAGAAAGCTGCGTGGGAGCGTCTTATCGGTACATGTGTGCATATACTTGAATTTGCAAGTAAAGAGCCTTATTGGGATTACCCACGGTACATTCTAGTTGGTATCATAAAGAGAATAAGGGACGAGATGTGTCTCCCTTTTTTTTCAGGGATTCGGTAAGCTCTCTGTCAATGGTTTGGAGTTGAATTGCCCCGGATAGCTCCCCTCATTCCATGGAATGATCTCAGACCTAATTTACTGGGCAGCTCAGGATCCAAAGCATACAAGGCTCTCCTCTGCATAGAATGTGTGAAATAGATAGAGCAGCCATCCCTCAGATGTGCTGAAGTAATCTTCAGCCAGAGCTGGTCCAGCAGGCCTCACCCCTAAAGGGATTGATGCAGTGTCAAAACCTTTGGCTCAGGGGTCATCCTCTCTTCTTGCCTCTCCAATCTCGACAAAAGCTGAATTTCTTTCCCTCACTATTCATTTCTCTTTTTTCTTCTATTGAATTCATCAGCGAGGGAGGCATGAGATGTGAGATGTGAATGAAACATTTTCATTAGAAGGGAGGAGAATCCCCGGTCAGAGACAAGGCCGGAGCTGATCTGAGCCAATGACATCCCCACCAATTCTTTCCCTTTTTTTTTTTGTCCTTCTTACTTTTACCCAGCTGTCATTCTCTGCGGTATGTGGCAAGCTGATTGAAATCAGCACTGTGTCAGGGCCATCATATCTCAGGGAGACATAAAACATGCAGAAACATCAATAAGCAACCGGCCGCTGACAGCTTTCAGGCCCCGATGGTGGCGAGGAGAGATGAGGGGAAGGTTAGGACTCTGGGGGGATGCTGTGCAGTTGAAGTGTCTTCTTCAGGCTTCACTGAGACCCAGGGAAGACAAGATAAAGTCTATCAGGTTATCGCCTAGTTCAAGTTGCTTCTCGGACAGCAAGGCCACTGGGACACTGGATGTCAGAAGATCTGTGCGTGTGTTTCCAAGCTTATGTGTGTGTTTCTGTGGGTCTGTGTGTGTGCTCATGCAGGTGTACGGTAATAGGGGGAAAGAACTGAGAGAGAGACGTTGCTTCTACCTATAAATCTAGTGCACTGCCATTTCATTTTTCACTGCATGATGAGCATTGTGTCGCACCCTAAATGTAATTCATGTGCTCAAGCTGTCAAATTAATATTTAGAATTATATTTATTGGTATTTGTATTTGCAAAATACCTCAAAAATATGTTCCACGACAAACATTGCAAATAGGCCATTTTTGTCATATGTGCTCCTGAAGATTGATAATGCGCTAGTTATACCTGGTAGTGAGGGCCAAGAGATGCTTTGGGATTTTCAGTGTGTATTTAATTCACTAATGGGAGGTAAAGGTGACAGTCTGTTAGATCGCAGCCTGACACTGCCTCTTACCACTGCTAATTAGGCAAGTTGTATGCCCAGCAGAAACTGCTGAATCTGTCGTTTCTCATGCCTGATAATGGTCATCACGGTGCACTAACCTACCTGTTTGGAATTATGATACGGGACAAATAATCAGCTTTACAGGATCCTGACTTTGACGGGGTATATTCACCAGTAATTAGGACGACATAGAAGTCTATGAAGGGAGCTGAGTTTTGGCTGAAGTGGAAGTTTCCCCAAAGTTGAAGCCTATTATTTTTGTGTTGATGGGTTAACGCTGTGGACAGGCGCCCATCTACATATCAAATGTGACTCCCATTATTTTATGTTTCTCTCTGCTAACGGCGCCTCCCGGCGCTCCTCCGTGTTCTCCTCCATCTGCCTCCTGTCCATTGATCAGCCTTCCGGGGCATCAGTCTGTTTAACATCTGCTACAAGTTCTAGCAGCTCAGGTAACTATCTAGCTGCTCTCCACTGCCTATTGATCTTCATGTCCACCTGCAGGAACATCTGTTTCAGCATGTCGTTTGTCAACGCAACCAGCTACCTTGTTTCGCTTCACGTCCACTTTCACTCACTCCCACAAAGAAAATGTCCTCCTAAATGCTTGTTAAATTGTTGTTTGCATTGTTTTAATAATTCATTTTAAATGAGTCACTCATAGTTATTGTATCTTGGCAAATAGTGGGAGGAGTACTTGCACTGGGAAAATTAATCATTGAAGAAAAATATTAACTTCCCAGTACAAGTAAATACAGCTCTACGTTTTATTCAACACAAATCTCAATAACGGTTTATTTTATTTACCAAGACTCAGTCTGTACATTTAGAGAAGCTGCTTAATCTACTGAACCTATAAAGTTTAGTTAGTGCACTTAAAATGTGTACTATTTCTGCTGACTGTTTATATTATATTTGTATTGATTAAATATAAATTATTATTGTTCTGCATTATAAATCAAAAATAATTGGAAATTATTAAATTTGCAGAAACCATTTAAAGAGGATGGCATGCACAAACTACATAAACTACATGACAAAACGATTTTCATAAAAAAGTTGTGCCGTTAAATATGCTGTAAATTAGATATTAAGAAACAGCAAAACAGTTTACAGTACACATTATTATAAGACAACAGACCACATTTTATTCATTGCTTTTAATATTATACTGGGCTGAAAGCGTGAGAGTCACGGGCTAGGGAGAGCTCGCATCGTTCTCTCCTTCACAGGCTTCCAGAGCTCGGAGGAGCTGCTGCTGCACGGTTTAATTTGCTCTTTTGTAATGATGGGGCGTAGGTTAGTTAATTTCAATTTTTGATTTCAAAAGCTATCAAATACAGCTCAGATGAGAAATCAATTTTCCCAGCTGCCCTGGCTTTGTGGTGAAAAGAGCTCCCGCCATTGGTGCACAGCCCGTCACATGACCGAGTCAGGGATTAGTTCAGTAGGCCCATGTTGCCACCAGCTCAATTACATGCTGCCTCTTGTCATTTACCTCTATAACATCTCACTCTCAGACACAACTCATATTTAATTCATGAAAGCCTGCACAAGAGTAATTGTAATATAGATTGTTGTCGAACATTTGACCAAATTTATACCGCAACTTTTAGTTTTGCATGCCAACGTCAGTGATTGTGTCATTTGCTGTAATTTGGGATAATCAAAGATGGAACAGTGAGTTTCCAGTGTTGGTCTGATAAAGTCCAAATATTATAACAAATGTACTAAAAAAGTATATAATTTAAAAACTGTGCAACTCCATCAAAAGCAAGATGTAGATATTTGTTTTCAACAAAATAATACATTAAAGAAAAGGACCATGATGCTTTTAATTTGAAAGGTATAGTGACGATCATCAACGGCATCATTAGAACTGTCATGTGATCAGCCGTGTGAAAAGGTCAGTTGGCAATGCCACTGACAATAACCACTCGCCTAAATAATAATGTTCTGTTTTGTGTAAAAGTCCCTTTGATCCACAGTTCCCTAGAACCTATCGTGTGTTAATAAATCAAATATAAAAACCTCTTTGTTGAAGCCATAGACTTCACAATATAAACAGATCTGTGTGCTGAATGAGCACAATAGAAAATATCTTCCCCCAAATAAACAACTACATTTTGACACTGTACAAAGCTCAAAGAATTTTGGCCATGTGTGCGAGCATATTTTACATTCTTATGAAGACTTTGGTTTGGAGATTTGAATCCATTCCAACATGTCCTCGTGTCAAACGAACCCTCTTTTCCTTTTGCACACCACGCATTGACAATTTGTTAAGGAATCAAAGAATCTCCTTTTTCTCATATGGATCAGTTCGTGAAACAAAAAAGTAGAGCAGAGGCAATGTCTGGACATATCGTGAGATTATATCCGCTTGACAGTTGTGTTATTCTTTGTGGTTTCCATGGAAACTGTTTGGGTGAGGCCTCCAATAAAACCAACCTCAGCTGTCATCTCTTCACCTAAAAGCTTTGTAATTGCTCTCATTTGCATACTACAATTAAGTGTGTTAGCTCACAGCAAGAACAATCAACCTCCACTAAAGACTGTGAATAATATAATTATTATATCAGTGGATTTGTATAAAATATCACTGAAGAGCCTTTGTTTGACGTCGGCGTTGCACTGGCTGGATTTACCACTTATTTTCATAAATATACATATTTCACAGACCGTGATCGGTAATGCATAGGCATGCTGGTTAAAATGTTGTGATTACCATTTTCAATCAGAATTTTAATATCACCTTATGATCACACAAAAATGGCAGCTTTATTCCAGAGATGATCATTTAGGTTCCTGTCTGTTGGTCAATACAGTAAAAGATATTTTCATCCATTTTTGATGGGAGGCTTTTTTTGACTCAATGGTGCACTTAACTAGCTAGAAACAGAATGATTTGCAGTAGTGGGAGACAGTTTGAACCGCGGATTGAATGGAAAGGTTATGTGCATTGAGCTCTAAGCATTGTTTCTCTTTCCCTCAGATGCGCAGAGGCTGTAATGAAGAGCTCTTGAACTCGCAGTCAGAGAAGCTGTGACAGGAGTTCAGAAGGATGCCTCTTTGGCTCAGCTGGACGTACGACACACACCAGAACACACTCAGGCGCACATACACCCAGAGACAGCAAGAGACAGCAACAAACAGCTAACACAGAAATCAAAATGAAGCTGTCACTCACACGTTGTTTCACAAATCAGTAGCTTTTCATTTATAGTGTCCAATGTCCAATCTTTATACTGATATTGGAAAAATATCAAAAATCTATCTCTGCGCCTCTGTTCTTTTATTTTCTGTTTTCCTCAATATTATTTACTTTTGGGAACCGCTTTGACATAGAGGTTACAAACTTAATATGATCATGGAGGCATAACTCGAGTTTGACTTATAAAAGCAGCCGTAGCCGAGCTATATTATCAAGCCTATGATACTGTAGCACATCTTTGGGCAGGTACATTTTATTTGGAGTTTTTGCCTTCAGGCCCTGAATTAAAATGGAAGACCAAATGGCAAGTGCACCATTCCCAGCTCTCTGCAGCTTCCCAACACAAACTGGTCAAGCAGAAATGAGACCTGCATCAATTTTAATTTGTATTTATCCTGCTGATGACCCGCTCCTTTCACTCTGCCGTTGGAGGCACAAATTACACCCATCATACCTCGGATTCCAACGGCCCACGGTGCGCTATCAGAAAATGAGCATGGTTATATACCACCGGCAGGTTCAAGGTGTCACAACACAATTATACAATCATGCAACCTGATGAGCTCTGACTGGTCGCCGTTGTATGACAACTAAGCTGGAGGGCCACGCTGTCTGTCACATCCAGGCGGGTAAGATAAGTTCACTGTGCCTCAGAGACTGCTTCGCTCTATCTAAATCAGTTAAATATCACACAGCTGCTGCAGTCTGGGGTGATTTCTTTTGGGGAGGAAGCATAAAGACTCAAATCTGAACTTATCTTTGACTTCTCCAATTTTTATTCAGCACAGCAAATTGAGCCTGCTGAATTTGTAAAAAAAAAAAAAGAAAAAACATAAATCAAAGTGATATAACGTCGGCAGGTAAAATTAAGTTGTCAATGAGGAAAGTTAAAAATCGTATACGTACTGCAGTGCTGTGCTGTGCAGCAGCTCACTGTGACTTTCAATCAACCCTAATCCCTGTGTCTCATAAAACTTAGACCAAAAAAATGAAGGGAAGCTCCCCTGCCTGGATCCCCAGTGTGATCTCAGTGTCAAGCCATTAGGCTGTGTGAAATGAGGTGCCACTCATGAGTTATAATGCTGCACATCTATAGATGCAATGGCAAAACATAGCCCTCCAATGCTCAGTCCTCTGTTGGAGTTGGGAAAATAATTCTGCTCTGATAGCGGTCCATCTCCCAATATCCCAATTCAAAGTCACACAGATATGAAGAGGGCTGTTGGATATATTCAAAATAATCCACTTCAGGATAGCTGTGAGATTAATGGGAAAATGTGTGTGTCTGCTGGTGTGTCTTTCTGCACGAGCAAACGTGCATGTGTGAGAATGCAGACTGATGAATACAATGCATCAACACAACTTTTACATACTGCAGGATGATATTCCTAATAAGATTATCAACCTCAGCCATGAAAGGAAATGACACACGTATGAGAAAAATGACAGCGATGTTTGCGCTCAGTAAGATGAAAATGCCCAAACTATTCCTTTAGAGCCAACAGACGTTTGATATGAGCTTTCAGAAAATCTATTTATGGGGTACAGTACTTCATTGTATTCAGTTTGAAAGCACATCAACAGAAGACACACATCTCTTTCACCAGTTGTTACAGAATTGCAATAAATTAAACTTATACTGACTACTTCTATACTTGAAGGCACGTAACAAAAGCATGCTAGCAGCAGTCTGATCCACTGAAATATTTACCCAGAGGTACTGTAGATGTAACAATGATAAGGAAATAAAGCTAATAAGTGTCACTTTGATTTGACAACAAATTATACATGGCTCTATCAGATCTCATTTCCATTCCACAACACAGAGACAGAGAATGCCCTGAAGCATGGCTGTTAATGGGAGCCTCTATCAGCCATCGTGGAAAGCCTGCCTCATTACTCACTCCAGCACAACTGTGCCCAGGGTGGTTGATTTCCCCAACGGACCCTGGTTCACAGACCAGAGAGGCACTGCGAGGCATGTGACTTGTTTTTCAATGCGCAGGGCACAGATGCCGTCATGCTGCAAGTGTGTGAAATTGTTTTATCAGGAAATTCATTTGAGCAAAAAACATTTCTGAATTCAAGAGAATCCAAAATAATAGTTAAATTGTATGCCTTATTTTGTTTCTAACTTGGAATTGTTGGGTCAATAAATTTATATTTCATTCTTTTCCGGGCTTCAGAAAATTGCCCTATGTAGCTATAACCAGCTACCACTCATCTTCGTTTTCATTATACGTCTGATGCTATGCAACCTGATTGTTATTCAGAGAGAGTTTTTCGAAAAGGATGATGAAACACACACACACACACACACACACACACGCGCTACACTTTCACGTCTCAAAGCATGCTCGGTGTAACTGCAGTCTTGGCTTCTGCACCCAGTTTTACCATCAACTAATTTATCACGATCAAGCAACACTCACATGAAGTTAAATGGGTGTAACACAACCGAGCCGGGTGAATGTGAACACCATAAGCTTTGCAGCAGAGTGGATTCACTCGAAGCTTTTTCAGCTCAAAATTATATTAATTCCTAAAATGGAAAAGTTGCAAAAGCAAAGGATAGATTCTTTATTATGCTCAAGTATGATTGTCAGATGATCTGGCATTACGCTGCTGGCTCATGGACAATAAGAATTGCTTCATGATTTATTTATTTTTCAAATGTAAATGTTAGGACAGAAAACTTTGGACATGTTGAAGATGTAAAGGTGGACTGACTCTAAAGAGAGCGGAAGCAGTGACAGCAGTTGGCTGTCCACCAATAACATGATACTTCCTGGGTCTGGTCTGGACGATTATTTAATGTCCCGTCTTCTTTTCACAGAGTGTTAAATTTGTAATACATATGAAATAATCACTAATTAAATGACACAGTGTTGTCCTAATGTGGCCGCTTCTAGCGTTTACATCTAAACTCACATGCAGGTGATCAGTACTGTGAGTGTTTGAGTGTTGTGTGTGTGTGTGTGGCTGGCTACTGCACTTTTTCCATCTCTGGTTCATTTTAAAAAGGAGTGATCATCTGAGCTTGACGCCACTGGTCAAATAAAAGAAAGAAATAGATGACCAGATTCTTGGCGCTCGGTCTGTAATGGCTGGCGGCCCAGACCGACATGTCTTTGAAAATGTTCCACTATCAGTCTGTTTGACAGCTCTGTCAAGTCTCGTGCATTTGGGGATCTGCTCACTGTTGTGTTGATAACTGTGGAACGGAAACTCTTGGTCGAAACCTTTGTAATCATAAATACCTTAACTTGTGTATATATTACAATAACCCCAGTGTAATTCAGTGTAGTGACAGCTGCTGCTCTTCCATACTAACTCTTTTCTAAAATAAGTCATTTGATTCGGCATTGTGTTGTTGGACAGGTTGACGTGGGGTTATTTAGTTTTGACTTGATGAATCAGTAGAAATGCCGTGTTCCATTCCAACAACATTAAATAATGAAATGTCTTTTATGGACCCACAGCCAGGAGACCCTTAGCTTAGCAGCTAGCTTGGTTTTTAAACCTCACAGTGACAACAAGATGCTCACAACTTGTCTTTACTTTTTTTCTTCCACTTATTCACTAAAATTGACTTTGATTAAACACTGTCATTGTATTTTGATGCTTTTTAAAAGCTGGCAAGCTCAGATGTGATTAAAGAAACATTGTTATTCACCCAAGGGTCCAGACGGCCTTCTGCTTACGAGGCATAAAAATAGATTTTTTTTTACGGACAAAAGCGTTTCTGTCTGAGGTTTTCTATGGATGCGCTGATGGTCAAAGGCTGATGGTGTCATTGTTCTTTTTAGGATTTGCTCATGGTAAATGTGAACACAAACATTCTTACAACATTATTCACTTCTCTCCGCTGTATCTGCCTCTACAAAGCTACATGTGATAAAAAGCTTTTTGCTCACAGAAACAAGACCTGGCTTCATTCCAATTTCTGTCTTTTTCCCTGTCCGTCTAAATCCACACAACATAATTGGAGCAAATCAATATAGCAGGAACACCATCCATCTTTAAGACAGGTGCAGCCACAGGAAGGAGGGTACAGCCTGGAAAGCTGAAGAGAAGAGACAACATGTAAGTTGTTAAACTGCAAAACAGGGCGAGCATTTCACAAAATCCCTCGTCCCTGTAACGGCACAAATGGCACGAAAAATCTCACATTTTGAAGTGTGTCAGATATGCGATGAGATGAAACTTAATGCAACAAAAATTCCAACATTTTCACCAATTCTTAGACAAAACCACGGCAAAATGGTTTCCGTTCTCTCTGCCAATATTCTTGTTTCCAAGGTGGCTTATAATGATGCGAATGATCTCACTGCAGTTCTAAATCTTTGTGAATGCAATCACATCTCAGCAGTACCTTTCTCCTTTATACTGTTGTACAATCAGCCGCTGCTCTCGGCCAGCAGAGATGAACTCCGATGCTGTGTATTTCTCGATGAAGGGAAATTCCTTGAAGGTTGACAATGTAATTTGTTTCTGCAGTGGGTACTACAAACAAGTAACTTCTGTAAATTCAATTTATAATGGCAAACCCTTATTCTTAAATGTGTATTTTACCAATGTGTAAGCAAATACAACAGAATCTCAGCGCCGATCATTGGATCCAACTACTGTCCCTCACTCCTTCTCTCTTCCCTCTTGCAAAGCAGCTGTTCCCATTAAACCCAGCTGGGCTCTCAAACTCAATAAGTCAATTCAAGTCCCATTAATGACACGAGAGCCCTGCTGACCATGATGAGACCTGAGCCCACCGTTAACTCACCCAACCAACCCTCTGTGCATTTAGTCAGCCCTACACAAGCCTTCCTCTCGGTCAAGTCTTTAAGCTTGGAGCGCTTGGTTACGTAAGACACACACACACACACACACACACACACACACACACAATAGCACTGCACGCATTGTCTAAGCTTAAGAATGTATTTGTCAGCTCCGGCACTGTCAGGATATAAATCTATAGATATATAAATTCAGCACTGAGTGGGTTGAAAACGGTGGAAAGACTTATCTTTCCTTGAATGCTGTGTCAGCAATAAGAATGAGCAAAAGACATGTCAGGAGTTTGCTTCTTTTGTCCCTTTCAGAGTTTACGTACATCCCAGGAGAGTCCTCTCTATTTTGCCTGGTTCTCTGTATGTTACAGAGATGGAAACAAATCATCCCTGATTCAGTTTTGATTATAACATCATTTAACTGAAGTGAACTCATGCAGACTTCATTTTATAACTGCCTGATTCCTAAACAAGCTATATATTTAATTCAGCAAAAACTTCATTAAACCTGCAATAACTGTTCTTTTTTGACCACCTGGGAGCAGCAGAATTAGTTGTGAACACAACATCGTCATATCATCACCTTTAAGTTGGCAAACTTGTTGCTTATTTATATTTACACATGCAGCAGTTATGTAGCAACATTATCCTTCATTTCAGGCCTGGCGTATATCCGCTCGCTCTCTCTCTCTCTCTCTCTCTCTCTCTCTCTCTCTCTCTCTCTCTCTCTCGCTCTCTCTCTCTCTCTCTCTCTCTCTCTCTCTCTCTCTCTCTCTCTCTCTCTCTCTCTCTTTTAGCTCTGTTTTTGGTCTCTACCGAGGGAAACGTCTGCCTCCTAAGCTGCTAAATGCTTCACTATGTTCATCAGCTAGTCACAAACTGCTGTGTCAGGTTGAGTACAGTGGGTTTGTAGGGCTTAAAACAGCTGGAAACGGCTGCTTTAAATAATAAATCTTATATATGACTTATTTTTCTTTAAGACGCTGATCTGGAGAATTATTTCTAATTTGGACTTGGACGGGTGTCTTGCATTCTAGGGATTTTCAGCTACTTGATTGATTCATTTAATGTACATATTTTTTACAGTTATTAAAGGTGCAATAGATGTCTGTGAATTCACTCTGTGTTTCATTGGCTGTTGCAGCCTGTGAGTGGAGTGGAAGACGTATGCTTTTATTCTTCTGTGCACCTGTTATACTCTGTGTGTTGTATACTCGATTGTGCCAAATCTCCACTCAACCTCCATCGTGAGGTTTGAGCAAAGTGCAAAGCTCCAATTGGTTGTGTTGTGTTATATCTGATTGCACTGTGCTCCATCATACACACATTCCTTTATAATAAGAATGCCTTCGTGAATATGACATTTTATCTGGTTTTATCTCTCCACTTCTTCCATTTCATTTCCTTTTATCTTTTAACAGCTTTTCATTGTCCCTGTGTTTGACGATTCCACCAACATTTTCATTTATTCTGCTCTCTCTTCCTTGGAGAGCGGTTTGTAATCATGCTCAGAAGAGTTCTACAGATTACATTCATTGTTATCACTTCTCTGCCGATCCTATTCCCTCCACCACACACAACCCTCTGAGTCAGCATGTCAACTCTCCTCCTTTACAACTTCTATACTCTCGACACAGACCTGATACTCCCTCCTATCAATAATAAAATCATGATATCACACTGACAATATGCTCCTGCTGGTGTAGCGATATGTGAGATATGTGCTTTTTGCTGACGGAAGTACTCGCATCGTTCTCGTCTTACTAAAAAGCAGACGTTGTTGCAGACCCCTGCATTTTCCTACACACTTCGATGGCGTTTCCTGCCACTGCTCTCCTCTGCATATAATAGCGAATGTATCCTATTGCCGTCGGCCACATCACTACCAGCTACACTTCAGTGCTTGTGCATGTGTGTGTGTGTGTGTGTGTGTGTGGGACTCCATGCGTTTGTGGTGGAATCAGCAGGATGTTCAATTACACTGGCTCAGCTGGTGTGTATAGACAGAGAGGGTGGTTTACAGCGTATACACACACACACACACACACACACACACACACACTCATACCCAGCCAAGCACACATATCAGTTGAGAGCCAAAAGTGTTTCATTAAAGCTCTGCCAGGAGAGCTGCTTGGAGTTGATCCCTTGACAAGCCACAGGCCTCGGCTAAATTGCCGCGATGGCAGCGAACAAAGAAAGACAGAGAGAGGGAGAAGGAGGGAGAAGGAGGGAGAAGGAGGGAGAAGGAGGGAGGAGGAGGGAGACTGCCATGAATTGATTCACAACAAGTTCTCTTGTTTATTTCCACTGGATTTTTGATGGCCGAGTGAGGACATTATCAGCAGCTTTAAAATCAGGATCTAAGTCAACCAATCATCAAAACAGTGTGTCCTTTCATTGAATTTTTAAGGAACTGTTTAGATTGTAGAAGCTGATGAGAAAGATGTCTTCATAACATCAAACGATCCAAACGGGTGCATTAACAGATGCACATGAAAACAAGCACACACAGCACAACTCAATTTAACTTTAACTTTAACTCGATCCAGGACCAGAACTCTTTTTGTCTGCGGCAAAGTCAGTTTTTCTTAAATTTTTGTAGCAGAATGCAGTGATCACCTTGGGCACAAAGAGAACTGCTCTCCAGAAGTTGCTTCGGCACAATATCTGCAGCGCAGCTAAAAATAAAGCTGCAGCAACAACTCTTCACCGTCACCTTTTTCAGAGTCTTGTTGCCAATACAACTTTTCACAATGCAGAACTCTGTGAATACAGTAGCTTGTAGCTTTTTTTTGTGTGTGCGTGTGTATGTGTGTGTGTGTGTGTGTGTGTCTTTCCTACTCAAATTGAAACCCTGCAGCAGCTCTTTGACAATGTATCAGTTGCATGGACTGTATATAAGAAGTGGACGTTTCAAGTGACTTGAAAACACACTGTGAAAGCGTTACCGGTAGTGTGTTTTGAAAAAAGTTGATGAAAACACAGACAACTCCCAGACCGGACAACAGCGTGGCAGCAACCTGTCTATCACAAGGTAGCCCCGCCCTAAACATACCCTGTTTTATGGTCTGTTTGACTCTAAATGGGACCATCATTTACTAAATGAACATCATGCTGTATTGAAGAAGACTAGCAGGAGGAGGTAGTTGGCACTTTGTTATTGTCTGTTCTGTTAGATGTTCATAGTTGCTTTTGCTTGAGCGAAGTTGTGCCTTGAGTGGAGTGGAGTGTATGACTGGAATTGTATTGTGTGCATGGCCCTCTGTCAGCCTTCTTTCCCCTCACACAGGCACCAGGGATGCTGGTACTCACACTAATGAGCTGACACTTTGAAGTTTACTGCAGAGTTGAGACCAGGACAGGGAGAGAACTTTAAAAGCACAACGTCTCGAGTTTTCTGCACTGATAATAGATAATACTGCCACAAAAAAAAAACTTTACCTCCTGCACATCATTCTGCTGAGTCTCATCCAGATTCAGCCAATCAAAAGTGAGTTGTGTAAAATGACTCTCCCACTGCACTATAAGGTCTTTTTTCTTCTTCTTGTTTTTAGAAATGACCTGTACAGGGAAGATGACTGGCTGTGGTGGAAAATCTAACTTGAGTGAAAGATGACTCATGTTGAACACTACTTCATTTAAAGGGTGAAGATTTGTCTTTTAATATATAATATATAAAGTTATTTTATCTCTCCTTTTTTTTGTATTAATAATCTAAATCTGAAAAAGTAGTGACTTATGGTGTCAAATAAAAAGGACAATTTTGGCTTCAGAAATGTCGTGTAGTAGAAGTATAAAGTAGCATAAAATGGATGCAACAGAGCCATTGTTGTTATGTGACAGGTCAAAATGTCCGCTGTGTAAAAGATCTAAATAGCTTAACCTCTAATGCCACAGTTTTCATGAACCATCTCTTTCAAGATAACAGCACAAACGTATAATCTCTCTGCATGTTGCATCTCCCCTTTAATTCAAGTGAACTAAATGCAGCTGTTACAGCAGCTTAAAGAGAATTGATGCAGAGTGAAGCTGTCGCAGTCATTAAAAAAGATGAGCTCTCGCACTTTAGTTGTACAAAACACTGAACTATCAGGGACATGGATGGGGCTGAAAGGCCTGCACTGAGAGCACAATGAATAAGGACAAACATGCACATCTCAGACTCTGAGTGGCTGAGAAAAATATATACCACTGGTTTCACAACAATGCCATCTGTCACATAGACAACAGCGATAAATGTGTACAATTATACTGATGTATTATCATCGTAGTGCAATTTAACTCACCCTCGTCTCAAATGTATCAAGTTAATCCATATTAACGTACACATTTAAGACATGTGCATGTATTATATTATGCTCTGAAGAAAGTGATTAATCAAGTGTTTAATCAAAGAAAACACAAAGATTGAATCCCTGACGAGCGCTGACTGAAAAACAGTCAACATCCTCTCCTCTCCCCCCACGCGTCTGATGTAATAAAGGGTCATCCATAATTAATGCTTCGATAAATCAGACGTTGTGCGTTCTCTGCTAAGATCTGGTAATGTTCTGAGAGGTGTTATTTGTTTTGCCTTAAACCCTTGTTAGCACAGGATGACGGATAATGTGTCTGCCAGAGGGCACAATCGGTGGTTTCAGGAAGAGTGTGTGTGTGTGTGTGTGTGTGTGTGTGTGTGTGTGTGTGTGTGTGTGTGTGTCCAATAGTGAGCAGGGCGGAGCTGCTGGCTCCAGAAATATGTCAAGGCATTTGCTTTTTACCCACACCGGCATTTTCATATTTTACTCCCAGCCGAGCCTGTCTGATAATGTGAGGCATTCTCCCACAGTGAAGCAACACCAGCCAAGTTTCTGACACACTCAGCATAGAATCAGTCTACAGGGCAGATTTAGAGAAATACAGTATATTTATATTTATGTCATGCACATGAACACACACTCCACGCAGACAGTATGCCACCATAGTGCATATGCATTAGAGACAACGTTAATGCAGCAATACAAGTAAGCACTCAGAGAGCACATTCTTCTGCATAAAGTATTTCCAAGTATATAACATAATAGTGTTTAAAGCTAATTATTTTGCAACCTTAAATCTATAACTCTAACCTGTAGCGGGATCGAAATGAACCAGCCCAGTAAATGTAGAAGATAATAAAGGTAATTGTAGGTGGATGATGCATTGATGGATACAACTGTTTCATGTACTCACTCTGAAGAGTGAGTAAAGGGGGAATTGTGAGGGTTTTAAGTTTTATTTCATGCATTCAGTGTCTGTGAGATGGGGTTTGAGGAATGTGCAGGAGTGGGGGTGGTGTGAAAGTGGCAGGGAGAGGTGTGAAGTTTAGGACAATGGGGCATAGGCCCAGGTGGGGCTTGTTGGACTTCAGCCAATCAGTGAGCTGATCGATGAGCTGAGGAATGCAACTTTGAGGGGACAAAGGGTTTGAAGCACGGGGGAATTTCAGATCTTCTGCTGGCCACCGAGGAGGCAGACCAGCCTTCTGGGTGGCTCGGATTGGATCTCACATTTGATTTTATATATATAGGTTTGTTTTGTTAATAATTGTGTGATTCGGTTTGTAACTGTTTGTATCTGTTTTTATGCTTCTTGGATAATAAATCCATTTGATTTTTACTTTAACCTGCTGTTGTGTTTTGGAGGCGACTGAGACAGCATGGCTGCAAGGGGGGGGGGCGATTTCTCCCTGTGTCCAGAAGTTGTGGCCTTAACAAATTTGGCACCCCAGATGGGACTTGACGAACTCTAAGACGGGGATGTGGGACCGCGGATACTTTCGGAGTGTACACGAATAAAAGGTGAGCAGAGCCATTTTAATAAAAATCTGTTTTGGTAATCTTAGCCGAAAGTGTTCACGGACCGCATAGACCCTTAGGGCCGCATCTGGGCACAGAGAGAGACCGCAGAGTAACCTGTAGCTGGAAAAGTGCATTCTCCTGACATTTGTGCTAAATAAGACCTCAGAGAGGCCGGGTTAGAGTCCCGCAATGTGCTAAATAAGACCTCAGAGAGGCCGGGTTGGAGTCCCGCAATGTGTTAAATAAGACCTCAGAGAGGCCGGGTTAGAGTCCCGCAATGTGCTAAATAAGACCTCAGAGAGGCCGGGTTGGAGTCCCGCAATGTGTTAAATAAGACCTCAGAGAGGCCGGGTTGGAGTCCCGCAATGTGTTAAATAAGACCTCAGAGAGGCCGGGTTAGAGTCCCGCAATGTGCTAAATAAGACCTCAGGGAGGCCGGGTTAGAGTCCCGCAATGTGATACGCTAAATAAGACCTCAGAGAGGCCGGGTTAGAGTCCCGCAATGTGATACGCTAAATAAGACCTCAGGGAGGCCGGGTTGGAGTCCCGCAATGTGATACGCTAAATAAGACCTCAGGGAGGCCGGGTTGGAGTCCCGCAATGTGATACGCTAAATAAGACCTCAGGGAGGCCGGGTTGGAGTCCCGCAATGTGATACGCTAAATAAGACCTCAGGGAGGCCGGGTTGGAGTCCCGCAATGTGATACGCTAAATAAGACCTCAGGGAGGCCGGGTTGGAGTCCCGCAATGTGATACGCTGAATAAGACCTCAGAGAGGCCGGGTTAGAGTCCCGCAATGTGATACGCTAAATAAGACCTCAGGGAGGCCGGGTTAGAGTCCCGCAATGTGATACGCTAAATAAGACCTCAGGGAGGCCGGGTTAGAGTCCCGCAATGTGATACGCTAAATAAGACCTCAGAGAGGCCGGGTTAGAGTCCCGCAATGTGATATGGAGAATACAGCGAAAAAATAGATGGCCTGTTAGACCAGAGGCAAATATAAGGGTGGACTAAATTGGGGTTCCTTGAAAAAGGTAGTTTTTGCCAATTAAAATGTGATCAACTTGGAGTGTGCTTAGAGAAGAGAGAGAAGTGAAATGTATAATGAGTTTGTTGGACAAAATATACTGCTGTCTCTGTTTCTCTGTCTCCCACACAATCTGAGTTGTAAAAGGTGGAGATTGCACATGTGTTCTGGTACGAGGACCAGGAATGGTGTGAAAGGACATGTCTGACTGGCAGCAAGTCAGACTCAATTCACTGACTTAAAAAACACCGATGATCCTGGCAGCAGAGCTGGTTACACCCACTGAGACAGCGGCTTCATTAACCCCCCTTCCCCCAAACCACTCCACAACCCCCAACCGGAAAGGACAAAGGCACTGGCAAGCTGAGCGGTGTCATGGACAGTTCTCTTCACCACCCACACGAGAACGAGCTACCTGAACAGTCACTGCACTCACAGACTCACCTGAACTTTTTGACAGTGATACACACTTACATGAGTGAAAAGCAAATTCCCCACCATTGGACGACGAAGAAACACCCAGAACTATGTGACCTTAGAGGCACAATGTGTTGTCTGCTGTTTTTAGCATGTAATTTGTAACACCTATTCTGCTTACACATCATGATGACACCTATGTGTAAAGAATAATCCTTTTCCCTCAACAGCTTGTACTTACTTTAGCAATGCCACACGAGAACTGTTATAAATGCTTTTAATATACAGGGCAACCAGTTATGAGTGGATGATGCATTGATGGATACAACTGTTTCATGTACTCACTCTGAAGAGTGAGTAAAGGGGGAATTGTGAGGGTTTTAAGTTTTATTTCATGCATTCAGTGTCTGTGAGATGGGGTTTGAGGAATGTGCAGGAGTGGGGGTGGTGTGAAAGTGGCAGGGAGAGGTGTGAAGTTTAGGACAATGGGGCATAGGCCCAGGTGGGGCTTGTTGGACTTCAGCCAATCAGTGAGCTGATCGATGAGCTGAGGAATGCAACTTTGAGGGGACAAAGGGTTTGAAGCACGGGGGAATTTCAGATCTTCTGCTGGCCACCGAGGAGGCAGACCAGCCTTCTGGGTGGCTCGGATTGGATCTCACATTTGATTTTATATATATAGGTTTGTTTTGTTAATAATTGTGTGATTCGGTTTGTAACTGTTTGTATCTGTTTTTATGCTTCTTGGATAATAAATCCATTTGATTTTTACTTTAACCTGCTGTTGTGTTTTGGAGGCGACTGAGACAGCATGGCTGCAAGGGGGGGGGGCGATTTCTCCCTGTGTCCAGAAGTTGTGGCCTTAACAGTAGGAATAAATCCTGCAGAATATCAGGATTTGTATAGATTTACAGTAATATTGGAAAAACGTCTATGTTGCCGCTGTAGCTGAATGTAAATTGTTAAATGGAGACATGGAGGCACCATCTGCACCGGGAATGAATCACTTGTTCCTCATACACAATTCAATGTGTCTGTTTATTTGTCTGTATAAGTATTTTGCATCATAAAGGTGCAGTTGGGTCTTCCACTTGTGAAGGAAGTGCATCACAAGTGTCTCTGCAGACAACTCTCACAGAGCCAGCCTGCTCTGACCCGGAACCAATCCGGACTCCGACCTGCAGTGTAAACAAGCGTGTTCAAGAGGAGAGGCGTGGCCACACTGACCCGTCTCTCAAGAGGTATCGCAGTGACTCTGCATCTGTCCCACTGTGTGTTTCCGACAAACATGCAGGGAGCCAGTGGTTTTGGTTGCCATGGATACCATTTCAGGTGTTTTGGGCTCCACAGTGTGCTGGCGCTTTGCACCATGGTCTGATGGGTCTGTTTGTGTGTGTGTGTGTGTGTGTGTGTGTGTGTGTGTGTGTGTGCGTGCGTGCATGTGCACCGATGTGGGAGTGTGTAGCCAGAATATTGATGCTGTCTGAGCTCTTCTTTTTCTCTGCCACGCCACCTTTTCTGGAATCTTCTTTTCCCCATGCCCTTCTCTCCTCTCCTCTCCTCTCCTAGTTTCTTCTCCTCTCTTTGTTTCCTCTCCTTTTCTCTTCTCCTCATTTCCTCTCCTCTCCTAGTCCTCCTTTCCTCTCCTCTTCTCCTCATTTCCTCTCTTCTCCTAGTCCTCCTTTCCTCTCCTCTCCTCCTAGTTTCTTCTCCTCTCTTTGTTTCCTCTCCTTTTCTCTTCTCCTCATTTCCTCTCCTCTCCTAGTCCTCCTTTCCTCTCCTCTTCTCCTCATTTCCTCTCCTCTCCTAGTCCTCCTTTCCTCTCCTCTACTCCTCCTTTCCTCTCCTCTTCCCCCCGTTTCCTCTCCTCCTCCCCTCATTTTCTCCCATCTTCTCTTCTCCTTGTTTCCTCTCCTCTCTACTCCTCGTTTCCTCTCCTCCCCTCTACTCCTCGTTTTTCCTCTCCTCTTCCCCTTTGTTTCCTCTCCTCTCCCCTTCTCTGTGTTTCCTCGCCTCGCCTCTCCTCTCCTCTTCTCCACAGTGTCACAACAGCAGATTTTAATTTCCCTGCCCTTCCCATTCTCTATTTACTCTGCCTATTTGCATTTCTCTCTCTTCCCATGACAGCAATAGCCCAGCTCTTCTCTCTCCTCGCCTCACTGACAGCCTGAGTGTCGTGGGTCAGACTAGGCCAGCCCTTCTTGCCCCAGCAGTCCACTTGTAAAGGCAGAGCTCTGTGTGCATCCAGGCTGAAAACACTGATGGGACCAGGAGACAGAGAGAGACAGAGACAAAGAGGACGAATCAGAGAGGAAGACAGAGAGAAAGAAGGAGTCATGTTGAAGAGAGAACCTCGCTGTGAAACTCTGGGGATGATGTATAGCTGTCCAAGATGATTTTATGGCACACGCTGGATAAAATTACAGTGAAACACTATTACAGTAATACTCCTCAGATCACATTGAGTGAGCTTTGTCTTCCTTCAGCCTTCTTTGTTTTGTGTTGTGATGAAGTGCGCAATGAAAAGAGAACTCCTGTATTCAGTTAAAGGGATATCTCACTTTTTGGGGAATTGTGTTGTTGTGTTTCTACACTATACAACATATCAATTAGTCGATTTATTGTCCTAGCTCTAAATAGTTTTCATAAACTAAATACTAGATGCGTATGGGATCAAATCTTTCCATTCCCAAATGAAGCAGCACAAAGAAACACGAAAAGTCTTGCTTGCTCTGCCCAGCAACAGAGACGCACTTCACAGAGTCCAGTCTGTGACAGTAACAGTGTTGCTTCAAGGTTGGCGTGTAATTTCATCCGCATCTTTATCAGGTGTACAACACTGCAAACTATGATAGCCGCTGAATGAAATATTAACAAAACCATGTCAGGATCAGCACTTTCCTCATGCACACACACACACACACACACACACACACACATGAAGATACGTCCCATCATGTAAACATCAGTGTATAACAGACAAAATCTGAATCTGATTATTGGAAACAAGAACGCCACCAACACAACTGTCCTCCAATCCTGCACTACATTCAAGAATCCCTCTCTGCACACACACACACACACACACACACATATTGACAGTAAAAGCCACTTGAGCGTAAAGCACTCTAAGCCAAAGAAGAGCACAGATAGATAGATAGATAGATAGATAGATAGATAGATAGATAGATAGATAGATAGATAGATAGATAGATAGATAGATAGATAGATAGATAGATAGATAGATAGATAGATAGATAGACAGACAGACAGACAGACAGACAGACAGACAAATGTATAGTAAGGAGACCTCACCTTCATGGCGCATCCATCTGTCGCTAGTCCACTCTACAACACATGTGCTCCTCTGGTGTGTGATGAGAGAAACAGAGATAGTGTGTGTGTGTGTGTGTGTGTGTGTGTGTGTGTGTGTGTGTGTGTGTGTGTGTGTGTGTGTGAGCTGTAAAATCTGTCGCTTCCCCTAGAGTCCCAGGGGAGCCGGTCCCTCTCTCCGCAGCACAAATGTATGGGTCGTAAATGCACGTGTGTGTGTGTGAGATGAGTGAGTGTGTGTGTGTCTGCTCCTCCTGCCTGTTAAATGAATGAAAACTCTAACACAGGACACACCTAAATCCTCACGCGATGCCTATCTGCCTCCATCCATCCGTCCTCACTTTCACCATCATCTCCTCTCCTCTCTCTATGCTTCCTGTCCTCCCTCTTCTCTGTCTCACTTTCCTTCTCTCCTCTCGTCTCACCGTATCGTGTGTTTATCCACATCCTTCTGACTCTCCCTCCCTCCCTCCGTCTCCCCACCCTTTCCCTCTAACAGAAAGCTCACATTTCTCTGTTCTCCCACATAGACGCAGAGGGAGGGAAGGAAGAGAGAATAAATAAACGTTTGTTCCTTCCTCTCAGCTAACTGTGCTTGATACTGAGCCGCCTTTGTGCTCACTTAATGAATCTCCACGTGACTAAAACACAATTATACACTGATTTATTTTTTATGATCAGTGACACTTGCATTCATACTTTTATAAACTGCTACAAAGTATCATCACTCTACAGCCTCGTTCACTATTTAGTTTTGCTTTCAGCTTGATCACATATGATGCAGCAAGTATTGCACACACACACACGAATAATCCTATTTCCTGTTGCTGTTTGCGAATGAGACAGAGAGCTGTAAGAAAGAGATGCCTCGTGGTATTCAACAGTCATCGTGAAGTAACTCTTGGAGGTTAGCTTCACATGTTTTTAAAGTATGCAATGCAGCACAGCTCCTTCTCAGAGCAGAGATAGTAAATCTTATTAAAAATTAAAGTCAGTCTCTGCCCTGCAGCTGTGTACTGACACGGACCGGCCAGCAGAGGGTGCTGTTCACACTTCACAGGTCAGAGCAGCACAATGGAGAAGGTATGGAGGAAATACTTCATTTCTGTCGGTCAGTGGTCAGCCAATGCCATTAAGACTTTAAGGCTTTATTGTTCCCAAGGGGGCATTCTTCTCCACATCTCTGTGCATGTCAGACAACAATACAACAGCTCAATAGCAACAGCACACACTTACACACCAGTAAACAGTTAACCAACATTCACAAATCACTTGCAAAGGTTATGATCTTTGGTTAAAGCGAAAGATAGTTATGTTTGCCCACGAGTGGAGCTGCTCATCTGTATCATGGGATATTCTTCTTGTTTATTTCAACAGTCTGTGACAAGAAGATAGCGATTCAAATCATCCACTAATATTATCCTAACTCTCATATTAACCCCATGTAATTCATCCTGAAATGTCAAGAGATGGATTCACAAGCATACATCTAAGAGGCTTTCAGTCCTTAAATATTCATCTCATCCATGCTTGTTTAATCTATAGTACATATCTGCATGGCTCCTTTAGAACCTCTACAGGGATCTACAGAACATAAGATGCTATCAGATCAATAGCCAATCACGTATGGCTGATTTATTTCTCCCTGCTGGGACTGCCTCTGAGTTTCTCTCTGTGTGTGTCTTTGTGCTCCACATCAGAGGAGCATTCATCCCAGAGGGGATACTGGGTCATTAAAGAACTATAAATAAAAACAAATACAGTTAATAAACCGTCATGTACACGTCTAAGCAGGAGCTTTCACTACAGTCCCTCTTGCATGAACATAAATCTGACACTAGTATGATGATACTCTGGTGTAGGATGTGTCAGTTTCTCAGGTGGTGTATGTGTTTGTCACAGGCGTCAGTGATGCAGCATCAGCACTCGTCTCCGCCGTGCATCTGTAGAAGATGGAGAGTATTCGTAATTGCGTCGCTCTGCAGAACTGTGACTTTCTTGCTGACTTGGCGATGCTCACAACACGGGACAGGGGACTCTTCGCTCAGCCCTGGCTTATAGTGACAGTTTGGTGTTGGTGTGTGTGTGTGTGTGTGTGTGTGTGTGTGTGTGTGTGTGTGTGTGTGTGTGTGCGTGCTAAAACAACTGGCTCAGGTCATTACTCAGTCTTCAGATAGCTCTCCTTGCCCTCAGGTAGGTGGTGGGGAGCTGGCAGATGCTGGGCTTCATGAAGGGGTCAGGCTGCTGCCTCCCTCTGGTCAGTCAGGCAGCACACACAGATATGTGTTTTTTTTAACCCTTCAACTTCCTGCTGTACTCTATTTGGATGTTTTTCGAGCAGTATATTTTCTAAATCTACATTTTAAAATTGTTTAGACTTAAACTGAAGCTGTGAAGCTCCAGAACTTCTTGCAATAAATGTTAGATATCTAAATGTAGAATATGGTTTATCTATTATAAATATACATGTACAGTATACAGCATACATATTCATGTTCATCTGATTGTCACAATTGATGTGGCCATGAACAAATCTGTGTGTGTGTGTGTGTGTGTGTGTGTGTGTGTGTGTGTGTGTGTGTGTGTGTGTGTGTCATCCCACGTGCATTGAAGTTTCACAGCTTCTGTCGGGGGGTGAAAACCTTGAAAAGTGCTTCACCAACAAACATCAGCTGCTCGATGTTGTGATTTTGCCTCTTCATACAAGCGGAACATCTATCTGCACCAGATGGTGATTTGTTACAGGAAATACACTAGTAGCTATAAAATCTTGTTGCCGCAGGATCTCAGGGGTGTGAAGACAGGATACAGTCTCTAATTGCCGCGATGAGGGGACCAATGCACAAGTTGCAAAGTTGCCTAAGAATGTTACACGCTCCTTCTCAACAAATTTCCTAAAATGTCGACCTATTTCTGTAAGTCTACAACAGAGGTCTCTACGAAACCAAATGTAGCCTCATTTTAACCTGAACATCTGTATGATTTGGACATCTTCTTAAAGACTAATCAACATGAATTGGTCCAGTGTCACCAGCTGTCAGAGTTATTAAGCAAACCCCAGAGGTTTGATCCCCGGAGCCTCACTGAGCCGCCTCCATGTTCATCATAGATGGGTGTGAATGAAAATATCAGATATATTGTGGGAAAGAAATCATAATCCCCACCGACAGGAAGGGATCTTGCATCAGAAAAGCTGCTCAAAAAGCGACTAGTCTGTTTTCATGAATCATTTGCAACCCGACACACACAACCACACAGATGTTGAAGAGAGAGACTCTGCAATAAAGGCATTAAGTGATGCAATCTGGAGCTCATCCACTTCATTAAGGATGTCTGAGAGCTATACGCGATGAGTTGTTGGCTTGTGAAATTCAATACAACACATTCCAACAAATCAAGATACTGGAATAATTAAAAAAACATTTTAAAAAACTCCTATTTAACCTCTGCGCTGAGCTCAATGCTGCAAAGAGCCAGAGAGCTTCTTTATAAAACATGAGGAGATTGAGCCACACAGATGTTTACGCCACATTTAAATCCTTCTGACATTTCGGTGACATACAGTATGGGTTTCACAGATCAGTGAACCCCCCACAATCACACTCGTGTAACGCTTTTCAAACTAAAATAACTTTTCTTTGAGTCGAATGAATTTCAGCTAATTGCCTAATTAGTTCACTTCATGAAAAAGCATATGAAGGGCTTCCAGTGGATTCTCACCATTAATCTGTCTCGGCTAGTGTGTGTGTGTGTGTGTGTGTGTGTGTGTGTGTGTGTGTGTGTGTGTGTGTGTGTGTGTGTGTGTGTGTGTGTGTGTGTGTGTGTGTGTGAGAGAGAGAGAGACTGAAAGAGAGAGGTAAAAGGTGTGTGGAGTCTGAGACGCCACACAGTAAAGAAAAAAAATATAACAGCCAATTAAAGTAAATGAGATGAGAGAGATTTAAAGCTCCCATATGGTAAAACTGACAGCCAGCATACTTCAAACGCTTTTGTCCTGCAGAGAGACATTCAATTAGTTAGCGTTAAAACTGATGGTGTTCATTATCGTGGCACTGTATGTGTAACACACACCTGCACACACACTCTCAGATGTGTTCACAGAGACGCACAGAAACTGTTTTTAACATTGGGCAATAGCTCCCTCTACTGCTCTAAATGATATCAACCAAATCAATGTATAAACATTCATAAAATAGCTTATGAAATCGAATGTGTTACCAGAGCTGCTCAACAGCTGATCTATACAAAATAGAAGAAGCGCTTCATTTTAACACCTCTGTCCAGCATTTATAAGCAGTATGAGCATTGACTAAACGCTTTATATCGCACTATGATGTAGATGTAAACAGATATAACTGTTTAATGATATGTGTGTATACACATACATCTATAATTCCTCTTACTGTTTCCATAACTCAGTTGTAATAATACAAAATATGTTGTCAAAGTACATGTTACTGTTGTATTCGTGACAAATACAGTACATTAACACTTACACATGTCCTGAGAGGTGCATTGCTACATCACAGCATGTTATTAAATGTGTACACTGCTCATAAATAGGGGTTAAAGTAAAGTGTTAGTGAAATCAGTCAAAACTATCTTCACCTCAACCAGACATTAAAACGCCATTTACATATTAATACATTTACAGTTATAATAATATATGTATAATAACATGCAGTGGCACTCTCAAGGAAGCGTTATGCCTGATGAGTACATATTGAGCTGATAATACTTTTATACTTTAATATGTTTCATTCAAGTCATTCTGACAGCAGGACTCTCATTGCAGTGTTGCTACTTTTGCTTTTGTAGCAGTACGGCACTCTGCCATATTCTGTGACAGCACAAACACTTCTTCACTGCAGATGGATTTATGCTGTTTACAGCAAGAGAAACCAAAACACAGTGATTCATTATGTGCCACCAGCATTTAGACAGCCGCAAGACGACTGAAAGGCAGAATGAATGCTCGGAGTGTTGATCCACGTCATCGATTTCTGTGACTTTGGTTCAGCAGTGAATCGATGAGTGAATCGTCAACTTGATTTGTCGAACAGCTGCAGCATCAAACATTTTAGGCAGCAAACTGCAAAAGGAAAACTTTAATTAAAATCTACAGAAGCCCGGGCACGACGTTAGATCGCTGCCCAAGTAAAGTGAAGCTGAACTTGAGCCAAGCTGCCAAACAGGGAGCCAAACACCCCGAGCATCAAGTTAATTGGTACCCTGGTCTCAAACGCTCTACATACATTGATTTCTTTTGTCTGATACCAACATCTGAATCACAGCAGCAACATATCCCTCCAACAGAAATGTGTCTCTCTTGTCCAAAAGGACCCTTATAACTTGGGTGTATAAAAATCCTAATAAGCTGGGTTAACTTTAATCAGCCGCTGCAGGCAATGGAGAGTGTCCTCTCTCATTGTATTGGTTTCCCTTCCACTGGCTCTCTTCCATCTACCACACAGATAGAATATCCTGTCTAACGTGTATGAGAAAACACCCCTAATTAACCGATCACAGTGACACTGGTGTTTTTTGTTTTTTTTGTCAAAGGGCAAACGATGACTGGGACGTCTCAGTGAAAAACCAAAGCCATCCTAAGAGCGATGTGAGGAAGCTGCTTTACGCCTGAGCTGAAGTGTTGAGAGGCAGTTATGACACAAAAGCTGGAGGTGAGCGTCTCCTCCTGCTGGAAAACTGTCAGATAAAACTCAGCAATTAAAAATGAAAGGAGCACAGAACTGAAAACATGTCTGTCTTTGACTCAAACGTCGGAGCTGCAGAAGACATTATTGCTGCTCTGGTTTAGTTTTAAAGGACTATTTCTTCACTAGAGTTGAGTTCCACGTTGTGTGTGTTTTTATCCCAGATGTGAGGAAGTCCTGTGATTTGTCAGGTATTAAATTTCATGGTTTCGCCAAAAAACAGCCAACAACAGAAGTTCCTTATTTCATTATAGTTCCAGAATATTTGATAAATCGCTTTCTATGATTTTACATGTAACCTCTATTCTCCAAATAAAAACTTTATTATTTGTATCTGTGATTGCCCGCTTCCAAAATGGATCCTTCTGTTGGCCATTTCTACTTGTATTTGACACTTAATGGTAGACAAGTGTCAGGAAGATGGATAAACCTGAGTCTACACACCAGCACTGGGCACCATGAAATTGAAAATGCGATCAGTGTGAGAAGCCAGCTCTACTTTGAGCTGCCAACCTTTAAAAGTCCCCTGAGAGATTTCCCCGTCTTTGATGCGGACTGTAAGCTGCTGCCTCGTCTACTTTGAGTCCATCTTCAGAGCATACAGAGAACACACTTTGGATCCAGCAATGGCCTCAATAGAAACCTGAAATGGTCATTTACCTCAAATGCAATGTGCATTAGAAACCAAGCATGTGAAATGAAAGCTAACATAAAATGTATGTATCCATACAGACATAAACCAAAGACTCCTAACAGTATGACATCCACTTAGATGCACTAAGTGGATGACAGCAGAGCGCCAGCTGATAGCTATTAGCCACAAGCTTTCCTGTTACATGAACCTATGCTGGCTGCAAATGTTCTTCTAAGATGTTAAAGGACTGTTACACTGTGAGATAACAACAATTTCACAAGTTCACACTGTAGACGTGTAGGATTGTCATATTCTGATCTGGTGAGTTGGTAAAACGTACGGTGTAGCGATAGTCACAGTGTGTCCCTGTGTTTCACCCATCTTGTGGGGACAAAAATCTGATTACCGTACACAGGCACTTTGTCGGGACTCACCTCCCTTCTGGGGACAAAATGGGGATAAGATGCACATCCCCATGATGTAAATCATTACATTTTAGTGTGAAGACGTGGTTTAAGATCAAGGTCAGTCTTCAGGAAATTAATGTAAATCAATGTAACGTCCCCAAAAGTCATGAAAACACGACTCTCTGTGTGTGTGTGTGTGTGTGTGTGTGTGTGTGTGTGTGAGTGTGTGTGTGTGTGTAGGTTTGCAGAAAAGGGACAGGCTGATTCATCATCCTAGTTATGCAGACAGGCTTTGAAAGCAGCTCTCTGGACAACATCAAATATTCAACACACACCTTTTCCATCTTTTCCCCGGTGCTAAATGTCTACACACACGGAAGCCCTGTGCAGAATGCTGATATTGGTTACCTGCAAGCAGCGAGTCTCCGAAGGATCTAACAACTGCTTTGTAACAGGAAAACCAAAGTGATCTGTGATGTTGAAAATCACAGAGACATAAAAGACGGAGGCGGAGTGTAAAGTGAAAAAAACCAGCTTGTTAACAGAAGGTCTCCCACAACATAACTTACACTCAACAATGAAAAAATGTGAATATAATGAGAATAAATTAAAATGTCTTGTTTTGTCCAACAAACACGCCAAAACCAAAGATATTCAATTGACAGTGATAGAAAACAGAGAAGCAGCAAACGCTCACATTAAGGTCACTGGAACCAACAAACATTCAACAAATAGTTTCTGATTCTATTCCTGTCAGTCATCATTGACCTAACTTGACAAAGTGAAAGTGGCCGAGAGCTCGAGCACCAACTTGTACATTGGCAATAGCAGACATAATCTCTAACTTACTTTTATGGTCCTTACATAACATTTTAGCCACCACTCTTCTTGTCAGAAGGAGGCGGGATGTCTTAGAATTTGATTGGATAGAAATTTGAACAGGTTGATGAATTGACTTTGTGTTATCAAATGTTTGTGCATTTTTTAAACTTAAGCGAGCTCCTGGTGTCTGGTGAGCTACTTGCTGCTCTACGGTGTTAGTCAAATAGTGTTGGCTTCTTCAGTGCCTGTATACCTTTTAATCAAAGGGTTCATTATTTTGTCACAAACGATCATCTCGACCTCCTTCCATCTGTTCCTCAGACCGCAGCTCCAGTGTTCAGAACTTACATGTTCCAGTTTGTCCTTCCTGCGAAGCCAGACAGCGGCTGAGTATTCCCGCTGCTGCACTGCCGTCATTATGGAATTAGCTGGAATCCCGAGAGCTGGCGTGCCAAACGCTAATCCCTGACCCCTCAGGTCTACGGCCCCTCGTAGCTCCATATGGATAGATGGATGGTCTCTTCGTCTCGGTAAAAGGAATCAATCAACTTGTTGATCTCCCGTTCAAAGCTGAAGAAAACTTTTCCTTTTTGGGATGCTGCAAACATTCAGCTCCAGTGTGTTGTCTTCTGATAGGATGTTGAGGATATGGTTAAAACAACGCTCTCAGTATAACCCGCCTCACCTCTTCTTTTTTGTATGACCAAAAGATGACAAGATCTGGGTTTGTAGCATTATATTCCTTAAAATGCATCCCCTCACAGCTTTCACTGTCATCATATCTCTGTCTTCACCACTATTGGCAAAGTTCCACAGGCTGTAGGAAATCCTCTTCCAGTGTGGCTCCAGAAAGCAGGGCTTCACCTTCTCATGATAATGCAGAGATCTCTGTAGATCAATGCTGGACTGGGTTTAGTAGAGCACAGACCTGATAGGCTCAGCTCTCAGCACACCAGAGACGCCGACGTACTCTGATCAGGACTTCCACTAATCCAGGCATCCCCGGTGTGGGAGTGTGTATGTGTGAGGAAGAGGAGGAGAGAGGAGAAGGGAGGGGTTCTGGAAACACAGAGGAAGAGGTGGATGGAGAGAGTTGTGGTGATGCAAAGGCAGCGTCAGAGAGGAAGGAAGGAAGGAAGGAAAGAGCCCCGTGTAAAACAGTGGAACCGCCCTGATGGACAAACCTCGACTTTCATCACTCCATAAACTCTTTCATTCTCACGATTTCTCTCATTCCAATTCCTCTCTTACCGCAACTCTTCTTTCTTTCAGATAATTCTGATCAGATCTTGTCATCCCTCTCTACATGTTGCCAACTCTCTCTCTCTCTCACAGTGTTTCGCTGCCCAACTGAAAATTGAGTTTTTCTTTTTCTTATTCTGGTGTGTTGCGTTTCTCTTTTGGCCCTGTTGACGGCGTGCTATCCCTGGATACACATATGCACCTCTGACCACAGACACACACACACAGACACACACACACACACACACACAGACACAAACCTTGGCACATCACAACAGAGTGGTGCAGTGAGGCTGCAGTACCTCTCTACCCTTAACTTGGCTTGCCAGAAAAGCAACAGAGCTTAAAATCTTGAAGTGGCTTTAATGGAATTTGGACAAAGCCATACATGCTTTACACACACACACACACACACACACACACACACACACACACACACACACACACACACACACACACACACACACACACACACAATATCTCATTCATGGCAAACAGCCAGCGCACCTTAACTCGAGCTTAAAATGGAAACCATTACAAGATTTGACTCTCAGCTTCTGCTGTTGAGATACTTAACAGCCAACGATAGAATATCAACCACACGTGGGAGGTTATATTTCTTATAGCTTTACTAATTTGTCTGTTCAATGGGACAAATAATCCATATCACGATTAATATAATGGCCTTTCTCATTTTTTTTCAAGTGGCAGATAATTCTTTTGGTGGCTCAGTATTCCTTCTCCTTCTCAACAATGCCGAGTCATGCACATCCATGAGGAAGCTCACAAACAATCACAGTCCTTCTACAAAGTCCCTCTCAGCCAGTCCCATCACACGTCTGTCTGCTGGCTGACTGCACTGTATCAGTAGGAAACGCTCGCTGAATACTGAGCAGTGAGGTTCATGAGAGAACTGAGCTGAACACGAGCCAACATAAACATTGAGCCGCGCTAAAAGGCTTTGAGATTTAAGACATAGAAATGCATCACAGCCGCTGGCAGGCTGTAAACCTGTCTCTAAATTGATGAAAAGCTTTCATTTCACTAGATTGAAGCAGAACTAAATATTTCCACAAATGATCGTTAACGGGCTCAACCGGCACTGAGACAATACAGTGCAGAAATACACTCACCACTTTCAATGTTGAAGCTGCAACACTCCTGAGGCAGGGCACAGGTTATGAAACCATAACTCAGGGCTTTTGAAGGGGACGCAGGGGGGGGGGGGCATTTGTTACACATTCAGCGATAAAAACTAGCGATAAAAGTTTCCTACCAACGTAAAAGTTTATTTTTACAGGATGCCTCATTTCCTCTAAGAAAGAGGTGAGGTTCAACCATTTGCTTCTTCCATTTTCAGTCAATTCTCAGGTCAATGCATATCTTTTGACAACTGCTCTCCTGCTTTCCTGCCTGTAGATGAAATTAAAAGACATTAGATGTGCCCAGTGCACTGATTATGAAGTGTCATTTTATTATTATTCCTCAAAATGTGCACCACTGCGATATATCCTGAAACAGATGTGCAGAGGGCAGAGAGTATTAATATGAATCTCTTTCCTAATGTAAGAGTAAGAATGCAGATGGGCTTGTTTAATAATTGATGAAGATTTAGTTACAAAGCTATAAAAGTCAGAATTATTCATTGTTTTGCTGTTCACTGAATATAAACAATTTCATGTTTATTTCACTGCTTGTTTCGAGCACCTTCTGTCTTTTGACATTGCAACAGATTCTTCCTCTTCCTCTCAGCTCAAACGTAAACGTCTGCCCCTGGTGTTTTTGCTATACATTTCCCGAAAGCACATCGCTGTGATGATTGCACCACAGGCTTCAATTACCTTTTTTTTACAACGGCTTCCAAAGATTAGTCAGCCAAATATGCCTCAGCCAAAATCAATAACTCCCCTCAACCATCAACAGCTTTGAAGATCAGAGACGCCTTCGCTCCATCGCTGCCTCCAGCTCTTGCAGCCTGCTGTGCGTGAGCGGTGCTCCATCGCTCGCAAAAAGCAAATGCAAAATACTGTTTTATTCCACACTGAACACACCATTAAATCCTGTTGGTCCTGTGATAAATAATCCTGAATAAGGAAAAGTTAATGGACCGTCCGTCCTGCAGAATGTGAGGATTAAATACGTTCATGCCCTCTAGTAACAAAGTGAGAAACCACCAAGTGTCTAAAGAGTAGTCAATCATATTTGGGCAAAATTAACCTTTTGAAAATTAGTCTGAAGTTTATGTTTTTCTTGCAGTCATCACTCTCATGTTCTCTGTTAAATACTTCCTTTCTCCATCCTGCTCAGTCACGCTCTGCTATTTCCTCTCACTTTCACAGTCGCTCTGCGAATCACACTTGTGGCTCGTCATCTAGGATCTCCATACTGGTGACCTGTTCATTTTAACTTGATAAGGAAATGCTACTCAGTCCATCATTACAATTGTGTCATCTTATTTCTAGGGGGGAAATAGGCTTGATATTGTTGATGCATCTTATGACCTCTGCACTAACTGTAGGATAAAGTGCTTGACCTGAGACATTTAGAAATATGGAGGGGTGTGTGAAACCAATAATTATAATTATGCTTTATCACAAACTTGCGACTTGGAATTTAAGGGGCTTCAACATGAGAGGAGATGTCTGTTGGTAACATTTTAGAAGGCTCATCCAATTACTGTAACCACGAATCTGTCTCCACACATACAATCATTATAATTAGTTTATTATTTTGAAAGAGTCTTCTTCTGTATTTGGCCTCCCTGTAATATCCCTGTGTAGGTTTGTCGTTTATCCAGTAGGGGGCAGTAAGGTCGATTTTCAACAAAGCCACAAGAAGAAGAAGAAGAAGAAGAGCGACTTTACCTCACTGGACACTGAAGCTATGGCAGGTGACAAGGTCGGAGTTTTAAACTTTCTTCGCTAACTTCACATTGTCGATACTGTTTGAGTTACTGTGTTAAAAACAACCCGCCTAACTGACCATGTCACTCAGCAGAGGTTATGAAGTAGAACAGTAAGCTATCGTAGCTTAGCAGTCTGTTGTTTGTTAGCTTAACTTAGTTAGCTTGAACCTAAATGCTATGTAACGCTAGTTTGCTGTTAACTAGCTAGCTAACGTTAAAATAATATGAAATTATGCTAACTGATGGATTTATTGAGGGTGGGTTAAACAGCTGGAAGGTGTCGTAAAACACACCAAACATAAATAAGCTGTTAAAACAAAGCAATGAGCTGAGGACAAACTGCTAATCTATCGCAAAATTACGTTAATTTAGCTGATTTAGCAACTAACGTTAGCCGTACTGTGGAAAAACACGGAGAGGGGAAGAGGAGAGCAAAGGAAACGAGGAGTAGAGGAGAGCAAAGGAAACGAGGAGTAGAGGAGAGCAAAGGAAACGAGGAGTAGAGGGGAGGGGGAGAGGAAACGAGGAGGAGAGGAGAGAAATGAGAGTATGCTAGCTGATGGAGGTGGTTTGATTACCTCTTATCTAACATTACATTATGTGAGGGTAGTGAATGAGTGATCAGGCAGTTTAGTTTGAACACTATTCAACAAGAAACTAGTGGACTAAGTTAGTGTTGATGAATTGTAGATCTGTGTTACATTCCTTATCAGTACACTAACGCTAACCTGCTGTTTGTTTCTGTGTCATGCAGGGTCCTCTGGGCCAGCTCAAGGACCTGGTGGACCTCAAGGACCAGCTGGAAGACATTCAGAGACGGATGGAGGATGAGATACAGGCTGGAGTTCCTCCGGTAAAGATCACACATGCACTAATATCTACATGCACAGGTTAATCTGCCTTGAGTTATGCTCACAGATATGGCATCTATTAAACATCTGTAGATATAAAACCACGGGTCAGACTACCATGCACCAGGTTTAATGTCTTCTTTCCATGTGTCCTTAGGGAGGCAGTCTGCTGGGTTCTCCTTTCCTGAAGGGTTTTCTGGCCGGGTATGTTGTTGCAAGACTTCGCTCTCCAGCTTTGGTGGGTGTTGTCGTAGGCACGTGTACAGGTATCTATGCAGCACAAAACTATGCCGTCCCCAACATTGAAAACACCGTCAAAGACTACATACGCAACTTTAAAGGAGGTTCCAAATAAGAAGACTGGAAGAGCAGGAGAGACATCTACAAGCTTCGGGTGCCACCACAAACGGGAACGGATACACATTTCATTAAAAAACGTTTCTGTAGTTTTCATTTTCAGCTTCCACATGAATAGGGAAATTCTTAAGTAGCCAATATAAAGAAAGGTTGTTTTAGTCAAACTGACATGGGACAATATCTTATACAACATTTAAGTCAAAAAAACAGTAACCAATAAATCCTTAACTTTAACCAGACATTAAAAAGCAGCTGACAGATGGAGGAATGTAATCAATAGCAAAAGTCACCTCTGTCAATTTAGTATAGGTTGCAGATGAGTATAAGACGATGGCAAGCAGATAAATGTAATTATTTGTAAATGTATCGGCAGTATATGAAACCCGATGTGCTTCTCAAGTACTACACATATGAAGTGGATAAACAATGAGTTGGAGTTGAACTGTTGCTCGTGTCTGGAGGTGATATCGTCAGCTTCAATTACCCAAAAGAGAAACAGAAAACATAACATAAAAAAGTAAGCAGTAGAAAGTTTGAAAAAAGCACTTATTGATGGGACATAATTCAACTGCATTGAAACTACAGCGGCATACAATAACTTCCTACGTACAGCGATGCTCACAGATACGGATACATACATGGAGAAGCAGAGGAACACCAGACGTGTACTCACCTCAGTATCAAGCATCATCAGACAGAGTCAACAGTTTGCTTATGCTGCCTACAAAGACAGAAACGTCACCGTCAGCAACATCGTAGCTCAAACAAGGGTTTGAGCTATTACATATACAAATATAAATGTGACTTCGTGACCAGTTATCTCGTCTCACCGCCACCGACGGATGCGCCGCAAGGGGCGTATCCTTTGGTCAGGGATCCAGAGAGCTGCTGCCCGTCGACCGGGTTCACACACCAGCAGTGCTGCGCGAAGCACTGCTGGGCCCGGTAGAGGCCGCGCTCGTCACAGACCGGGCGGAAACCCGGCACCTGCATAGGCTTCACACCAGCCGCCTCCAGCTGGCAGACGGTGGCCTGCTGAGGGACTGAGACGAGAGGAGAGGAGTTTAATCTGTGTGTATATATATATATGAATAGAGTAAATATATACAGAACATACCAGTTTTATCTGGGACTTCGGTCGAAGAATCCTGTAATAGAATCAGTGAAACAAAACAGAGAAAAAGATGAAGACCACATCCTCAACTGCACAAGAGAAACAAGGCAGATACATGTTACTTTATTAAAGATGGATTTTTATTTATTTATCGGATCTTTGCATCCAAAGAATAAACCCGGACCGCCATTGTCACTAGAGCCTGACTGATAAAATTGCTTGGCTTCTATATCAGATGATATCTTTAGCAGCATATATGCAACAAAAACACCAAAGACCTGTCGGAGATGAATGAAAAGTCGATTTGAAATGTCCTGCTTTACAAAACAAATGTAGGGAATCGATATCAAAAATGTGTTAAAAAAATCAAATCAACCAATCTGGTATTGGCATATTATTTCTTACGTCGTCCAAAGTGACAGCCATTAGTTCGGGCAAGGCGTTCATGGGCATCCGCATGGGCACAGCGACTACAGACACAAAGAGAAACAGTGTGCGTGAGAGGTAGGAGACAAAAAACAGATCCACTCAGGAAGGGAAAGTTAAAAAGGAATCTTGGATCCGGTCTCGTTTGAACTTTAACCAAAGATGGCTGCTATGCGATTTCTTTAGGAAACGCACATTAAACTTCTAGAAAGTCCCATCAGACTTCAGATCAGGTTCAGCTGGCTTTAGAAAAAAAGAGGAAGTACACTAATGTATCATAAATCGAATGAGTAATATTGCAGGTCACTGGGGATTTGTCTGACATTTTGCTAAATGTCAACAGACTACAAGGATCTGAACTGAATTTGGCCTCCTCACCAGATCGTGACTTCGTCATCTCTGACCCCAGGTATTCGTTCTGCTCCCGCAGAGTTTTGATGTCGCTCTTCTGGCTGAAGACGAAGTAGACGGTCATCGCCTGGCCCACGATCAGGACACAGGCCAACAGGGTTAGACCCGCCACCTTATAGGCCCGGGAGGAGCGTCCACTGGAGAGCGAGAGGAGGAAGGAGGAGGTGAGGAGAGTAGAGTGGAGAAAGGCGCTTTAATTTGGAGGACTTGTTCGACATTCACTTATTGAAGTTCAAACAGAAACAGAGAATGACAAAATGAGGAGAGAAATTAAGAAAAAGCCTTTATGTTGACGGGACGTTGTTGAGCATCAGCTATTTGAACTGTTCAAGGATCAGTGCGTCTTTCTCAATTGATGATTTAAAAAAAAGAGGAATAAAGACACTCACTGCTAATTGATTTCTACCACTAATAAGGCGGTCATATGGACTAAATATTAATGTGGGAGAAAGAGATGGATATGAAAGTGAGGGTGCAGAAAATGCAAATATGAGAAACAATCTAGACTGGAGGCTGAGATTCACGGCATTTCATTGAAACCGGAAGCTCAGGTATTTGAGCTTCTCCTCAAAGGTGAAGTCAGTGAAGCAGTTCACATTTTTGGAAATTTCACTCTGACTGGTTCAATCTATCTTTTGTTAATACTAGTATTATATTACAAGTATTTGGGTTTTTATTTACATTTTCGAGGAACAAAAAAAGTAACATGAAATGGAAATACAATGAAAGTCTGACGTTTGAGAAGGAGTGGCTGATTTAAGGAAGTGAGAGCGCAGTGGGGGACATAGGGCTGGGGTGAGACCAGAGTGAGACTGGTAAATTTACAATAAGTCAAAATAAAACCAGGGTCAAATAACCTACATATGGTCTCAGTTATTCGTAGGGATTTCAATTTACCAAAGTTTCCCTGCCTTGTATAAGTTTTATAATTTACAGACTGAACATATTGAGATGCTAATTTACAATCACTCTGGGGATGGTCTCAAAGCTTCTTGAATCATCAGCGTGAAACCAAAAGAACATTTGTATTTGCCAACCTACTGTAGTACACTCCAGTCCAGTAGGGGGCGGTAGAGGGAAATGTAAGCTCATTGGCCAACCGAAGAGGATGTAAATGTTTTGCCCTCTGTGATTGTTTGAACCCGTACTGTTGCCAGAAGTAGACATCGCTGCTACACTAGCTACGATTTCTAACGGAATGCCCACACATTCGTTGAGCATTTTAACGGTATGAATGCACAGCTTGTTTTCTACGTTTTCTGCTCTGTTTAAAGATAGTGTCATACACGTCTCTGCCATGTTTTGTGCCATTTAGCAAGCTAACATTAGCTAGCGTCAGCGTGGAGCGCCAAATTTAAAATACTAGCTAATGTTAACATAAGCTTTAACGTTCGTTACCGTTAGTAAACGTTTTCAAGTCCATATCTGCTTCTGTAAATGAAATGTTGCTGCTAAAGTTAACACATATATAGTGTACCTGCTTTCTATTTAACTGTCATTGCTTGCTGACGACATGATATAGAGTTAGCTAACATCTGTGGATAACTTAACGTTAACCTGCTGAATAATTAAGCCTTAACGATACTATGTTAGCTAGCTAGATTCAACGGTAACGTTAAAGATTTATGTAACGCTAGCTAACTAGCACCATGTTCTCACAGATGATGCGAAGACCTCGAACAGCAACTGCCGAAGTTGTGGAGATCAGAGACTCGGACTCCGACTTGTAAGTGATTTTCATTCATGTTGTGCAACAACAGCATCTGGATTTTTCATATAGATACTTTAATATGCAAATAAGAATGTGTAATCCACTAGATACACTAGACAGTTTTTATAATGCTGAAGGAGTGCATGTTAACCCGGGGTAAACATACTAATGTAGCAGAAAGAGCAAACTCCTATTCTAGTTATTGGAATTTGATGATTTTCCACGTTTGTTATCTACTCTACCATCAGGTCATTTTGCCAGACAATCAGTAGTGATGAGGATATTGATGATTGGAGGCCAACAGAGCCAAAGCCAAAAGCCCCCAGCAGGGTGGCCAAAGCTCCTGCAGCAGCCGTGGAGAAGAAAGCAGCTGCCAAGAGAACCGCTAAACCAAAGGAGCCAAAAGCACCCAAACTACCTAAAGCTCCTAAAGTGCCAAAAGTTCCTAAACCAAGGGCACCACGCAAACCTGCAGCGGCGCGAAAGACACAGACCCCCAATGTTCTGAAGGATTGTGGTGCACCAGTGTTGGCTGGAGCAAAGAGGAAACATATTAATACAGGCAAAAAAGATGATAAGGCTGCAGAAAACAAAGGAGCTAAACAACCTGACCGTCCAGAGGGAGAGAAGGCCGAAGAGAGTGGGCCAAGTATCAGAATGAAGGAGGAGGTAAGACTCACGAATGTTTTAGTAGTAGGAGTATATCTGCATACAAACACACACGCACAACAAGAAGATGACTTTTATTTATATTTTTATTTATATCCCTGTATGTTTTTCTCTTCTTTTTGTCTGATGTTTTTTCTTGTAGAGGGTGTCATTTATCGTGTCAGATGGCCATCAGGCAGACAGATGGGCAGGCGAGGGGTCGTCACTAGCTGGGCTTACAGCAAAGAAGGAGGAAATGGAGGAGGAGGACTTCACCTTTGATGAGCCCTGTCAAAAGAAACAGAAGACCAGTGGCGCCTGCTTGGGACGACCGACTGCTTTAGCATCATCAGAAGCAAACACTTTGAGGAATGAACTCAATATGAACTGGGATTTGATAGAGGTACTAATGGGGTTGTCGGTGTGTTTTGATGTGTGGAAAAGTGTTACTTGCCCCAAGATACTAATAGTGGACAAACGTTGTCTTTCCGCCTGCTTAACTATTTGTGTGTATAGTTGAACTGTTTGCATGTGCCCCTCCCCTCAGCTGCTGTCCACCCTGACATGTGTGGAGCGATGGGTGTGTGTAAATATCATTGGGCTGGTTCGTGAGGAGAACACGGTGCCATTCATGGTGCGCTACCGTAAAGACATGATTAACCACATGGACGCCGATGCTGTCCGAGACGTCCAGCTGATATATGAGGAGTTATGGTAGGCAAATGAAACGTCTTAAATTTAACACAAATAAAATAATCGAATACACCTTATCATCTCCTCTTGCCAGCACTCATCCAATGCATTCATAAGCACATTTCGGTACAGAGTCTAATCTATACAGCTGTAACTGAAATGCTTTCTCATGTGCTGAGCAGGCATGTCGGACATTGGCCACTAGATGGTGCTAGTGGCCAAGCTTTGAGGCCTGAAACAGTATCACATGTTTGTGATTGTTTTACTTGTGTGCATGTGTGTCACTTAATTGTATATGTGTGTGTGTGTGTGTGTGTGTAATCATTTTGCTCTGTATATTTAATCAGTTTCTCTTTTTGTTTTTGTTTACTTGTGTGTGTTGCCTCAGCTCTCTAGCCAAGAAGACCCAGTCTGTGGTTCAGACCCTGAAGAAGGATGGGGTTCTGACAGCTGAGCTGGAACAAAATCTGAGGAGCTGCCGATCAGCTGATGAACTGGATCACGTGGTCAGAATCACATTTTTATGCGAAAGCAATATATGCCATTTAAATTGACATTTGGCAACGTAATATCATTTATCTACACAGAATGTGTCCCTTACACCTATCCTTACCAGTCATCTCAGTCCTGTGCGTCTGTCTTTGTGTGTAGTATTCTCCCTACAAGAAAGGCAGTAAGCTGACGAAGGCTCGCAGGGCCAAAGCACTCGGCCTTGAGGCGGCCGCCTCTGCACTCATGGACTCACCGCATACTCTGGACTTAAAGGCATGGGTAAAACCTGGTACTGAAGGTAAGACACATACATTAAACACAGCCCTCAACATTGTTGAAATTCAATTTGCGCTGATATTTATAGAGCTCATTAAAGGTTTCACAAGTGGCCTGTTTTTAAGTATGGTGTGTGGGTGTGTTTTTGTGTGTCAGGTCTGTCATCGGTGGAAGAAGTGGTGACAGGTGTGGAGCACATCTTGGCTGATATGATATCCAAAGACCCTGAGACACTCACCTACGTGAAAACATTGTGAGAACACATGCAACGTTTTGATTTTAATTTCCACTGTGGTCTGTGTTACATTGACATTGGTACCGGAGTATCTTGTACCTGCTACATTGGTAATGATACAGTGCCCTCCTCCTTCACGCTCTCCCTCTGTGTTTCTCTCTTGCTGTGTCTCAGGTGTGAGAACAGCTTTGTGACCATCCAGTCTTCTGTGTCCAAGTCGGCACTAAAGGAAAAAGAGCAGGAGAAGTCTGTCGAAGGCCACAAGAAACCCAGGGCCCAGAAAAACAAAAACAAGGACATTGACAAGTTCCACCTCTACGGTGACTTCAGCTGCAACATCCAACGCATCCAGCCCCATCAGGTAGCAAGACAGACCAGTTTATGGTTCCTCCTTCCTCCCTTCCTTCTTTCCTGAAGTAGAGCTGTGGCCTGCAAATTAGGTTAAGGTTTATTGGTACCACTACAATGTTGTAGTAGCACTGGAGGGTCGAGATGAAGGGTTAACCCTGGTGTTCTTGTTATAAATGTCCCTCACAAACCTTTGGCTATTGCTACTTAAATAGAAAATACTAATTAAAAAACGCCAACAGGCCTTTATGGTGTACGGTAACTAAGGGGACAAATAATAACACAGCTTTAATAAAGGACATATTCAATTTATACACATGAAAAACTAATCAAGTATGCTGATTCATTCTGAAGGTAATTTACCTGTATTGTGTTTTTTGCCTTGACTGATCCACACACGCACAAACACACACGCACTCTCTCTCTCTCTCTCTATCGCTCTCTCTCTCTCTCAAACAAATGCACACCATCTGTTTGTGTTTGTGTCATTTCTGTCTGCTTCATCTGTGCCGCTCCTGAATGCTAGCCATGTCAGTCGCAGTTAGCCTTGCCTGTGCCTCCACATGTACCCCTCCTGTGCCCTGCTCTGCCTCCTCTGCTCCCCCTCAGTCCCTCTAGTGACTAGTGGGTTACTCAGAGTTGGTCCCGGGCCTCATGTGTCACCACAGCTTCCATCACCCGCTGCCTCTCTGCCACAACACACTCTCTGGCAACCGCGCTCTGCCCTACAGTCATACAATCACATACACATACATTCATGCGCACACACAAGCACACCCCGCAAGTCCCCGCATTCTCCCCTCTTAACATATGTGACATGTCCCCTGCCGACATGCCATTGGATTAGGAGGCTTTGATTGACAGGCGTTCTCCTGTAGTGACAGCTACTGCTGCTGGGCCCACAGGCGGACGGAAGGATGGGGAGAGGGAGAGAGAGGGGGGTAAAGGGAGGGAGAGAATGAACAGATGAGCGACGCTGAGGAGCGTCCGTCACTCTCTCGCCTCGCTCTGCCCCACTCCATCTTTTTCTGACTAAACCTCAGCCCTCCACTCCACACCTCCCCTTTTCCCTCCTCCTCTCCCATGTATGAGAGGCCTTTAATTCGATGACTCGCCTTTGTCATGGAGCGTTAATCCACAGGCTGCTGTGACCCTGCTAGCTGTCGGATTCCGGCTAAAATGAACCTTTTCTAGCCGTCAAGTTGTCGCAAAGGGGGAGTAGGTGGGAGATGTGTTTTGACAGGAGGCATGTGTGTGAGCACACACTCCCCCGTTTGCTTTAGCACATTTAATTAAGCCCCGGCTCTGGTGGTTTGATAAAGGAAAAGGACCATTTTATGAAGGGAGAGATAGAAAGGCTTCGGAGTTGATAAAAAAATAATGTGGTGGCAGACAAAAGAAGCCAGTTAATTCATAAAGGGATACATTTTACATGTTTTAAATGATTAGACGATGACATACAAAGACCAATATGTAATATAAAGACAGTAGTAAGACTAAAGAAGGATGAAACGTGAACATTCAGTCCTCATGTCTGTATCAAATGCACTTTGAGATTAAAGGTATGGGGCTGCGACTAATGCTAATGTTCATTTTCAGTTAATCTGACTATTATTAACAGTTTTGTCTCTAACATACTTTAGGGGATGTCATAAAATTGCTCGTTTTATCCATCCAACCAAAACCCAAATACATTTAATTACACAATCGCACAAGAAAAGCTGCAAATTCTAACAATTAGGAGCTGGAACCTGAGAACGTTTTGGTATTTTCTATTTGATTTGGTGATCAACATTTTCAAAGAATTGATTCATTTATTTCATCCCTCAAAAAAAATAGCATTTTCGATCATGCAGAGTTATGGGATATAAAAAGTCCCCTGTGTGATGATTTCCTTTATAGAATTATGTCACGGTTTCCTTCATTCTCTAAAGTTAGTGTGTACAGGGCTCTGGTCTTCAGTATGTCTTAAAGCCATTTGACATATCGAGTGGAGATGCTTAGCTCAGATTTAATTCCGTCGGATTTGATTTGAGATCTTCTTCCACGGCTTCACATTCACCTCATAGCTATTAGCAGCCGGTACGCTCCTCAGTCTGCCAGGGCGGGTTTGTTGAATGTGCAGCGGGCTATTTTTAATGCGATTTGTGCTGCGATCAAATGGTAGGTTAGCGCTTCGGCGTGGGGCTCGCCTGCAGAGCAGCTTGGGTAAATGGAACTGTTGAATCAATTGAACACTTCTTTTCTGATGGACAGGTGGAGAAAAACAAGTTTATTTGTATTGTCACTCACATAAACTAACACTGTAGTTTTAGTGTTTGTAAAGAAGATAACTACCGCTGATAAAAACAAATAGCAGTCACATTTTTTACACATCATATTAACAATGATTTATATTTTAAGAAGAAAGCCCCCACCCGAAAATGTAAATATTTGTGGCATAGTCATTTAACTATTTTAAATAGTGTTCTCTGGTCTGTTTAATCCCCTGCTAGTTTTCTTACCCCTGGTATTTGGTACTCATGGTAAATATTTACAACTGAGATAATGAAATAAAGACGAACACATTTGGTAAAGCCACATTTTAAACTTTGAAGTACACTAAGTGCTAATTGAGATTCTTTCCCTCTCTCTTCTTCCTCGCCCTGAGCTGAAGTTTTGTTCTTCCATCAAAGACCTTCAGACTCGGCGCTGTGTCGTGTTTGTTTTTGGATAAAATACGAGAGAGTAAGCGGGACAGAAGGAGTGCGGAGGTCTCCCTGAGCGGCCCGTGTGTTTGTGTTAAAGGACCAGCGTGTGTCGTGCTGGGCCGCGGCCCCCTGTGGTGACTTATCCCCGTCGATGTTTAGAGAGTCAATATTTATCTGGAACCGTACGATCATAAGAAAAGTATTCACTAAATGGAGCTTACATTCCATATGCTTCAGCGGTTATCGTTGTTTATCAGGAACATAATACGCTCACTTCCATTTTATATTTAACCCTCTTGCACCTCGACAGTTAAGCCCTAACTTTTATTGAAGGCAATCTTTGGCTTCATAAAATAACATTTTAAACCATTTATTTACATCTTAAACGATCTATTTATGTCAAATATGGTCTGAAAAATCTACAGAGAGGTTTTGAAATGTGAGTCAGGAAGAGAAAATAATTTTGAAATGGAAAATGTTTATTCAGTTCAACTGTTATTGTACAGTGTGTCCCATGTGTGTCAGCCAGGTCAAAAAAGTGTGTGAATCTGTGTGTGTGGGTGTGTCGGTATGTGTGTGTATCTTTTTGTGTGTCCTTGATATGTCGGATGGATGGATGTGTTGATGGTATTCTTCTAAAGAAAGGGTGAGAGAGCGAAGCAGACAGACAGAGAGAGGACGGTAGTTGGCTGACCGCCCTCCCTCGGGGGCGGGTGGACGGATGAAGGACCGTCTAGGAAAGACGTTCTGTCGGGTCTCGTCAGGGTTTGGCCGGTGCTCGGCCACATGTCACTCCTGGCCCGTCTAACACACAAACACACACTCTGTCTCACATCACCCTTCCTCTGAGATCACCCTCCGTCTCCCACCGTGACCTAACCCAGGCGGAAAGTGAGAGCCGTCACGTACATACAGACACTAGGTTGTTCATCGTCAGCGAGGACAGCGGCCAGCTACCAAGGAAAACAGAGCAAAGAGACTGTGGGAGACGGCCACATCTTTAGAATTTTTTTTGGGGGGGGGGGGGTGGCATAGTTCACTAACTGCATTCACCACAGTTAGGGTTTGGCAACTGGGCAACGAGAAGATTAATTTTGAGGTTTTGTTTCTGTGTTCTGTGTTTATCACTTGGCGACATATGGCAAGATTGGCTTTGGCAACTTTCTGGTACATAGAACCCGCATACCATGCATCATAGCATCATAGCATTTGGATAGACGGTCACATTTTTCTGTATAAGTGATTGCCGAAGGTATTCTGACCCAAAATATATTGGTTTTCTTTGGTCCGAGACTTTTAACCAATGCCATTTATCTTGTTTCACTGAAAACATTTGCACATTTTACTTGTTCAACCGCGCATTTATTAAACCGGTGTAGGGCATGTAATGCATGTCAATCATGTAACGGCATTTTGTTTGTCATCCATACACAAAATAATCTAAGATTATTTTTGTTCAACATACAAGATTAAGATAATCTTAATCTTGTATTTTGAACCCTGAGAACACAGGGCCTTTTTGTATTTACTACTTAAATTTCACTATTGGGCTTACCCAGCTGTTCAGAGAATCCAGAAAGAAGTGTTTTTCTTCAACGGCATGCTAAACAGTGCTTTGATGAAGATTGTTTGAGAAATCTCATCACAGTCGGTGTGTCAGCCCAGGGCAGCAGAAGAGAAATCTAACTTTCATCATAATTCAAGCATGCTCGCTGCATTAAATCTCGCCTCTGCTGTGCCATTAGCTGTGTTTTCCATTTTTATTTTTGTGTGTGTGTGTGTGTTCAGCACATCCGAGGGTGCTGCTGAGCGGTAATGGTTGTGGCACCACGTGTGTGGGTGCGGGTGGGGGTAGGCCTCGCGGTCTCGGCGCTGATGGTGGCGTAGTGGTGGCATTTGTCAGATTGCCTCTTCCGCTTGGTTTCCAGATTGACGTTTTGTTTCTTGGCCCTGTTCCGCGGCGGGCTAAAGATTCCCCACTGAAAAGGTCAGACACTTACTACAGCTTGCTTAACAGCATGTAGCAGTTCCTCTGAGGGGGGAACCAGCACACAACACGACGGGCCTGGCCACAGGATACACTCCTAGGCTCATCGCTTTTACACGCTCGTCTGTGGAGAGTTAAAAGATTTCGTTTTTGTGTGGAGGTTTGGGTGTGTGTGTGTTTTTTACACATAGACATATACAGTAACCTTGTCTAACCCCAAAAAGCCCTGTGTGTACAAATCGCATGTCAATTGAAAGTATTTGCTTCCTTTTTCTCTGCGTTCATGAGCACTGAATACAGTTTGTTGTATTGCATTAAACAGGTAGTGTGTGTGTGTGTGTGTGTGTGTGTGTGTGTGTGTGTGTGTGTGTGTGTGTGTGTGTGTGTGTGTGTGTGTGTGTGTGTGTGTGTGTGTGTGTGTGTGTGTGTGTGTGTGTGTGTGTGTGTGTGTGTGTGTGTTTTTGTACAGACTCTGGCTATTAACCGAGGCGAGAATCTGAAGATTTTGACAGTGAAGGTGAACATTCCCGACAGGTTGAAGAATGACTTCACTTGTTGGTGCATCAACAACAGGTCAGCAACGCGACACACTTCTACGTTGAGAAATAACCGAGTTGAGCAGAAACTCAAAAGCTTTCCCCACAAATTACAGTTTAAAGAAACGAGGATTAAAATAAGAGATTTTCTTGGTAGAACTCTTTGGTAGAATTATTTCGTTCTGCTGCATCATTTAGTTTTATTCACATATCCATTTAGGTTAGAGAAAATGTCATTAACATGTTATAAACTTGTCATTTGTTATGTGGAATACACGAACAAATAAAGTGAAGTTGACATATGTCCTCAGTCAATTTATCTTGTATAAATAAAGGTTAAAGAATTAACATTAAATGAAATGTTTAATCATGAGGCTGTCGTGCTTGTTTTAAAGGAATGGCCTGTTAATATTGCACCATATGTGCAACACTCTGGTTGCTTGAAAATGCAATAACATTTATTTGTAACATTTATTTTTGTTGCGTGTGAGATGGGATGGGTGACATATTTTCTCCTGAGAGGGAGGGAGTTAGTTTGCAGAAGTCAGATTTAATTCTATACATTTTATTTATCAGTGAAAATGGGCCATAGAGAAAAAAACCAACAACCTTTGTCCTGCTGTTTTAATGCAGGTGGAGGCCGAAGACGTTGGCAAAAGAAGAGCTTCGTGCAATCATCAAGAATGCTGTAGAGGACTCGTATAAAAGGCTTATTTTGCCTTTCCTCACGAGGAGTTACAGGTATTTTGAGTGTGTATGTGCTCTCAGGGTCTTATTCATTTACGCTGTGTCCCTATTCCCTCTTCTTCCCCATACCGCACCTCTTTCTTTCCTCCTCCGTTTTCACATTTTTTCTTCCCCCCCCCCATCATCTCTGTCTCTCTCTTGCATCCCGTCTCTTTAGGACTAAGCTGACAAGTGCAGCAGAGAAGGAGTCGATCGCCATGTTTGTGCGAAACCTCCGGCAGCGGCTGTTGGTCTCTCCAGTGAGGGGCTGTGTCATCATGGGGGTGGACCCTGGCTTTAGACATGGCTGTAAGCTGGCAGTTCTCTCCCCCACTAGTAAGTGACCACATAGTGTACTGAACTCATGTGTACACCACCTACCTCTGCATCTAAAACAGTTTGGGCTCTGATCCTCGTAAGACCAGACCAATAGGCTTCAGATATTCAAATGATATATGCAAATGAGATATGCGCCAGGGTAGGTCCCACCCTCTGGGTGGCCACAAGTAACGCTGACACACTTAACGCAGAAAAGACACCGGTATGTTTTGGATGTCAGGCCCAGCAGGGTGTGCTCACAGGTTTGATGGTTTCCCAGCTGATGTGACTTCCGGTCAGAGCTGCATTCCGCCATCTGCGGAAGCGGCTAACTTTCAGCTGCTGGACTTCCTGCAGATGTTGAGTTCATAAATCATTTTATTTACGTAGGGCATACAGTGCAGAGACATTAGCTGGTTATATAGCGTAGTCTCTTGGTCCCCCGCTTGTCAACACAATACTTTATCAGCAATATTGTGTTTCCTCCCGCTTGTCTTCATCTCCCTGCTCTCAGGTCAGATTCTTCATACTGACGTGGTGTACCTGCATAATACAGGCCAACAAAGAGAATCGGAGAAACTGTGCCACCTCATGACCAAATACAGGTACTGCTGCCAGTGTCTAAAAAGTCTCTGTTTAAAGTGTACCGTTTAATTAGTTAAATAGTGTCAGAAAATGTCTGATTAACGGATGTTTGTTTTGTATTAATCAATGTTTTTAATGCTGTAACTTTCCTGTCGGTATGTATGTAGCAGCATTCATGACTCATCATGTCTGTTTTATCAATGAACGTAATATTTAAAACGCATTTCTATGGTTGCATTTTATAATCCTCTTTGTCCTTCTGCTCTCTCTCTTGTCCACACTAGCTGTGCCAAGGTTGTGATTGGTAACGGGACCGCGTGCCGTGAGACAGAGTCCGTCTTCGCAGACCTCATCTCCAGGCGCTGTTTTCACCCTCTGGACGTGTCCTACTGGTAAGACGTTTCACCCAGTGCATGCTAGAACAGGCCCCAGTGACCCTGGAAAGAAACAACTGGTTGTAGCACATTCACGGTATGAACCCTACTGTCCAGAGGGCCAAATTCCTGGAATGATGACGATGAATGAATGAAAGCTAGGTGTGTGGAGGGGAAAGGTCGGTTGAATAAAGGGAGTTAGCAATGTGAAAGAATAAAGTACGGAGGAGGAGAACGTGTGGGAGCGAGAGAGCTGCACGCAGATGGAGAGAGAGAGAGAGAGACTAATTGGAATGTGTCCCTCAAGCGAATACCATCTATTAAAGCCATCTGGACTTGGTTTCACTTCGGTCCATTTAAAGAGACGTTTTTGCGGTGCACATTGTGTCTGTAACCAGGCCCAGTCCGCACTTCACAATACGACGGCACAGAACCTCGGTCCAAACATAATAACCACTGGCCTCTCCTCGCTGCCTTCCATGTGTGTTTGTTGACTTGAGGTTAGCATTGGGAGCACAGCCTAGAATGATTCTGAGCTGTGCGTGGAAGTGTGTGTCTGCATATGAGCGTTTTGACAGTATCTTTGAGTTCTCTCTCTCACACACACACACACACACACACTTCAGCGGTCATACCTTTGGTGTAATAGCCCACATTTCTTTTCACTTAAGTTCCATTTTTTGTCAATTTGCAAGAACAGAAACAGTCAAAGTGGGGCGTTTATTAAGTTAACTTCCCCTTGATTATTTTCATGATTTAACATCTTGACATAATGTCTCTCTTATTCATTCTTTCACTGGAGCTAATGGCACTCGTGCTTTTCACAGCGCGTGAGAATGTTGTACTTGTGTTTGATGTGGTGCTGGCTGAATGTCCCATATCACCTGATATGATTAACTGTATTTTTGCAGCATGTAACACATGTGTAAATGGTCTGCATTTGCCTTGGTAGGGTTCTGTAGAATAAAAGGCTTTTGCAAGTGCATGAACTCTGGAAGAGCTGAGAGATGTTATTTTGACGTTAGCCGTAAGTATGGTTGTTGTTATCCAGATGATATCGCCCTGGAGTCATCTGGTCTAAAGCCTCACTTTGGTTTCTTTGGACCGCGGCTGATGTAGGCTCAGGAACATAGATGTTAAATCTTAAATGTGTGTATTAAAATGTAGACGCTCGTCTCTGCCCTCGTCTCCTTTCTACCTTCACTCGCCCTCTCTGCTCTCGCCATTCTTCCTCACCACTGTCTTCGTTTCCATCATCATCTGGTAGATTAACCTCACATTTCTCAGCGGCAATTAAATTTCAGCTCCATTGCAAGGCCATAGATCTCATCAAAAATGTGTATAGAGTCACATGTTATTAATATCCTTTATAAAAGGGTCTTCAGTGGGATAATGCACGGATACTTGGATCTCTCAACAAGGCATTAAAGTTGCTAAAATACAACTACTGTCCTCATCAGAACGCGGTGAAAAGCAGATATTATTTTGACATGTAGGTGTTAACATTTTAAGTGTTTAATCGGTGATTGATGAAATGTTTAAAGATATTAAAATATGAAATGCCTGTTTTTCTTCAAAGCACGTTTTAAACAAGTGAAATGGCTTTTCGGGACAAATGTATTGCATAAATTATCAATAATTGAATCACCAAAATGATATTATTATTATGTCGTATACTAGACAAACAGAATGTCTGTGGTATGTAATGTGGGTCAATGTTCCTATCTAATGTTCTTATTTCCACACACGCCTCCCTTGATAGATGATGATGGGAGGGCAGTGACTCTGAGGGTCTTACTCCCCTGCTGACTGACCCACAGCTGACCCTGACCTGCCATAAACATCATTACGACGGCAGCACAGCTGATGGCAACGACGGAGACTGGCCACGTAGCATCAGAAGCAGCGAGGGGTCTTAGTGCTCGCTGTGAATGTCCCCAGTACAATTAATTGACCCAGTTTCTGATACACGTCGCGGTTCTTTGTGCTGTTGGATGTTCGAGCGCTTGCCGACTGACTTTATACCCAAGGAGGTTCAAACAGGCGTTGAAAGAATGGTGTAGGTTCAATGGATTTACAAAGTCACGTTTGGTCTATCCACTTTACCGTCCATGGCTTCCCTTATTTTTTTCTGCTCTCTCTGTCTCTGTCTCTCTGTCTGTCTTTATGTCTCTGTCTCTCTCTCCCTTTCTGTGTCTCTGTCTGTCTGTGTCTCTCTCTGTGTCTCTCTGTCTGTCTGTCTGTGTCTCTCTCTGTGTCTCTCTGTCTGTCTGTCTGTGTCTCTCTCTCTCTCTCGCTGTGTCTCTGTGTCTGTCTGCCTCTCTCTCTCTCGCTCTCTCTCTCGCTCTCGCTCTCGCTCTCGCTCTCTCTCTCTCTCTCTCTCTCTCTGTCGTCCTCAGCTACTTTTATTCTGGCTCAAAAAACAACTCACCTCAGGAATGTGTATGTGAAAATATAGTGATTTATATTTTGGCCACAGCGTTTTTAACGTCATTACCTTGTTTGGTGGAATCAGCCTTTAAAATAAGACATTGTCAGTGTTGACTTCTGGCAGAAGTTCTGTTAGAGCCCCTCTCCTGTCCGCCTCGACAGTGCAGCAGTTCATTAAAGACCCCGGCCTCATTTGCACCATCTGCTTCATGTCTCCCAGTGAGCCTTCATTGTGTCACCACCCCCCAACCTCCTCCACCCTTTCTTCCCCACCCGCCTGTCTCTCTCTGTCCGTCCGCCTCAGTGCTCAGCTGGAATGACAGCCAGAAATGGCCGCCTGCGGGACATCCTTACTTGTGTGTTTGTGTGTATGCAGTTTTCAGTGCTTTAGTCCTGTTAGAGTAGACTCACTGAGGCACCTCTCTTCCATCTTTGTTTTTGAGCAGTGTGGCCTTTGCTGAAGACAGCTGAATGAGGGCACAGGTTGGTGTGTCGAAGTTGTGTCATTTAGGTGGAGAAATAGGTTTGAATGTGTATGAAAGGCCGGCCAGTGTGTGTCCAATTATCTAAATCTCTGTCCATGCCATAAATACATCAGACATCCAATAACCTAATAATCCTACCGACAACTGTTCAACTTAGAAAAGCAACTTAAACGAGGACATACACTGCTTTGCAAAGTTATTCAACCCACTTGGTGTTTTTCCTATTTTCTTGCATTGCAACCTGTTTGTTGCTGTGTTTTGCTTGGTGACGTCTCTGGTGTGTAAGAGGAGCTGATGAGTACACGCACACATGTCACTGTGAGTCCTGATCTGTCAACACTCATGTTGTAACTCCTGTGCTTTTGAGAAGCTCCAACATATTGTCATTGGATCCCATTTCTTCGCTGGAATCTAAACAAATCCGCCTACAGACAGCGATGGGTTGGGTTCACATTAATCCCCTTTCAAAGTTATGCAAACTGTATTCAAACTGACTTTCTCAACTGCTTTACTAAGCCAACCAATGTCACAGGCAAAACTTTAACATTGATGTTTGTGGGTTAGTGGTTGAAGGTTGAGTTGTCAAATGAGGAAAATGATTGATTGAATTCAGAGAGTTTGACTTTCGTCATATTTTATTTGTCTTAGGCATGTGGTGGCTACTTTCAGCTTGTTCAACTAAACTTAACCTTTATTTGCTTTCACAACTTGTGTTTGAACTATAATACATTTGAATGTTAATTAATTAATGTGAGTGTTTGGGGCTGTATGCATGAAGAATGAGAAGTTGACAGTGTTTGGCTGCAGCAAGCGGATGTTAATGATATCAGAGGGCAAGAATATGTGGGCTAAGGTTAGGGGGGTCTTTGGGCAATGGTGATAATACACACACACACACACACACACGAACGAACCACAGCTAAAGGCAAACACAAACCACATCCAATTTCTTGACCACTTGCTCCGTCAGGCCTGAAGGCAGAGAGATGACCGACCCGGTTACTCTTTTTCATGAACATCCTTGAGGGTCGGCATCTTTGCTTGCAGTGAATTAATTACTTAATTAATTACAATGTAACTTGTAACATGAAATCAATTCATTAATTTATTATTTAGACTTGTTTCGCTCTGACTTTGCCCGGTGTTGTACTCTGTAGCTGATGAGAGTAGAAGGCCGTCTCTCTTTCTAGTAGTAGTCATTGTTCTCTCCTTGACTGGTTCATACTTGGAGTTGTCCAGGAGCAGCTTGAGCAGTCGCAGCAGGAAACATTACCAAACAGCCAGCAGTGTACGCCCGCCCTGACACACTAACATGCCTGACGATCCCGAGGGCAAGACCTTGACCGTCTTGCCCTCCGGCTCCGTCCTATTGGGGTGAGATCATTATTACTGGCGAGCTGATGGACCTGTAGGACAGTGGTGTAGACTGTATTTATGACTCTGTGTGTGTGTATCCCCTGTCATGTCCTATGTGCAGGCATGCTCCCAGGGCCAGGCTGAGTGAGTGATGAACATACAGTGGCAGGACCAGCGATGACTGATCCAGGCTCTGAGGCCTAATCGAAAGTTTGACAGTAGGATAGAAGGGAGAGCAGGGGGGACGGGTGGGTTTGGAGGCATGGAAAGGCCTCAGCCTGGCTGTGGGGTGTGTCTTAATTTCAGAGGAGGATAATGAACCCATGGGTACAGGACGAAAAGGTTACGTCTTTGACTTAACACAGGATGGATAGAGGAGCTTCTGCTTTGAGTTGTTGCTCCCAGAAAACTGAAATACTTTCTTCTGCCCGTCTTTAGACTGTTCGTTGTCCGTTTGGTGGGTAAAAGTGATGAAGGAGAGGCACTGCTCTGGCTGTAACCTCTGTGTCCTCCCTCTATATTTTCCTGATTTATTTTTTTCTCTGTCTTTCCTTGCTTCCAACCCTCTGAGAGCCATTTGAATTAAACTGAAAAGTTAAGTCTCATCAATTGTGTATAAAGCCCAATAGCACAAATCACAAAGTTTGCCTCTAGAAGCTTTACAATCTGTACAGCACATGACACCCTCTGACCCTCAATTATTTTGTCTTGCGCACCTTTATTTTAAAGCAGATGGTACAACGGTTTCTTGAAAAGGTCTTGTGCTTGTGTGTGTGTATTTCGTCATTGGTAGAAAAGAGGTGTCGGGCTGTGGACCTTTGGCATTCGCAGGTGGCGGACAGTGAATATCTGCCAGCCTCCTCCATATCACCCACAGCCCCCTCTCGTCTCCCACCATGCCTCACTGGTGGTCAGCCTCTGTCCCTTCTCCCTTCCACCCGTCCGCCCCTAGGGTCCCAGTGTTCCCTGAGACGGTCCTGCGTGTGACAAACATGTGTGATGAGTCTGTGTGACATGCTGTGTGTGTATCCGCGATTTGGTGTGTGTGTGTGTGTGTTTGCATGCTGGTGTGCATGCATTTCTGCGTGACACAAGTGCAGGCCTTTGCTGCTACCAGATTGACGTGAGTGTCTGTGAGGCTTTGCTCTTTTCAGACGTGCCTCACACTGGCAGTTGGAGTTTATGTGTGTGTGCGTGTGCCTGCCTGCCTTCTAGCGCCATGCTGGAGACTGACGGCCCCTGACACCTGCCATTTGGACGCTTTTCTCTGTGAAAAATGTCATCGTCTTCAGACCCGACGTGTGTGTGTGTGTGTGTGTGTCTGAGTGTGTGTGTGTGTGTCTGTCTGAGTGAGAGAGATGGTGCGTCCCTCAATTTGTCCCCCTGAGGTCAAGCTTTGCAGCTGACTGAACAATGGACCCAAGCTGTTTGAGCAGCCGGGACAGAGAAACCAGAAAAATGTGTGTGTGTGCGTCTTTTTTTTGCATGAATTTATTTTGGGCTGGTAACATGTGACATCACAGCTCCTTCTACAGCAGTAAAATGAGTTCAATCCAAGCATCTTGAACACAGACTGAGTTGTGGACAAAGAAAGTGACCGATAGAGCCAGTGTAGTACGGCACTATATGGTGTGTGTGTGTGTGTGTGTGTGTGTGTGTGTGTGCAATCCCAAGTTCTCGCAAGTGTCTGATTTGAAAGCCATCGAGAATTTTGGACAATCTACCAGTTGAAACTGGTAGACTGCTATGAATCAATTCCAATTGAGCCCCACGATGCCTTTTGCATCTGATGGCATCGGTTTGATTTGATAGATCAGGTAACTCCTAGTTAGTGACTTTGCATTGAGTTTGGCTCACTTACAGTTCTCACACTAAGAAGCCCACCTCACACTTCATTATGAAAGCCATTTAAAAAAAACAAGAAACAGCACGACTGTTTTCTTCAGATATCAGAGGTATTATTATCAGATACATGAGGGAAGGTTACATATTGTTCTGTAATATAGATATATTTAAATAACGCATTACATAGCTTTTTTAAAATCAGAATTTGCCTGCCAATCAGCAACTTTCATGCAAACCATGAACTCAAGCTTTATTTGGGCAAAGATGATCGAAAGTAATTACTATTGAGTTAAATGAACTGACAAACAAATGGCACTGAAGTTTTTTAAGATCTACAGTACAACGTCAGTCAGGTTTTGAGGTACTTCAGATCCATATTACAAGATTAAGGTTTTGGACCATTTGAAGAATCTCTTTGCGCCACATATATTCACATATTGTCTGTATCAATGTGCCTAGAATTCTTTGAAATACAGTAATTTATTCAAACTAAAATTCAATCTGCTTTCCCCCGACCCGCCAACTTTTTGTCCTGTGTATCAAATTAGTTGATGATATTATTGCCCCTCTTCTTTTCTGACTGATCTGATGAGCTGGAGCTGTTTTTAATTTACATTAGGGCTGTGTAAGCCAGAAGGCTGTAATGAGGTATCAAAGTGTGTATCCATCTCTTCCAATGTTGGCTTTCTTGAGGGGCAGCAGGGGGCCAGTCATGATGTGTGTGTGTGTGTGTGTGTGTGTGTCGTGCCCAAGGGTGTGTCTCAAGTACGACCAGTAGGGGAACGGATAGGGGAGCCAGTTGATGACTTTGCCCCGGGACGGGGCTAAAGGCAGGCCTGTGTTTATGTGTGTGTATACAATAGAGGAAAGCAAAAGAGAGTGTGAATAAATGAAAACCCTACAGGGCCACCAAGTCATCGCTTTACACCAAGAGGCGATCTTTGACTTTGTGTCTCAGCGCGTGTATGTGTGTGTGTGTGTGTGTGTCCACGCTTCGACCATCCATCCACTTAGGCCAGAGAGCTGTGGAGCAGACAACCTTCTGCTGGCTGCCAGGATGATGCCCTCACGGTGGCGACAGCCGTGGACGCTGTGGCGATGAGGGCTCAGAGCTGTATCCATGACAGTGCTGTTACCCAGCTGCCCCAGCGGCAGCCTTAATTAAGTTAGACATGATAGGGGCTGGTGGCCTCCCTTTCTTTCCTCTCCCTGCTCTCCTGTCTTCTGTTTTTCTATATTCTTAATTATATCTTTTCACTTTACCTCCATTGTCCTACCGTCTCTGAATGAGGACAGACAGACAGGGTGGTGGTGCTTTCTGTGTTTTATTTCCATCTATTGTCGTGATAATTTAAACCCTCGTCTATCTTTATACTACGTTTAAAGAGAAAGAGATTTGAGTATATTGAATATTTTAGAATTATATTCATATCATGTCTTCCTCAGCATGTCTTTGTGTCTTTGTCTCACGCGCACACACAGATAGTGTGTGTGTGTGTGTGTGTTGGGTTAATGACCAGCTCCGCTTGGACCTCATTGAAGGTCATGTGCCAGTGCTCGTTAGCCGTGTCACCATGGCGATATGTCAGCTGTCAGCTACGATGGATAAGGAGCTGACAAAAAGAACAGTGAGGCGGAGGAAGGGATGAATGGAGAGGGAGGGAGGACAAATGTGAGTCCCATCAGAAGGCCTCTGCCACTCCTCATTAACAAGATACTTATAATTGGCAAGGTTGTTGTGGCAAGGTCCAGGCCTCTGGGAGAGTGTGTGTGTCGTGGACATAGGGGAGGTGCTGACCCCTTCCTCATATTGGTCAGCCCTGAGGAGGAAAGCCCCCCCCCCCCTCTCTCCATCCAGCCGGCAGAACAGAAGGACTAAACAACGTGACAGCTTCAGTTGTATGTCGGTAGAATCAACACGGGTATCGGTGGCTTTGTTGTACCAACCATTCTGTCTGTGTGGTGATGTATGATAAGCGGCCTACTTTAGACTGAATACATTAACATGGGAGATGGTAGCATTTGTTGCCATGTAAACCCCATGTTGCCCCGTAGAATCGGTTCATTTTCATTGTCAAGAATGTAGAAATGTCAATGATGCAGAAATTGGCACAAGAGCTTCAGCTCAATTCCAGCTGAATGTAGTGAATCGTTTGAAAAGGGGTGTTTTTGTTAAGTCGTCTTAAAGTCTTGTGCAGTAAGCCCTTCACATAATACCTAAAGAATGAATTGTATGACATGAAATGTACAAAAAAGTAAGCAATACAAAAAATTATATTTATTAGGACGGAACGATGTAACTGTCATTCTTGCAAACCCTAATTCATCATTTGACTTTATCAAATGAAGGCTTAAGTTCATTAAGGCTCACCCTGATTTTTTTTGTTGAATAGCAGTACACCCCAATGCCCTCTAGATGGCAGTAGTGTCACATAGATCGTGAGTGAGCTGTGCTGTAACACGCGTCTCGTACTCTGCTATTACAGTGTCAGTCATTTCAATGTGCAAAGGTGGTCGTGCTCTCTACATATTCACATAGAAAGAGCTTACTGGGAATCTATATTTACCCAAAGTTGGTTCCATACATTTAAGTGGGCATAATGACCCCACTCAAGTCCCCGGACTCACTAATTGACCTCTTCTCAATATGTTTAGAATTCATAGTTACTTCCAAAGCCAATGGACGGTACCTGCAATCGGGATGCATGTGGTTCTTCACTCCTGCTTTCAGTTGAATTCCTGCATTTGAAAGAATGTAATTGTGCAGTTATGATGTTAATGCAGGACTACTAGTGATCCTATTCTGGGCATAATGTCCGTAATGGTGTTCAAGCTTTGACTACAAAGGGCTGACCAGAGTCAGATGAGGAGCCGGTTAGAGAAGTTGTCAGCTGCATTATGTAAGGTGCAAGGCAGTGGTGATTTCCTTAAAAGCTTTGCCATTAGCTCCTCACTAAGTTGTATTCTTTCTCCCCTCACCCCCTAATTGGCTCCATAGGGGGTGAGGGGAGGGGAGACACATTAGCTAACTTGCCTCTTATTCCCTATTCATATATAAATATATATATATATACATATTTATATTTTCTTCCCCTTCTTTCACCAGTATAACCAGTGAGGCAGGAGCATCCATCTACAGTGTGAGTCCTGAGGCGATCAAGGAGATGCCAGACATGGACCCCAACCATAGGAGTGCAGGTAAGCAGCCACACTTGAGTGTCTTCATGTTATTAAATGTTTTGCATAATAAATGTGTGATATTCTTGACCGTTCTTTTAATTGGCCCTGGTCTACGGCAAAATGACTGGTGTTGTGGAAGACACTGTGTACAGGACGGCAACTAACAATTATTTCAAACACTGATGTGTCAATAAAATGTCAGAAAATAGTAAAAACAAAAAAAAACAAAATGCCCATAACAATTCCCCAATTCTCCCCTGTTTTACTTTGTGTCTCTCGCTCCTTCTGTATCTTGCCACCTCACACAGCAGAATAAAAAGGAATCTCACAGAGTTTTGGAGAACCAATGTTTCCAGCAGACTTCCTCTATAAAAGCCATAAATCAAGCGAGGCCGGCTTGTTCCTCACTAGTTTCCTGTGGTCAGCAGTACCGAGATCCGTGGAGATTCATATTTATCCCCCAATGAAAGCCATGAGAAATCGACAGCGTTTGACTTTGGATGGGGATGAAAATAAGGGGGCGTTGAGCCCAAGACACGATGGTTACAGCGTCGGATGTGGAGACAGTGTGTTTCTCTGCCTCTGTCTATATGAGTGGCCATGTAACGTAGTATACAGGGAATTGTGAGTGAAAGGCACCTTCCGTCTGTCATCCCTGTTGTTGGGCGATCTAGGGACATCTAGTGGTGATAGGCAACATTTCAGCCATCTGTTTTTGTGTTCAGCTTACATTCTGTGCTCCTCTCTGATCTGAGACGGAGTGAGAGATTAGCCGAGAGTCACAACAAAGTCAAATCAGTTGAGAGTAGATGAACCGTCACTCTTTCATTGCTTGTTGCCGCATCTCAAAAGTTGGAACGATTTGACTTTTTTTCATCTAACGCTCTGCAGCAAAGACAGTGCGGCCACATCACCACTGTCCCCCTGCTGCACGTCACATTCTTCCAGCTCTCCTGAGCGATGTGTCCGAACGGAAAATTTGGCTCATACACTTTCAATACGTTATGCTGAACTCCGTTAACAAAGCGGTTTGTCTCAGAGAGAGAGAGACCTGGACACACACACACACACACACACACACACACACACACGTGTATAGGCTATACTGTGCATGTATAAATCTTAATGTTGTGTTAATGTTTATATTGCTGTTATTCTATACTGTCCAAATATTTGGACTAATTGTATGTTGATACTTTGGCAACATTGTTCTTGAAACGTCCATGCCATTAAATTGAATTGAATTGAGACTCAGAAGCAGAATGGATGGAAAGCGTTTCGGAGTCTTTTGGTGGTGCACTGCACAAGGCCAGGATTGAAACTCCATCCCTGTCTAAATATTATCTCAGGCAGCAGCCTCACACCGCAGCCAGGGGAGAGAGGAGAGGAGAGCCATTGATTCCAGACGTCCTCCCTCTTTACCATCCCATCCCTCTCCTTCTCTTTGTCTGTCCGTTCCTCCTCAAAGATCTGACGTTCCTCATGCAGCGCTCTACATCGCTGACCACTGGAATTCAAACGTACACACAATGCACAGGAGGGACGGCAATGAGACAAACGGTTTCCTGTTATTTTGTTATTCACCATACAGTGTTTAAATTAGCTGAAATTATTGTCAATCTCTGTCCATTATTAGAGCTCTTTTATTGTTTTCTCAATTAAAGGACTGACAATTTTGAAAGTTTTAACAGAAATGACAAACCTAGAGCTGGCACTTCCTCTGTCATTTACAGGGACATGAATGTGAACAGTTACTTGGTTGTGTTACTCGCTCCCTCGCTCTCTCTGCCTGTGTGAGTTCGGGGGTGAGGTCATGTGTTATGGTGTGTATGCGAGTAAGGTTGTTTGTAATTTTTCTCCTTGTCGCTGGTCTCTGCCAGCTTATTCATGGCAAGACATTTGGCTTCATGTGCAGCGGCGGGCTGAGGCCTTACAGATCTGTTAAAAGCAACCCAGACTGTGTGTGTGTGTGTGTGTGTGTGGGGGGGGGGGCGGGTAAATTAGAGGTTTTAAAGGTTCGTGGCTCCAGCATCTATCAGGATGCTTAATGACAGGTGCAAAGACTCTATTTGAAAGCCAGCTGTAATTATTATTATGGGGTTGGAGGAATGACAATTAGGTCTGGCCTGCCCTCAGGCCAGCAGTGTAATATGCAGACAATTTGCATATTCAGTAATTATAATACAATATGGATTTGCATATTTAATAACTGATTCAGATAGCAAGCTCATGAAAAACGCAAACCATAGACTCTCATGAGACACAAAATCATGTTTGTCTTCTCTGTGTGTGTGTGTGTGTGTGTGTGTGTGTCTGTCTCGACAGTGTCCATTGGAAGACGTGTCCAAGATCCACTGGCTGAGCTTGTGAAGATTGACCCGAAACACATCGGCATTGGAACATACCAGGTAAGTGTTGAGAAGCTCCTCGTGGGTGAGAGCGTCCTGACCCCGAGCAGTAGAGCATCTGCTGTGAGTTAGACTGAAGCAAAGGGCCGTGTGTGTGTGTGTGTGTGTGTGTGTGTGTGTGTGTGTGTGTGTGTGTGTGTTAGGGCATTCATGACTTCTGCTTCTTAGTAGTCATCAACTACTCCCAAAAATTTGTCGAATAGTTAACAAATTCGATTGATTAATCTCAGGAGAGATTTCGTATTTGTTTCACCCAATAACAATAATAACTCCTCGTCAAAAATATTTAAAATACTACCAGTAATGTCGGGGGTAGGTGAAATAGCAGAGTCCTTGATTGGCTCTGTGAGGCAGTTAACAAATGAGCTGCGATCTGATTGGACTAAGCCCCCATCAGGCTTGTTGTAGCTGGAGACGCTCAACGGCTTTCTTGCAGTAACAGCGTGCGGCACTGCCGCTGCCACTGCTGCATCACTGCACCGGGATAAAACCACAGATGAAGCGATGTGCGTGTGAGGATCGTACACATGGTCTGCTGGAGTTTGTGGTAGCACAGCAAACATGCATAGATTGCGCGTGTGTATTTTTTATTTTTTATCTTTACAGTATAGTCTCTTTAAGAGCGTCCTGACCAAAATGGCAGCATAATTATTTAACTTGAACCAAAATTCACAGAAGGAATAGGAGAAAAGAAGAGAACAGAAAAGTAATTTAAACCCATTATAACTGCTCTCTACTAAAATACTCAAAAAATTAAACAATTGGGTATTTTAATCCCTAAAACTTATTTGTGTTTAAAAATGTGCAAAGTGGCTTTTATTCTAAGCAGTATGTACAGTGTGTTAAGTTTTCATTAAGACCTCTTGAAGAGTTCAGGTGCGACTTTTGTATTTCAAGCTCAACATGTGGACTACAGGCACAAAGGGAATGTGAGAGAGGGGTTGAAGATGTGACGGAAAAAATGAGTAAAACTTAAAGTTTGGGAGAAGAGAGGCGAGCAGGGAAGTAGATAAACTTGGCTGAGGACTGAGTCAACAGATGATGCTGAGGGTGACGGCTAATTCAATTAATGGAGATCAGGCATGACGTATGTTTGCTGCTCGTTGTCCATATGCTCTCAAGTGTGTGTGCAGAGGAACTACAGTTCGCTCAATGTTGATTTTCTTCCTCGCAAGTGTGTATACGTGTGTGTAATAGTGTGAGACATGGAAGACGAGCATTAGGTCAGTGTGCCTACTATTTACGCCAGCTATTACTACTGCAGTATTGTCCTCTATATATGGGAGGTTGTGTGGAAATAAAGAGTAGAATAAATAGAATACGTAGTACAACTAATAGTGACTAATACAGTGGTCACAGCATCCACATGCTAAGCATCGAACACATTTAAAACACTGGAGCATGATCAGGACACAAGGACAGTGTTTCTTTTGCAGAGTAATTTTACAGTTCCAGAATTAAATTAGAAGAATTCCTGTTTTGCTGACAGAGACGTAAAGCTCATTAAATAGTTGAACAACAAGGGGGAGGAGTTGATGTAGACGTGAATGATTAATCTGTTGATTGATGTTTTTCATTGTTAATTGAATTAGTAAAATGTCAAACTATAGTAAAAGGATCAGAGATCAGAGCCTGGAATCACTATGTTGTAGCAATGAACAATTAATTAACCATCAAAATTGTTGTCAATTGATTGTTTTATGGCTGAACTAACAGATTAATTGACTGTTAATTGATTGTTGTGAAATGTTCAATCAGTCTTCCTCGGAATTGACTGACAGGATGCTGCTGGACACTGAGCCAGTATAGCATGAACCGCAGCTACGAGATGCGCTGCTTACGATGTATCTATACTCGTCGATGTCAAATTGTCGCTCGCACTCTTTTGCTGGTCGCGTAAGCGTATCTTCATTGGTTGATGAGAAGGAAGGGGTTAAAAAAAGACAGAAGAGGGTGACAGAGGGTAAAGGAATAATGGGGGGATTTAAGGGAGAGGGGAAAAAGGCGATTTGAAAGAGAAAGGAGAAGCTTGTGCTGTGCGTATGTCGCTGAGTGTGTTGGGTCTCAGGCCCGTGTCTCTCGCCACGTCCTGACCGGGCTCCCAGGGGTGCCCGGGGTTCTGCACCTCCTGCTCTCAGATCATGTGACTAGGTCAACAAATGATAATATCGCCGGGTAAATAAACTCTGGGTGCTGACAGATATGAGATGGGACATCACTTTGACCTGCGTGGCAGCCGTCACACACATACACACACACACACACACACGTACACACTATTCTCCCCATGCCCTTTTTCAAAGTTTGAAGGGTTAAGTGTGTGTATGTGCTTGCATGTGTGTGTGTGTGTGTCTACATTTGTAATCGTGTATGTATTTGTGGGGGACATGAGTGTGAGAAGAGTGCACTCATGCGTGTTCCTGCGTGTTCTTTGTGTGATTCATGGCGTTTTGAGCTTTCTGAGAGTTTATTGCCATTAGACCCAAACAGCAGAAGGGCAGATGTAACTCTAGACAGCTGGCACAGCATGCTCCCTCTTTCTCTCTCCCTCTGCTGACCCAGTGAGTGACAGCTCTGAGAGAAAGGAGGAAATGAGCTGAGGGCGAAAAAAGTGAGGGCCATTAAAATCAGATTGGACGTAACTATTGGTGTGGGAACACTGTTTTCACTGCAGTACCTCTGGCAGACGGGGTTTTCTGGATACGGAGTTTGCCAGATACACGTCTGCTTGAATGGGCAGCATCAGTAGTATTTTTTTTAAATGTATATATATATATATATTTGCGGTTATACAGTACATAATACATAAACAGCTTCTGATATATTTGAGAGAGATTGTATTTGTAGCTCAGAACACTTTTTCCCGGAGTCTCGTGTTCTTTACAATTAGACACTTAGTGGGCGTGGCCTTTCGACGGCTCCTCCATCTGTCAATCAGCTCTTTACGTTGATGGTCTGTTGACAGCTGGGTGATCCCCAGGGCTGTGAAACTAACTGCTACTGGAAAATACACACACAGACACACACTGCTGTGTAAGAAAACATCGCCCGCCAGCCGGATATTAAAGAAACTGTCACTCTCCTCCTCACCTCTCTCACCCGCTCTCCTTCTCTGGCTCCCTTTTTCATCTTTTTGGAAAAGTGTTCCTGCTTTCCCCACTGACTCCCTGTCCTCTGCCTTCCTTTCGTGCCACGTTCTTCTTCTCTCTCAAGTGGTAGAACATGTATTGTGGACATACATTGCAAGTGTTGCTCGAGTTTTGACCTCTTCAGCAATGTATCGGCTAAAAAGAACACGTCTTTTGGCATTCCGGTGCTGCGATTGTGCCAATGTTTGCTTGTGCATTTGAGCACGCGATCTCTTTCCGTTGAATGTCGGAGTGCCTACAGGGAGACAGGAGCAGACAGAGCTGAGAGGCGGAAGGAGAGCCGTGGAGGGTTCACAGTGATTGATCGTTCCTGTCTCTGTGTTTTGAGGCATGGGGAAAAACAAAACTCCGAAGCTGCCAAACATTGTCTGCTACTTTATTTCATTATTTCCCTTGCAGTAGGTCTGTCACAGCACGGTGTGTGTTGAGTGAGGTTGTATGATGAGTCACACTGGTGTCTTTGAATACAGCCACTAGTATGTGATTGGTACTCAGTATGAGGCGATGCCGATAGCCCATGTATTGCTCTCGTTATCAGGACTGTAAAAGTCGGTGCATCCCTCGTTATCTCGTTCTTTATCTGGAAGGGAATTAAACCAGTGGTTGATGGGTAAAACACACAAACATCAGAAAACTGTAAAATAAAATCAGTCAGATTATAAGCTGGGGAAAGGAAGTCAAAATGTGTTTCTGGGTGTATAAACTGATGAGCTCAAATCAGCTGATCTCATCTACTGGGAAACTTAGTCCATGTGCCTGTCCGGAAACCTCTCCTGTTTCAATTATCTCATGCTCTGTTTTGCATCCCTCAGTGTGTGTGTGCGTGTGCGTGTGTGTGTGTGTGTGTGGGGGTGTGTGTGTGTGTGTGTGTGTTTTGCAGGAAGTAGAGAAATAGGCATTCATGAAAGGTGTTGGAAAACCATGAAGCCATATCTTTGCTGTCATATCACCTTCAGCTGCTGATTTACGACTAACTATGCACGTATTCACACACACGACTCTCAGCCACGCCCTCGTGATGGGAATAGTATGCAGTGTGTTCAAGACGGAGTTCTCAGACGCCTCATGGGAGCTGTCAGTCAAGATGTGCATGAGCTTCATATAACCTCAGGCACCGTGTTAGTTTCTACATAGTCCCTTAATTATCCTGTTGTGATAGACGTGCAGTGGCAGTTTCACAGCATTGTCATGCACAAGGGAGAGAATATACTCCAAATTCTCTTTGCTAATCCTCATAATATGTCAACTCTTTGGTCCCTTAATAAAAAAAAAAGACAACTTTTTATGATGTTTGAAGCGTAGATGCAATCAGAAGACGTAAAGAGTTAACTTGTTTTAAGACATTCATAATCAAATTCATAATCGGGGTATCTCCTGACTTGTACAGTGAAACAAAACATAAAAATATCTGAAGCTTGTTAAATTGTGGGTGAGGACTCTTTTTGACTGGCGCACACACACACACACACACACACACACACACACACACACACACACACACATGCTTCTCAGTTTCTCAACGAAATAGCTCACAGAGGAGCTTGTTTTGGTTTTCTGTCCTGCTCTGTACTTTCTCACTATCTCTCTCTGATTGACGTGTGGTAACTCAGCGGCATTTAAGCACTCGAGGTGCAGACAGAAGCACTTTGTTCCGGTGTGTTGGTTGGCTGGTGTCAGCTGGTTTCCGGCCAATCCAAACATGACCTTCACACGTAGTGCAGGGATACTGTCTATTGGCTCTGGAGGATTTTGGGGGTTTCGGGTGTTGGGACCAAGGATTGGGAGAAATGGAATAAGAGTTGGTGAAGGTCTGCCCATAAGGTTGCAAGATGTGTGTGTGTCCGTGAGTAAAGATTGGGGACACAAACGTGTTTGAAGTCGACTGGTATTGTCTCATTGTGACCTCTTGTAAAAAACTTGTCTTGCTAATTTCCCTCAATCTATCTCTCCATCACTGTGCCCCCCACTCACCAAACGTCAGTCCTGATCTAGACACTAAGAATACAGTTTATAGTGAAATAGTCAGATACAACCACAGAGATAGAAATGGCAGTCGTGGAAAAGTAACGTAGAGTGTTGAGAAGGTGGAGTTGATGGTGATCTGAAAAGATAAACGCTCAACACTAGGACTGCACAGTCGTGGCTCAGATGATGCTAAAGTATGATTCCTCATGCCTTGTTTACCTCTAAGGGAGATTAATGAGAGATGCACCGATTGAGCGGGAGATAGAAAGATACACTGGACGACATGCTCCATTAGTGCAGTTAGTGCCTCTGTAAACTGAGTAGAGCACCATGAGGGCCTCTGCTGTCAGGACACACACACACTGGACTGTGTGTGTGTGTGTGTGTGTGTGTGTGTGTGTTTAATAGAGCAGAACTCGCTCATTTTCTGCAACAGCTGCTGTCTTCCATTCAAACTCCGGCACATTAAATCACTGCTGCTGGTGCCAGAGACACTCTCTAAACCTATGCCTGTGCGTTTGCCTGATTGTCCTGGTTTACTTTTAATGGTCATCTGAGTATTTCTGTTTAAACACTGGCCTTTAGAAATACTTGTCTTTCTCTCTTCCTTGTTTGAATGTGTTTGCGCTGGCTTTTTATATTTGTTTTTATCATATGTTTGCATGCTAGAGAACACGTTTTGATCTGTAGGGTGAGACTAATTTGTGCCTTATTTTTTAGACCATACAGCTATTGGTACTGAGCCATGTCACAGTATACACATACAGAAATACTAGCAGTGTACTGTTCTTGACCAGGCCAGCCAATAACACTTTTAATGTCTAGCCTTGGCGTCAGTGGTTGGCTGAGGACACATTTAAAGTCAGATTTCTTGAAATATGAAAGGCCAGTTTCTTTCCCCAGACATGCCAATGTGGATTTATGATACATAGCTGAGGTTTGCATTGTTCATGTGAGAAATTAACTTGAGTTATTGCCCAGCTCACTGAGATGAGCTCTGCCAAACTCTACTTTTTCCATTCAATAAACAGTATTTAATAGTAAAAGAGCATTAGATTAAGTTTAGATTCAACAGTGCATTACTGCAGGTTTTGGTTTTGCAAAATGAAAATTGAATTGGGATGAAATGAATACTAATTAAAGTTCCATCTCTCTGCTCCCACCTCTATAAGGTTTCAATAGGAATGTGAGAACATGTTCATTGGGGTTTCATTGCAGGTTAAAACTCACACTGCCCTGCACGCCTCCACCTTTCTCATGTGAAGACATTCTTCTCAGGTGTGTCGTTACAGGTGATTTCCTCTTTCCATATCGTCTCACCGGACGGAATGCATAAAACCTTCAGTGGCAACTTTCTTATTGTTTGGAAAGTTATTTATATGGTCTCCAAAATGCCTCTGGCTGTATTGTCTCAGCATTCTCACTGAGACTCGGACTGCAGGTCACACGAGGAGTCACCACTAGGGGTGCTGTGCTGTCTCTACAGCTCTCCCTCAACTCTTCTCCTCTCTGCTGTTCACACGTTTACCGTCCTGCTCATTGTAGGGTGGGTTCAAACCGTTTTGTTGCTGGTATTGCAGGACACCACCAAATAGAACCTCAGCTCATCAAATCCAACAATTCAGATTAATTAAATCCAGTAATTAATTACTGAGATGTTATTTCTGAAGGAAACAGCATTCAGTCGTAATGAATTGTAAACAGTACTGGGAAAATCAAGTGCCACAATCTTAAAATATTAAAAACTCTTGTTTAAAATTAGAAGCTGCAGCGAAGTGATATAGAATGGAAGAAGTTCTTGCCAATATATCACAAAAAATATATTTGCTAAAACTCTGCTTTCTCGTAAAGGATTGCATTTGTTAAGTTCGGTTCATATTGAACCTGTGCAGTGATTTCGATATAAACTTTGTTCAAACTAGTCAACGTCTCTAAAAGGCCAAGCAAAACCTATGAGTCTGTCCCTGTCTCCCCCCTCTGTCCTCATGTGTCCTGCTCTTGCTGACAGAAAAGGGTGCGTTTGCTAGCTGCTGCTGCTGTTATCTGTTTACAAGCCAGTGTTTGCTCAGAGCTTGATCATGTTACAGGACAACAACCCATGCTAGTCCCATTCACGGCCGTCCACACAAACAGTTGCACATACCCAGACGTAGCCCAACAGTAGTCTCGTTTAGACTGTCCGCCAATCCTCGAGCAGTTGCTGAGGCATCAGTCTGCAGCTGAACTGAATCACCGCTCAGGGATTCTTTTCATCTGGGGACGACCGCTAGGCCTCATAGAATTTCCTAAATATTATTTTGGTGTTTTCTTTTAAGGTTGTTTTTTTTTCACCTCAATCTGCTCCACTCTCCTCTCCTCTCATTTACTTCATTTAATTATTGGCCATCTTCCCTGCTCCTTATTAGGGGGAAAAGAATCCATCCCTTTTGGAAAACATCTGCTGATTAATGAATGGGTGATTGGCTGGTGGTTGAGAAGTGTGAAGAGTTCATTTGAAGGATGCTACAGTAACGAGAACTCTGTGTTAGTGAGAGAGAGAGAGATTGTTGACAAGCCAAACTAAACATTCCCCCTCTCCTTTCACATCTGTGCTCTCACTCACTCACTCACTCACTCACTCACTCACTCACACACACACTTGCTGTTCTACTTGTCAATCAAACCTCTTTCGCTCAGTTTGACAGCATTTTATTGCTAACACTCTCTGCTTTTGTTTATCTCTTTGAGGATGACATTGTGATAATCCTCTTGGGGAAGTTGTGCATGCACAGGACAAAATAGTAGTATGAAGCTAAAATGGAATATAATAGTGAGTAAATATACGATTGGGGGTTTACGTAAACAGAACATGGATATGTAAAGTCCATCAGAAGTCCGCAATACAACATATCCACATATATTTGGAGGAAAATATAAATATATATTTTACTTATTATGAAAATATTATGAAAGTCCTAAACCAGTAAAATGATTTGCACTTGCTCATATTTAATGTGTGTGTGTGTGTGTGTGTTTGCTAAATGTGTGTTTCTAGCATGATGTGTCGACGGGAGCTCTGAAGGCGGCATTGGACAGCGTGGTGCAGGAATGTGTGAGCTTCGTCGGGGTGGACATCAACATCTGCTCCGAGACGCTGATGAGGTAGACGACACATGAAGATACATATATACATGTGCCCACACGCATGTGCACTCTCTACTGCGCACACACACACACACACACACACAGACAGACACAGACACACACATGCAAATTGTGAAACCGAGTTGAAGTAGGAGTAGGGCTTAGACCTCTGACATACTTTCCCTTAGCAGTCACAACATGGCAAAGCTTCATCCACACTCATACACAGGCGCATGCTCGATGATTACACACACACACACACACACACACACACACCCTGCATGCCAGCTTTCTGTTCTGACTAAAGCTTCCCACCCTGGCCTCACTTATTGGGACGACTGGAATCAGCAGAGGGGATTAGGCGAGGTAGATATACACACATACACACACACATGGCTCTCAAATGCGTGTATGTACATTGTATGCACAATCGCAAATATCTTTGGTATTAAACTGTGCACTCATTCACTACAGCATGTGCAATACACAAACCTGCTTTAAAAGCACAAGAAGTGCACAAATGTGACGCGCACACACACTTGAAGTGGATACAAATGGTATGAAGCGAGCTGGCATTAGCTGCAGGGCAGGCATCAGGTCATCTGTTTACCTGTCTGCTCTGCAAGTGAGCTTTTTCCATTCCTGCCAGGAGTTGTGCGACACACATTACACACACACACACTCACACCAACGTGTTGATGACTGAGGTATTATGTGGACTGTTGACATTGCCGTGTGTTTTAGTGTGAGTGAGTCACTGGAGGCATTAACAGAGCAGACCTAATTCAGTTTCAAATCGCCTCCCTGCGTTGCTCAGCCAAAACTGGACGAATATACTCACTAAACTAGTGTTTCCCCTGCTTGTTTAAATGCCAGGTCACAGTCTGCACAATCCGCTCTGCTTGTTTATATATTATAGAAATAAGGGGCCAGATGTAGAACCAATGTGTTTATTACCGGGACACCACAGACGGGTGTACTGGTAAGACATCACACTTTGAAACTTCTGTCATCCAGTAGAGTCCTCAGAAATAGACACACAGACCTCAACAAACTTATTTGAAATTTGATTACATTGTATGACATTTTCCCTTTTTATTTATTGTTTTTATCTCCTAGGCATGTAGCAGGCCTGAATGTTGGCAGAGCGCGAAATATTGCAGAGTGGAGGGAGCAGAACGGCCCCTTCAACAACAGGGAGCAACTGAAGCTGGTCAAAGGCATGGGGCCCAAGACCTACCAGCAGTGTGCCGGCTTCATTCGAATCAACCCCCAGACCCTACACAGGTGTGCAAACTAATATATAAGCTATATGTACAGTACATCATGTAGAGACTAGCTAGATAAGAGGAGTGTGGAAGGAGGAGCCTTCACAGTAACAGTTTTCAAGGCACTGTTTCAGTATAAAGTATTGAACTGAAATAATACTTAAACATATTGACAGTGTATGTGGATTATTAACAAATACACTTTTTTTTAGAAAGGCACTTTCAAGAGTGTGAGTGTGAGCAGACAGAATGAATTAGCCTCCAGTATATTGGAGAGGAAGCAGGAATCTCAGAGTCAAACACAATAAAACGTAAACCGCCCTCATGGCAGGATACCACGATATGTAATTGAATGAGTTGTTTTCTTTGTAATTTGGTGAATCAACCCTTTGATGCAAAGTTGTGTGTGACTCTGACTTCCTGATAAAATTATAACACCTTTCATTCTTGTCTAAACAGCACCGAGTCGTCTCCTCCCCCTGTACCAGCGAAACCGGCGGCTAAGAAGGGCAAAGGAAAGACCAGCATACCGACCTCATTTAACCCCCTGGACCAGACCTGCATACATCCAGAGTCCTACCATGTGGCACAGAGGTACAGCACACACACACTAACGCACACACAGCCCACCCCCGCTGGCCAAAGCATGTTCGGGCTAAGATGGAGCTGATTTTGACACCGTCTCATATGGGGCTGGTTATAGTGGTGGAGGATTCTGATTTGATTTACACAGACACTGGATACCAGAGAGGAGGCGTTGGCTCTTGTGTGTGTCAGTGTGACTTTGTGTGTGTCCTCGTGTGAGAAATGATTGCTAGCGCTGCTGATGCTGATATCAAAAGCACATTGAACATCTGCCCAATACTAGTATTGTCCTGTGTGTGAGAGGGAGAGGGAGAGAGAGAGCCCGCTCTCTTACAGCTGTAGTCACTCAACTGTGTTTAGTCTACATACGTTCTGACACTAGTGGCTTTAAGCATCGCTCCCCTCATGTTGATGCACCTTTAATGGCCTCCGCGCAGTTGTGTGCGAGTGGATGCGTCTCTGTGTCCAACATGTGTGAAGATGGAGTGATGCTGCTTGTGACTGTTTTTGCTTATCTTAAGTGACTGTGTGTGTGTGTGTGTGTGTGTGTGTTCAGCAGTCGGCCGTATCGTACAGTGTATCAAAGAGCTGTTTAGGGGTCGGTGGTTTAAAGAGACACTGCTATTATAATACACCCTCTATTCCCTTTCTCTTTTTATTCATCCTCTTAGTCTCACACATGTGCATGTGCACACCTTTTCTTCTCCCCCAAATCCACACAGCTCATTTTTCTTAACATTTCTGTTTCATTCCTGCATTTTTGGCAGACACCTTTCTCTCTCTCTTTTTCATCCATCCATCCATCTCTCTCTCTGTCTCCCTCTCTGTCTCTCTATATGTCTCTGTCTCTCTCTCTCTAAATTACTTTTTGTTTTGCTTTGTTCTTTTGGCCCACAGCACATTTTGACTAATGTATTTGTACATTATCCTACATTTTGCTAAGTGGGCGGCAGTGTGTCCTTGTTTTTGTCTCGGCCCTCAGTCTGTTTTCTCTCCGTCATCTATTCTCTCGTTTCTCACCAGTCTACTTCTCATTCTCTGCTTTCCTGTTTCCTGCTCTTCAGAACTCCTAACCCTGCTTTGGCAAATGTTGTGTCCTTTGCTATGACTATCCTATAATCCATGTCTGGCAATTTACTCAATTCAAAGCAAATTAATTTCTCACCTGTTCACACATATATTTTGTGACGGCCTCGGTTTCACAAACCCTTGCAGAATTTGAGAACCCTTTGTTGGTTTTTTTTTTAGCGTGTCTTGTGGTTTCACAGTATGTCACATCCCTCTTTAAATGTTAACGGCGATGGGCTGTGGGGTTGATGTCTGATGACGGCGCAAGAAAAGAAACACATGTCAGCACTCGCTCTTCCTTGGAATTCAGATGGCCTCGTGTACTTTTGATGTAATGGAAAACAAATCATCTTCCTCTGAACTTTTAAATCAGAGAGTACGTCATGCCTCTGAACAACAGGCCGTCGTACTAAGACCTGATTCGGCTTCCTCCTCACACAAGCGCTCAACATTACAGGTGTAGTCTTACACTTTGATTCAGCCATTTAAATATTAATAATAGTAAATATTATTGTCACTCATAGAAAGTGATCATTTATTTAGAATTTAATATACATATATATATATATATATATATATATTTATTTTTTTTTAGATCCAGCTTTACATTTTTAAAAGGCTCTCCTTTAGAGTGACGACTGAGCATATTGGGACACATTCAACCCTCTAAATGAAACTTCTCAAATTGTGTAGATTCCTCACTGCTCTTCTCACATCCTCGCCTCCAACCAGTGAAAGCAGGAGGTACTTGTGGAGGAATGCTGTGTGTGTGTGTGTGTGTGTGTGTGTGTGTGTGTCTTTATGGTGTATATGGAATATCATGTTCATCACATTAGTGAAACTGGATCCTCCATTACTGCTCACAGCCCCCACATCACCCACTTTTTGTAACCATATACAACACACACACACACATACACACACACATACACACAGACACAATTTGTCCACCTTTGTTTCAGTGAGATATGTTTGCATTAAAGCAAATATTGATATGCAGCTTTTCTGTAAATGCCGTTATTAATAAGCTGTAGAGGATCTTCTTTGTTAGAATGTCTAGCATCAGAATGTCAATGAAAGCGTAGTGTTTTTAGGCAGTTGGCTGCACTCCATGAAATCTATAGTATTACGGTGATATGAGACAGAGGTCGTTCCACTATGATGAATACTCCTATATTTAACAGTCGGGGCCCAATAGTTCTATAATACAAGACAGAGTGGGTTCTTGCTGTGGGCCTGGATAAAATCTATATCCTAGCCCACCCAACCCCACATTCACACCACACACACACACACACACACACACACACACACACACACACACACAGCATTGGTAGTAATTATATGAGTATGAACTCAACACTGGTGGGGGCCTCTGGACTCCTGGTACCCCTTAAATACTAACATACACCCTTGGAAAAATGAGATGGGCAACGCACACACACACACACACCTGAAAGTAGAACTCAACAGAATACAGGCTGCTCTTAGTGCTCTCTGCACTGCTGTCCTCTCCCTCTATCGTCTTTAATGTTTTTCCACTCAGAGGTGGGAGGGATGCTCCTAAATTTGGTCCGCAAACTGACCAAATTTAAATAAAATTAAAATGAATAAATAAAATGATTTTTCTAAATTGTCAGTCAACGATAGGTTAGATTTACGATATACTTTTGCTTGTTACACTTCATCAGGGAGAACATATTTCCTCTTGTACTACATTTGATACCCTAGTGAGTGCCGCAGATTTTTTGAGGGGGGGGGAGCATTTTTGAAAATGTCGACAATGAGAATGTGTCGAAATATTGTGAGGAAGAGGGATGACCTGCAGCAAAGGTCCCGAGCTGGATTCAAACCATGGGGGCTGTGGTATGCTTCTTAGACCACTAGGCCACCAAGAAGCAAGTATTTCTTTGCCTGTAAAGCGATATATGGTTGGAAAGTTAAGAAGCCGCAGGAGACAAGATCCGAGTGTCAGACAGGCGTCCACTTCGGTCCAAAGGTGATGTTTCCTCACCACTAAGCCATTTCTGGCAAACACTCGGCTACTATTTTGCACCAATCTGGCTCGCGGGTGTTGAGGGATCGATTCCCCTTGTCGCCCCTTTTGGACGGTAGACGGTGACTGAGCTGGCGGGGGCCTCTCCGCTCCCAGCTGTCTCCTACATAGTTTGTACACAAGCCGTGTCCCGTTACATCCGCACTGTCTCTGCCGCTGCCAAATGAGCATTTTGGAACAACATTGTGTATGAATCAACTTTGTGTGTGTGTGCATGTGTCCACCTGTTCTGTCCATCATGGGGGGGGGGTTGGGAGACAGCTGCGGAGTCTGTTAGGCGTCAGGCTGCCATTGAGCGACATCCATCACGGACGCTACCCAGCTGGTCCACACATGAACACATGCGTGTAGAGGCAAATGCGTTCATGTCTATCACTAGCTGTGAAAAGTGCAGACTGTAAATAGAATATACGGTACGCACAACACTCACAAAGACACACACGTGTTTGGTACTAGACACACACGTGTTTGGTACTCTGGCTCTCTCGTGCCAGCTTGTTACCAGGTCTGTTTTAGAATGTCGACGAGCTAATTAGTTTTGATTCAAATCTCAGGCTCAGTGAGTTTTAAATGGTGCAACCTGACTGACTGTCTAGACTTTTCGGAGGTGGGACATCCTGCTAGAATAACGTGATAGAGGGAGATTTTTCCAGGCGCTGAACAGATGGACAAAAAGTCCAACCATAGCAAAGTGGAGGCAGTTTCATGAGACAAGGTGTCAGGGTGTTTACAGCCCACTGCGGATTTACCTGATTTAATAGGGGGTAAAATAAATGTGTATTTGTGCTTGTGGGTGCCCCGGCAGCTCGTGGCTTTGTGTGTAATTACTCCCACACCTCTCCCGCCCTCCCTCTGTTCCCCCACAAGCTCCCTCTCACTTTACCTGCATTACGTTAGCTTTCCGCTCCCTACTGCCTACGTCTCATCTTTTGTTTCTCTTCTTTCTGACAGTTATACTTTTCTTTTCCGAATCATTCTTCCCGGTCTGTCGTCACTCGCCCCTCCCTCCTCCCATCCCTTCCTCTTTTCCTGCTCAGTTACTCCATCCCTCGTAGGCCCAGGTCTCTGTGAGGGAGGGGCTGCATGTGCTTTAGCCCAACTAGGACCACTCATGTTTACAGACACTGTCATGAACCTGTGTGTGCATACCCAAACATACAAAAAATATAGTTTGTTTATTTGCTGTTAGTGTTTTGTAGTTTTCAAAGTTGAAGTTTCACACACTGCGCTATGTTTTTCATATATTTATTTTGACATATGTCACTCCAGGTTTCTGTCCCTGGTGGGTGGGAGTGCAGACCAGATTGGGAGTCCAGGCCTGCAACGGTGCGTGGCCCGCAAGGTTAGGACCAGCAGTGTGGAGGAACTGGCCGCGACGTTGGACACCACGCCTGAGACCCTCAAACTCACCATAGACGGCCTCACGCAGCCTCCTGGGTTTGACATAAGACAAAGTAAGACTCCTGCCATTCACACTCGCACTGGAATAAGACCGGGTAAACAGCGTTATTTACATTGTCAAAGGACACAAAGAACCAGCTGACAAAGTCTATTGGCAAACATTTCCTAGAGGAACAAATACACCATATTCATCCATGTGAACTCAACATTCATATACTGTTGTGGTTTTCACACTGCGAGAGGAATTCAGCAATGTTTACATGCACACACCACATTTATCAATCAATAGGAATCTAAACAGTTAAACTCTTATTTTGTAGTATTTCTCCTTGGTATCAAAATAAATGTATTATTAGAATACAACCTTTTTAGATGTACCATCTTGTTTTCGAAGGGGATCCCAACAGATTCCACAATCAATACAAAACAGTGACAGATTATATAAACAATAGAAATACAATTATCAGTAGAACAACATTCACACAGACAACAAAAAGACACCTCACTTTTTTTTTTTTTTTTCTCTCTTGATCTCTTTTTGCTATCCTCAGATTTTGGACAAGCGGACTTTAAGCGGGGCATTGTGTCGATGAGCGATCTGCGGGTGGGTGCGGTGGTGACGGGCCGGGTGGACAACACGGCTCTGTTCGGGGCTTTTGTAGACATCGGTGTCGGCTGCACGGGCCTCATCCACAAGAGTAACATCACCCTGGACAAACTGCCTTTGAGCCAGCGCCGCCGCAGCCTGGCGCTGGGACCTGGGGAGCGGGTGGAGGTCCGGGTCCTGTATCTGGACCCTCAGAGGGGACGGATCGGGCTGGACCTGATCAGGATCCTGCAATAAAGTTCAAACTTAGTGGAAGCTTGTAGGGGTTCTCTGCCTTTTATTTTGGCAGTCACAGTAACTTCTCGTAGTCGCTCATCTTTCCTTCTGAATGTCCTTTATTGGTCCCTGTACTGAACTGATAGAAAGTCCAACGTGTATTTGTCCAGTTCTTTGACTGAAAGTGTTTGTGTTGCCCATGTCCTGTTAATACATGACTTTTAAATAAAACTTGCCTTCAAGGTATTGACTTGAACCATCATTTGAACGTGAACTGAGACAGTATTGATGTAGAAATCTTAATTCTATTCTGTCATTTGAAAAAAGTTATTGTAGGCCTGGGTAACTGTGATATAATGTGTCACTATTTTCAAAGAATAGTGTACCTTTTACTCCACTCCAATTATTGCACCATTACTAGTCACCTGAAAACAAGACTTTGCACAGAAAATGTATGTCTGGCTGTTAGAAAAATTCACTCGAGACTGGTGTAAAAATCATTAATCATTGGACATTTATTCTTGCAAGAAGGAACAGAGTTGAAACACAAACAGGTTATGCATCAAGGCTGCTCAGAGGTCCGCCTCTGAGCTCTACGCATTTATACTTGTAAACGAAAGAAAGGAATGTCACAAAACAAAAGTTATGATAAGACATCTGTCACTAAGGAAAACACTCACACAAACACTGTGCTCAAATCACCAATTAAGGTTGAACAGTTTGTTCCAACCTTAGGGTCACTCTCTCGTAATCAGGAAGTCTTGGTAGCAACTCGACAAGGCGTAAGTGTTGACGCCTTCACAGGTTGAGATGTTCTTTTGACCGACAACTGCTTCTTGATAGCTTTAAGATTTGCTATGTGACCCAGTGTCAGTGAAGGTTCCCACAAGCACAGAGTCTTAAAACTAGCAAAGGACATGAGCCTCTGTTTAAATGCACACATTCATTGAATACTTAATAATATTAAATATTTTACAACATTCCCACCTGTTTATATTTTATAAAAATCAACGAACAAAACAAAAAAAAAAAAAATAGAATGAAAAGAAAAGAAAAGTAGAATGTGTAAGTGTATAAATGTATAAATCAAACTGCTGAATAAGTAATTGCATAAATACAAAATCAATCATCAATCAAAGTTGAATAAAATCAAGAACACACGTATGTTAAGGTTATATTGATTATATTGAGTATAAGGTGTTCTAAACGACCATGCTGTGTACTGTCTGTATTAGCTACAGGTAACACTGTAATCATCATTCTGTCTCTTCTCTCGATTTTCGACGTATGAATCATTGTTACTTTACAGTCCAGTTTCAGCATTTAGTTCGAACAGGTTTATGACATTTCCATCATAGTCAGCTGGAGAACTCAGTGAGTCCCCCAGTACGTCATCAATTCCCATCTCCTCATCCTCCTGCTGGGCAATCTGTTGGTACACTAGAGTTTGTTTAGTCATGGCAATGCCAATCAAACGCTGTATTAGGCTTCTCACACATGGAATGAGGCAGCAGCCACAAACACCAAGGAGAGAGAGTGCTGCGAAGATTGAGGTGAACAGTGATAATGCCAATTCTTTCCACTTGCCGAACCATGATTCCAGCATTTTGTTGAAGGGATTGTCGATTCCTGCATTTTTGGCCAGTTCCAAAGAGAGTGAGGTCAGTCCCTCCAACGCTCTAGTCACTGACCCGTCCGGTGCAGTGTTGTTAGGGATGTAAGTACAACAAGATGAGCCAAACATACTACAAACCCCTCCTTTGTTTGCCAGTATCATGTCTATGGCCATTCGGTTCTGGTGGGCCACCAGGCTGGTACTGCCCAACTGCCCCGCCATTCCTTTCACCGCATCCCTCGTGATGTTGATGAATCTCTGTTGGTTGTAATACATGTAATTGATCCATTCAACATTCTTGTTTATTGTTGCCCACCAGAAAAACACAGACTCGAACCCCGCAGAAATCTGGTTTCTTGCTTTAAATTCGTCTGGTACTCCCCTGGGGACCCCGATGGCATCTATGTAAACAGACGGATTGAAACTACCCCCTGGTGTGGCTACAGATCTTTTGGCTCGCTGGTGGCCTGTTGTCAGGAGGGTTTGCAGGGAGGCACTGCCTTTGGGTAATACATAGAAAGGCATTACCAGTTGTACAAGAGCACACGTTCCGCTCCACTGCCTAGGAAGTGTGGGCAGTTTCATTGCACCACATCAGAGTCCCCACCTGGAGTCCCGCGTCTCTATATCTGGTGAAACGAGGAGAATTGGAAAGTAGGAGGATGGCATGAAGCGGGGAGAAAAGGAAGGTGGGAGAAATAGAGCGGATGTGTTGAGTGATGGAGAGAGGAAAGACGCCAGTTTAAAAAACAAGTTTTTCTTCCAGAGAACAGGAAAATGTGAGAAGACAGAATGAGCGGGATAGGGGGAGAAGGGGGGGGGGATGGGCAGGGAGGAGGAGGAGGGGAGTGTTTCTATCTCCCAGACTGCAGTAAAGCCTAAAGGCTTTTTAGGCTCGGTCCCAGACACAATTATCCCAGGACACACACACAAACACACACTAATCAGCTGCTTCAAAATTAATCCCAGACTCCCCATCCACATTATCTAATTTGTTTGTTTTTATGAAACTGGAATAAATACAAAAAAATGCATCAAATATGGTTCTGAGAAAGCCTGAGGTCCCTTGTGCTGAACTCTATACTGAATGCCGAATACCTAATCACAGTTAGTGCCGCTGCTTCACTGTCTCCCCTTTGGGGAACAAATAGAATATATTCTAGACACACGACCGCAAAGAGAAGTTCGATCAAGGTTAATCAGAAGTGGCAGTTTGCTCAGTGATGATCTGAGAGAACTACACACACAGACTAGTTTCACATTCTGCATTCGATTCTTTCTTTGCGCACTCGTTTTTCAAAAAGGATTCCATTTCCTAATCAAGGTGGCTTATTTAATTTGACGTTAACGCCATATGTCATTTTGTTGTCTTGTGTTTGTTCTGGTCCCATATACTGTAGCTTGGCACAGTCTTCAGTGTTTCAGTCTTGGGGAACACATGTATTCGTACAAGAAGACACAGCTTTCCCTCAACATCCTTCCTGCCTTTCCCGCCTTTAATTTTCCTCCCTCTACTAAACGTGAGCACACAGATGGGACAGGCAATCTGGCAGCCAGCTACTGCTGCCCCTTGGTGTTTTCGTCAGACACTGGCCAGTAATGAGCCTGTGATAAGAAGAAGAGTGACTGCGGGAGTTGTTGTGTCGCTCCCTGTTATCCACAGCTGCACTGGTTCACAGCTGTTGCGTTATGGAGTGAGCTCAGGTGTGCCTTGACGTTCTGGTGAAATGTGAAGTAAATTGATGGCAAGCTATTTGTTGTTTCAAAGGTGCTAGGCATTTAAAAGTCAAGTTAACAGAGAAAAGTGTCCCAAGTGCATGCAGGGCTCTCTTTCCTCATCTTATGTCGGAGCTCCAGCCACAGAGACACAGGTGGATACAACATAATTTAACTTTCTTGGCACAGTAGCAGAGAGACTGGTTCTCACAGCTAGTAAATGCATTGTGTGGAGAATATAGTCGTCTTTGTCGATCTCTGATTTCTCACACTTAAAGCACTGTGAACAATCCCTAAAGGCTGCAGCGCTTATTACTGCACAACCAATAGCACAAGTCAGTGCTGCACACGCAAACACCACAATGATTATTTTGCTATCTGCTGTAAAAAGTAAAAACAGTTTTTCCTGAAATTGGTGGAACAGAAAATAAACAATAACAAATTAGAGAGAGCAGTGGTAATCTGTTTTATTAGTTCTGTTTACCACAGCTACGCTTTTACACATCCAAGGAGAACCCGGATTTCAACATTGATTTCTGGTTGAAAAAGCGTTGATTTGGGGTCTGAACGTCTTTTAACCGTCTTTTGAACCGTCTTTTGAACCGGCTAAATTACGGTTACAATATCAACATGTCACAAAACACCAATTTGTTTTAAAATATTAATGGTTTGTTAAGTTGTAGGTTGAAAGAGACGCGATTTTGGTTACTTTAAACGTATTTCGCCAAAATCATATTACGCTGGCCGTTATGTGGTCTAAACGAAGACGTTATTTCAACGCATTTAATGTTTCATACAAAACTTCGTAAATATGTAACTATCGATTTGTGCTGTCAACTAGAAGCTCCCAGGAAATCGTAATGAGAGCAGAGCACATTATGTCTGTTCACGTAAAATACAACTCTGTGTTTACTGCTGGAACACGCATGCGCACGGACTCAGTGCATTTTTGTAACCCGGTGAGCACTAACCCGGATTTCAACGTTGATTTCTGGTTGAAAAAGCGTTGATTTGGGGTCTGAACATCTTTGACGTATTTTAACCGTCTTTTGAACCGGCTAAATTACGGTTACAATATCAACGTGTCACAATACACCAATTTGTTTTAAAATATTGATGGTTTGTTAAGTTGTAGGTTGAAAGAGACGCGATTTTGGTTACTTTAAACGTATTTCTCCAAAATCATATTCCGCTGGCCGTTATGTGGTCTAAACGAAGACGTTATTTCAACGCATTTCAGACTCAATTCTTTTGTTATTTCTCTTTCCTTTTATTTTGAAAAAAGGGTCTACGAAATCAAGATAGTTACATAACTGACGCCCATGCATTGTAAATAAATCGAATATATGCCCTTATGAAGAAACATAGGGCTACTTGGTCTGTTCTTATGTAGAATAAGGACGAAGGTACAAACTTAAATGAACCTGGGTTTATAAAATATGTTTACAATTGTTGTCTGATTTCCAGACTGGTGAGTTAAATACAAAATAACTTGATTTGCCTTATCACCAGGCTCTCCTTTTCATAGATCTTTATGCGGAGAGATAAAGAAAAAGTCAAACCTGGGTACCCAGTTACTGCTGGCTAACTTCTTAAAAAGAAGGAACGCAGCTTCAAGGTTGATTCTCAGGTTGGCCCTATTCGGTTGCAGCACACTACGCTTGGCCTCCTAGCTGGTGCTCAGCTGAGTAAACAGATGGGCCGAGGCTACCACATGAAATCAGTGCTGTGGGGAGGATAATTGGACCGGACTATTTCCTGGGGCGCGAGCCTTCCTTGTTTGTGTTAATGATACAGAAAAGGAAAAAGATCTCTCATGGACAGGCCAAGTGGAAAGTGGGGTAGCGTAGAATGCTGATAAATGTGGAAGTATGCAGACACGCGTATCGGGTTGCTGCTCAAAATGTGATATCTGTTTGTCATTTCTGCCCCGCCCCTCGCTTTCCTGCTTCCCCTTTTCCCGTCTCTTCCTCCCAAGCATCTGTGCTAGCTTCCTCCCATACCTGACTTTGTAATACCGTACTTTCCGGACTATAGAGTGCACCGGCATATAGGCCGCACCAGCTGATTTTTAAAAGAAAAAAAGAATTTGTACATAGATAAGCCGCACTGGTCTATAAGCCGCAGGTGTCCCCGTTGAACAGCAAGATGCTTTTAACAGTACTAAAGTTGTCTTCTTCTATGAACATCATAACATGTCGCTAGCTTCTAAGCTAATTTTAACAATACGGCCAATGGGGAAATGCTAACCGCGATTAGCATTTGCGAATATATAATATATCTTTGTACAAGATCATCACTGAGCAACCGGAAGTTGCGGTTGTTGTTGTGGCGGAGAAAAGCTACAGAAAAATCTGTATATAAATCGCACCGGACTATAAGCCGACGCCTCAAAGCGTGGGGTAAAAAGTAGCGGCTTATAGTCCGAAAAGTACGGTAGATCCCTCTTCCATCTCACCACCTCACTTTTTTTTTTTTTTTCTCTCTTGATCTCTTTTTGCTATCCTCAGATTTTGGACAAGCGGACTTTAAGCGGGGCATTGTGTCGATGAGCGATCTGCGGGTGGGTGCGGTGGTGACGGGCCGGGTGGACAACACGGCTCTGTTCGGGGCTTTTGTAGACATCGGTGTCGGCTGCACGGGCCTCATCCACAAGAGTAACATCACCCTGGACAAACTGCCTTTGAGCCAGCGCCGCCGCAGCCTGGCGCTGGGACCTGGGGAGCGGGTGGAGGTCCGGGTCCTGTATCTGGACCCTCAGAGGGGACGGATCGGGCTGGACCTGATCAGGATCCTGCAATAGAGTTCAAACTTAGTGGAAGCTTGTAGGGGTTCTCTGCCTTTTATTTTGGCAGTCACAGTAACTTCTCGTAGTCGCTCATCTTTCCTTCTGAATGTCCTTTATTGGTCCCTATACTGAACTGATAGAAAGTCCAACGTGTATTTGTCCAGTTCTTTGACTGAAAGTGTTTGTGTTGCCCATGTCCTGTTAATACATGAGTTTTAAATAAAACTTGCCTTCAAGGTATTGACTTGAACCATCATTTGAACGTGAACTGAGACAGTATTGATGTAGAAATCTTAATTCTATTCTGTCATTTGAAAAAAGTTATTGTAGGCCTGGGTAACTATTGTGTCACTATTTTCAAAGAATAGTGTACCTTTTACTCCACTCCAATTATTGCACCATTACTAGTCACCTGAAAACAAGACTTTGCACAGAAAATGTATGTCTGGCTGTTAGAAAAATTCACTCGAGACTGGTGTAAAAATCATTAATCATCGGACATTTATTCTTGCAAGAAGGAACAGAGTTGAAACACAAACAGGTTATGCATCAAGGCTGCTCAGAGGTCCGCCTCTGAGCTCTAAGCATTTATACTTGTAAACGAAAGAAAGGAATGTCACAAAACAAAAGTTATGATAAGACATCTGTCACTAAGGAAAACACTCACACAAACACTGTGCTCAAATCACCAAGTAAGGTTGAACAGTTTGTTCCAACCTTAGGGTCACTCTCTCGTAATCAGGAAGTCTTGGTAGCAACTCGACAAGGCGTAAGTGTTGGCGCCTTCACAGGTTGAGATGTTCTTTTGACCGACAACTGCTTCTTGATAGCTTTAAGATTTGCTATGTGACCCAGTGTCAGTGAAGGTTCCCACAAGCACAGAGTCTTAAAACTAGCAAAGGACATGAGCCTCTGTTTAAATGCACACATTCATTGAATACTTAATAATATTAAATATTTTCCAACATTCCCACCTGTTTATAATATTTTATAAAAATCAACGAACAAAACAAAAAAAAAAAAAATAGAATGAAAAGAAAAGTAGAATGTGTAAGTGTATAAATGTATAAATCAAACTGCTGAATAAGTAATTGCATGAATACACAATCAATCATCAATCAAAGTTGAATAAAATCAAGAACACACGTATGTTAAGGTTATATTGATTATATTGAGTATAAGGTGTTCTAAACGACCATGCTGTGTACAGTCTTTATTAGCTACAGGTAACACTGTAATCATCATTCTGTCTCTTCTCTCGATTTTCGACGTATGAATCATTGTTACTTTACAGTCCAGTTTCAGCATTTAGTTTGAACAGGTTTATGACATTTCCATCATAGTCAGCTGGAGAACTCAGTGAGTCCCCCAGTACGTCATCAATTCCCATCTCCTCATCCTCCTGCTGGGCAATCTGTTGGTACACTAGAGTTTGTTTAGTCATGGCAACGTCAATCAAACGCTGTATTAGGCTTCTCACACATGGAATGAGGCAGCAGCCACAAACACCAAGGAGAGAGAGTGCTGCGAAGATTGAGGTGAACAGTGATAATGCCAATTCTTTCCACTTGCCGAACCATGATTCCAGCATTTTGTTGAAGGGATTGTCGATCTCTGATTTCTCACACTTAAAGCACTGTGAACAATTCCTAAAGGCTGCAGCGCTTATTACTGCACAACCAATAGCACAAGTCAGTGCTGCACACGCAAACACCACAATGATTATTTTGCTATCTGCTGTAAAAAGTAAAAACAGTTTTTCCTGAAATTGGTGGAACAGAAAATAAACAATAACAAATTAGAGAGAGCAGTGGTAATCTGTTTTATTAGTTCTGTTTACCACAGCTACGCTTTTACACATCCAAGGAGAACCCGGATTTCAACATTGATTTCTGGTTGAAAAAGCGTTGATTTGGGGTCTGAACGTCTTTTAACCGTCTTTTGAACCGTCTTTTGAACCGGCTAAATTACGGTTACAATATCAACATGTCACAAAACACCAATTTGTTTTAAAATATTAATGGTTTGTTAAGTTGTAGGTTGAAAGAGACGCGATTTTGGTTACTTTAAACGTATTTCGCCAAAATCATATTACGCTGGCCGTTATGTGGTCTAAACGAAGACGTTATTTCAACGCATTTAATGTTTCATACAAAACTTCGTAAATATGTAACTATCGATTTGTGCTGTCAACTAGAAGCTCCCAGGAAATCGTAATGAGAGCAGAGCACATTATGTCTGTTCACGTAAAATACAACTCTGTGTTTACTGCTGGAACACGCATGCGCACGGACTCAGTGCATTTTTGTAACCCGGTGAGCACTAACCCGGATTTCAACGTTGATTTCTGGTTGAAAAAGCGTTGATTTGGGGTCTGAACATCTTTGACGTATTTTAACCGTCTTTTGAACCGGCTAAATTACGGTTACAATATCAACGTGTCACAAAACACCAATTTGTTTTAAAATATTGATGGTTTGTTAAGTTGTAGGTTGAAAGAGACGCGATTTTGGTTACTTTAAACGTATTTCTCCAAAATCATATTCCGCTGGCCGTTATGTGGTCTAAACGAAGACGTTATTTCAACGCATTTCAGACTCAATTCTTTTGTTATTTCTCTTTCCTTTTATTTTGAAAAAAGGGTCTACGAAATCAAGATAGTTACATAACTGACGCCCATGCATTGTAAATAAATCGAATATATGCCCTTATGAAGAAACATAGGGCTACTTGGTCTGTTCTTATGTAGAATAAGGACGAAGGTACAAACTTAAATGAACCTGGGTTTATAAAATATGTTTACAATTGTTGTCTGATTTCCAGACTGGTGAGTTAAATACAAAATAACTTGATTTGCCTTATCACCAGGCTCTCCTTTTCATAGATCTTTATGCGGAGAGATAAAGAAAAAGTCAAACCTGGGTACCCAGTTACTGCTGGCTAACTTCTTAAAAAGAAGGAACGCAGCTTCAAGGTTGATTCTCAGGTTGGCCCTATTCGGTTGCAGCACACTACGCTTGGCCTCCTAGCTGGTGCTCAGCTGAGTAAACAGATGGGCCGAGGCTACCACATGAAATCAGTGCTGTGGGGAGGATAATTGGACCGGACTATTTCCTGGGGCGCGAGCCTTCCTTGTTTGTGTTAATGATACAGAAAAGGAAAAAGATCTCTCATGGACAGGCCAAGTGGAAAGTGGGGTAGCGTAGAATGCTGATAAATGTGGAAGTATGCAGACACGCGTATCGGGTTGCTGCTCAAAATGTGATATCTGTTTGTCATTTCTGCCCCGCCCCTCGCTTTCCTGCTTCCCCTTTTCCCGTCTCTTCCTCCCAAGCATCTGTGCTAGCTTCCTCCCATACCTGACTTTGTAATACCGTACTTTCCGGACTATAGAGTGCACCGGCATATAGGCCGCACCAGCTGATTTTTAAAAGAAAAAAAGAATTTGTACATAGATAAGCCGCACTGGTCTATAAGCCGCAGGTGTCCCCGTTGAACAGCAAGATGCTTTTAACAGTACTAAAGTTGTCTTCTTCTATGAACATCATAACATGTCGCTAGCTTCTAAGCTAATTTTAACAATACGGCCAATGGGGAAATGCTAACCGCGATTAGCATTTGCGAATATATAATATATCTTTGTACAAGATCATCACTGAGCAACCGGAAGTTGCGGTTGTTGTTGTGGCGGAGAAAAGCTACAGAAAAATCTGTATATAAATCGCACCGGACTATAAGCCGACGCCTCAAAGCGTGGGGTAAAAAGTAGCGGCTTATAGTCCGAAAAGTACGGTAGATCCCTCTTCCATCTCACCACCTCACTTTTTTTTTTTTTTTTCTCTCTTGATCTCTTTTTGCTATCCTCAGATTTTGGACAAGCGGACTTTAAGCGGGGCATTGTGTCGATGAGCGATCTGCGGGTGGGTGCGGTGGTGACGGGCCGGGTGGACAACACGGCTCTGTTCGGGGCTTTTGTAGACATCGGTGTCGGCTGCACGGGCCTCATCCACAAGAGTAACATCACCCTGGACAAACTGCCTTTGAGCCAGCGCCGCCGCAGCCTGGCGCTGGGACCTGGGGAGCGGGTGGAGGTCCGGGTCCTGTATCTGGACCCTCAGAGGGGACGGATCGGGCTGGACCTGATCAGGATCCTGCAATAGAGTTCAAACTTAGTGGAAGCTTGTAGGGGTTCTCTGCCTTTTATTTTGGCAGTCACAGTAACTTCTCGTAGTCGCTCATCTTTCCTTCTGAATGTCCTTTATTGGTCCCTATACTGAACTGATAGAAAGTCCAACGTGTATTTGTCCAGTTCTTTGACTGAAAGTGTTTGTGTTGCCCATGTCCTGTTAATACATGAGTTTTAAATAAAACTTGCCTTCAAGGTATTGACTTGAACCATCATTTGAACGTGAACTGAGACAGTATTGATGTAGAAATCTTAATTCTATTCTGTCATTTGAAAAACGTTATTGTAGGCCTGGGTAACTGTGATACAATGTGTCACTATTTTCAAAGAATAGTGTACCTTTTACTCCACTCCAATTATTGCACCATTACTAGTCACCTGAAAACAAGACTTTGCACAGAAAATGTATGTCTGGCTGTTAGAAAAATTCACTCGAGACTGGTGTAAAAATCATTAATCATCGGACATTTATTCTTGCAAGAAGGAACAGAGTTGAAACACAAACAGGTTATGCATCAAGGCTGCTCAGAGGTCCGCCTCTGAGCTCTAAGCATTTATACTTGTAAACGAAAGAAAGGAATGTCACAAAACAAAAGTTATGATAAGACATCTGTCACTAAGGAAAACACTCACACAAACACTGTGCTCAAATCACCAAGTAAGGTTGAACAGTTTGTTCCAACCTTAGGGTCACTCTCTCATAATCAGGAAGTCTTGGTAGCAACTCGACAAGGCGTAAGTGTTGACGCCTTCACAGGTTGAGATGTTCTTTTGACCGACAACTGCTTCTTGATAGCTTTAAGATTTGCTATGTGACCCAGTGTCAGTGAAGGTTCCCACAAGCACAGAGTCTTAAAACTAGCAAAGGACATGAGCCTCTGTTTAAATGCACACATTCATTGAATACTTAATAATATTAAATATTTTCCAACATTCCCACCTGTTTATAATATTTTATAAAAATCAACGAACAAAACAAAAAAAATAAAAATAGAATGAAAAGAAAAGTAGAATGTGTAAGTGTATAAATGTATAAATCAAACTGCTGAATAAGTAATTGCATGAATACACAATCAATCATCAATCAAAGTTGAATAAAATCAAGAACACACGTATGTTAAGGTTATATTGATTATATTGAGTATAAGGTGTTCTAAACGACCATGCTGTGTACAGTCTTTATTAGCTACAGGTAACACTGTAATCATCATTCTGTCTCTTCTCTCGATTTTCGACGTATGAATCATTGTTACTTTACAGTCCAGTTTCAGCATTTAGTTTGAACAGATTTATGACATTTCCATCATAGTCAGCTGGAGAACTCAGTGAGTCCCCCAGTACGTCATCAATTCCCATCTCCTCATCCTCCTGCTGGGCAATCTGTTGGTACACTAGAGTTTGTTTAGTCATGGCAACGTCAATCAAACGCTGTATTAGGCTTCTCACACATGGAATGAGGCAGCAGCCACAAACACCAAGGAGAGAGAGTGCTGCGAAGATTGAGGTGAACAGTGATAATGCCAATTCTTTCCACTTGCCGAACCATGATTCCAGCATTTTGTTGAAGGGATTGTCGATCTCTGATTTCTCACACTTAAAGCACTGTGAACAATTCCTAAAGGCTGCAGCGCTTATTACTGCACAACCAATAGCACAAGTCAGTGCTGCACACGCAAACACCACAATGATTATTTTGCTATCTGCTGTAAAAAGTAAAAACAGTTTTTCCTGAAATTGGTGGAACAGAAAATAAACAATAACAAATTAGAGAGAGCAGTGGTAATCTGTTTTATTAGTTCTGTTTACCACAGCTACGCTTTTACACATCCAAGGAGAACCCGGATTTCAACATTGATTTCTGGTTGAAAAAGCGTTGATTTGGGGTCTGAACGTCTTTTAACCGTCTTTTGAACCGTCTTTTGAACCGGCTAAATTACGGTTACAATATCAACATGTCACAAAACACCAATTTGTTTTAAAATATTAATGGTTTGTTAAGTTGTAGGTTGAAAGAGACGCGATTTTGGTTACTTTAAACGTATTTCGCCAAAATCATATTACGCTGGCCGTTATGTGGTCTAAACGAAGACGTTATTTCAACGCATTTAATGTTTCATACAAAACTTCGTAAATATGTAACTATCGATTTGTGCTGTCAACTAGAAGCTCCCAGGAAATCGTAATGAGAGCAGAGCACATTATGTCTGTTCACGTAAAATACAACTCTGTGTTTACTGCTGGAACACGCATGCGCACGGACTCAGTGCATTTTTGTAACCCGGTGAGCACTAACCCGGATTTCAACGTTGATTTCTGGTTGAAAAAGCGTTGATTTGGGGTCTGAACATCTTTGACGTATTTTAACCGTCTTTTGAACCGGCTAAATTACGGTTACAATATCAACGTGTCACAAAACACCAATTTGTTTTAAAATATTGATGGTTTGTTAAGTTGTAGGTTGAAAGAGACGCGATTTTGGTTACTTTAAACGTATTTCTCCAAAATCATATTCCGCTGGCCGTTATGTGGTCTAAACGAAGACGTTATTTCAACGCATTTCAGACTCAATTCTTTTGTTATTTCTCTTTCCTTTTATTTTGAAAAAAGGGTCTACGAAATCAAGATAGTTACATAACTGACGCCCATGCATTGTAAATAAATCGAATATATGCCCTTATGAAGAAACATAGGGCTACTTGGTCTGTTCTTATGTAGAATAAGGACGAAGGTACAAACTTAAATGAACCTGGGTTTATAAAATATGTTTACAATTGTTGTCTGATTTCCAGACTGGTGAGTTAAATACAAAATAACTATTTGCCTTATCACCAGGCTCTCCTTTTCATAGATCTTTATGAATGAATGAATTTTATTTATATAGCGCTTTTCACAGACAGTAGTATCACAACGTGCTTAACAGAGCAGACATTTAAAAGCATAAAAAACACAATGTGACCCTAGGGTCAATAAATTATCTACACAGAGAAAATACAATTAAAAAAAAATAAAATAAAATAAAAATGGAAAACATATTTTAAGAGCAGGTCTAGGACATGGGTTTACTTTTACACAAACTCCAGCCTAAACAGGTGGGTTTTGAGCTGGCTTTTAAAAGTATCCACAGTATCTGCGAGCCGCAGAGTTGCAGGCAGAGCATTCCAGAGCCTCGGGGCCACTGCCCCTCAAAGGCTTTATGCGGAGAGATAAAGAAAAAGTCAAACCTGGGTACCCAGTTACTGCTGGCTAACTTCTTAAAAAGAAGGAACGCAGCTTCAAGGTTCATTCTCAGGTTGGCCCTATTCGGTTGCAGCACACTAGCTTGGCCTCCTAGCTGGTGCTCAGCTGAGTAAACAGATGGGCCGAGGCTACCACATGAAATCAGTGCTGTGGGGAGGATAATTGGACCGGACTATTTCCTGGGGCGCGAGCCTTCCTTGTTTGTGTTAATGACACAGAAAAGGAAAAAGATCTCTCATGGACAGGCCAAGTGGAAAGTGGGGTAGCGTAGAATGCTGATAAATGTGGAAGTATGCAGACACGCGTATCGGGTTGCTGCTCAAAATGTGATATCTGTTTGTCATTTCTGCCCCGCCCCTCGCTTTCCTGCTTCCCCTTTTCCCGCCTCTTCCTCCCAAGCATCTGTGCTAGCTTCCTCCCATACCTGACTTTGTAATACCGTACTTTCCGGACTATAGAGTGCACCGGCATATAGGCCGCGCCAGCTGATTTTTAAAAGAAAAAAGAAGTTGTACATAGATAAGCCGCACTGGTCTATAAGCCGCAGGTGTCCCCGTTGAACAGCAAGATGCTTTTAACAGTACTAAAGTTGTCTTCTTCTATGAACGTCATAACATGTCACTAGCTTCTAAGCTAATTTTAACAATATGGCCAATGGGGAAATGCTAACCGCGATTAGCATTTGCGAATATATAATATATCTTTGTACAAGATCATCACTGAGCAACCAGAAGTTGCGGTTGTTGTTGTGGCGGAGAAAAGCTACAGAAAAATCTGTATATAAATCGCACCGGACTATAAGCCGACGCCTCAAAGCGTGGGGTAAAAAGTAGCGGCTTATAGTCCGAAAAGTACGGTAGATCCCTCTTCCATCTCACCACCTCACTTTTTTTTTTTTTTTTTCTCTCTTGATCTCTTTTTGCTATCCTCAGATTTTGGACAAGCGGACTTTAAGCGGGGCATTGTGTCGATGAGCGATCTGCGGGTGGGTGCGGTGGTGACGGGCCGGGTGGACAACACGGCTCTGTTCGGGGCTTTTGTAGACATCGGTGTCGGCTGCACGGGCCTCATCCACAAGAGTAACATCACCCTGGACAAACTGCCTTTGAGCCAGCGCCGCCGCAGCCTGGCGCTGGGACCTGGGGAGCGGGTGGAGGTCCGGGTCCTGTATCTGGACCCTCAGAGGGGACGGATCGGGCTGGACCTGATCAGGATCCTGCAATAGAGTTCAAACTTAGTGGAAGCTTGTAGGGGTTCTCTGCCTTTTATTTTGGCAGTCACAGTAACTTCTCGTAGTCGCTCATCTTTCCTTCTGAATGTCCTTTATTGGTCCCTATACTGAACTGATAGAAAGTCCAACGTGTATTTGTCCAGTTCTTTGACTGAAAGTGTTTGTGTTGCCCATGTCCTGTTAATACATGAGTTTTAAATAAAACTTGCCTTCAAGGTATTGACTTGAACCATCATTTGAACGTGAACTGAGACAGTATTGATGTAGAAATCTTAATTCTATTCTGTCATTTGAAAAAAGTTATTGTAGGCCTGGGTAACTGTGATATAATGTGTCACTATTTTCAAAGAATAGTGTACCTTTTACTCCACTCCAATTATTGCACCATTACTAGTCACCTGAAAACAAGACTTTGCACAGAAAATGTATGTCTGGCTGTTAGAAAAATTCACTCGAGACTGGTGTAAAAATCATTAATCATTGGACATTTATTCTTGCAAGAAGGAACAGAGTTGAAACACAAACAGGTTATGCATCAAGGCTGCTCAGAGGTCCGCCTCTGAGCTCTACGCATTTATACTTGTAAACGAAAGAAAGGAATGTCACAAAACAAAAGTTATGATAAGACATCTGTCACTAAGGAAAACACTCACACAAACACTGTGCTCAAATCACCAAGTAAGGTTGAACAGTTTGTTCCAACCTTAGGGTCACTCTCTCGTAATCAGGAAGTCTTGGTAGCAACTCGACAAGGCGTAACTGTTGACGCCTTCACAGGTTGAGATGTTCTTTCGACCGACAACTGCTTCTTGATAGCAGAAACCAGAGAGACTGGTTCTCACAGCTAGTAAATGCATTGTGTGGAGAATATAGTCGTCTTTGTCGATCTCTGATTTCTCACACTTAAAGCACTGTGAACAATCCCTAAAGGCTGCAGCGCTTATTACTGCACAACCAATAGCACAAGTCAGTGCTGCACACGCAAACACCACAATGATTATTTTGCTATCTGCTGTAAAAAGTAAAAACAGTTTTTCCTGAAATTGGTGGCACAGAAAATAAACAGTAACAATTTAGAGAGAGCAGTGGTAATCTGTTTTATTAGTTCTGTTTACCACAGCTACGCTTTTACACATCCAAGGAGGTATGTGAGCACTGGAGCACACCCCAGTGAGCACTAACCCGGATTTCAACATTGATTTCTGGTTGAAAAAGCGTTGATTTGGGGTCTGAACGTCTTTTAACCGTCTTTCGAACCGGCTAAATTACGGTTACAATATCAACATGTCACAAAACACCAATTTGTTTTAAAATATTAATGGTTTGTTAAGTTGTAGGTTGAAAGAGACGCGATTTTGGTTACTTTAAACGTATTTCGCCAAAATCATATTACGCTGGCCGTTATGTGGTCTAAACGAAGACGTTATTTCAACGCATTTAATGTTTCATACGAAACTTCGTAAATATGTAACTATCGATTTGTGCTGTCAACTAGAAGCTCCCAGGACATCGTAATGAGAGCAGAGCACATTATGTCTGTATGTTCACGTAAAATACAACTCTGTGTTTACTGCTGGAACACGCATGCGCACGGACTCAGTGCATTTTTGTAACCCGGTGAGCACTAACCCGGATTTCAACGTTGATTTCTAGTTGAAAAAGCGTTGATTTGGGGTCTGAACGTCTTTTGAACCGGCTAAATTACGGTTACAATATCAACGTGTCACAATACACCAATTTGTTTTAAAATATTGATGGTTTGTTAAGTTGTAGGTTGAAAGAGACGCGATTTTGGTTACTTTAAACGTATTTCTCCAAAATCATATTCCGCTGGCCGTTATGTGGTCTAAACGAAGACGTTATTTCAACGCATTTCAGACTCAATTCTTTTGTTATTTCTCTTTCCTTTTATTTTGAAAAAAGGGTCTATGAAATCAAGATAGTTACATAACTGACGCCCATGCATTGTAAATAAATCGAATATATGCCCTTATGAAGAAACATAGGGCTACTTGGTCTGTTCTTATGTAGAATAAGGACGAAGGTACAAACTTAAATGAACCTGTGTTTATAAAATATGTTTACAATTGTTGTCTGATTTCCAGACTGGTGAGTTAAATACAAAATAACTATTTGCCTTATCACCAGGCTCTCCTTTTCATAGATCTTTATGAATGAATGAATTTTATTTATATAGCGCTTTTCACAGACAGTAGTATCACAAAGTGCTTAACAGAGCAGACATTTAAAAGCATAAAAAACACAATGTGACCGTAGGGTTAATAATTTATCTACACAGAGAAAATTAAAAAAAAATAAAATAAAATAAAAATGTAAAACATATTTTAAGAGCAGGTCGAGGACATGGGTTTACTTTTACACAAACTCCAGCCTAAACAGGTGGGTTTTGAGCTGGCTTTTAAAAGTATCCACAGTATCTGCGAGCCGCAGAGTTGCAGGCAGAGCATTCCAGAGCCTCGGGGCCACTGCCCCTCAAAGGCTTTATGCGGAGAGATAAAGAAAAAGTCAAACCTGGGTACCCAGTTACTGCTGGCTAACTTCTTAAAAAGAAGGAACGCAGCTTCAAGGTTCATTCTCAGGTTGGCCCTATTCGGTTGCAGCACACTACGCTTGGCCTCCTAGCTGGTGCTCAGCTGAGTAAACAGATGGGCCGAGGCTACCACATGAAATCAGTGCTGTGGGGAGGATAATTGGACCGGACTATTTCCTGGGGCGCGAGCCTTCCTTGTTTGTGTTAATGACACAGAAAAGGAAAAAGATCTCTCATGGACAGGCCAAGTGGAAAGTGGGGTAGCGTAGAATGCTGATAAATGTGGAAGTATGCAGACACGCGTATCGGGTTGCTGCTCAAAATGTGATATCTGTTTGTCATTTCTGCCCCGCCCCTCGCTTTCCTGCTTCCCCTTTTCCCGCCTCTTCCTCCCAAGCATCTGTGCTAGCTTCCTCCCATACCTGACTTTGTAATACCGTACTTTCCGGACTATAGAGTGCACCGGCATATAGGCCGCGCCAGCTGATTTTTAAAAGAAAAAAGAATTTGTACATAGATAAGCCGCACTGGTCTATAAGCCGCAGGTGTCCCCGTTGAACAGCAAGATGCTTTTAACAGTACTAAAGTTGTCTTCTTCTATGAACGTCATAACATGTCACTAGCTTCTAAGCTAATTTTAACAATATGGCCAATGGGGAAATGCTAACCGCGATTAGCATTTGCGAATATATAATATATCTTTGTACAAGATCATCACTGAGCAACCGGAAGTTGCGGTTGTTGTTGTGGCGGAGAAAAGCTACAGAAAAATCTGTATATAAATCGCACCGGACTATAAGCCGACGCCTCAAAGCGTGGGGTAAAAAGTAGCGGCTTATAGTCCGAAAAGTACGGTAGATCCCTCTTCCATCTCACCACCTCACTTTTTTTTTTTTTTTTCTCTCTTGATCTCTTTTTGCTATCCTCAGATTTTGGACAAGCGGACTTTAAGCGGGGCATTGTGTCGATGAGCGATCTGCGGGTGGGTGCGGTGGTGACGGGCCGGGTGGACAACACGGCTCTGTTCGGGGCTTTTGTAGACATCGGTGTCGGCTGCACGGGCCTCATCCACAAGAGTAACATCACCCTGGACAAACTGCCTTTGAGCCAGCGCCGCCGCAGCCTGGCGCTGGGACCTGGGGAGCGGGTGGAGGTCCGGGTCCTGTATCTGGACCCTCAGAGGGGACGGATCGGGCTGGACCTGATCAGGATCCTGCAATAGAGTTCAAACTTAGTGGAAGCTTGTAGGGGTTCTCTGCCTTTTATTTTGGCAGTCACAGTAACTTCTCGTAGTCGCTCATCTGTCCTTCTGAATGTCCTTTATTGGTCCCTATACTGAACTGATAGAAAGTCCAACGTGTATTTGTCCAGTTCTTTGACTGAAAGTGTTTGTGTTGCCCATGTCCTGTTAATACATGAGTTTTAAATAAAACTTGCCTTCAAGGTATTGACTTGAACCATCATTTGAACGTGAACTGAGACAGTATTGATGTAGAAATCTTAATTCTATTCTGTCATTTGAAAAAAGTTATTGTAGGCCTGGGTAACTGTGATATAATGTGTCACTATTTTCAAAGAATAGTGTACCTTTTACTCCACTCCAATTATTGCACCATTACTAGTCACCTGAAAACAAGACTTTGCACAGAAAATGTATGTCTGGCTGTTAGAAAAATTCACTCGAGACTGGTGTAAAAATCATTAATCATTGGACATTTATTCTTGCAAGAAGGAACAGAGTTGAAACACAAACAGGTTATGCATCAAGGCTGCTCAGAGGTCCGCCTCTGAGCTCTACGCATTTATACTTGTAAACGAAAGAAAGGAATGTCACAAAACAAAAGTTATGATAAGACATCTGTCACTAAGGAAAACACTCACACAAACACTGTGCTCAAATCACCAAGTAAGGTTGAACAGTTTGTTCCAACCTTAGGGTCACTCTCTCGTAATCAGGAAGTCTTGGTAGCAACTCGACAAGGCGTAACTGTTGACGCCTTCACAGGTTGAGATGTTCTTTCGACCGACAACTGCTTCTTGATAGCAGAAACCAGAGAGACTGGTTCTCACAGCTAGTAAATGCATTGTGTGGAGAATATAGTCGTCTTTGTCGATCTCTGATTTCTCACACTTAAAGCACTGTGAACAATCCCTAAAGGCTGCAGCGCTTATTACTGCACAACCAATAGCACAAGTCAGTGCTGCACACGCAAACACCACAATGATTATTTTGCTATCTGCTGTAAAAAGTAAAAACAGTTTTTCCTGAAATTGGTGGCACAGAAAATAAACAGTAACAATTTAGAGAGAGCAGTGGTAATCTGTTTTATTAGTTCTGTTTACCACAGCTACGCTTTTACACATCCAAGGAGGTATGTGAGCACTGGAGCACACCCCAGTGAGCACTAACCCGGATTTCAACATTGATTTCTGGTTGAAAAAGCGTTGATTTGGGGTCTGAACGTCTTTTAACCGTCTTTCGAACCGGCTAAATTACGGTTACAATATCAACATGTCACAAAACACCAATTTGTTTTAAAATATTAATGGTTTGTTAAGTTGTAGGTTGAAAGAGACGCGATTTTGGTTACTTTAAACGTATTTCGCCAAAATCATATTACGCTGGCCGTTATGTGGTCTAAACGAAGACGTTATTTCAACGCATTTAATGTTTCATACGAAACTTCGTAAATATGTAACTATCGATTTGTGCTGTCAACTAGAAGCTCCCAGGACATCGTAATGAGAGCAGAGCACATTATGTCTGTATGTTCACGTAAAATACAACTCTGTGTTTACTGCTGGAACACGCATGCGCACGGACTCAGTGCATTTTTGTAACCCGGTGAGCACTAACCCGGATTTCAACGTTGATTTCTAGTTGAAAAAGAGTTGATTTGGGGTCTGAACGTCTTTTGAACCGGCTAAATTACGGTTACAATATCAACGTGTCACAATACACCAATTTGTTTTAAAATATTGATGGTTTGTTAAGTTGTAGGTTGAAAGAGACGCGATTTTGGTTACTTTAAACGTATTTCTCCAAAATCATATTCCGCTGGCCGTTATGTGGTCTAAACGAAGACGTTATTTCAACGCATTTCAGACTCAATTCTTTTGTTATTTCTCTTTCCTTTTATTTTGAAAAAAGGGTCTATGAAATCAAGATAGTTACATAACTGACGCCCATGCATTGTAAATAAATCGAATATATGCCCTTATGAAGAAACATAGGGCTACTTGGTCTGTTCTTATGTAGAATAAGGACGAAGGTACAAACTTAAATGAACCTGTGTTTATAAAATATGTTTACAATTGTTGTCTGATTTCCAGACTGGTGAGTTAAATACAAAATAACTATTTGCCTTATCACCAGGCTCTCCTTTTCATAGATCTTTATGAATGAATGAATTTTATTTATATAGCGCTTTTCACAGACAGTAGTATCACAAAGTGCTTAACAGAGCAGACATTTAAAAGCATAAAAAACACAATGTGACCGTAGGGTTAATAATTTATCTACACAGAGAAAATTAAAAAAAAATAAAATAAAATAAAAATGTAAAACATATTTTAAGAGCAGGTCGAGGACATGGGTTTACTTTTACACAAACTCCAGCCTAAACAGGTGGGTTTTGAGCTGGCTTTTAAAAGTATCCACAGTATCTGCGAGCCGCAGAGTTGCAGGCAGAGCATTCCAGAGCCTCGGGGCCACTGCCCCTCAAAGGCTTTATGCGGAGAGATAAAGAAAAAGTCAAACCTGGGTACCCAGTTACTGCTGGCTAACTTCTTAAAAAGAAGGAACGCAGCTTCAAGGTTCATTCTCAGGTTGGCCCTATTCGGTTGCAGCACACTAGCTTGGCCTCCTAGCTGGTGCTCAGCTGAGTAAACAGATGGGCCGAGGCTACCACATGAAATCAGTGCTGTGGGGAGGATAATTGGACCGGACTATTTCCTGGGGCGCGAGCCTTCCTTGTTTGTGTTAATGACACAGAAAAGGAAAAAGATCTCTCATGGACAGGCCAAGTGGAAAGTGGGGTAGCGTAGAATGCTGATAAATGTGGAAGTATGCAGACACGCGTATCGGGTTGCTGCTCAAAATGTGATATCTGTTTGTCATTTCTGCCCCGCCCCTCGCTTTCCTGCTTCCCCTTTTCCCGTCTCTTCCTCCCAAGCATCTGTGCTAGCTTCCTCCCATACCTGACTTTGTAATAGATCCCTCTTCCTCACTTCCATCTCACCACTTAACTTCTTTTTTTTTTTTTTTTTTCTCTCTGGAGGAATGAAATGAAGGAATTAAAAGCCCCCGTATCCCTCAGTATCTTTACCGGTACCTTCACATCACTCCCCGGCAATGAGACATGTCCAGTAGACACAAAACCTGCGAAAGCTGACTGTTCCAGGGCACAATCCACTCCAGGTTCCACCTGCTCACATGAAGGAATTACACAGGGAGAAGTAACACGACTGACATGTCGGACAGGAGCAGCCAGTGCCAGAGGCCTAGCATGCGCACCACTGAACCCACAAAGTCGAAGTCACAAATTCCCGCCACTTCTGCGAAATAATCACGCCACGCGATTATTTCGCAGAAGTTGAAAAATTTGAACTCGCGCGCTGGCGATTTTTGCGGCGTCCAACGCAAAAACGCGTCCAACGCAAAAACGCGGCGCGCCATCGCAAAATCGCGGCGCGCCAGTCTCATCGCGTCTGTGCATAGACTTTGTATGTAATCTCGACGCGCGTCAAAAAATCAACGCGACCGGTGTGAACGCAGCATTACAGTATATGAGCAATTGTCATCTAATGGCAATAATAAGACTATTAGGCAGTAGTCTAGATTCAAAGTGTTTTCTTCGATTTTTTGAACAAAAAACAAACATAAATCAGACAATCATATTCAATTTTATTCTTATTTCTTTGTGGTTATTTATTGTTATTATATTTTTTATTAGTTTATAAAAATCTATTTTTTAATTGTTACTATTAACAATTATTAAGTCAACGATGCCTTGATTACATCAGTCATTGGATGGAATTATTGAGAAAAATATTTTTGTAGCACCTCAAATATTTAAAAAATGTGCCATTTGAAGGTACAAATTCAGTCCAGAGATTTTGCTTCGTAAAATATCTTCATTGACTGTCAGTCAGGTATTACTCATTTCCAACCCTCAAATCAAAGAATAAAGACACTGTATGCACAATTTAGGTGTATTTTCCCTTTAACTCACGAGATGCAGGTAGCATGTTTTATACTTAATGTGAATATAATTAATTTAATATAATTTCCATTATGCAAGATGTATACTTTGTTGACATCTTATTCTGAAAACCGGATGTTTGTTTGAAGAAACCGGATGTTGTCTCACATTAATCTTTTCCGCTAACTTCCGATCTGTGCCGTTTGAATGCGTTTACCGTGAATTTCAGCATATAGGTGCAATAACATTTAAGTGTCTGCTGAGTTGACCGCAGTCTCGCAGTCACATGTCTGATTAAGAAGCGCTCCATTCGACTCTTCACGCACACGCAACACGAGTCAAGGCGAAACTCAAAACCATTCTACTGGACCGGGCCATATAGGCTACAATGTTTTTGACAAGTTTAATGACGGACGGACGGTCCGCTTAAAGTCCTCTTGGCCAAAATTTGTCTGATATCAAACCCAGAAGGCTGCGTGAGGCCATCTCTGATGAGTTTGAGGGTCTCAGGCGTGGTGTCCAACGTCTTGGCCAGTTCCTCCACACTGCTGGTCCTAACCTTGCTGTCCACTCACCGTTGCAGGCCTGGACTCCCGATCTGGTCTGCACTCCCACCCACGAGGGACAGAAACCTCTGTGCCACATGGTAGGACTCTGGGTGTATGCATGTCTGGTCCAGGGGGTTAAATGAGGTCGGTATGTTGGTAGTCTTTCCTTTGCCCTTCTTAGCCGCCGGTTTCTCTGCGTAACGACGCACCGCCGTTACGTAGACCACGGATAGTGTGTGAGATGGAGTCAAGGAGAACACAAGTTATTGAATGTATTTAATGGTGGATGGTGGATGCTGGGAGCCATGTGCACAGAGCTGGTCCTAAATATAATGCAACAACATACCTCTGCCTGTTTCCTCTTCCCAGGGTGTTCGGGCAAAATACTTCCCCGGGGGCTCGAGCACCCATTTATAGTTCCGGGAAATACCAACTACAGGAAGCGGGTAGGGGGAAGTGAAAATATGTGTTGCTGTGTTTAGTTAGATAAATGATGGTGTTTCTAATTGACTTTATTTATAGGCATTATAATTAGCTGTGAATTATTATAGATACTTGTGGGTAAAATCGGGTAAATATTTATTATACAGATATGGTTAGAAATATATTTACCTGTAGATGGTAGGGCTAGTCCAATGAGATGGACCAGGTGTCATTTTGTTTGTGTGAAAAGGGTTAGTGGAAGCAACTAGACACTGGTGTCAACGTTGGTGCGATGGTCGACTTTTAAAAATAAAAGACGCTTCTTCTGAAACCTCTCTGGACTCCTGAACTGTTCATTTAACTCCATGGCCACTCGGGCATCTTTACTAGTGATGGTGAGATGAAGCATTGAAGCTTTCCATCCAATTGGTTCACACATGGGTCAAAGCTTCATGGTGCTTCATTTGCTCTACTGCGCCATCAAGTGGACAATAAATGTAAAACAGGCAGCGTGATTAAAATGACACCATGGCTTTGGTGTGTGAAGCGTTGAATTGAATAAATGAATGAATGATGTTTGTGATGCCAATACATAACTTATGAACTTATTAATATGGTGTCTGTCTTTATGATACAATGGTGGGGTCAAAAGGGAAAGTGGAAACAAATTGGGGAGAGGGTTGTGATGTGAGAAGTAAAAACAAATATTAGCTTTGTGATTCTGTTTAGGCCAGCAGAGAAGGTCTTGCAGGCCCTGACGGCCCGCCACTGGTTAAAATATGTCTTAAGACGTTCAGACCCCAAATCAACGCTTTTTCAACCAGAAATCAACGTTGAAATCCGGGTTAGTGCTCACTGGGTAGTTCTCACTTGATTTATTACCTCAGTAAACATGGATTCATGGTCTCAATTGCTAGTTTCAAGTCTTCTTCAATACAGCATGATGTTCATTTCGGAAATGATGATCACATTTAGAGTAACATAGACCATGAAGCAGCGTATACTTTAGGGCGGGTTATTTGGTTGATTGACAGCTGCTACTACAAGAGCCGCATACGGCGTCTCTACATCACTCCTCCGCATTCCAAATATGGTCACTGGTTGCAAAAAACAAGTTGCAATACAACAAATAGGCTTGTTCAATGTCGAGTATATTACTGTACATCTCTAGCCACAGTGTCCATTCCTCAGGTGCTTGTGCTGTTCACACCTTCCTCCGTGTTGTTCCATGACGATGATCGCCTCACTGTGACTGCAAAGGTTTGTGCTGGTTTCTCCTTCCAACAGAAAATAACTGCAGGTTAGTGGTGGAACCGCCGACGTCAATACAGTCTCTCCCTTTTGTTAGAAAAACTATTCTCTGTGGTCAACACACGTTTGTACTGACAGTAAAATCAAAAATTGTACTCGCATGTTGACTCACAACAGCTGGTGACGGACTCAAATCGACATTTCACTTTCCTCCCTGTAGCTTCCCTGCAGAACAGTGATCTGCAACTAGCTCTCTGTTTCAAAACACATTTCCAGAGTTTGTCAATGCAGATTAACCTAAAAATACATTCAGTTCATTCTTTAATAATCCTAGTTTTATCTTTCAATCGCTGAAAGGTTTGCAGGCGGCTGCATTGTCATAATAAAATGAACAATTCTTAAATAATGTATTCGTTAAACTTGGAGTCTTTCATTTCAAACACCTGTTTACATTCTATACAATCATTTTTGGGGAGTATCTTTTGATCGAGGCCTGAAGGGACGGGCTGTCAAGTGTTGCCGACTTGGCAACTTTCTCGCTAGATTTGGTGACTTGTGGAGCTAGTGCTGCTCTTGATGGTTTCTTAAAATGACCAACACTAGCTTTAACTGAAGAAGAAAACAAAGAAGGAGAAGTAGCTGCAACAACTAGTAGATTCATTCATCAACAGCATAATAATCTGCAGCTATTTGATTGTATTCGTGTAGTTGTATTCGTTTTACATTACCTGGTTCAAACTAATCATTTGTGAGGATTGTCTGCTTTTCTGTGTCTTTTATGATTGCAAGCTGACTATCTTTAGGTATCGGACTGTTTGATTGAGACATTTGAAGATGTCACTAAGGGTTCTTGGAGAACTGCGATGAGTATTTTAGAATATTTTCTGACATTTTATAGGCAAAGATAGATATAATAAATCACGAAAATAAGTGGAGAGTTAATAAATGTTCTAGTTTGTTGACATGTTAAAGAATGACAGTATGACAGACACATTATGACACTAACACTACATGTGTGAGCACATTAGTGGTAAAAATAAGAGCATAAGAGAATAATGTGAGGACCAAGAATGTGTGTTGAGCTGAACGCAATCATCAGTCACTTTAAAATAAAAACACTCTCATATTCTTATTTTCCAGTGTTGGGTGACACTGAAAAATTCCAGATAAGCAGAGAGTGAGAAAGGCTTTTGGCCTTTGGCACCGGTGGTGAAAAACAGAAGTGAAGTATAGGCAGAAAGAGTGGAGGAGGGATGGATGGATGGAGGTAGAGGAGAGAGAGGGATGGAATGAGACAGGAAATGAAAGGCTTTCTCCGGTTTCACTCCCCGTGACCTCATCAGTGTGATCATGGGTTTTATGAGCTTTCCCTCTCGACGCCCACACACCACCTCACACGTGCCAGGACACACACACACACACACACACACACACACACTCTCTCTCTCTTCAGCCCGTATATTTCATTCACTGGCTCAGAGACAAACGCACAGTACAGTATGTGTTTTTGTCTCTCCGCCTGTTCCTTTTCTCACACTCCCTCCGTCAACCTTTCACATAATTCATCACACACCGGGACACTCAAAGAAGCCGACGCTCACTTAGAAGCCACTGACACAAATGCTGACAGAAGAGAAATGATCGTTGTTACTCGTTGAATTAGCCTTTTGCAGGAAAAAGTAGGATGCTCTGTGTAATTATATAAAAATGAAGCAAAACTGCTAAAATACATGAACGCCATAATATTTACATATCCCACGACATAAGCTCTCCAAGCACACAACACACATTGTAACAATACAGGTATCCCGAGGGAAGAGGATGTAGCATCACACCTCACCAGTAGAGCTTATGAAGGCTCCGTCAGTGAGGGGAAAGATGAATGGCAGTGAATGAGCGAGCATCTGATTCGTAGCTTTCAAAATGTATACTTGTAGGAAGACGTAGCTCCTTTTCTTTGAAGCATCCCCACTGCATGTGTCCTTTCCTCTTGTCTCTCTTTCCTGCAGGTTTTTCTGGAACAACTACTACGTCACTCACAAATCCCCAGTCTCCAGCGGCTTTGCCACTTATCTCCACAAAGTGGGTAATGCATTAAGACGGTGTGTTTGTATTAATCAGTATTAAGTCGTCTTGGATGTGGAGTGGAAAAGCAAGGGAAAGGGAACCAGAGGACGGGGTATGTCAAGAGAAATGTCCCCTTAGCAGTGATTGCTGCCTGGGTAAATATTGTCATAGGTGCCAGGTGTCCACCAGCCTTCCTCCACACTCTCCTACATAGGAACTAATATTTTGATTAACTTTGTCTTTGCGTTATCGACCCTTTTACACACAGTAGACACAGACGGCAAAGAAAAAAAGAGAACAAAATAATGGATAAATCCAGAGTGAGACTGCAACAGGAAACAAAGATTAGCGCAACGTTCCAGTTGCCAGGTATGCCAGTGTCAACATGGTGGAGAGTGAGAGAGGGGGACAGTTCTGTAGATTTTGCTGACCTACTTCAGTGGCAACATCCAACACCATTTATTTTACACACACTCACTGAAGCCATCCTTCATGTGTAAAAGCTGATTTCATTCTCCTTGTTTTTTTATGGTCCATGTATTCTCTCATATTTTTGAGCATTGCTTTAAGTTTCATGAATGCATGAAAGAAATTGAGGACAAAACAATATACCCCCCCCCTCCCCCCCATATGTATCAAGATGAGCTTGTGTGGATGTACTCTTGAATCCTTATACGTGGGACGTACCAATCAAACTTTTTTTTTCTCTCCAGACACCTTTAGTCACTGTTTCTGTCGATGCTGACTCTCCTTCCGATTCCAGTGCTGTTTTTCCAACATTTTAAATCTTTATACTTTGAAAATCATGGAACTAGTTTTCACCTCCGACCAGCAGCTCTATAGCTTGCTCTGACGGTTGGTCGGTTGACAAAAATTTCCCGTCCTTTTGGCGATCACAGTCTTCGCCCTACAAGGTTTTGAGGTTGTGTGTATGTGTGTGTGTGTGTGTGTGAATGCATGAATAAACGTGTGTTTATTTTTGAATGAATTGAATAGAACTGATGGTGGAAACGCTGAACTCTATATAACAACACTGAAAAAAGGAGCTATGTAATGCGGGTCACTTACATCACGGCCGATACCCGATCTGCATGATAAGGTCAGTGTCGGGGCCGAATACTGACTCCGCTTATCGGATGAATTCTTATTTAACAGAAGATCAAAGAATACCAGCAGGAATATTTACTTCTCTCTGATCTTGCGTTGTGTAAAAATGACAGGCGTGGCTGATTCAGATGCCGTTTCAATAAGTGTAGTATTCCACCAATAATATCAAGTAAAGTGGGAGAGTTTTGAGCACATTCTACTGAAACAGTTATGCATCACATTCATCCCTTTAAACAGTGGGTTGAAGGTTGTCATAGAAGTCGGATGCACCACTTATGTTGACCTGCCACAACTTTCCTGAATGGTAAGTTAAACACACAGATACATCTCTATACACACGGCTCCCTCCAGAGTAGCACAATAAGATCCGTTGAGGGACAACAGGGCCTCTTCCTGTTCCCGGGTCATGACCGTGCTTGGTGGCTTACGGTGATTGACAGCTGAATGTTTGGGTTAGTCCACCTCTGGGGATCTACTATAGGCAAAGTCTTTATTCTCATCCAATATGGAACACTGGTGGGAATCTCTCTCACACACACACACACACACACACGGACTAATAGCATACACAGTCACACAAACACATAGTGGCCAGGCACACGCCCTCCATCCCCCCGCTGACACACACATACACAGAGAGTGTATGAGCATATCTCATCAGCATATCTCATGTTCATCCCACAGGGAACCCAAGGGACCAACCTTGTGTCAGGGGGAGGAAGGAAGCTGGAGCTTCGGGGGAATTCACTTAAACAACATGTTAAGTTTTGGAATATTCTTCTGTTTTTGCATGCTGCCTCTGGTTTATGAGTATGTTTTTCCTCTTGTCTGGGAAGCCGGATTGAAAGATGATTATTTTCATGACAGCCAATGTTTTGGATCTCACTGTTGTGTTTTCAGTATTACAATTACTGATGATCTCGTCGTGAGGATAATGTGATATTGTGCACTGCATTCATTTTAGACTCCTCTGAGGGTGTCCAGCAACATTCTCTCAAAACAAGCTTATGGTCTCTAGTTATGTAACTCAACAGCTGGTGACAGAGCTGATTCCCCAGAAAATGTTCAAATCCACTGAACTTGATATCCACCAAAATAGATGGAGATCTAGAGGAGAGTGATGTCTCACTAGCTCCTCTTTGACAGTGGACAGCTGAAGTAACACAAACAGACTGCAGTGGGGCGGCCCTCTTAATGGTTGGCCTTGTGTATCCATCATATAGAGCAATCTGTACATCTGTAGTATTAATTCATCCTTTATATAAATGGAATAGCTACAGGTTGTTCGATTTTCAGCTAATTACATAGAATGTACCTTCAGTCACTCAAATGTTTATTTGATATATTTGATGTCTTTATGATACATCCATTTATCTGGCATCAAATGAACATTGACCACCCTTAACCAGTGCCGGTGAACGATGTTATTCCTGTTCAACTTCAGTTGGTCTTAGATCACAGTGTCTTCAGTATTCTGATGTTATCAATTTAAGAGGCCGTGTCACAAACCATTAGATTAAGATTTACAGTTTATTTTACTTGTGGATCTTACACATTTGTTTTTATTTTTAACCTTATTAGCAGTATTTTTATTAGTTCTATATTCGAGGCCAACACTGTGTCGACCCCTCAGGGCAAAGACAGGGTAAGCTCGCTGTGGCAGTTGTTTGTTTAGCTGTGTGTTTCAGCAAGCCATTAATACTGAGGCCTAATAGTTCTGTCAGTATAACACACACGGGACCAATTTCCTCGACACAGATTACACATGGATTTGGCTACCAAAGTAGTGCTTCCTGAACATGGATTTAACCTGGAGTCAAAATCGTAAGGGTGTGTGGCGCACCTTTTAGGGAGCACAGATAATAAACGCGCGGAAAGAGATTTTGTAAATTCCCAGTAGCTATATTTTTAATGCACCTTTAAGAGGAACTAAACACTTTAGGAAGGCTCTGAAGTCTAATTGATGGCAAATCATGGGCCTTTTTCACACCTTCTGTAATTAGTTTATTTAAACCCTGCAGTGCAGTTTTTTTTAAATGCACATTACCATTACATTTGAGTTGAAAGGAAAACAATAATTTGTTGGTATGTTTCCCCATTAGAATAAAAGTACACTTCCATTTCCATGTTTCCATTCACAAGGTCCACAACAGGCACCACTCATACAACATTTACACAGCAAATGCAGTGCAGCTTGTATTGACGTTTATTAAAATCACCCCTTGATGATCATAATGCTGCCCATCTGGTCCTACTCTCCAAAACTAGTCACTTACATACAGTAAGGCGTCATTGGTGTTCCTCAAAGGATGCTTAAAAGCCCTTCTCTTTCACACATGCAGTACAGCAAAGCATAGTCACCTTGCTGGAGAAACTCCAGGTAATCTTGTCAATATTTTTCTCTTATCTTACATTTTAAAACAAATCATTGTGCATGTTGGCAAGAGGGTTGAAGAGGGTGTTGAGTCAAACTGCTGCTGCCTGAAGAAACAATTGGACAAATTCTCTTCTATCATTATTTTCCCAATCTATCATTGATTTCTGTGTTTTTTTTTACCTGCCCAGGTGCCATGAAATGAGCTGTTTTCATCCAGTTTAATCACCCCCTCCATGTTGCAGAACGACACACTGTAAGTGCACCAACAGCGCAGATGCGTATTGTTGTCTGGTGAGCGGTATTTGGAGCGCCCGCAGCAGCAGAGCATTTCGAAGGACATTTTGTAAACCTCCACAGGTCTCTGTGGCAAAGCAGAATTCAACACCGTGGGCAGCACACACACAAATATTGGTACAGGAGGGGTACATTTTGGCACCAAAATGCACATTACTTAGTGCTATTGCTAACAGCTAACAGGCTTTCTTGTGATTAGATGTTCCTTCACCATGCAGGAAGAAAGTAGTAGTTTAGTGTAGTAGGTTCACTCTGAACCAAAGGTACGTGACCAATCGTCCAGCATACATTATCTATGCTGGTAGATTAACTATTGTATTGTATTGGACTATTTCACAATGTGTCACATTTTAGAAATCTGATCGAGGAAGAGGAGGAGTTCTTTTTTTAAAGTTTGTAGCTGGTATCTGACTGAATGAACCTCCCAGAGGTGCAGTGGATAAAGCCACCGCCACCTCAGACATTAGGGTTCAGCCCCTTACAGTGGTGCTAAAGGTTTGACGCCCTATTGCACATCTGTGGCAGTGTTTGTGAATGAGAAGGTGATGAGAGGTTATGTTTGTTGCTCTATCAGTGACTGGGCAATTTTGTGCTGGTACATTATGGCATCCAAGTAAAGCTGGTCTGTAGCAGGTGAAATGAAGCAGCTGGTCTGCATGTTGGTATTTTGGAGAAGTGTCAAGCAATGCGGTAAAATACACTGTTGTGTTGTAAGTAATTGTAAATTTAAAGGTAAAATGGTAGTATTCCAAAAATCTTGCAGGAAAGAATATTATATTGCACTTATATGAAGTACCCAAGAAGTGACAGGCTTCCCAAAAAGGACCAATTCAGTTACCTATTTTTTGAGAGTGGCTGAGCCGACCTCCCACCAGTCAGAACTAGAGAGGCACCGGCAAAAAGAATACTCCACAAAGAGTTGGTTTAGCCGTTTGCCCCTGAGGCTATTTCCAGCTGCTTTTGTTTATTTGTTTCCCCATTTGGGTTCCCGTGTACTAGTGGAGAAACATTGAACAATTTATTTTCCTCCAGGATAAATAGTGTTGTTGAATGAACCCAGAGAGAGGAGTGCCATGCAGATGGATTTTCTTTTAAAGCTTTTTTTTTTTCCTTCAAGTAAATATTGAAATGTATACTATAGAGTAGTTCACCAAGTAAATAAAATCAGTGTCCTGCCATCTTCTTGAGCAATTCTTCTTCCTCCCGCAGTGTATTCAAAGCAGGCGTGTCCTGGAATATGACACATTTGTGCACAGGGCAAATACTGTCTAGCCATTTGGCTTGTGTAATGTACGATGAACTAAAACTCTATTGTTCGTCAAGTGAGTTCTCAGAACTCAGTGTTCAAAATCTCTTTACTGGAAAGAAATCACTTGATGTTCACAGTAGGCAGAGGAAACAACATTTTTTTGTTCAGTTGAAATATGATTTTCCTTTCTCTTAAATGCCTTTAAAAGACAGGAGTTGATTTGTTAACGTCAGTAGTATCAGGTGATCCATCCATTTGTAATTTCCAAATACTAATCCTGTAAGTCCTTGAACCTACTTGTCTTTTGTCACACAACATCTCATGATTGCCCATGCGTTTTCAACCAGTAACCAATTTGCCGAACACTTTTGTTCTTTTTCAGTCATTGTGCAGTCAACGTACTTTCAATCATTCATACTGGAAGTCTCCTTGCCACTGGGGTTGATCAATTGACCAAAAAATACATGCTGTCTTTGATGTTCTGCAATTTGTAGCACGCTTAGTCGGTCCAGATAGCGACTGGCCTTCAAACACACACGCGTTTATGTCTTGCCTCATGTTTTTTTTACGAGGAGGCAGCACGGAGAGTACATGCATTATTTTGACACTGTCAGCATGCATGTCTGTTGACGGTATCAAATTCCTCGAGACAATTATCCATCTCAACTTTTTCTCGTTTAAGTGTTTTTGAATCAGAGGGAGTCATTCAAATCCGAACTGAATAACCACAAGCAAACATACATCTTTGGAAACATCTGGAATCCAGTTGGAATCAGTTTAAACTTATATTTCCCTTTAAAAGTAACTTTTGGTACTTTTTTGCAAAATAAGTTGTGAGGCAAACACGTTTGACCGAAATAGCAGGTGTTAAGCTCATTTATTTTAGAAAATCAGTCTCCTGGTTAGATTCACAACTTTACAGCTACATGGATGTGTATCCTTGCTTATACATATGAAAGTTACATTTTCTTTAAGTATTTTTTGCTTTCTCCTGAACACATTTCTCGTTCTTTGAAACCTGGTGGTCAGCCAGTAACAACATCAATCTTGTGTAACTTACAGTCAGATTTTTCAGTTTACTTCCAATATACATCTTGCAATGGAAAAGTATGTCGGTTCTGCTTTTTGTCTTTTATTGATTTATTGCACCTCTTAGGCAGATAAAAATGGCTTTAGAATCAGGAAAGGAAAAGAACGCCCCCCCCCCCCCCCCAAAGTAACTCACATGTGCATTCATTCCAGTGAAACATGAGAAGATAATTAAACATAATGAAGATCTATGCCGAGCCAAATAGCCTGTGAGGGCTGGAGAGTGAGCCAGAGAGAGAGAGAGAGAGGTGTAGGTTCAGGAATTGTCTTGTTAGAGTGTATGTGTGTGTGTGTGTGTGTGTGTGTGTGTGTGTGTGTGTGTGTGTGTGTGTCCACCTCACCTGCCTGTGGAAAAACCCAACGGTTTGGTGTGGTTTCCTGGGGATACACTTCCTCTCTCTTCCATCTGTTCCACCACACGTCACCCAATCAATCGCTAACCCGATACTCTTGCCGTTCTGCCAGCCAGCCAATCGCAGTAGGCAACGGTGGTCATGTGGTACTCCAGAGACAGTTGGCAGCCCATTTGTAATGTACAGTTAACGGTATAATGATATTTCTACTCCGCTGGAAAACCGCTGGAGTTACTGTGTGTGTGTGCGCGTGCGTGTCTAATGATCAGTCCACTCTTGCATTCTTCAGGTTTGCTCTGATGTTCTCTGACAGTATTTCACAGTAAGTGCGTTATGTATACGTGTATGTGTTTGCACACACGCTATATCAAATTGCATTTCGGTGTGCGTACTGTAGATGCACCACAAGTCAGAGTTTCCTATAGTTCTAACACAGTAGATGTGAGTGTTTGCATCCCTGTAGCTGGAATCTGGTTTTGCATCCAGCTTTAGCCATCAGCCAGTGGCACAAATGCAGATTTCTGCTGGACCTTCAAAAACAACCTGAATCAGGTTCCAGATCTATTTGCATAAACAGTGCCTGAATCTCACATCTGAGCCTTTTCCATCAAGTCTTGGACCATGTTCCCCTTTTCCAACTGACTGTTGTTTCACAAACCCTTTCCAAAGCTAACAGGCTGCGATTACAGTAGAAGACGGTGAGCCATTGTTCATGGTTTTCTCACTGTCTCCGTGACGGTTCTCAGGCAGCTACTGTGGACGGCTGGGTGTAGTTCAAAGAGCAACACTGCATAACAATGTGGAGGTAAAGAGAGTGATGATACAGTAGAATGAAAATAAGCAAGAGCGGGCTCTAAAAGAGGGGAAATGGGAAGTGAAAAGGAGAAAATGGGAATCAATGATGAGACAAGAGGAGAGGGAACACTCATAGGCCATCACTTGACGAGTCAAAAAGCAGGTTTCAAAATACAGTGAAGTGTATGGCACTTCTTTAATGTCAACGTGAAAAGAAAAAACATTTTTTAAATTGTTTTAACTGCCAACACGACTTGCAGACCTCTGACCTCAAACATAACTTTGGACATTAACACGGTTCTGCAAAAGTGCTTTGAATTTGAATTCAGTTGGCCTCACTAAAAGCAATCACTACCTGTCGTTACATAATGTTTGACAACGTACAGTGTTTTAAAATCCTGTTAATCTCTTATACTTTAAAATAATTATGATCGCATGTGAATTTAGATATGATAGTAAAGGGTGTGGCCTTAAAGCCCCCGTGATGTGAAACTGTAGTCAAAGCCTTTTGCACTTGTCTGGGTTAGCTGTGGTTTTTAAAAGCTTCACAAGTCTGTTGCTAGTGGAAGCACGTTGTCAGTGTGCTTCAAACCATCCAGCGACTACCAGATAAACACCTCTTTGTGTACTTTTTCAACACCGGCACCTCAGCTCAGAAGCCGCTGGCTGGCAGGGCATGTTGAGTATCAACCGACTCGCCTCAGACATGAAAATGATTGTTTAGACAGGCATTGAAATGACAATTTTAGTGTGCATGCGTGAGGACATGGGGGAAATAGATTTTCTCCTACCAGTGGTATTCATGATGGGTGAGTAGAGAGAGAGAGAGAGAGAGGGAGGGGTGAAAAGAGTGATGAATGAGAAGCAGTTTTAGTCATCACGCTCTATCTCCTGAGCCTCTTTGTGTTGCGGTCAGTTCATCAGGAGCCAAGTGGGAATGATGATGATGATGATGAGGAGGTGATGTGTGTCTGTGTGTCTGTGTGCATGCATGCATGTGTGTTGGTCTTTGCAAGTGCCTCTTTGTGTGTGCCTGCACATGTGCTTGTGTGGTATTGCTGACGGAGAACAGCTTAGAGAGGGCAAGCCAGACATGTAAAGGCTGCCAGAATCCTGCACACACACACACACACACGCACACACACACACACACACGCACACACACACACACGCACACACACACACACACACACACACACACACACACACACGCACACACTCAAACAGGAACCATCATTATTAATACTTTAGTGAGAGGCCAGCCTGATGTGGGGCCAATTTAGACCCACTATTACACATACATCTATCCCAGAAGTCTCTGCTTCTGTCTGGCCAGCTGGCAGGTAGCGCTGGAGGCGTTGGAACGACGAGAGAAATCCACTCAGTTACCTCTCCTCGTCTATCACTGTGCTGGCCTGCAGAGAGAGAGAGACGGTACACACGTTTTCTCTTATTTATGACAGTTGTTGTCCTTATTTAGTAACAGTAACAGTAACATGTGTCTCTTTGTTGTTGCATGGAATCAAACCTTTAGTCAGTTGAAGGTTTCTTTAGGCAGGTGTGTGTCAGCTCGCCATTGACACAAATACACTTTCATTTTCCATCCTAACTTTCATAGCTTTGGCCTTCGTTTCTAACAGTTATGATAACACCGTGCTCACCGAGATAATAGCTGAAATGTGGGAACACAGACAGATAACTGCAGTCAAATGGATCAAGAAACATGACTGACTCCCTCTGACAGGCTGCAAACGATGGCTGCCATGTTTACAGATCCCATAAATTGACTTGGTGAGTACAATGTTATTATCATCAAACGGAATGACGTATAAGTAATGTGTAACAAACCGTAATCATCCTGTAATAGAAGGTAATTAAAGAACACCTCTCCCACACTTAGGTTTAGGTTTGTTTCACATTTTTGATACATTTCCAGGACATAACCTTAAATCTGTATACCTCAGGCACAGTGGAATAGAAGACAGAAAGCTGAGCTTTGTGTGAATAGACAAAATAAAGACACTGCAAGAGGTTGTAACTCAATGTTCCAAACGGACTGACACGTTTCATGTACGAACACGCACACAGTGAGTGGCAACATCAGACAATGAAGCTGGCAGCAACGTGAAGGGAGACAAAACTGAGGCAACTCATGGCGTACATTGGCATTGCACAACAAAAAAACATGGGCAATTATTATATCTGTGTTCCAATGCACAGGACATCCACAACATGTTTACAGAATAAACACATTAGAAACGACACACAAAACTATCACCGCCTTTATACCCACAGGTGCATCAGGAAAAGAATATACATGTAAATGAATCATTTCTGTCCAGACAAACTAGTTAGGCTGGTTAGTAAAAAAGATAATGTGACAAACAGGGGATAGAGGAACAATTATTATTCAACACACACTGAGCTTCACTAACATGTGTTTGTGTGGCTCAGTGTCTGGATTGAGGCAATACTATGTTTCTCTTCCTGAGAACTCACCAGGGCTGAAATGGCATCACCAGACACTGGAACACACACACACTCGCACGCACGCACACACACACGCACACTAACACACAGTCAATTGTATATCGACTATAATTCTCCAAGTAATTATGTTGGTAGTGAAGTAAAGGTGAGCTCAAGTTTAGCTTGTGTGAGTCATGATGGATAGTGTGCTCAGTATTCTGTAGTAGAGTTCATAATATTTACCCAGATACCGCAGGAAATGAATGGCTTGAAGTGCAGCCGTTTCAATTTACACATTTTTCAGACCTAATTTTTTGGCACTTTCATTGAAATGGCTGAGAACATTATCCCTGTCTCCTTTTGTTTTATTTTCTCATAGCTCATTCTATTCGTCCCTCCGGCCTCCGTGCTGTACATTTACCAGAGTGCCAAGACTCTTTAATTGGCTGAAAGAAAGGGACACACCCCCACACAGTCACCCCCCCCCCAACCCCAGCCTCCCTACACAAAAAGCCCCTCCGCACACTCTTGTCCACATTTACACCCAATCCAACTTCTCTCGCTTTTCTATTTCTCTCACACACACAAACAGTAATACAACCAGTACTGTATCATTCCAGATAGATAGACTGATGTAAACACCCAGATTAAGAGGTTCGTACGGTAGCTGGCCTCGTCCATGCTTTGACTTTAAACAGCCTGGCAGCCGGACCAATCAATTAACTTTGGGGGTTGCAAATCAGAAGCGAACACCAAGTGGGTGGTGTGTAGGTTCAGAGAGTTGTGGGATAGAGTCTGCAATGAGATTTCCCATTTAAAAAAGGTTTGTAGTGCAAGAATCTGTTGAAGAGGCTACCAAGCATAAAATACCTGTCCTAATAAAATAGTTAAAGGCTTCCTGCAGGCTTCCAAGTAACCGGATTTCCACCAATAACTCACGTTTTCATAATTAGTTGTTTAATACCCGCAATCTAATGTGTGGTAACTATTTGGTAGTGCAAGACCGACAACTCATTCAGTGCTCTTAATCAAACAAAGCTGCATTTTATCCTCAATACAAATAAACATAAACCCATTTAAGGTGGCAACATGACAGATACTTACAGTCCTACCTTATTCTTGTGATTTATTGGCAGGTGGGGGCGTGCTAGTGGAGGCAGGAGGAAGTACGACTGGTTTTGTTGCTACCCGAGGCTGTGAGATTTTACACTGCCTCTCTCTGCTTGGCTTTTTCACCTGGGAAAGGAAGCTTCCCTGCAATAGAAACCCCCATTACCTCAGGCTCTGTGAACGCGCACACACACACACACACACACACACAAGACGCACACAAGATCATGCCCTCTCAACTTTGTGCCTGGCTATGTCACTGTGTGTGTGTGTGTGTGTGTGCATGATTGTGTGGCTGTGTGAACCATTTTAATACACAAAAAATGCGCATTTATCTCTGTGTGTGACTGTGCTTGAGTCACTGTTCTGTGTATTTATGCCATTCTGTGTTTTTGCAGGTGTTTGCGTATCAATTATGCACACTTGTGTCTTTGTGCAAAGCTTTGCATTGATGAACATGTGCAGTGTTGTGAGTTGGGCCTTCAGGTGCATTGCAAGAAAGAGAGCGAGAGATGAGGCGAAGGCAGGAGATGAATAAGGGTGTGTATGTGGGGAGGGGAGATGGAAACTTGAGACGCTCAGATCTCACCTGGAGGTGGAGCCGGCTGCCTCGGGGCCATGAGCTGTCACTCACCGCCGGAGTAAGCGTGTTGTTCCCAGGACCTTCAGCTCAGGTGAGACAGAGAAGACGAGTGCGAGAGGGAAATACTAAGAGAGGCACAGTAATGTTTTTTCACATACACTACTGATTCTCGATGTCACATCCGCTATCATGTTTAGATTCCTACTCAGCTGCCTAATGTCATTTCTCTCTAACTGGCAGGTTTCTTTTTCTTTCTTTTTTTTGGTACGAGACGCATTTCTGCGACTTCTTTTTAACCCGAGAGTAGGGAGTCAGTGTACAAAGTCGACGAGTAAACTTAGTAAACCTAAGTGCGTACATTGTAGAGAACGAGCACACTTTACCACTTACTGGTAGGTCGTGTAAATTTAAGAATGTTGTAGGTTCGGGGGTACTTGTTGTGCAGGGGATTCCCAGAACTGTGTTGACAGTGTACGTGGTTATCACCATAAGGTGTCAAATTACCCTGGCCTGTGCTGATTCTTTGTGTATTTGTCCCATTCATATGTTCATGCATTTTTGCTTATGCATTTATTGTTTCTGATTGTTTGTGTGTTGTCCTCTGCACCACAACACACATTGAGAAGGACTCAAAGTTTTAAAAGGATGTGTGTGTGTGTGTGCGTGTGTGTGTGTGTGTGTGTGTGTGTGTGTGTGTGTGTGTGTGTGTGTGTGTGTGTGTGTGTGTGTGTGTGTGTGTGTGTGTGATTATTTCCCGAGCCATCCCTTTACAGCACACGTGTCAAACTCAAGGCCCGCCACGTCATTTTATGTGGCCCGCGAATCCGCCAGCAAAAACAAAAAAAAACAATTTCTTTTTTTTTTGGAAAAATAATTAAAAGTTAGACTTGAAAATAAAAGTATCCCCATGGTTGAAATTATGAGATATAAAGTTGAAATTATGAGATAGCATGTTGTCTGTGTACCGACATTAAAACTATCACAACAGGTGGACAGGAGAGGCAACAGCCCGAAAAGCGGTTTTCCAACGATTGAAAAAGATCGACAAATAATCTCAAAATGTCCACGAAGAGAAAAATTGATGCAGAGGGAAGAAAATGTAATGAAAGATGGGAAAGCGAATACATGTTTGTGCTTCAAGGAGAACAACGGGTCTGTCTTCTGTGTTATGAGGCGTGTCGGTGATGAAGGATACAATTCACGTTGGCATTTTGACACCAAACACGGAGCTAAATTTAGCCTCCAAGAAAAACATCAAATTGTCCAAGAATTAAAAGGCAGACTGCAATCACAGCAGAATATATTTACACAGCTACAGCCCAGTGCATGCTAAAGGTATGTGAGCAGAGCTCCGACCAGATACAGACTTTTACAAATGTCAGTTTGTGAAGAAACACCATCGCAGACCGAGTTCATGAACTAGCAGCAATCTAACAACACAGCTAGCTAAGAGACGAGCAAGTACTTGTGTTTTTAATGAACTGTTGATGAAAGCACAGACAACACGGATACATCATCTATCCGTGTTCATCAGACCTGACTCTCAGTGAGCAGCTCTTGGATGAAGCTGCCATGCACAGGACGACGACAGGGAGGAACATTAGTGATGCAGAGAGGTGACACAAACAGCTTTGAACAAAGTTAATGTCATAACTTGTGTTTGATATTTGTCTTTCTTATTTTCTTTAATAGTTTGATCTTTGATAGTCATGTGGGTTTCTTAACCCTAAATTAAAATGATTTATGTTATAATAACAGAAATGTGCTTCAATATCATTTTTCATTTATATAACTGCATGTACAATATGTTTACACTTGAATAAACAATAATCAAATGCAGAGAGTTTTTTAACAATATGTTAGGGAGAAGTTAGTTATACAGTCTTACAGTTACAACCGGCCCTTTGAGGGCGACCGTGATGCTGATGTGGCCCAGAGTGGAAATGAGTTTGACACCCCTGCTTTACAGTATTTTATTCAGGCTCCAGTTACGATGGCCCTCTGCCTCATGCTCATTGTCGTCACAGCAGCGAAACCCGACCGCCGCACACTGTGTGTTTGTTTCACATGTTTATTTTCACAGGAGAGTCGCATCCTCCTCTCCATCCTTCCACCTCCTTCCGTCTTTTATTGTCTGCAGCATAGAGCTGCATGGATGAGTGGGGTGAGATGGGGATCAAGATATAAAAAATGCACTTGTGGACAATGAGATTAGGAGTTACTCTGAGGCCCAGACAAAGTCTGTAACCACAGTCTGTTTAAATGTTATCCTGTGTGTACTGTATGAATGTAGATTAGCATTTAGAGAAAAATATTATGGAAGCGAATGAGCTTTGCAATTCTGTCATAAGTAGTAGTGACAGAACATAGTTTATGGCAAGTGACAGTGAATTTTAATATTTTTCGGGTAATCTTCCATCTATTCAGAGAGAGTGACACGTCACATACATTGTCACAAACCCAAATGAGCTTCCGGGAATAACTTGGATTGAATAACTTGGCTTGAATAACTTTGATTGAATGACTTGGCTTGAATAACTTGGATTGAATGACTTGGCTTGAATAACTTGGATTGAATAACTTGGATTGAATGACTTGGATTGAATAACTTGGCTTGAATAACTTGGCTTGAATAACTTGGCTTGAATAACTTGGCTTGAATAACTTTGATTGAATGACTTGGCTTGAATAACTTGGTTTGAATAACTTGGATTGAATGACTTGGATTGAATAACTTGGATTGAATAACTTGGATTGAATAACTTGGCTTGAATAACTTTGATTGAATAACTTGGATTGAATGACTTGGATTGAATGACTTGGCTTGAATAACTTGGATTGAATAACTTGGATTGAATAACTTGGTTTGAATAACTTGGATTGAATAACTTGGATTGCACTATTTTATGTTATTTAATGTCATGTAGCCGTGGTGGGTGGTTGCTTTTACCAAAGTGCACAAGCACCAGGCAGCTGGTCACATCAGTGGCCTTATGATGCAGCTCACTGTCTGCGTCGACCAGTCGCTCCATTGTAACAAGTGCCTTGCTTTAGGACAGTGGTTCCCAATGTAGGGGTTAGGAACCAGCAAAAGGTCCCACAATAAATCTTGGGGGTCGGGAGATGATAACAAATGATGGGAGACAATAAGTAACACAGCAGTGCTTCACAAATGTGTATATCATTTTTCTTAACTTGCTAATATTTGTTTTTTTTCCCATTGATAATACTGGATATTTGTATTTCTTCGGGCCGTGATCAGTTATTAAAATCAATTAGTCAGTCTTTCCCATAAATGAATAATATCTTACTAAAATCTTAGTAATACTGGAAGTGTATCATTCATACAGGCTGGCTTAGAGCCATGTGTCTTTACCATATCGCCTGTTTGTTTTAAAGCACAAACTGTGCTTTGAGTGCTGGGTAGTCCCAGTGGGAATTCAACCTTTAACACCTGACTGTATCAGTGACATGCTTTACATATTAATGTGTGAAGGGCCGAGTGTCCGTTGCACGTACATGTTATGATTGTGCCGGGTTCACTGTGTGTTTGTGTGCATGCATGCAGGTGTGAGTACACAGATGACAGCTGACTGCTGAGTATAATGAATGAAGTGCTGAATGTATTTCTCTCCAGAGTCTCCCTAATGAGGGCGCTGTGGGTAAATAAAGTCTCCACACACACACACACACACACACACACACACACACACATACTCATGCTCATCTCCCCAACATCTACAAATAACACTCTTACACACATATCATTCTTACTGTAAATAGGCCCCGTCTCCCCTCCTCTCCCCCACCAGACATTCCTCTTCTCCCCAGCCAGAGAATATTAGTCGGCCTGCTTCGTCTACTCACTCCCTGGGCTCTCGCTTAACCCCCTGCTCACTCAGCACCTCCCCGCTCCAGGCCCTTCTCTCCAGGCCACCACACCGCCTGGTTCTGGGAGGCCCAGAAATTGGACTCTTTTTTGCCCCAAACAGAAGGCCTTTGATGGGGCTGGGCCAGGGTAATGAAGCCCTGACCAGAGTAAGAGACCCAGCCCTTCTCAGCTTTCACTGGGGAATTTACACAAAACTCCAGGGACATGGGTAAGATGCAGGAAATACGTTCATGCTTTGTCCAAATATGTGACCCTGGACCCTCTCTCTTTCGGTTAATACTTAAGATGGTTTAAACACATTTTTTGTACAGATCAGGTTAAATGTTGGCAGAATGGGATGGAAATATTATAAGGAAAGAAAAAATGTGGTTTACAGACATATTTATACACACTCGGAAGTGTGTTTTTTTTCACACAACAGCTACCTCCCACTGCTAACCTCTTCTTCTTTCCTGCTCCCACTATCCATTCATTGAAGGCTGAAAATCTCTCCTATTTGAGTGTGAAGTACAGAACACAAAGAGCATTGTCTCAATTTTTTGTGGGGGTGTGTGTGTGTGTGTGTCAGTGTCAGCTTTTCTGTAAAGTTGTTGGGACATGACAGTCCTGGCACATTTTCTTGTTCTTGTTGGATGAACTCTCTGTGACTCTCTGCTGAGTATGTCACGACTCATTCTGTGTATGTGCTCATATTAGTCACACACACACACACACACACACACACACACAGTCGAGATCCACCTGGCTAGAAACGGGTAACAACCAGGAAATAGATTCTTGGCTTGACAGACAAACCGCATAAGTACGAAAGTGAGACAGAGTGTCTGCGTGCGGACAACGTGTTTGTTAGAGGGCACGACATGAATGACATGTCTGCAGTTGGTCTGAATGGGAAGATGAAGGAAGTGTTGTGTGCCACTGAAATTGACAGATGTAGTCACACAGGTTTGTCTATCTGCAGTAATTAACTGACTGAACTGCACAATTGTTACTGACAGTGTGTCAGCTAAAGTGCAAAGAAAGGGATGTTTGTGTGAGTGTAAGTGTTAGGTGCACAAACAGCACCTACAGGTTGGACATACAGTCCATACAGTTGTCACTCTGCAATGGTTGCAAGTAAAGTGTGTGCGTTCCCATGTGTGAGGAAGCGTTTGTACTAGTTTGTGTGAGAGTATGAATGCTTAAAGATCACGATAGTGAGGAGATGTGGTGAAATCTTCGGTCTTCAATCAGAAGCTGTGGTCCGAGATCACACTGTAAATAATCGCCTCCAGTTGAGAGCTTTGGCAACTGAAGACGCTCTGTTTCAAACTCTGACAGCGTCGGACAATGAGGACCAAAGTCCCACAATGTGACTGCTGTATACGTTCACACGTAAACCAACCAACTGGAATATGACATGAAAATTGTATGATCATACAGCTGAATATACATATATATATATGTATATATATATATATATATATGTAGGTAAAATTGTTGTTACTGTACTGTCTAGACGTGCACTTTACAGTTTGTGTGCCAAACATGTGCAAGTTCAATTTATTGCCTTTCCCATTTTGCCACCTTGTGCTCAGCTGTTCACACATCTAATCTCCGCTGGCTTAAACCACTTCATCATGCTAAATCCACCACTTTACACACACAGACAAACACACACACACACAGTTGGCCGTGACAGGTTCACTTAGAACGAAAGGTTGTTGAAGAGCACACACACACACACACACACACACACACACACACACACACACACATTCACAGAAACAGAGAGATTGACCTGCCCTGTAGTGTTAGAGAGCAGCTTATTATGAAAGAGCATTTTCCACATTCCACATGTCACCTAAAACCTGATGTTTACCATTTAGTGCTGTGGGAGCTGTCCATCCAACCACTCACTGTGTGATGTGTGTGTGTTTGTGTGTGTGTGTGTGTATGAACTGTCGATAGGCCCATCTAATCTTACTCTTAAGGCTTTGAGTGAACGTGTCAAGACCTTACTCAAATGTGCACATGTGTGTGTATTTCTGTGTAAGTGTGTGTTAGGAGGTTTAGGCACAGAGCGACAGCTTGTCAGGTCATCCAGGTGCTTCTGCTGAGCTGTTGACGTCATCAGCAGGAGACACGTGGGCGTTTTGGAGGATAAGGGAAAATGGGAATGAGAAAAGAAAACCGTCTATGTTGTCGTTACGTATTGGTGTTTTTTAGTTATGTCCGCAATTAGTTCCAGCATACATGTATACTGATGATTTTTCGTCCTTTAAACTTGTCATTTTCTTATATTTATATATATTTTTTTCAGTTGATTCAAACATTTTACTCGCCCTTTTCATTCCAGATATTTTACACACACCGACCCCACTAGAGAGGCATTTACAAACTGATTTAGTTCAGTTTGATGTCTACATGTCACAGATGAAGATCTAAATTTAAATACAATAGTTTGCACTTGTTCATGTTGTAACTAGGTAAATTCAAACCAGGAAGTAGCTCTGCAAGGAAACGGACCAACAGGAACTTATAAATGAAACAGTATTTTCAGTCCTTTTTGTGCATGTGACTTGCCTGTTAAAAGGCGAACAGAGACAGTTGGAGTAAGCTCAACTTGAAAGTGACAGTCAAAAGGAAGCAGGTGAGCGGAGTTTGTATCACAGAAGTAAGGAAATATAAGGTTTCAGAGTCAAATTCACACATCCGTGCCATGACAATGCATTCCAGTTCACAACCTTTGAACCTGGCCTTGAGGATGTGAGTCACACCTGTTCCAGAGTAGAGAAGAGGTGCCCTAAATCTCCTGACGTTTGTAACCCAAAGTGAGCTCACCTGCGCTGTCTTCACTGTCACTTGCAGTTTTATCCTCTTACATCTGCCTGCCTGGCTGTTCTCCCTTACCGCGTACAAATCAACCCGACGCAGTGCTGCACAGTGAAACACTACAATATCACAGAGGCAGTAACACAAGAGTGACATCTGCCCACTGTTTAGCGGCATGTTGCAAAGCCGTTAATCCTGTTTCACATTTTTGTGTTGGCTATGAATCATATGTTCATATGTTTATTGTTTTGATTAATTGGAGTCAAAAGAGCAAATGCAGGCTTGAGGGAGGTGTGTGGGAAACCTCAAATTAACTCGTGTAGAATAGTTTCTACTCTAGAGTTTGCTGTAATTAAATATTTAATAACTGTGTCAGGGTGGATAACCACTAAAGGAAGTGTCTTGTATTGTATTTTTCTATTCTTCTTTGTTTTGCTCTGTGTGTTTATTTATCGCTGCAAAATGAACTATATCTTGAGACTCGATACTGTGCGTTGCACACTCTTTATGAGCAATTCATTCTCACACTCGTGTGTGTGTGAGAGTCGCTGCCGAGCTGCTCAACGTGAACAGGTGTGAAAAGGTGTGAAAAGGTCATAGTGTCAGCTGAGAGGTGAGAGAGAGGTGAAAGGCAGCAACAGGGTGAGAAACGGAGGCTGGAAGTTGAGGTTCCTGTGCCCCAGGGCAGAGTGTGTGTGTGTGTGTGTGTGTGTGCGTGTGTGTGTGTAGGCGTGCATGCCCAGGCCAAAGTATCAGTAACAGGATATGGCTGCAGTAGAAAGCTGGAAACTTGTACCTCCTTATCTAGAGGGCAAGTGAGTCTATGTGTGTCATTTTTCTCATACATACCTGATCACGATGATAACATCCAACCTCTCTCTCTCTCGGTCTCTCTCTCTCTCTCTCTCTGTCTCTCTGTCTCTCTCTCTCTGTCTATTTGTCTCTCTGTCTCTCTCTCTGTCTATTTGTCTCTCTGTCTCTCTCTCTCTGTCTATTTGTCTCTCTGTCTCTCTCTGTCTATTTGTCTCTCTGTCTCTCTCTGTCTATTTGTCTCTCTCTGTCTCTCTGTCTCTCTCTCTGTCTCTGTCTCTCTCTGTCTGTCTCTGTCTCTCTCTGTCTCTCTCTGTCTCTCTCTGTCTCTGTCTCTGTCTCTCTCTGTCTCTGTCTCTCTCTGTCTCTGTCTCTGTCTCTCTGTCTCTGTCTCTCTCTGTCTCTCCCTCTCTCTGTCTCTCTGTCTCTGCCTCTCTCTGTCTCTGTCTCTCTCTGTCTATTTGTCTCTCTGTCTCTCTCTGTCGCTCTCTGTCTATTTGTCTCTCTCTGTCTCTCTCTGTCTATTTGTCTCTCTCTGTCTCTCTCTCTGTCTATTTGTCTCTCTGTCTCTCTGTCTCTGTCTCTGTGTGTGTGTGTGAGTGAGAGAAGTCTCAACTTTCTGTAAAGTCCCCCTGATATAGCTCATGGCTCACAGGCAGGGCTAGACAGGGATTGAACTGTTCCAGATGAAATTCTCAGTCTCAAGATGAGAAACCAATATAGCTTGGTTTCTCTTATAGCGCTGCACTTTAACGGAGCTACATTTGATAGTCAGAGCAATACTTTAGCACCAAACAACTATTTGCTATGCAAAGATAGGGAGGAGTAATGTCTACCTGAGCAGAACATGAAGTTACTCACACTCTTTGTCCTGACGCCGTCGGGCCCATTCTAAGCTCAGGTGAACAAAGTTGCTAACCAGGGCACAAACGTCAGTTGTTGTTTTTGTGCTCATAAATCTTTCTGCTGTTTATAGTCAAGAGGTTCCATTTTTCATAGGGCATGTTTGCCTGTATTTGAAACTCTTTTCATAGCAGTGGTGCTCACTAGTTTACCTGTGGAGTCACTTCCAAAGCAGTGCGACAAGATTTTGTGAGAACATGATGTGATTTGAAAATGTTCATTACCTGTGGTGCACACAAAGGTCAGAGATATTCCTGTGTGAGTGACTGACAGGAACAGTGTTTAGTATCAACTATCGTAATTAATGTCATGAGTCATGCTGCTGTCATGGTGCGAGAGAATGAGGTTGCATGAGGCAACATGTGTGTGTGTGGGTGTGTAATAGATATGTGTGTTTGTGCCCATTTCATCCCAGCTGTGAAAGGTTAAAACAATTAGTTTGTATACTTACATGGTTTTATCTATGTATCTGCATGCAGTATGATTAGTTGGCAATGGTTTCTTATCAGAGGATTATGATCAATGTCAAAGCGACTCCTCCAACCTCCCTTTACCCGCCACACCTTCCACTCCGAGTCCTCACCCATCTCCCCCCTCCCTCCTCATGCCACGGCCATCAAGTCCCCCCTTTCTCCCCTGTGTTTTTAGGGAGTTTTGGGTTCTGGCTGTTTTTTTTTTTCTTCTTTCCTGTAAAGGTAAGACGATCCATCTTCTTGTTTTCTTTCTGAGAACAACGCTGGGGGACAGTTGGAGCTGGCGCAGGGGAAGTTAGGACAGCGTGAGACAGAGAGAGACAAATATGGAGGGCAGTAGAGGTGTGAAATGTTCAAGCTAATCATGGCTCAGGCCAGACCACGTAGACTATGAGGTTCACGAAGCTACACAAGTCCTCTTTAGCTTTTCCCACTTTGATCTCTCCTGCTTTGGTCCATTTTTGGGCTCCCTACTCTGTACACATTTACTTCTGCCTATTTGTTTCATTCTGTTTTTATGCTTTCTTCTTGATTTTAATCTGCCCTCATTAATTTCCTTGTTCCATATAATCACTTTGATCAGCTCGCCGGTCGCTCCCTTTACCTTGTTCTTTGTGATCCACCTTTTACTGTTCACTGACCTTTGAAGTTCACTGACCGCTGAAGTTTACTGACCTTTAACCCAAAATATGAACTATATTCTTGTTAACAGATGTTATAACATCCACATACAGTATAATGCATGTATCACCAAGCATGGTAATGTTCCCCTCAAGCTAGCCAGTTTCACTTCTCCTTGATATGCAGTCTTTCCTGTTAGGGATCTGCCATTTGAATAGCATTTAGTATTTTCTTCTCTTCGTCAGCTCAGCGTTCACCAAATACCCCGCCCTTGTGCAGTGCAACTGCAACTAGGTATGGCAGGCTCATCAGCTAGTGACAGCCATTATTACCCAACAAAAGACTGGTTCAGCTACCAATGAGTTGTTACAAACATAACATGTCTGTGCGTGTTTGTGTTCGCGTGTTTGAGAGACATGTACATTTAATTACGCTGGACAAATGTACAGACAATGCCTTTTGTGCTTTGATTGCCAACAGCCGTCTGCTCTGAGCACATCCACCCGCAGTCACTCTCTCTGTTGCTTAACCACACTCTCGCTATGTACACATTACGCTACTCTTATACCAACGTAATAGGTAGACATGTGGATTCTAATCAGTGTTAAAAAGTAACGTTACTGCCATCAAAAAGTAGCTTGTTACACAACAGCGGCACTAGTCTGGCGACATGTCAACGCCCCAATATGGAGGGCCACCCGAAAGACTTGTGTTGGTTCTGCTATGCAGGCTTTAACCCAACTTCACAGTTTTAGCAACAAAACCAATGACCCCTCTGATGTTCATGGCCAATCAGGGCGGGAAAGACTAAATGTCCTTTATTTCATCACCAGACTTTCAGAGGACAGCCTTTACAGTCAAGTTTCAAGTTTGAGATCAAAGGTTCACATTTATTTATTCAACTCAGTTTCTTATTTCATCATGTTTGATTTGTATAAACTTTAACACCACACTTTGTCTTAAAAACAACACATTTTATTGGAGAGCCACTCAAATGACCACCTGTGGGTGCGGGGGGGCTCTCACTGCATTGAGAACCTATCAACGTAACCAAATGTAATCTCCCTTCTTAGCCATTGCCCTGCGTATATATCCAGATGCCGTTCAGCAGATATGATTTCATTTCCGTCGCTCTTTTCGCAAACTCCCAGTCACCATCGGACATGCTGCTTTTTTATTGAGGGCTCAACTCGAATCCCTTTCATGAGTTAGAAAGGCTTCTCAGTCTCCTTTCATGCAGCGAGGGTAGGGACAGAGAAGAAGAGAAGGACCGAAAGGTAGATGGGGAGGCGTGAAGTTAACTCGTACAAAAAGAAAGAGTAGAAGACGTTGTCCCTCTGCGGGAATCAGAAGTCTTTTTTTCTGAAGGACAGTCTGACTCTCTGTCTTATGTCACTTTCTGTCTGCAGCCATCTGTTTGTCTGATCACACTAAAACAGAACGAGAAATACAATGAAAAGTTGTGTTTGTGTGTGTTTGTCAAGGTCAGTTGTAGTCAAACGGGTGGGAGACCTTCATCCTCATGTGCAATGTAATCTGATTTTTCAGGTCATGGGTGGAGAAACACATTCTACTGGCATACATCCCTCATGTCTCTTCTCATTCTCTCTCTTTGTGCGTCTTAATTTACTTCTTTCATCACTCTTCAGGTTAAAATGTCATCCGGTCTTGATGGTCTATCGATCATCACAATCCCTCCTCTCATTCCCTCCCCATGTTTCTCTCCTTCTCCCCCTCTCTCCCCCTCTCTCTCCCTCTCTCTCTCCCCTGCTACCTGATATGGGTGTCAGGTCAACGACGGTTGTGTCAGACTGAGTCATGAGTCACGCTTCTATTCTGATGGCTTGCCTTATAAACCGACTGACGTATCGAGTTTCTGAGCAAACAAACTTTGGCCCGGCAGAAAATCCATTAGCTCTATCGATAAACACAGACGCACGCATGAATGCGCGCATGCACACACAATGAAATGCAGACGGGGGCAGACACGTTCTTACGCACACAAATACAAACGTGCACGAAGCAGGTAGCAGACACTCAACGGGCACGTTTAAAAAGTAAAACAAGCAAACATTCACAGACAGGATTCCATTAGCTCTGTCAATAAATGTGAATCAGACTGCAAAGAAACTATCCTTTCTTAAATCCCTTACACCAGGACCAGAATGCATATTGTGTGTCTTTGTGTGTGTTGCCATTCATCCTAACTAAGTTAAGTGTGCCAACAGAGCAGGGACATGCTTAAACACACAAACACACCTAACCCTGTGATATGAGCGAGAGCGAGAGAGGAAAATAGTGTCAAAACATCAGCGGTTAGCAGAAAGAGGACACGAGGACAAAGGGTGTGGTTATGATGAGGGTTTGCGTTCACCATGAAGAAATTACCAATTTCTGTTTTTCTTTTCCTCCTCCACTCCATTTCCCCCTCCGTTTCTCTCCCCGGAGTTCAAAAAGTCCTGCCTGGAAACAGTGAGCTTGAACATCAAAAGGAAATGACTGCTGAATACGAGAACCTTTACATAAATTCCACTCTTTATACTCTGGTTCGGTCTGCATGCTGACTGGCCATTCACACACAGACACATGCAAATGCACACAGACATGCTGTACACACACATGTTTCCATGCGGTTAACACAGTGGGGCCAGTTTGCTATGAAGGTTTTTCCTCAATTACAGCACTGTGAGGAGCCTTTCAGAGTGTGTGAACCCATCAGTGAGATCAGTAAGAGTGGATTCATATATACCGCACATAAAAGAGATATAAAGTTATTTTATTTTGACTGATGCATTTTGCAAACCCATAGATTCACTATATAATTATGTGAAGGGCGTCATAAAGTATATTTCCCGAATCATGTGAATCTCAGGCTGTCCAAACGTTTGAACCAATTTTTCCAACAAGAAATATATCGAGGCAGCTGGAGCCATGCAACGTGACAGAGGAGACTCGGGACTGTTGCATCACTCCAATTTGACAAATGTCCTGAACATGAAGCATGATGGGACCTTTCCACAGCCACCCTAAGACTGGAGCGTTCTCTCGCTCTCCCTGTGTGTGCATCACCAGCAGTTGCAATCACTTCGAGTTAGCAGCTCGTCATAAGCATTCTTAGGACATATCAGCGCAGGCTTCTCTGACCTATCTAGTTTCAAACCACACACACAAACATACGCACACATGCATACACTGCAACCCAATATTTTCCCACTCCCACCCCAACACAATTTTTACAGAAGGCCCATCAACAACAAGTGCTCGGTATAAAAATATTCTTTAGGCTTTGGGATCTGATTGGTTGAGAGTGAGGACATGTGACGGGTGTCAGCCAATGCAGAGAATGGAGGACAATGAGGATTAAGTTACCTGCATCGTTGCCGCCGTGTGTGTGTGAGTTTGTGTGTGTATTTATATCAGCAGTGAAAGTATCGGTGCAAGAAGGTCAGGACTTTGGGTAAACACATGTGCCTGGATCAGTAGAACGCCTTGTTAAACGTGTGGTCAGTGGCGCGTGGGTGTGACTCGGCACGCACACATAAACGCAGTCACGATTCAAATGCTTCAGCTGGGATGAACAGAATTCAATTTCTAGTTAACCGACCCCACACTCTTCTCCCCGTCTCTCATCCCGCTCCAGCCAGCTGCCTGGCCGCCTGGAGTAGAACTCAAGACTACCATATTGCACAATTTATGTCAATCTAAATGGAGCAGAAAGGGAATTCAAAGACTTGAGTAGGCGATAAAGTGCATATTTGCCCGGTGCTGTAACACGGTCTGTTACACTGTGAAACGCTCGCTGAGTGATGTGAAGTCATGCCGGTTGTCCAATGGGAGTCTGCTCTTTCGACTTTCGCCGGGTGGATTCCTGGTGTCACAAAAAACACATGTCATTTATTGGCACCGTCATGTGTTTAATATCCTTGATTGGTTGTCAACCTCTTTGTTCAATTGTTTCCTCGACCCTTCATTGCATTTTATAAAACCAGCAGTCTTATGTGTACTCACATTCAGACACACGGGACAATTTGGCATCGCTTTCAGTGTCAAAACACTTACGGTTAATCATTACTCATTCAGCAGGAGAACTGCCTTTTGTACAGCAGGGGATGTACAACGTGTTTGACCTTGTTAATCAGCGCGGTCACATTGTTGGACAGCTACACAGCACAGGATTGACACTTTGGATGTGTGGCAAAACAGAAGTTGTTGCTATTTAGAGCATTTACGAGTGGCTCACAGATCATACTCCATAGAAGCCGAAGAGCCACATGCTGGTTTGGGATCGGGGTTAAGCTGGAAAATGAGAAATGGTCAAACATGTGGAGTAGCGTCGTGTCAATGTTCTTTCAAAATTAGATGAGATACATGTGAAGAAGAGAACTGGCAGGGCCGCAGCTCTCCTCCCAGACCCTTTCCATATCTTTCCTCTTCTTCTATTTGTTAAAAGCCTTTTCGAAGAAGAGTGACTTACTCTATTGTGTCACTTGTTGGTCTTAAAAATAGCTCAAAACACAAGACAGTCTCATAGCTGTTGTGGTTAAAATTTGCTGTTGCGCCACAGTTGAAAATGAGGCCAGTGACGGAGCCAGTCAAAGGATGAGAGAGAGCGAGAGAGAGAAAGTAAAAACAGACAGAAGGGGTGGGAGGATTTGACATGGGGAGACGGAACAGACAACCAGACTGAGAGGCGAAGAGTGGGTGGACGATAGGGTCCCAGAGGAGACTCTCCATCCAGAACTCAGACACTGATCCTAAACTCAGCGTGACCATTTACAAACTCTCAGACGATCCCTGAAGACACTCACACACCCACACAAACGCTGACCCCAGGGCTGCAGGTTCAGAGGTTCGCCTTATGGTTTCCCCTCAGCGTCCTTTTAAAATCTTCAGATGACAATTACGGCGAATTTGATTAACAGAGGGAGCGGCATGGCTATCATGGCTTTTTTATTTTTATGGAGAGCCAGTGTATCACGTTTCACGAGCTGTCATTTATACTGCCACAGGAAGGGCGGGGGGGGGGGGGGGTCCCTTTACTGGCCTTAAGCAGACTTCAAACAAAGCCCAATGAAGAGAGAGAGCGAGAGAGAGAGCCAAGAGTAAAAGAAAAAAAAGACAGAAAGAGAAAAAGAGAAAGAAAAAAACAATTGCACAAAATGAATGAGCAGACAGAGACAATTTAACAAGAGATGTGGGAACATTCTCCCAGTCATCTAGAGTCGGGTTTCGTTTTGGCAGCGCCGCGTGAATAGCTATTACTTCTCCAAGGCCATCACATTGTACAATTGCTACTATGTCAGGAAGATAAAACCCCAATCCGCCCGCGCCTGCGTATGGATACTGTCATGAAATCACTGCGACCGTGAAACAGCCAGACAAAAAGTCTGGAAATTGGGCTCAAGTTTTTGAACAGAGGGTGGAAGAATTTGTAGCTCTGGGGTGAAACGCTGAATGGAGAAACAGTCCGGTGAATTGAAAGCGCACACAGCCTTACGTGCACCCGCACACCAAAGGATACAACGCTAGCAAACAAGCAGAAACAGTCAGTGGGACACGATCTGCCCTGTTAGCTCTCTCCCTCCTGGTCGTTTTGATTGGGCCCACTTGCTTTTACGAGAGCTCTGAGCAAATCCAACTGCTTTATGGTTAAGACCAGTTCCCTTCCCTCCCTTTCTTTCTTACTTGCTCCCCTCCACAGACATACTTCACAGTGAAGAATAAGCCCTCTTCATTAAATGTCTTCTTCTCCTAAGAAGTCAAATAAAGTATGACTTTATGTTGCAGTCGGCTGGTTAACATTCATAAAAGGGCCCTTGTATGGCTCCGGAGAAAGACAGAAAGAAAGCAAGCAAAGGAAGACCGAAGGAAGGTTCCAGTCACATCGGTGTTTGAGTGGCTGGTGGGCCGTGAGTGTTATCAACCTAAACAAATCACCGAACCGCAGCCCTAATGCAGTCGGAGGCAACGTTGGATTTATTTTTCTTTCCGGAATACAAATGGTTTTGTAATAAAATTTCGGCACAGGCTTTTGGGCTTAATGGCTACCTCTTGACAAGTGTAAAAGAATGGCCAGTAAGGGAGCGCGAAGGAGGGAGAGAAAAGGGGGAAAGAGAGAGAGAGAGAGAGAGAGAGCAGTAGTCGTAGCAGCGTTGAGAAACGAGGTTTGAGATGAAACATGCTGTTCTCAACTGTGACAGACACACACACACACACAGACAGTCTGCAAGCAATTTCACACTGCAAGGAGGTATTCTCTTCCTTGTTCAACAAGACATTTTCATTAGTGTGTGTGTGTGTGTGTGTGTGTTGAAGTGAGCTGTTGTTGGAGTGTGTTGTGGTCTGGCAGAGATGGTTGATGGAAATGTGCTGAGTCGGAGCTCTGAGCAAGCGCAGCTGTTGAACACAACGGGCTCAGCACTGACTGTGTGTGTGTGTGTGTGTGTGTTTCTACAGTAGTTGTGTATTCGTTGGAGTATTTTCTGTCTTTCTTTACCCTCTACAACTCCCTGTGGAAATAATCGCTACACTATAATTCTCAGCTTTTACAGGTGTTTGTGTGTTTGTATATCACTGGTAAAGTGTGTTAAAGTGGTTGTGTGTGTTAAGTGTATCTGTCCCTGGTGAATTTGATGGAAATCAAATCCATTCTATCATACAGCGTTTACGTGGCCTTGGCTCAGATGAACTACTTCAAATCCATCCAATTCATCCTTGTGACGGACTAATCCTGCTGGGCCAAACGAGCTGTCCCGAAAACGTGTACACCGCCACATCTTATCGTGCAAGCAGATACAAATCTAACACAGTACAAAAGAATACGCTTTGAAAGCACGTTGACATAACCTTAACAAGGTAATGTGATAACGTTCTGGCTTCTTTCAATGATCTCATCTCAGTGATGTATTTGAATTAAAATAATTCGATAAATAGGTTTATTTTTTAAGTCTGCAAAATGTATTTATAATGTATTTTATATCTACTTTAAAAAAAAAAACCCGGTCAAGGGAACAGTTTTTCAACTAAAGAGGAGTTTTAATCAGCACATGTTCCTTACACAGTTTCCTTTAATTTGGACTCAACTTTGGCAAATTTAGGGCCATGATGTAAAGGTTAAGAAGGTGTGTGTGTGTGTGTGTGTGTGTGTGCGTGTGTGTGCGTGCGTGTGTGTGTGTGTGTGTGTGTGTGTGTGCCCGCACAACAGAAAACAATTAACCCAATCAGCTACCAGCATGTACCTCTCAGGTTTTTAACGTGAACACACATGTTAAGGGCGTCACCTTTAATGGCAGGCTGATTATCAACAAGTCAGTCATTTAGCACTGAACATCTGTACTCTGTCCACCCAGAAACCTGCAGGTCTGACCGCCTCACACACACATACACATGCTAATAAACAGGCCTACGTATGTCTACACTCATTTTGATTTCATGTTCACATTTCATAGTCGGTTTGTGTACGCTAAACAACACCAAAATGAAGGACTAATGTCTTGCTGCTTCACAATAAAGCCATATTTGATTGAGATCTGATTACACAAAGACGTGGTACAGTCTTTGCTCCTCATCTTTCCATTGTCCTCTTCTCTCCTTACCTTACCCTTTCCCTTCCTCCCTCCTCCTCCTCACTCTCTTGAACGAATTTCCTCTCATGTAGCGAGTATTTTTCAGTGACTTCTCAGATGTTCACAAGCTAAACTTTCCTTATGAACAGCCGCAGGTCAGAACCATTTAAAAAAAACAACCTTGTAAACACAACTCTCCGGAGAGGACAGATGGGGCTGGAGGACAACTTTTCACTTGCTCTGAAAACTTCACTTCTTCCGTCGAGCAGTAGGCCATTTTAAAATATGGACATGTTACCTGCAAAAGTAAATTGACTGTGGCGAAGTAAATTCAGTGCTGCCCCTCAATAACTTCTCATTAGAGAGATTCGTAAGCATGGCGGCAGACGCAGTCACACACTCGTACAAACACAAACAAACACACACGTCAGCGGCAGCAAAGTGAGCATGGCCCGTGATTCTGGAGAAACACAAATACACACACTCACACACACACACACACATCTAAATGGCTAATGTCAATGTCAGCATGAAGTGTAAAGAAAAATATGTCAGAAACATATACACACAAGTACACACACAGAGGAAAAATAGACTCCTTGCTGTCATGTCTTTTAATTTCCAGCCAAAAGACACATAGCTAGAAACTGAGGCTGATATTTCCAGTATGTTATGGAGAGAGAGAGCAAAATAAACATAATAAATAGCGGGATTGACATCATGTGTCTGTTTTGGAGCGCCAAAATAAAAAAGGAAGGCAAGAGAAGGAAAAGGTTTATTTTCACTTTTAGATTTTTAGCTGCTGTGTGTGTGTGTGTGTGTGTGTGTTTGGTTGAGTTCGAGTGAGAGTAAGAGACGGAGTCTGATGCTGTAAAATACATTTTATTATCTGCCTCCTACATCTTAATTGATCCTCCACTAGATAGTTATGGACATTCTGCTTTCTGTCTTCATTTTAATGGATGTCCTTTAAAAATATCACAGTGTGCGTTTGTGTGTGTGTGTGTGTGTGTGTGTTTTTGTCTTGTTGCAGAGCCATGTTTTGCTCTAGCTGTGATAGAAAGAGGTTAGGTACAAACTCTCAGCTTTTTTAGAACTGGAAAACTGGAAGGAAGGAAAGATAATGTGTTTGTGTGTGAGGCAAAACAAGAGAAGGAAGAGGAGGGAGTAGAGAGGGGGGGCGGGGTGCACAAGGAGGGTGTTGAAAGATTCATAACAGCCAACCAAAGCCCTGAATGTTTATTTTTCCTAATTATGCATATGAGCCGTAACACGATCGGCTGTGCTGTGGGAATGCCACAAAACTAATTATGGTGTAACTCAAATCCTAATTAGCCCATAAACACACGTACACACACTTTCACACACACTCATACACATGCAGTAAAAACGGATTCTCTATTAGAAACGGCTAAAAGCTACTGTATTAGCTTAGTTCTCACTGTTGCACACACACACACACACACACCCTGAGTGGCCTCATTTACAGTTTACAGCTTAAACGCAGGCTGCGGTATTTGGTGTTGTCGTTAATGTGAGACTGTAAAGCTCTCGGCTGCTGTTTAGGTGCATTAAGAAGACTTGGAGCTCCTATAAGCCACGTTATGTGGACATCTGATACTTAAGTGTCTAGACGATCTTGTACAGATTTTTTTTTTTTACTTTGAGAATCCTCAATTAACGGCCCATTATCAACGTGCAGCATGGGAAGCCAAAACATATGTAAGTCAGAATAAAACATTAAAAAAGTGTATTTATGGAACTGTCCTGCAGCTCATATTTACCACCATCACCATCACTTACAGAGCACTTCACGGTCAGGCTCCGGCTTATGTAGCTGATCTACTTCGCCCCGATTCACCCGCCCGCACTCTCAGGTCAAACGCTCTACGCTGACGTTCTGTCGGTCCCACGCACACGATTTAAGAGCCGTGGTGACCGAGCCTTTGAGGCAGTGGCCCCGAGGCTCTGGAATGCTCTGCCTGCAACTCTGCGCCTCGCAGATACTGTGAATACTTTTAAGAACCAGCTCAAAACCCACCTTTTTAGGCTGGCGTTTGAGTAAAAACCCATGTCCTAGACCTGCTCTTAAAATATGTTTTACATTTTTATTTTAGTTTTTATTCTTTTTTATTTTATTTTTTAATTTTCTCTGTGTAGATAATTTATTGACCCTAGGGTCACATTGTGTTTTTTATGCTTTTAAATGTCTGCTCTGTTCAGCACTTTGTCATACTACTGTCTGTGAAAAGCGCTCTATAAATAAAATTCATTCATTCATTCATTAATTTCCACCGGTTATGACATTGTGTTCATCGCGCAGTGACGCCTATCACCTCAAAGACAGAGAAGTGCCTCAAAGCCAAAGCTCATGACTTTTCCCTTTCAGAGTTTCAAAGTGGAAAATGACCAAACATCAGATCTGTGTCAGATGTATTCGGTGGCATTTCTTTGTGTAATTCCCCTTCCAGCACTGTGCGAGTTATTCTCCACTTGAGAGTTTCAGTCCTCGGTGTGTCACAGTATCCTCACTTCTCCTGTTCCAGACATGGGTCCACTGTAAACCAGGCGGGACGGACACCCTATACTCTTGTCTAGGGTTGCTGACTTGGCCTCAGCTACACTCTAATGTTCAAATCACTGGTGAACCACAGACAAAGTGGACTGGGCCTTGATTTCCGACAACAAATACCGTAATTCTGTTGTTACTTGTTTACATATTTTCAGTTGTGTCATTGGGAGAAACTCAAGAACCGGGCGATATGGCCTGAAAATAATACCTCCGATTTTTTCACATCACACACACACACACACACTTCTAATAGAGAGGCATTTCTTATTACAGCGAATGTGTGTGAGCATGTTTGATCTGCGGAAATTCACAGACACAGACACTTTCATTTGCGCTCACATTCCTGTCATATGTGATCCTGTGAGAAAAAATGGTTACGCTTATGTTGCATGCTTTTTAGCAGGTGTTCTAAGGCTGACGCTGTCTTTTGCAGCACAGTTCTCCAGTCGGGCTGCTGCTATTGGTTGCCACAGACTTCAGAGAAACTTTACAGCGGAAAGGGTTTTGCTTGAGGAACAAACTCCTCACTTTTATTATTATACATCTCGGTGTTCTACCTGTGCCTGAAGAGAACGTGCGAGTTCACTGTGAACTACGGGAGCTCAGGGAAGCAGTGGGAGTTCATTGGCCTATAAGTTAAAGTGAAAATCTACTTTTATTTTTGAAACATTGTCCTAATCCATTGCCCAGCGGTGGTTTTGAGAAATTGATTGACTGTTGAATTATGATTGTTTTGTATGTGCAAAGCAACATAATGTGGTAGAAATGCCTTGTTGCACGTGCTTATCCCAGCAAAGGTCCTGTGTTATGAGAGTGCGCATTTGTTTGTGCTTTTAAATCAAGACAGACTGAAATTTCTGGACATAATCCACTGTAAACGCTTATTAAATGTACACAGGAGGTTGTGGATTCGCATTAGCTAAAAGCAGCTTTTTAACAAATCGAATTGATTTAAGTGGATTATTTTCATCAGTTGTTATGCTATCTTAAGACCCAACGCATGTAAAGAAATATAGCACCATAAGGTTTGCAGAAAGCCAGATTGGGTTAGATTAGAGGCAAGTCATTCAGAAAGGGGCACAAGGTATGTAATTCTATCCAACCCCCGGCTCTCAGCTTCAATTTAACTGAAAACGCTGCAAGCAAAAGACCCTCCGTGCACAACCCGAACTCTGTAAGGGAATAACTCAAGCGAAAAAAACTTAAGCCTCTTTCAAACAAATTAGCCCAAATCAAAGTGGCACTTATGAATAATTACACCGGGTGTTTTTAGGTTGGAATAAGAAGGAAAACAACAATTAACAGTGAAAGTTTTTCTCTTCCCCCCCCCCCTCCACCTCCTCCTTGTGGGCAGTTTTGTCGGCGTGTGTGCCCTGATAGCTTGGGGAAGTATCTATTTACTTAGTGATTAGGACAATTTGACTGTCGTGGGCTAGTAAATTCAAACCATTCACTCCGGCAGATTGGCCCAGACAACATCATCAAGCCACAATGTGAAATACAGACACACATGCATGCACACGCACACACACACACACACGCATACAGGACCCTCATATGGCTTTCTGTCCGTCTGTCTTTTTTTTCTCTCCACGTTACCCTCAAACTTAAATAAACCTTCACATGTAATTACAGCCAATTCTGTATATTTTCATGTCCATTTTCGTGAAACCCTCAAAACGATAGGGCTCTAAGAGCAGAGCAAGTGCACGCTTCTTGATGAGTGAACAACACACACACACACACACACACACAGGCTTCTCAACTCAGGGAGAAATGAAAGTGCGTCTTTTATTGATTCAGAGGTAAAAAGGTAAGAGCAACATAAGTCGCTCTGTCCTTCACTCACGCAGAAGCTGCCGTGTGTTTGGTCTGCAGAATGCTGTTCATCTGATCTGGTGTTGCCACGTAGTGATGAAAACATTATCAGAGTCAATATTATGAGTGAGGAAAAGGTCCTTTTACGCAGAATGTGGTATTGTGGTCACGACTTGATGTCTCACTTGCAGTAAGTGCCAGAGCTGAAGAGAGACAGTGGAAAGTCACGTTAAACACTCAATCCGGAATCAAGTTTGGCGCCATCTGTGACCTTCTCACCCAAAACACACAGACGCACGAACACGCACGCACGCTCACTCACACACACACACACACACACACACACACACACACACACACACACACACACACACACACACACACACACACACACACACACACACACACACACACACTATAAATCGCTTTGCTGCTTGAGTTTGTTTTGCTGAATTAAAGACATTCTTTCACTCTCAGTTGATTGTCTGAGGTCATTATATTGTTTTTTTTTGGGAGAAATTAATCCGAAGAATCGCCAAACAGACGTTGTCCTTATATTTGAAAATGTAAAGCCTAAAATCTGAGCGAACAGAACTTTCTTTCACTTTTTTTGACACAACACCCCTTTAAAGCTATGTAACATTGTGAAGTTATTTGATGAACCATCATTAATTGTAGTTTGTAATCAATAATTCATTCATTAATACACAATCTTTAACTTCATCAGAATCTGTTCACACCCACAAGTGCTATATTTCTTTCCTTCAATCAGGACAGATGGATTAACTTTGCTGTGCCACTTTCTGGTGTGATCAGGGCCTAAAGGCATTATTGTTGCATATTGTGTGACAATTGTATTTGATATAGAATTTCCTTTTGACTTCTTGATGCATTTTGTTCTGCATTATTTCGTAATTTCTTGTGCAAAATGGTAGAGCCATCAAATCAATGCATCGCGAAACCACCACAGTCTTTACGCGTCTCTGGTTTTCAGTTGGCTTGCTGTTGATGAGGAATAGGATCGATATTCATACAGTAGCTAAATCAGAGGTGGATTTAAATATTTTGTGAACTCTGGAGCTGTATAAAATACGAGACAAAGGGCAAAGCAGACTTTCTACTGACTTGTTTGAAAGTAATGTAATGTATCTACACTTCTCCTCTTGAATGATCAGAAATGTATTCAAAGGTTTTTCTCATATGACAAGATATTAGACTGTAAGTTGTCACTAAATAATACTTTTTGATGATATTTCCTCTTGCTGCAGTTGTTGATATTGAGGTGGGAGGAGTTCCCGGCAGGGAGGAACCACAGAGCCATGTAACATAGGAAACATGTCAGTCACACAAATAGGTGTCCTTTTGCCTTGAAACGGTCTTTCTAAGCCTGTGTCCTCTGTCTACTTCTCATACTGGCTCCTGTTGACGATTGTTGACTGGCAGTGTGGCTCACCGGCACTGACTGTGTATTTGTGTGTTGAGTGTTTGACTGGGTTTCATATCATGTTTTGTGTTTGTGTGTGCGTAAGTGTATGTGTGTGGTGGAGGGGGTGAGATCTGGACAGTGTCCCTATGACCAGAGAGGGATGCAAGTAATTACCAATTCTCCAAACACTACTTTGCCCTATTTAAACATATTACATGGCTCTCACAGCCACCGCAGGCCACTCCCTTTGCACTGCAACCTGTGAACAACACACACACACACACACACACACAGAATAAGAACTGCACTGCACTTGCAAGCTGCCTGCAATTAACCAATCATCATCACCGTCATCATGGTCATCATCATCATCATACGAGTGAGCGCTGCACACACACACACACACACACACACACACACACACACACACACACACACACACACACATACGCATGCCACAGACCCAGATCCTCATTGAGAGTTAATTTACACCAGTGCTGCTTTTGTTTAGCTTTCACTTCATTCTCTGGAGGGTAATCTGTTTTCTAAACTCAGTAAGCCGCTGGCCAAATCCATACAGCCCTGACCTGTCCTCAACTGTTTACTTTGTATTGGAATATTGATCACTGCCAGGAAGTGCAATGCCACATTTGTGGATTTTATTACTGGTGTATAATTTGTACGTTGATATATTTTCATGTTTATGTGTTCATGTCTTTGAGTGTTCACATGTCATTTTGCATTTGTGTGCGTGTAAGATCAGGCACATGGCCCATGTGTGAAATGTAATGTGTCCATTATGTACCACACAAGGTCGCTGCAGCAACTTGCTTCTGGAGGTCAGTGGTTGGACAGTGTCCATGGTGTGTGTGTGTGTGTGTGTGTGTGTGTTAATCAGTTGACAAATGCAAGAAAGAGCAAAGCTTCAGATTATTCTTGAAAAGAGAGCAACAATATGGTTAAATATGGTTGAATATCTTCTGTGAATATGCAACCTCCCATTGATTAATATCGGAATGATTATCAGATCAAAGCCATTGTAAGAAAAGTTCATCCTCTAAAAAAAGATTTTTATTCAACTTTATATTTTCTCAATTCACATCATGAAAAACTGAGTCCAGTGTTTACATCTATTTTAACTGTGATTCATGGACTTATTTTGTGCAGAAGAGGGTTGGGTATACATGGAAGACAATGGGCTTTGATACTCACAAGCTACTCATTTGGTAAGTAGTGATGATAAAATTACATGAATAAAAACGTGGTTGGCTGCATCACTTCCAAACCTTTTGTGTCAAAACAATCCTGACATATTTAGCTGGCCTGTGTCACATGACAGAGTGACACAGCGGTGCACAGTTTTGCATCAAACATGTGAGGTAACGGCAGAAAGATAGCGTGGTGTGGTGCTACTTTTCTCCTCTCCATAACAACACAGCAAGATGCACTATTTGTGACAAAGTGCCACACGGCAACCTTTTTGAACATTTTAAAACAACTTAAAAGTTGTTGGAAGGCTTATTCATAATATGTATGTCAAATTCTGGACGATTTTCTTTACACTTTTTTATCCACTCATATTTGCCTTTGAAATGTGTTATTAATGTCTGGTACAGTATCTTCATGTGATTTGCTTTTGAGTTTAATGATCTTTTTTTTTTCTCTGACGATTATTACAAAAAAATAAATCCCATTTAAGAAATGATTAGTGTCGGTATCGTTGAAATTGTAACAAAAAGTATCGGTATCAAATTTAAAAAAAGTTACACATAAATAAATTCAGATTTTTTTTATTTATTCGTGCCAATAATGGCATTTTTAAATATGATATTTTATTAACTTTACTGAATAAGGTGACAAAACTCATTAGGATGTTGACTAATACATTTCAAGTAGCAACCTTTACTCAAACTAGCATGTAACATTTGTAACACCTTTTAAATCTCATTAGCATAATTGTCACCGATACAGAGCGACAACAAGCAACAGCTGGAGCTTAAAATGGGAGCGCAGACGGGCAGATTGATCGACAGGCTGCATGCTGACGTGTTAGGCAGGAATGGCATTGAATGTGTGTCACACAAGGTGAAGGCTAAAAGGCAGACGCCGTGCTTCACTGCACTGTCCTGCCACCGGCCCTGATAGCTGATCTTAAGTGAGAGAGAGGCTGATTAGTTTAGGAGGGCCTGGGGGCTTCATCACAACATCACAACAAACAACTGTCATGTCTCTGGAGGGATGGAAAACACATGTGCATACACACGCACGTCCTCGCGCGTAAACATCAAATGGCAGATATTGTTTCACACTCCTGACTACAGCATGGGAAAATTAAAAGTCATACTATCCATGTCTCACTACTTTCAGTATCAGTGTTTCACCCTGTGACAACTTGTGTATAATTATAAATCGTATATGTTTGTTATTTCCCCCCCCCACATCCAACAGGTGGTTTATAAATTGCAAACTAAGAAAGCTAAATGTCAGAGCAGAATAAAACAGGTGAGAGGTGTTCTGTTCTTAACCTTTGCGTCCTGTTGTTTCTTTGTCTCTGGGGAAAACCTGTGAACTCCATAGAGCTCATTAAACCTGTGAATTTTATTGTTAGTGATGAAATACATTTAATATCGTAAGCTCTGCTTCACATTAACTCTGTTCATTTTTGGAACTACTTATATTATAATTTCTGAAAAAGATAAACAAAATATAAATAAACCAACCTTTCAGCGTTGTGTCTCGAAGAAATACAAATATAAAGTTAAAGCTTCTGAATGTTGCAAGAAAATTAATTGGAATTTGTTTAATTATCAGTAATATGTCATTTTAAGCTCATGCAATTTTAGCACGTTCATTTGAAATGAAAATGATATCCATACAAAAGAATTACATTTGGAAAAGATTGGCTCTGGTTGGCGGTCTGGTGAGCTGCTGCTCAGACAAAGAGCTGGTATTGGGTTGCATCGCAGTGGCCTTTGCTCAATACACACGCAAACACACACACACCTCTCTCTCACACACACACACACACTTCAGTAACCTTTTGCTCAGTCTCCGAGCAAAGGTTATGTCCCACACACCACTTAACTCTCATTTGTTGGAACCAGACGAGAACAGCTCATTCATAAATGCATGTAGCCGATACAAACCTTCATAACTAACATGTTGTGTTGCTGGACGCAAAATCGAAGTTTAAGAAAGAAATACATTTACTTGTGAATAGTTGTTTGACAACATTTATTTATATATTTTTATTCAAATTTTGGAGAATATCTACTTACAAGTTCACTTTATTATCTTTTTTTATATCATATGTTTCTGGCTGATCTCGGCTCTGAACATTTGGGAGCAGATTAAAACTGTAAAAATGAAACAAAACTCCTGCCTTTTATCGAGTAATGTCACAAAATCAACAGAATTGATGGCACGCAGAGTTTCATCATCAGTGTACTAATTATCCACCTGACTAACAGCAGCCCGAATGTATTGAAGGTTAGGAACACGCTCATTACTCGTCAACTATGTCCAGAGCTCTTGTCAGCCTGATGATTAATGACCCTCTCACTTCGACAATATTGCCTTAACATGATTTCTAATAGAGCAGCTTGAACTGCCAACAACACACAGAACACATTGGAGAGTCATCTTTGGATGAAACGCAGAACATTGACACTTGTGCCACATAAACTAAACTGCAGAGGAGAAAGCACAGACGCAGACAAACCAGCTTAGTGTGGGTCGAATTATTGGCTAATATATCAGAGGGACTCCCATTTTTTATGCGTATAGGTAATTGAATATTACCACTGGTCCTTTTAGTATGTTTTCTGTATCCAGCATCAGTTAGACAGTCAGACTTTTTGCTTTTATTCTCTGATATGTAGTTTTTGTGAATGAGTGTTTCATATAACAGCATTGACAAATATCAATATAATATAACAATAAAATTATAATTTATACAAAATACAGCAGCATGACAGATCCACATTTAACAAGAATATTCCAACATATGAAATAAAACAGCTTTTTTTTCTGAGACGTATGAATTCTAGCTGACCTGACATTCTCCACCTCCACATATTTTCTAAACTCTTTAAACAGGACACTGAAAATCTTTAGACTGTAGTTGGCAAAAAGTCTTGCTCGCATTATAGACACTGAAAAGGTATCTTTGTCTGTTTCAGCTGCAGCGAATTAACAGCGACAGAGTTTCAAGGCTGAGCTGGCCTCATCCAACTTAAAATATCCTCTGGTAGTACCCTGCGTGTGTGTGTGTGTATGTGCGTGTGTGTGTTCTCTCCGTGTTCTAGCTGATTTTAAAAACCATGGTGTATTTCATTGGTTGTCATTCATTTAGTCATATGTGTAGATTTTGAGTTGATGTTAGTGTTGATGTCTGTGCATCTTCGCTACATACGGTAGGTACTTGCATGAAAAAGGTCTGGGAATACACTGTGTGTGTGTGTGTGTGTGTGTGTGTGTGTGTGTGTGTGTGTGTGTGTGTGTGTGTGTGTGTGTGTGTCTTCCAGAGCAGTGTAGGGTGTTAAAGGCGTTGGTTGGGGGGCTCAGCAGGGACTGCAGCATGGAGTCTTAATTCAATTTAAAGCTCCCTGTTTTGACAGGAGTTAGGAGTTAGCTGGGGTGGCAAGAAAGCCCAGCAGTCTGCACCAAAAAGATCAGAAACACACACTTATACATGCATGTACCCATGCACACACACACATACAGTACAAGGACACACCGAATGCATCATGGTCAAATTTGCAGCTGTGAGTGTCAACATATCTGTTGAAATATATTTTCAAATAAGTGATTTACACACGACGCAGTGAGATCATGTTCAGCGCCGTCTTTTAATGTAATGAAGTCCCTGCCTTTTCCTATTGTATTATCAGTTTGTACCATAACTCTGCCAGGATCTAATACTGCATCATTTGATCCTGAGGAATAGACTTAAATAACTGGCAGGCACCCGTCCTGCTGATAAGTGCCTGGAGGAATAAGTAGCGGTGTTGTCCAGAATCAAATGCTGCGCTAAACGGTAATAAAAATACCACAAATGAATAAACTGAAATGAGACAGCTACTCTCTCTGTCTGGCCTAATTACACATATCGTGGATGAGGCGTGTGTGTGTGTGTGTGTGTGTGTGTGTGTGTAAAACATACCAAGTGTATTTACGTGTGGGAATGTGTGGCCCCCTGGAGACAGAAAGCAATATGTTTGAGATTAGCATAGAGCTGGGAGAAAATATATTTCTAATTTTGTATATTATTCGCCTGTGTCCCAAAAGGAGCAGGTAGGTAGATATGCATTCAGCCTAAAGGGAAAGCCATAGACGCTCTGTTGAGCGTGTGTTTGTGTGTTGGCGTATCAGAGACTGGAGCTGAGCTTTGTGCTGCATGTTTGCGGTCAGATGCGTGTTTGTATGTATGGTGTCTGCACTGTGTTTCAACAGAGTCGACTCTGGGTGTGTGTGTGTGTGTGTGTGTGTGTGTGTGTGTGTGTGTGTGTGTGTGTGTGTGTGTGTGTGTGTGTGTGTGTGTGTGAGCGAGAAATAGATGGAGAGAGAAGGAGAAGTGATTGCGGTATCCTGGTTGGTAGGTAGGTTATGGGGCCTATCTGTTTCACGTCTTCCCTTCCCATCGTCTGGTTTCCTGCCATTGATCAGAACAACCCTCCTCCTCCTCCCCCTTCCTCTCCTCTCCCTCTCCACTGATGGACGGAGAGAAACCTGATCGTCGAGCGAGGAGTGGAGGTGGCAGGGGAGGGGGGGGGGAGAAGGAGCAGGGAAGGAGAAGAGAAGGGTAAAGGCATCAGTGCCGTCTGCAGCCTCCTATGTCAACCGTGCAGAGAACCCTGCAAAGAGCCACATCACAAATGGAGTATCTTATTCTACCCAAATCTAATTTCTCCATTCCTCTCGGCTTTACTGTAAAATGAAAAGATCATCTAACTGTGCGTGCGTGTGTGTGTGTGTGCGTGCGTGTGTGTGTGTGGGGGGAGACCGAGGCAGAGACCGAGGCAGGGGCATCGTTAGTGGAGAAGTGAGAGGGTTTTCCGTGGAACAGATGTTGGAGGAGGTGTCAGTCACTCGTATCACGTGGACCCTGTTTGCCGTAGCACCCTCAGAGCCATAACACGACCCCCCCCCCCCCCCGTCGTCCTCCGACACACAAAATCTGCACTCGCACACATCCACATGCTGGGATTTTGAGTGGTAGTTGCGCTGCTCCTCTCGCCTGCCGGGGGGGGGGGGGGGGGGGGGTCATCACCCCGTCCATCTGTTCCTGATCGGCCCCCGACGTGGAAGGCAGTCGCCTCACAAAGCCCTGTCCCTTAAACACAGAAGAAAAATGAGTACAAAATAAAGTAGAAACCAGTGTTTTATTTTTTCTCTTTTCAGACAGTTTCAGTGCTCCATGTAAATGTAAAACGTTAGAAGAAGAAAACTCAACAGTGGATTGGGGTCAAACGAGCAGCGCGGCACCGCGGGGAGGACTGCTGTGCAGAACAGCAAGTTTTAAATCTGGCTCAACAGGTCTCTGAGCCGTCAGGGAAAGCTTTCCGCGCGCCGCTTCTACAACAGAGATGCAACTTAAGTGTCACCAAATGGTGGGAAGGAAGAGATAAATAGTCCTCTGTTGGTGATAAATAGTCCTCTGTTGGTGATAAATAGTCCTCTGTTGGTGATAAATAGTCCTCTGTTGGTGATAAATAGTCCTCTGTTGGTGTAGCATGCATCTTGTTACTGTTACTGGAAGTACCGGCGACCACAATAATAGTTTCTGTGAGTTTGATCAGAATCAACATTCTATCAGGTTGAGGTGTTTCATGATAAAATCTCTTTTTCAGTAGCCTTATTAATATGTCGGAATGCATCCACAGATATAGAGGACACACTCCTACACATGTAAAGTGTAAAGTTGTCAGAATAGTGGGTCCAAATCAAAGTGCTGTTTGCAGCCAAATAGGATATAATTCACTCCAAGCCAATGTTAAATGTTCATTTCAACAATTATAATGTGTTTACATTTAACTCCACTTACGTTCTGAGCAGCATTTATTTTTCATGATTGTCGTATGTCATCGTCAGCAAACAACTCAAATTGTATTTACTTCAGCCTTGTTGTATCACGGTGAACTTGTGAATGGGACCAATGGCTTCTCAGCTTACCTGCCGAATATTCATGCTCAACCGTCTCATTGACTTGCAGCTTCCCTTTATTAAAGGGACATTTTCACAAATTGAAAGACAAACAAAGATCCATTTCACATTGCAGAAGTATATTTGATGATTTGTACCCAGTAATAAGAAACCATTGTCAAAGAGTCGTCGGGTGTTTATTTCTGCTTTCAGCCAGTGCAACAGACTCAGGTTACGTCACTGTTTTGTTATGAATATGTTGATTTCTGCATTTATTCATTACAGTACAATGACAAACCGTTCTTTTTTTAAATTCTAAACATCAAAATGCTTTCCTCGTGCTCTGATCACTGAAATATAAAGAATTTTCAAATATTTTCCACATTTTTTTCTCTCGCTCTGCTCATCATGTCCTATCTCTCCTCACAGACACACACACACACAGATCGACTTTTTCATGGATTTCATTCAGAGCTCTCCCTTACAAGTCAAGCCAGACCTGGGGTCAATCCTGCAACCTGATAGGCCCACACAGTCTGCAGGCTCCTGCCTCCACAGCCACCTCCAGTCCAAGAAGAAGTAGCACAGAGGAGACATGTTGGTGATGTTAAATTAAGCATGGCGATGCCTCGTTCCTGTATCGGGGCTGCAGCTGGCACGAGTGTTAGAGATAACGATTGCACTGCCCTGTCCGTGTTATGAAATGATTGGGTGAGTCGTGCTCGATGCCGTGACAAAACACAGTCACCCTGAAGTGTTCTGTTCAAGGCGTATCTTTCTGTTTACCTTTACTGTAGATTGTTCGCATATCCTGTGAACTTGACTGTAACGGCAATGTGCACGTGTCAGTTCCTAGATCAGTGTTATTACAAGCTGCAGATTATGAGCCTAAATGTCAGCACCCTTAACACAGTTTCAGAGAAATTATGTGACGAAAGATTGAGACCGTGACCTGAACTTCTGACATCAGTATTAGCTTTTTTTTAGCTTCAAGGCCTGCACAAAAATAGTCTTTCAGATACACATTTAACTTGCAGCGGTGGGAAAAGAAAAACAACAACCTTAAAACAAGTGTTCATTTATCTACAGAGGAAACCCCCCACAGATGTGCATGCATTCATCAAACTGACCGATCTCCTCGCCTGTACTTCTCGCTGAGCTGCCATTGTGTTTCTGCTCTGAGAGTTGGGAGACGCAGACCCTGAGAGGCTTTTTGGGGGATTATTATGGGCTATAAAGGAGAAACAGGCTGGTAGAGGCAGAGAGTAAAGTGGTGGGAGATGAGCGGATGTTCAGCAGCTGAAATGTGCTCTGTGCTGTAAATCCAAGCAGGGTGGGAGGATGGAGAAGATGAGCTGAGGCCTGTTTCCCCTGATATAAATGACTGTATACGAATTTATGATAAATGATCGCTAAGGGCCTCACTGTGTGTCTGTGAGTGTCTGAACATATGGTACGTGTAACTGCAGACAACGAAAAGACGAGATAAACACATATTTCAGTATCACCCATCAGTGTTTGTTCGAAACCAGAAATGTCTTAAATGTTTACAGCTTTTTTTTGTTGTTGTGAAAGTTCCTTGTTGTGACTCGGGCTAAAAGAATGTTGTTTCTGACGAGATGTTTTCATTTTATAAACAACATCAATTTCCCTGGCAGGGAATATAAAAAAAATCAGATTTCACATTGCAATGAAAGCAAAGCCACTACTGATGTAACTGATAACCGTCAATCTAAAGAGACTCTGTTGTTTATGAGCAGTTATAATAAAAAAATAAGACATGCAAATACACAGAGAGCACAAACACATGTGCCCGGGGCCTTTTGTGGTACCTCCTCTGCAGTTTATTCCCACTCTGCTGAGCTAATAGAGTCAGATAATGAATTTACTCCCAGTCACCAGAGCAGTTTTTAATAAAAGGCAAATTCCCTCTCTCCGAGTGTTATTGCCAGCAGTGTCCTTGCCACCTCAGAGACCAGCAATTATACCCTAATGGCATTATGCTGTCTCGCTAACAGTTATTGGCATTAAAACGGCTGCATATATGCAAAGTTATTATTTTCAAAGCTTCAAAAAAAAACAACATATGAATAAATGTATCTGAAATGTACCGGTATTTATCTTGGAAACATTTTATACCACACACAAGCTCTCAAAATGTATAAAAGTTAAGGAAAGTGAGAACATGAATCAGATTTATTTTAGCCAATCCAATTTGCTTTAAATGAAACCCTTAACCCCTCGCCCGTATATTAACTGGCTGTATAAATGGATTACAGTGTGTTGAGGCACCTACACAGTGTTGGTCACTGGTGGAAAAGGAGGCATTTCACTGTGTAAATAAATGATTTAATGCATTGAAACCTTTCCCTTAATTCACCCTGAGAAACTTCACAAAAAGTGAAGGAAATTAGATGATTTCATTTTCCGTGCCTTGAGGTTGAAAAAAAACAAAAAACAGCAGCTGTCGTATTTGTAGGAGTTAATAAATGTCATGGCCAGAAATTGAAGTTTATGCCCATGACCGGCGTACACACCCTGAGTGAGGCTGCTGCACAGCGGCAGAGAATATACTGTGCTTACTGTATTCTGTGACCCCGCACAGCGAACACACACTGAAAACTCAGCCGACCGTAAAACAAGCTGCTTCCTAATTACTACACCATCACTTGCTGTGTTTTGATTTTTTCTTCTTCTTGCATTTGCAAAGAGATATGGATGAGATTGATTTAAAATATCTTCAAGCTGTTTTTACTAGAATTTTAGTAGTTTACTAATATACTAAGAAAATAAAATAAAATCATTTTGGAGGAAACTGAGTTTTAATACAATCTACTTTTTCAAACTTCTGTAAGTGTCCCAGTTGCATAAATCTGTTATTTGAAAGAGGTTTGTATATTTTAAATGGTAAGACATTGATATCGACAACAGTGTCATTCTCTGTACCCTCATGAATCAGCTAATAAGCAACTCTATTAGTTAAGCTTTACCCGAAATATATAAAATGAATCTACAGTACAGTGTATTATCATTTTTAATATAACATTTGATTTTTGGCTTTCCAAACGTCTGTGTCTCAGAACTACTCACCCGTCCTCACTCTCCTCAAGCAAGGAAACACTCCAATAACTAATCTAATAAATACAGCCTGTAATAAATCACGAATAATTTACAGAGGATCCCTTTAACAGCTTTGGACTGTGCATCACTCAGACCCCCGGGTCCCCATTCTCCGTACCCTCTGCACTAATGCAGCGCTAATGCAGTGAACGGGGGGCTTGTTTTTATTAGCTAGTGTCCCACTGTTTGGATAATCTCTCGATTTGCCAAAGCCCCTCGTTGACAGCCGTCCTCGCCGAGCCCCGAGCCCCTACAGGTGTCCAAACATCAGCTAATGGAGCCGGCTCGATCGTTAGGCGAGAGCACACAGAGAAAGAGACGCACACAGATATATATGGACTCCGCTTTGTCAATGCAGGATGTTTCGCTGCTGAGCGGCATGTGAACCAAACTTTAGTTTGTCGCAGATTCATCGTGGAGATAGTTTTGATAACTCTCCTCTGTAGACGTTGCTGCACAAGCCAAGACAGACAGCATATTAAAGAAAATATGAAAACCAAAATAATGAGCTAAAAAGGCAACTCGGACGCTTGAGCCAAGTTCCTCTTCCACACCGGCTGACTAGCAATCAACGCATGTCAAACAAAATAGGCATCAACTATGGTCTGTGGATGAGTACCATGTGACTAAATATCCTGGCCAAACTATAAAGCAAGAGCGTAACTACTGCATTAACTCTGATGATAACACAGGAAGTGCACGGCAAGAAGCACTGATGACAACAAGCGGGAGTTGCACACTTGTGGGTGCTTTTTCATCATTTTAGCACATAGGGATGGTTTTGCAGAAAAGTAAATTTCCCTTTTTCTGTCGAGGAATAGAAGCGGAAAGACATATGAACGCTTATAAACAAAGACAAAAAGTTATTTGAAAGTTTATTATAAACATAACAGAGTCTGCAATATGTGCGTTTCACAGTAGCTCAAACAAATGTGCTTGTTTGTAGATTGTGAGTGTCCAAAAAGTGTAACCGTATAATTAAATGACCGTCTTCTTGTTGAGGTCATGAGTTCCCCAAATACACTTTAACAAATCTCACTCGTAGTTTCAACCACCTCTCTAGTAGATGGTAATACCTAAAAAGAGGAAAGTACAAGAAGGAAAAGATCAGAAGAACTCAAAAGTGTTACTAAAAGTCTTGATGAGTATTCCCCTCCTCTGGTGTGTGCGAAGCTGCAGTAGAAGAGAGCTGTGTGTGTATGCGACGGTTTGCCATGTCAGCCCATTGGAATGGTTGATGAGTTCACACCAAGCAGGCCCGGGTGATGATGGGATCGGTCTTAATGTAGACAGCCATAAACACAGCAGGCCATCTCTAATCCTGAGAGGCTCCTTTGTGTACCTCACGCTGCACAAACTGTTTTGATGAATCTCCCGACCCCTGACCCTTTGATGACGGATGGCGCTCTGAGGGGAAATGTAACCAGAAGGCAGCGGATCGCCTGGCCATCCTGTTTGGGCGATGAAATGGACTCTTGCTTCACCGTCCCACTTTTTTTTTGCCATGATATATTTAGTTTCAGTCCAGAGTGGCAGATGGCTTGTGGAGCAAAGCATCAGTGCTCTGTGGAGGTTTTAATTTAGCTCCTTCTTAGCATGAATTACAATCTTTAGCAATTTAAAAATCCACATTAACTATTGAATAATACACACTTCTTTCATTTTGTTTGATTGAGCTTGAACGGTCATTCATTGCATACTCACTCCAGTGAATGAAAAAGTCTCCTTTGCAGTAACTGAACTGGTTGAAAAACTCTGCTCAGAGTAAAAACTGAAGTTCGATATTGAAGCGGTTCAACATCTGCGGCCCAGACACAATCACTTGTCATCAAATCTAAACTACATTTCTGCCACATCAAACAAACACTCACACTGCATTACACTGAGCATCAATCATGTTCTTTTAAGTCGGTACTGTCAATCTACAGTCAGGAAGGTTAACCACTTCATTTTATTATTCGCTTTGTCAGCTTATGATACAAGTAATTAGATGTCATTAAATGAAATGACTAGGATTAAAATAGTTAAATTGTGTTCTGTAATTTAAACTATTTTTTTTCTCAAACACAATAATTCCTATAATTATTAGATTGCGAATTGTGTGTTTGCGCTTGGATTCATTGGATAATTTAGAAAAAAATGTCATAATTATATATGTGCATAGAGGACTGACCAGAAAATCAACACAGGGCCATCTCACACACACACGCACACTCTCACACACACACACACACACACACACACGCACACACACACACGCACACTCACACACACACAGATCACTGGTCATGTCTCCCTGCACAGAGCCTGTTTGTAAGAGCAGAGCGTTTGTAAACCTGACAGTGGAAAATCTGAGCCGCTGCCTCAGCCTCCGTTTGGTCTTGGCGTTTTGATTTGTTTGACAGGGGAGAAAATTATAACAGCGGGGGGAAAGAAATATGAAAATATGACTGGTAATACTTTCAAAACACCGATATTTTCCTTGCTGTCTTTGCAGAATTCATTGTGAGAGTCTGTCTGTGTGTTTGCGTGCTCGTGTGTGTATGTGTGTTTACATATACAGTGCATGTGTACATCAGGGTGCAGCGCCGCAACCATGAATCATCTTTACTGATGACATGGTACGCTAATCGTTTGTCTACATGTTGCAGGTTTGTTTCCATATCTCAAAGGGTTTCTTGTGGTCTCCTCACCCTTTCCCTGACTTGATTCCGTGATCTTCATTTCATTTAATTATTTATTTATCCAGTCAGCTTCATTGCTTTGATTCTCTGAGCCCGGGGTGATTTTGTTTGAATGAACGCCTTATACTTCTCCTTTGTTAAAGTCGCGAACTGAACTTTTCAGAGTAAACCATCTCTTTGGAGATGATGGTTCAGTTGAGGAGAGCAAACACAGACTGCACTCTGATTATTCATAAATCTGGCATGTTCATGTGACGGTGGGAGTAAACGTGGAGAAAATGACACCACAAGGAGGAAAGATTTTGATTTCAATCCGTATTTCTTCACTGTTTATATCGCTAAACACCATTTCTTTTTCACTTTGACGAAACACACCGGATGCTGCCGAAAGGACACTCTTCGCTGCTGTGGACCCGGTGACCCTTTGGCCTTACCATCGCGACTGTCCCTGATTATACTGTAACGCAGCAGAGTCAGGAATCAACCCCAGTCATATTCATGTAGCACGACTATTTAGAGCACCACAACTGCTGCCGTTGATAAGATAGAAAACGGAGTATTTTTTCAGGGTAAAGTGAGGAGAGCTCTGGTTTAGCCGTGTTTGCGTTTGAATCAGACTCATCACTCATCAGCTCCTGTGCACAGTCCTATGCGCTACAGCTACCGCATAACAACTCACCTCCCCAGAGAGTGTCAAGATACAGTCAGCTTCAAAGAACCACCGGCTTTTCTAATTGGCTCCCAGCAATAACAGCTACTTTCACTCAGCGGGGCAAAGAGCTCCGTCGAAGTGTAACTGTCACGCTGTTATTCACTGCGGTAAAACTGCAGCCCTGCTTACAAAGTAAATGTTGTTTTGACACAAAAAAAAAACCACTGATGATTTTTTTTGAAACAATTTTTTTCGTGGAAACCTGGAGACATGAATAATGAATAAACCTTTGTCTTGTCATGGAACCCAGGCCAGAAAAGTGCTGTTCTTGTTACACAAACTCAGTGGACGTAGTCTTCATTGGATGAGGCAGCGCTAGCTAATATATCAGACAAGTCTGGGGTGCCACGAGTCACAGAGATTAAATGACTGTTCAGTGTTTGGGTTGCGAGGGCTGAGCGTCGGCCATCGCTCCAATGCCAGGAATGAACTTAAATCACTCAGGGCAAAAAACACACACACACACACACTGATGCTATTGTGCATTATGTGCAAATCCTGAGGCTGTTGGGTGGTGGAGAAAGGAGGTAAGGAAGAAAGATTAAGAATCTGAAAAAGAGAAGCAGGAAAGGAAACAAACGAGGTGTGAAAGAAATGCAAAAAGGAAAAAAGAAATAGGCATGGAAGGACGAAGTATGAATTGAGAAACAAAGACGAAAAGGTGAAAGAAAAGAGAAACGGGAAGAAAGTGAGTGAATGGGAGGGAGTTTTAGGAGAATCGATGCAGCGCCTCTCCGCTGGGACCGAGCTAACAGCGCAGCAGACCGTGGATCTCAGGTGTCCAGTCGATGGCTGATGCATTAGGCTGCTGATACCCGCCGCTTTGGGTTCAAACACACATTTTCTTAATACAACATGAGCCCATTTCCCCCCCTCATTAATCATGTAACCTGATTAGGGCTAGAGGTCTGGCCTGTCCTGAACCCTGCTCCGCTCGCCGCCTTTCATTTTGTCTCAAGCTTGTCATCACACACATGCACGAATACACATGTGCATGCATGCAGACATATTAACCCATGGTTTCCATATGTCTAAAGGTAGATGTGTACACACAATTGAACTAAGATTTACAAATAATACATACACCCATCCAGTGATGTTTCTAACCACCAGAGTAATGATTTTAGAAACTGACCGTACTATGAAGGGACATTTCAGTGCTTATTTTGATCTGCAATCATTCTACAAAAACATAGTTTTTATGATGTCAAAATCAACTCTAGCCCAACAGACTAAAGAGGTGACTCTTACCCTTGTTAATTGTTTACCCCTGCCCCTTAAGGTGTCTTTACATACTGCTACACCCATATACTGCACATGCATTTTCTAAAATGCACTGAAATAAATACACGGCAGACTAAACCGGGAGGACACAGCACTGGTGTCATAGCTGGAGGAGACAGCGTTGTCTAAGCCTTTTCAAAGTGAGTTGGAGACACGTCAGTGTTATGATTCTGACTAATTTCAGCCGCTCATCAGTCGCGAGGTGTGACGGAGAGGCTGACAGGTCGGCTTAAACATAATACCACTGAACTAAATACCTTTCTGGTATTCATCGACAAATGCCAGGTCCAATCATTGATTTCCTCAAGCTCGTCGTCATGTCGTCTAACCTGACCTGAGTCTCATGTTGTCTTTTTTTTTTTCATACGAACACAAACTAAATGTTCACGTGCACAGTTAACTCTCTCTGTCTGTCTCTCCTGGTCCTCTCCTCTCTAATGCCTTCCCTGCCATGCTCTTACCCATGTCACCGAGCACATACAGTGATCATTAGTTCACGGTAAGACAACCGGAAACCTTTATTTTAACATCGCAGACAATTATCATATCATGTGTGAGCCCCCACAAACAAATATTGCATTGGGACTCTCTCGACTCAGCTCATTCCTGAGTAGATTTATTTCAGATGACAGGCTGTGTCAGATGTTCCACTGTGATTTAACATGTCTGCTGCTTTTGCCTCAGTAGTTGGAAATACAGCACAGTGTGTCTGCTTGAACTTTGTCTGTCTCACGCTTGTTTACAGACGCATGCACGCACGCCGTGTATGTGTGCATGCACGCACACAATCAGTAACCACTGTGCATCTGCGAGCACCCAGATACATTCAAGGTTTCATTTCTGCTGTTTACTTGCCTGAAGTGTCACAACAACACTTTTCATAAAATCAAGTGTTCAAACATAAGAGGACTGAGACATTTTTAATATCATAAATATGGAAAACTGTATAGATACTAGTGAAAGGCATTATACGAAATGTGCGCCGGTGCAGTGCCTCTTTGTTGCATATTAATCATTGAAAAAAAAGAGTATTCTAGTTGACAACTTTTCAATATTAAAAAGTTGAATTAGCATATTTCTAGCATTTAATATCAGATGTGTGTAATACAGAACATTCATGTGACTGAAGCAATGGAGTAGCCTTACTTGCCCACTCGTTTAAACATGGCAAAAAATATTGTTGAAAAATTAAAAAAAGGTATATTAAAATAATAAAGCAGTCTCAGCTGGGTGTCTGGCTCGATTCACACCTCGTATTTAACAGGCCTATATCAGGCTCGACAGACACACAGGCTTGACATGATCAAAGGACTTTAACGTTATTTAATTTGACATGTCAGACCCTCCAGAAAATAAATGCTAATAGTTTTAATGCTGACAAATAAGGCTGACAACTTTTAGTAACTTTTACCATCTATGCTTTGAAGTGACTCATGTTGAAGCTACTACATAAGACTAATCCTGCATACTTTGTGTTGTACTCTTTGGTGTGTGTGTGTGTGTGTGTGTGTGTGTGTGTGTGTGTGTGTGTGTGTGTGTGTGTGTGTGTGTGTGTGTGTGTGTGTATGTGTGTGTGTGTGTGTGTGTGTGTGTGTGTTTGCGCTTAGGGACTTGGAGGGCCATAGCAGACCAGGTCAGGCTGGGTTTACATGCCTGACACACTGTCACAGATACCCCCGCTGCGTCCGTCACTCAGCACATACACACATAGACCCAGACAGTGCCATACACACACACATACACACCTACACACACACAGACGCACACGTGTACACTCAAACACCACCACGGTCCGATCTGTATCGGTCAGTTAGAACACAATAACATGAATCAGAAACATGTTTAGGACTCCTGATAGTTTTTGTTCTTGAACTAATCAAACAATCATACAGCTTTAGATTAGTTTGTTGCTTTTTATGAGAAAATGTAATCTCTTTAGGAAGTATGTAAACTGTATAATCCCCCCAAATTAATAACCATATAGATGTGACTTGTGTACAAAAAAGATACATTTATTTCAGCTGAAGTATTACCATGTAAATTGCTTTGTTCTTGAAAATAGATTCTTTCCCTTTGCCAAAATATTAATTCCACAGACAAATTGGTTGCACATATTCTTTGTTTCATAACAGATTCTAGATCGTTAGGTGTAGTCTACAGTTTACTTTTTGTTCACAGGCCTGTAGTGGAACTATTTCATCATGGTGGTACATAACCACAGATGTGATTACCTGAAGCTGAGAGTGCTACATACAGTATTTCCACACAGTGGCACAAAGATGCACATAAGTCCTTTTTTCTCTCTGTCATTTTCGTTCTCTCATTTAGTCACACACTCACAGAATCATATTCAGTCCATGGTAGGGACAGTGCTGAGCGTTTCTGCGTGCTTTCTGTGTGGTTTCCTGCCAGAGGTTCATCCTTCAACAATCACAATGGCTCTGATACAAGATACCCATCCACACACACACACACACACACACACACACACACACGCTTACATTCAGCCCTTAATTTAAGAGATGGACAGTTTAACAGCCTAAGACTTTTCAAAAAAACATTGTTTCCCTGTTGAAAAGCTCAAAAGTCACATACATGAAGTGCTTTAGACTAAAAAGCACTGTGGCTTTTAAACACGTCTTCATGACCACAGCTGATCTGGTGTGTGCGTGCACCATTTTGGGTCCAATGCAGGAATTGCTTAGTAGACAGAATTAAAAAGTGAAAAATAATTTATTTTAGCGTTCGTCCATTGGCAGGAAAGCAGTGCTACATGTAGGCCATACTAACCCTGAGCCTTTTCTAATGAGCCTCCAAGGTCTCCAGATCAATGAAGTGTTAAGTGGCCCTTTGAAAATAACATCACAGTGTTAAGTTGGTCTGTCAAGCACACAGTCCACAAGCTGGGCTGCAGCACTTCAATTTAAGAGCTGCCATCTTGTTAACATGGATTTACTCATCAGCGGGTTGAGATGGACAAAGGGTCTCACACAAGCTTCTTCACTGAGACGTAGTCGGGCAGTAACAACACATACACACACATTCAGTCACACTCACTGATTTTGACTTTGCGTTTGGTTTTAAAAGTAACTATTTGACACACAATGTCGAGCCTTTGACCAGCGAATAATATTGATTTAAACCCCAAATCACTCCAGAAGGCGGGCCTTGATGATCGTGATTTTAAATGATCCTAAAATAAGAAGCCATCACACTTGGCCTGAAACAATACGTCCTATTAAAGACAAAGGGCTCTGGACACACATGGTTGGACTGACATGACATCAAACATTCAAATTAATAATATAGATTAAAAACAATATAAGACTGTACATTTCTTCACCCTGTTTAATTGACTGAATCAGAACTCTCGTCCACCTTTACCACAACCAACTCCATCTCTCCAAAGAATCACATTTAGCCCTTACTCTGTCTCCCACCCACAGCCTAGCAACACACGCACACACACACGCACACACACACACACACACACACACACACACACACACACACACACACACACACACACACACACACACACACACACACACACACACACACACACACACACACACACACACACACAGACAGACTTTGAGGGCGAGGTAGCAAATTCCTGAGGGCTATCAGGTTTCGGGTTGCCTTAGCGACCGAGCACGGAGGCAGATCCATTAATCATTGAGAGCGGTTCACTCCAGAGTGGAGGTCAGACTGATTGCTGTGGATAGGGTATCATCCCAAAACACAAGCGCGCACAGACACACACACAGACACACACACAGACACACACAACGTGGACCAAGGACCTTGATTTGAATGAAAAAAAGATGAGTCCGCCTCCCCTCTCCCAACCTCAGTTCCTCATCTAAAATGCATAGAGTTGGCTATGCATACCCTGGTATACTGGTATATATTGACATGCAAACACAGACTCCTGTTAAGCTGGATCTTGCGTACAGTCTTGTTGCTTTCTCTTTCTTTGGTTCTCTCCGCCTCAAACACACACAGACGTACACAAAACAATCTCTCCTTCCAATGTTGTCTGGGCATCGGGGCGGCCGTGGCGGTGTCATGTGACGTGGCTGCGTGGAGCCGAGTGGATTAAGAGATTGGAGCTCTGCATTCATTTTTCAGGGACTCGGCTGAAACACTAGACCTGCACAGGTGTCTAGGAAAACTGAGAGAGCAAGGGAGAAAGAAACAGAGGGATGGAGGGGGGGGGGGGAGGAAAGAGACAGACAGGAGCAGAACGAGGGCAGAGTTATAAAAAATAAGCTGGTGATTTCCTCCTGCTGCATATCATATCGTTCCCTCTTTTCATCTTTCACATTTCTGCTTCTTCCTTTGCTAACTTCAAATGCTGCATTCGTTACCGAGTATATGCATTGTGTGATATCATAATTAGTAGACTGGGATGCTACAGATGAGTTAAGAGATGGAAATAGGAGTAAAACACTGTGCCAACATTCCTTAAAATAAGTGTTTTCAACATACATACATACATGAGTATCTTGAGTTGCTATCCCATACCGACCCTTGCCTTCCTTTAGAGCTTAGTGATTCTGGATTAATTGCAAACCTCTTTTGATTTATTTTTCTTAGAATTGAGATCCCAGTTCCCGCCCAATATTCTAAGAAACACAATCCGAGAACTGACCTGGGATCTTCTGTCACTGAATGGTGTTGGGTTGCATAACTTTCATGTTGTTGTCGATGGGCCTTCACAGACCTTCACCTGACACTTTGTTCACTTAACGATTTATCTAGTGCCTGTTTAACTAAAGGGAGATATCTCAAAACTGAGAGCAGTGGTGTTTAGAGCTATATGGAGCTGCAGTATACTGTCTAGAAAGTGAGGCAGAAGGTTCTTGTGGTGCTATAACTCCTGTATGACTTGTCCATAGGGTTATGGGGCGGGGGGTGTTTATAGAAAGGATCAAGTCACCAGTCTAAAATGGGTGGGGGCCCCTAAGTCACCGAGCTGACCTCAAAAACGTACCGGTGACAAAAAACTACAGGTTAAGCTTTTTGTGCCTCGTGTCTTCTGTTGGAGATTACATCTAAACACTCCACACAGACCAAAGGTGACAATCAGCTGACCTGTGTGTGTGTAGCACATAGGTTCTGAAACAATTCACTTCAATTCATTTTTGTTTAATCTGTCTCATAATATGCTTGTTTTAGCTGTTTTAAGAAGAGAAAGTATCAAATGAGTGAAATCACTGATTTGCAAACAGAGACATTTATTTTACCGACTGCCTCTGCCTCAGATTCAATGTGCTGAACAACCACCAGCAAAGGCCAAATAGCACCAGCGGTACGAATACATTTGCAAAAGCTGTGGCCGATGGTTGGCCTCATGCAAGTTCATTGACACACTCGTACACAAACACGTGCATGTGTGTCTATCTCCAATGCAGTTTGTCCAGCAAGATTTACGGGGTCCTGGAAACCCGATGTACACGGCCACAAATCAGCGTGACTATGAAATAGAGAGCCACACGAACATGTACACACACACACACATACACACACACACACACACATACACATGCATGTGCACTCCCCAAATCTAAGCACATTTATGTCACACAGAGACAGAGGCACAGCCGGGACTCTTGTGAGCGCACATGCAAACACACCCACACACACACACACACACACACACACAAGCACGTCCACATGCACACGCACACATGAAATATAGGTACAGCCACTGCACCACTGAACAGGCTCCCAAAGGTGCCCACTAAATTTACTGGCTCCTCCAGCCACTTCAAACGCTCTCCATAACATAGAGGCCAGACGATTTTATTGTTTCATGGAAGAAAGGACAGTGAAAAAAAAGTGAAGGAGTGAAAGATAGATGTACTGGGAAAAAATGAAATGCCCCTTTGTCTCAGACAATTAAAATTCCTCTGGTTGTGAGACACGTGCACATGCTTCTACGCACCGCAAGTGCATGCACATCTTTGTGCGGCTGAATGAACGCACACACACTGTAAAATGTTCAGTCACTCTTTCAGTCAATCTCTCGTGGATACGAACTTACTCTTTCATACAACTTACAGTTTTAGTTTTTTGCTTGTACCTTAGTGGGCTTACATTTAATGAATCCATAATGTACCCATGGACACAAAAACAGAAGAACTGTTATTTGTAGTCTCTCTCCCTCTGTTTCTGTGTGTGAACCACCCTGAGAGTTGTGATCAGCGTAGCCGGTTAAAGCTTCCTCTCCTCCGGGTTATGAGGCAGTGAGCTGGTAGCACAACTTGTTAATGTCCACTCCAATAGTGACGCTTTCCTTCTGGTGCTGGACTGATGGTAAGCAAAGGTGACGTGTCATAGACCCCGTTTAGGGACGGCTTTAAGAATACTAAATAAGATGAAGGCTTCTATGAATTGGTTTAATTTCTTCACTAGTTTTAAATTATAGTTAGGATATATAATGTCACAAAACTCTTCATTAAAATACATGAGGAAATGTATGTGTACAAAGAAGAGGATTTCTGATGTGTATTCAGATGTCTGTGTGATCTACTTAAGACTCACAGCTTACGTGTTTTGTACTTCTTCATCACACTCATATAACATTATCAGTAATCAAATACTTTTGCACCTCAGTTGTTCAGGCAAACCAACACACACACACACACACACACACACACACACACACACACACACACACACACACACACACACACACAGCGATGGGTTAGATGAGCCTTTGTATTTAGCAAACTGAGCCTCCCGGCAGGTGGTCCACCAAATGTTATCTTATTGACCTCTGTCCTCATACACACACACACACACACACACACACACACACACACACACACACACAAGTAAATTCAGTGAGTGAGCGGAGGGGATCGTGATGTGATGAGGAGGCGTCTGACTGTAGGACGAGGATTTACTTGACTCAATCAACCTGAAGGAGAACAAAGACACAACACAGACAAACACACACACACACACACACACACTCATGACTGAGATAAGTATGAGGGTTTATAATAATATACGTAAAAATATACAGTCTCTCCCACTACATGCCAGCTGCATTTTGCATTTGTGCTACATTTTGAGAACATGTTTAATTTTGTGTATTTGTGTCAGCGTGGCTGCTACAATGGCTATCCCAAATACAAGATTGGTACCATCTGCTCTTTGCGATGTCTACGGCCAAACTTGCCAAACAGTTGGTGGTCTCAGCTTCAGCAACCTCACAGATTGCCTGTCCGTGTTTGCATAATGTGTGTGTGCGCGTGTGTCGTAGATCCTTAATAGACGGATGTGTTGTTGTTGTGCACGCTGCCGCCCACCAAGTCAGAAAACCCAGATGGGATGAGGGATCATATTCTTGATTAAAAATGACGGAGGGAGTGCTGAATTCTTCTGTGTGGTGTGTGTGCGTGCACGTGCTTATGTGTGACCACCCGCTACACACACTCCCATATGTTGGTTTTGTACCTGCTCACACACTGAGTTAGGTAAAGCTTGGTTCTCATTTCCTGAACAAGTTGATAAATTCCAGATATCCTACACACAAACTCGTCTCTGAGTGGATGGAAAGAGAAATGTGGAACATTCGCAGGAGGTGCATACTTATTCTACGCAATTAACCTTTAATTAAGCAGGCAGAGGCAGAGGTGAGGCAGCAACGAGCCACAGAGGAACAATACGCTGTCTGTTCACTTACTGGAGAGTTATTGCCCTGGAGTCGACCTGGCTGTTTGATAAGTCTGGCTTAGACTGCTTCAGAGCATTTCAGAATTAAAGAATAATTGCTCTTTATGGGCTGTACAGAGGCGCCTTTGACCCAAGAGCACTGTCCGCTTTGGCAGTAGGGCCGCAGCGAACCATTATTTTCATGATTGATTAATCTGCAGATTATTTTCTATATTAATCGATTCATCATTTGGTCTATAAAATGGCAGCAACGAATGAAAAACTGCCCTCCCAGTATCTCACAGTGTCTTGTATTTGTCCGTTCAAAATCCAAAGATATTCATTTTCATATAATATAAAAAAGTGAAAAGCAGGAAATCTACGTATTTAGTAGTCTGAAAACAAACAGCATTTTCTGTCATTTTTGCATTAAAAAATGAATTATGAAAGGATTAATTAACAATCAAAATAGTTGGTGATTTTTTTTCCGTTGATCATCTCAGCGATTAGTTGAAATCAAACCCTCCCTTTTTTTTAAAGGTGAATAGACATGATTTTGCTCAACAATAAAGACGCTACAGATGCCTTTAATAGTCCTGAATAAAACAGACATAATAAACAATGGGTCATTTTTAGCTTTGTGTAAATAATCTTTTTTGTGCCTCTAGTGTCATGACTCATGACTAATGCTGGTGATGTTGGTTGGTCGGTCACACAACCAGCACGCGACTATAATTGCCAGATTTCCATTAAATGTGCTTTGGATATTTGTGGATGAGTCTTCAGATTTTGGTCGGACATTTTGGTTTTCCGTTAGTGATCCTTTAGATATCGGTCCAACATTTCTGCTTGAAAAGAACAAACACCAGGTCATATCTGATGTGCATATTTTCATCAGATGTAGCACACATTTAAGTACATTCATGGTCACCAGAGGATTGAAAATATCTCATAATCCATCATTTATTTGAGTTGTTTTTTTGATTACACCCATTGCACTTTACAGAGCTCATCTGACATTATAAACACGTCTTTTCTTCTTCGACACTTCATCAATCCTGGGCCTTACCTAACTTTCTTTATTTTCAATAGTGCACATACATATGGTATTTAAACCCTATTTGTGTATTCTGATTGCATATCTACTCATGTCAAACTGTCCTTAGTATACTGCTTAATACATACTGCACACAAGAACACAATGACATGCAGTTCTGGTTAGATTGATATATCTTCTCAGGTCAAACAGTCTCAAAAGTTAGGTCAAATCAAAGACATGGCTTCAAAAATTCAAAATGAATTTCGATACTCCTGCACGCTGGACTGACTTGATTCATGTCGTGGCGTAAATGCTCTGTCCATGTGCAATCTATTACGTGTGCCGTAGACACCTCGCATACTTCTCTTTATTTCTTTCTTTACTTTTTCAAGAATCAACTTGTCTCTGATGTGAAGGTTTAACTTTTTACAGCAGGTAGCATGGAGAGGAGATTTGCTCTTTTCCTGTCAAGATATATCTTTGCCCTGCGCTGCCCTGCAGATGGCTGCACACACTCCTCTGACTATTTATGGCAGCAGTTAGCTCCCAGCTCTGGTAAAGAGCTTCAGCAGCAGGTGAAGTCAGAGATCTAGCGGAGAACCATATCCCAGACCTGATACAATATTACAGCGCATAAACTTACAGGGATGAAAAACAGCATGGACCACTCTCACCAGGGTTAAAGATTAAATCGTGTGTGTTTGTGTGTGTTTTGCGGCAAGTAGTGAGATAGCAGATTGATTCCAGACCGGTGTTTCTGTGGATTTTGGAAAGGGAATACGCCCTGCCCTCGTTTTGCTGTGGCGCTGCTGTTGCATAGCCCCTATCCATTCAGCTGATGGATGTCGCCCAAGAGACTCGCAAACACACCGCAACCTGCAATGTCAGGAGGGAAGAGAAGACAAAAGACGAGGGGAGAAAGGAAAAGGGGACAAAGGAAGAATATAAAGGAGATCTTGACTCAACTCAACACAATGTCATGGAAATTGTACAGCCAGCCACTTCTCTTCTGCTCTGTTCTACTTTATTCTGTTCTATTCGCTCTGTGACACACAGCTTATTGTCCATTTTCTCTTCCTCATTCCAATGGAGGGATCCATCCCTCAGGCCACAGACCATTTCAAAACAGCCTTTATTGTAGCACGCTGTTCCTTTTGATTACAGGAAGGTCTCACTTTACTCCACCACTCCGTCGCCGAGCATATCTCATTACCCACTGTTCTGTGAGTGTGTGTGTGTCAGTGTGTAAATACACATGTGTATGCAGAGATGTAAACCTGCATACTACATGCGTATTGTTTGTGTTTCGGATTAAGGTCTTGTCTTGCCCGAGTCGGGCAGCGTAAGTAGTATATGTGCTTTCATTTCACCTGGACATTTTTGGGAGGTCTTTACCTCTCGTCTGTTAATGGACGTATCGTGTTCAATGTGTTGTTTGAGACAAACATCCTCTGTTACTTTGCAAGGAATCTGTACTTATGTGCAAGCCGCCTTAGCTTAATTTCTCTTTCTCACTTGATGCCCCCGAAACCTGGTTCTAAAGGGGAACCGGTTCTAAATTATGCATTGGATTGCTGCTCAAAAAAGACGATGTGTTTACATACAAGAACAATGAAGCAATGTTGATTATTTTCTCATTAATTGTCTTTTCGTCTCACGATGTATTAAAAAAGAACCGATAAGAGTGTCGATAAGTCACCGAGCCAATAAGCAGTATCGATAAGAGTATTGATAAAATCTTAACGATACCCATCCCTACTCACTACACGTTGGTTTCCTTCTGGCCCTTAAAGTATCACAGGGGGCTTAAACATATATCCAAAAATGTCTTTAAATGTGTACTTTTTCATACACACATCAGTGTTATATGTTATTATCATACACGCTCGTTAAAACAATTAAAAAACACTGCGAGGAAAAGAGCATGTATCTAAAGTAAGAGGCCACAGACGTACCTCTCATATCCATGTCCAAATGCATATCACAACCACCTTTGGAGAGACTAACCCGAAAGCTGAGAAAAGAGTTGCATAGTGTTTAATAAATTGAGTCTGACTGGCCAATAAAACCTCGCTGTCTGCTTCGGAGGGAACATTCAGGGGTCGAGGGCCCAGCCCCTGATCCGGGCAGACAGCCTCGATTCCGTGTTTTCCGCAAAACACAAACGAGTGAAATTCATACTTCAGCAATGTCAACTTCCCTCTGCAGCGCTGTCACTTACAGCGCAGGCCTCGGAGAGTGCAGAGAGAAAGAGAGGATATATCCTGTATCATTTCCTGTTCTTCCACGCGGTGTCTTTCTGACCTTGTTCATGATATGCCTCGATGCTTCTCAGTGTCCTCCTGCCCGGCGCTGTTCTACGTGATTCTGTCTCTCCGTCGGCCTGTCTTTCTCGCTGCTGCTCTTTCTATCTGTCTGCCTGTCTGTCCCTCTCTGCTCTTACTGTTTCCCTCCATCCATCACCCTCTTCTTCCACCACATACCCACAGCCTGCAGCTGGCGGCAGAGGAGGCACACTGCGGGCCGAGGCAGGTATGTTTGCACCCCCTCCTTTCTCGCCGGGCGACAGGCCAGATGCCGCCTCTCCCTCTACACCCATTTTTGACCACACGGTCAGAAGGGAGTGTTTTCTGTTGCTCTTGGACTGCGCTTTCAAAAAGCCTTTCCTTCGCCCTGTCTGTCCATGCTGCACGTCTGACGAAAACTCAGACCCATTTTTTCCAACCAGAAGTGCTAGTTCTGGCATCGTAACCAGCCCTCTGCCCCCCTTAACACACACACACACACACACACACCACCCCAACCCCCTCACTGAAACACCAAATATTTCATTTTCAAGGCAGGGACGCGGAGGCGAGAGATGAGGAAAAAAAAGATACAGCATATTTATGAAAACAAACTGGACCCGGTGCAGTTAAGATTGTGGATATATATCAACAGGAAAGGTGAGAGGCAGGTGAATGTAAACGTTCATTACATTACCATCGACTGCTTGGCCTCTGATGTACGTTCCCTGGTTTCTTAAAAGCTCTCCACTGACCAAAGTCTCGCTTCTTCTAATTCCACACAGAGCTCTGGGAATTTATTCAATTACCTAAAATGATCACATAAGAAAAAGGGCTTTAGAATCTGCTGAGGTGCACAGGATAAGCTTTCAGAGCTATCTACAGAATCCCTTTAATTCACCAAAAGTGTGTGTGTTTGAAAATGTCAAAGTGCCTCAGAGCAGCTTCTTTTTTGCTGAGTCCATTAAAATCTCCCACATCCTTCTTTTTGTAAACAGGAAAATTATTTGAGAGGGAACCAGTGTGCACAGATGTGAATACTGAAGGAATTATTGATTCATATTTAGATTTCTTTGGTATTTCCTCTTTCTTCTGACACGTTTTGTACTAGTTATTGTAGAATAACTTGTTTCGTTCCAGTAGGTCGGTAATTACAGACAAAATAAATGGCCAATAGTTGCTTTGTACAGTGCAGAATTTCATGTCATTTGTGTGGTTCCTAATCTCACACAAATACACACACAAAAACATGTTCCTTCACTAATTGAACTATTTTGGACAGATCAGTATAATATATTGTTTGTTTTAGGGCTGCAACAAACTTTTATCTTCATAATCGGTTAATACGACAATTCTTTAGTCCATAAAATGTCAGAAAATAGTGCGGAAAAAAGCAATTCACAATGAAAGATTCCTAATGTCCAAGGTGACTTCTTAAAATATTTGTTGTTTTGTCCGACGAACACTCCAAAACCCAAATGTGCTGATCTTACTATCACACAAGACAAAGACAAAAAAGGCAACTCACACGTGAGAAGCTGGAACTACAGACTGAAAACTTTGACCAATCAATTAATCGATCAATAGGTTGGCACTCGTCATTGATAACATCATTGATAACGTCATCTGTTGTTTTTACCACTTTGTAATTTTAAAATGTTTCCATAATGTGTCACAATATGCAATCTTCGTTAGCTGACACATACTTTTCCTATATCTCGCTAGTCCCATCACGTGAGATTTTGAATAAAATAATTGAATTCACTTTTATTTCCTGAGATGACGTACACCTTCAAACAATTCTCCAATTTTCCAGATTATTGAAGAAAGGAACTATCTCACTCTAACTTGAGGTTAAAGAGTATCTGTTCACCTTTGCAAGACTTGGCCTGAGCATGGAAACACCATCCAGACAGCTACACACACACACGTACACGCACACACACACACACACACACAGGTTAGGCTCCAGGCGTACACATACACACACACACTGAGCGCTGTGTTAATGAGAGAGTGCGCTCCTTCTGTTTCACTCTCTCCTCCGCCCCATCAGGGAATATAAAGTTTAACAGCCGTTTTGCTATCAGTGACCCTGAGGAGGAAACGCACTCACCACCGAGAAAAACGACTAATTACCCAAAACTCTGTGGCTGTCTGTGCAGCTGTGTGTGAGCGTGTGTGCAAAGCGTGCGCGGATGTTTGCGGAACACAGTAGAGAGCGTGACGGCTATTGATTTAAAGTTGGTCAAGAAAAGGTTGAAGTTGAGGTTTTAGATGTGTAGTTGGGTTGCGTTGGGTGTGCAGGCTAATTTATGTCAGCACTATAGCGAGCTCCTAGATTTATCGATGGTAAGGCAATACGGAGAGATCTGCTTCTTCAAAAACACTCTGCAGCTCTCCCTATGCTCCACACACACACACACACACACACACACAATGTAATGCCCACCACCTCCCACCTTCTATTATACAACATGTCTGTCTTTCACACCGTACCCGACTGTAACTGTAGAGGCTGTACTGCTGCTGTGCTGACGCAAAGGACATATGGTCCCGAAAGAAACCATTAGATGTATTGGTGGTGTTGAATTTTCTCTCTCTCGCTCTCACATACACACACACACACACACACACACACACATAGACTTGCACTGTACACGGCCCATTTCTCCCTTTCGCCATCCCTGTAAAATGACAGAAATCTTAAAATTTGTAGGGATTAGAGCAGAAATTGTCCTTTGGAGGGAAAGGGAATTTAGCAGCTGAGATGGGACAATAATATTCAAATGGTTCAGATGGGAGTATCAAGATAAGGAAGGAAATGTCCTGTACATGTTTGGTTTCTCTGCATGAAAAACCCCCATGGCTGCTTCTGTACTTCCGCTTTTTAAAGTGTATATGGTTATATGTGCCGCGGTCAAAAGGATGTATTTGTTTAGAGCTCATGATTCCTCTTAAGATCCTCTGTTACGTGACAGAAATGGTTTTTTTCAATCAGATGTTATATTTACTAAATTCTTGAAGATTTGATGTTTTTATCTGTAAAGCCACTATTCACATCCCAGACCAATGTAATGTTGGTATCGTTGCAATAATCTACATCTGCACTTCATATTCTTCTCTTTGCATGTTTGACCTTTTCAGCCAAACAGCCGACGTGCATGCTGTTATTCACAGGTAACTTGTCTTTCTGTTGGCATAGACTCATGTATCTGTAGTGGTCCTGACATCATCTTGTTCTCTCAGTTTGAGATCAAGCAGGAAAAACTTCAAAGTCTTGCTCCAGAAAGCTCAGTATCTTTATATGCAGGCCTGGGTTCTCTCCCAGCGTTGTCGTTTCAAAAGAGCTGAAGGCTTATAAAAGCCATGTTAGGGTTACTACGTACATCCTATCTGCTTTAGCCGTCGCTGACCCTCAAACTGTGCGTGTGTGTGTGTGTGTGTGTGTGTGTGTGGTCATTAGGCAGAGCTAGAGTGGAATCCGTTTTCTCTCAATAATTTCACTGTTCGGTTTTTGTGAGCCTGAGAGGAGGAATGAACATCCTGAGTTTATTGGCCATTAGAGAGCTCAAGACGTGTGTGTGTGTGTGTGTGTGTGTGTGTGTGTGTGTGTGTGTATGTGCATGCATAAGTGAGTGTGTGCGAATGAATGTGTGTATGTCAGGAGAGCTAGTTTGTTTGGCTAAGTGAGGCAATTTTGGTCTTTAAGTATCTCGTGTCACTTCCCCTCAAAAAGGGGCAAGTGATACAAGCGCTCCATTCTTAGCAACACACACACACGCATACACGTGTACATACACACACACACACACACACACACTCCATACTATTCAGGCTCCAATTTTGACTGCAATATTTGTTTGTATTTAAAATACCCAGTCATCTAAATATCGCAAATTAAAAGTATGTGCAGTGTAAGTTCCAACGTGAGGTTTATTCTCTGTGTATGAGCCTCTACTTATTTTCCGCCCTTGTCAGTTGACTCACTCACTATCGTTTTGCGTGCATTCCCATTTCCTTCAAAGCCCAAATTAAACAAATCAAAATGACTAATGACTGATGTAATTGAAATCAAAGTATTGAATCCCCCAAAACAGACTCAGTGACATGCTCCGAGCGAACAGAAGAACCTCAAACGTGTATTTCAGTACATCAGAGGAAACCTACATAGTTGCTCGTCAAAAGCAACCTAATTCCTTTAAGTCAAGTAAGATGTTACCTGATTGGTTCTCCAGGGTGGTCCGCTGATTAACCTGACCAGCCAGAAACCCAAAGACTTTGATTTGTGATTGGTGAGGTCACACGATGAGGTCAGCAAGCGTCTGCAGTGAAACTGAGAGGGCCGGTGATGAAGTATTTGGAGAGCATCGCTCCCAAATGAGACGTGACACCCGATTTCACCAAAAAAGAAGAAAAAAAACTGATTACTGCCATGCATGAAAGTCGAACTTATAATGATTCAGATTGAATTCATCAACCATATACAGTCCGTGACTTACAAAACCATCCCGTTTTTACAACCAGCGGTATGTTTGAACTTTCAAGAAAAGTTATTAAATTGGACAGTTTGGGCGATATAAAATCAGTATGATACAATTGTGTTATTATCTACGTATTCAGTGTAGGATAATATGGATGCAAGATCACATGTAAATGAATCAAAGTGATGAATGACCTGTTTCCATTGTTAAGTACCACAAAGATCCTTAATATATCAGTTTGTTACCTTCTCGTTACAATTGGCCTGAAAATATTCAGTTGTTGGTTCAACAATAATATGATCTTGATTATTGAAAATGAGGGCTAAAACAGTAGTCGAGACTCAGGAACTATTTTAAGAATGAATCAATTGAGTCATCTACAAGCAAAAATGCAAAATATTCTTTGTCTCTGGCTTCTTATTTTTGAGGATTTGCTTTTTTTCTGTTTTATATCATTTTAAATGGAATATTCTTCGGGTTTTGGTTTGTTGGTCAGACAAAACAAGACATTTGAAGACTTAATCTTGGGCTCTAGAAATTGAGATTGCCATTTTCCACACTTTTCTCAGACATTTTATAAACTATTTATTGAGTACAATCTATTAAATAGTCAACAGACGAATCAATAATGAAAGTAATCATTTTTTGCAACCCTGTTTATAGAATATTAATATTTCGCTATTATTATATTAAATTAAAGTCACCCACCTCCCTCTTGTGTCTCTTTATCTGTCCTCTTCTCTTCTATACTCGCCTTTTCTTTCCCTCCCCATTGTTTCTCTTTCTTTTTCCCTGCTTTAACATCTCTCTTCGTCCCGACGTTGCTTCAGAGGAAGATGAACTCTGAACAGCTCCCTCTGCCTGTTGTGATTAATGGCGAGCTGCGGCCCTCTTGGCTTTTATTGATAATATTACACTGGCTGATGTAAATATGACTCTGGCTGCAACAACCGTGTCTGCCCCCTCCATCAACCTGATACAAAGCTGGGACCTGCCTCTGTCTGAGTGAGTGTGTGTGTGTGTGTGTGTGTGTTTGATATTAACTTCCTGACCCCAGGACACTCCTTCCCAAGGTAGAAGAACGTTAGGCTACATGCAGTTTGCAGGAATGATAAACGGCTCTGAGCCTTAACTTGGCTTCAAGAAGATCCAGAAGATCCTGCCCTTGTGCGTCTATATATTTTCCTTCTGTCTGTGCTGGGCTGTGACTTCCCGCGGTGCACTCAGAAACAAGGCTGGATTTTACGGCCACATCTGATTTTATGGGTGCCGTTTTTCTTTACTTTCTGCCTGTATCAGACACGTCGAAGGTATTCACTGGCGTTACTGCATAGAAACAGATACAGAAGGTAGAAAGAACGACACACAGATCAGAGCAGTGAGATGTGTGGCCTTAAACAACTGTAAGACTACACACACGCACACATATACGTTTGAGCCACCAGCTGCATTGTAAGCACTGATTAGGTTTTTGGTTCCCCACCTGAAGGTGTGAATTCTACATTCATGCCTCATCTATTAACTTGACTGAACTCTAATGCTCTCACTACTGATACAAAACTCACACACACACACACACACACACACACTTACACATAGTCAGAAGAGCGCATAGAGCTGCAGCTGCTGTACACCCACACACTCCAACCATGTCATTCCTTGCCCACACATACACACACTGCACCACATCCCCTACATTCTACCATTCCTCTAACACGGACTGGCAGGAAGCAAATGTGTCATTTATTAGGGCCTGTTTCCAATCTGTGCTGGTGATGAATATCTCCGATCTCCCCCATGCTGCTCCTCAATATTCGGAGACAAAGGCCTCTTATGAAATTATCCTGTCATTAGAATGACTGCTCTGATTAGATACTGGGACCGGATTAGCCATCTGCTCGGCTCTTACGCAGAGGAATGATATGATCAGAACTAATTACCGTGTATTCCTACACGAGAACACATTGGAGGGTTTAGTTTCAAAATATGATATTGTATTTAGGTGGATAAAAGAAAACAACTTGTGTGGTGGAATTCTTTGCTGTTCAGTACGACGATGGGCTGCAATGTTGATAAAAAAATGTCGTATCATTGTTTAAACTAGCAATTGTTAGGTGCACATAAATGGTTTAAAATGATAAATGTCTCTTTAAGACTGTACCAAAAGGGAAAAAGTCAGATAGTAACATTTTAAAACACAAGACAAACATGGCGATGATCAGATTTGATCTGTGAACTGTCAGAGATTCAGCTTGTTATTCTAGGCTCCCGAAAAGCTCCTGATTTAGAGACGGATATACCATCTTTACCAATATATTTAGCCTGATAGCACATATTACAGTAATGAAACAGCTGTCTGGGTTGAACGTAGCCAAGTCAACATTTTAGATTTCCAATGCCGCTTACAGTAAGAGCCATTGCACTTGTTTCCACATGTCACACTGTGAAAGAATGGAGACCGTTGTGGGCAGTGTGCCGGTGGAGTTGCCACTGTGGAATGGACATATGTAGCAACTTATCACTTGTCTCTCCGCGCATGTGTGGGTGGCCCGGCAGCGGGTATTATTGCAATTTGGGAGCAATTGACAGTAATCCCCCTCTTTCTGCTTGTGTGAACGCTCATCATCCCCCTGCACGCCGACAGGCACGTCTTCACTAGAGATGACCCCCAGAGCTGGTATGAGAAGCTTTGGGTCTGTCGGAGCTCATGCTGTATATCATTATCGCCGCGTCTTGGACTTTGTCTTGGTGGTCTGGAGAAGCCTCTCAGAGTAAACCGCTACACTCTCAGGGAAACTAAGCACAAATGAATCGTTGCAGATGCAGACGGCAACGCTACGCAGGACTATTTGACTACTTATTTGACTTTTATACAGAAGAAATACGGACGCGTGTGCTTTAGTCATAACCTCCAACATACTGTGTTGGTCCACAAAACAAACTTTCACTTCAGAGGTCAGTCCTTCTTCAGACACTCACTAACAGAACACGATATTAAAGAAACAGAAGTATTTTGTTGGGTTCAGTTTTGACTGGTGAAGACCTGAGAAGGCCTCAATGGTTAAACTGCTGCTCTGCTGTCTGAATCATGTTTCGTGGCAATGTCTTTTTTCAGGACGTATGATGTTGTAGCCACTGTGTAGAAGTTGAGTAGAGGAGGTCAACATGGATATTTTGGCGAATAGGGACAGAGGTTTGCATCCCATGTGGTGTTTGTTTTGGTTTAAATCATGGAAAAATTGCGGATTTGGTTTAGAATTAAATTCAAGGCTTCCTGTCTCAGTATTGACTATTTTTATAAACCAAGACCACAATCGTTTGTGTTGCCAAGAGCGGCCACTGTAGGGAAAGCAAACAAAAATTGTTGACAGCAAAAGTTGTGTTGGTGTGTTCAGGATGAATATGTCTGCTGGGGGGGGGAGTGCTCTGCTGGCTCCATTGCCATTGTGATCCTAATTTAAGTGACAATATCATATATGGATGAATGGATGACACAAGTGCTGTAAAAGCCCCGAGACTTGATAGTCACATATACATTTATAACAGAACATGAACATCGTAGATGTTGGATTGAGGGGTTTTCCAAAATCGCAAAATAATCTCAGGCTATTTGAGCTTTGAAGGACTTAAAGAAGCTGCAAAAGGTACCAGCAGGATAAATGGGCAGAGAAGATCTACGTACGTTTTGCACAAATAGAGATCAGGCTAAGTGTACCCGTGTAAAGATATGCCCTTAAGAGACATCTTTGAAATGTTTTATACTTTTGAAATCTTATGCTAACATAGCGGTGTGCAAATAGCATTTGCTGTAAATATAAAGTGTTACATTGTGATCTATACATTTGACGATATAGTTGCAAGTTGTAGAAACTAAACCTTATAGTGTAATGATGCATGAGGCAGTTCCTCCGCCTAAGCCCCATCTCTTCTCTCAAATAGCTGCGGTTGCCATATGTTCAGATTGACTATAATTGTTAGTTTCCTGGACAAAGTGTTCAGAGGTTTGCAGGCATTTAATATACCCTGCAGGCAGAATTAAAAAGCAATCATGAAATCCAATTCTTCCATATGAAAACAAATGAGCGATGCACCGTGCCACACTTCTATTTACTGAGCAAACACTTGCCTTCATCTTCACAACATCTCATATTATGTCTAATTGTGAGCAGAGTACAGCGAACCGTTTGATGGATGGTTTGACTTAATGAGAGAGAAATCATTTCGACGATGAGAGTAGACACATTATTAATGGGATTTCTTGGAGGCTTTAGAGTGGAAATGGGGTTTGCAGAGCTTGAATTAAACATGTAACGCATAAAAACTGTAAAAAGTTTGTACAGATGACGAGGACGCCTCCTACTGTGTTTAGGGATTCTCTGACTTATTCTCGAGCTTATTCTCGAGCGTTACCAGCAGGTTGACATGTTTGTTTGTTTGTTCACGAAACCTATTGTAGATGATGTGCCATGATCATGGTACATTCATGGTGCCTAGAGGATGAATTCTAATGACATTGGTGGTCGTTTTGACTTGTCCTCCAGCACCACAAGAAGATCAAAGTTTTCACTGATCCTGTGAAATATCTCAACATCCACTGGATGGATTGGCACCAACAGTCATGGTTCCCAAATGACGTATCATATCGACTTTGGGGATCCCAACTTCTTTCTTTAGCGCCACCATGTGGTGATTATATGACTTTTCCTATAGCGTCACCGGTCTCAGGTCAAAGCTAATGACATTCCCATGAGCCTCAGCTGTCCTTTGTGTTCAATGCTAACCCACAAATATAAGCATGCTAACACACTAAACTAGACCATGGCTAACTTTAAACCTGCTAAACATCGGCATGTTAGCATTGTCATTGTGCGATAACAAATGTCATTCATGCTCGTGTCAAGCAAACTATATCGTCAAATGTTGAGCAGTCAACAAATTGCAATCATTCATTTGATTTTCACGTCATAATAACATCGCAGTGGCAAAGTACATTGATAGAAATACATTTTAACATATATATTAAAAGCTATAGCAACATACGCAGCTCTTTTCAACCTACACACAGAGGCCAATGAAACTCTTCAAACAAAGCAACAAATCTCATGACCAAAACGTCACGGTCAACCATCTTCATGCCATAAAAACACCATGTAGTATGATGTATCATAAGACTTTTCTCTACCGTTCAGTATCACTACAACCACTGACTCTATCGTGGAACTATTTACAGCCCATATGGCCGGTGACACGGGGGCAAGCCTGTGTTTGAAGTGAAACCACAAAGTGTTGTAAAAACCCTGCATACAGGAATGGATACAAATTCAAGCATTAGCACATTGCTAATTACTGCGGGTCGCTTTTAATAAATTCTTTCCTGACATACGAGTTCCAGCTCTCAAAAAAAGGAAGAATGTTGCACGAGGGAAAAACATTAAGCCATGCTGCAAACTCTTGCTACAAGTAAAAAGCTTGGGTTGCATGTAAAGCAATACTATATACGATCAATAAGACTCACACATGATACTGAAGATTTGATTTCAAGACAATACTCAATTTAGGCATTCACACATTTTCTCGGACAACAAGAGAAACCCGGCCAATCCTCCATGTTTTCTGAGAGTAAACAACGTAAGTGGACAAACTGTGAAAGCTGCACTTCAGCTGCAGAGCTCTGTGTCGGTAATTTGGCAAGTTGTTGTTTTATGTCTCCATGCTTCCTTTTTTCTGTTTGAGCAAAACCAGTTTCCAAAATAAGTTGTGATCCCAGCTCTGGCCTCATTCACACTGACATAACATTGTGATATCATAGACAAGTCCTCCTTTTTTTCTTTTTTTTTTAGGGGTGGGGCAAACTCTTCCCTCATGTTTCTGGCCAAAAGTGGCATTTATTTGCTCGTTCAGATGTTACATGATCAGAGGCAATATGTTATCGTGATCCAATTATACATCCCGGCCTTCTGTGTCCTTTGATGCAGAGCAGGCCGAGGTTCATCTGGTCCTACATATTGGGCTCATGGTGGTTTCTGAGTTGTTCGCCGTATCAAAATACTCCAAAGGATCAGGCTAAGCTCTAGCTAGCTTTTGATTCATTGTGCAGCATTATAAACCATCTGCACGTGAAACTCCAAACAAACTGAAACTTGTTGCCGCGTTAATAAGATTAAGCATACTGTAGAGAGTATGATGTGCTATTTTTTGCAGGTCTAACCAGTTTAGGCAACAAAAAATCACAGTGACAGCATACAGCCTATGAGCTTGTCCAAAAGAAAACGCATGCATGGAGAGAGGCGGCACACTTTGCCCTGTGCGCCATTTGCCAAATTGTAGACGATAATAATACATAATTTCTCACTGGAGTGTGCTTGCAGTCATTTAAAACAAGCCCACAGCGTTGACATAAATCAGTGTACGTGTGAAGCTCGTATACCTGCATGTCTGCACACTGCGGGTTTGACGAGAGACAGGTCTGAGGGGATTTCACCATAAAGGTTAGGAACCGTGAAATATCTGAGAAGTGCTGGAGCCCTTCTCCTCTCTAAATTACTGCCGAGTGCATGCTGTACAGTCTTAGTGGTTGAGGGGAAACGCCTTGGCAGCGCATAAAGGGCTCAGTGTGCGGCTGAAGAGACCGTGCGACTCCTGAAAATAAACAGGAATCAAATGGAGTGATTGATCGAATATATTAACCTCAGCAGCTCGAGCCGCTCTCTCGCTCTCTCTCTCTCTCTCTCTTTCTCTGACACACACACACAGCTACTCATCAGCTCCAAAAACAGACACTTGTTGCTGTTTGCTGCAGTGCTCAGGCCAGCTGCAAGTGAGGTGTAAATTAGTTCCACAGCAGTGTGGTGGTTGTGGGTGGGCAGTGGGGTATTGCTGTGTGTTTTTTTGCCAGTGAGTAATAGATGTATACACAGGCTGTGCTTAATTGCAAGGCTTTTCATTTTGTCCTCTTCACTCCACAAAATGTTCAGATTGCAATTATGTGAAAGTTAAATGCAAGTGGTTTTAGCCATGCTGAGTTGTAGGTTGATTATAAGTTTATATTTTGTCCAATATAGCCGTTTATTTGTCTTCAGATATTGTCCTGGTATTTCAACAGGTATATGACAGATTTTGTGAATAATACAATAATACAAGTTTGTCTTGTTTGGTGACATAGCACAACGACTACTATACTATTCTATACTAAATATAGTACAGATATATATTAAGTTCCGTTACATTATAAGTATTTACATACGTTTATTTTTGTTGTAGTCAGACTCTCAGAAGCGTTTCCATCCTGAAGAAGACTAAAATATGGATGTTTCGCTTGCCATTTAAAGTTATTGATGACAAAAAATATGACAAATCTGATACACATTAAAATGAATTTAAGTTATATTCAAACTGTGTTGGTAGAACATTTACATGACCTATTTTATGCTAAATTCATAAGTAGGCTGCATGTGGGAAAGCTGTGTCAGGAAGAAAAAGATAGAAATGATTGCCTTTTTATTGCCTTTTCTACCCTGTGATGATCATCAACTGAAGGTGATGCTTCACTCGCCTTTTAACTGCCTGTGAAATTGTTACGTTTTGTGCAGGCCTATATATTCTAGAGTGGGCTTGAAATGTAAACCGTCCTATCTGATGAACCTGCCGACCGGTCAGAGCCTTCTGGAAATGAAGACAACACACGCACACACACACACACACACACACACACGCACACACACACACACACACACACGCACACACACACACACACACACACAGCCCTCCCTGCTGCTTGCCTTTGCGGTTTATTGAAATCTCCTCCTTGCTCGAGCCCCGGCCTCTGGGGTAACAAGATAGATGTAAACAACCAATTATTGGATAGACCCTCATTCATATCCTTTTAACCGGTACAGACGCAGAGGTTCTGGCTTTAATAATTTCTCTCTCTCTCTGCCCAACATTTGGATGTCTGTCCGAAAGAATGTTACTCATCAACCCCTTGTTGTGCTTGTCTCAGGTCAGCCTTACAGAATAAAAGCCCCCACTCCGACACATAAGCTTTGCAACACACACCAAAACACACATCTTGCAATAATCAGCTCAATTAGTGCAGGTCGTGGTGGAGAGCGGCCGAGGTGAGCGGTGGGAGGTTGTGAAAATAGGGGTTTGGCTATTACGGGAAAGGCGATCTCCATTCATCAGCGGCCGTAATAATTACCGTTTCAGAGCCAGAGCCCTCTGATCAAACTGATCCGTGGAAACAAGTGGTTTACAAACACTGTCACGGGCCACTCGTGGGACCCCGATTTGCCCCGTCACTGCCGGTGCACACACCCAGGAGTTCTTACTACGAGTAGGCCACGAAAGGAAGATGCTTTGTATTTTCACATTTGAATTGCTTGCTCTATCTTGTGTTTTCTCTGACACATCCTCTCTTTGGAAGCGGCTTGTTGCTTTCTAATGGGATGCTTTACAGTTGAATAAGTAGAGCTTATCTTTGGGCAACACAGACTGAGTGAGCGGGTGTCGATTGAGACATGTCAACAGGATGAGTGGGACAGTTTCTTCAGGGAGCGGTTATCTCAAACTTTTTCACATCAAAGATTGAATACGATTTTATCCCATAACTCTATCCATGCTGATGTTATTGTTGGCATTGAGTATACAACTGTATCTGTCATGCAGCAAAGTCAGATGAAACCCATCTGGAGCTATAAGGCTCCAAACCCTATTTTGGTTACATCTGTGCTTGTCATTCCCCAAAATAATCCAAGTGACTAAGGACAGAGTCGGTTAGAGATGGACTATAAGCTCATAGGCCTTCATGCAACCACTGCTGACATCAGGGGCACAGGGCAGCATAAAGCTGAAGTGAAGAAAAAAACAATTCGATAAAGCAACACCTGCATTTGTCAGTAACAGCCTTGTAAGATTGTTTTCAGTCTGTAAATTCAGGTAAACTATAATGCATTTTGCATTTTGTGACATTTACATAACCTCAGTGGAAAATAGTATGACCACTGTGAGCGTAATGGCAGCATCTTTTTCAAAAGTGGGAGAGCCCCACGTGTGTTTTAGGCTCACTTACGAGGCGTTTAATTGAGTGTGTGTGTGTGCGCGCGCTAGATCGATGGAGATGATATGTTTATCTGAAATAGGTTTTAAATGTCTCGTCTGCCAAACTGTTGCGGGTGGTCATATTTTCACTCAACGGTCTCGCTCGAGCTTTCTCTTATTATTACGAGCTGCCTGAATCGAAGTCAACGAATCAAACTCCATTCAGTATTATCATGATGCGTGGCGTCGTCATATTTGTATCTCCTTTTTTATTTTATGAGAGAATAAAACTCATCCATTCTAGGATGTTCTTGTTAGAAACTGTAAACTGTGTGGCCTATAAATCGCTTCCTTGTTTTCCTCACTATCCATTTCAGGCGAGTCCCCGGTCCCAAAACGATTACCATCAGTCAGCTTAATGCCGTAATCCTCTCCGAACTGCGCTTCAGGCCAAACCCCAGTCAATGTATTCAACAAAAGGGGGAACACAACACGGAAACAGGGATCAGGCTCTGCTGCAGGACCCCTCGTCTCTGATAAACTAACTTTATAATTGCACTAATAATTATGTTTAAACAGCCACGACGGAGATGTATTTGGTCATCGCGTTGAAAAAAGGCCTGAACAGAGGGAAGAAATGTACCCCGAGCTGAAGCAAAAGTGAATCAGCCGATGATTCAATTCGTTTTTTATACCCCTGAGATTTTATGGAGCGCATTGCTAGGACTTTAAATGTGCAGCTGGTATTTATTTGCAACTTATTTTTTAGAATATATGAAGTTGTAGTCTGCACATGACATTGTGCCTATTACATATTAAACAATAATAGCTACTATAACAATGAAATTATGGAATTATATGAAATTGATTCTAGTAATGTCAACGATATTATTATTAATAATTTCAAATATAATTGCACACTGCCATCAACAAGCGTCAGCAGATAATTGTCTCTCTAGGAGTCTGTTGCATCTGAAACAGGTCTGCCGGAGTAGACAGGAGTGTGTGTGCGTGTGCGCGCGCGCGCGCGCGTGTGTGTGAGATTTAAGGCAGCAGTGTCGAGTGATGCGATACTGAGTGTGGGTGTAACTGACAGTCGCATCTCTAATGAAGAGGTCCCATGGTGAGGCGATAGAAATCGAACTGGTCAATCTTTGGCCCAACGGTCAATAACACGCATGTCCGTCCACGTGACACAAGTCACCATATACCTGACAACACCACGCCAAACGTTTTGACAGTGTTTTTCATCGTGCTGCTACCACTTTCTCTGACAATGTTTGTATCAACAAGTGTACTTTTCTCCTATAAATCTCGAATCATTTTACCTCTAAAAAATGCTCTCACTGTTTCCTTTGCCCTCGCTTTGCTTTTTTTGTCCTGCATCATGTCATCTTCCTCATCATACTGAACTGATTACTCGGTTCTTATCTTCTAATCCTGCCTGTGAGTTCAGCCAGATGACTTAAATACAAACGGAAAAGTTTTGGCTCACCGGTGCTGCTGCTGGTCGTTTTTCTTCTCCGCTGTTGGCCGACAGACTCTCCCTCTCTGCTCCCCGTTCAACAAACTCTCCGCAGCACACACGAACACCTCGTGTCACAATTACACCGGCTGCACACCTTAACATTGTTTGCCATTCCGTGCGCCCCTCTCCTCCCCAGCTCATTGAGATGCTTATAATAAGCCTCATCTCGGCAACATTATATAATGAAACGTCTACTTCATACTGAAATATAATATTAATTTGGGGATCACAGATATATAAATGTGATATTTATAGCAGATTTGATTTTTTTTAAATCATTAAATTAGCTATTAAGTTAATATAAAGTAAATATGCTCTCTATTAAAGTGCAGTATTTAGAATGATTACACATTTTTGATAAACTGCTTTCTGATTGACTTTCTGTTGTTTTATATTGTTATTGTAACATCTCTCATATGGCGTCCTGGTTATGGAGTGGTTGATTAACTGGCGTGCTGTTTCCAATGTAAACCTTTACCAAATTAATTTTAACTGTGTTATTGTTCATGTTTAAAACTTATACCTTTATTTCAATTGATTGTAGGTGAAAAAACATAAATCGCCGCCCTCTGACAGAATTTGTCTAATTTATTTGTGTTTATTTATTTTTCTGATATAGGTCAGGTATTTTTTGCGAGCGTTTCAATGCTACATCAGTCGACTCGTGTCAGTTGACAGACATTTCACTTGACGGAAATGATGAAGTGACTATAACTTTAAAGTTGTTGTGGAAGTCGTGGCGGATTTGTGGGAGCAGCTGGAGGCGTGGAGACGTCCTGCAGCAGGCTCTGTGCGCTCTGGCGCCATCCTTCCCTCAGCTGCGGGACCAGCGCTGCTCCACCTCTCCACAAACGCACACCCCCCAGCTCTGCGCTCTTTGGCTGCCCAAGGTGTCCGTCAAAGTGAAGGTAAAGAGAGAAAAAAGTGTTTAAGAAGAAAAATCCGAGCAACATTTATATTGGTAGGCGGGCTGGTCGTGACGGGAACGATCGGGTCGACTTTGCCAGGGAGCCACCTCAAAGCATATCAGGTTACTTTGAGTGGCAGCGTAACCATGGCAAATAATTTGACTAAGTCTTATCCTCACCATCCCTGGGTCAGATAACCGACCAATCAGAGTTCATATAATCGCTTGTCTTGCCAGCTTAGAATAATATTATTAAAACGAGCCAGCGAGCCCGGTCTCCGGGAGTAGGTTATGTTGAAACGGAATAGAAAAGGTGGAGGAGGACGGCTGAAGGAGAAGCAACTTTCTCTCTTTCCCACCAACTACATGAGGATTTGTCGCCTGGGCTTTTGCATGGCTGAATGGACTTGAGTTTACTCCACAATACGCAGTTGGATATTATACCTAACTTGGGGCTGTTTTAAGTTTTAACTTGCTCTTTTTGGGGACCTTTTGTCGCTTGTGGACTTAACGCGTTTTGATTTAATGTGCGACTGAGAGGGGAGACGTGGAAGTAAGGCACAATATAATTTCTATTGATTTACGTTGTCGCCATGTCCATGCTTCCGACGTTTGGTTTTACGCAGGAGCAAGTTGCGTGTGTTTGCGAAGTTCTCCAGCAAGGGGGGAACATCGAGCGGCTGGGGCGCTTCCTCTGGTCCCTCCCGGCGTGCGAACACCTCCACAAAAATGAGAGCGTCCTCAAAGCGAAAGCCGTGGTAGCGTTCCACCGGGGAAACTTCCGAGAGCTCTACAAGATCCTGGAGAGCCACCAGTTCTCGCCGCACAACCACATGAAGCTGCAGCAGCTGTGGCTCAAAGCGCACTACATCGAGGCGGAGAAGTTGAGAGGCCGTCCGCTCGGCGCCGTGGGGAAGTACCGCGTCCGGAGAAAGTTCCCCCTGCCTCGCTCCATCTGGGACGGAGAAGAGACGAGCTACTGCTTCAAGGAGAAGAGCAGGAGCGTCCTCCGGGAGTGGTACACCCACAACCCTTACCCATCCCCGCGGGAGAAGAGAGAGCTGGCCGAGGCCACGGGACTCACCACGACGCAGGTCAGCAACTGGTTCAAAAACCGACGGCAGCGAGACCGAGCAGCGGAGGCAAAGGAAAGGTAGGAGTCAGAGACACTTCAAATACTTTTACTCGTACTATTTCTAAGATTATGAGAGCAAGCAAAATAAGACAGGAATTGTATTTAAAACAGGCACAAACAGCCAGTGTTTCGGTGTGACTATGCAATATGATTTGTTGACCTACATCTGGCATTTTAACGCACTGGCCAAATATGATTGTGTTGTCAGTTCTTGACTAATCGCTCCAGTTCTCTCCACGCTTATGTATCTATCGGTGGGAAATGATATTCCAAACTTTTTCTTCGTTTAAGCTTCAGTAAACTCACGGCCCATTGTTGCTCTTGTGTTTGTGATAATTGTGCAAGCCGCGCGTAAAAGTTGAAAGGCAGAAAATGAAAGGCTTGTCGTCAGGTAAATTACAAGGCTATAAAAGTTGCATTTATGGCACTTTTATGTTTTAATCACACTAATTATAGCATGAAATTTCACTTTGACATCAGGATCAGAGAAAAAACAACCAGTTTTAACCCTCCAGATACTGGAGAGAACGAAGAAAACACCTCAGAACACGTTGAAAAGTTGTTTTGCGGTGTATATTGATGTGGCGTCCTGCATGTGTATATCAGACCGGTAGACATTTCATTAGGACTCGTTTGTACATTCCAAAGTTGGGAAGTTACTCAGGCAGGCGGAGGTCTGGGAGACGTGTTTAAGTCAGGTGTTCTCTCGGTCGGTGTTTGCTTTCACCCTCCGGCCACTAATTCGGGCGGAAAGCTCCACGTAAATCATGTCTTCCCACTGAGAAGAAGCCCGACTCACCACTGCAAACAATACGCGACAAGCACACGTTTAGCAACAATTAAAGCTGTCATTTATTCAGACATAATAAGAGTCTATGGCCTGTTTACCCACAGGTTAAATTAGTTCGCCCTAAACACAGAAACGTAATGTAGGTTCAGTGAAATGATTATTCCAATGACTTAGTAATTGTCTGCATCCATTAATAAATCATGAGACCAAGCATTGGATTATAATGCATATAGATATGGCTTAACCTTATTAATACCCCAGTAGGCTACACACAGCATGGACTACACTATTTTTACTTAGTGTCTTTGTGTGTGTGTAGGCCTATGTGTGTTTGTTATATCATATTTAAAATGCATAAATATAGAATATGTATTTACAAATATTTTATCTGCATATTTAGTCCTGTAGTTTGTATCTCTGTAGCTAGTTTTAAAATGTGTCCCAACTTGATCGTGGCTTCCAGTTATTTTTTCCAGACGGACTGATATGTTGCAAGAGTTCCTCTCTGTCCCCACAATGATGTGATTTTGCTTTTTGTTGGCAGGGAAAACAACGAGAACTCCAACGGCAATAGTCACAACCCATTGACTTCTTCCATGAATGGAAATAAATCTCTATTGGGGAGCTCGGACGACGATAAAACACCTTCGGGGACACCGGATCACATGTCTCCGAGCCCGGTTCTGCTGCTGGGCTCAAACACCGGTTTACAGTCCCTGCACGGCCTCGCGCCCCCGCAGGGACCCAGCGCCATCCCGGTACCCAGCGGTGTAGACTCGGTGCACCATCACCACTCATTGCACCACGACACCATACTGAACAATATGTCTTCTAATCTAGTGGACCTCGGCTCTTAAAAACGGCACAGAGAGCACTGCTTTTTCTTTTTTGGGAGAAGTCATTTACGAGGTGGCGTGAGGCAAGCTTCAAGCACTCGCGGCAAGGTGGACGGCAGACAGACTGGAACACTGCGAAGACAGCCACCGTAACAAATCATGTATGGTCTCATATTCAACCAGTCGTTTTAAACAAGTGGGAGAAATCTGCCATTGGGTGCACTTATCCCCAAATGAAACTCCCTCTTGTTTCACCGTCTAGAAACAAGTTTCAAGACAGAGCACTTAAGAAATGTAATTAAAACAGCGACCATTTATTGAAGTATTTTCTATTTGCTTAAGGAAAATGTAATTCAAAAGACTAATAGAGAGTATGACTTGTAAAGATGGATCATTTTTGCAGTGCTGATGCAGACAAACGGTGAGGCGGATATTGGTCGTTTTAGGTAAAAAAAAAAAAGGAAGAAAAAAATAAAAGAAAAAAAGTATTTTACCGGAATGTAATAACGTAACATGCTATATTGTTGAAAACAATAAAATGTCTTAATTCTTGTTACTATTACCGTTGATATTTTAGGGGTTTCGATATATCAGCAGACTCTGAAGGCACCGTGTTGAAGGTACCCATCGCCTTTTTGTTTACATTACAGGGTTTTCCAAGAGAGCCATAGGCTACGCAGTTGTTTGTCTGAAGGGGGTAGGGGGGGGGGGGGGGGATGATGGGGCATGATATTCTCAAGTGTTTTATAAGAGCCGTGATAAGGTGAAATCTCTTAAATCTCTTGATACTATTATTATTATTTTCATTTGGAAAGAGACTGCATGTAAACTTTGCGATACATGATGAAACATAAAACGATTCACCTATAGTTTCATATACCCTTTACAATAAAAGAAAAACAATCCATGGATTGAATATTGAGGATTTCTTTGATTCTGAATGACTCTTGATAATTGTTTATTTTTTGTTGCAGAAAACCAATATGTTTATATGGTTTGTCTCTTACTGGTCACCTCGTTATTTATTTTCAAACCATTCAAGCTGAGTGACATTTAAAAAAAATATTAAAATATATATAAATATTCCCAGAACAGCTAGGATCTGCATTTTCAAATAATTACTGAATTCATTCTTTGCACTTTTAATTTGAATGTTTGGATCTAACTGTATTTTCGTGAATATGACTTTGATATAAATGGACATTTATTACAGACACAAACTTTAACGTTGCATCTAAACGGCCAGTGGGCGTAAAACTGGTTCGCATGCTTCACTATCACCTCTGGCCTTTTGAGTGTGTGCTGAACCACCAGTTCCTTAATAACGTTGGGGAAATGTATAATCAGACAGCATTGCCCAAAAACCAAGAGCTCTTAGCCTTTGACAGGTATGCCTGCTCTAAGAAAGGGGATATTGTCCTTTATGTGTGTGCTGTCTGCCGGCATGCACGGGTCGATATATCCCTGGATTATCTTCCATATCATCATAAATGCTGCAGGGGAAGTCGTTTCTCCCTAAAATTAATTTCCAGGCTTCTTTGCTTTTGAAGTTAAAATAGAAATTCAAGAACTGAGTCTAAAAAATAGTTTTAAAGTTTCGAGTTATGTATAAAGAGGAAAATAGTATAGCCTTTTAAATAATTAATATAATTATATTATAATTCAATTATAATTGTATAGTATTTAATTGGTCTATTTAACGAGAAACACAACAGCTGAATTATTGCGTTTCTGGTTTTTATTTTGTTTATTCTAATTGGCGTTTCTTGTAAGTGATGTTCGCCAATTTAAGGGCAAAGTTCATGGAAGTCATCATGACTGATGTTAAAATGGCAAAACAAGAGAGAGAGAGAGAGAGAGAGAGAGAGAGAGAGAGAGAGAGAGAGAGAGAGAGAGAGAGAGAGAGAGAGAGAGAGAGAGAGAGAGAGAGAGAGAGAGAGACTTAATCTAGTGCTTTGTAAAAACAACACGAGTCAAGAGACCATGTGGCCATTATGGGCAAAGCTGGGCGAAATGTAGACGTGCTCCGCCAACCGGGAACCTCGATGTTCAAGTGACGACACCGTATCTTTCCGCGCTCCGCTGCGGAGAACAAAAGTACCGTATGGTGGAGTAAAAAAAAGAAAACACAGAGTTGGAAACGGGCGTTGAAAGAAGACACTTTGTTTGAACAGCTTCAGCCGTGCAACACCTCCAGCCCCCGTCTTCCCCTCCACAAATCTGCTGGCCGAGAATAAAGCTAAAAGAACATCTTTTCGGCCTTTCACACTCAATATGTCCCCACAGGTTCAGATGCTACTGCGCTCGGTTGCATTTTATTGTGTTGTTCTTACTCTTATTATTCTAATAATAACAGTGTTGGAATATGTTAGTGCCTTGTCTTCATCTTGTAGCATTATTCATCTCACAGCTCATGTGTGGTATTATCGGATTGATTTGGGAAAATAGTAATCATGCATAATTATAAACCATAAATCACACTGATGAGGACTTGTCAGCGTGTCTCATAGTTCACTGGGTGTCGATTGGCTGTCAGGCTGACATGTGAATGGGTGGAGAACTATTTTGTTTTAATGCGTAAAACAACAGCAAAAGGAACATTATGCTCCAGTAATGAATTATCTTGCAGGCCCGGGCAGCTCTAATGTGAGTGTAAATATGAAAAGTGTACACAAAGAGTGTGAACTGTCTCCCTCCTGTCTGTGAAGGTGACGGATCGGTCGCACCTTGTCCGGCACAGCTTCTGGTTCATTACGCACGCAGCTCAAAGCTCACACTTTGTAATTAAGGAGGACTGGAGTGCATGTGGGTCCACTCAAAACAAGCCTTTAGCGGCTCGTGAGGAGACACCGAATAGTTGGTCTCTCACCAAACCAACTCTGTAACCCCACAAAGAGTTGTGAATTTGGGCTCCTCATACTTTCACTCTTGCTTGTTTCCAATAAGGTCCGAGATGTGAACTTGAACTGCATGTGTGTGCGCGCGCCATGTGTGCCCACGGAGGGGGGGCTATTAAACATGTTTTTGGGCAGAAGATGTTATGAAAATCCACCAGCGTTGAAGAAAAGTTCTAACAACGCGCCCTAGTTATGAACGCTGGCGGGATTCTGGCCAAATAAAGGAGAGAACAAGGCAGGAGGAGAATCAGGATAAACAGCTGCAGGTGGGAACTAGTCGTGTTTCTCGCCCAAATTGATCTGCAGGCTTCCTAATCTCACCGCGGGGTGAGGATGTTGCGGATATGAAACGTCAAGTGTTCAACTGTCAGCAAACAATCGTGTAGAAAAGAAGCTAATGCCACTTTGCCCCGGGAAACAAAGCCATTAGAGAATAAGCAGAGAATGTTGAGTCCTGGCCTCGCAAAGATCACATCCATTCACTTATATCGAACATTAAGAGTTGTTCTGACCCGAGCTCTGTCTTTGTTCCACGACTGAGCAAATGAGTGAGTTGTTGTTGTCTTCATAATTACATCACCGCACAACCATTCGCACCAAATGCATTTTACACGCACGTTTGTCATGCAACGTTAGTGAATAGAGTTTTGATTGTTATTTCATGAATGCAGCCTCTCAATTTAACAACATAAAATAATGGGGAGGATTTAATGTCAAACAAAATGTATCCTGCAGATTGCAACATGATTGTTTTACGTTTGGTTCGCTAAGCTGTTTTATTTGCATCTTCGAACTGATCTTCATACATTCCATTTTTCCATTTTTATCGAATACAATTGCAGCGAAATATACGATATCTTTTTTTGGCCCTGGTCAGGCCGATGCTATTTTATTTCAGCTTAAATTGATTTGAGCTAATATAATTTAAATTACGGACCTTGAAGTCACAACTTCACAACAACTTTTTTGCGGTTGTCTTACGTTAATAATTCGGATTTGTTGGGTCTGGATTTGAGTGTCGTTTGGTCATTTTTATAATAAGGCAAGAAAATAAGCAAAGAAGTTTTAAAAAAAGTAGGCAACACAACACAGAAGACATGAAGCTACTTTGTATTGTAATTTCATGTTAATTGTTGTGTTTGGATATTTCACTCAATTAACACAAACTCACATTAACATACAATCACATTTAAGTACAATTGGTAGCCATATGCTCGGCTTTATAAGGGCGTGTTTACTCTATAGGATACCTGCTCCTTTAGAACAATAAGAGCAGAGAGGATTTTAATCAATTGACTTATTTTTTTAATTCAGTGAGCCCTTGTCGATAGGCACGTGATAATGAAACTGCAGGAATGATTGATGAAGCGATCACAGCTACAAACCTTTTATCTCAGAATATCTTCTTTTTTTAACATAATTTGAATGCGAATCTCATTACCCGAAATTATTTGAAGAAGTCTTCCGAGTATGAAAAATGGTCTCATCTCAGTGGCTGCACATGCCATCCTTCAGCTTATTGAATGCACTCAAATCACCTAAATTGGAGATTTAAAATGATGAGCATCAGATATTCATTAACCTTTAAGTCTTTTTGCTAAGTGATGCCAACAACGCACTCTGTTGAAATGTCAGGAACAGTGATGATAGTTATAATGTGACACAATATTGGTCCCAGTGGGGAAATTCTCTTTTCACTTAGAAACCCTTCAGGGAGGTCAGGGGTCAAACCTTCATAGCAGCAGCCTCAGAGCTGGAAGAGAGTCACCGTTCTAACAGGCTTCTAGACTCCGGCCCTCTGGTCATGGACGGTTAGTCAAACCACTGTGCCATTGTGAGGATGAAGTTCACTGGGCTGAGGGAGTTTTTGGCTGCGCCTAAATATAACATGGATTCAAATAAAAATGAAAATGGTTCACAGGTGGTCTGTTCCTGATACAGTAATGCTGACAGGCAGCACAGGGTCAGTGCTCTCAGGCATAGATAAATAGATAAAATCAAGCACATGCACACAGAACACAGACTGATGATGGTGGTTTATTTTACTTCAGCCCTCGCTCTAAAAGGCACTAAAACCTGGGACTAAAACGTAAACATTGAAGACAATCTAAATGCTGATTTGAAAATTTAAAACACAGGTTGGGAAGTTGAGGTAAAGATGTTAGTGTTTTCTGTTCATGGTGGTTTCCAAAATTTTGAATTAGTATATTCCAGAATTTCACATTTGGCCTGATTAGCCTGACTCATCAAAAATAATCAATAATAAATAAGTAAATAAATAAATAAGATTTTGACAAAATCATACCATTGGAAATGCTTACTTTACAGTTTTCCCAAGACATTTTGATCTCTTCACTTTGGGGTTTCTATTTAATTGTACGACACTCTGCAGGTTGACGAGCACATTGATTTCAGCCTCTGCTCAGCCATTATGCATTTTAAGTGTATCAGGTGTGTCCCATAAAACAGGATAAAACAGTAGGGGGTGTGGGGAGTGAAGAGGAGGAGGGGGTCAGGGGGGTGCACGGTGTAGAGTTACGGTCAAAAGAGAGAGAGAGAGATATGGCCTGGGGAGTACGAGCATTAATGCACTCCCTGTGTGCTGGACGCGTTCTGTTACAAAACACACACTCTCACAAATACATAAGCACACTGCGGGCGCCCTTTGCTCCAGTGAAAGGTCACCTGGCAGACCACGTCCTGACTTCCATCGCTGCAGTCCTCTCTGGAGACCTGAGACAAGCAGGAACACATCAGCGAGAGACAAACATCGAACTTCTTTAGCTTCTTTTTCTGAACTGTTCAACAGTTGCTTTAAGTCGTACCATTTATAAGCAGCAGACAAGTATTAAAAAATGGTTTTTCAACACACTATAATGTACCAAGGATGTTTCAATTGTTTATTAATGTACCGTTTTTACCAGCAATTTCTAATTTTTCCATGAAGACATATTTTATATAATTCATGCATTGTACTATTCTTATTCATTATCTGTTTATACACCAGCCTCCACTTATGGGTGCTCACAGGAGGAGTTTCAGTTGTATGTTAGTACATTTACTATCATATATCTGCTTACAACTACATTGTAGTGTGTTATAAGCCATGTATTGATGTATTATATACTGCTTATAAATGCTGAACAGGGGTACTTAAAGTAAAGTGTGTAACTTATAGATTTCTTTAGTGTGTGTCTTTGTTTGAGCATGTGTTGTGACGTAAAAGGTAAAGAAACAAAGTGTTGTGTATGTGGGTGTGTGTGTGTGTGTGTATACACACACTTGGGGTTAAGAAGGGCTCACCTGGGCTTTTCCCCTTACTGTAAATTCCTAGATGGGAGACAGACACGGGCTATTCTGATCGCATTAGGTTCACTCAGATGGCTTTTCACTTGACACCGTTCCATTAAATCTGTCCAGCGTAAAGATTAACGACGCCATTCTTCATGCTATGGGTGTTCACTCTGAACACCAAAGGGCAGGTTAAATCATGCACACGGTTTTCATAGCGGGCTGTATTTTACGCTCGGCCTATCTCGCTGTTTTACTTGATGTTATATCAACTAGCAGCACAGAGTGTCGCCCAGATAAATTGTAAAAACGAGTCCATTCATCAGTTTAGTCCCGCTTTTCATTATTGTCAGTAGTAGTCATCTGATATTACAATAACCTAAAAATGTTGATGTGCAATTTCTCAGGCTTCTGACACATTTTTTGTTTATTTATTGGTCATTTTTTAACCTTCCTCGACCTTTCAGTTTCATTTATGAAAGGTTGACAAGGCAGTGATATCATTAAAACACAGTTCTTAAACTTGAGTCCTGAAATGTGTCAAACATGGCAGCATTCAACATATTAGGCAAAGCATGACGCTAAGACTCTGAATAATAGGTCATTTAAGACAATCTAAAATTTTAAATTCTATTGTTATTATGACAACATATTTCAGATATATTGTTAAATGCTGTACATGTACATGTATGTGTACATGATATATACATATGCATTACTCACAGCTCCTCTGGGTCATGATGGGACTCGACTATGTGGTTTAAATTATCATCATAATGGCTATGATCACTAAAATGTCATAGTAATAAGTTCAGGGTCTTTTTACGTGTTCCTCACATTAGTAAGTAAAGGTTATGCAACTGAGTCGCATCCTGCTCTGTCGTTGTCTGTTCTCGCTCTGGAGCAGTTCAAGGGAACTTCTCTAATGGTCATCTATGAGTATTGGTGTTGATTGTGCACACTAGGCCTGTCTGTTTGAGTGTGTACAGTCCAGGTTCATCTGTTTCCAGCTACACACCAACGGGTTCAACCTGCCAGACCGTTGACTCAGTGTGTGTGTGTGTGTGTGTGTGTGTGTGTGTGTGTGTGTGTGTGTGTGTGTGTGTGTGAACACGCTTTAATATTGGTACTGTGTAAAAAGAAAAATGGAAGCGGATTTACTGTTTCTAAAGACTATAAGACAACGTTTGCATGCAAGGTGCATGGGCTATAATAGATGGTACGGCATGTAATTTGTGGATTACATCTTTATTACCCCTCACAGTTAGGTGAGCAACAGTTCAGGGGCAAACTGTGTATACCATAAAAAAAAAGCTAATTCGTTTTTCCTGCCCTTACCCTTTGTCTTTCTGTAAAAGTATTCAGTTTGTGGAGTGTGGCCTTCAACATGTATTCCTTACATCTAAGATGGGAAGGTTGTAAGCTCAGCATTCAATCTGTAAATGGAGGAGAAAGGGAAGATGAGGTGAGTATAAATGAAGGCGTCTGCTTTATGAACACAAACTTATATGATCCTATGGCACAAATAAACACAGTGACCTGAGACATGAAACGCTCCACTCCTCCGCTCACACACTGTGCAGAGACGCACTGTGTTCACTCCACTTAGTACTGTGTACATTTGTTGGAAGAGGAAGAAAACCTCAGAACAGACGTGATGAAAGGTGACCGTTTGCTTTTCTCCATGATTTAGGGGGGAAAGCAACCGAGTTCTGAGCAGAGAGGCTGAAAAAAGGGCTGAAAAACCCGGTTTGAGATGAACGCTGCTGCCGCCTGGTGATCAGAAAGTGTAACTGCACGTGTGTAGAGAAGGCGACAGGCATGACAGTGATGAACATACAACATAAAAAGGGAGCAGAGCTTGGATCTGATACTACAGTATTTCTACTTTGTGCTTCATCGTCTTTTTGCATTGTTCTCTCAAGGTATCACACTTTGACAGTACAGGATATACAAAACTGCAACTGAAATGAAGAGCATGGAGTTGCAAGTATTGTTCTTTGCATATTCTACTGTGGTCTGCTCAAATGGGAAGGGGAATTCTTACTTTCTCCAGATCACGTTTCATGTGCTATGAAAAGTAGAACTCACAAGAATAGATTTTTAGTATTTTTTTGTTTATTTTTTAGTTTAAAAAAAAGCTGATTTGCACAAACGGGCCTACTCATCTCATGCGTACAGCACATTGTTGCCTTCCAGAGCAATCTGAATATGTTTTAATCACTGAAAGTTGACAAGTTCTGTGATGAAAAAAAGACACAGTGATAGAGAGGGGTGCTGTCTGACAGCAGATCAAATATTACTGGTGGGTATAATATCAGTGCAACAGTCCTAAACAGCTCACAAATCCACATTCTTGTTTCATTTGTGTTCTCATACTCACAACAATGACATAAAATAGCCCTCTGGTTTCCAAGCTGTGGATTCCAGTTGTTATTTTTTTTGCCTCACCCAAAGCAGTGGCAGCTGCTTGAAGTCTCTTTTGCTTTGTTGCCGTTCACTTGCTGCTTGATTAGCTTCTCCGTTGCGCTTCAACCGCTCCTGGGTTTCAGCCAAAGCAATTTAGTAGTCGTGAGAAATGCAGAAAACATGGCATGGGTATAATTCCACTACACAATGAGAGGTATAGGCATAGAGAGGGGAGGAGAGGGGAGGAGGGGGGTGATGTGTCAGTGACATTAAAGCTTCTGTATACACCATTTGTAATTTATTGTACACTTGACTTGACACACACACACACACACACACACACACACACACACACACACACACATGTAGCTGCTGGAATCTATCAGGAAGCCATGAATTGGCCATTGAGGGCTGATGGACAAGAGGAAAGGCTGCGTGTTCTTTCGAGTGGAGTAGTGAGTCGTTTTCTGTGTAATGTATTCTGTTGCTCTTCTGTTGTGTTCAGTTTCACTTCCATCTCATCATTTCATGAATTAAGACTCATGATGACCCCCTGTGGTTATAGTAAAAATATGTCTCTTAATTATTGCCAGAGTCATGTTTGCGTAACAAGGCAGCAGTGAAAATAATTCCAGGTTATCCTCACTCAAACAATCCTTCTCCAGCGATGTCCTGAATGAGTTCCAGGTAATGTAAGCCGTTATTTCAGTGTGGACAAAGTTTGCATTCTGATTAAAAGCATGTTCTCCACGTAAATGTGAGTCGTTGTAGATCACTAGATGGCAGTGTAGCATAATGAGCCGGCTGCATGCTCTACAAGGACAGACTCAGAAAAACAGTGTGAATACAAGAGTATGTTCCTGCGTGTGAATTCACACACACACACACATACAGTGTTTACACGCTGCATGCGTGTGACATTTGAATGAATGAGCATGAGGAAGTCATATCTTAATCCCAGAACAAACACTATCTGCCGTCCCACTCGTCTCTCCTCCCCGGGGCTTTATAGGCCACCAGTATTCTGGGGAGGATTACATCAGGGAAATCAAAAGAGTGCACATTTGCACATCGCCCACTGACATCGTCACACCAACAACAGACACCACTGAGTTAAGCCAATTGACCATTTACACAGCTCTCAACCTCTCCCTTTGCCCTCTCTCAATTCTCTGCAACTGCTCGCATTTGGTTTTGATAGTGTGTGTTGTGTGTGTTGTGTGTGTGTGTGTGTGTGTGTGTGCGTGTGTGTGTGTGTGTGCAGCAGAAAGCAAGGGAGATACTGACAAAAAGCCAAAGATTAGATGTTTGATTATCAACAGCATATTGTTCAAACTAAATGATTTAATTCTACAGTATATCCCTAAAAGAGAAGATCTTGAGAATTAGATTATTAATTGTTCAGTGTATCGTCCTCAAATGAAAGACTCATTTAGATATTGCTGTAACTTCTTCTGCCATCGTTATTAATATTTGTGATGCGTGAACTCCTCATGAGCGATGTGTGATATCGTGTCTCTCCTTCGATGTGTCTGTGTGATCATATTTACCATCAGAATGAATCACCTCTCTGAGGAGCTCCACCACATTCCTGAGCTGAACGACAACACCTGGACTTGTGAAGGATATTTGATGTTTTCACCTGTAACTGCTCCTCTTTTATCCACCTCCACAGTCATACATCTGGTCTCTGAGCTCTGAACAACTCGGGCTGTGTTTGCTGTCTCCTCGCCCGGCTCTTACGGGAGCTGTGCAGCTGCTGGTGCTTGCTGAACTGGACAGAGTGAAGGGAGTGCGGAGGACAAGGCCGGTGCCCGCTTCAATAATGCATGTGTTTTGGAGGCTACCTCGGGACAGTAGCTGTTTTAAAGAGCCGCTTTAAAGATACTCCACGGCCGACTCTTGTACAGGAACCTATTAAAAATAGAAAAAGTGGTCGGACAAAACAGCACGCTTTAGCTGAGGGCCTCCAGAGCCCTGAGCCGGTTATTAACCAGCAAGGTACATCTTACATGCGCCTCTTAAGTAGATGCTCTCATAGACAATAAATTGCGAAGCGTGAATTTGAAATAGGAATGTCATTCAACTTTCTCCCCTTTTTTCCAGATGGTTAATCTCCATCTGAGAGCAGCGATGACAAGCAAAACCTTTCAGTTGGATACAGGGAGCTGAGTGTGTGAGGCGGGAGGTGGACAATGGAAAATTTCAAATGAGGAGACTGTAATTTAGCTTCTCATCCAGCATTATTAAAGTATGTTCTTCATGTTACCACACAGTGCAACGTTTGTGTTTGCCTTTGTTTATATATATATATATATATATATATATATATATATATATATATATATATATATATATATATATATATATATATATATATATATATATATATATATAATCCATTTATTTATTCTTCTGGCTATTCCCATTCTATGGGTCCTTTACAATGTACAGGCTTTTAAGGATTCTAAGGAATGCACATATCATTTTCTCCCAAAGTGCATTTTTATTTACCTCCAGGCTCTACTGGCGAATAAGTCTGTGCTAGTTGGATGGATCTCCATCTCACCACTAGAGCTGGTGGAGCCGTAAACCGACTCCAGTGACCCAAGATAAAGTTTGCTTGTACACTCGACCTGAAATCAGGCTGCAACCGTTTTAGGACATATGACTGGTACAAAGTGAAACGAAAAAGATATTGCTTATGGCTTGAACATGCCGACATACCCTTCTCCTCCTACACAGATTTAATGGTGGATTGAAGCCGAGTTGCCGCAAGCATTTTACTCTCCATTTACAGTGAAACCTCTGTTGCCTGCTCTCTGTCCTCTTCCTCCCCCTGCCCCGGCTCTCCATAATAGGGGGAGTTAAACTCTAAAAGGCCGCGCTCCAGCGGACACCATTATGCCTCCCCTCCTCACCACCAATCCCACCATCTCTCTCTCACACACACTCACCAGTCAGTCACTTGGCTCCTTGGCGGCCTCAGTAAAACTCTGGGTATCAGTTTTGAAAAATGAACCAGGGATCGGGGGTTCCATTACACTCTCTGGCGTCTGAATCCTTGATCTAGAACTAAATGGAGAGGCCGGTTCAGTGTTCCAACATCATTTGACTTTCATGCAATGCAACTTTAATGAATGTGCCCTGCACAGTGTGCGTATGTGTGTGGGCAGCATGACTTCACCGGTCCGCAGTTGTCCCTGTAGTGCAAGCCTGCAGATGTATGCTCGTGCTCACATTGACATCAACTGGAGCACAAGGAGGATTTAACAGAGAAGTGCTGAAACAGTGGTCCTGCCTCTCTATGCTGTGGAACATAGCCAGGCAGCGCTTAGTGGGGTAAAAACACTTACTCTATACTGCTGGTTCCATCAGCACAAGCTCATGTTGAGCTGCCATGATTCAAACACAGACATTACCAAAGACAAACATGTCAGTCTGACATTTGGGGAAATGTTAAGTGATGCAGAAGACATCTACAGTGTTCCCATTTATTGTAATGCAGGTTCAGTGTAGGCACTTGACATGAGAGGAACGGTTTGGAAAGACATGCTTTGGGGTCATGCTTCTTCCATAAGCTTCCTCTAGATGGCAGTGGAGGAACACGTTTGGCTCTCTGATCCGCTCAGCCTTCACTCTGGCCGGCTTTGCCCCCGCCGCTGTCCCCTCACTGCGGACCCCCAGGTGTACCTCTGGTCGGGGCTGTTGGTGAGCTTGGCATCCCGTGTAATCCATCCTATAGCTTTGTAAATGGAGGTTACATTGATCAGGACATCCTTTTGTTAAGTGCATGGGCACAAAAACGAGGCGTGTCACCGTGCAGGCTTTACCAAAGCCGAGGCTTTTTGTAAATGTATTTTTTACGGCGTGTCACATAGGAGGCCAATCAAATATGATCAACAGATATGGTGCAATGCATATTTTAAAAGTATGGCTCCAATGCATATTAAATGGCATTTAAAGGATATGATTTGCACTGAAAATCTGGCTGACAATTTCAAATGTTTCACATATGGCTACAACAAATGGCCTGCTTTGGCCAAACTGAACTATGTTTCTCTCAGAAATATCCAGAACATAACCCCAGTTTGAGGTGGTATATTTAGATACAAAATATGTAACTTCAACAGCCGTTATAGAACATGGTCATTTTACTTCTCCATGGACCTCTTTGTGTGTGGGAGTAAGACAACAGCAGAGGCCACTTTTATTTTTACTTCGTTTCTAGCGGCGTAGACTACAATCCATCCATTAATATATTTATCTTTAAGCATTCTAATGCAAAAGGCCTTTGGTGGCATTATGCCGATAATCTTCTGAAATCGTAACGGTCACAGAAGACAATTAGGAGTGTATGTGTGAGGTGTGCGGAAACATGGAACCGGGTGTCCGTGTCCAGGTTCATCCGGTGCTTTCAGCACCAGACCAGACAGCAGCTCCAGCTGACAGACAATAGCCTCCAGCACCAGTGCAGGGAACAATCACCAATTCATGGAAGGAAAAGGAGGAGTAAAGGGGGGATGTGTCACCAAAACGCACCAAATCCGGGGAAAAATGATGGAGTCTGATGTAGTGGTTTCTTGAAGGAGAAAGTGTTTTTTATTTGTCCAATGTATCTGTTTGTTCCCTTTTACATCTTCTTTTAACAACATGGACCATTGCAGCAGAAATACTTTATATTCACTTTTAAATGACCTCATATACCAAGAAATTATTGATTATTGTGTTTGTTAAACCTGGTCAAGTCGATTGATGAAGCACATTGGTTAAAAGCTGTCTATTTAAGTTTGTTAATTATAATCTTCAACCAAAAACATGAGTGGGAAAGGGGGTGCAGCGTGTAAACCCACAACATGGGATTTCATTGTAATTATTCATTGTAGCTTAATTCTGAAGATAAACTCCCACACCCTTCGCTTCTATTTCTGGCACATGGTGTGTGTGTGTGTGTAACGCCTGCGTGTTCGCGGCGCGGTTCTCAGTGCATACATCAGTGCTGTACTGTGCCGTGCCATGCTAAGGAGGCCTGAGAACGGCGGTAGAAAACACAGGTGCTGGGGCTCTATTTAAGCTGCTCAGCCCTCTGTCCACTCGGTGTGCACAAGGCGAGAGATCACAGCCTGCACCAAGCGCTCCCACCCCAACACACACACACACACAGACACACACACAACCTCCATATGTGCTGTCCATGTCAGGCTATACGCGTGCACGTGTGTGTGCGCGCGAGAGAGAGAGAGAGAGAGAGGGGTGGGGGGTGGTCATGTTCGCTTGAGTAAGCCAGAGTTGGGTTGCTTTCATGTTATGCTTGTTTTAAAAAGACGAGGCTTGTGCAATGACAGTCCACGCTAATAAGCATTAGACTGAAGTATTTCTTGACACCCCCCAACACACACACACACACACACACACACACACACCTCCCAACTTGACTATGAAAGAGAGAGAGTATGATCCCATCTGTCTATACGTATAGCCCACATATAATCCTGTATCTTTGCCTCCTGTCTTGTGAATTACAATTTAATAGAGCAACGTTTCTAAACGCTGCCTATAGTCTTAGAGAGTGTGTGTGTGTGTGTGTGTGTGTGTGTGTGTGTGTGTGTGTGTGTGTGTGTGTGTGTGTGTGTGTGTGTGTGTGTGTGTGTGTGTGTGTGCGTGCGTGTGTGTGTGTATGTGTGTGCGTGCGTGTGATAAATGGTGAGCGTGAAAGACTGTGTGATGGGCTTGGGAGGGGGGATGATCAGTTGACAACAAGCAGCAGGTGCATGGCGCCTGGCATTGGTAAAAACGCGCACAATATACGCCGGACACGGACACACATAATTGAAATGATAGGACATCGTCTAAAGGTCACACATCTCGCAACGTTTACCTGTTTACAACGACGCCAAGTAATGCAACTGTTGTCCCGACCCCATGCACACATCACGATTAGCATATATTTGTATACCATTCCAGCTGAGTTTATTGAGTTTTATTGTGCTTTTCTAAGCTCTTATAACCCCTTTAATATGACTAAAACCATGTAACAGGCTGCAACTATATTCTGTAATTGCTCTAAAATGTGTTGCAGTTAATTGTGATTGAAGGGTGATGGTCAGGTGAAAATACGAGGTGTAATTAATGCAGACTCGGTTGTTTTGACCTTTGCAAGGATGCCTAATTGCTGTTAATATTTCACATGATGACATAGAAAGGGAGAACAGCAGCTGTCCGTCTGAAACACATAATGTCAGGTCATGGTCTTATAACTTAGTATGAATTACCGCCCAGTCAGGAGGAATGCTGCGGCCCCGCGTCTTACCTATTGACGAAGGGAGAGTGAGAGCACAAAGTTTCGTCCAAACGGCCCCGCTCATTCCTGCAGCGACAGCCGCGCTGCTGAGACTATAGGGAGAAGTGGTGCTCTTTGGGTGCTGCATGAATACACACCAATAGGAAAGTTGTGTTCAGTTAACCGGTGAAATCCGAGAAAAAACAGGGCAGGGCAAGTATTTCTCACCGCCAGACTGCGGCTGAATAGTCCCCCCTCCTTCCTCTTGTTGGACTGACGGTGCCTGCATTAACTTCGGTAAACAAGATGTTGTGGTTTGAAATGAAAAGGAAGGTAAACTATGACCTCTAATCGCAAGCAGCCATCAATCCAAACAAAAATATTTTTTTATGTTTTTTTTTAGAAGAGCATTCACGTGCGCTCTCTCTCCTCTTAAACTTTAAATCGCTCTGACTTTAAATCTGGAAGTCATAAAAAAACAAAAACCTCATCGTCTTTATGTTGTTGACGCTCGTGCAAATCGTGTTCGACAGACGCACTATAGCACACATAAATGCCAAACAACTTCAGGAAGTGAAAAGAGAAGAAGAAAAAACCCTGCGAGTCTCCATTGTTGCCGCACTTGTCTCACATTCTCGTTTACTCGCATGAAAGTATCACACACAGAGATTACTCCTCGCTAAGTTCCTTTGTCTTGTGATCCATATTTGAGTTGACAGATCACGATCAAGAGCTCCCCCACTGTTAATGACCCCAGCCGGCAACAGATAGACTCACACTTCCAGCACTTTTTACTGCTGCCACTCTGGCCTACACACGTTTACAGCGAGGAGCATCATGTATCTGTTTGCATGCGTCTCATTATGGTTAAACACGTCCGACTCAAAAATCCCGATGCTATTAATAAATATTGGCATTAACGTGGTGTCATACCATAGCGTCTAATTCCTGTACTATTTTTAACACATAGTTTATTGTTGCATTTATGCAAATCCATTATGAATATATGATTTGAATAGACTGTTTGTTTAAATGAAGGGTGTAAAAGTCCACTCCAAAGTTTCAATCTTTTGCTGACTTTTTTTTACACATTATTTCAAACAAACACTTCGCTTTTATAATTGTTTCCCTCTCTCAAGTAATTTAAGTGTATATCAGCATGTTCACACTGCGTTTCCACAGCCTTGGGATGATGAACGTAACTTCGCACAAATGAAGCCCATTCATGGCTTGTTTTGTATTCATGAGTCCCTATCTGTGGCTCCATCTCTTAGATAGAGCTCTAATCCTCGTGTCCTCCTTTGCCGATAAAAAAAAATGCTCTTCAGTTTACGATTAATTTAATCTCAATCATAGCCGGGACTTGTCGCTGCCAATAAAACTTGTGGAGTGCGTAAATGGAGAGGCGGGGGGTGTGATAAGGGTCTGGTGGTGCGGCGGTGCCATGGCCCCTCGGTGCTCTTGATAGGGCCTATCTGGCTCTGCCAGGCCGATTTAAGACCCGGAATGGGTTTAAAATATGATACAGATTTACCTCATTTGCAATCGACTGCATATGAGTGCGGCAGTGTGTTTCAGCCAGGCGGGGAGCTGAGCTTTGCGTTGGTCTGCACCTCGGTTATTTCAGGATCACGGGCCTATTGAGTCGCAGGGCTGAGGCTTTTGACACACTTGTTTTTGTGTTTTGATTGGTATCCGTCTGAGGGAGACTTATGCATGCAGATAGCTTATGCGCACATTTCATCCAGTGGAGACTGGTGACATTATGGAAAAGAAAAAACATAACCCATAGTCAGATCTAAACAGTATACTCTTTAGAACAATTTTTACTTTTGCCAAACTGGATCTCAGATTTAGCCAAGCGGATTTCACTTTACAACAACAAAACAATTATTTTAACAACAATTTTTATGAGCTATGATTGAATTTCAGGTTGTTTTTTTGTTTAGTTTTTTACACACACGTGCCCATTTCCTGCTTTGTTAATAACTTGTAGCCATTAAATTAACAAATGAGTCTGATTAAAGGCACACCTTTGTGGCAAAATTGGTTTCCTGGTCTCTATGTTAAATATCCCCTTTCAGCCTCTTTTGCATGTGCATTTATTCACACGCACACACCGCCCATTCAAGCTTTCAGACTTTGTACAAAATTGGCAAACATCCTGCATAAAATATCTAAACATCCTGACACCACGGTGGGCCTACAGCACCTGTGTTACACTTGTTAGAAAAGTAGCGTTTCAGTTGTCTTATTATAATCAAATGTCAGCGAGACATCTGTCCTGGTGCCAGAGCTGCAGGTTTTCCCTGTTCGAATAGTCCTGCGGTCTCCCTGAGCCAAACAGCAGCCCCTGTCCTACTTTCTGTTACTTAATACACGACTGCAACACTCACAAACACTCAGCGCGTATCACAGAGTTGCCTGCAGTTAATACGGCGCCGTTATTTCCATAGGGAAATCCTCAGCACTGCTTCTACGAATCTTTCCATCCGACTAAACCATGGCTCCTGCAACAGTGTCCTGTAGCAAATGTGCCCTAGTCTGCAGTATAATTGGTTGGGGATTTAGATGGAAAGGGACTGCAGGAGAGAAAGCCTTTTTTTGGAGGGGGAAATGGTTCTCGTCCGAAGAAGAAAAGCTCTTTTCAGCGGGCCACAATGGGAGATTGGGACAGGGGAGGAGTCCCATCGTGATTAGCCCATTTAATGGCGCGTTTACTTAATTTCTGTATTCACTAGCAACGGTAAACAAAAGGGGAAATAGCACTCACATTTTTAAGTGCTGCATGACGTTGACGTTTGCCAGAATGTGTGCAGTAGACTATAAGGAGGCAGCCGTATATATATATATATATATATATATATACATATTACCTGCATCACATAAGTTAGAACCAGGGGTGTAATGATAAATTAGGAAAGGGGTAAAGTATAGTTCTGGAAAATAAAATCTAAAACATTTTAATGCAGCGTTTCGTCACCGTCAAAGACCAAACAGTTTACACCAATATGATGAATAGTTGCTCTTTTCCGGAAATAAAAACCAAACTCCTTTAAGGTGAGTTCAGCCCGCTGAGTGCACAACCTGGTCCGGGAACGCACGAGCCAAGCCAAGCATTCATGCTTCCACAAGCCAATAATGACCCAATATGAACATGTGTTTAGCCACTTATCAATGCCCTTATCCGTAATCGGATGGAGAGACAGACATCATGCAAAGAAGTATAGCAAATTGAATACTGTATTTGATTTAGAATTGTATGGTACATTAACATAATAACCACGCAAGAAAGAAACATTGAATAGGCGAATGTAAATAAGCGCTTTGAGCGACCCTGGGGCGGCAGAGAGGAGAGAAGGGGGGGGGGTGGGGGGGGGCAGCCTGCAGACTTGAATCAATGTAGTAATAACACGCAATTCCACTTTTCATTGTCTTTTTTTCTCTTTGCATAAATGTGACTGGTAACATATCTCATTATCAACCCCCCAGAACACAGCCAAAATCAACAAAAACGCCTAGTGCACTTCAGTTGTAAGTTTTGACAAATATTTTATGTAGGAACACCAAGTCAAGAAAAGTGAGGAAGGGATAGAAAAGGATGAGACGGGGAGAGCATTAATTATGTACAAGCATATTTCTACACGTATATTACAGACCGGGAGAATGATCGCATTATTTGAGACATACATAATTCAATATAAAATTTTGAAAATAAAAATCTGATACAGTCATAAACGGTTCCGTTCAACATTTTTTTGACCATGTACCCCACACAGGCAGTGACAGAAGTGTATTTCAAAAGGTGCTTACGACTTAAAATGATTGTCTGATGAACAAAAGTAAAAACAGGATTGCATCTTGTCTGCATGGCGGCTGCTTCGCCGTCATCATCATCATCATTAGGACTTAAAACGGAGATGAGGACAAAAAAATAAAGAAAAAAAAGCGACGAAGACACCAAGACGATCTGTTTTTATTCCCTCTGATCGATGTTCCTGATGGAAAATCTTGCATTCAGGTTATTCTCCCTGATTACAAAACAAAAAATAAAAAGACATCATGCAAGTAGTCTAGTAGTAGTGGTGGTGGTGGTGGTGGTGGTGGCGTGGGGGTATGAAGAGGAGGGGGAGGCGTGGGTCCTTTGAAAGCGCTTTTTAATATAAAAAAACGACGTGCTTTTATCTCTTTTTATTTTAATATTTATATCAATCGGTCCTTTTTTCATCCGCGATAAGTCTTTTTTTCTTCCTCTCGGGTCCATTTTCCCTGTAAATATTTCTCTTTTTGTTTGTTTTTGTGTGTTTTTTTCCTCCGTATCATACATCGCACTCCGAGTCGCTGGATGTGACGGACAGGATGGACGTCCCAGTATCAACTCTCTCTGCCATACTGGAAACACTGGTGGTCGGACTGGCCGCGGTTGATGGCGACTCTGCCGAGCTGTGAGGGGTGAGGCCGGCCTCTGACAGGGACCTCATACCGCTCGGTCCTATTACTTGGTGTTGGAGCCTGGAGAAGAAAAGAAGCCGGGAGGGGAGGGGGAAAAAAGAAGAAAAAAATGAGAGAAATGGCAATTAGACCTGAGAATGTCCCCCTTCCCCTCCTCCTCCTGCAAAATAGGGGTTCAAACTCGCCTTTCTTTCCCCCTGCCGGCCCCAGCCATGCATGCATGCTTTTATCAAATAGCCAGCTTTCAGGGGACAAAACACAGCACTATTTAGACTACCAAATGTTGGAGGAAATGCAATGAGTTATTTAGTTTTTCTACAAAAGTAGGCGTTCAACGCGCAAGTCAGCAATCTGGCATTTAAATTACGTGACATGCAGAAAACTAAGATTTGAATCCAACTTGGTGTCTTTTGAAAAGCAGTTTGATGGCATTCTTTACAGCAGTCTGTTGCTATTTTGTTTTTATTCTGCTTCATCAGCATTTGCACTACATTTTTTATTTTGCTTCAGTGCTGCACAGTTTTATTTATCTTACCAAGAACCCGTAGAACCCGAGATTCTGCAGTTTCTTTTCCAAATAATTATTAGTTCAATAAAATATAGGTCTTGGTCAAAAAAGCAGACATCGTGAGGCTTTGACACAGATAGTTTTCAGTCTGATGGAAATGGAAGCGTATGAATGAGTGACGTCGAGATCCAGGTTACTCCAATCATCCTAAATGTTTATCTCCAATCCACTCATGATAATAACTCCATCACTGCGGGATAATATCAGGCTGGAAATATATCTCTTCATTTAGCAAAAAGATTAGAATAGTGTTCATATGGCTTAGTACTCTCCGAGGTATTTTCTAATCAATTATAGCATTTCAATGGAATGATACCACACTCAATGTTATGAATACAGCCTATGTCTTTAAATGTCTTTTAATACGCACGCTCATTTTAGTCAAGTAATATCTATACTATCTCTATGATCCTTTGAGATAATATTTTTCAACAATGCTAAGTATGTTATGTTAAAATGACAAATGCACCATAGTACATGTTACATGTAACTATACGGTGCAGCCTAAATAAACCATATAGCTTTGGTATCATACAAGAATATTTTTTTAATGATTTGCAAAACATGACAATTTCAAATGTATTAAAATATATCGATATAACTATTTAACTTTTGGCTAAATAAATATTAAGACGTGTCCAGTCCTGTTTATTTTTTACTTTTACTGAATAAAATAATTAATATGGTTGTTTATACTATTATCATCTGAATAGGGGTTCTATGTAATATATATAGCTATATATAGATATTGTTGCAGCACTTTTTAATATTTAGTCATTTATTACATTACTTTCACACGGAAAACATAAACAAGCTGTTTTTATTTGAAAACACTGCTCAATTACAGCAATCCAGTTTGTTATTATATTATTATTTTATCATTCGAAGTTATTTGAACAACTAACTTCAGTTTTAATATGTATAGTGTTTTATGTGTATAATTGATGATTCCAGATTTTGTTCAAATATACCAGCAAAGTTAAATTACATACTTGCCAAAAATGTTTCGTAGAAGTTATTCTAAATATATTTAAATAAAAAACGTTTTGTATTTCCAAAAGACAGTTTTGGATATTCACAACAGCGTAAATAGTATTGTCGATGTTGATCCTGATTTCACGTCATCACAAACATGTCGCCGCAGCCTGCTCCCTCCCCCTGGCAGACAGACTCGTCCTTTTCCGAGACAGTCTCTGTCCGTAAACACAACTCCTCGATGAATAAAATCTAGTATTGTTCCTTGTTGGTTTCAGGCATTTTAGACAAACTTTTGAACATTGTCGTGTTTTGACAGCAACGATAATAAAAAAAAAAACACCAACCTGTTTTTGGCCGCCGCGGCTCTGTCTCGTTGCCTCCGGTTTTTAAACCAGTTTCCGACCTGTGTGGGAGTGAGTCCAGTGGCTTGAGCCAGTTCCCTTTTCTTGCTGGGGTTTGGATATGGGTCCTGAAGGTACCACTCCCGCAACAGGCTCCGTGTCCTCTCTTTAAAACAGTGCGTCTTCTGCTCGCCGTCCCAGATGGTCCGAGGGAGCGGAAACTTCTTCCGCACCCGGTACTTATCGACCGGTCCGAGGGGACGACCGCGGAGCTTCTCGGCCTCCTGGTAGTGCGCTTCCAGCCACATGGCCTGCAGCTTGCCGTGCGAGTCCTTAGTGAACTTGTGGTTCTCCAGGATGTGGTAGAGATCTCTGAAATTCCCCGTGTGGAACGCTACCACGGCCCGGGCGCGCAGGATGGACTCGTGCTTGTTGATCGCTTCGCACGCTCCCGGAGCCACAGGCAGGGACCAGAGGAAACGGCCCAGCCGTTCGATGTCCCCGGTCTCCTCCAGCGTCTCACAGACGCTAGCCACCTGCTCCGGGGAGAAGTTGAGGGTCGGTAGCTGAAACATGGACAAGTCTTCTGGAGACCGGGTGGTGGGAGCGCTGTTCGCCAGTAGCACAGGGCGATCAGCGAAGTTTGGCAGGAAGAAATGGGAGGGATAAAGCTCTAAAGGGGATCTGAAAACCATGGGAATGACCTGAGAGAGAAAGAAAATTATCGAGAAAAAGGAGAAACCGAAAAAATACGGCCAGTAAAAAAGATTGAATGATTCAATGGCTATCGCCTAATGACACCAGCCTCATAATATCTCCCCCCTAAATCCGCCGTTGAGTGTAGCATTGAAACATTTTGTTTCCCTTTTCTATTGGTCTTCTTGGTGTCGTTGTAGCGTTGTCATGGCAGCCCTGCCAATCACTGTCAAGCGTGCCAATCATTAGCCAGTACGTAGCGCGAGGCTTTCACCACTTGTGCAGCACACACGGGGGGTTATCAGAGTCTCGGATCTCCACAGCAACCCTCCCACCGCACCGCGCGCATCAGGCACAAGCCAATGCTCGCCTATCTGCTGAATGGAATGAGCAATTAGAGGGTGGAATATTATTGCGATCTTAACGAGGCTCGTTAAAGCTAAAGAAGATATATAGACTGGAGATGCTTAGCAGAGACGGGGAGGGAGGGAGGAAGGGAGGGAGGCAGAGGGAGCTTTAAAAGGGTGACAAATGGACAACCAATGACTGCGGCTCCGGAATACACGTTTTGAATTGAAGCGAGTCAATTTGCACATTATTTTCGTACACTGTTTCCTGTAGTAGCTACTTTTTTAAATGTTTTTTTAAAATATTTTGTGCGACGGAAAGGAAGGCGTTAGGGTCTTGCATGTTTTTCCTTTTCATATTATCACTTTCCATTTGCTTGTTTTCTAAAAGATCAAATTGTGACACGGTCCTTTACTCTTTTGGCTTTTGCCCTGGATCTGTCGATGATTTTTTTGAAATGCATGTTCGCAATTTAATGACGTGGTCTGAGCATGACTTTACGCGGGCTCGCTAGTGTGTGTGGTCACTTTGTGTTTGGTGTGTGCTGGTCCGGGTGAAGGCTGCAGTGTGATGCCGCTCCCACTCTTGCTGTCCCCAGCCTTGCCTCCGGGACGCTGGGCGCAGCCCTGGCCCCCTGCCCGCTGTCCCCTCTCCAACCAACACAATTTATTGTTCCAAATGAATATCGATGCGCAGCGTTGTGTTGATTAAACAAAGATAATGGCGTGTCAGTTCGAAAAACGAATTTACCAGTGGCATCACCCTTTTAATGCCACCAGTTTATCACGGGTTTGTGTTTGATGGTCCAGCCCTCTAATTAATACCATTAGTATTGGAATTACAATCAAATGGCAACATGAAAGCTTCTTGGGGACATAAAAGCAGTTTTCATGTATTCGATCCATGTGGCTAGGACACGATCAATGTCCACATCCAGTCACAGGATTCGGCTTACAGCAGTAGCACGGCGGTGTGATTTTCATGTTTATGGCTAAAACGGGTTCATATTTAGACAGGGCTTATAGGGTGTTAAAATAGTGTGAGTTCACTCTAACACGAACAGTGCTCACATTGTGAAAGGGCCGTGTACAAGGCGTAGCATCTAGACTCCGCTTAATCCGCCCTCAATAAAGCTGACATAATGATCCTAAGCCGCCTTTCTACAAAATCATTCAGGAATTCAAAACTTTTCCTTCCCTCTCTCAGATTTGCACATTCTCCGGGGCTGGCCAGATAGACCAACGACTTCAAGCTTGGAGGGACAGTGAGTAGACCAGCTGGAGATGCATGCATGCACAGTCAGTGCTACCTGTTTGTGTTCACCGTTTCACCTTAACTGACAAAACTGCATGGTGCGAGCGTGCAGGTACGCGCGTTTACGCACTTTTACGCATGGGTTTTGGGAAAAAGAGGGCCCTTTCATTCATACATCCATAGGTGTATGTGACACAGAGCAGGGGTTGTGATGATCCTATTGCAGGGTCAGGCGTTTGGTTCGTGCGTGTCTTTTGGGGTTGAGTGCGTGCGCGTATGTGTGAGGGGGTAGGGGAGTGGATCAAACCTGTCCACTGCGCTACAGTACGAACCTCAGGAGAACTAATTCCAAGTGGCACTTGAATTGGTCCTGTTGGAAAGCTCTGTGGACTGGAAGTAAAGGCTGGTATTTTCATGCTGGTGTTAAAACTAACCTCCCAGCCTATATCCCCCCCCCCCCCCCCTCTCTCTCTCACACACACGCACATGCACGCACGACCCCAAAATTAAGTTGAGAGTGCAGGCTTAGCAGCACTACTCCGAATATGCAAAGCCTACCTGACTGGGTTCCTGGTGCACCAATTTAGATGATCACCATTCAAGCCAAGGCTACAGGTATTATCCAGCTTTATGTTTTGGAGGAGCCTGTTTGTTTGGGAGTAGCCCTCGCAGGCAATTCGGAAATCACTCCTAAAAAGACGAGAGGCGAAATGCAAAACCTGAATGGGGATTGAGGGGGAAAGAGCCAGTGCTAATTCACATTCTTTTACATGGCTTTTGTTTGCGCTAAGCATGTAATTAACACCCCCCAAACAAGTTTATTCACCTGCCGTAATTGTGTGTTTATCCGAGGGCTTGCTGAATGTTCCGAGCAGCGGGGGACGAGAGCTCTGAAAGCACATCGAGAATTTAGCGTCTTCTCCGTTTACTTACAGCCCAAACCTCCAGACACGACAACACAAACAACATTTTGCACTCTAAAAACACCGATAATGTGTTGGTCAAGCAGACAGAGAAGTCTGTTTTGCAATCAATACTTCTGTAATTCACTTCGTCAAACTTTGTTTAAAACACTTTAATATACATGAAGGTTTTTGCTGTTAAACTAGTTCCAGCCGACTATTATTTAGCTCCAACAGTTCTTGCTGCACGCAATGAATGTTACCATACTGGTTAATTGCCAATTAGTTATTTTCATTATCGGTCTGTTCCAATAAGGGGATCAAACAAACAAAGCTGATGTTACGTCATGTACGGGAGTGAGGGAGAGAGAAGTGGACCGGATGAGAGAAAGAAAGAAAAAGGTGTTGACTGTAAAAGGTAAGAGGGAAAGAGAAAGAAGGCACGAAAGAAAAGGGTCTTGTTTTATTTTTTGCTCCCTCGTTGACCCTGGTTTGGCAGAGGCTGGCCAGAAAAGACAGCACACCCCTCCCTGGCAAACACAGGACAGACTCCATCCTGGATGCATCTCTACAATACACAAGACGACACTTTCGAGCAACGACGGGTACGTAATAAATCACGGTTTTCATTTTCCTTATTTCTTTACACTGAGTTGCCTCTTTATAGATTTGAATGCATACGTGCATGCTTTTCAGTTTGAACGTTTCAGGACTTTTAATTATCAAATCTCTTGCCAGACATTTTATTTTGGTGATGTGGGAATTCAACGCTGGTGTTTTTTCACCAATTATATCAGGAGGTAGCTTTCTTCTTTTGGCTCTTGTTTTTTTTTCTGCTTGCTGTTCTTCGTCCCCTGCAGAGCTGTGAGCCGGGTCCAGTCCACGGACCGTTACCATTCCCGTGCTCGGGACTGGACGTAACACTGGTCCACCGCTATTTCACCGGTTAATTTGTCCAAGACCAGGATGGAAAATCAACCGCTGCTCCTGTAAGTTACGCAGACCCGTTTCCGAATATGATGCTGCGAATAATGCTCAACGAGAATTTTTTAGGAATATTTGTGAAATTATACACATAAACTCCTCGGGCATTTTTAGTTTGAAAGAGGTAAATTGCTCATCACATATCTCTTCGTATAGATCATCATTTAACGCATATTTAGTGTTATTTCTATTCACCGAGCACCGGAGATTTGTGCGTTTGCAGAGCAGATGTGTGCTGCTGTCGGGACTGGGCGCACAACCCCCTCCATCCCACGCTGGCCATGCCAGTGTACCGAGACTCACTGATTCTACACTGTAAGAAGTATCAATCTAACCATTCTAGCGTTGCACTCAGTTTTGCAAAAGTATATTTCTGGCTGAAAAAGTGTGAAACCTCTAGCAACAACATGTGACCATTTCATATCACTTTTGTAATGACAATTTTTAATCAGTGCAATTTTATTAATCATAATGAAGAAATATTAGAAAAATGTGTGTTTTGCTTTAAGATGGTCGCACGCGTTTCTGCAAAATTATTGCATGCGCGTAAGATATTTGGAATCACCATCGCCAGAATTGGCAGAATTTCATCATGTTTGATGAATAAATATGATAAAATTAAGAATTAAGTGTTTTGATATTTTTTACAGTGCATAATCTCTTGCTCTCAGATAACCTACTGCTGCAGAAGCAATGTTGTTTTTTTCTTTTTCAAACCCTTTGAAGGCTAAAATTACGCATATCGTTTTGCGTATGATTTACTTGATTGAATGACCCAAAAGCGACAAACGATTAAGTCGGTTACTGTACTTTAAACTGTATACAGTCGCCAACTACTTGTATTCTCAGGTGCAATAGGTCACCCCTCCAAGTATGTCAAGCACGAAACACAATAATGCCTTCATTTGAAATGAAAGAAATGGAAAACGTATTTTTTTTGTGATAGTTTTGTCATAATGATCTGTAAATATGGCGCCCAACTTCATTAGCAAAGCTTGTACACAAGTTTTAACACCCCTCTCTCTCTCTCTCTCTCCCTCCATCCCTCCCTCCCTCTCTCTCCCCTTTCTTTTATTGTTGTTATTGTGTGGTCTCATTAGGGGGACTTCCTGGCAGGGCTGGGAGCTTGTATCGGAGCTGTCCAATCAGTGTATTTACACGGGTTGTTAGCGACAGTTAATGAGGGCTCCTCCCCGGGCCGGTAGAGAAAGGCGCCTCAACATTAAGATTTACCTTGTGTCAACTCGTTACTTCTAATGAACCTCCATGCAAAAGCCTCCTTGTACTCAATGGAGCCGTGCGCCCGGATCTTGTGTGTGAGACCCTGGAAGAGTGGAGCTGCAGGACGGCCTCCCTCTCCCCCTTTTCATCCGCTCACTCGGGGAGAGTCGCTTTTTCTCTGCATGTCCGGGCTCCATGGTGCATACACACATGCCTGTTAGTGTGTAGGTGTGTATGTGTGTGAGAGTGTGTGTTTTCAGTGAAAGTGGGTGGTGCATAACCTATTCTTTATAAGAATCTGACGTTGGCAGCAACCCCAACACGTTCTCAATAGTCGCCAAATGCCGACGCTTGGTCAGTGGCCCTATCTTCTTGTCTTTATTAATGGAACAATAAGAAGTTGTCATAAAGTGCTGTAAATGAACACACCTTACGACTTAGAAGTCAAATGTGTGGAAACGCACCGCGGTTTTAAAGATTAGTGTCCAGTCATCACTAAAAGTGTGGGGAGTGTGAGAGAGGACAGAGAATGGTGTTTGTATCGAACCTGATATGTCTTCTATTGTTGGCTGAATGATGCTTGACATGCCAGCTTATTGCTTCTGCAGAAGCAAGTTCATTTGATCACCCTCCATCCCCCACCAGAGCACCAAGCTCAGCTCAGCTCGGGCTCTGGCCCCTCCCTCTGTCCGTCTGGCCCCCAGTGTGGCTTGTTGAGCCGCATCAGCAACACATCACTGCCCCTCAATTCAGGTACAAACTGGAGGAGTTTGGCGGATCCCTGAAGTGGACTCCCCTCTTACTCTTCTAACCCACAGAGACGCCACTTAAAAATCAATTAGGCTCGTCTGGTCTCTCCCTCCCCGCCAGTTATCATTTCCAAAACAGGTGGCTGCCACCAAATTTTGGGAGGAAGTTCAAAGTAAAATCCAACTTAGATGTATTACTTAATATAACTTGTGTCCAGTTATGAATGAGTGGACTTAAGGCCCATCTGAATTCATACTTTCTCTCTGCTTTCATTCGGTCATATGTCAGTAGTCTATTACACGAAGTACAGTAGTCTATTACACGAAGTACAAGCGACCCATCATGTGCCGGTACCTCCACATCAAATGCGCACATTGTTCTCACCACGCCTCTTTCACCATCAGTTTAGTCGCCTGGTCCCTCGTGTTAAAGAGCTGCAGCGTTATGACACGGAGCAGCAGCGCTGGAGGAGGCGTGTGTTCGCTCTTCCAGGTAGATGAGCTGATATGGAGACAGAGGCAGAGACGGAGAAATAAATAATGGGTGCATATCAGATGCATTGCCCCAAGCTTTACATATGATGCTCACCTTCCAGCCCCCAATGACTTTGTTGAAGAGCAAAACAAGACCTCCACTTTTCTCTATGTCAACATCCGACCCTCAGAGAATCATCGTGCATCACTCATCTGCATGTGTGCGCCTAAAAGTGCACCGTGGACTCTGGAGAGGTAACACGATGGGCACAGTTACATCAGCACAAATGTTGACAGAATTTCTCTCGGTGTTGGACTTGACTGTCAGGGCTGATTAGGCGCCACGGCTCTTAGATGCCGATCGGAGCTGTGGATGCTCCTGGAGCCTGGTGTCACGGGAGCTAACAGGCCGTAATTACTCTGGCTGACATATCGCCCTCAAAGCTTACTGTTGTTGGAGAAACCACTGACAGCATACAGCCGAGGCCGCTCATCTCTTTGGCCGCCAGGCCACGCGGTCCCTTCTAACCCGGGTTCATGTGCTGCTGGGCGGGCCACGTGCTCCACAGCTGACCCTTTCCATTTAATCATTACAGCGGGGAAATAGCGTCTTATTTCAGCGATATGAGATTATGATTTAGGGTGTAAATGCAAACAGCTGTGATACACAGAGAAAAGCATGAAGTGTAAAGTACATTTACTGAGGTGCTTAAGAATTGAGATACATGCATGTACTTCTACTCAGCAACATTTATTTGACTGAAAGGGGCCATGCTTATACTTTGGCTTTTTATAAATACAATACTTTTTCTTGTCATGGAGTATTCTTACGATGTGGCAAAGCTGCCTTTACATAAGTAAGTGTCTCAATATTTCTTCCATCAGGCTAATATATGTAATAAAGACCATAAGAGGTGAACTGTCTTGAAGTACTCCTTAACATATCAGTAGTGGAAAGGAAGGAAGTCTATCCCCCACTCGGTACAATTCTGAAGCTGCAGGCTACTTTAGTGTAGTATTTCCATGTTATGCTACTTCATCTTAATTAACTATTGAAGAGGGCAATGTTATACTTTTTTAACTTCAATACATTATTTGAAATATTTAGTTATTTTCAAAACGTTGAACAAATGAAATATATTATAATTTTACAGTTTTATTTTAAACTACAACCTATGGTTAAAATAGTCCCACTTGGACCAGCTAAAACATCAAGTACAAATAATAACGTTCCAATAATATTCTAAAAATGGGTTTACACTCTGAAATTGACCATTAGATGTAATCAGCACTTTTACTTTTGATAGTTTACCACTGATGTTTCAGTACATCCTGAATCGGAATATGTAGTTGCAAAGTGTTAACACTTGCAGTTGCTGCTGGTCACAATCCTTTAACTCCTCTCACAACAACTTCTCTCTCACTCCGCGAGTAAATGCTTTCATTGAAGTTTTATTTAGTAATCCCCTCATGTGAGTGATCTATAGATCCGTATCGAGTGCCCCTCTCTCGTCCTCTTTTCTGTGTCTGTGTGAAGGTTACAGTGACAGTGTCACCCACGATCCTGTCATTGTCTCGCATTTTGTTTGTTGTTGTGTTTGCATGGCACGCAATGAACGGAACCGACGTCAGTCTCTCTCCCCTCCCCTCCCTCCTTGACTGCAGCTTTTCACATTACTCCACTCGATTGCCCGTTTACCCCCGAGTCAAGTTTGAGACTGGCAAGAAGTGTAAAAGAGGTGGGCCATGTCATATCCGCTCAGTGTGCATGGGATTGTTGGCCTGCGCGGCTGTGATCATTGTTCAGGAGAACAAGTCCTGCACAGAGCAGGCAGGAAGGCAGCAGCAACAGTGGAAGAGTATAGTTGCAAACAGAGGCTGGTTGGACGATTTGCACATAGTTTTCACTGCAGCATATTGTTGCAATATAGGCAATTTGTTTTTTGGGGTATTTTTTGCTGTCATCATTAGGCCTATTGCACTTTTACATTCATATTTTCATTATTATTATTATTATTATTACTACATTTTGTTAAATCTGTTCGTCTTACTGTATATTTCATTTTCGGGACTTTGAAGAGACTTAAGTCACCACTTCAAAGATATTAATATTAACGGGATGTGTCCACCTTAATGTGCTTCAAAACGGTGTCTGTGAAAGTGTATTTAAATCGCCACGATAAACCTTAAACCTGGAAAGTCTCACAACGTCATTTTAAACTTGATGTTGTATCAATGTTTTCTATACGAATCATCTTTCACCAAGAAATCCCAAACCCTCGAAAAATCTTTCCAGAAATATTTTTTGAATTTAGGCAATATTTATAGCCTCTGCCTGTATAAAATTGCCCTTTAGGGTCGGGTTGCTGCTCGGCTATTTTAGGCTAAAATGCTGAACCGAATCGCAAATTCATTCTTCTTAAACTAGTGAGACATGTTGCGTATAGCCAAAACACACCGGCTAGATTTGATTTGACGTACTGTGCTATTTACCGTCCATCCATTCAGTCCTCAATAAGTGTGTAACGAATGATATTTGTGGAGGAAGTGTTGCAGTAAGTGGCGTTGTTGGTCTTCATGCGTTCTCTCATAACATGGATGCAACGATTTGATAATTGATTCAGTATCTGGCGAATTCTTTTCCTCTACAAAAAAAAAAATCACGAATCGTCTCTGCGTAAAGTTGCTGTTCAACGGATCGGTTCCGGTGTCGTGTTGGTTCTCAGGTGTTTTTCTAGAACACATCGCAGCGGCTTCGACTCTGCAGCCAATCAGAGGTGAGGACCGGAACTAACCGTCCTGTAACTCCATATTAGTTGACAGGATAATAACGGAGAGATGCTGCGGCTGAGGAGCCAGTTACTCGCGGGTGAGCAGCGCCAGTCCAATCTGATTTGTGTCACGCATCTCCGTTTGGCTCACCAGATCAATAGCGGACGTCTGGGAGAGCAGGTGGGGGGGCTAAGCTGCTGTACAGGTACAATAAAAAGGAAAGGTGCAACAGGTCAACAGCAGTTTGACCCAACAGCGCTGAAGAAAAAGCTGTATTAATTATAATTTTGGTTCTTTGATATACGTTTTGGGGATAATACTGTTGCAAAATGATAATAATGATAACAATGCAGTGTTATCATTATTATTATTGTAGTTATGACTGTTGATATAGCTCCATATGAAATCATAAAGCCCTGAAACCACTGGATTTATTCTGCAGCCCATTCTCTAAGATTACAACCTTCATTTATCGCAGACACTTGGTAAATCAACAGGCCACGTGAAATGATTGATTTTTAAGTCTGAAAAAGGAAAACACCAAAGAGCCATACAACAGAAATATTTAAAGCACTTTATTTTGGAAAAAAAAAAATCTTCCTTCAGTAATGCAACGAAAGCTAACATTTAAATTGAATGAACTTTAGACTACAAAGAGAAAACGGTCTTCAAATACATTTTTAAATTCTGTCGAACGAAACAAATGCGTATTTCAACAGCTGTATTTCATCCTGCAGCTGAAAATACAGTTCCCTTGTTGCTTGTTGAGGGGTATTTTGCCTCTGAATGCTTACAGTAGTGTCCGTAGTTTAAGTATCAAGTTAGATACGCTCACTACGCACACCCACTGCCTGCTGTTGAAACCATAATGTTTTCGTATACACATGGGGCTCATACCACACTGCTGAAACCATTGTAACCTGCATGTAACCTGCATGTCCAGCCTTCACACGCAAATACAAAAAGAAAGACCCAAAGTGATGCTCAGACCACTGAGCGAAAGCCACCATATTAATGTCGTAATGATAAAACACAAAAACAAACAAAGCCCCACACCCTTGACATATATTCCTGCTATGACACATTGAGATATTTCAGCTTTATTATTGTAAATATTCATTCATTATTCAGGTCCAATTTATTAGCTTTGGATGGCAGATGTCAGAGCGTGATGGAGATGTTTATGTTTGACTGATTTAAGGAGCCATTATCCCGCCTGCTTTTCAAACATTCATGTGTGGCAGCTGCAGTTGTGGATCATGCCCATCGTGTCTCCTGTGGCCGCTTCATTTTCTCTTCTTAAGCAACCACGACCTTTACACTCAGTTCACCCACTATCTTTTAACATGCAGGCAGCTTTCGCCACTTCAGAGGAAAACGTACCTGAAAGCGTTCTATATATATATATCACAGATATAAACCACACAGAACACCTTTATGGCACAGCAGGGGGGAAAACAGGTTATTGAGAATTTAAAAATTGAGAGTAGCTATAAGAGCCCATTAAACCACATACAAGTATAACTGTAATGAAGATATAATGTATAATACATGATATTGTGTCTTTTTGGAAACCACCTACAGGAATATTACCGGAATAAAACCCTAAAACGTGCTTTATAATGAAACGATTGTATTGTATTGTGACGCAACACAACAATGTGCTATATGTTCTTATTTAATGGCTTTCATGATCATGCCATAAGGGGGATTGTTTTAATACATGAGCTAAATTTAATACTGCAGCAATATCCATAAAGGGACATTTTCTATGAATGGCTGTGTGTTTGTCCTAACATATTGAATTATAAAGACATAACTCAGAAATCTTTATTTTATATCCATGGTTTCACATTTGCTGTGAACCTTTTTAATCCGCCCATCAAAAGAGAGAAAAAAAGAAGAAACTTTTCCAGATTAATGCAACATATTTTTTCTCTCAGTTGACTGTTGCTGCACATACCATCCAGCGTCCATTTCTCCTGATAATTGCCCTGTGAACACGGTGGTTTTCATTCCTTTGACCCCTCCATGAACAGCACGCCGCTGCCCTCGCTGCTCCCCTGCACCCCTCCCAAACAGCCCCACACAATGCTACGTGTGCGTGTGCGCTCTGCGGTATGTGGGCTAAATGTCGTGCAGAGGTAATGGGAAGTAGTCGGAAGGTAAGGTCACGGGTTCACGGCGGGGTTAAAGAGACCCGTACATGGCTCCTGTTTGCTTTTTTTCCTTCTTATTCCACATCGCGGCTTCCTTCCTACAGGAGGATGTGTCCCGCGTGCCACCGTGCTCACCTCGCAACAACCCCGTCACCGCTCAGACCGTGTTTGTTTTTCTGCGTTTATTAAATCTTCCCCCGGCAGGAAAGCGACCAATATCACCACGTCATGGGTGCTGGTGAGTTTAGCACTTTGCATCCCTCCTCGGCTCCCTGAGAAGCCTTTTGTGTTTATACTTGTGGACCCTGTGTCTATTTATACCCTCACAAGGCAGTCGAAGTTTGCAGCTTTTTTTTTTTTTATCTCTACAAGATTTTGTTCAAGGTTTCATATGGTATTTATCATTTTATAATTTTGATATCAAATAAAAAACAAAAACTTTTTGGTGATCAATTATCTAGGCAGGATTATTAATCATAAATCATTAACTTCATACTTTTTTTGCACCTATAATTTAATTTAGTGGTTCCACTTGTATGTTTTGCCCTTTCTTTAATAATGTTTGATCATAAATGCTTTTTTTTAGTATCAGAAATAAGTCAATGAACTTTCCATTGATGAACAAAATGCACTTATGTCCCTTTGCATCAAGGCTTTGATGAATCCACAGTATAAACTATATTCAAAAAGCATGACAGTGATGTAAGTTATTGAAAGGAATTAGATGTAAATGTTCCTTTTTTTGAGAGGAGATTATTATTATCTCATTAGGGATAACTGCCTGCAGGTCAGGTGGGTTATCCACCATTTTAATTGCCACTGCATCATTGTTCAGGCCTTTAACCATTGTACTGGGTTTTGCTCTCATGTAATGAGAACGACTGCTTTATGGAAATTACATATGATTTAGATTACTTCTTTTAAGAATCCAAGATAATTATTAATCATTAAAGACGGGGATTCGTTTATGTAAAAGAAAAACATTTTCTATTGTATTAACTGTTAAATTGTGTGCAGATGGGGATATATTATCATTAACTTTACATTATAGTTTGTTGTTGCTTATTCAATCTAACAGTAGAACTTTAAATTCAAATAGAAACGTGTTTTTGTGTAGATGAGGAGAAAACATAATTTATATGTCATTTTTAAAACAATAAAACTTGTTTTAAAACCAAACTGGTTCCACTGCAACATTCAAACTCACAAATGAATACGTTTGGAAACATCAGGATCGTGTAACTTAAAATTGACATGGAGCACACACACATAGCCTCATGAACAAAAGCTAACAGTGTTTGACCATATTTCATCATACATGCAGTCAGCTTGTCCATTGTAGATTAATGTGCATATTTCAGTAGAATTCCAAAACAACTGCTACTGAATGCAAACCCAATTCTATGTCATGTGATCATTTTACAATTATATTATGAAACACACTGAAGTAATATGTCACTTTTAATACCTCTCATGATATTTGTTGAAATAAAACAGTTAATAGTACATTAGGATTACAGTCAAGACACGTTTTAATGAACTGTACTTTAGGCAACATCAAAAAACAAATACAAATATTCTGTCATGGATTAAATTAAAGACGACTACAGCCTAAAGTAAGTGTTATGCATCCCTTATCTTTATAAACCACCTGTTTGCAACAGCCAAATATGTCCCGAAGGAAAGTTATTGGTAGTATGTGGGGACCCCTTTGATTAAATAAACTCAGAGGATACCAGCATGAATGAGGCAACCCACACATAACTATCACTCACTCAGTCCTCTCACTCAGGCAAGAAAAGATGGAAGGAAGGATGACAGAAGGTAAAGTGAGGAAAGATTAAGAGATAGAAAGAGAGAATGGACAAAGAGAAAGAATGAGAAGGCATGTATCCTCAAAGCAGTTGATTGAGATTCACCAGACAGAACCCAAAGGAGAGTAACAGAGGACAGTGCAATGGTATAGAGAGGGCCTGTTTTGTTGTTGTTGCCTTCCCTCTTTTTCCCTCAGTGTCTCTCATCCTTTCGCTTTCTCTTTGTGTGCGTATGAAGACATCTAAACTGGAGACAGGAGAGAGAAATTTTGGTCGACTGCCTATCTCCTCCTCGCAATGGCGCCCCTGAGACCAGGCGAGCAACGAGAGTTCACACACACACACACACGCTTCTACCCGCCACAGAGGAGAACATTGGCCCTGTGTTACACTGAAAACCCCACTTTCCCCTCAATCAGACAGACAGGTAGACAGCTGGGTGTTACGCTAAATCCCTTCCCCCATGTGTTCCGCCTAACAAGGGCTTCACTCGTCCTGTCACTTCTCTCTTTCTGCTGCTCTCTTTATTCCGCGCTGCACGCTTAAAAGTGCGAGAAGAGAGTCAGCTTTGGGAAATACATAACCATGATATGATTGTAAAATGTAGAGTAGTTTATGAATAGTTTAGAGGAGATGTTACGGTTTGAAATCAGCAGAAACAGTCGTTGAAGACGCTGCAAATAAAACACAGTGTCTCCAACAGAAGTGCTATCTGTCCCTCTCTTGTCTCTCTCATCCCTGACCCCAAGTTCACTCCCTCTAAGCACCACTTCACCCTTCAAGCCCACATTGTGTGTGTGTGTGTGTGTGTGTGTGGTGTGCGTGTGAGTGTGTGTGTGTGTGCGATAGAGAGAGATGAGAGAGGATGATGGTCAGGCTTGGCCTACTGACTCATCCACAGAGAGAACTGTGTTGATACAGGAATGAAGCCATCACACACTTATACACCCCCCCCCCCCCACACACACACACACACACTAGCTGACAGCCTCTTCCCATCAGTCTTTTGTTCTGCTTGCCAGTGATGATGATCTCACCACAGAGCAAGACTAAGCCTCAACAGTCAGCCAGTCAGTCAGTTTGGCAGGCAGACAGGCAGCCAGTCAATATGCCCATCGGACGTTCAGCCAGCCAGCCAGTTAGCAGCAGCTAATTATCAACACAGTATTATTTTTTTCAGCTAGTTGAGCAGGTAGTCGGCTATTCAATAAGATGAGCAGCATTGTTGGAAAGTAACTAATTGCAACTCCACTTTACTTAAAATTCTGTGAAACTTAAGACTTAATTCGATTTCAAAGAATAATACAATACGTTTTGCTCCACCACATTAATATGAAGCTGGAGTTACTCTTCAGATTACCCAATATTTCACAAATAACAGCAAATCCATGACCCTTTGCAGAGGCCCAACTCTTAAGTTTGCAGCTAATGGGCTAAAGAATACATCAAGTCAATATATGTAGCTCTACCTTGACCGGCTATTATGGTACAATGCTGTTTACACATTGATGCCGCAGTAACAGTCTGATAACCAAAATATCCGTCACATCAGAGCAAGAACTTTTGATGCTCTACGAACATTTTGCGGAACATACTTTAACTTCAGTAAAGGTACTTCTTCCACCACTGCATCCTAGTCAGTCAGTGTCTCCTTTTCACCTCAGCTCTAAAACATCTGTCCTTTACGCTGCAGCAACTCTTCTTCTGTGAGGAAGCATCCCGGATCACACAGGAGAAAGAGGGAAAGAAGAAGGAGAGCCATGACTTTAACTCCTCTCTTCACTAAGAAATCCCACAGTGTAGGATCAGGTACGAATTCTAATCACATCAAGCCACGAAAAAACTCAACTACAATCTTAAAATCACAAAAGTCTCTCAGGATTCAGCTGACAACAAAGAAATGTAGAGTTGAAAATACCAACACTTTCCTGGAAATCTGTGAGTGGTTGATGACCGAAGCCTATTTTTCGATTCGATTTTATGACATTCACCCTCTCTGAGGTCTGTTTTTTATCATGTAATTAATTCAATGAGTCCATTTCGTATACTGTATTTCTTATGGATGTGTGCATGAGTTATGTGAACCCCTGCCATTAGAAAGAAACTGTCTTTGCATTGCTATCAAGTAAACAATTCAGCACTTTGTTTTATTTCTTCAGTGAATAAGTAAATAATAAAAGTTCTTCTCGTCTATTTGCTAAGGATCAATCCTCTCACACTTCAGCAGAAAGAGCGTTAACTTGGACTGCGCTGCGTGAAATGTCAAACAAATTCACATTATGAAAAGACGATGTGCTTTAAATAACACGGTGGCGGCACAGATGCAGACACAGTAGTGGGACGAAGAGAACGTTGTTGACGTCTTCTGACGGCCTCGACTCAAAAGCACCACAGATAAGTGTGTATCAACTGTTGGGAGAGATTAAAGGAAATAAGCAGTCTACATTGTTCCCATCTGTTAAAAGACAGAAACCACAGAAACCTGAAAGAGAGAATAATGTGCTCTACTCAATTGTTTAGCAGATACTAGCTGTGTTGTCACCAATCTAACACTACCTGCCTGATTGAGTCTCACTTCCCCTCAGGCTTCCCCTAACTCCAGAAAAATAAAGAGCACACTGAAAAAAATACATTTATTAATTCATTTTGTTAATTTAAAGGAGTTGGCCGTTGATATGCACGCGGTGTGCCTGATGAGCATGAACAAAACACAGCGCTGGAGTTGGAATATTCTAAGAACAACTGTATCCGTTGTTGTGCTAATCCTAAATGAAATATGTATTCAGTAAAAGGATTAGGGCGTCCAGTGTCATAAAAGAAACCACTTACCAGCACCAAAGGTAATTTGTAACCTTAGCAACTGCTTGTGGAAATGAATGGGGGATTAGGATTGGCTGCAGCCAGCGTGCAGTAAAAACGACCTACACACACTCTCATGCGTGCACGCACATATGCGCGCACACACACACACACACACACACACACACACAAAACAATATTTGTTAATTCTAAATTCAAGCATACTGAGCAGGCATAACAGCATTGAAAAAGTTGTACAGTCACAAAAGGAGGTTTCACACATAATGTACAAGTTTAAAAAAAAGTTTAATAAGTGAGTACGAGTGAAGGAGAAGCAGAAGAAGAAGAAGGGAAATTATGAAAACCAAACCTTTAATTTTTCAGTTTATCTGTTATTTCTTTACTACCAAAGAAAAACCTCAAGCAACAGGTCAAATGAGTTCTATTCATATGTGTCTGTGTGTGTGTGTGTGTGTTTCATAACCAATCCTTGCGTGACAGTTCTCAGGAGGTATAGGCGTCAACCGAACCTGCAAGTTCTCACGTTACACTTAATGATGTCGACTCTTGCTTGAATAGACGAGGATGAGTGTTTACGCAGTTTTATGCGTGCACTCACAGAGCGAAAGGCAAACAGAAACATCCTGTAGACACATCCGTAAATTGAAGGCTATGCTGGTGCAATGACGAATAGGGACAGATTTGGTGGACAGAGAAAGAGAAGGAAAGCCAGAGCGGGATTATATTGTAAATGCCACTTCTGTCTAGTTGCACCACCTTGTTGGAGACATCTCAAATAGCTAATTGCTCAATCATGTGGAAGGGACAATAGCCCAACCGTGTTCTCGTCTGTTCTCTTCCTCTCTGCCTTAATCCCTCTGCCGTCTTGTGTGTTGCCTCGCTGTACATGTGTGCATTTGTTTGTCCCTTTACTTTGTCTGTCCCTCACTCCATGTGACTCATCGTCTTCCTTATCTCACCTCATACCTTCTTACTTTCTGTCACTCCCTCCGCAAGTCTGGGGAAGCTATTAAAGCAGTGGCAAATGGCTTCTTGGGTGACATTTGCTGACATTCAAGGAAGTGCATTTATCAGTGTACTACAGTTCACCTTGGTGAATGAAATCCATTTGTGCTGCTGTGATGGCCTCTCTCTCTCTCTCTCTCTTTCTCTCTCACCCTCTCCCTCCATCCCTGTCCCTAAATGGATGCCCAGTGTACAGGGAAATGGCAAGGTGGCGCGCGGCTTCGCAGCTGCTCTCAAATGTCATGCTGAAGAAAAAATCTTTAATGGGCTAAGTGTAGCCTTTCCAGCCCTAACTTGTCAGGTAATCAGAAATCTCTCTCTCAGTCTCTCTGCTTCTCTCCTCACCCACCTTTTCCTCGGCTCCCCAGGGCCATGACACACCACTAATTACCTGTTATACCAATCGGAGAGTGGGATGGCATGAAAGAGGAAGGCTGCTTTTAAGACAGGAAGATATCCCATCCTCCTCCTCGTCCCCTTCATTCAGGCAGGCTGCATATTTTTAGCCCGGTTATGTTTTTTTTTTTTATTAAGCCAAGCCGCAACTCTATGGCACTGGAGTCACCTGGAACATGACACCTCTTTTTATAAGTGGGTGATTTTCATGTAACTGAGGGGATTTATTTCACTACACCTGCAGGAAGCAGTGTTAACCTGCTGCTATTGTCACTGTTCCTCTCAGGAGGGTTTTCATCGTGACAAAACCTTAGTATTACTCAAATAGTTAGCAAATTTCATACAATTGTTTGTGAAAAATTACAGACAAACACTATACCGGCATAAATATCCCACAATGCAATGTGGTTTATGGAGTGTAAACAAACCCAGCTTCTAACGATGACGAAATGCTTATATAACACACACTGTATAAAAACGATATTAGTGTTGTTTAAATATGGGGAATATTCTGCTGATCAGTACTTTCTTGTACAGCAAACATATCATATTTGGTGTTTTTATGTAGAGTAACACTAAGATTTAAACCGTATTGTTTCACACTGCAATCCAATTAAGGGTCTTAACATTTGCAGTTTGCTGTTTCGTCACTTAAAAAAACAAATCTTGCCGAAAGTTAAGTAACTTGCAGGTTACAATTATGACCCAGCTAAATGACAAACATGGATGTGATCGTGAAGTTTAATGTGACATGTACGCCACGCAGAGATTTCCATTTCCCCCTCTGGGTGTCTGGTGATTGACAGTAGGCAGAGTCATGTAACGTGCACACTGCTACGAAAACACTCAATTCAAGAAGGTAAAGTCTAAACGGCAACAATTAAGAAGGATGAATGTCCTCCTTTGGACACAGTGTGAATACCTTTGTTGTTTTAAACACCTGTGGATTGACAGCAACTGGAGTGGTGGTGGAAGCATTGTGAGAAAATTAAAGTTGAAGCAGAAAGTAAAGTACATACAGTGCATACAGTTTATTAACTGAGAACAAATATTATTATTCTCTTCTGATGGAAGTCCTCTGTTTTTTTTCTTCCCATTGTGATGGAGATTATTTTTGTTCCTCATATAAAATCGCTTCTTTGCGGTAAATTATCTTTTTGTTGACAGGCCTTACACTCACAACACCACAATGTTTACATGTGTGTGTGTGTGTGTGTGTTGTGATTAAAATGCTCATGCCTGGTGAGGTGCTGCTCTCCAAAGTGCTTTGTGCTGGACAATAGCCCAGGTCAGTGTGTCGAGGCAGGCAGAGGAACGTTGATTGTGGGAGAAGTCTGGAGGCCAGACGCAAACGCACCCAATCCACCATGCACTCCCAATCACACGTGCACACACAGACATGTTAAAGCTAGACAAGTGAAAGCACACGTCTAGCTGAACAGGTACTGGCACTCACACCCAAACCACCGCTTGCCTTCCGGCGTCTGAACGCATGTATGCACATACTCACACACGCATACATCTGCAAAAGCACATTCAGAAGCAGGGTGTAATGTTATTGTCCCGGAGGCACAATGTTAAGAACAAGTGTTAGAAGCAACAGATAAGGGAGGGGTAACACAGATGGAGGCGTGAGAAAATAAATAAATCGTGAGTGACAGGAAGAGGGGGACGTCCAGTGAGAGGCGGGCGAGAGAGATTGATGGATTTGACCTTTTCGTGGTGTTCCATTCTGAAGAATACTTCCAAAGTGAATTTTTTTGAGATAAATAAAGCTGAGCCACAGATTCTTTCTTCTTTCCCGGCACATTTCAAAATACAAGCCAAGACACATGTTTGTCATCAGAGTGACAGTTTGGCAGTTGAATAAGATCCTTTTGAAATGCGAGCTAAGTAACAAGGGCAAAAGGTACATTTCCATTTACTTGATACCAACAAGCGGATTTGCTATTTATGTGGTTTAGATTATGCATTCAAAAAGCAATTCAAAATTCAACAGTAATTGTCTTTTCAGAATCAGTGTCCTCTTCACTGGATAACCAACAGATCTCACTGTGAACCGTTTTCAAAGACTTTCTGCTGAAGAAACAGCCAATATGAACTGTCTGCATGCTGTCTACCACTGAAGGAAGCAGGAAAATCATTTCCAGCATCGTTTTCACAGTTTCTTTTGTTGCCACACATTTTATATGTTATTTATTTCATGCAATATATATGATGTATTTATACACACACATACATATTTCATAGCAAACAAAGCCGACTCACTTTACTGTCTAACCTGTGTCACAGCTTCTCAAAGAACAGCACACGTAGGAAGGAAGGAAGGAAGGAAGGAAGGAAGGAGGTTTGTCATGAGGATTTTCTGCAGGTAAAGGTTATATTCTTCTTTTTGGATGTTTTTGTTTAGTTGCACTTGATTGACCAAAGAAACACTGAAAGTATATTTGCACAAAATACATCCACCGATTCATAGACATACACGTCTGTGCATCACCTGCACAATTAGACAGATCTATTAGACAGATCTCTGTGATGTGAGAATGCCCCCTGCAGACAATTTATTTAAAGTTCTGGGATAAATAATGTTGCCCAGTTTATTTATTTTTTTAATAATACAAATTGTATTTAAATCTTTACATTTAACGTATCTGCAAACTGTTCATTGTCAATATAATTCATTTGTTTCCCGTAGGATATCTGCTCCTGGGGCTTGTTTAAGCGACTTGCCAGCATCGCTTACAAACAGATCGTAAATGCTGACGTCACGTCGCACAAATGATTTTAACTTGAAAATTCCAGAGAAAGGGTTTGCTGATGCATAGGTCGCATTTATGGCTTTTGTTTCAAATCGTGAAACATTTCAAAACGAGCAATGAAAATCTCACCTTGCATGTTTCAATTCAGTGAAATAGGCCACTGGCAACTAAAGCATGGTGGCACTTCAGTGCCTTCAGTGGTCATGTTTAGGCAGTCGAAGCGCTTGGTTAGGGTTTCCTCCAAAACATATTTGTCCAAGTTAACTAGTAGTATATTGATTTATTTTATAGAACAAGGGGTTGCAAAGAAACACAAAGTGAATCATTACACATAAATCTACACACACACACAAACACAGAAACACACAAGTATCTCTCTTCCTTCTTAATGAGAAAAAGCATATCTGCAGTTTGATTTGGTAATTATTAATTATTAGAGGGTACGCTGCCTCAGAGTTCTTAGGAGGGTGATGGGGCCATGATGATAAGATGCAGTGCCACACTAATAGTGCCATCCACTAGCACAACGCTTCAAAGATGCTGGGAGTGGCAGCCATGACACTTTGAGGCTCCGCTGAGGAGGCCGCGCAGCAATCATAATTGTTTCTAGATCAAGAAGGCCGTAATTAATTTGCCTGTCTTGAAGTTCGGAAAAAGGGAATAATGGCTGCTGGTAAAGAGGAGACAGTGGAGGATTGTGTGTGTGTGTGTGTGTGTGTGTGTGTGGGGGGGGGGGGGGGGGATGTAGTTCCTCTCAGAACGTCTACGTAATAATGAAAGCTGTGCAAAAGCAATAAGAACGGGAAAAGGAAGCTTGAAGCAATGTTTTGATGTTTACTTGCCATCTGTCCGCAACAGGGGCCAAGTTGGTGTTTGTGTGTGTGTGTGTGTGTGTGTGTGTGTGTGATTGTGTGTGTGTGTGTGTGTGTGTGTGTGTGTGTGTGTGTGTGTGTGTGTGTCTTAACGCCATCCCATTGCGATGAAATTGAAATGCCATAACAGCGACAGTTTGTCCGGCTGCTTCTCTCCACTTAATAGTTCTGCTGCTGTGGTATTTAATGCAAGGGGCCCTGGCTTTTTAAAAAACTATTTAAAAGAACGCAAACAAATCACAGTGTGCAGAAAATGACCGTCTTAATGAAAACAGTGTTCCCTCAACACAGCCCTGCGGGAGGCCCAGGACCTGGGGGAGTATTTGGGAATGCAGGGACCACAGGGTGCAGAGTAATGACCATGGAACCTGGACTGCAGAGTGCACGCTTGTTATGCTAAAATGCAGAACTGGTAGCCTAAGGGCTGAGATGAGAGGGCAGAAACATACATACATAAACATAGGGAGGGGACGGCTGCTCCTTAATAACCTCTGGTAAATTGTGCCCAAGATAATTAAAGTGCCCATGAGGCACGGAGAAAAAACACTTTTAGTCAGCTTAGGTTTCAGAAAGTTGTTTTAACAAGTAAGTTTGCAGGTCCACAAGAAGAGTGAAAAGGCATCCAAGACCAGGCCAAACGTCTTTTTTTGTAAATTCACAAGGTAGGCCTGAACCAGGAAGTTTGAGTTAAACCTGATCAGACCTCAACAATAGGTGTGTCGGATTAGAAATTGTGCGTCAGACATTTTTTGGAACAGTTCATACAGTTCAAACACTGCACTTGTCAGGAAGGTTCGGGAACTATTTGATATGGTGTCCATACATTAACGTATGTTTGGACTAAATCTCCTTTTCTCATTTCCTGTTTTCTGATTATCTAACCTCAACATGAACTTCAATGTTGTGCTGCATTTTACAAATGAAAAAAACAAAACAACCAACAGTGTTATTGCTCCGTGTGTGCCCCTGCAAATGGATTTATGTTTTACAAGCTCTTGACTAAAGTAATAAACAAAGATTTCTGACATTCTGACGGCAACAGTGAAAGGCGATGATGATGACAGATTTTATGATAAGACTGCTGCCAACAGCTGTCACTGATGATGACTGTGATGGCAGTGATGCATCCTCCTTGTGTGTGTGTACCTGACTTATTTTCTTCATCCTCAGATTGGATTCCAGAGCAAGAAGGTGTGTTGCTAATCTTTGCAAGAATGTCAGGTGTGTGTGTGTGTGTGTGTGCGTGTATGACAGAGAGAGCGTTGATCACACCCTCCTCTCCAACACCGAGAGCCGACATTTCTCAAGTGTGTGTAATTATAGTGAGCACACAGCCTCCTAAGCATCCTGTCAATCTGAATCAGAAAGAACACACGCACATGTACACAAAAAAACTATTGTGTTCAGAGCTTTCAAGTGTGTGCGCAATTAGGCTGTGTGTGTGTGTGTGTGTGTGTATGTGTCTGATTTTAGCCTTGCAACCCTCTGCCCTGTGTGAGAATTTGGCTTCAAAGATCGTGTACATGTCTGCACAGAACCTGCTCGTAACTCCTCCTATTACACAATGACAAGGTTTGGGTTTCAAACACACACACACACACACACACACACACACACACACACACACACACACACACACACACACACACACACACACACACACACACAGTCAGGTGCTAAATAGAGGCTGTCCGATTACCCTTTTAGCTTTTAGATCAATTATGGTCTAAATGAGTATCTAGGCCCAAGGCCAAAGCTGTCAAACCGTCCTGTTGCCTGAGAATTCCAGTGGTGGAAAGTGCATGGAGGTGTCTTCACAAACCGCCCGTCAGACGTTGATCGTGGATGATTCCGTAAACCCTGGATTAGGTTCAATGACAGCGTTTTGGACACGTGACAACCAAAACACCATGCACTTAAGATGTTTGCAAAGATGATTGACATTGTTGTCCTGCTACTTTCATGACTGATCTTATGTACAAATTTCTGATGCCTGATGCCGACGATGGAACCCAGGGGAAGCAATCCTCACAATGACGCAATATTTTGTCATCTAACATGTAAATCAAATGAACATTTATTGGAATTCAGACAGAATAGGTATTATAAACTGGACAGGTGCCACTCAACAAGACTGATGAGAATTCCTTTCAACTGCAAATGTAGCCTACCGGTACTCTCTTTTACCTTTCTGCTGTTTTTGGCAGTAATCCCTGATGTGACCGCAGAGTTTCATTCAACTTGAAGGCTGATGGACTGGTTATAGCCTATTATGCACTGAAAATGAACGAGCTGAGACCTAAAGCTGACTGTGGAGGACTTCAGGGTGCACAAGACTCACAGAACGCCGTTCAGACAGGTGAGTACAACAACCCCCCTATTAATGGATGTTATTCCAGAGGAGGAAATCAACACAGCATTTGTGTGCTGTGCACTACACGTGCAAAGACTGTGCAGTCTCTTATACATGCATTGCTTTAATACGTCTATTACAGCAGCTGTGGAGTTTATATAGTCTATACAGGTCTGTGTTGTTGCTTAGTTGTGTTTTATTCTTCTGCAAATGTTATACGAAGTGTCAGGCGATTTAATTTCTGTAGTTTAATGATGCTTGTTTCATCCGCCGTGGTGTCCACTCATTATTTGGAGTTTTCTGTTCTTGTCTGATGGTGGTTGAACTTTTATAATTGGTAAATCATGCAGGCTGGAAAATGCTGTCTAAAGAAATGGAATTTATTGTTTGCTTGGACATAAGGGTTCTGTTGTGTCATGTAGGCCTACATTTTACATGGCAATGCACTATATTTTATAGCCTAAATGTCTTCTTTACTTTAATAGGTCTATAACATCCTTATCCAATTTCTGTTCTTTACCCTCCCACCACCCCCCCTTTACCTACTGTTTACTTTTATCTTCGTACATTTTTACGAATTTTAAATTGAGTAAAGATTCTTTAAAGTAACATTGATTTTACTTGTAATATTTTTGTACTTTGTCCAACCCTGCTCTATTCTGAATTACCATTTGAAAATGTATTATCAACTGAACAGAAATCATTTAAAATGATCTGATGGAAGAGGACAATAGCTGTTTTGCTGCACAGTGCTTGTTGTTCTATCTCTACCGCTCTCCTGTATGATGTTTAACGTGTTACTGCAAATATATTCATGATGGAAACCCCAGCGGCTGCTCGAGTTTCCTCACCTCACTTTCTCCCTCTTACTATGAATTAAACAGAGCGATAGCGAGAAGAGGGTGGTGGAGACAGATAGAGAGGGAGAGAGTTGGCAGAAGAGAGGGAGAGAGAGAGAGAGAGAGATGTGGTAAATTACATTGTCAATTCAAATCCTGCCACTAATGCATCTCATTGAGTTTGTGTCGCTGTCATCCCGGATGCTCAGTTATCTGTGTCAGTGCAGCCAGCAGAGGAGGGCTGCCTTGTTAACAGCACTGCGAAAAGCAGCACCAAGTTTAGCTAGCAAACACGCCCTGATCCAGGACAAGAGAGGAGAGACAGTGGAGATGAAGTAGACGTGCAAGACATGAAAAATTCATCTTTCCTACATTAGTGTGTGTGTGTGTGTGTGTGTGTGTGTGTGTGTGTGTGTGTCTGCAGAGCTGTATCAGTTTAATTACAGCTAGCCTCCATTCCGACACGGCCTCTTTCCTATGCAAATTAAAACATCCATGTAACTTCCCTCACACACATAATTGACTTGCACACACTCAAAAGTAGCAGTGGCACACATATGCACACTACCCCCCCTGTTGTAGTTGTCATCCCCTGTTCGCTCGCCCTCCGCCAGCCCCATCCCCGTTCCTCGCCCTCAAAACTATTTGAAAATCAATTATCTCAACAAACCAGCTGTAAGGAGTGGGTGCCAGCCACTTACTCCTGAAGTGAATAACTTATTTGAAATTCATTATTGTGTCGAGCCGTGCGACAGGGCCCTCCAAGGCTCTGCATTTCCCATTCCTCTCTCTCTCTCTCTCTCTCTCTCTCTCTCTCTCTCATTCAGTGTCTCTCTTTCTTTACATGAACTAACTGTGCTGGACGATCATTTCTTCTTCTCTCATGCCTCCTCCTACCCTCCTCCTGCCATGCAATTTTAACCAGCTGAGCGCCACAGACATGAGCACACACATATACATATACACACACAGAGCTCCCTTGATTGGTTCACCTCATTTATTTATCACATGCAAATCACGGGACGCCCAGAGATGTTTTCTTTCCTGCCTGCTTCTACAGGCATGAATATGGATGGAGGGAGCAAAGTAAGGGTGGAAAGGGAAGGAGGGGTGAATATGATTGTTTTCATCATTTGATACCTTAAAAAATAATAATAAACCTTTATAGTTCATATGGACACTGTGTACTTTTGGCCTGGGGCCTATTTTTCATGGTTTGGTTCTTAGTTGTAATAGAATAAATCTCAATGCCACAGCATCCAATGACAAGTGCACAAAACAAGGTCCAAAAATAATTAGTTTTCTGGGTTTGGTGTCAAAGAACTTGACTTGCCTGCACAGAGCACCACAATTAGATATGTTAAAAACAAGAGGGCAATCAAATGCAACGATAATGATGATTTGTTTTATATAGTAGATGCACATCTTACTATTTTTGTTCTGAAGAAAAAAATAATTGGAATACTTGCTGCAAGCCAGGCCTTATCCCTCAACGGTCGTGCCAATTCTCCCTCAGACCAACATGAGCATGTTTAATGAATAAAAACACAGCCCACTCATTTACTTCAATCAGAAGGGGGGATGCTAACACACTGTCCAAAAATATGCAAGCTCACTCTCGAAAAAATTGAATTGGCACAATATTTGTGCAATGGCCAAATGTTTGCATCCAGGTAAAATACTTCAAACTCATGGCTTTTACTTAAGCCAGCCTTCCTTAACTGTATTTGATTGTCTCACCAGTACCTGAGGCTACATGCCACGACCAACACAGTACACACCAGTACTGCTATTTCCCACATCTCCTTCATGTTATGGGTGCTCTGAAAACACATGTGTTCTTTCCAAAAAGCCACTGACAGAGAGGAGAGATACGAAACGAGTATGCAAAAGTTGATTTGATTTTTGAAACTTTTTTCGATGGATAATGCCAATTTAAGAGAGATGCTAATGAACATCGGGTGGATGTGGTTCTTAAAAGTTTCCAACGTTTAATGACTTTTTTTTACCTTTTATGAGGAGTGGAACCACGCACACACACACACACACACACTGAGGCTGGTCATGGACATTAGCACCATGGAAGCACCTGTGTGGCAGTGATGGTAAAGTGAGTTGATGCAGTGTCACTAGTGCTTTTAACCTTTCTTTCTTCCCTTTTCATTCCCTTTGTCCCCGTCTTGCTCTTGCTCTTCTCTCCTTTTTCCTCTGTCCTTCCTCCGCCCACTGTATGACTCTCCTTCTCACAACATATATCTCTCTTGATAAAGAGAGAGAGTAAATGAGTGTGACAGGCTGTCATGTATGTTCCAGCGAAAGGCCAGCGAGGGCCGGTGCTGAGACAGGAGGTGTCATATCCTTACATCTCTCTCTGTTTCTGCCACCAGCTGGACTCTTCTTCTCTCTCCTTTTCTGTCACACTCTATCTCTCTCCTCTCCTTTTTTGTCCTCTGTGTCTCTCCTCCCTTCCCGTGTTTCCACTGTCACACTTCTCAGCTTTTTCCCTCAACAGATCTCACGTGATCCTCCGTCCCTCCCTGAGACTACAGCCACACTAAAGTCAGCTAAATTTGAAAACACTTTGCGTTTTTAGCTTGTTTTCTTCAAGAAGAAGAATTATAGGAAAATGGCAAAATCTCCTCTTACTTCCCCCTTATGGTTAGCAGATCATGTGTACACACAACCAATGTCTACCACAATTAAATCACCTCAATCATCACTTTTACTGTGTTTCAATCTGGCCAAAGCTGGTCTTATTAACATAATAGTGACAAGCTTAAAATAGTGATTTGTCATAACTAAATTTGACCTGCTTATCAAGTGGAAGCTAAAAATAAACACAGGATAAATACACAACATTATTGTGTGATGAACCACATCGATGATTCAAATTAGTGATCAAAAATAGGAGGAAAAGTAAAGAAAAGAAAAAAGAGAGGCAAAATGGAGTTGTTTACTGCCACATAGCCTCCAAACAAGCTTTTGTCATAATTTTACAAAAGTTTCCCAATATCCACAGAAAAAAAGCAAAGCTGCCATTTCTGAAAAAGTCAGTTTTAGGGTGAGAAAAAACGCTGGCTCAATGTGGGCGAAGGGCTGAACGGCAGAGAAAAAGATGAGTTTTGTGCAGGTTAGTGTCGGTGTACATCTCTACAGAGGTGATGAGAGGCCCCGGTTCTCATCTGTCCAGCTTTGTTGCACTCGTCCCTAGCTTTGTATCTCTGTGCAAGTACATTGTGAGAAATGCAAAAAGGGGTCAAATTTCCTGTAAGGTAAGCATACTTGGCCAACTTAATTCATTCAGATTCTTCTGACAGTGAAAGCAGCTCATCAGCAGTTTAGCAGCAGCATCTCAATCCTCTATCAGTGTCTGCAGGATACCATCAGCAACAGACCCTCTATGTGGGTAAAACCTGGATGAAACGCAAGGATGAAAACTGCACGGCCTGTATCGACAGCTGTTTTAATTCAAACTGAAAAGTTTCTATTCTGTCCGATGCGCCAACTGATGGACAACTGAAAAACATGTCTGAAACACATTCAGATGCTTTTATCGCCTCTTCTCATTCATTACTGACGGAGATAAAGAATAAAAAAAATACATAAGCTGCCAAACAACACTGTGGCTGTGGAGTGGGCCCTCAGTGACATTTTATAACTTAGACATCGTCATCATTGTCATCTCCTCTGTCTCTCCCTGCTTCACTCATCCTACTGTGTCCTTTTCTATTTCTTGTCTTCTGACGTTTCACCACACTCAGTCACCAACATGGATGTGTATCCATGGACCATGTGTACAAGCATGCGCACTCTCACAGGTATTGTATGTATGCATGCAAGCGCTTGTGCTGCACACATGAATTAACACACCTACTGTACATGTACGTGTATGTGACTCCAGCCTCCGGGCAGGAAATCGGCCAGCTGAGCCATCAGAGTAAAAATGGGGTCAAATTGGCTTTTCAACTGGCCTTAATCTTCCAATCATTCCTAAAAACCCACCTGCCACTCCACAGTGCAGCTCTACTCTGAAACCCACAGCAAACAGCTCATTTTAACATTTGATGAACGCACAAATATATACAAGGACATCCGCTAAATGCTTGTGGGTACATGTCTTCCATAAGTATGTTGAAGTGTCTGTTCATGTGCGCTTTCCGTGGCCACAGAATTTGTGCGACCGCTTTGCCCATATTCACCCATTCTTGTTCTCAAGTTCTGCAGTTAAATGTGGTTTGTGTGCATTGGGAGTGAGCGAGGGAGAGCTGCGATCAATGCCAAAACCATTATGGGACACGCTTTGACTAGAGCAGCCCCATTTTAGCAATTTGGCAGTGGCCGAGGCCCGCATATGGAATTATTTGATCAATAGTCTTGTAGCTTGATAGAGAGGAGTAAATTATATGATCAATGGTGTGTACAATCTCGCTACCTTCTCACTGTGTCGAGAGTTTCTGTGTGTGTGTGTGATTCTTGTTGTGTGTGAATCAGTGTTTGGTTGCAGACATAGCAGCGCACGTGTTGGTGCGGAAATGTAATTCCAGGATTGTTTTGTGCATACTTTGTTTGTGTGCTGTTGTTGCACCATTTACTTTCCTACTTCTCAGACTAAAAGGGCTCGTTTCCTCAGGCTCTTTGTGCATTTCTTTGCTCGCTTTCTGGACATAATATGCTCTGTTGTGAGAGTGGAAGCAGACAGGGATATCAAATGGCACAGATGAAAATAGAATGAATGGGGAGACGAGCTAAATTATTGATGTGTATCATGGTGCCTATGAAAACACAACACACTGAGCCATCTTCTCGGTAATTCACCTCCAATAACACACTCGTATCACTCCACCAAGTACACCTTTCATACCCCAACATACATTTGTGCATAATGTGTGTCCAGACACACATTCACATTCACTCACAGTGATCCATAGGAGCGTATCGGCACATGTATATAAAAGACCATTGCAGTTAGTAATGTCTTTTCAAAGGGACTCCCGTATAGAAGGTAACTTCTAATAGCCTGTGCACATGCACATGCACACAAAGACATACACACACCTTTATTCTGAGTCCATGTCTGTCTCTGTGGATGAGATCACCACCCTCTCTGTCACTCTGAAAGACTGCCTGTGTGCATCTTAGCCTGAGTGTGAGTGGCGTACATCAGGGTGAAGCGATACCTCTCCTCATTGTAGGTTCATAGTCGTGTACGTGTCATGAAATTCGCAGAGAGACAGCCTGATAGCCTGGCAGAGAGGCCTCGCTTTGAGCCTGATTTGTTTTCGTTTATTCTGTCTCCCTCTCTCTTTCTCTCCTGTCACATGGTAAAAGTTGAACCATCGGGGGAACGATAAGCAAACGACACAAGGAGGTTGGGGCAGGGAGAGAGAGAGGGGTGGGTGGATGGAGGGAGGTAGGGACACATGAAGGAGGTGGGGGAGAGAGGGAGCGACACAAAGGAGAGCCTGTCACACTCACTTAGATGCTGAAATATTAAAGTGAGCAGTCAGGTTGTAATTTTCCTGAGAAAGCCGAGGGACGAGGGGGATAAGTGAAGCGAGAGAACGAGGGAGGCGGGGGGGACGAGTGATAGAGACACGGAGAGAGGAAAGGTATCACCGCTGATCTCCCTTTCCTCTCTTCTTGGAAGAGACACGGCACACTTTTAATACCACTACTTTAATTAGCTTGGCTTTATACGGTCTGTCTCTCTCTGCTGCTCTTCTCCGCAAGACGTGAATAATTCAACAGGAATGGTGTACCGCTGCCTGGCAAAGACAGCAGGTCCACCAATATGTAAAGTATCTGTGGGGAAGAAACAGAGAGAGAGAGAGAGAGAGAGAGAGAGAGAGAGAGAGAGAGAGGGAGAGAGAGAGAGGGAGAGAGAGAGGGAGAGAGAGAGTCCAGAAAAGTAGGTCTTCAACATTAGACAGCAGCCTTTGCTTCTCTAAAACCTCAAGACTTTTTGTCCTGATCTAACTGATCAAATAATTGTTATTTCTATTGCCAGGGTACTGAGATCTGTGTCTTTCCACAGCTAATCTTGTATCCTGCTGCACCAAACTGCATAATATTGTTGGTGCTAAATTATGGCTGCATACTCCAGGATCTCTCTTGGTTGCAGTGATTCACACTTTCTCAAAGCACCTTTTATTGCCTGTTTTATCGCCTCTGATTGACAGCTGACTCCTCACTCACCACTCTTAACTGGCTGCCGGCCGGTGGGCAGGAGCATTTAGTGATCACACAGCTGAGTGCGTCGTCAGCCAGGGACACAGACTGCCTTGTAAATTGCATTTGAACTTGCTGCACACTACAAACTCGGTCTGCACCGCATGCTGCTTACTAAATGAGCGGTGGTCTCAAGGCCAGCTCTGTCAAAGCTCTCACACAAATTTTCAAACATGCGTTATTTGGATAAACTGATCACATATCTGGAAACATATTAAATCTTAATAAAGTGACATATTAACAGCTTAAATAGTTTGCTCAGTAGACTTGAAGCTCAAATAAATGCTTTTTTCTTCTCCCTTATTCCCAGGAAAATAGACACAGTGGGTTTTTTGGTTATATGTCAATGTTCAGATGTATTTGTGCACAGTTTTGTCTTGCAGCTCCATCAAGCATACGTGTGCTTCTTTGTGCAAGTTATCCCGTGCCTGAATGTGTGTGTAAGGGGGCGTTTGTGTGTATGTAGGGTTAGTGCCGGTGTGTATTCATGTCAGCCTCTGCTTAGCTCACCAATCTGGGTCGTTGAGGATGATGTCAGGACACTGCAGGTTGGTGGTTTTGTTTGCGGGTGGGGTTGGGGGGGGGGAAAGATGGGGTGAGCGAAGAAACAGTGATGTAGTTTCTCTCACATATCATCACATTTAAATTGCATGTTCTCGATGTGTGTGTGTGCGTGCATGTGCGTGTGTGCGTGTGCATTTGTTATGGCATCCTGTCAACCTGCACCCAAACTCCCAAAACCCCTCCTGTCCCAGCCTCCCCAGCTCAGCAGCATCACTGTCTGGACGGCTACGCCTGGTGACTGAGGGGGCCGCGGTGTGCTTCAGCTGCGTTGGGCAGTTCCTGTGTCAGCCCTAGAGCCCTCACTGTCACTGCTGGAGGGGAGACGAGGGACGACTGAGACACACTCTCTCTCTCTCTCACACACACACACACACACACACACACACACACACACACACACACACACACACACACACACACACACACACACACAGAGTGATATAAGCAGTGCTGTGCCTCTAGTTTCAGCTTTTGAAGGAGTTTTAATGAGTTGAGAATAAATAGAAGTCCTCTTCCCCCCCCTCTCGGTTGCTCTCTGTCCATCTTTGTCTCCTACTCCCCTTTGTGTGACTTGTCTCCATTCCAATCATAGCTCGCTTCAGCGATCGCTGAGTCAGGTCTGAAATAGAATCGACATGGCAGCCTGAGTCAGCCAGGACAGCGAGCCGAGCGCAGATTAGTCATCCTGGCGAGGTGCTTTTGTCCAGGGACGATGACAGATCTATGAAATGAACAGGGTAGTGATGCATCGGGGGTGTCTGCCTGTCTCAACTAGGGATTACAGATACTCCTGAGTGTGTGTGACCGTGGTTGTGTGAGTGCATCGGCGTGTGTTTATGCCCAGCTCTATAAAAAGAGATGACTCTACAGCTCAGTCTCTAAATCAAAGGCAAAATTACTGCGGAGTGCGTTTTGTTGTCTCCTGCTTTTCAGAGTGAGCTGGACTCCACATGAAACAGTGAGACAAACAAAAGTGAGTTTGTCAGATGGAGCGAAGTAAAGAGTGCAGATCGTCCTCTTGTCCTGATTCACGCGTGTGTATTTTGCGATTTCCTTCCTGCTGTCTACAAGCGTGGGAACAACGTCTCCCACGGTTATGAGGCCTGTTTCGGAGCTTCCCAATCAAACATGATCCACTGCCACTAATCTTGTTTGCGACTAGATCGGTCACCGTAATCCACAACAAATAGACTTCTGTAGCACAGAGTGAAATCCACCCCCGACCAGGTTGAACTGGGCTCTCTCAACAAGCTGTCGGACTCCTCTATAACTTTGTCAAAGAAATGGGGTCACCGTTCTGCGTATCGTCCACTGTTATCTTTATTATGATGAATTTAAAACATACTGTCGCTTTGATTAAATGCGTGACAGGCTGCGAAAACAAGTATTCATCCCTCAAGGGAATGGCAATAAGCTGCTCTTGTGAGCTTGTTGTGTTTATTATATCAAAGTATAACAAAATATTATTATGTTTGTCATGCAAGATGTACTTTGGATTGTCAAAAACCCAAATTTGTTATGGCGGCGCTCTTTACAGGCAAAATCTTTACAGGCTCATTCCAGTATTGTTTCAATTTCCCAACTAAACGGAAACAAATAAAAGGTCAGTATTTCCCAACCAAAATTGTATTCCTCGCAGTGTGGAGACGTCCTTGAAAGAGTATTTAGATCTTCATGTATACAAACATTTATCAGATGTGTAGACAATTCTACAGCCTTTCATTTGTTCTCATTTGGTTGTGTCAAATGTTTCAGAGGGTTTAAGGTTATGTTGGTGGGAATTAGACTCACGCCCTCAGTATTTCTTCAGTTTTTGCCTCTTTCCTGTTAAATGATATTCTACATCTTTATATTTGATTCAGAGACTTCATCTCACAAATCCTGAGGAAAACTTGGATTATACCACATCTCTGTCAGGTCCAGGCTCATCATTGTCATCAGGGGGCTTGTCAGATCAGTAAAACATACTAATGTCATTGCACATTCAACTTCCTCACAAGCCTACATCAAACAAAACACAAAAAAATATTATATGGGAGGAACAAAATCTAGAAATAAATATGTTTTACAAAGGCAATCATATGTTGTCCCTCATGTTACAGTAGAAGTAACATGTTTATGGAATGAACAGGTTCTAAAGCTGCTTGTTGGACAGGTTCCAACAGAAAGCAGATGGCCTCAGCATTGCTGTTAGTGTTGTGTTGACAATAGAAATGTCCTGGATGAAATAAGGACTTTGGAGTCAGCTGCCGTGTTTTGATGACACACACACACACACAACCACACACACACTTACCCAACCTTGTCCCCCTCTAACCTGGACTGAGGAGTTGTATGTGAGCGAGCGACTGATTAAATCAACTTTCATTTCTAATTCTCCTCAGACCCCCGATGTTATCCTGCCCCATCACTGCTGAGGGAGGAAGAGAAGGAGGGGATGGGTGGGAGATAGGATGACAGAAAGAGGGAGAGATTCAACTGCTTGGACTAGAAGCTGCTTTTGTAGTTTAATGGTGACAGATATAACATAAGATATACATAAGTATCACACACCAAGTGCAATGGGGGGGGGGGGGGGGTTTAGTCTTAAGAGAGGTTTTCTTTATTTTCCTTGACATTGCTTTCTGTTTTTCTCTTGCAATCTTCCGCTGAAAGGTCATGCGGCTCATGTCTGTGTACCTTTGGTTGTGGCTTCATGGAAGAAAACTGGAGTGTAGGAGCTGAACTATGAATCTTATTATATACATAAACTTTGGTCTGTTGACAGTTTGTGCTGCTCGGTGCTAGAGCCGGGCATCCTCTTAAAAGCTTCAGCATTCAGATCGCTTCGGTCCCACGGATTTGCGGGTCAGCTAAAACTATTTAAATGCCAAGACACTTTGGAGGATCCAGGCTGTTTTACACTGAGGTATAGTCTGAGGTCACTAAAAGCAAACAATACTGTTTTCACAACAGGAGCCTCTGTTGAAGCTTGTTGAGTGGGATGTCAATCAAATCTGATGAAGGTGCATGCCAGGGTTTGTTCAGTCGGTGCATTTCCATTTTATTTTTCTATTATATTTCTAATTCCTACTCGCCTGCAGGCGTCTCAATTTTACTGACTTCAACTAGACTCTTACATGACAACTTGGGCGTTGTGTTCGTATTCGTGGCCTTACTTTCTATTTTTTTATCTGAGAATCCGGATACAAAAGTCAGAATATCAGACCGTTTTCAAACACGTCAACAGTTGAGCCAAATTTGACAACTTTATTTGGGGATAAAACCACAAGTGAGATCACACAAAATGCTGGTAACAACCCCTCATTGTACAGGAAGGTATACTAGCTATAAAAGGTCAAAGGTCGAACCAGGATGGCCGTATACTGTGATGCGTAGTGAATACAGTGTTATCATTACAGATAGGTACGATGGCCAAAACTATGGAAATAGAACCAACGTTGTAATAAACCAGAACCGTCCTTTAAGCAAATCAATTGCAACCTTGTTGCAACACTTTAACTGATCTTTCACCTTAACTGCAGTTGAAGTGCTGGTAAATACAGTGAGCCTTTTTCGTAAGCTCGTGTGCAGCTTGAAATTCTCTGCCTGAAATGGGATCGTTTTAAAGTACATTCATAAATGGCCACGCACAGGATTCCCAAAGCTATTGTTGCCTTAGATAACAGGAGCAGCAACAGTGACAATGTATCTCTATAACAGCCTTCATAATTTCCTACTAGTGTGGATATTGTATGAATAAATGAACTCACACACACACACACACATAAAAGTGGACTACCTAAGCTGAATCAGGCAAGAGGGAGGTGAGTTTTTATAAAGGAGTGATTTTATCGGTCTCCTTCCCCTTCCTCCCCTCTGTCCTCCTCCTCCCTCCTCCTTTCATAGTGGATGGTGGTGAAATATCAGTATTGTTTACGCAGAAGATTAGGGCAGAATTGGGCAGAAGGCGGTTGTTCTGTGACGATGGAGATAAGATAGGGGATGGTAGTGTGTGTGTGCGCGCCGTGCTACCACGCCTTATCTTGGCAGCAGGCGGAGCAGCCATATGAAGTTGTTCATTGTAATTACCCGTGGCAAGAGTAGATTTCATTGGGAGATTTGGGGGAAAGAGTGACAGAATAAAAGCAAGGGAGGGAAAAGGGAAAGAGAAGCTGAGAAAGGAGGAGTATGGACAGTCAGTCTGAGTATTCTACCGCTCTCATCTGTGATATCTCAGTGCTGCCATATCTTAATGACCTTTTGTAAGTCTTACATCTCAGCCACTGTTCTAATAATCAGCATCTCATGACTCATCCCCATCTTTCCTGTGTTATTCAATCAGTGATCTTTTCTCTCGCTACCCGTCCATTGCTCTCCACTGTAATTATCACACTGGATGAGAATGTCAGGTGCAGTCGACCAGTTACTCTTCAGATGGAAAATCAATCCAGAATCTGCACAAAACCTTAGTTATATTTTTAAGGTTTAATAAAACTTTTCAGTTTCGTACACGCATACAATGATATGACTTTTTTTTTTTTTTAAATGATTTGACATTCTAAGCGAACAGATTCCAGACAACATGCTTAATTTAAACTCTGGTTGTGCACCAGTACAAGAAGACGTACCATCAATTCAACCCCATTAAACTAGACTGCTGTCAAAGAAGCTATGGCTTTCAAATGTTTGATATGTTGATCTTAAAATATAGAAGTCCAATCAATATATCATTGAATGGGTCGTTCTGGACATACAGTCATTTTTTGATTTAGGTCCTATCCAAGTTAAAGTCCGCATAGAAGAGCAATGCATTTAATCAATATTATATGAGTTATGTGTGTGCGTGTGGGGTTATAGTTTATATTTACTAATAAATGAAGTGCCTAAAGCAACAGAATGCTGATGTTTAAATTGGGTTGGTACGTCTTGGGTTATATAACCAACAAAGGCCAATCAGTGCCTGGAAGAGGATGCAGTGTGAGCATGGAGTAAGACGATGTTTCCTTCCTCCATGGTTCATAAAATGTTGTCACGTTGTGTCGGAGATGTCAGCTGAAACAGTGGTTGACCTGCTCATGACTCAAAGACAGACACCATGTGACGGGGAGTTGCAGATGTTGCTGCTGTGGGTGAAAAATAACCCAATGTTATAATTTACGTTGGTCTTTTTTTCGTGGAAGAATTCTTTAGTTCCTCTAGTGTGGATGGAAAAGGTGGAATCCACTTTTACCCGAACATTTTTCTTTCATTGTTAACCGCCTATTGCTCTTTTTTTACTTGCCTGTTTCATTGACTGTATGTCTCTCTTCTATGAACCACGTGACGCTGAAGACAAAACAGACAGTCTCCGTCTGTGTCTGCCTTTCACTGTAAATGTCACACTGAAAAATAATGGGAGTTGATTGTATGCAGGGATAAAGGTCACGGGATTTTGTGAAGTTATCAACTACTATAATTCAGGTGGTTCATATTATCTGAATTTATACTTTCTACATTGGGCTGGAGATGTTGCTCAGTGTAGAAAGTCATGATCCGGGTCTTTCAGATCTCTGAATGCTGACCACGGCCGTTCTTACAACAAGGCCGTAGTTTTAGTTGGAAGACTTCGGGGTTGAGTTTTAGTCCGGGCCGGAAACAATGATACACACATCCATGTTCGCTTCTTGATTGGGTTTTATCAGTCAAGACTTGTCCTTCACTTATTCATCAAGCCTCTACCACCTGGCACTTTTCACATCACTTCACATCACTTCACCATTTAGCTCGACATTAGCGCCGCCTAACCAGATGCTAATGTTAAGCTAACGTAACACAGCCTTTCAAACCCTCACTGCTGCTCTCCAGGTGTGTGTGTGCATGCTGCGTGTGTGTACGTGCGTGTGTGTGTGTGTGTGTGTGTATAGATTGTGGGTTCCCTGGAGACATCCTTACCTGAGGGAGAGTTTCAACTTTTCTTCAGTTGAATGAGCGGAGCAGGACACTTGCCGTAGGCAGAGCAGAATGGGTGTAGAGGAGACTGAAGGGAAGAGCAGTGGAAAAATATTTCATCCCTTGATTTCAACTTATTCAACTTCAATTCACCAGTGATTCAGCTGCTTTTGGTGCTGTAGGTCAATGCCCCATTATTTTCACAGTAATATCTCAATAAGGTTGGGGCTAATGTTTCATACTGTATTGATATTAAGTTCTAAATGTACTTATTTTTGGGTGCTTAAGAGAAACAGAAAGCCTCAGTTGTAGGTCAAATTCCTTTGCTAAATCATGGTTGAGTGGCAGTGAGTCAGGTAAGCGAGGCCTGAGAAAACACTTCAAAGTGGAATTCAAAGTTTTGGCCAAGGGGGCACACAATGCACCATCTTAAAATTGTAAACCAGATCGACACAGGAAAGTGCAAGCTAATATCTGAAAATATCGCCGGCTGACTTTGATTTATTTAATTTGTTTTTCCAGAAGAGCGTCTGTTGGGTGACCAAGTGGAAACTGAAATCCTCTGAGGAAATCTGTGGAGTTGATACTGGCGCTATAGACGCTGGAATCCTCCGTATTTCCATCTCCTTTGATAGAGAATTAGGGCATGCCACAGAAGACTCGCTCCTTGTTTAAACGATTAACGACGTAACATCTACGGTTTTCAAGGTTGGAAGGTTATGCTCTTAAGCATTGCAAACAACAGCAATGACCTCTGAAAATACAACAGGCAACGATTCCTTTCATTTGATTACGAGACATTATTACCACAAAGTGCTCCTTGTTTTTCCAGAAGAGCGTCTGTTGGGTGACCAAGTGGAAACTGAAATCCTCTGAGCAAAACAATTTCTGGCAAACTGAAACATTTGCCCCCAGGCAGTGCGCTCACATCCCAAGACTGACACATCTTAATGATTTAACACTCGTTAAATCACTTTGCACTTTGACGTCACCACAAGAATGTCATGATTTGCTCACGGCGAGACGTGCATACCATGCCTTTGTGACTATTTAATAGAGAGAAGTGAAGGTCCACAATCTTGTTCAGAATTGATAAGATTTTGCTAAGAGGTGGAAAATGACTGTTATTGTGCGCAGGCTATCAGTGAATAGGGCTTTGTGTTGTCCTCTCTCGTCCTTTCACCACCTTGACGCTGGAGCACAGTGTGTGTTTTTGTGCGTGTCTGTCTAAAGCAGCCTTGCCATGTAAAGAAAAAAGAAGAAGCTCAGTCAAACTGTTTTGCTCATTCTCTTTCTCTGTGCTACTCACCCTCACTCACTTATAATACTTTCAGTGTGACAACAGTATGAATTTGAAATGCAATTGTTTGGACATGGCGGATGAATCCCCTCCAGTGTAAGAATCTCAGAAATGTTTTTTCGGAAAATGGTAAAAACTGTTGAAAATTAAATCACAAACCAACCAAATGGCAAATACTATACAAACCTTTGTTTATTTTATTTTATATATAAACTTGTTACCTTAATCAGGTTATAATTATATATGTGTAAAAGCGTTCTCGGTGAGTCTTACAAATCTGCGGTGTAGTGGTATGTTGGTAGAGGCTAAACGTTAACCTTGTACAACCCTAACCCTATTTTTAAAGAGTAACTGCACACTTTAACATGTTGTTTTTAAGCTAAACACTTGAGAGGATCTTGTCAGGTAAACATAGTATTCTAACAGATGACAAACTCACACAAACAGAGAGAGAAACTGAAAGAGATAGACATGGAAATAAAAAGAGAGAGAGTTATGTTTGGGTCAGCTGCGGGACAAGAGGTTCCAGGATTAAGCGTGACTCTTGTTGATGTGCTGTTTTTCCTTCCTGCCTCCCGTCCTCTCCATCGTTTGCAGAGAGGTGGTAATGCTCCGCTCATCTATCATTTATCAGTGCTGACTCTATGATCCACATCAGACGATCCACATTTAGCTCCCCCTGCGTCCTCATACTCTCTCTCAACCCTTCGTTCTGCTTTTCGCTTTCACTTGTTTCTGTCTCACTGTCTTCTCTCTTTATGTCTCGGTTGGCTCATCGCTGTGTTTGCTCTGTCCCCATCTCTGTTTCACTCTCCTTTCTTACAAGATCCGCTTTTGTTTTTTGTTTTTCCCTACTTAAGTCTCACTTCTATCCATCTCAGTCAGATTTAGATGATGCGAATGTTTCTGTTGCCAATGACAGTGGACTATTTCAGGGTTTTCCTTGAGCGTCCTTGTCCTCTTTTTCTTATCTGTCTCTCTCTCTTTCTGTCGCTCTTAAATTCACCCACACTCAAACACTCATTCACCCCCAGGTCTTTTTTTTTCCTTCCATTGACTTTGAATAAAGCAGTCGAGGTGAGTGAACTCAAGCGCTCAAAGACTAACTACTGACACTCCACCGGGGACATTCCCAAAGGCAGTGTTTTATTTGACACTCAGCCAATCAGCTTTTTGCTTCTGCATGACTGACAGCGGCGGTGTCTAATTACACAGGAATGTTTGGAAGCACCCGGTTAATCCTCTAAATACCTATCCAAAACTAAAACTCCCCACTTTGGATAAACAACAAGAACAAGTCATTGTAGTTCTAGCAGCATGGGCTCGAGGAGTAGGGGAAATCCACGCTCTACTGGGACAATTTAAGTATATTTTCAGATGTGGATCTGTCTGAGAGCATTGTGTCTGTCCAGACATGTCCTGAGCAAAATCAGAGGTGTGACATTCAGAACTGTGACTATTGTTCCCAGCTGACTCTGAAAAGTGGAGATAAGTAATTGGAGATGGGTCCAATAAGCCATCAATGTGCAATGTTTGAGAGTATGAGAGACTTTGCATCAAAACAACACTCAGCAGCTTTCAAACCATACATTGAATGTGTTGTAATTACATTGAATGTGTTGTAATTCAGTTATCCTGTTATACACATGACATCTATTGCACTTCTGTCCATCCTGGGAGAGGGATCCCTCCTCTGTTGCTCTCCCACAGGTTTCTTCCTCTTTCCTCCCCGTTAAAGGGGTTTTTTGGGGAGTTTTTCCTGTTCCGATGTGAGGGTTCCGGGACAAGAGGATGTCAAATGTGTACATATTGTAAAGCCCTCTGAGGCAAATTTGTAATTTGTGATTTTGGGCTATACAAAAATAAATTGAATTGAATTGAAACCGCTCCCATAAAGGTTGACTAGAGGGCAACACACACCAGCCAGTATTTCTTTTTAATGTTTTTTTTATGTTGTTGTTTTAGATGTCACAGAGCCTCTGATATGCCTCAAATACACTTTTATGCCATTTTCCATTGGTCCAAAACTCTTTTTGTTTCTCATGTGCCCTTAGTGTAGTGTATTCTCCATAGACAACTGTTCAAATCACACAAATCTCCCTCTGTCGGTCTATATTTTAGTGTCAAAAACAAGACGGCTAATCTCAAGGGGATTATCTTTAAAACATATGTTGTGAATTTTTTAACAATATCTATAATGTTGATCAATATGAGCTGTTCAGTTTCACTATGACCATATAGAGTAAATGCATATAATAAAATACAATTAAACAGTGAATCAAATAAATACAGTTTTCTTCCTGTGCACTCCTCTAAAAAGAAGTATCCATTGAATTTCTGATATGAGTCAGCCAGGTAAAGAGAGTTGGCTCTGAAGTGGGTCGTGGCCATTACACTGGTTGAAGTCTCAGTTTGCAGAGCTGAGAAGAAGTAAGGCCAGAAAATCATTCACATACCGATATCACCAACAAAACAACCGCGCTCCAAGTGCAGCAGTTAACAATGTGGCAATTGCAGGATAAAAACTGGAAGCGCAACTATTTTCCACTGAGCAAACACAGTGGTCAGTCTCCTTGACAACAGCGCAGAAGTGCAACTGGAACCAGTGAATCATTTTAAGGCTGTAGTGGCTTCTTGCTGGCAGCTGGTTTAACATGGCAGCTAATGGGCTGCTTACATCCACTGTTCGTGGTTCGACCGTGTATTACTGATTCTTAGATTAAATAAACAATCCCCAGAGTGCAGGCTCTGTCATCGCTTTATGTTGTCTTGGGTATAGCGGAGCCAGCAATGAAGACAACGAGGGAGCAGAATAGCGGGTAGTTTGAGAGATGAAGAAGCCCAAGCGTATTGTGCAGTAGTTCTACGTCTGTCTGGGTGCATGTATGTGTGTGATCTGGCTGCACTTGTGTGGCTAAATGTGTTCATGTGCGTGCAAGCGTACAATGTCGTACTCCATTCTCCACATTTGTCCGTACGATGCAGTTCATCATGTTGTATTACACAGTGGAAATCCTGCAACCCAGAGAGCTAGAATATACTGCAGGAGGAGGAGACCGACAGTTCCCGTCAACCTGTGTCTGAATGACAGCAAGCATAGAGGAGAGGAAGACTAGAAAAGATGGAAAAAAGAAGGAAGCAGAGATTGGAGGTGTGAGAGGAGGCAGAAATGGAGTGAAGAAGAAAAGGGGAAAGTTGAAGAGGAGAAAAGTACAGGAAACAAATGTGCAAAGACAACAGGGAGGACATAAAGAAAGAGGAAGCGACGAAGCAAACTAAGAAGTGTGTCCTGACCTCGTTGCTCCAGCTTTAATGGAAGATTCATGTTCACAGGGTCATTGATCACCTATGGGAGATGAAGAGGGAAGATCTAGAGCAGCAGGTGTGTTTGGGGAATGAAGAGGTGTGGAGGAGTGAGGATAAAGAGGAAGGAGGGATAATGTAGGGTGGAAGAGAGAGAAAGAATTTTCAAATGTTGCAGGAGAAGAAAGGAAACGGATGAATTATTGAGCTGTGTTTTTGATGCAATGACGAAATTAATGGCCGTCTGTCAACCACTCAAGGTCTGTTTCAGGGGAGATTTGGTAAAAGAAGCTCAAACACAGAATCAGCTCTCACAGAGAGGCCTTGGAGGTTCAGTGTGATGTGCAAGGGCTTTGTGAGAGGAAAGGACATTGAGAGCATTTACATGTATTTAGCACATACATTTACATGTATTTAAATGACCAGGCTATTGTTGGATTTTTGCAGAGAAGTCCATAACTCTTCTTATTTTCTAAAGAGGAATTTGCACAAATTTAGATATTTTTAACTTTCTTGCAAAAGCTTTTTCAAGATCAATTTCACATGGATACTCCGCCCATGCATGTGTCCTCATGACTTCCCTTATGTCCCATCCCTCTGTTTTTGGTCGAGAATTTGCCGAGTGAATACTCAATCGGGAAAGTAAACCGTAACCTGCTGAAAGGCACAATGGTATGGTATTGTAGTCGTGTAAAGTAGGATTTGTCAGTTGTGGTTATGCAAACACAACATTTAAAGTTAGCCCCTCCTTCGCGGCTCAACGAGGGTTAGAGATACAGACATCACCACACACCTCTAGTGTGTCAGAAGTGATGATTGAGAGGAAATGTTTCTGTATGAGTAAGATAATCCCACTCACTGTGACTTTTAAGTCCAGTGAAATAAAAACTAAAGTTTTCCAGTTGTAATCCTGTGTCCCATGTATCTCTAGTTATATGCCAGATACCCTATATGTCAAGAAATCAGCATCAGAGTATCTTTACATCAAAATTGAAATCAAATCCCCGTCTTATCTCTTCTGCAAAACAGTTTCAAATGTTTGATGACTCATCCTCTTCTCAAGGGTGTTTACAAAATGATCATCCAATGAACCTTTGGGCAAATAGATAGCCACACCGGTCATATAAAACCGCATTTGTGGATCATTGTAGTAATGTGGTTGAGTTCCAGTTAATTCAAGGGGAACTTTACAGATTTTCGGAGAGCTTGGGCGCTTGGAGGCCGTGTTCTGCATATATTTTCCAGAATCTAAAGGCATTTATTAAGATTAGAGTAGAGCAGAGTAAAAACAAACTACGATGTCAGGTGATATTGAGAAGACATGACGTCTACTGCGCACAGCTTGACAACAGCTTGTGGCATTGGTCCCTTGCTGCTGATTTGTTAATAGTAACTCCACCCGCAGCACTCTTTGGTTAAATAGCTTTTTCGCTGCTTCATGTCACAATACCAGGCGAAAAGTCCGGACCCAGGCAACTTTTAAGGTATATTTTTCACATCAGCATTGACTTGATATATAAAACTAGGAATGTCTCACCCAAGACACATTTCCATTGAATCACAACAAAACACTGTTGAAGTATTTCAGAAGCACTCAAAGAAATATTGTTACAGGATGTTTACGTACAAAGATTCTACAAACCTTTTCATTTATTTTCTATACTTTTATTTTACGAAAAATAATAACAGAGCCGAGCAGCCAGTCCTCTCCATTCATTTGTGAAATTTGAAAACAAGAAAGTATTTCTATCCGTTTTCCGTTTACGGAAAACAAAAACAAAAAATCAATCACAACAATGTTTGTGCTCACAAAGAAAAACTATGTTTCTGTTTTGGCAAGGTCACACAGCAAAGTCGTTTAGGGTTGAAAAACAGAACTGAGACACTGAACACACTCTTTTAGCCACCTACACACCTACAGACACACACACACACACACACACACACCTCGCACAGGCCTTTGGTGAGTAAGATTTGCTCCTTGGCAGTAGATGAATGACAGACACACTGACACCCAGACACACACTCCCTTCTCTCTTGCAGCCTTCCTACTGATCATCACACACTTGGTTGGGCCAGGAGAAAGCCAGTGTGTGTGCGTGCTTGAGTGTGTCCATATTATGACATGAGTGCTTATCTTAGCATGTGTGATTTGACGTATTATATGCCCGCTCTGTTGTTGGTGTGTGTGCGCGCGTGAATGTGTGTTTTACTCGCACTTGACTAGCCATCTATGTGAAATGAGTGCAAATGTGCCACTGAGGTGTGAGTGTGTCTGTATGCATTCTGCCTGTATGCTCTGCCAGTGTGTGTGTGGGTGCGTGTGTGTGTGTGTGTGTGTTTCTGTCCGTCTGTCCTTAGTTGGTCTTGCAAGTGCCGGGCAGTAGCTTGTCTACACTGGTGAGGGAGCGAGAGAAAGAAAGAGTGAGAAAGCAAGAAAGACAGAGAGTGGGGGGTCTCTGGGGGTTAATGGCGCTACATGATTACGGTCCGTTGTAGGTCAACCTGTTGTTCTCCATCTCTCTCTCTCTCCCTCTCCCTCCATTCCTCCCTCTCCCTGGCTTGCACCTGCCTACTCCGCCCCGGCATTGTGCCGCTGTGAAAACGTTTAACCGATGCTGAATGAACCAGCCACCCCCCTCCTTTCCTCCCTTGCCATTCCCTTCAGTGTTGGAGAACTAGCAGGGGTGGGAGTAAGGGGGAGGCAGGATATGGAGAGATAGAGAGAATGGGGCAGGGGGGCAACAAAGGGCACATTCTCCCCTCCCCTACATACTTTGCCCCACTTCATTCTGGCCCAGCCCAGAGCAGAGGGCTTTGTTTCCGGGACAAGGCAGAAATATGGCTGATCGCTCCTCTCTTCCAAAGTGAGCATCACAGCATGGAAAGCGGGGTGGAAGGGCGGAGAGGAGGAGAGGAGCTGCAACGCAGGAATACAGCAGTGGAGGTTTGAAAGCTATGGACACAATGTTAATTGTTTGACAGGTCAGAAAACCATCACAGCCTAAAACGTCTGCTGTAACCCTCCCTTCACACGCACACATAAGCAATGCGGGGCCTTCCACTATGCTGAGTGGGGTCACAGCGAGCAATATTTGTATCAACTCCAATAACTACATCCATCAACATTGTGAGGTCTTGTTGCCAGTTTCACAGGGAAATGATAATGTGAAAGACAGCGCCTGACTTGTGCCCCATCTTACATATTCTAACTCTCAATGACTTCTTCGTAACCCGATGAAAGAAATAATCAAGCGTACACCTCTTACCGAGTCACATAGATTCATGGGAAGACAGGGAGACGTGTCAGCCCCAGTAGTTTCATTCAAATGATTTGTCTCTCTCAATTAACTTCATCAAGTGCCCGTGACAATAATTCCCTTAATAAAGATCCAATTTCCTCGGGACTGTGGTCCTCGTCCCTTCTGACTCCATTGTTGGCCTGGGAAAGGTGAAGCCAGATATTTTCCACCTCTGGGACATAGAGTTGTCTTCAGCAGCTTGTTTTCACCTGCCACCGCCTCCATTTCTCCCTCTGTGCAGGTGGTCCAACCGGTTGGAGTCCACAGGCACATGATCCCTCACTGGCATTCCACTTTGTTCTGTTGGAATGTGGATCAAAACCAGAGGTATACCGCTGCTGGGAATCCCACCCCAGGTATTTATTATTGTTTCAGCTGTGGGAAGTAACTTTGCCACTGCACCAACTGCATCACTGACTCATGATATAACTGGAAGCATGGAGAAAAGTCCACAGGTGATAGCTTTATATTATTTAAATTACATTTAGTTGCTGCTCATGTAAGTTCGATGGCTGAGTATAATTTTTGTAACATGTCTCTGGTATTCATGCTGCATTTATCACATTCAAGGTGTTAGCTGGCTAACTTAAGTCAGTTACCCGTAGCTACAGCACATTCATTTGGAAGCTGTCAGTTATCAGGCGTCACATGACTCAGTCGACAAGTGTCCAAAATCACTGCCATCACCCACTACTATACCTAACCGATAAACACTCAAAAGTTTCTACAAAATGGGAATCATTGCATTGTCGGATTGTTAACAGGAAATAGTGTACATGCCATGGAAACTACTTTTTAATTCCGTCATTACATTGTGAATATGTTTCACGGTCAGAATTCAGACACTCAAATAAAAGCCAGAGGGTAAATGAAGTGTAATGTATCGTAAATAAGGAGGGGGTTATTTGTTTGCGGGTCCTTAAAAAGTTGTAAATTATATTATATTTTTTAGGACTAATTGATATGTCTCAAATTCTAATCTGTTGTCTTAATGTCAACATCTGATGTATTTGAAGAGAGGAAATCCAACCATCAGCAACACAGTTATTATTCTACTGATGACCACTGTTGAATTATAATTACAGCTAGCATGACCATTTCTCAGGTCAGGATGTCATGTGGAGTCCCAAAGGATTACATGTAGTACACAGTGTGTATAATTGACATGAATAGTAACCCATTAAAAGCACCACGCTCCTATTGTTAAGTGGTATAATTGTAGTGCCTCAAAGAGTCCCCAGTGGACGTCTCTTTTAGTAAAAGTTAAAAAGTAAAGACGATGCCCTTGTTCAACACGTATCATTAAAGCAGCACTGTCTATCCCCTCTCAACTTCCCTCAAGTTAAAAACTTGCAACGCTGTTGTTCTCTGAGTGGCTTGTTAAAAGGTATGCTGGGGAAATGTCAGAAATCACGAACAGAAGAAGGCATAAATGAGACAAGTTGCTAAAAAATACGATCACTAAAACGTACAATACAACCCTATTTATTACAAAATACTTTACTCCTGGAAGGCACACAGAAAGTGCCAACATCTACGTTTTTCTCTTAATTAACCCTGGGCCGAATAAATCCATATTTAATGAATATACACCTACATTTATATTTAGGCCATGCTTTAAGATGTTATTTAACAGATAAATACTTTAAATGGAATTCGTGAAAAACATTTCCACCACCGATTACAGTTTTTACAACATTTGAAACGCAGTTTGTGCTTTAAAGAGACTTCAGTTCAGCATTTCAGCTTATCAACATTGACTAATGGGGGAAAAAACAAAACATGGATGAATGGTTCCCAGTGTGTAATATCCACAGTGTGTATTCGCTCAAGATTTGTCGGTAGCTATTATACCTTATCAGGATTTCTGCAAAACAGAAAAGTTTGGTAACATTGAAAATTAAAAGATTTCAATAATTGGGTATCTGAGAAAAAGTGAAGCCGAGGCTGGTTATGTTTTCATTGTTCAGTATCAGCTCTTGGCTCATTATTGTGGGGAAATGTATTTCATAACACAGTTTTCTCCCAGACCTTCCTAGCTTTCACACCAATAGTCCTCTGATATGGAAGAGGGACAAAAAAAACACCATATTATTTCAATACTGTATTCATTTTTGCATTAAACAAGGCACATTCATTCAAGACATATTTTCAGTCTGTCTCTCTCGCACAAATATCCACAGACTCACGCACACATTTGAACATATCCATAGAGCGAGGCTGAAAAAACAATTACAGTTTCTCATTAAGGCACTCCTAATCCCTTTATGCAAAACACAGTTACACAAGTACACACAATGAGGAAAAAGAGAGAATGAGGGAGGGGAGGAAAGAGGAGGGAGAGTGAAGAAAAAAAATGTAGCGCAAAATGCGAGGAGAATAATTACATATATCATGAAGCCGTCCCTTTTATTTCGGATGTCACTTCTGATGTCACTGGCCGGCTTTGGCGCTAATTTGAATTCAGACCTTTATCAGTCGCCGGCAGCAGATTTTGAGTGACAGCGCCACCAAACGCCTCTCGCCAGCCGTCCTATTGATTTCTCTAAATCCCCAACAATAGCATTTGCATGCTTGTTTCTGTTATAATACAGATATGCCGTTTCGGAAATTAAAGAGCGGCAGGCAGACCAGAGGTAACTAATTGTGTGCCTGTGTAATGAGTGCAGTTTCAATTTGATATAACCCACAGCTTTTCCCCTCGCAGGCCCGCGCTAAGTACTTTCAAGTCTTTGTGGGGAAATAATTGATTTTTGTGCTTTGGGCACAGGGAAAACTATTATGATCTTTTTGAATAATGGCAGCGGGAGGAAAGGCACGTTGAACGATTTAAATTGGTATTAGAGGAGAGGAAGGAAGGCAAGGAGGGCTTGGTGACGGGCGGAGTACTGATAGCGTAGCGGAGTGCTGGTTTTGACTGACAGCCGGCAACTGGCTCCCGGTTTGTTGATTACTCATTCTCTTAAGGTGGAAGTGCGGCAATGTGAGGCGTCGTTGTGGCAGTAAGTAAAGCCACATTGAGCCTGACTGGCCCGGGGAACGGAGAAGATAGAAGGATGGTGAGAGGAGGGCGGTCAGGGTGGTCTGGCTGGCTCAAGATGCCAGGGGCCTGCTAGCGGGCCAAAACAGGAGGTGAATGAACAAGCGCACAGGGTGGGGCTGGCACGTTTTCATATCGCTGCAGGGTGCTGCGCGTGTGTGTGTGTGTGTATATTTGAACACAAGGGTGAAAATAAAAAGTCAGCATGCAAAGGTCTTAGAAAATGTCGCACTCTCCTGGTTTTAAACCTGCACACGTGTTTGTGTCTGTAGATGCATTACAGTATGTGTGTGTCTGTTTGCACCACATGCCAACCAGTCTGATTTATTTGAGGGAAATGTGATTATTCTGGATATCAGTGAGCCACGCTGTCTTTCTCTCTCATGACTGAAAAATCCTTTTTTTCTGTCCTTGCTCTCTTTCTCTCTCTCTCTCTCTCCTCTCTCTCGTCTCTCCTGGGGCTTTGTTTCCTTTGTAACAAAAGCATGGTTTCTTAGTTAATTCGGCATGTTTGAATTTCACACTCTTAATTGTACGAAGAGATAACCAGGTTTCTCCATTGTGGACAAGGGTGGCAGTGGGAGAGGGAGTGGGGGGCTACCGGCTTTACTCTGCTGTTGTCGTTTTACTAGGTGGAGGGCAACAACCGTGCCATGTTCTCTTGTCCTTTGAAGCCCACTGGTTCCCCATTAGAATTACAGCGGCCGTTTTCAATGGCGTTATCCAATACTCGAGGCTTCTGAGTGACAGCATGCTACAAAAGGAATAGAGAGGACTGGTTTGGGAAGGCATACTGTCACCGATTAATCTTGTGAAGCAGACACACCACTGTACCACCAACATCAAATACAAGGAGAGAGCATGTGTACAGCACTCTCACATGTTGTCCCGGTTCTCCTGTAATACAACAGTGACATGTTTGTTTAATACACGTCTTCACTGCAGCTTAGGTTGTATTGTTGGTGGGCTTCATTTCAAAGTGACACAAGTATTTTACAGTGGCAATACAGGGACGGTAATAAAGAAATTGTCCTTCGATTTTTTTTTACAAAAAAATTCAAATGAATTATTGCTTTAGAATGCAGCAACAATTTGGGTTTTTAAATGTATTTTCACTTTTCTTGTGTTTTCGTGTGCTTTTTTAATTTGACCGTCTCTGATTGTTTAATACAGTTTATTTTTGCTTATTTGGCAAAACACACATTTATGGTATAGTTTCTGAATCTAACTTACCTGCTATTTTTCACATATAAAACACATATTTGGATCAATCTCATTTAAACATAAAAATATATTTTTGACCATTATCCTGTGTGTAGTCAATCTTACCTCTGAAAAAGCCCCACAAGCCAAATGACTGGTCACAGTTGAACTCTTGATGTAAAAAAACAATCAGTGGGTCGATTTTAAAAGAGATCTCTAATTAATACTGCAGTTAGCTCTTTGAATGAATAAACCTGCTGAGTTTTGATTTTTGGATGGGTGAGGTTGTCTGTGCCCGTACGGTGTGTCTTTTCAGGGCCGTATGAATACCAGTATCATAACTGCACATGGTGGGAGAAAAGGCAGTGCGTGGAAATAAGATAGAGGAAACAAATGCAGGAAGAGGAGAGACAATCGCTGAGGCTGCAGCAGCCGCGTGCAGGTTGTGCTGTGTTCTGCCCCGTCGCATCTCCTGTCAATACGGCCCAGATGTGATGGCTTAATACTGTTAGCGCAGGGGTGTGGTGTGACACTGTGAATGTGTGTCTTTGGGATGTGTGTCTGTGAGGGGTCAACTCATGCAAACAAAAAAGGCAGTGTGTGTGCGCTCCATGGCCCCCAGCCACCATGTCTATCTCCAAAGTCAACACAAACACACACAACAAGGCAAGGCCCTCTGTATTGTGCCAGTCACATTGTTTCTTGTGACCCTCTGTCAAGAGCAGGCAGGCTACAACAGAAAAGGTCCGACAACAGAAAGAAAGGATATCAGACCGGATCACGGACACAACTAATTTAGGTTGTCTTTAATATATTACAAAATGTTATATGTTTCATATATATGGATAGTTCAAGAAATCATTATTTAAAAAAAAAAAAAACATTAATGTGAAAAAACACCTAAATCTAAAAATAATCTAAATATAGACTTTTATAATGTAAATGCACACATCATTCTTTATTGAAAATAATTGTTCTGTGTTCATCCAGTCAATTCATATAAAAAATTTGTTTTTTATTATTTTAAGAATTAAAACTTGCATTTCAATTTTTTTTTTAATAATACAATATAATTCCATGTGCCTTTGTGTGTGTGTGTGTGTGTTGTTTTCGTTCAATGAGTCGATTGTTTGAATTCCCCTGATGTTTTCCAACAAGGTGCTGAATGCAATTTAAAAAAATCAAACCCAGAAATGCCATTAATGTGAGAATGTTTCCTGCTATAAACCCTGTGGCTCATTAACCACAGAGACGCTGTCAGCCGCAGAGTGTTTGTGACAGTTAGCAGTGTTCGAAAATTGTGTTCATTTTCACTTGACGGTCTATTCAGCCACACTGACACTGCTGAGAAGCAGAGTGCTTCACTCAAAGGCAAAGTTATCGTGATGATTGGCTCAGTCTACTGAGACAATGGTTAGATTTTCTATAATTTGAGATGGAGTCAAGTGAAATGACATTAAGTAAATAAGTAAAATTGCACAGTATACGCAAAATAACTGGTAATAAGCAATGTTTTGGCCAGCGTGTGTGAGAGAGAGTCTTCAGTAACGTTAAAGGGAAACATTTGCATTTTCTTTTGCAAATATGATTAAATAATTATGTATTTGTCAAACCCTCCAGTTCTTTCTGATATCAACATATTTCCGGGCAATGCCAATGTTGGTGTGCCATGAGTATATATCATCTAAGTTATGATATCAGCGCAACCAGAGAGAGTGTGTGTGTGTGTGTGTGTGTGGCTTGCAATACCTACGTCCCAGAGTGTGCGATACAGAATGAGCCACTTCAGAGTGTACACACAGACACCGCTCTGAGCACTTGGCCTCTCTTTCAATCCCTCTCTCCTTCCTCCCTCCCTCCCTCACTTCTCACCCTCTTTCCTCCCCATGTTTGTCCCTCTCTTTCTAAATGAACCTCCCTTCCATCTCCCTCCAACTCCCACTCCCTCCATCTCTCTTGCTCAGGGAAGCGGCGGTGGTTAATTTAGTTGGTCATAACTAATAGAAGCTAATCTGCAGGCGGGAGTCTGCCGAGGATATTGGACAGTGTCGAGGTTAATCGCAGCCAGCCCGGTTAGCCAAGGCAGGCAAGGAAAGGGGAGGGGAGGGTGGAAGAGGAAGAGGTAGAGGAGGAGGAGGGCTTAATTCCACCGAAGGCAAATGGCATGCCGGTTTTTATCTGGGCCCCTGATAAGGGAGCGCTAATACACCGAGGAGAATGGATGCTCAAGGGCCGGGTTCCCCTTATCAGCAAACTTTACAACAGGAGCCCCGGACTAACGGCGCAACCCCCACACCGCGCACAATAAGCACCTCATTTCACCTCTCAAGCAGAACTATCGCCACACCACCACCCACTACCCACCCGCCCCTCTTGTACGCCTGCACGCACGTACACACACACACACACGTATACGCTGCATCCTCTCCACTTCACTTTTCCTGGTCGCCAACCCCGCCCACCTCCACCTCCTCCACCATCCCATCAAGCCACAGAACACACACATTTACATGGACACACACACACACACACACACACACACACACACACTTGCACGCACGCTAACATACGCCGGCACTTCCCTCCCTGTGTCTCTGCAGCCCAGAGCAGGCAGCCACCAGGAATGGGGGAGTATTATGAGCATGGGCTAATTGGAAGATCACTCTAATGCATTAAGAGATAAAATAGTTTGGCTGCAGGCCTAGAGGCAGGATCAGAACAGCATTGGAGGAAGCTATCTGGCCCTGTCACACATTTGCAGATTTCCATACTAACGCAGCGAGAGCAATTACCCCAAACACAGCTCTCTGTTGGCGCTACAACACACTCCCTGCCAGTACCGCGGCCCCAGGAAATTAGAGGAGGTGTGTGGATGTGTGAGTGTGTCTGCGAATAAGCTTCAGCAAGGGAGGGAATTGGCTTAGTGTTGTTTGATTGTGTGTTTGTTTTCTGGGTAAAAGAGGCAGGAATTGGCTTTAGCATAAGTTTGGGTTTTACCGGGTGGCCTTGGGTGTGTCGTTGAGGGAGGGAGAGAGAGAAAAAGAGTGAGGGAGACACACATCCACCAAAACCAAGATATCAAGACAGTAAGCTAATCAACATGGCTAATAGGGGAACAGGCATCTGCTTGCTTACACCCCTGTGTCTGTGTTGTTTTTCACATGCTAATCACTGTTTGTTATCACCGTCAGTGGGAGGTGTGCGTGTTTGTGTGTGAGTGTGTTTGTGTCATCATCCTCTGTGTCCTTTGCTTTCTAAATGAGGTCCGTCCTGTTAAAACGGAGTGTTAGGACTCCTTTTGTTACAATTTGTCTTGGTTTTTTGTTTTAGTTAAACGCTTCAAACTTTACAAGATGACATTTTTTTTGTTAACTATTAAAACATGGATCACAGCTAAAGAGTCATAGAATCATAAAGGTCATTCGTGGTTAATTCCTATATTTTGGTATTTTTCATGGAAAGGAATATACCAAAAATAATAAACTTTAAACTATTTTGAAGGGGAAATGATGCTTGTTTGGAGCCTCACAATGACATGATCCCAACCAGCTAATTCATTTGGATCATCAGGAGTCAGCATCTCTTTGTCTTTGTGGCACCTGTGGGCCTGAGAAGCAGGTGTAACAGGTAGATGCTCCCCGCAGCTCACAGTCTGCCTGGCGGGGCTTGTTCAGGGTTGAGTCTGTGCTGGCATCCGCCTGCGGGCAGCAACAAGGACTCCCCTGACTCTCCTCAACTAAATGGATAACAGGTCACGGCTGTAAAGGGAAGGTGCTTACGGTCAGAACGATTTCATACCTTATTTGAGACAAGACTCCAAGGCACACGAACACACACGGAGGTCTTCGTAGATCCTCGCTGTTGGGTGGGACAGACAACAGCCCTTAGCGTCCTCAACCATTGTTGTCTATGATTTGCCGTTAAATCCAATTTATCGCTGTTATAGAAATGCATCTTTACCCTCCAGGTTTATTCCACATACCCCCCCCCCCCCCCCCCATTTATCCATTCCTCATCCCCTTGTTGATTTGCTACGGCTGTGCGGCTTAGGTTAATGTTACAGCAGCCTGGGGGAACAACACAATGTGGTACTTATTTCTGTATGTATTGGAAGTATTTACTGGAGTTATTGATCACTGGTGAAATGTAGCAGTCATAAAATGACCCGACTGAAAGAAATGCAAATCTTTTTTTAAATTAAAAATGTCAAACTGGGTGTAAACCTGAAATTAAACATGACAACATTGTCCTAAACATAGTTTTGATTTTATCCCCCCAATTTTTGAGTGTACAATTTTTGAGTACAATTTTTGAGTCCAGTAAAATATATTTAAGATGTACATTTAAAAATGTCATCATCTATTCTCAGAATCAGTTTAATCTACAGCACTCACTGTATAACAATTTCACTGGAGCCGTTTTCTAATGAATGGAAGAAATAGTCCCACAAAGAGATTCAGTTCCATTCACATCCATTGTCTTGTGGTGGAGTCATGAATCTCACAGACAAACTGTTTGCATGGACTGATGCCACCAAAGGTGCCTTTTTATAACGCGGCAAACTGACCCCTCGAATGCAGATCATGAGTCAAATGTGGTCTTTGCAATCCATCTTATCATCGACCGCACTTCACTGTTTCTGACTAAAAGATAGGCCACAAATGATCTTTTTTTAAATGAAGGTAAAATACACACAGAGATCCAACCACTTTCACTTTACAGACATCAGACACAGGCAGACGGTGTCATGTGGGACGGTGTATGTTTTTCCTCTACCCCCTGTGCAGTTTGCTAATTGCTCACAGGGTGATATGTAACAACTAGAGCAACTCCCGTTGCAGTTTTCATTTCACCGGGGGTAAACAAAGGCTCGCTCTGTGGACATGGGGAGGAGCTGTGTGTGTGTGTGTGTTCTGCGTTTGTGTGTCTGTGTCATTGAATGTGTATGCATGTGTGTTGGGTGTGGGTATACAGCCTAAATAAGTGTGTGCGTGTGTGTCAGTGGATGCTGAGGTGTATGATGAGATGCATCATAAGACAATAAATATTCATAATCACGCACACACACACACACACACGCCACAGGCACTTTGGTTTTCCACTAAGCGAGGCGATTGGTTCCAGGTGTCAGTGAAAGGCAGCGAGGCCAAGATATGTGAGATAGCTGCTGTCTGAGCAGAGGATTTCAAAGTGTTAAGATACGCTGTTACACTTCTAACACTTCATCTGTCTGTCTCGTTCACACACACTCAAACAAGGATACACACACACACACACACACACACACACACCTCAGATCAATACAGACTAGGACGATGACACTGAGATGCTCAATGTGAGGCCAAGAGCTTTTTCTATCTGTCGGTCTTTGCCCCAGTCTCTCCTCTCCTCCTATTACCTGTCTACTCCCTTTTCTTCCTCCCTTTTCCTTGGCTGGCCTCTGCAATCTTCTCTTCAAACAGTCCACCCTGGAGCATTGTCTCACCTCCACTTGTCTCCTCCACCGCTTTCGTCCCCCGTCCTCTCTTCCTCTGCTCTCCAGCCGTCGCCTCCCTCCTCATTGTCCCTGTGAAACAATTGGCAGATGTAACATTTAATTACGGCGGTATCTCCTCAGGCGCTGCCGAGGCAGAGAGAACCCAACGCCACTCAGAGCAAAGGAGGAGTTGCATTACAATTTGCCATGAAGTGATTTATTCGCCAAACAAGGTGGGAAGGAGGGGGGGGGGGGGGGGGAGCGGACCAAACAGGAAAGGTAATTTCTCGATACTCGCTACAAAAAGGTCAAATGCTTTTTAATGACTGTGTTTTCTGATAATGCCGAATGGAGTGCTGCGGCAGCTACAGTGCTGGTGTGTGTGTGTGTGTGGGCAGTAATAAAGTTGCAGATTGGTATCACATTGCGACGTTTTAATGGAGTCTTGTAGCTGAGGACTTCATTTGCAGCAGCGTTCAGCCCTCGCCTTGCCACGACCGTCACTGTGTGTGATTTCTCTATTCCAGCCGAGGCCTGTCGTTGTCGTTTGCCATCAACGCAAGGCAATTTTAAAAGAGCAAATGAAGTGTGGCCCATTAAATGTCGGCGAACACACATCGGGGGTTATTGAATGGTGATTAAAACAAGAGAGGGAGAAGATATGACCGTGTGAGCAAACTGAAAAAGCCACGTCGCTCCAGTACCTGGCATGCATGGAGGGCAGGGAGGAGAGAAAACAGGGAAGTGGATAGAAAGAGAACTGATAAGGAGAGAAGGGGTGGAGTTAATTAATGAAGACGACAGCCGTACAGTGACCACAGTGAAGACAGCCAGTCTATTACAATAGTTGAACTAATTTATATTCCCAGGCCTTTTGTGGAAAGGTCAAATGTTTTTAGCAGTCATGCACTTTTTGCAGCGTTCACTCAAAACACTCCTTAAATTACTCCAATCCTCTCTTTTATAATAACTTCCAAAACCAATTATGTTTTTAAATGTTGTTCAAAGTTACTACCACTGTTAGCTATGGAATACAGGTATCTTTGAGTTCATCCGCTTATATGCAGCAACATGGGCTGTGTATTTGTACTAAATGTGCCCCCCCCCCCCCCCCCTGTTTTGAAAATGACATAATTCGCCTTATTAATGAGTGTGAATTGTACTCACAATTAGAGATGGGTGGAAAATGTTAAGTTGGGTGTAGAGAGAAATGCTTCCAATTACACGGCGACACGGGGCCTTGTACCTTCCCAGCCTCCGCCGACGGTAATTAAATCCACAAGCTTCTTAACGAGGCAGCCGTGAAATAAGAGTTGAAGGGTTCATGCGACTATCATTTCTCCCCGCAGAACGACTCCACGAGGCCCGCGCGCACACACACACAGACATTAGCATAAACGTCTATTGCATGCGACACCACAGAGCATCCTAATTAATTTGACTTTACCTTTTACTGTTCTTGTAAAAAAAAAAAAAAAAAAATGACAGACGTTACCTTGTTAAAACATATTCACGTGCAAATGCAGCATATTTCCCCCACAGTTAAAATCAAGACACGTGTCCCTCTACACACAGTAGGCCTGACCTCGCGCCGGTCTGAATTTTACCTCCTCCTCTGTTCACTGAAGCAGAAGAGGAAGCTTCCCTGGTTTCCTCCCATCCCGTTTGATTCTATTGTTGTTGTTATTGTTCACCAGGGTCCCCCCCCCCCCCTGTCTAAGACCACGCAATAGCCTAGCTCTGACAATTCCTGGGCAAAATTACGCCACTGAGGAACAAAAGCCTACAAGCCAGGGAGTCTGCTGAGATGATTAGGGAGCTGCTGCTGCCCCTCTGTGTCTGCTGCGGAGAGAATAGGCCACCACTGCAAGGCCACCCGTTTCATTTCAACATTTGGTTAAAAATAAGAACACACTGACAAAGTGGTTATGGACTTAAATATGAAAGGACTGGACATTAGCTTGTAACACGAGACCTTTTCACGGTTCCCTATTCATTTCCTTTTTGACAAGCTCTAACACGGAGCATATTACCACCACATGCCAAGTTGCATGAATCCTGCGTTATTTAACATATTGAGACTGCGTCTGCTGTAAAGCAGCAGTTGTGCTTCAAATCAAAGTCATGCTGTGATTTAGACTGCGATGCGTGGCTTTCTTATAGGAGCTCGCATATTTTATTATTGTATTACCGTTTCATTTCTCCGCCCAATGACATCGGAGGAAGCGGTCTTGGCTATTTGATCATTTTGTTAACTTTTCACCTCCGTTCAATATCCTGTCACGGCGGCTGAAGGCTGTGCTTACCTTGTGCCATTATCAGCAGCAGCCCGTGACTTATTGTCATGGTTCCCTTCAATCACGGGAGGATGTATTTGAATTCATAATAGCGGCAGAATCTGCGTCTAATCTGCAGCTCGAGCGGGGGGGGGGGGGGGGGGGGGGAGCGCGCTCAGAGCCGCAGTGTGCGGTCACCCGCACTAATGGAGGGAGCATCTCACTGAGAAGGCACTGACAGCAGCACTTCACCGCGCGTGCATGTATACGTACGTGTGTGTGTGCGTGTGTGTTAGTGTGAAAACACCAATCTTAATGCGTCCCTTCTTTTCAAAATCATTTTTTGTTTTCTTGAAAGTTAAATGAATCAGATATATGGTTCTGAATATAGGTTTGTCATGAATAAATAATTCATTTATTTTATTAAATAGAAATATGGCAAAATGCTGTGGAAGAAATCATTTGAAAAGTAGGTATTTAAGATACAATAATCGACAGTAATTGCTATTTTGCAGCGCGTGCCAGTGTACGCGCGTAATGCATATTTCCCATGAGGACCCAAAGTCTTTTCTTTTTTTTCTTGACATCTATCTGATGCGTTTTAAACGTACACATCATTAAGGTCTGTTCTGCTACCTAAAGATAGTTGCTTAATCCGTTGACACAATGACTTTCCCATTATAATGTTTGGCCCCTAATCCTCCGCTTCAGGAGAGGTCAAATCTCCGAAATTCTCCGGTCCCAGCTTTATACGCTGCGCCGGCAATTATTGATACCAATAGGCGATGGGTTTCATTTGTATTTCATTCATCGCGGAATGACCTGGAAATGTGTCAAAGAGCTGACATTGTTGAAAACCAACGATGTGGGGAAACCTCATCATTGCGCCGGCCCTTCAGCTTCTCTTGTCCAATAATTAAAACACTGTTAAAATATCAATGTCCCGCGAGAAATGAGCGCACTTCTTCTCAAAGAAAAAAAAAATGGGCCACGCACATAAAAGATATACGAGGCTGTTCACGCTTTTATAATTCAGTGAAAGAAATGGAGTCTGTTCATGGTAATGTGATTTAAGGTATTGGCGCTTTCTAATTTATGTACCCTGAATATATCCTCGCTATTCGACCTGCATTGAAAATGACCTTCAGTGTCTGACTCTGGCACAGTGACAATGATGTCATGTGAAACAGTCATTTTACAAATACTGGTTTCGTATAAAAGGTAAGGTATCTCCAGTTCAACACACACACGCACGCACACATCCTTATTACACGACATGGTTTCACCTTTGCTTGTTTTGTAGCTCGCAGCCTTGCCTGGGCCACACACACACACACACACACACACACACACATTCCTTTTAATAAGGCTACAAAATTGCCTGCACAGTCCTCCACTCCGGACCATTAATATTGTATTGTTCATATCATGAACTCCTAGGTTACAGTGAGCATGCATTTTTCATTGCGATAATCCTTAATTATTTTTATGCACCCTTAATCTTTCATGTAGTTTCAGTGTTTTGCTTAAATATTTAATGGCATGATGATGCAGCTTGTCTTTCAGGACTCGGCTTTCTCAGTCGAGGGGAGAGATGGAGAAGAGCCGGTGAATAGGAAAGAGAGAGGGAAAGAGATAGAGGTAGAGGGAGAGAGGGTGGGAGGGATAGAGAGAGAGGAAGAAAGAAAGAGAAAGAGAGAGAGAGAGAGAGAGAGAGAGAGAGAGAGAGAGAGAGAGAGAGAGAGAGAGAGAGAGAGAGATATGAGAAAACAGATTTTAACGCCTCTCCCAATATAAGCCTCCTCGGCAAGGTCTGGTTGAGTGACTAGGCCTCCAGTGGAGACGCTGTTTTAATTCACATCAACACTGACCTCATTCAAAATAATCCTCTCTCCTTTAATCGCTTTTATTCTGGTGTTGCAACTCATTTCTTCATATTTAACTGCAAACGAAAATAGATGACACACAAAAAGGGAAATACATTTGAAGAGCTTGATCATGTTAATGTTTTAATTCCTATACCTGATACCAAATATTAATAAAAAATAAAAATTGTATTATTATTATTGGGGATATTATTACGATTATTATAAATTAGTACATTTTTAAATAAATTCAAATATCATTTATATAAACTGAAAAGAGGAAGCAAATCATTTGAAATGAAAGGGTCTTCTACTTTCATAAACTATTCAAATACTTTCTCCTCTCTCCTCTTTTACAAAGCTGCTACTCAGCACAGAATCAAGAAAAATACTCTCATAAAAATGCAAAAGGTCCATACATTTTCATATAAAAACATAATATCACAATATACATGAAGGGACTGCTCAGTTTTGCATTGGACAGGTTTTGTTAAATCTTAAGTTTCTTATGTCCCATCAGCTGCATCAATACTTTACTTAAATGTACAAATTTCTTCTCAACCACATGTCAATCCATTTAGTACGCATATGTAAATAAACCTTGTTTTAATATCAGCCCTCTCTTTTTTATATTCCGACATTTTACAATGGACAGGGGGCATAAAGAATACTGAAATGACAGTAAAGTGCCAACCAGCATTAACCTTTCCGCTCCAGTCAGCAGTGGAGGCCTGCAGGTTAGAGAAGTGGTGTCAAGACTCCTTTGAATCCTAAACCTGACTCGGAAAATATATTTTTAAAAATAGAGTAGAATAAACACAGACCCCTCCATCACTGATTAAAGTCTGTTGAGTCATGACGTCAGCCCACTATCGGAGCTGATGTTCGAAGACAGTAATTGTGCAGCATGTGAATGTAAAGGAGTTCAATGCTGGATGAGTAAATGTTCATAAAAAGATAATTAAATGAAACAGAAAGTTCACGCACCTAAAGATGCCAGTCGGCTATAGTCCATATACAGACTCATTAGATTATGTCTCCTATATAGACAGAAGTTCACATATTCTAAAGAATGTTGAAGTAAGATAAATTGAAGTCAGAGGTTGTTTCTTTATGGCTTTAGACTGCTGATGCTTTCATGGTGAATGAGATATCATTGTGGACTTGGTTTAAAACTCCTGCAGCTGAGTGACAGATGGGTCGAGTTGTTGCTGGTATGTGTTCATCTCCACCTAGCACGGAGGAAGTGAAGTTTAATTCAAGCATCACGCTCAGGGCTCCATTAATCCAATCTAGTGATATGATAGGAACTGAGATGGGATAAATCTCCTGCAATACCATTAGTGATCATTTTCGAGTAATACCTATAGTCTTGTGGTTATGTGTGTATTTTCCTTGTTAGCTCTACGTAATCTGGTTATAGATCCAGCCCATGATGATTGATAGGCTGTGAGTATGAAGCTGAAATTAATAATATATTATGGGAAAGGGCAGAAATTGTTTCCTTGTGATTACAACTTGTCAGTGAAAGCAGTTCAGACGAGACAAAACATTATTTACATCCTAGATCATTCACGGTCGCTAAAAAACGTACATGATAATAATAACAATAATAATTAGTTCATTGTCATCAAAATAATTCTAAAACGTGACGCTAACTTCAAGGATACTTGAACTTCAAGTTAAGTTCTAGAACAAAGGGTTTAAATATTAGTGATACCTGTCAAGTTGCAGGTCGGCTACGTATTCGCCCAAAGTGAAGGTCTGTGGCCAGTGAATCTGTCCGGCCCACCTCTCCTCTGTCCCCTCCTCCACCCCTGCAGCACCTTCCGCTCCACACCTGTCGTATTGTACTGAGGAGACGCTCTCGTCCCTTCTTCCTGATTCACTTATGCTCTGCTTTCACTGCTCTTAACTCTCATGGAGATCTTTAAGACCACCCAGCTTCTCACTGTAGGTTTGGCTGAAGACTTTCACGACAAAACAAAATCACAGTTTCACGTCTTCTGTCGTTGACGAGCATGCAAGTAAAGCGATAAACACTTGAATTGGTAAAAATAGTTGTTTAAACTATTTAGCTATTCTTTCGATAATGGAGTTTTTTTGGGTTCTTATATACGTTTAGCTTTTTAGAATTGGAACGATTGGAATTATAATGTATAATAACACAACTCATCCTATTTTTTTTTGGATCATTATTTGGGCTACTCTACTATTTCATTTCACAGCCAGGGTCTTATGAGGATTGTAGTGGAGCTGCTCAGCCCATAGAATTGCTTCATATAGAATACGCTCCTGTTAAGAAAGTCTACGTGGGCCACATATGGAACAGTTTAACAAGGTTGTAACCGCATCAGGAAGGAGGACAAGCATTCATTCAGGGATCCGGGACCTGTGCTCCAAGTAGATCCATGAGGAGCTCTTCCAGTGTCTCCACTGTTTTTTGGTAGAACCCTAGATGTTTGTGGACGGGCTGCTTGTATAGTGCACAATATGTCAAGGCAGCATTATAAGAGGAGGCTGGGGGCACCATCTCAGGGAAAGAATGGCAAATAAAATGCACTCATAGGACGCAAGAAGGGGAGGAGCAGAAAAGCATAAGGATGAGTGGGAGAAAATGAGGAGAGTGTCTTCCGTGCTAATTAGCCACCTAGCACTGGCCCTTCCTTGAAGAATACCATGATGGTGAGGACTAAGACACTCACGTACACACACACTAAAGCACTGGGTTGTGTTGTGGGGGGTAGAGCATCCTCTGAGTGTTAGGTAATTGGAGCGTTGTACCTCTAGAGAAAACTGCTGATTTCATAGGAAGTGCTAACAGGATCTTTGTGTGCCATGTTTCCCTTTTCCAGGGAGCCAGCGGGGCCAGACAGAGCGAGAGCTATGGGCCTATAGTGGGAAAAGACCCAGCCATACCTGAGTAGGGCCAGCCACAGCGGTAATGAACCTCTTCACATGGCCGTTCACCCAAAAGGAAAAGAGGTGGCTAAAGAAAGGAGGACCGAGGAAGAGGAGGGGGTGCAGCCTAATTTCACAGCCGGAGAATAGCAGGTAGGACAAAAGGTCTAGCTTGAGGAGCAGAGGTGGGGGTGGGGGGTGGGGGCTTTATTAGTGGTATTCTCCTGCCCCATTTACACCATCTCTCTCCTCGGCAATGGAGCACTTATCACAAGTGTACCCATCCAGCTCACCAATAGAAACAAGCAAACGCTATCCGTCAATGTTTACCATTAAGGATCCGTCATTTGCAGATCCACCATATGTGGCAGATTAATGGGACACAGGCCTCTCTCTCTCTCTCTCCCTCTCTCCCTCTCTCTCCAGTGTACACCCAACGCACGGTGTGGCCAAACTCAATGTTATTCTGAGAAACAGAGAATGAAAACAAGCCACAGAGAATGGAAACAAGTGATAAAGAGACATGTGGAATGACGGTGTCAGCTGTAAGGTAACGCAGGCAGACTTTGGGCAGATTTACATGAAATAGTTCATTTTGCGATATTCAACAAACATGTTCACTAAACTGGATTACCATCGGTGCATCCTGGTAAACTAGAAACTTAAAGGCAACAATTTAAAATGAAATGAAGAATGTGGAATAAATATGTTAAACACAAAACTTCCATTTTTCTAGGAAACTAAGTCAGTCATCACACACAGGGAGGCTTTTGTTAATGATCTCCATCATCTCAGATTTATTATATCACAGCTGTGCAAACAAAGTATTTCGACACAGGCTTTATCAGGTTTGAGTTACAATATAGCTTCGGTTGACAACTTTGTCTCCTAGAAATGAAGTTCATATCCCACCAATTCGTTTTCCCAATTACGTTGTGATAAAACGCATGACTTATGGATTTCTATATAAAACCAACACCACAATCTTTACCTGACCTTAAACCTGCCAAAACATAAAAATGAAGAGTTGAATCATGCTTTAGTTTCTGTGATTGGATTGTAAGACTGGATATTTTAGGAAAACAGATGTGTTTGTAGATTGTCAATGAACATTTTACTGAAAGATTGAGGAGCAACATTTTGCAACTTCCCAGAAATGTTTCATCAATGTTGATAAAAACCGTGACCCAGGTGGCATTACATTTACTCTAGAACATATATGCCGTTGCAAATTAGTAGTTTATGAATGCCATTTTTGGGAGATGGGGTTGAGGATCCAGTAACTGTGATATTTAGGGGTTGCAATTAGGAGAAAGTCCACAAACCGAATTAAAGTAAATGCATTTCAACAAACGCTTTTACAAAATTATAAAACTACGATGCGAGTAAAGTAAGGAATGTAGAATAACACTTTTATCTGAAAATAACCCAAAAACAACGTATGAATCTTTACAGTATGCGACACTATTACAATGTTATTGGCCCAGTTTTCTTTTCCAATTCCTCATATCCTTTGGATTTGATATTTTATGTGGAGCAAGCAATGTATTCACACAATTAAGCCTGCACTCTTATGTGTGGTCTGCACCCCAACCTCCTGCAGCCCCTACACACACACACACACACACACACACACACACACACACACACACACACACACACACACACACACACACACACACACACACACACACACACACACACACACACACACTAGTTAAGGCAAGGCAGTCAAGCTGTCGTTGAGACACTGACTTCTTTTCTCCGAAACACACACTGGACATCTTTGTCACCAGTTTGGGCTGAATGGTGACCCTCTGCCAAAGAAGAGGAAAGGGAAGAGAGGGGAGACAGGGTGAGGGTGACACTCAGGTGGTCCTAACTCCATCTTTCTTTCTCCTTCTCTGTTGGACAAACATCTCCACACTGTGGTCCGTCTGTCTGTGTGGCTCTCCTCACCCTCCAGGCCATTTCTGCCCATTCAACAGGGTCCTATAAGTAACTGGGTGAACAAGGGGGGTGGAGGAGGCTACGGAAGGAGGGAAGGGCCGACAAATAATTTGGGTTGTGCTTTTTGTTGTGCTCTTCCTCCGAGCAACACAAGAGAACACAAAACAACACAAAAGGGAAAGTTCTGTTCCTTTTCCTGACCCCCTTCCTCTCCCTTGTAACCCCACAAAACACACACATGCAGGCACACACACTCACTAACACACATACAGAAGAGGTCCTTTCTTAACTACGACTTCCCCAACCCATGTCACAAAGACCCCCTGCTCCTTGCACTGTGCCCGAGGATCCACAAGGTCTGGCTTTGCATGTGTGTACAAATTAGTCCACATCGAGAGAGAGGAGGATGGAAGATGGAGACGAAGAGACAAGGGATGGTGTGACAGAGAAAGGGAGAAAGTGAAAGAAGTGGCCCAGGAGAGGTGCACAAGTGGGATAGGAGAGGCCAATCTGCCCCAGAAGTTATCACTCATTTCCAAACGAGAGAGAGAGAGAGAGAGAGAGAGAGAGAGAGAGAGAGAGAGAGAGAGAGAGAGAGAGAGAGGGTGGGTAAGAGAGATACTGGAGGGGAGGAAGGAGTGTCAGAGGGAGGTAATGAGTGGGAGAGGCCAGACTTCCTAGAAGTTACCCCTCATTTCCGTTGTGCTTTTGTGCCACGACGGCCTCCCTTGAGGGGGCTCTGGTGGCTATTGTTGGAGCCAGACTGGCTAGGAGGAGAGGGTAGGGAAGGAGAGGAGAGTGGGATGGAGGAAGCATGAATTTAAAGCGTCAGGAGCAAACCCTGAGGAAGTGTAGAAGACATTTTTTGTCTTGAAACTAGAGGACATGAAACCTACCTTTTGAACGAGACAGGCCCAGTACTGGCAATACACCTGCCAAGTGTGAAGTAGATCGGATGAACGGTTCAAGAGATATGTGAAGCACAAACCCACAGACAGACAGATTCCCTGCTTTATAATTAGATGTGTCAGCAACAAGGTGATCCAAAGTGCTGCACTGCACTGTACAGACTGTATGCTGCTCTGCTCTATGAGAGCTTTGAATAACAGTCTTTTACAGTCGTAGTATACAGAAGACACATGTATATAGGTTTGTATGCATTGTGAACTGATCCATCATGGATTGTTATTGATTTAGATCAAATAAGTTAAGGCCTTGGTTAAGTTGTAGCACCGAATCTTGTCTTCATTTTCTGTATGAATGTAAAATACAAATTGCTAATCACATCAGATTTGAAGTATATTAAGCATATATCGTTCTTTGGTTACTCTATCTACACTAAAGTTTGTTTTATTTAGTTTTATAAACCTGAAAACAGTATGGTATAATGCCTAATGTTTAAAACATATGGAACTTTTCCTTTTCCTTGTATGTCTAAATGGATGCAGGGCCAAGAGGAAGACACTGACCTCATCTACGAGCAGTTCAGGGTAAACCTCAGCCAGCAGGTGAAATACTGTACAATGGCTTTTTATGACATTCTACACTATGATTGATTTATGAAATGATATACTGTGACTTTTGTATGATATACTACAGTATGACTTAGTTATGATACTATACTATTGTTTTTCTATGACATTCTATACAGTAACCTTTTATAGTTTTCCATTACATCCTATACTACTATGCCATACTATACAATACTGCTATACTATGCCGTACTATACCATACAATACTACTATGCCATACCATACTATGCCATACAATACTACTATACTATGCCATACTATACTACTATACCATACATTACTACTATACTATGCCATACTATACTACTATACTATACCATACATTACTACTATACTATACCATACATTACTACTGTACTATACCATACTATACTACTATACTATACCATACATTACTACTATACTATGCCATACTATACCATACATTACTACTATACTATGCCATACTATACTACTATACTATACCATACATTACTACTATACTATACCATACATTACTACTATACTATACCATACATTACTACTATACTATGCCATACATTACTACTATACTATACCATACATTACTACTATACTATGCCATACATTACTACTATACTATGCCATACATTACTACTATACTATACCATACATTACTACTATACTATACCATACATTACTACTATACTATACCATACATTACTACTATACTATACCATACATTACTACTATACTATACCATACATTACTACTATACTATACCATACATTACTACTATACTATACCATACATTACTACTATACTATACCATACATTACTACTATACTATACCATACTATACTACTATACTATACCATACATTACTACTATACTATGCCATACTATACTACTATACTATGCCATACATTACTACTATACTATACCATACATCACTACTATACTATACCATACATTACTACTATACTATGCCATACATTATACTATACTATACCATACATTACTACTATACTATACCATACATTACTACTATACTATGCCATACTATACTACTATACTATACCATACATTACTACTATACTATGCCATACTATACTACTATACTATACCATACATTACTACTATACTATGCCATACTATACTACTATACTATACCATACATTACTACTATACTATGCCATACTATACTACTATACTATACCATACATTACTACTATACTATGCCATACTATACTACTATACTATACCATACATTACTACTATACTATACCATACTATACTACTATACTATACCATACATTACTACTATACTATGCCATACTATACTACTATACTATACCATACATTACTACTATACTATGCCATACTATACTACTATACTATACCATACATTACTACTATGCCATACTATACTACTATACTATGCCATACATTACTACTATACTATACCATACAATACTACTATACTATACATTACTACTATACTATGCCATACTATACTACTATACTATGCCATACTATACTACTATACTATGCCATACATTACTACTATACTATACCATACATTACTACTATACTATGCCATACTATACTACTATACTATACCATACATTACTACTATACTATACCATACATTACTACTATACTATACCATACTATACTACTATACTATGCCATACATTACTACTATACTATACCATACATTACTACTATACTATGCCATACTATACTACTATACTATGCCATACTATACTACTATACTATGCCATACATTACTACTATACTATACCATACAATACTACTACACTAGACATTCTATTCTATGACGTTTTCTCAAACTGTGCTTTGACTTTCTATGACTTTCTTATGGCATACTATAGAAGTATTTTTTGATGATATATATAGTAAGCCATACAAAATACTCTATCTTTTTTGTGGCTTACTATACCATAGATTTTTTTAGGACATGCTATACTACATACGTTTTTATGACTTTTTTTTTATAGGGTACTTGCGTTGACTTTTTATGACTTACAACACAATTACTTTTTGATGACACACTAAACTATAACTTGTTCAGATAACCTTTACTGTGATTGTTTTTGACATATTAATCCCCGCCGTCATCAGCCTGTGTGTTGTTCTTTTCTTTCTCAAACAGAAACTGACAGAAGCCTCACTCCCTGGTATTGGTCTGGTCCGTAAAGCTGTGGATTCTCCATTTTCATATTTGTTGGGCATTCCAGACTGGCTCCAATTGAGCGTCCGCCCTCTACTCCGGCCTGATGTCTCCAGCCAAGTCCACCAATCCCAAGGCTTTGCTCAGATCGTAACGAGGCTACTGTGGAGAGATTTTAACTTCTAACTAGGATGCTCGATAGTTGTTTTTTATTTAAATTTTCATTGTTGGCACACGGTTTAAGTTGTCTTTTTCCCTCTTTTTCTTCATTATATATGTAGTAAGGCAGGTTGTATTTGGGTTTGCAGCTGATATTTTGATGTACCATCATAATTAGTTTTATTTGTGATTGTGTAATTGTTTTAATTTCTTAACCTTATTCTGTGTGGCTTGTCAAAAATGAGTTGATATCTTATTACACTGTCTTGTGTTCTTCCCTTGAGATCATAGGGATAGAAAAACGGCTTAATATACTAATACCTTTATATGACATACCATAATATGACTTTTTATGACTTGCTATCCTTTGACTTTTTTATGACGTACTATACAATGACCTTTTGATTCATTTTTAATAGATATTATAGAATTTATGCCTTTTTCCTTCTTTCCCTTTTTTTTACATGATATACTATGATTTATTCTGACATACTTTGCTATGACTTTTATGACCTTTTTCGACATACTATATACTTTGACTTTTTCAATATGCTTTACTCTGACTTTTTTATAACGTTTTTTTTTACATCCTACAACATTTTTATGAATTATTTTGACACAGTGTACTTTGACTTTAAATTACTTTAAATTACTTTTTGTCGCTGTTATCAGAACTGGGCTGCCTTGCATTTCTCAGTTCCATATTATAAATGCAAGCTCTTTATAGATTTTATAATGAACCTGGAGATTTGTTTTTCACCACCTGCGCTCAGCTTTTTCAAAAGACTCTTTTTTCTTTTCTAACCGGCGTCGTATGTCTCCAAGGTGATATTTCTTACAGCCTTACAGAGACAGCCTTCACCCATGGGTGCAATGGCATCAAAAGCATATGTCATTTTAGAATTGAAAGTATCCACAAGCTTATTGACAAAGACCCAAGAGAGGTCAGGTGTGGCAGAGCAAATGTGAATAAATATTATACTGGTGTTTTCAGTGATATATTGTTTTGTGTTTGAACATGCATAGAGATAAAGAAGACTCAAGAGTGATCAGAGAAAGCAGAAAGTGTGCTGTTTGTATAGTTGATCGTACAATGGGCCAAGTGTGTCTTCCTTGGTAGAAATGAGACATGCTATATTGCTTTATATCACTCAGAGTGTCTGATTCAGAGCACCGAGATGCATACAATATAAAGTGCATCAAGCAATGGTGTTCACAGAATGGTTTTATGAGTAATTATAATATGAAACAGATTCTATATTCATATGCAATCGAGTCCCTGTATCTTTACGAGTTCACATCTTATTTATCTGACAAAACTATTTAAACCTCCTTAATTATTTGTATCTTAATACCAGTGCTATTCGTCATTGGAAAATCTAACGTCTTCTAATGTGATGGTATTTCTTGTCTGTCCAGTTTCAGTTAAGTTCATTTCAGCTGATGTGTTCTGGTGGCCTGGCAGGCTATAACCTTCACAAACACAGTTCCTTGTGTTTGTCATACGCCTCTATTCCTCTCTTTCATGCCATTTTCCATTTCAACCAATCTTACAAGTCAATAAAGGCCCTTACATGATCAAAAAAGGCCAATGTTTTCAACAAATCAGAGCAGCTCTATATTTGGCCTTGAATCCTGATGCAATTAAATCAGTGTGTCTGGCATGATTGCTGAAGGTACCCTCTATATTACCATTTGTGAATCCAAAAGCATTCAGGCACTTCCAAACAACTCCATTTACCCGGATGTGAACATGCATTGTTCTTGAGAACAACAAGAGAGTATGTAAATGTTATTGTGCAGTGGGAATGGTGATATACATGCTGAAATGTCATAGCAATCAACTGGCCGCCAGAGGTGTCCTTTGACAGCGGATTTGGCTGCTAGATGGTTTGATACATACCGTGAGGGATGGGAAGGTGTGACGCGATGGAGATACTTGGTAAACGCAGCTCGAGAGGCAGAAATAGTATAGGCCGGTGCAATGACCAGCAAATTACAGACAGACTGCATTATTCACAGTCAAGTAAATATCAAGACAGATCCACAAACAGAGAAAGGTACAGACTGTATTAGGCCCCTTAGAGTTTCTTATAGCTTGAGAGCAAGAGACCCAAAAGGCCAGACCACCGTACAGTGCAGACAGACAGGTTGGTGTCACAGAGAGCTGATGGATAGGTTTGACTGACAGCCAGACAGACAGGTCTGTGGCAGCCCAGTCAGTCCCATTATGGCGCAGGGGTGTTCCCTCTACTGTGGAAGCTGTCACTCTTCTATCGCTCCAATGACAAGCCACTCTAGCCGGGGACATGCCGCAATGGGCTGAGAAAGCATGTCATCTTTTTCTTTTCTTCCCCCTCTCGGCGATGTCTCGCTCGATAAAGGAGCAGCCGCGAGAACAATAGGAACGACGGACTAGAAAAGGACAGAGAAACACAGAGAGATGGGGGAGAGGGCGAGAGGGAGAGAGCGAGATGGGGCGTTTTGACATCTGAATTACATTTCTATCGCCTCAGACACGAGAGAAGAATGGAGGAAAGAAAGAAAGAAGGAGGGAGGGAGGGAGGCGGGACTGCAAACCATCACTTAGATGTTTATTTTAACTTCACTGTATTTGGCTGCCACCTAAAAAACTCAAACCTCTGTGCCTGTGGCATGTGCTCTTTGAATGTGGCTGCAGGGAAGGAGCTGACAGAAAAGTGATATTCGTGTAATTTGACAAGTGCAACAAATGTACGGGAATTTGGTTTAGAAGCAGTTTTTCAAGGATCACCAACTTCAAGAGTTTCACACGCTGCGGTCTACAAATACCACACATGAGGCCTCACAAAGGGACAATCTGACAAATATGCCAGCAGACTCTGAAGACTGCCGCTCACAGATGACTGAGACGAGATAACTGACACCACCTGTCTATGTACAGCAATATTCTTCCTTTGAGCTTTGCCTCAAGACACTTTTTGTACCACAGAAATAGTTCTCCTTCATATCAAGTGCTACATTAATGTCAACTATGCTTCACGTGGTGCAAGAGAGCAACAAAAGCCAAGGGGGTAAAGAATGAGCCTCCATCTATTCACTAATATGGAAGACATGTTCAGCCCCTCCTCCATCTTATTATCCCATTCCAAGCTCTTCTCTCGTACTTTTAACTTGTCACATATCTATACGTGTGTGTGGAGCAGAGAGTGTGCATGTGCATGCGTGTGTGAGTGTGTATGTGTGTGACACCCAGCCCTCTATAACCTCATTAGAATCTTTCAGGTCCTGCTGTGCGCCCATCCACACACACTCACAGTGCTTTGATTTCTCAAAGTCTAAAGATGTCAATCACCTGCCTCCCCTAGTCAGAGCAGGGGAATTTGTACACAGAGGCGCACCCCCCCCCCCCCGAGCATGCGCGCACACACACATAAACGATCCATCAACGTCCTCCTCCCACTCCCCTCCATCTCTCTTTTGCTCTCCCTCGTCACTCCCCCCCTCAGCCATTCCACTATTTGAGAGTAATTTCATGTGCCAGTGTGGTGCATAATACAGTTTTAATGGACAACTAATTCTCTGCCATTACTTCGTCAACATGATTACGGGATCTGCCGCTCGCAATCCTGAGGAGTTGGGCCAGGCTTTTTAAATATACACAAGACATTAATGTCTCTCTATTCAGCTTTACATCAGGGGATGTCAGCCATTTACATAATGCTGCCATTGAGGTCTGTGACAACCTCTCTCTCTCTCTCTCTCTCTCTCTCTCTCTCTCTCGCCCCAGCTCTATTTTTCGACATGATTTCTTTCCACAAAGGGCCTCAGAGCACTGCCTTTTCCCTTCTGCCTCTCTCTCCCTCTCCTCTATTCTAAGAATACTTTCACTTTCCACCAATGTCATGGAAAAGAGGGGAGAGGGATGGAGAGAAAGATAGTGAGGGAGAAAGAGAGAGAGAGAGGGGAATAGGGATTAGGAGAGGTTGGCTTTTCTAAAGGGGTGTGAATGGGGAAAGTTGCCTTTCCATCACCTGTACAAAGACGGGATATCAGAAGATAAAAAGGGATGAGTGTATAATTTGACCACTTAAAGCGCTAGTTCATTAGGCCTGTCAGGATAGCACTTTTCAGCCTGTCGGGAGGCATGGCAGATATGCAAATCTGTTCCCTGTCGAAGACGCTGTTCTGCTCGGATTTTTTGGAAGGAAAACACAGAATAAACTGTAAAACACAGGCCGTGCATGAGAACAAGTAAATCTGAATTTGAAACCTTTGCGGGGCAGTTATGTTTCCTTTCATGGCTTTTTAGAAATGGATGATTCACATTTGATGTGACACGAGTTGTTATCGAAATATGCAACAAAAAGTCAATAATCAGATAATTTAGTCCTGTAAATGAAAGCAGAGTGCTTCCACGTGTTTGCTGGAATCATTGCAGTCAGCCAAACTTTTTGCATGTAATAAGGCAAGTTAATTGACAGCACTGTAGATATACATACTTATATGCTGTATATGTATGTATATGTACATATATATATAAAGCTAACAGCTATGAGGGGGACTAATAATACAATGACTTGCGTACACAAACACAGTGGCCTGGTGACATAGGAAACATATTTTGTCTGCTGGCAGGAAGTTCAGGCAGTGTCTGAAGTCCGACACTGAACATAATAAAAGGCTCATCCGGTGTTGGTAGGTGTGGATGCCTCGGTGCACAGCCTCGCGTGCGGTGTTTGTACAGTGGGGTCTCCGGCTAAATCAAAGCCACTGAGGTTGTTATTGTCTCCACAGGGACATTTTCAATTGAGCTCTGTTTGATGTACGGGAGCAGGCCACTATTGGGCACTAGGGCCAAATACAGGAAGTTGTCTTTCATGTTGTCGGACGCCATTTTGTCAGGTCACGGCTGGTTTATGAGTCTCTCAGGAGCAATGGGAGTTTAACAGGATAGTTATTGTTCGGCGTCTAGAGGAGGGTTGATTCGGGTGTTGAACTTGAGGTTTTTGAACTGTTTTCCATGTGACGTTTTTCAAATGTTAAAAATCTTTCTAGTTTTCTATGTTTCTGTTCTTGACATTACGAAAGTATGAACAAATGGACATTGTCATAAATGCACTCTTGTGATTAGAATTTTTTGAAACGGGAGTATTTGGAAAATTAAATCAGCTTTAAAATGTCTTCTGTAACATTCAAATTACATAAGGAAGACAAAAATAGAATGTCAATTGTGCATATATGTAAAAACAAAAATGTAAAGAATTCTCAGCTACATGCCGTTATTGACTGAAGTATCATGTAACTTGTTTTCCCGTGTGTACAATGCATACTTGACATGAACAAGCCAGCTCTTGATGATAAAACCGTGTGAGAATGCCGGAGCTAGCGCTGTGGTCTCAGCAGTAATTGCCTCTGATGGAAAGAGAGTAGGAAGGCCATATACCAGCTTAAGAGTGAGAGTACTTCTCTTTAGACAACGGATGAAAAAGACTCAGCGAAAGACTGTGTGCGTGTCTGTGCACAGTTGGGGGGCTGCATATGCTACCATAAGGTGGGTAACAGGTGTGTGTCCAGATGTCCAAAGAGATGTGTGTGTGTGTGTGTGTGTGGTAGTAATGGTCTGGTCTTTAATTTGCCACAACACCACCATTAGAGAAGTGCTGTACTCACCGGTAGATGCATGCATGTGGATACATGCACATGTACGCTCACACACACTTCTAGTTAGACCTCTTCATAGGGAAAAAAAAAAAATTGATGAGCACAATAGAGAAACAAGATTACGAGTGTTAGCAGCGGTGCTTTGAGTTAAATGCTACAGTTCTTGTTGCAACATGCTGACGATTACTACAATGTTGACATGCTGATGTTTAACAGGTAAGGTTCACGGGTTCATCATGTGACATCATCAAATGTTGATGATGTCACATGATGAATGTGAGCAGCAGATGTATTTCAATTCATCCTGTGGGGAACATGAGTGTTTGTACCAGATGTCATGGCAATCCATCCAATAGTCGTGAAGATATTTTACTCCAGAACAAAAATGTCAAGCTGCTGGTGGTGCCACGAGATAAGAAGTCAGGAGACCAGAGTCCGAGAGATTCATTGTCTGTGAACCACAAATGTCCGTGCCAAATGATGTGGCCGTGTATCTTGTAGATGTGGAGATATTTCTCTTTGAAAACTTTGATGTCTGATGGCACTAGACAAAAGGTCAGTGAATCACCAGTCATTAGGATTCATCCTCTGGGGATCTTAAATGTCTGTGAAAAAATTCCATGGGAATCCATTTAGTGTTGGTCAGTATTTGTGGTGGGCAATCAATATTCCCTAGAACCGCCTGCTAATGTGGCTAAAATAAAAACAACAATAAATCCAGGCTGAAATATATTTTTGAAAAAGTGTAAATCAAAGACATTCTGTTGTTGACTGTTTGGCCCCCTGCTGTAAAAGTAAAGCTTCGACACAATTGTAAAAGTTTTATACAACTTTTGGCACCCATGTGAAATACTAATTGGTGACATTCAGATAAACAGTAAACATTTCCTCTCTCAAAACGAATTTCATAATGTGACTGCTCATATAATATTGTTTTGGCTTCCAATGCTCAGCGTTGGCATCTCATGGTCCGAGACAGTGACAGGTTAAAACACATGCTTTATATGATAGCAGACAGTTCAATGAATAGCTGAACAGTGCCATTAGAAAGGGGAGGGTTGCGGAGCTATGCAGATCACAGAGCAATAGAAAGATGATATTGCTATTACCAGGTGTTGACACATGAGATTGCATTTACATTTTCATCCAATGGAAACATAAACCCGAACTGTTGTTTGTGAAAGTTAGCCGCAAGTCGTGAATACCAAAACTGCAATCAATATGTAGAATACGGTTTAGAAATTGCATTGTAAAAGATGAAAAAAATGTAACATCTAGCCCTTCTTTACCCCCCCCCTCTCTCTCTCTCTTTGTCTCTCTTTTCTCTCCTCCCCAGGCCTTTTGCTGCTGACTCTCATCCTTCACTTCCTCACGCTTTCCACCCGACACGCTCTCATTCTCTGGTGCTTCAATAGGTTGTCGGCGAGAGACTTCTCTGTGTTTGTGTTCCGTGTTGTCAATGGCAATGGCGTTATCAATTAGTGCAGCAGTGGGAGCCCAATTAACAGCATCAAACAGCTAATTAATAGAGCTGTGTGAGTTAGTAGCGCACAACAGCACGCTGCATGACTCTAAGCTAGCGCAGCCATGTTGTAGCATGAGCACACTGCAGGGAAACAGCACGATACAGTAGCATACTGTCACATGCACCCACATCTACATACATGCACAGACACATGCGCACACACAGATACATGTAAACACATGCATATTTACAAAGGCACACACAGCAAACACAAAACTACAATAGAACACATATATGCACACAAGTACTCAAAGACAGAGAAACGGAACAATGAGTGATGGATTCGGGACATCAGTGAGTTAATCAGTGCAACACGTCCTCTCAGTTTGTTGTTATAAAATGCAAACGCCTTCAGTTAGTGAAGGTTGACAGCAAATTACAAAAGCTCAGCCACCAAAACTCAAATCAGTTTCTTAGACCTGTACCAAATATCTCAGCATACTATATTCTAACAATTACGACTGATTTAAGATGGAAATAGTATTTTAAGTGTTGTTTCACACAGTTTGAACACATTCTTACAATTATATTTCACGAACCTTTTTGAAGTATCAGTACATTATCATCTATCATCAACAAGTAAGTGGTGAAGAGAGCTCGTTCTTGAGTTCTTGTTTTGCTATTGCAGTAAAACTAAGAGGTTCAGTAAAAACTACCTTTTTGCTATTTTCCTGTCCCAAATGATGAGATGTGACAACTATACCATAACCAATCAAAAATGAGTAGAGCTTGAACAATGAATCAATGATTAATTCAAGAAAACGAATTGGAAACTTTGAAAATGATTAATAAAGTATATATAATAAAGTTATATATAATTGAAAATAGAATATCTTGGGTTTTGGACTGATGTGAAATCTTCACCTTGGTCATAATAAAATTGTGATTATTGTGATTATTTACTATTATAGACCAATTACTCACAGAAAAAAAAAGAAACGTCCGATTAGTTGGTAATAAAAGTACTCGTTAGTTGCACCCTTGAAATGCTGTCATTAGACAAAAGGAACACCGAGGTTCAGACTACACATTGCCCCAACATGCATGGGATGTGATTCTGTATTCTATCAATAAATCAACAGCTCATACTCACACCAAATTGATCAACAAGTAAACCTCCAGCACAGACAGAAGTGGGAAAGATTACTCCATCACTCCAGTGATGGAGTGTGAAAAACATCAATGTCTTCAAGACTCATGATTACAAGACAGCAAGTGGCGTCGCGTGAACAGTCCAGCAATCTTACGACTTTGAACGTTGTTTATGTGGACTTGGCTTTAAGTGCTCAGCTTTTGCCTCCACAGCTCGTTTGAATCAGCACAAACGTCAGACTAAGGGCTCACTTGTCCTGCGTGGCTGAGATCCAGGTGAGACCGGGTTCAGCATTCAGGGAGGAGATGCGCAGGTAAGCACAGATATGATGCGATACAGACGAGTAAATGGAGCAAAGATGATGAGAAACTGAAAAAAAACTAAATATATACACATGCAGGGTTAACAATAAGCTGGCTCTTCTGAATCATGCCAATATTTTGGGGGGATTCCAATAATGTCGGCACATACTTAGCTCAATCCATTGGAGCCAATAAGAGAAAGAGAGCTCAAGGCGAGTAGACTCTTGACAGATGACAGTCTGCCAGGGCCAAAGGCTAGACTCAAGCTGGAGCAGAGGATTCTCCTTCTGCAGGACAAACACAGGCCTTAACGCTGAAGCTCAGAGTCTAAAGTCATTGGCTGGAGAAGTGGCTGCACTCATGGCCAGTCAGAGGCAAACACGCACAGATACACACAAACTCCAGACTCGACACAAGGGTATTTATAAGAAAACTAGGAAATAGGCCACCTTCCCTCTACTCATTACTTAAAGCTCAACATTCAGCATTTCAGACACACACATTCCCTCAATCACTCACACGAGGTTGTGGTTGTGGCTTAGGGAACACTTCAGCTCTATTCAATCAAACAGAGTACCAGGACTGAATCAGCTAAAGGTTAATTGCGCCGACGTCCTTGTGCACATATGGACGGGAAATGTGTGTGTGTGTGTGTGTGTATTCGTGCAAGTGTGTGTTTGTAAGGATGAGTGTATCTGTTGAAACCCTTACCCAACCGCCGTATTGAAGCAAAATGCCTTTTTGTCGCACAAGGATTAGTGTGAAAAAAATCTATGTACATTTCCCCCTAAGGAGGCAGACAAGTGGCTGCTGGAGTATTTCCCTCCCCCGAACAGAAGAGCCAGAAAATAGTTTGGAGCAGGTGCATGCCACCCTGTAAGCTGACATAGAAGAAGACTGTGAGAAAACATGTCCTATGTTCAATACTTTTAAGATGAAATTCAGTTTTTTTGATGACTTTTGATTATTCTAATTTCAGGTTTGATGGTATTTCTTTTTTCAAACCCTTCAAGAACATTGTACTTCACAGCAAATAGACAAAACTGCACTTTGAACATGCCTAGAGTCTATTACAGGGATCCTATAGGCCTTAACATGTGTTTCTAAATCTGAAGGGTCACAATGTGATTCATGGGAGAGCTCTAAATATTCTCTTTTTCTATTTGAATAGTGGTTAGTTTGTCCCGTTTAAGGCTTTAAAAATCATCGTAAATTAAACACTTTGAGAAGGGAAACAGCTCATAAACATATTCAACTTGAGATACGAGGCCAGCACTGGTCTGTGAGGTTCTAGTGACATCTTTTAGAAGATATTCTCTATTAGCAATGCAATCACTGCCAGAGTTTATTTTCCACCCGTGAAGTAAGTGATCATAAAAAACCTGAGCCTTTCAAAAGTATGCTTGTCAGACTCCACTTACCGAGGCTAAAAAATAGGACGTTTTTGAAATACCTAACTGATTTCATCGCTGGATGGGGCAAAAGTGTAGCAGCAATTCAAATCCAGGATATGCACTTAAACCCGGGACTTGTAACAATGGTTATATTTGCGTGTGGTTGAATTGGACCTTGGTTTCAAAGCTGTGTTTTGCCGTGCTGGTCTGGGGGGGCCTACGAGTTACTGGCAGAGGGCCGGGCTGCGGCCTCGTTGACCTTCAAAGCAGACACGAGGGCCCTCTCCATCCCGCCAGCACCACTTGTGGCAGGAAGAGAGGCTCGTTGACTGGCCCCTAATGGCCCCCTGGCCCACGGGAACATGGGTCGGCAGGTTAGTGCTGTTACCCTGGCGACCACAGACACATAGGCCAACGAGAAGGGGGGGGGGGGGGGGCAGGAGAGAGGTGGAAACACACATGGAAGGATTGAATCACAACCAGGTGAGGCGGTAGACAGACAGGTAATATGGTAAAGATGTACCGTGTAACTATTTGAAGCTGGTGTCATTCATTCAAAGGTATCTAACAAGTAAATGGCTCCATGTACTGTGTGTTGTACTCCAGTGAATCCTAACATGCTCTCTAATTATGATGCCAATAACCAAATGTTAACTTTAAAGTTGTTAAAGGACCAATGCGCTGTTTTATTACCACACAAATTGCAGGTATACTCACATGTATGGACGTTTAAATGTAGAATGTCACGAGCTGTGGGTGATTGTAACATACTGCATAGCCGGACATGATGTTAAGTGACTGTAGTCGGTTAGCAAACTAGTGATACTGTAGACAAAGGTGAATATAACCGACAGGATATGGAGCTGCGGAGGTCATGTTGAGTGTGTGAGTGCAGGAAAAGAGGCTGGTGACAGGTCAAGGGATATAATGAATGAAGGGGTTGCTAATTAGTGGCTGTTGGATTATCCCGGGACCAGTTCTACAGTAATGGCAGTAAATCAAGTTTAACCTGAGCTGATGTAATGTTGATACGAAGCCAGATTGTGCTGTTCTTATAGTATTTGCTCTTAACTCGGGTGAGGACAGGATTCAACGATGCTTTAAAGGTGCACTAGGTCAGAGAATGGTGTGAAAATGTTCTTGTGTAACTCGTAACTATCTGTAAGTGGAACTAGAGAAGTAGGGATGACAGCAGGACTATGGAGTGGGCTATGGCATTAAGACGAGACTGCCTATCGAGCCAGAGGGACCAGCCACTGCAGTTTAACCTGAGTAGATTCAGGTTAAGCTGCTGAGTATCTGCTCTTTGCTTGTGGAGTTAACGGCAGCTTAAAGGTAAATTAGTCAGGGCTAGGTCAAACATAAATCATCAAGCGGGCCGATTCTGCATTAAATACATTTTATTTTTTCATTTGCAAATAACCTTGAAAGACATGCATTTTATTTTTCTCTTTGAAAATATTAGTTCAATATTAACCAAGAGTGTAGTTAACATTATTTTAGATCAAATATGCATCTATAAAAACACATAATCACATATAAAGAAATCCATGTTTGAACAATACAGCTGGCTGCTTGATTGGTTGCTGATTTAGCTAAATGGCCGTCTTACTCATTAAATGTAAAGATTCGTGGCTCGTTGACAAACCAGCTGTTTCACAGACTGGTAGATGGCCTCACTGATTAACTGAGTGACGAAGTCACGGGCAGACAATAGCACAGAAAGGAGCTGCTTGAATGGGGTGAGGCAGGTGTTAATCCAGCGCGGCTCTTACGGTGGCTAATGTCGGCCCTCTTGCTGTTAAAAGTAGAGTAAACACGGCCACAAGAGACTGCCAACATTGACAGGAAGGACTCTCAACCACGTGTCGTTCTATACGTCTCGCATTCTGTCTCCTTTCTCTCTTTGTGTGTCTCCCGCTTCCACCTGGCCTGAACAAATCAGCGAGGAGTTGAGTGCTTTCGTCAACAGCACAGCCCCCTTAATTAGCAGCCCGTTGCTATAAGCTGTGTAAGCATCACTGTACTGTGTGAATGTGCACGTGTGTGTATGTATACCATATATTTCCACCCTCCAGACTGACCTCAGCATGCTGCAGTCAGTCAGGTAATAAGTCAGTCATGGCCTCCAGCATATCCAGATGGAGAGGTTTCATGGGTATTAGACGGGGGGGGGTGGACAGGTAAATGGGGATAACTACAAGCAGCCAGCAAAGCCTCCAAAAGAGTCAATGCACATTTGACGTCTGTCAAACGTGTCTAGAAATGAAAAAAACGTGTTTTTTTAAAAGTCACAATGATAAACACGATAAAACCCCAAAGTTTCCCACATTGCATGGACAGTATCCCATTCCACTCAGCTCCAGCTGATTGCATTAACACCACACAATTCCACCTCTACATATTTCTCAATTCCTTCTCCTGTAATGGAAAACATTATTGTTGTCAAGGCCAGCATCAGGTGTGTGTGTGTGTGTGTGTGTGTGTGTGTGTGTGTGTGAGAGAGAGAGGTGGGGGTAGCTCCCACTCTGCCATGTCAACTCATACTCGATTGCTTTCTAAGGAAAAATAAAAAAGGAAAAATTGCTCTCAGGGACTTTGCTGCATTCCACTTCATGAGCACAAACAAACGGACCAAAAAGCCATTCTGGAGGGAGGAGGTGGGGCTACGGGTCGGTGGGGGCAAGCTGAAAAAGCCCCTTACAAAACAGAGGGAGATAAAGAGGAGGGGGGGGGGGGCAGGAAGGAAAGCACACAGAGCTGAAAAACCCAAGTGACTCCACTACCGACAATGAGCGGATCATTTAAAAAGCCCTCCTCAAATTGCCTTGAGGAGGAGACGAGAAAGGAAGAGGCTTGAAAGGTTTTGTGAGATTTTGGGTGATGGACGAAGTGGTGACAGGGAGGGGTTACAAAATAGAGCAGGGGACTTGTAAACATGTTGGGCTGCGAGCTGCACTCGCACATACAGTATATACACTGAAACATGGGTCATTTCCATCTGTGGCTGTAAGTGTGCAGGCCAACCAGTCAGAGGTGAAGCTGATCACCTGACCCCATGCATATCTGAATGTACTATCCGCACAGTTTTTGGCAAATGTAATGAATAATAATTTCAGAGCTTTTTAATACCGTCAAAAGAAGACGCTTTCCTACTTTGCTTCAGCCTTAAATTCAAAAAGCATGAACACGTTCTTCTTGGTCAAATTGCAGGTCATGGCCATACGAGGCAGCCACCTAGTGTCGTCTGAACTATTTTACATAACAACACTACAAAGCAACGGAATGAAAATTGCGTTGCGTAGTGAAATGAAAATAAATGAAATAAAACACAAAGGCTGAAAAATCCATTTGGCCCAGATCAAATGAAATACCTCTTTATTTGACCGTGTATGTGAAAAACAAAAATGAAGACGTGTTAAGAATTTTTGGAGAGCTGCAGGAATTGTGGCACCAAAAATATCAGTCATTCAAATAGATGGCAGTCAAAGGGAAGGCAGAGACTGTGTCGGTATACGGTGTGTGTGTGTGTGTGTGTGTGTGTGTGTGTGTGCCATGTTGCGGTGGAAACCAGCCCACGGCCCTGGGGATGCCAGCTAGCTGGCGGCAGAGTATCAACAAAGCACAACATGACACAACATGGCCGGACTGCAGCTGAGCCCATGGTGAGTGTGGTGAAGACGAAGTGTGTGTTCGTATGCCGGGGCTGTTTGAATGCATCGGCCTGCGTGTGTGTGTGTGTGTGTGTTGGGCTTCGCTGATCTGTGCCGTGTGCAGGGAGGATGTTGTGTTATTGTGGGTGGTGTGTGTGTGTTTGGAGTAAGGGGGTCACCATGTTGGCTGCCAGCTGCCTTGTTTGAATTAAGATGAATTAACGTTTCACTCTTTTTGTACCACACATTTTTACACATATAATTAACAGTCACCATGAGAAGCGTAATGTACTTCATGTCACGGCTGTATTTTCATATTAACAATGGATCAAATGACGATATGTAATGTGAAAGGGGTCGCTCATGGTGACAAGTCCCCCTCAGCTGTGTTAAGCTTCTATTTGTCTCTAAGCTCATTTTTCTGGTTTTAGGGGCCACAACTTCACCGTTTTGGTTCACTAACGCACCTGTTTTCAGCAACAAAGCTCTCATAAACCCACTGTACGCTACCTGCCCAGCAACAAACAGGAGACAGACAAAGATAGCGACGAGCTGGTGAACAAAGTGGAGCATTTATCTGCAAAACAGCCAGATATTCCCATCAGGAGTTGTCAGAGACCAGAAACAGAGCTAAAAGGAGAGTGAATATTGGACTTACGTTGGTCACAAGATAAGAAACGCAGTTTAAAATGAATGCTAAACCTGCTACTGTCCCCTCGATGTGTAACGAACTAACTTACTGTTTTTTACGTTCAACATATCAGCCTTATAACACTGTCATTGTTGTGTTTACAACTTATTCTGTTGGCCTAAAAGATCATTATTGTACATTTAAGGAGACATTAGTGAAAGTGCAAGCAACTTTCATAGCAAACATGGACTTTTGTGGGTTTTTTTTATTATGGAATCAAACTGCAAAATGGAAACAAGCATTTACAGATAAGTGAACCTTAGTGGACGTTTGCAGGGGAGACTACGGTGAGTTTTTTCTGCCAAATAAATCACTCACTGTACACTGATTTGCATGGAGGATGCTGAATCAAATGTTCAAACCACTTCCATGTTAACAACAATTTTGTCGATTTTCATCAGCCTTCCAGTCTTTACTCTTTTCCCTTACTCCCCCTCTCCCCTTCCTCCTCCCTGTACTCGCCTTTCTCCCCCTCTCCTCTCCATCTTGACACAGTGCACTGAGCCTAATCGTGGATAATTGGGTGGGAGGGGCAGTGGGCTGGCCTTGCCTTTGTGTGCAAAGGGCAAGTGGTCAAGTTAATGGGGCCCTTGTGTCGAGCCTGGAGCACTCTGTCTCTCTCTTTTTCTCTGTTCGATCACTCACTCCACCAGTCAATCTCAGTCTCTCAGTCAGCTTCTCTTTTCTTTCACGGCTGAAGCTTTTTTTCCCCGCTGTTTCGATCTACTTTCGCCTCATTTCCAGCGGTCTCACTTCGCCTTTCCTTCCAGCCATTCACTGTGTCTTGTCCAATTTCTTTTCTCTCCTCCTCCTCCTCTTCCTCCTCTTGTCTTTTTCAGCCTCTCTCTTTCTCTTCTTTCTCTGTTTGCAGCTTTTTCTATCTCTTCTCACTGTCTCTCCAGCAGAGTGTTGGGGAGGAGAGAACAAACCTCTTTAAAATATCAAAAGACAGATCAGGAGGCCTCGCTGGTCCCTCCCTTTTGCTAACTCTCCCTCCCTCCTTCTGACTGACAAACAGAAGAGTGAGTCTGCAGGATTAGCTGCTGTGTACTGCCTTCCCTCCCTCCTTTATCCCTCTCTCTTTTCTTCCTGTGGAGGGGTACACTGTTGACTGGGCTTGATATATGTGTGTGTGTGTGTGTGTGTGTGTGAGTGTGTGTTACCTTGTCTGGCATCAGCTTAGCCTGCAGGAGGCCGTTGTGTTTGAAACACAGGCCACAGCCGATCTGGGCCCCAGAGGAAACTTTATTACATCTGTGAACATTTAACACTGGATTGTTAACAATGAAACAATTACACAATTACCTTTGTCAACCAGCTCCACATGATAAGCATTTATAATATGAATCATTACAGAAGACTTGGACATCTGCAAGGTGACAGAGAATACATCAGTTCTGTAATTGTGATACTGAAATTATTAAATATTTATTTGTAATAGTAAAATCATTTTTATAAATCAAATAATATTGTAGGTTATAGCTGATCTGTTAAATTGTACATTTGAAAATGGACAATTTAAAAAGAAAAAAAAAGTCCATAGCCCCAGATTTCTTGAAGAAAAAGTATTTATTTTTATTCATTCACAAAAAATTGCCCACCACAGCAAAGTATAACATTCATGACCCATTAAGTACAGTGAAGCAGAGATAATTTGATAATTTGATTTACTGAACAGAAAAACTCACTCTATGAGGCCATGTACACACGAAGGTGGATGAATTGTAATATTCCGTGGAAGTAAATACAGTCTTGTGTTTCTTGTGTCAAACCCAAAAATAATATAAACCACACAATAATTCTACATTCATATTTTTGAAAGTGCTACAAAGTGAAATACAACAATAGCAGCTTCAACTTTATTCACACTGGGGAATTTTCTTGTAATTCTGTTTTTGGTGGCCTGAAAAAAAAATGATCAGTGTGGATAGAAGTAACTTTAAATTGATCTGGATTAGTGTGGACATGGCCTTCAAAGAACCAACAATTCTAAGAATTCTCTTTGATAATCCAAATAATAGCCAAGCTGAGACATCCCACGACACAGTGACATAAATCTGTTGGAATAGAGCATTCCTGCATGATATTTGCCCAAGGCAATTCTCAGCTGCAGCGCATAACCTCCTCTGAATAACACCGACTATCAGTGGTTCCTTGACTGTCTGTTGTCTGATGTCACAGTGAGAAGTGTCCGAGCACACGGCACTAATAGCGAGACCACAAGTGACGACATCACTGTCTAAACAAACGTGAGATCGCAGCAGATCGTCGATTTTGCCACGAACAGAGGCAGTGATGCTGCAAGGAGCAGCAGTAGCGCTGATAACAGTGGTAAACAGGGGCGCTCAATGCCGCAGTGTTGCAAAATGACATCACTCTTTAGTGGGGGTGACGGCGCACTAGACAGTGATGAGGTCACTGTACACATTCACAGTTGGGATGGTATTCATGTGTTAGCCCGCAGATATCAAAGGCATACAGCAAACGGCATTACAGATAAAAATGCAATTAAACACACTTCTAAACATTTGCAATGGGGATGTTTTTGCAATGCAATTTACGTCCTCAAAGCATTGAGACCACTGATAAAACTACGGTAGCTTCATGTACTTTTCTGAGTTACACACAGGGAATACCTCTCGTTGGTGCAGGTGGATTGTTTTTTCAACAAGAGGGATGCAAAACAACACCCAATGGGAGATACTGCATCGCTTCTTGGCTGCTGTATGAATCAATGGATCACAGTGAAACATGGAAACACTTTACTAGTGATAGGTGCAACTTCAGCCTCGAGTGGCCCACTGACACTTGGCGTTTCTTTAGTACCACAAGAAACGTAAAACAGCTGAATGCATGGAAAAAGACCTGAGTAGAACCATTGATTGTGCCGATAGAAAAAATGGAGAAGCAATTGGTCTGAAACGTGTGAAAGGATTTTGCTCTTGAGGCTATGAGGAGCATGTGCAACTTTCAACAACCATGCTTGCACATAGTCGATCAATATGAAATCACATTCTAACCATGGCCACTGGATGTGTCGGGTCACTCTTCAGGCAGTATGTTTTTCAAATGATTTCAAATGTCGTTTTGCAGACACTTCCTGTGTTTTTCATGCGCACTGAAAACAAACCTGCAGCTCAGTTATGAACAGATCCGTACCTTCTGAATCGTGTATATCAGCGGAAAGAAAAGCGCAGCTTTACTTCTCCCGCTTGAAAGAATCAATCGGAGAAGCGACATAACCAAACAAGGCGATACAGTTTGGCTGTATATACTTAAAGGACTGAATCAATAACAAATGAACGCTCCGTTAAATATTAATATCGGCTTTGCATACATTCAAAAGTGAATGTAGCCCTTCATAGACCCGTAAAGCATGAGCGTTGATAATGGGGTCACAGAGCCAGTGGACACCAGCTAGACTGGCAGCAGATTGTCTGCAGCAAGTGGACAGTAGGGGTAAGAAACCATTGATATGTTTGCATTACACAAAACAAGGAAAATCCTGCTCGGTACAGCAAATCATACATCTTTTAATCTGTTCCACAGTATTGGGGTCAGTAGTCAATAAACGTTAGTAGGAGTCATTACGACTTATGTGCATGTATTCTCTCTCTCTCTCTGTCTCTCTTCAGACGCACTCACACTTCCTGAAGGTGGGTTCAGATTAAGAGCGTTTAGCAGCTGCCATAGAATACGATTGTGATGTTGGATTCAGTTAGCCAGACCTACTTCTGTGTCCGAATATGTTTGATATCAGAGTCATTACAGCAGACGCAATGGGGCTTGATATGCATGCGACACAATCGTTTACTTTAGGACTTTCATCAGTGGCACTTTAAAACAATTGAACAAGTTTGAGTTGATTGACAATGTGACATAGTGTGGACTACTTGAATCCGTGGCGATGTTGCAGCGTACTATGCTAGCTGTAGCTCCTTAGTCTGAACGTGCCTTACTATGTTAATGTGCTGTTGTAAGAAATGCACAAAAGACGTGCTTAATACTGACCTCTGACTGGGATGAAGGAGCTGTATTGGATGGAAATTAACGCGGGGGAAGAAGGGAACAAAGAGGAATAAAGGAAACAGAAAGGAAACTGTGAGCTGCTCCACAGTCTGTGATGGTTAATGAATTAGAGCTGGCCTCCATGCTGGGGCCAGAAACACAGTAGCACAGGTTAATACTGACAGGTTAAAGAGGGCAATCTGACACTTACAGTAGGACTGATAGAGGAAATGTCCATGTAACTGACGAAACAACTGACTGGCTTGTTGGCTGGAATGATGACTGGATTACTGGCTAATGAATGACCATAATAGGTAATTGAATAGACTGGTTACTTGACTGGCCGCCATATGACTGTTTGGCAATGTGGTTGTTGGATTGGTACTTTCCTGGATGGCTGATTAAATGCAGGGATGAGGCAAACTGATTTAAGGGCTGACTGACCGACTGTTGTGGAGACGGACAGCAGTTATTTGGCAAATGGCAGATGGTTAAAACTAACATTTTTCTTCCCCCTTAGCCACAGTCAACGTATCCCCACTGCTTTGGAAATTAGCTTTTTTTCTTCAACACTTCAAACTGCAAAACATGCACGCTCAAATATTTTTCAACGCCATGCATCATCTGATAATAGATCTTCCCAGTGGCCACTGTATCTATGTGAAAAATGCCTCAAATGTGACCACAATTTGTGTTGCTCCACTTGATATTGGGACCAACGAAACCCTGTTAACTGGTACTGCTCTTTCAGTTTCTTCCTCCTTACTCTGATCTCTTGTGGTTCACATTGGTGACATGACTCTGTAGCATCGTTCCAGCTCAAATATCAAAAAAGTATATGTCGCGGTACTGTGCAGAGCTTGTTTGGTTTTACTGAGTGTGGCTGACAGGTTGAGGTCCTTTGGTCAAGGTGATGAGGAGAGGATAGTGGATGTTCTCGTCGTAGGCGTCTTTTCCCTCTGTCAGCATCTGAGAAACACACAACATGAAAAGCATTAACTAGGCCGATAAAATCTACAGAAAATATGTATCCAAAATTTCGGTTTGGTAAAATATTTTTCTCTAATTTCATTAATACTTATAATATTTCAGGGTGTCCTGGTTGCCTGAAGACCCTGACTATGTATCACAACATCGGCGGTTTGAGTCCTGAGTTGCGTGTAACCCCTCAACGCCTGCCATCTTTACGCTGTCATGCTATGGAAATTAAGGCAAAAATGCCCCCAAAGCTACAAATGTATTACTTTTATTATATCGAATTTTCTTGTTCTCTTCCGTGAATATTTCATTTGAAAACCCTGTCAAGAAAATCATACTTGCAACCTGACAGGTCAGGTCAAGATCATTAGAGATAACAAGCTCAGAAGCAGACAATATTGAAAAGGATGTGCCGCACATCAGCTGAAAAAAAAACATAAGCGGAAACTAATGACAGAAAATAAACAACTCTAACCATTGAAATTAAATATTACCACTGCATTAATTCACTAATTGTTCCAGCTCAAGTGTGCATACTCCTGCACACACAAACACTCTTACTCTCAAACACACACACACACACACACACACACACACACACACACACACACACACACACACACGGCTTTGTGGGATGCCCGTGTGCCCTTTTCAGCAGACTTGGCAGTGCGGGCATGAACCTGCGAATTAGCTCGCCCAGCGTCTGGCCAAATGATCAGAGACTTATGAAAGTGAGTTTAGTGGGTCTGCTCATGTGAGAGTGTGTGATCGTCTGTGTGTACGTGTGTGTGGTGAGACCAGGATAGGGCAGAACTGTGTGAAATGTTTTTTTCACAACAAACAGAAACTCAAACTGACCCCAAATTCATTCCCGTCAGCAGCATGTAAGTAATATGCAAGTGACAGTCCAACCAACTCAAGCCTACTTACATGAACTCAAATGCTGACATTGTGCTCTTTTCCCAAAAAATATGAAAATCAAGTCGCAGGGGCTCTTGTTTTATTGCATTTCTTCATCAAAATATGCAGATCCGCTAATACTCTTCTACACTTCTACTCCTCAATGAAAGAGACTGTATCGTTTTTTTTGAGCTCAGATCTAGACCTCAGTGAAGCTCAAATCCCCGGAGGTCTCTCACTTTATTCAGCTTTATTAAGACACACATAATACATTTAAAAGACAGCTACAAACACAGTTGTGAATGCCTGTGATCTGCAGTGTAGTGTGTGTCTGTGCAGGTAGCATGTAGTGATGGAGAAGTTCAAGAGGGGAACAGGGCTATGGACTTTGGGTGGTTGTTAGGAAGTGTTCAGGCTGACATTAGCACTGCATGATTAAACGCAATCCCCTATTCATTTCAATGAGACCACTGCATTCACACAGCAGGAGCGCCAACGCAGAAAAGTTAAGTCAAGTCTCATTTACAGAGCACATTTGAAAAGAACAGGTGTTGACCGAAGTCATTTAAAGGGCATCGAAAACATTTCAACGATAAATTATATTGAAATAATGAATACAAAAATAAATAGATAAATAACAGTCTCACACAAAACTGAAAACAATTTCCTCATCCCACAAAAAAGTTGAGGCTCGCTCAACTTTTGCCCGCAACACATTCCAGGTGGATCATTTGTTAACATAACTTAATTATGTATCTATTATCCATACACACACACCTGTATATGATGGAAGTATAAAGGTGTTACATTAGAGAAAGTGGTGGTCCTGAACATTTCTTATGAAAATAATCCACAATGTCACAATACTAGGCCCCCCCCCCCCCCAGTACCCTTCATGTGCGTTATCTTCCTACGGCCATCCCTCCAGGCACCGGCCGGTGGTTGAACCTCTGACCCCCAGAGAGAGAAAGAGAGATAGAGGGAGGCAGGGAGAGGGAGAGCAGACGGCCCAGGGGTGGTTGGGCGTGGAGGGGCAGCTGCCTGCCCCCCTGTGCTGAGCCCGCTATGGGGACCACAGCCAGCATTCACATTCAAATTCTACCAGGCGGAAGGAGCAAGGAAGCGATAGATGGAGGGTTGGAGCGGGAGGGAGGGGGCCTTAACACGGTGAGGGCTAAGAGCTTGCAGAGGTGAAAAGTTTAACAAGCAAAGCTGTTCCTCCTGATCGCAGGCTGCCTAATCAGCTTCATGGGTGGCTGGCTAAATCGGCTCTCAACGCGACCCCCCACCCCTCCAACCCAACAATCTTTTCTCCTTTTTTTTCCCTTTCCAAGGTGCAAGTCATTTATTGTATTGCCACTTTCGCCCCAGCTTCTGTCTCCCTCTCTCGTGCTCTCATTTTGCCTCTCTATTTCTCTGCCCACTTCGTTTTTTCGTTTATTCTTGCCCTGCTTGTATAGACCGGAGAGAGAGTGAACAAGGTGGAAACAGAGAGAGGAGGGGGGGCTTTGAGACAAGGGAGGGATGGATGGACCGGATGTCTGGGGTCTCTCTCGGCAGGATTATAGGAAACAGAGAATGAGGGATTGGGTGGATGGAGAGACGAGTAGAAGAAGGGATAGAAGGACAGGCTTGAATAAATAGAGAAGTGGGTCGTGATGTAGGAAATGGGAAGATAGAGGGGAGCAGAGGGAGGGAGAGTGGAGAAGGGTGAAGGAAGATACAGGGGGGAGGGAGGAAGGGGGTGGCCAGGCAGCTGAGGGGGAAGAGAGGAAAAGAATGAAAGAGGGAAAGAGGCAGGGAAATGAGTGTGAGTGCATGGACACAGTGGGGATACTATTTATGCATGTGAGAGAGACGGGGGATGTACACATGTGCACACACACTCTCATGCGTGTGTGTGTGTGTGTTTGAGAGAAATTAAAATTCATGACTCTCTCTTCACAACCATTTGAGTAACAAGATTAAGATGGCGGGTTAGAAAATAGCGCTGGCATTATCAGGCTGCTTGCAGTCCCTCCAGCTGCTTGCCTCTCTATTCCACAACAGTGGGGATAAGAGGATAACGCGCTAGCCCTGTCTGCCCGTCCCAGCACACGCCTCACACACACACACACACACGCGCACACACACACACACACACACACACACACACACACACACACACACACACTACAGCTGCACGTCGGGCCTGCCTGCCTGCTGTCTGTAGTCCCTCGAGTGTGTTTGTGTCAGAGGGTGAAAGTGTGTGTATGTTTGGAGAGTAGCGAGCTGGAGGTCTGGAGATGGTTTGTAAAAAAAGAAATGCTAAAAACACTCCCAGCTCACACAAACCCGAACAAAGCAAACATTAAGATAGGCGGCATATTCCCAACAAAATCAAATCGGACTTGTGTCAAATCTAGCACAGCGAGGAATGCAGGGATATGCAGAGCTAGTGCGGCCACGTTTGTCTGACGGCGTCTGTGCCGGATGGAGGCAGTGGAAGCATGAAAGGAAGTAAACTCGGACTCATTTAGAAACTCAACCAGTTACAGGAGATAATTCTGACGCTTTCAGACGTATCATATCATGCTCCAATGTGCACTAGAAAACCAACAAAATGACTGACGGTTTGATTCAACAGCTTGAAGAGGTCTGATGTCAGTGCTAATGTCGACAGGCAGAGCATTAATATAGCAACAAACAACTATTTGCTGTGTAAAGATATTGTGGCGTAATGTCTACCGGAGAATGCACTCACTTCCCCTCTGTGTGTGCCCCCCCCCCCTATGTTAAATCTGTTGTCTTTGTTGCCGTAGTTTGCGCTGTTAGCACCGTTAGCTACAAGCCGTCTGCTTTAATTATCACCTTGTTAAAGCACAACATGTACTCTAACAGAACACAGTTGATTTATTCAACATTAATTTGATTACTTTACATTCTTTTAACATTTGCCATAAAATGATAAACTGACCACAGAAAACTGTCGGTATTGATATCTTGATAATAATTTCAACCATATCAGCTACACAAATATTTGAATTGCACTGTGCGGTGGCCTACCGATCTGTTCAATGTTTAACTACAATTAGAGTTAAACATAAAAGATGTGCACGGTCGTCTCATAAACATAACAAATTAGACTGATTAGCACATCAATGGAAACTTTTAAACATTTTACTGCATAATGTACAACTTTTATTCTAACACTATCGGCTTAAAGGCAGTGACAATGACTGAAAGTTAATTTGGTGTAATATTAAGCCAGTGTTTTCTTATGAATTAGATATATTTTTACAGATAAAATTGTCAGTATTAAAAAAGTAACATGTAGACTTTTCAGTTCCATCTTTCTCCTCAAAGTTACACCTGCTCTTGGTGGAGATGTCTTTGATTTTTTTTAAGCCATAGTGTGTGTTCCACTACCGGTTCTGATATGCATTTGTCTTGTGTTCTGGTCCACCAACTGAAAGTAAATATAGCCGAAGAAAGCTAATCTGTAGTGCAAATGAGTAGCAGCTGCTAATTCGGCTGTATGTGTGTGTGTGTGTGTGTGTGTGTGTGTGCACATTGGTAGTGTATGTTTCACTGTGATATCATCATGCAGTGTGTGTTTGTGTGTAATGTCTAGCCAATGTGCTGTCTGAGTGATGTCTGGTCTGTGTGGGATTGTGATATAGCTTGTTTCTTAGCTGTGTGTGTGTGTGTGTGTGTGTGTGTGTGTGTGTGTGTGTGTGTGTGTGGAATGGTCAGTCAGGCACATACAGGCACACACACAGAAAGCCACACAGGGCTTGTTCAGAGTGTTCATCAGAAGATAAGCAGAGGAGACTTAATCACCTTCAGATGTGAGGGGAGCACTTCAACTTGTCCTCATATCCACACGCAGCACCTGACCCCACTGTGTGCGTGTGTGTGCATGTGTAACTGTGTGTGTGTGTGTGTGTGTACTGTTTGCATCAAGCAGATGGAAGTGTGCATTTCACGTGCGAGTCTAACGGTGTGACATTCCCCTTGCATGTCGAAGAAAAGAAAGAAAGACCAGCATCATTTTCATAGTTTTGTTTCATTTTTATATCCCACAACAATTTTAGTCTGAATTTCACTGTTCACATTCTGCTGTTAACTCTCATCACTAAAACTGGTCTGAGTGGCAATTTTCCCAAGCGGTTGAGGTGCTGAACCATTAGAATTATTCGATGGTTGTATTCTGTGGCCTTGAGGCTCAATCAATTCTCTCCGCAGCTTTTTCAAAGAAAGTTGTGTTTCTTTTAAATCCACGGCAATGGCAGCATCCACTTTAATCCTACCGGAGACACTTCTTTCTTTCCGTCCCTCTTACCTTCTTTTTTCTCACTCTTCCGCCTTTCTTCCTCCTTTCGGAGTCCGTTTTTATTTATTTCCAAGAATTTTGTGTCCTTTTACTGATACAACATATTGCTCTGTTCCCACTTCACCTGAGGCCAAAACCACCAACGATAACAAATAACATCTGAAGCCATTCCTCTTCAATTGAATGTACTTTACAAGTGTTCATCCATTTATGTTTGCTCAAAATCATTTGTGTTTTTCTGTTTAGAGAGAGTCTCTCTCTCTCTCTCTCTCTCTCTCTATATATATATATATATATATATATATATATATATATTTCTTATATATATTTCTCCCCTTGTCTGTGAGTGCATTTGTTTCCCAGTTTTAACCTGGAGGGAAAACGAAACAGAAGATTTTAACTTTTAACTTGTCCTCAATTAATCAGGGTTGTTTTTAACTAAAAAAATACACATCAGCAACAAAACATATTCATATAATACTTCATTTATTACATTTACTGGCAAAAAAAATTCCAGTCGAGGAAATGTCCTGCGTCCCATCTGGTGTTAGGCTTTTGCTACTAAGAGAATGATTCAGATGTCGGGAAAGATGGTGGCTTTGGCTAATTACTGAATGCGTAATTGAATCTCATCGTGTTTCAAGTCATGGTTGATTTCTTTTTAAATATTTAACTAAAACCACTTTCTTTCCCTGACCTAAACTGAATGCTTTCATTGGCCTAAAAATAATCAACAAAATGTTATTTGTTTATTTTCTATGAGGGGATATTGCAGAGAAAACAATTGGCGTACGCTGTAGTATATTTACAATAAACTGTTTCGTTGTTATGTCAAAAACAATGTAACCTGGTTGGGATTAAGTTCCCAACTAAATGTGTTTGCTGATTTAAATTAGTTGTATATTAACATCTTAACTTTTTCAGGGACAGGATTTGCACAAACTGGTGACAGACAATGCAAAACGTCACGCAGGGTGGTGTCGATTGTGACTTGACCTCAGCCTGCCTTCAACCTGTAAATGTGTGCTCACCCTAAACGTGTTTGAAAGGCTCCAGACTCCCTTAGATATGAAATGTGTGAGGGATTGTGATGTTAAATGTAGTGGAGGGCTAATAGCCAGAGAGAGAAGGAGAGGAGTGAGATTCTTCGATGCTGAGGCTCAAGCCACTTTAACGGCCACTTTAATGGCCAGTCTGTCCAATTGTCCCACCAGTGTAGGTGAGCGTGTGTGCACCAATTTAGTCCACTCCTTGCTGTCCTGTTCTTCTGTAGCTGTGTATGTAATGGAGTTAACAGCTGGACTCCACTTCTTTAAATGCTGCCTACTTGTGTGCTTTCTGTCACTTCTCTTTGTCACTGTCCTTCTCTCTCTCCTTCCCTTTTCCCTCTCCGTCTTCCTCACTGTGCCACGTTAAGGCCGCTTTTTTTAGCTCCGGTGTGTCTCACAAAGTGTCTCTACACCTACGACGGCACCTATCGGTCACCCTAAGGGGCCACACCTTCAATTATGCCTAACTTTAAGGGTTAATGATTGACACGGGTGAGTTATGTAAAGAAGAAGCCAATAAGAGGGTTTCATCTGTGTCAAATAACCACCATGAATAATTACATTTCAGCACAGAATGAGGACTGTGAATTCCATGTTTTCCTTGTTCCCTAGAATTATTTTGCGGACTTGGAAACCATCCTTCAATTTACACCGAACATTTTCTTACAACTGCTGCCTTTTGTTCAAACATGAGGGAAGAAGATACTCTGGTGCCAGGCTCAAGTTCTCACACAAACTGTTGTTTGGCTGATAGTCAATACAGCAAAACTGTTGCACAGATCATGCACGCTGCTGTTGTTTTATCATGCTGTAGTTGCAGTCACAAATATTTACATGACTCATTCTATGAGCACCTTGCCTGCAGACTTTGACAGCATCAGTTTTGAGTCTTTCAACAAAACAACTTTTTTTTGTACGGGATGCAGAGCTTCGGAGTCAAGCCGTCTGTCTGAGTGTCTTTCTGTTCTTGTGCTAGCTTCTTACCTTTAAGTGAACATCCCAGACCTGAGCATCATACTGCTGGTGTTGAGAGGCACAGAGTCCGGCCTGCTGGGCCAGTTGACAAAACAGTCTCAGAGTTTCACCTCGCAGTGGAGCAAACACCAACGCCATGCCCTGGATAGGAAATGAGAGGAGGGGGGGGGGGGTACTTTTAGAGTTGGATGGTGAACATAGTGGCATAGAGTACTTCACAACTCATTTCTCATCCCATTTGTTGTTTAGCTTTACAAACACACACAGTTAGTTGCCTGTATGTCTCTCTTTCCTTTGTTTTCTACTGGGTAAATGTCAGATGATAAGCCAAAAACAAACAAAGCTCTACCAACCCAACCAACCTGTGAACACACATGTGTAGGTCTGACTTGTCTTCTCCTGCGACGTGTACAAGTGTTTGTGTCTGTGTGTGCGTGAGACCGACAGAGGGACGGTTTATGTGCACATTCATCACTAAGAGGATTACCAACAGGTTCAATGTTTCTTTGAAATCCTTCAGCTTTCAGTTGTTTTTCATGTTGCTCGTGTTATTGTTTTTAATAAATGAACCAAAGAGGCATGGTCATGCAAACACACGCGTACAGCAAGCAGGATCACGATGATTTTTCATCTGTATAACCCCCCCCCCCCAAACACATAGCAAAAAGCAAACAAACAACTCCTCCCAGCGCTAAGCAGCTGATTAAGGGGATCCTGCCCACCGGATGGACCACCTTTGTCAGAAACAACAAATTAGTGCCATTAGATAGAAGAATTAATTGCTTTGTTCATTGCTTAATCAGCTTAGCAAATTATTAAATATTTGGCAAAGCTGGTTGTGGCAGCGGCAGTCTGATGGCCGACACTCAAATCATATTAGCCCCTGAATTATCTCCACTGGATTAAAGAGAGAGAGACATGAAGAGAGACTTAACACACAGATGTACAACAATGGCCAGATGTCACGTCTGTCATTCGACAACAGCGGCTCCTGCATTCAACTGCAACCGAGACACATATTGGCGTTGTCGGTTTTACTGCGGGTGTCACTGTGTGAAATGTCAGCTGAGGAAACGCGTGTCACGTAATATTAATCATGTAATCCTTTTGTCTTTCAAGTTCCCGCTGCTGCTTGTAGGAAATGTAGTAAAGATGCTGGATTCTAAAGTTAGTTCACCTTTTTTTCCTAAAGACTAAAACCAAGTGGACGAGGCAGAAAGAAGCTGGAATGAAAACAGGTCTGTGAATTGATCCGAGACACGGTGTTTAGGAAACTCATTTCTGGTTGCTGTTCAATTGTGATTGTAGTTTCATTGTTTGTAATTTGGGTGAACTGACACTTCAATGACTTGGTGCTGTTCTGCAAACCACATCATAACCAGCATGTTAACAAACAACAAGAGAATCAATGTTGAGATTATCCTCCATTTCTCTCAGCCTCATCTCTCCTCACTGTCCATATTCTCACCTTTCCCATTCCTCTCCCTCCTCCTTTCCTCCCATCTTTCCCATCAGTCTCTCCCCTCCCTCACCCCTTCCCGTGTCCTCTCCTCCTCCTCCTCCATATCTCCGTCCCTCCAGTCCTGTATTCACCTCTTTTTCATGAACAGATATTCTGGCCTCTGTACTTAAAACGCACCCCCTCCTCCCTCAGATGAATGGAAACCTCAACCCGATCTCTTCCAGCCTTTCGCTTTCTTTTCCCCCATTTGCTTTGGCTGTCACAGCGTGGGGTCTTATCGTGAGGCCAAAAGGGAGAAGTTGCCTCAGATTTATGATTAAGGGAAAGCCGGAGCGAGAGAGACGGAGATCAGAGCGATGCATTCAAGTTGCTCATATTAAGCATTAAAGCATTACAAGACATTAATCCTGTCAGACTATTAATGTGTACAGGGTTTTGGGCAAGGCCTAATTATGATTTAGAGGAGTGGGGTGGTGATTTAGACGAAGGGGATAAGCAGATAAACATATATATTAGACACACAGAGGCAAACACACATACACACACACTTACGTTGGGTCGCAGTAATCTCCTTATAGCATCAACCAGGCTGGCTCTGTACTGGTCGAGAAACAAACTGGGAGGGAGAGGGAGAGGCCGGTTAGAATGCATTCCTATGATAGCAGCTCCAGATAAAGCAGCAGGCTATTTATTTTCTTTTCTTCACAAATAAATCCACCAACAGGAAGAAGGGGGAAAACAATTTGCATGAGTAAGATGCTCTTCCTTTTTGTTTACGTTTGAGTTTCCATGTGTATTCACCTCAGTCTGTGTCGAGGCATTGAGAGGAATGCAGAGCACCAGAAAATCCAACGTGCACAGATACCATCGGCAACAGTAAACACGAACGTGTGCGCGCGCAGACATACACACGAGTATGGGGCACTTCAAAGTAGCGCAAAAGCACCTTGAATTTGTGGAATTAATATCTGGAGTGTGCACTCTGAAGTTAATAAGAAAATATAAGTACAAAAACAACAAACAAAGGAAAAGTAAATCAGAAATGAAGGAATAATTAACTGGCTCTATTGTACATTAAACATACGCGTACTGTAACATGCACGTGTCTGTGGGAAAGACTGTGTGAATGGGAATTAGAGCATTTGTGCTTGCGTGTTTTCACAACATATGCAACTTCACAAACACAATGATGAGCACCAAAGACCAATTTCAGGCCTACGAACATTTCTGAGAATATCAGCGGGCAAAAGAGAAATGTGAGTTATATACTGACAAAGAAATGGTTACGCACGCACGCACGCACGCACGCACACACACACACACACACACACACACACACACACACACACACACACACACACACACACACACACACACACACACACACACACACACACACACACACACACACACACACACACACACCAACTCCAATCATTCTAAATAAAGTAACACCTGTCTCTATTTCCACAAAGACACATTTCAATCCATTATGCAAGTAAGTAGAGCGGTGTGTGTGTGTGTGTGCGTGCGTGCGTGTGTTTACCTATTATCACAGATGAGAGTGGAGTAATTTGACTAAAATGGAACAATACAGTGCAGATTTGACATAATCCGGCACATCCGTCCAACTGGCCAGCGGAGTGACAATCTGGACGTAACTTTCCAATCACAGCCTCTGACCTGTCCTCGTGCAAAATCCTCTGATCCCAGAGAGGAGCGAGAGGTGCACGTCAGAGAACCCCCTCTCTGCATCTCTGCCTACATCTACACAAAAGAAAGGATCTACCATCGCAAGCTCTCACCGAAACCAGGATGTGTGTCCGTCTGTGGGAAGTTTGTTATTCTTCTCAGGTTAGACAGAGGTGCAAAAGTTTATTTGACTTGAAAGGTGAGAGGTTTGTGTTTGGTTTATTTTGCCACCGATATGAGTTCACGGGAAAAGCGAGTGGTGAGGAAAAATAGGAAGTGAGCTACGTTGGGTGGAGGCAGCAGCTGAAACACACACACACACACACACACACACACACACACACACACACACACACACACACACACACACACACACACACACACACACACACACACACACACACTGAGGGCAGGGGAAGGACATCATGTCATTCGGAGGGCAAACAAAAAAAGAGCCAGAGTCATTGCTGATGAAAAGTTCTACAGCTACTGACACGACAACATTGTGACAAATCAAGCCACAAATGTTGCACAAAGTAATCATAACAACAAATACTCATTAATGTAAGTCATGTACTGCCAGTCATTCAGAAAAAAAGACAAAGTTTAAGATTATTATTACAGGCCAACAATTCGTAATTTCCACAAAAACTGGGGAAATAAATGTTATGGAATACAGACAACATGGTACGAATACCCAAAGAATTTGTAAAATGCAGCCATCCAGAAGGCAAGACAATGAAGAGCGGAATCTGAACAATAATTTAAGATTGAAAGGGAAAGAACACCACCACTGCTATGAAGCTGGCAGTACTGATCATAGAGTGCATCTGCCCATCTTATATCGCTGTTCGTTAATTATTATCTCTGCCTGGAGAATCATGTGAAAGCCCATGGCGTCAGTGAGTGAGTGAGCGTGAAACTCTGCCTGTCCAACGATAATCTCGCATTGCGCTGCAGCAAACTGCATGGTATTTTGGGTGCCCAGATACGGCTGCATGCTCAGGGACCTCTTTTGGTTGCGGTGACTCACACTTCTCAAAACACCTTTTATTGCCAGATTAAGTCCAGTGACAACACAGCTGAATGCACCTCCGGACCCCAGTTGCTTCTCTCACTTTAAACACACAGTACAATGTAATGAAAAGTGATGTTCTGGAGGGACTTTGCCACTCAGAGGAATGTCTCTATTACACTGTACACTGTTGGCTGGGAGTCACAGTTAAATAATGCCAGTGTAATAATCTCAAATTGAGTGGAGTCCCACTTTAAAGGCACCTTTAAACCCCCCCCCCCCCCCCCCCGACTGTCAGAGACCTATTGTCGCACGCTGACCCCCCCCCCGACCCAGAACAGCCCTGCGAACTCCAGTCAAACTTGACTGGAGGTCAAAGATAACAAAACGTGTGTGTGTGTGTGTGTGTGTGTGTGTGTGTGAGGGCGTTGCTACTATATTTGTCTGCTTACACACGTATGTGAACATGCAGGATGTCGTCAAGGCTGCAAGGGTGAGCCCATGGAAACACATGACATCATCTATTCAGCATTATCTTTTCCAAGTGGAAATGAAGGGTTAATATGCAAGTTTTTTTATTTTGTATGCATTACTGGGATTTAAAAATGTATTACCGAACAATTTATTTGAGGTTTTGCGACACTCGCGTATACTTATATCATATATTAGTTCATTTCAGGACTTAGGTGTCTGTTTCATATCCAAAATGATCCAAACAAAAACATGCGAGGCGTTACTTTGTCAAAATCAGCTCTGAATTTTTATATCAAACTTCCTCCTGAATGTCAACATTTTAAACGACAACCCTGCCTCTATTAGTCAGTCAGTAATGGCCCTTTCAGTATGATTTCAGTTTTCTGTGAATTTTGTTGGAGTTTATTTTTTTTATTTTATATTATTTAATCCCAGTCCAAGCTGGTTGTGGCAGCGGCAGTCTGATGGCCGACACTGTAACGTCATGAGGGAAAACAAGAATAAGCCACTTAAGATTGGAGAAGAAACCGTGTGACCGTGTAAACAAAGAGAAACAAAACAACACACACAAACAATGCGGTGTGTTAACCTATAGCCTCTTAAAAACTCAGTTCATACCAAAACTATCATGCAGCACAACGCTGCTTTCCCTCTTTCATCCTGTTCAGCTAGAAAAGGATGTTTGTGTGGAGCTGAAAGTCAATCTTGGAAAGAGACTTACACTTCTCCTGGCTAAGAGACTCAGTGTTCCTCTCAGAATTACTTTGAACGCCTCTTGTTTTTTGTTCAGATTTGCATAACAGAAAAAACAAGAACAGCAATAAATCATGTATTAACCCAAATTACAATAATTGAAATGACTTAATGCAATAATTAGTTTCACAGTACAATATTGACTTAACTTGTATCAGCAATGTGATATTGACTTACAGAATCGAATGAAGCATCAACCTTGACTTAAGATCTTCCAGAATTGACGTGTTCTGATCAATAATGCAGATGAAAGTAATGAATAGCGAAAGCCTAAAAGACGGTGAGGATGTTTTTGTATCGTAAATTAAACATAAACAATGTTTCTTGAACATGACCTGCAAGCCCCGAGCAGCAGCCGCTTTATTGTCTCATCGTCACCACATCTGCTGTTGTGCGAAGTCATCACATGGAGATTTCAGCAGTGATGTGTTTGTATGTAGAGTACCAGTAATCTTCCATCCAGTTAACTGACAGCTCTCAAGGGAACCGCACAAAAAGGTGTCCATCAAAAGTGCACGTGTGGATTTATGCAAATGACATAGATACAGTGCAAAAAATAGATCAAATGCACACATGCACAAACTAACACACACATAAACAGAGCTTTATCTCAGAGCCCACACATGGACAGCTTTTGGAGAAAGCAGACATGCCAACATCCCAGCCAAGGATCCTCTGCCACACACTGCAGGAATCCCTCTCTGCCTGAATCTCTCTCTCACACACTCACACTCACACACACACTCACACACACACACACACACACACACACACACACACACACACACACACACACACACACACACACACACACACACGCACACACACACACACACACACACACACACACACACGCGAGGAGGCACACAACACTCACTACTGTTTGTCTTTCTCTCTGTAAATCACTGACATTTTGAATCCTCAATTTACGAGTTAAAAACTCTTAAAAACTCTCTTCTCCCCTTCTCCTCTCATTTAACATTCTAGTCAAGGAATATGCCAATATTCAAAGGTTTCACTGTTGGACACAATAGTTCCCCTAAATGTCCATTCTCAGGGTATGTGCACTGGACCTTTCGAGTTCCCAGAACACAAATGAACGAATTCTGGATCACGACTGGCTCTAAAGTAGATGTAATGTCACAAAATCTACGTTCCTACATAAAAGTATACAACCAAGATGGAAACTTGTCTCCTTCAGCAGATGAATATGACAACAGCCCTCTGGTGTCAAACTGTGCACAGAGAAGGTCAAACCTCCAAGTGAAATAACAACAAACTTTTTGAATTTGTTTGATTTCTCTTTCAGCCTCTCATTCTCTCATCTTTTCACAATCTTCTTTCAAGCACCCTTCACAGCTCTGCTGCGTATTCCACGACTCCTGTTGTAGGTTCATGTGTTTTAACCTCTACTTGCAACGGTAAAGGAAGAGAGCAGGAAGAACAGGAAATGTATTTCAACAGTAAAATGTAATATTTACAGAAAGTGGGTGACTTTCTGTACCACTCAAGACTTAACAGTTCTTCTTTTGAATAATACTCTTCAAGGATATTCAAAGAAGTTAGCACGTAATGGACCTCTGATACACAACGCTCCACCGAACCCTTCTCCTTTCCTTGCCCCCCCCCTCTTGTCTTCTGCCCCCCTCGCTTCTCAGCGGTAGTTCCGCTGCTACCGGAGTGAGCTATAATTAATCGGAGTGGAAGCCGCGTTGTTGACCTTTTCGCAGGTGATCATCGCCACGATGCGCCCAGTAATCGGTCAGCCATCACTCTTCAACCGTCGCCACTGCAATTATCACACTGTCACTCACTCACATGCACGCGCAGAAAGGATGGCACCACAGAGAAAAGAACATCTTGCAGAACACCCACCGCACAGACAGACCCGTGACTAAAGCATGCATCTGCTGAGAAGAACCTGCAATATCGAAAATTCACATGCAATTTACTCCGTTCTCACACTGCCTGCTTCTGTCTACCGCACACACACGTGCACACACACGAGTCCGCTGTAAAGTATCCTCTATTAGCTGCCGGCTCTCTTCCTCTCTCTGGGTGCTGTACCTGACTATTACCTGTAATGACCGTGACATTACAATAATGATAACGGCGTTTGCTAATGCTGCACTTAGCACACATGCACACACTTGTGCAGATAGATACACACACACGCTGTACACAAGCTACATTTCTTCAGTGTTTGTGGAGCTGGAAAATAGTGAAGTACTTTCACTTCAACCAACAGCATGTCCATCTACTCATTGTGTGTGTGTGTGTGTGTGTTTGAATGTGCATATGTGTATGTCGGTGTCCAGGCGTGGTGGTAAACGGATGTAAATGCTATAAGCAGCTCATCTATCCCTGGTACCTCACCACTTTTTGAACTGCCTCAGTGCGCTCCACCAGGTAGGGTAAGGTTCCTCAAAGTGTTGCTTTCAGTGTCCGACAATATCAGGAAAGGTCAGCAGTTCTCCTCTTCTGCTAAAACGCTGACACATCGTCCCTCTTTGTGATCTGCGTGATCTCTGCACACCCTCTGGCCTACCTATTTGTCTGCTGATTTTAAGGTCAGCTGCGTGCGTCACCCTCCTAGAAGTTTCTACATCACTGCCCACACGAGCATTGGAGTACCCCCAGCAGGACCCCGAGATGCACTGAATCACAGCTACAGACTTTAGCTGTCATAACTCACTTGTGTTGGCGCACGGGACTAGCCTGGTTGGTTGGCACAACTTCAGTTTTTCTTCAAATGCTAATAATTTGCTTTTTTTTTTTATCCTAAAATCCTACATTCCTGTCAATATTTTTTTTTAAACGTTGATATGCTCGTGTCTCCATGATGAACAGTACATAACAGAGCATGTTTGATTTGTCTTCTTTCTCTCTCTATTAGATACTGCAGGTGTGTACCGACCCAGGATGCAGTAAATGCAATGAGCAGGGTGTACTTACCCTTTTATTTACCATTGCAGATCAGTGTGCATGTGTGTGTGTGTGTCTGTGTGTGTAAACAAGTCACGGTATCACAATCCGCTTTGAACAAAGCTCTGATTGATTTGCTACAAAGAAAAGTAAGGGATCACAGAGCCATGCAAACTCTCAATTGCTTTCACATCATCATTCGTTCTATTCTTCATGTTTTTCCCAAGGATGTCACTGTGCAGGGTACACTACAACCATGATGCAGTTTACCTCACACAGCACAATTGAGTGATAAAAAGACATTATTCTCAATTCGCCACAAGATCTACATTTCAATGAACGATCGGCTAATTGTTATGTTTATGTTGCTCTATCTCTCCATTTCTACTCCTCCCTCCATCCGCCCTCAACTCTTTCTTTATCTTACTGTGTCTCCTTCCTTGTCAAGGCGCAATTATTTGCAATTTGCCTAAGTCATCCATTTGCTGGGACACCAAGCATGAAAACGAGGCAATTTGGTGTAAAATGGAGGCAGACGGGCATCTGAGCATGTATGTATGAGTGTCTGTGTGTTTGTGGGGGCAAGGCAGGGGAAGGTCCAGGCGCTGGCGGGGGGCCATGCAAGAACTGTCACACAAAAGTGAAAATTAAAGCCATTAACGCACACTGAGATAAATCTGTGTAAGTGTGTGTGTGTGTGAACCTACCAGTCTGCACACATGACAATGTCAAAGTGACCCTCTAGTGCCGAAATGTCTGACTCCGAGTCCCACCTCACCACCCTGTCAGCACACACATAAAACAGAAACCAAAGTTTAGTGTTTGCAGACTGAAGATAGACAGTTTTCATGAAACTGCACGGCGAGCAAACAGCAGTGACCGCTTCTTCTCCCTCTTTTCAACACTTTGAGTTCCCTCACACCCACTGTTCTTCTGCTTCAGTAGAGACTTGGAGAAAGTGTCAGGGAGGGACGACATGTCATCTGTGAGGTAAAGAGAAGGAGCTTCTGACATGACACTTGACATTCATACCATGTGAACACACACACACACACAGTCACACAAAGAAGAATATATATGTTGCTTTCAACATCTCCACTGACCTCTCTCCTCCTTTTTCTAATCTCATCGACTAAGCAGATTTACGATATAAATATAATGATTACAAGAATACAAAGACAACAAATGCTTTGCACATTACTAAACAACCCTATATACAAGAAAAAAACATTATAAAATGAGGAAAAAAAATGTGTATATGAATAATAAGATGTGCTATCGTGAATTGGGAATCGTAAGAATCAATCATTTTCGTCAAGCTCTGACATGTTTGGTTACTTCGATGGCAATGTCAGTTTTTTGCGCAGTAAAATATTACATTGTGGTTTGTTGTTTTGATGGGGAGGGAGTCAAATTCCAGCCTTTTTGCGCAGGAAGTGGCGCTCTGTTTCTACGCGTGATGATGGCAGAACGGACAGTCTGTTTTCTCTGGGTTGCCAGGTTTGTTTGTGTCCACCAGTCTCAATGGCCAGACGGTTGTTTGTATTTCATTCATTTCCTTCTCAGTTACTTGGTCATTTCTGTTCAGTGCTAAACAGCATTCAAGTTTACTTTTTGTAGTCGATTACCAGCGGCTTGATTGCTCCAGATACTGTAAGGGTGGTGCTAACGCTGCGTACCATTGCCAGCGTCCTCCTCCATCTCTTTTTCCACACCATTCTCCTTCTCTCTCTCAGACTGTTAGGCAGAGTGGGGGATTATTAATTAGGCATTATTAACACCCAGTAAACAAAACATTAGGCCCTGCTAGAAACACAATCTCAATTCACGGCAGGAGGTCCCTATACGCGCACACACATACGCATGCATGTGCTTACACCATCACGCGACATGCCCCTCCCTCTCCCTCCCCTAGTCCAATCGCATCGTGCCCTTTGCCCTCTCTTGCGGCGCAGCAATGACAGCAGGCATAATCTGAAAAGAAAACAATCAAAGTAATGTAGCCTAATTATACCTTTACTTTTTCACTCCATTGTCCACTCATGTAAATACGGCAGGGGGGAGAGGTAGGGGAGCAAAAGAGTCAGTCAATGATGAAATACCTTTTTTGAGGCCGCAACAACAATTAGATACGTTTTAGCCCGTCCTTGAACATTATGCGTGTGTGGGTGCAGGTAGTGGAAAGTCCTCTTAATGGTCTCTCGATCTCTATCAGAGGGAATCATTTTGCTCGGATGCACATATATGTACACAAACACACACACACACACACACACACACATACTCGCACAGACACATCCTACATGAAGAATGGATGTTACAGGATAAGCTTGATCTTTTGCTGTTCAAAATTAAAGACGTAAAAAAGAAAAAACGTAAAACAATTGACATCGTTTTTTCAAGATAATTATCTAATTGTATTGTTTTTAAATTTAGTGATTCATAGAATTCATACAAGAGATTCGTATAACACAATGGTATAAAATTTGTGTTGGTCCAAAACATCACTTACAGTTATTAGATGTGAAAATGTCAGCCACTAGTTAGGTCAAATACTGTCGTGGACATATGTTAGGTTGATGATCCAACAATGTAAACTAAAACATTTTAAGAAAGACAAAGAGCCAAAAAAATAGTCTCACCTGGCAGATACCTGTGTTGACCCAAACTTTCCAGCTTGCCTGTTTCTTTCGGCCAGCCCTCGAACATCTGACGCACCACGGTCAAGGATTCATCAAAGACACACACATTACATCCTCAACTGTATCGTGACGCTTGGAGATCTTGTACTATATGAAATAAATGTTATCTCTATTTGCATACAGTACAAATGGCCAAAGATGTTTACAGGAGATAAAAGTCATCGTTAGAAATGACTGAATCCTTGCAAATGGGCCTCAAGTGGACTTAATTCAAAGATAAAACCATCTCTGAAACCATGCCTAATGGCGGGTGAGGGTTGAGTACATATGTACATTTACATGTTGTCCATCGCACTGTTGCACACTACTTTTGCAGAATTTAAACGTGCATACTCAATGGGCAGAGCATGCACACCAGAGACTCTCGCCAGCCGAGCAGGCTAACTTCTGGTTTAGCACGATGCTAACTAGAATGAGGATCAAATAATTCAATCTTGTGGCTCTTCTAGGCTTTCCAAATGTTATCGGACCAAATCGATCAAATTCTGATGATGAAACGAGTCATTTCGGGGGGGATTTGTCCACCTTTTTAACTGCCACAAGAGTAGCGACAGAGTGGGCTACGGCAGAGCCCGCAACACAACCACAAGTTTAACTGGAACACGCATGAAGCATGCACTCATCCTTCCCCTCGAATGACAGGCAAACAGAGAGGGCCGGTAAGGAGGCAGACAGGGCCGGACAGCTGGTAAAAAAAAAATGTATGGATTTTTTGACGGTCCACCTGCTATGATGTATCCAGGTTGCCAGATGGCCAGTACACCACTGCTAGCTGGCAAATTGTGTGGTAAGTAAGTGGCGTAACTCTCGATTGAGCAGAAGAACCACAGATGCCATGTGCTCTAGTTTTCATACAGTGCAAAAGGAAAATCAAGACTCTTTTTAGTTAAAAACACATGTGGTAGACAACCACATATAGACAGCATGAGTGAGCAGAGATGATCTTCTGGGATCGAGAGCCAGCCTGCAGAAGCAGATCACAGCAGCCTCTAGCTGGATCAATGGGAAAGCTTTTAACCACAGACACACATTTACACTGTCCCTCTCGCACACAAAGGCAGGGCGATTGATGTCAAGTTGTCTCGTAATACACTGGCTTGTGGAGTTGCAAAGCAATTCAATTAGGATTTCCTTGTCTTTAAAGCCTGCAAAGAGCTGAGACAAATCCAATCGACAAAGACAAGAGAGTGAGAGAGCAGGAATGCGTGATAAGTTGATAGATGGATTGATAGCTGGAGAGCTGATCCAAAACCAAAGAGGCCTCCCAGACACACTATAATATGTAGTTTAGTGCACATTTATACACAGGCGCACTTACACAAGCATCAGCACACAACACACACCCATGCTGGACACCTGTGCATCAGTGTATTATGCATAGGGATGACAGGGCGAAGAGCAGGGCAGCTTACAGTAATCTCATCACCAGCACACCACTGGGGGAGAGGTCAGCGCATGCACGCACACACACACACAAGAAGAAATAAAGAGGAGAAAGAGAGAGTGATTTGAGTACTATTGAACATTAAAGTGGAGGAATATTTGCTCCCATCACTTGAAGTAGACATGCATCAATCATTCTTAATGGAACATTTCAATTGATTTTCAACACAAGTATTGAAGGTCAGCAGAGTGTCTCCTCTCCATGGTGCGTGTCTGTGTGTGTGTGTGTGTTTCTGCAATAGAAATGAGGTCAACAGCTTCTAAGGAAGGGGAAAATCTATTCACTGCATATATCAAAATGTCGTCTATTCACAACTTCCCCTCCCGTTTATCTTCTCATCTATGTCACTGTGTAAAACTGAGCCGTATCACAACCCACTATCTCTTTCTATTGTAACACTGGTAACACCAGCAGGGCATGGGAGACAAACAGTGGCCATTAGCACAAGGCTAAGGCCAACAGCTTCCTCAGAGGGAGGAAATGCCAGAGTGTCTGCAGTATGGGACAATTTGGCCGAGCCCAGGATAAATTATTGTTGTCTTTCTCAACCCTCTCTCTCTCTTTCTGTGTGTTCATACTCGCTATGATTTCACTTACAATTCTCTCTATGCATTTGTTCTGTGAAACAAAGCAGTCGGTCAATGGTGTATTGTTTGTGTGGCCAAGAGTGTGCGAGTGTGTTTTACAGGCTCCATAATGTTATTGTTTGGGTCTTATTGCGATCAGTAAAGGAGCATTGTAGCCAGATGAGACAGAGATATTGTCAGCACAGCTAAATATGGAAGTGCCATGTCGGTCAATGGAAGACATTTATATTTCCTGTTTCTATGAAACCTCTGTCGCTAATTTATTATTATTTTTTTCTTCTCTTTCGTCCGTTAAGTTATCCAGTGAATAAAGCAAGATCTGGGCGGATGGGAGAAAAAGGACAAGAATGATGAAAGAAGATGGGATGAAAAGAGAGGACAAACAAGAGGCTAAAAAGGGGATCAGACAGGGAGCGGTGTGAAATGGGTAGAACAGAAGAGCAAGATGGTTTGCAAGCTGCCAGAGTTGATCAATAACTCATTCAAAGAACAAATGTTGGCACCAAAAAAAATCTCACCGAAAGATTTGTCCTAAAAACGTAATTATAGGCCTAAACCTTAACCACACAAAACATCTCAAACAAACCTTAATTGTTCCTGATTTTAAAACACTCATCAAGCCCTAACCCTAGCCTTAGCATTAGATGAAGTCTCAAACTAAATCTGACAGGATGGCAATTACTGTGCTCTTAACATGGCATTGTGGGCAGCTAGGATTGGTAGATGCCATGTTGAGCGCTCGTGCTGGTATTTGTCACTGTGGGTGCCCCATCTGCTGCTTCTGCCTTCAGAAAAAAGAGGTGGATGGCGATTCTTCCTTCACTCCAAACCAATCTTTGATTTCAAGGCTGAAACACAAAGGTTACAGCACACTGTCGACTTTTTATTTATGACACGACACGACACGGACACGACACGGACACAATACAGCAGGGCAAAAAAACATAGATCACATAAGAAATTAATCTTAAATCAAACATGGAAGAGATTAAAATACATGCGGAATTGATGAGCAATAATAATACCGTAGATTACAAGATGTTCAATAGACGATAACAGCTGGCACAATGAGTTATGACTGATTAAGAACTGCTATTAAAACGTATGATGTTGCAATTATTTCATTGGTGTATATACACACAGTTGCCCGATCATTAGGTACACTTAGCTTAAAACCCAAAACTAGTCTATTAGTGAGTCCTGCAAAAAAATCTTAACTTCATCGAGGTTAAAATGTTCAGTTTTTGTTTAGACTGGAGGATGTATTGGATTTTACAGACTCAAAAAGAAATGTTTTCACATGTGAAATCTGACACGTGTGCCCGAATCTGTGATTCTTTAATTTCACACGTTAAATGTAATAAACCACCCGTGCGTTTCAGTCAATGTGTCACATGCTAAATCCTGTTACACAAGTTATATTAGATGTGAGATTATTGTCCTTTATTTTCACACAAAATTGACGTTTTAACTTTTGTAATCTATATCGTATCAATTTACATGTGCTGAAATCGCATGCCTCGATATGTAAATTCATATGTGATTTTTATGCACGGGAATGCACAGACAAACGACACATTTTCTAACTGAAACCCCAATAACAAAAAAAAAGACAAAAGTTCTCACATAACTAAATCCATATGAATGCATACAAATAAGTGTGAGCTGGAGGAATGAGGCAGAGAAAGAGAGAAGACGATGAAAGGATACTCTGAATGGACTTCTCGTTCCCATCTGATAGCAGAACTTCCCTCACGTCAGCACAAATGGCAAGCTGAGAGACAGAGAGACAGGAAAGAGAAATGACACAACACAGAACAAAAGAACAAAAGCAAAAGCACCCTTAGATGAAGCAAACATCTGAACGCACGCACACACATACAATAATGACATAACCACGTCTACAAAGCTTCACTCTTGGCAGCCCAGCCCGCCACACTCCCTCTCTATTGCTCCCTCTCCTCCCTGCCATTTCCCTCTCTATCTTCACCCCATTTTTATGTCTGCATTATTTTAATCATTCAATCAAATCAGTCAATACTTTTATCATTGTGGCGAGCGGTGGGGGCTGCTATCTTGCTATCACTCTGTTCAGTAATTGCATTGTGACAGGGGATGATGGCAAGCGCAGAGCCTTTTCATTTGACGCTGGGTGTTTATCGGGCCGAGCCATCACTCCGTTCGCCGCTGTCACTCTGCACTCGGCTCGCCGGGCCTGCCTGATGCCCTTCATATAACTTTGCGGTGCAGACTGTGAGAGGCGAAGAAAAAGAGAGGGAGAGGGAGCGAGACGGGGAATGGATAGAAAGCTTTGTGCTCCGCTGTGTGAGGGAGATAGAGATAGAGAGGTGTGTGCTTTAGTATAACCTCATCATTTCACATTCTCTTTGCAGATGCCTTTTTTATATCAGAAAGTGTGTCAGGCAGTCAATTTTTGTTAAGGAGTGTGTGTGTGTGTGTGTGTGTGTGTGTGTGTGTGTGTGTGTGTGTGTGTGTGTGTGTGTGTGTGTGTGTGTGTGTGTGCATATGCCCATGGGTGACTGTAAGTGCAAGTGGCTATTGTGCTGGTATGCACAAATCCTGTGTGGCTGATTCAATGTAATCTTGACTCGTATGGCATATAGAAAATACATGATGTAGCATATCAAGTGTATGAACATTTCCAAACAGAACACACACACACACGCATGCTTCGGCATACATGAACTCACACACACACACACACACACACACACACACACACACACATGCTAAGGCCCTGCAGGGTGTGTGAGGGGGTCACTGAATGCTGTGCGTCCCACCATCTGCTCAAATGGAGGAAGGGACCTCCGGACTGAACCCGAGCATCCAGCTGAAAGATCAGGAGACAAATGTTGCAACAACCCTCCGCCCTGCAACACCACTACACACACATGCAGAGTCAGGCTCTATCACATGCTCACAAACCTCTTCATGGAAACAAATGTTATCAAAATGTCGAACTCTGTATGCCGCTGTGAAGCCAAAAAGTCTTTGACTTTTGAGTCAAGCATGACCAGGATCGTTCCTTAACTTCAACCAAATGTGTATTATTGTAACAATGACAACGAATCTCTCATAACCTGAGCGACGTTGTCTTTTAAACCCAAACCATGGTGTTTCCGAGGGATCATCACCTGATAGTGCCTTTAAGGACGGGGGTGGATGGGAAGGGAGGGAGGATATTCAACAACTGCAGGAATAATTAATGAACTGCTCACTCGCACGTCAGAGGAAAACAGTTGAATGTGGTGTCAGTGACGGATGACGGAGGGATGAGGAGAAGGAGAGGTGTGAAGGAAGGATTCCATCTCAAGCCACCAATGTCAAAACATGGTGTATTGACTGCCAAGAGATAAAACCAGGCTTTCTCACTCTCACACTCTCTCACACACACACTGACACACGCACACACACACACAACACAGAACGGCATCCAGCAGATCGATGGGACACTGACGCCTGCTATGTGGAGGGGCCCTTAAGACCCTGGCTAATAAACCCTATGGCTCACCGACTGAGGTATATCCGAGTGTGTCAGTGTGTGTGTGTGTGTGTGTGTGTGTGTTGTGTCAATACAGCTTTCAAGACCCAAGCTAGGAGAAACTACTCAGGTGGTCTGATGATTGTGTTCTCTGAAACATAACGAGAGAGCATTATATCGGATAGAAAAATCCTGTTAATCAAGAAAACTGGCTTCACATCTGAACATGGTACTGTTTCATGTAAAATACCTCAAATATAAAATGACAGTGTTGCAGTATTTGCAGTGTGTTACATTTAAAATGACGACGTTCCATTAATCCAACAAACAGGTTGTAAGCAAGTAGGTGTCGTGTTAATAACCTATCCTGTGTTTTGTGTGATTCTGGTCTTCATGCAGTCATGTGAGGGAGATTCATTCTGCAAATACCTCCTGACACTGAAAGAAAACTGGAGCATATTGACAAAGCATTTTATCTTACCATCGAGTCTACATTAATGACATCTGAAGTTGCTCCCTGAAGGTTTCTCCTAAGACGAGTAGCAATGCTGCTCAGAGCAGAGACCTCCTAAGCTAAGGGAAAAGGCGTGGCTGACCTCATATGGTTAATGTTTCATGAATGAGCTTCGCTGAGTCTGTGTTGCTCAATTCAACATAAAACACAACAGCGAAAAGGTACAAACACTGTTGCCATATTAAACAATTGAGGAATGAGTTTGACTCATATAATTCTAAAGGGAAAGCTAATTAAACCTAATTGACCAAACAAAACAAAACAACAAACTGTAAGCTTACATGCTGTAATAAATTAAATGTGTGAATGTGACACGGAGAGTCCAGCCTGGAAACTTAGCTTTGTGTTGATGGATATTTGTCCCAGTTAATAAACATGTCATCATCTTTCAATGGTGCAATTCATCTGAAATTCAAACTCCAGAGTATTCAAGTAATGGACATGATGCAGTTTTTGTTACTTCTTATGTAACTAACTCGTCCGTCACCAGAACACCATTGCATATGAAGCAATGCACCTTTAACTTACTTTTACTTTAAACAATGCTTTTAAAAGCTCACGGCTGTTAGAATCTCGAGGCAGATTGTATGTACTGAACACAACCAATTGTGATTAGGTTGTACTAATAGACTGTTCATAGATTTAAGAGATGTTTTAAGCACTAATAGAAGTTGTAAATAACTCTTAGACTACAAACTTGGGAGACTTACTATGGATACAGTCGGGGGCTAACCACAGGCTTACAGGTGTTCTTTAATTGTTTTTAAATCTCATTTTCTTTTGCCTTATGTTTTGATGCTTTTAATGGTTTTATGTGAAGCACTTTGAATTACCTTGTTGTTGAAATGTGCTATACAAATAAACTTGCCTTGCCTTGCCTTAAGATGTTCTGTGAATTTGGTGGTAAAAACTGAAGAGATGACATGTGACCTGCTGTTAATTTAACGAGGGTAAAGAATGTGCATGCACACATTTGTGAAGGTACCAAAACACAGGCACACAAGAAGTGAATGATATATGAATAGGTATGGATACTGGTTGCCCATGCTGTTTGTGTATTGATCTGTGTTTGTGTGTGTGTGTGTAGGTGACTTACCATGAGCCCAGCAAGACAAGTCATACCTCCTCCTAACTCACACACTGCACCCCTGAGAGACAGAGAGGGAGAGAGAGTGAAGAGTGGGAGTGAGATTCACCTTGCTGAGCCAAACCTAGCAGTTTAGCACTAACACACACACACACACACACACACACACACACACACATACACACACACACACACACACACACACAAACGCATGCTATCATACAAACACAGGCACTTACACACACAGTAAACACAGCGGGGCAAGAAATATCAATTCAACCATCAACCTGAAAGCTGAATACTGAACATTGAGAAGCACAAGCTCAATCAGCGGGAATCTGAGAAAACACACACACACACACACACACACACACACACACACACACACACACACACACACACACACACACACACACACACACACACACAGAGAGTCCTGTAGCTTGCATGCTCAATCAACCCCTCTCTCCATCCTCTTCCTCCTTTCATCTCCCCTTCCCCTCCATCTCTGCCCCTGTCCTCTTTCATCCCTCTCTGCCTCTCTCCCTCTCTTGCTGACCTTCACTTCGCTGCTCTGATCAATACCCATCTCTTCCTCGCCTCCTGCCTCTTGAATGTTAAAGCAGGAAATCAAAGGGTGACGTTCCACCTTGAGTGGAAATCAAAGGTGCCTGGCTGCTTTTCAGCCCCGTGCCGCAGGGCAGGCCAGTGCTCAGCAGACGAGAGCCGGCGAAAGAGCAACACAGGACAACACAGTGTGGCAGGGAAAGGTACAGAGCACCCGGCGTTTACAACGGGCCCCATTCAGACCTCAATCAGAGGGATCCAACACCATTCCACCATCTGTTCAGACTACAAATGCAATACTTTCAATACGTTTGTGCGGGAACAAGAGTGGCCCTTTTATTGAATTGTATCATGAAGCGATTTCCTGTCACGCAGCAGTTTTTATTTTTTTGTGTGAAATCAAACTTGTGCCATTACATGCTGCCAAACATCTTATTGTTTGTCTTATTTGTTTACCATCCCAATATGTTTCAACGTTCAAGCAGGTAAATATCTTACTGAATTTTGATGGTGAAACTGTCAAAGAATAATTCCAAACTCCTAACAGTCAGAATTAGAATAGCAACGCTAAAAGACTTGCTGAACATAAACACAAAGTAGATTCTGATCTGTGTCCTCGTGTTCTTGGTGGAACGGTTGAGTCTCCTGACGATGGAGCGAGTGGATTTAAGGAGAGGAATAACTCACTTGAACATGTGACGTTTCTGCAGACAGTAGTGAGCCATCACCTCTTCAGACGGCCACACACCTAAATCAGAGAGAGACCAAGGGAGAGTTAGAGACTCACTTACCAACTGATGGCTATCCGTTTCAGCGACAGATCTTTATTTGCAGGCATTCATAGCATCACTGGTGTGAGAAAGTGCTTTGATGCCAGTGTCTCAACATCAAAACACCGTAATATTGATATAAAAACAATGAGTGTTCGGTGAAACATAATTGGATGCATTGTTTTTTTCCAGTCTGTGTTCATTTGCTTCTCTTGTGGTTTCCACCTTGCCTGTGATCCAAGGCGTCTCTGTCTGTCGGTCCGTCTGTCGATCCTAAATCCTTGCAACACACTCTCTCATTGGGCACAGTGTGTGTTTGTGTGTGTGTGTGTGTGTGTGTGTGTGAGACAGGGGGTCCGGTGGGTGATAATCGCAGCGTGCAGGCCTGTCTGGCTTATCACCTACTGTCAGCCCTTCTCCTTCTACCGTGCATGTAACACACACTAACGCACACACACTTGCATACTTGGTGCTATTTTCCCTTTCTCTCTCGACACACACACACACGTTGGCAGTAGAAGAAGTAAACATTCATTTGAATAAAACTTCAGCTTTTCGCTTCTGGCTTTGAACAAGAAGGTTCGGCTTGGCGCCGTCCGTGTGTGTGTGTGTGTGTGTGTGTGTGCGTTTATATGAAGGAGTTGTTGAGAAAAGGGAATGAGGGGATATAGAATGAGTTGGAGAAAGCGAGCGAGGGAGGGAGACAGAGATAGAAAATGAGCGAGGTAACGAGAGAAAACTGGGGAGGGCGGTAGGGCTAGAGGAGGAGGAGAGAAAAGGTGGTAGTCGATATAATAAGCGGCTTACAGGCGGTCTCTCTTCACCTCATGGGGCAGACATCACTGCTCCCTCACTCTCCCTCTCTGTGTCTATCTCTCTCACCCTCCTTCTCTCTCGCTCGCTCTCTTTCCCCTCGCTCCGGTCCGCCAAGATTAGCTCAAGCAAGCAGGATTTAATAATGCCTATTGATAAAATGTCCAAATATTCCTTTTCCCCATTAGAAAAAAAAACAAACAAGCTTTCTATGTCTTGGCCTGACAGCACACACACACACACACACACACACACACACACACACACATACACACACACACACAAACAGAAATACAATGAGAGCCAGAATAGCTATGCTGTGTGTCTAGAGAGTGTCAAGACATGTAAGGCTTAAATAAGGTGACATTTTAAATTCCATCTGTTATTCCCCTTCAGCCACACGCAAAACTTTACACTGTCAACGTGCAGTACTGCAATGGTTTACTGCCTGTAGTGTAATGCTGGAAACTATCCCAAGATGCGTTGTTTGTTGTTGTGCATCTACATGTTTTCTGGATTTGTATTCTTTGTAATTATAGACATTGAATTCTCCATTCGTACGTGTTTAATGGATACAGCTGTAAACCATCGATGCATTAGTTTGTCTCTCAACCTTTTCAACCAAGGTTTTTGGACAACATTACTGAAATAGGAGTAAATATTATCTTATTATATTACTATTTCAGCGGCAGATTAATAAACATTTGGTGCAAAAGTGAGTATTTACAGCAGCAGAAAGGTGTAATCGATATCGATTGACAAAAAATAACGAGTGAAGTGCTGCAGTAATAATGACAAATGTCACCAAGTGCACCGGTGTGGCCTATTGGTTTTGGTGTTGGTCAAAGGATTTGGTGACAACAAGAAGCCTTAAATAGCCATTGTATTATATATACACCGGAGCATTTTTATTCGCCGTTAATCCTCCAGAATAAGTGCATGTGTGGGGTGTTGTGTGTCTTAAGCTGAAGCCTTAACTCTGACCCCTCCCCTTGTGATTGCATGTTCACATGAGATGTAATGGTGTCCCACGACACACCTTTGCCCTGTAAAATGACACTTTAGCCCCTCCCCTCTACGTCCACAGATGTGTGTCACCACGACACTTGACATCAAGGGCCACCCAAAACATCTTGGGCAGATGAACAGTAGAGGGTGGTAATGCAACGTTAAACTGGTTGTGATCTGCCACTCAACAACACAGGCAGAAGAATGAAAAATAGATCTCTCATCTGCAGCTTCATTTGGTTTTCACTCTGCTGTTGACTCCTCGTGATGTGCACAAGTCATGAGTGGCATCGAATTTGGTCGTGGAGTTGAAGGGGAAGGTTTCAGTGAGAGATTTCGGACAAAGCCGCACTCTAGCATTCTTTCAGACTGTTTCCTTTCAGGATTCAACATCTGTTCAACCAAGAAGCCTGAAGGGCATCTGTGATTATGATATCAGGAGAAATAACACAAGATAGCTGTGTCAACACATCAGTCCAGTACCAACTGCGTAAAGTTCTAAACTGGAGATTTCTCGCCATGTTTTCGTGCCTGCTGAGGGCGTGTTTCAGATTAACTTTCTTCAATACAAAGTTATGTGCCCGTGTGTGTGCACGTGCGTGAGTGTGAACACAAGCAAGTGTGTGAGACGGAGCAAGACAGACAGCTCTAAGTAATAAAGCTTTGTAAAGCATATGTGAATCTGATTGTTAATCCCCAACTCCAATAGCATTAATAGCCCAGGGTGATAGCAACTGTGTGTGTGTGTGTGTGTGTGTGTGTGTGTGTGTCTCCCAGGTCGAGGTGCACTGTAGGAAATGAAGGGATCAGGAGAAGAGAGCAGATTACTCTTCCTGAGGATAATGAAATTATTTCTCACCTTCAATTACTAGATGAGGAAAGGAAGCAGTGTGTGTGTGTGTGTGTGTGTGTGTGTGTGTGTGTGTGTGTGTGTGTGTGTTTATCAGCTTAATATAGTTATCTGTTCCAGGCACTAAACCTTGTCAATGGTGTTACCCCGAACACCATATGTGAAGCTTATTGGTGCTTTGTGCTCGAAGCATAGCTGCTGGGTTGCTCCTGTTCCTTTTAGGAATAACTTAAAACGAGTGTTTTAAAAGGTACCTGTACACCATGTGTGGTGGATTTGCACCTTTGTTGCACATGTGTTTATTTTATATGCGGGGTGATTTGGCAATTCAATTTCATTTGCAAACCTTTATTTTATTTTACAACGGCTTATTTATGCTGCTGTGCCATACAGCTGCACACTCCTCAAAAATAGTCCAATAAGACACACCGATTTCATGTTAAGGACATATGACTTGAAAAGTATTGTGTATTGAAGGTTTTACTACTTAAAAGTGAAAGTGAAAGCAGTTTACTGCCCGTGTGGAATATTCAAATGTAGTAAGGCCTTCTGTGCAGTTTCTACTTTATTGACTTGATTTTTCAATACTCAGATTTAATTTTAAATCTTTACTTTTGTATCTGCCCAACTTGCTAAAGATGTCACTGTTTTCACCATAAACATGCATCTTTTTTCCTGTAGTAGGGTATAATATGTGATGCAGGGTTGAAAACAAACGGCTGAACACAAGGGGAGAGTATTTCATGTAGTCGCATGCTGTCCATGTTTTCATTGATCACGGGCTTGCTGAAAGACCCGCCTCATTCCTGGTATGTTTTATAAACTCAAACAATGTAAACACTACTGGGGGTGGGAGGCCAGCTGAACCAATCAGATTCCTTGGTTGCAGCTACCCATTGAATCGCCTCGTGTGGTCCTAAACCCTGCGCATCCTTGTAACCCGAGGATGAACCTTCGAACTCCACGATTTATGGCAGCGCTAATCTGGTCTCAGTAGCTCTCCGTAATCTCATGCACAGGGATGGAATTATCCATCAACCCCTCCGCTTTCTGCTGCTTATCCAGGTTTGGGCCGCGGCGGCTGCAGGCTACGAAAAGTAACCCGGTCATCAGCGTGCTCCTGCTCTTCCTGAGGGTTCCATGGCCTTTGAATGCCCCGGGATCAGACAGCAAGGATGGAATTAGCTAAAGGTCTATTTCTAATATCTGAAGGATACCTGTTGCTATTCAGGAAGCCTAAAATAACCCAGCTAATAGTACTCGAGACAAGGCTGCTACTCAGTCTTTGGTGTCAAGAATGAATTATACACAGCCGAACACTTTCATTTAAAAGATAAAAGGATCTGCTTATGTGAGTTTGTGCTGAAATCAACACTGATGAAGTGTTTCTCAATGTCTACAACGTTAAAACACTTTTCATGTCCAAATATTCAAATATTCTAAAAGGTGTCTGACAGTCATCACAAAGGTCAGTTTACATACGAGACCAGCCGATGGCCATTGTGTTCGCTTTACAATTTAATGATATAGTACTGATGCCAGATGCTGTATTTACAGTGACACTGGAGGGCTCTGAGATATGAGGTGTTGGTCAGCAGTTTTCCTTCACAAAGCAAGCGATTTCGCTCCGTTTCTTATGTCTTTGGATTGTTTTTCGCCTTTCTTTCATCGGCCTCCGTCAAGTCTCTTGCTGAGGACAGAATGCTGCTGCATAGCGCTATCGAAAGAAAGGATAGGATGAGTAAAGGAGTCAGAGGGGAAGCAGGAAGACGAGAACGAAGAAGGAGATAATCAGAGTGAAGAGGACCGCAAACCTAAAGGAGTGCAGATGTTGAGTGAGGAGGAAGGTGCAGTGAGGAATAGGGAGGGGAGTTACGGAGATAAGGGGAGGAAGGAAAGCAGAGCGGGCGTGAAAAAAAATCAAAAGATGGGGTTCATGAGATGGGCTAAGGAATTGATGGCGGGAGAAGAAAGAAAAGGGGGTCAGAGGGATGAAGATGCAGCGGAGGAAGAGTGGCAATGAGGCAGGGGGAGGAGTTACAAGGAGGAAGAGGTGGAATGGGAAAGAGAGTAATAGGAGGGAGGGGGAGGAGGACGGGAAAGGATGGCAAAAAAATAGACTGTGGAAGGGGAGAGAGATGTGTCAAGATGGGGTTAAGTGGGCCATGATGTTGCTTTGGGCACGCACACACACACACACACACGTCTCTATCACTATTACATACTGATACACACACCTGTCTGTTGGTTTCGTTCTCACACACACACACACACACACACACACACACACACACACACACACACACACACACACACACACACACACACACACACACACACACACACACACACAGTGTCTTTCTCTCCCCTCCGGCCCAGCGTGTCTTCGGGCTCCGTGGCTCTCTGCCGGTGATCCGTCTCCACATTAAGCGAGGCCTCAGATAATTCCTAAGCCTCCTCCATGGCCGATCCAATAAGGGATAAGGCTCTCGGCTGGCCATGATCAACTGACAATCTGTCCTCTCACACGGCTACTTTAGTGGAGGCCCGGGATGAGACAGGGTACACACAGTTCACAAGACCACGGAGCTGAGGTGTGCATGTGATCGAGGGTCAAAGAGAAAGACAGGGATTGAAGAAGATTGTGTACAGCGGTACAAGAGTTTGTGCATTTGGGAGCATGTGTGTTTGCCTACATGGCACTATGAGGCGTTACCACTCGTAGTTGTGGGGTTTTAAACTGACAATAAACAGTGAGATCTCTGTGACAAAACACAATGATACTTGTGAAAATGTGGTACTTTGTAAAAGGCGACACTTTCACCAATTAGACTGTATTTTGAAGTCTGTTTTCCAAATACGTTATCATGCAAAAACACAAATCTACAAGAAGAAATGTTTTGGGAAGAAGATGGGCACACCACAACTAGCGACTGCATTATGCTCTTTAGAAGTACGTTTGACCTCGTACACTATTTTCCTTGTAAATACGACATACTTCAAAAATGTTCTCTTTCTTGTAATTGAAGACTTGTATCCGATAATCTAAATGCCACAAAGATAAAACAGCATGTTTTATACAGATAAGCCACGCAGTATATTCAGCAGGTGCGTACTGCAGTCAGGTGATCAAACACAAGTCAAAAGGGATAAAGAACAAATATCACTGATTTCATTTCCTAGTATTTCAAAAGTGAAACGCTTTGTGGCCTTTGAGGAATGCCATCCCCCACGATGAATCCAATCAGGTCAGCTTTTATAAAAGCGTGAACTATTAATAGCAGTGCGTTAATAATAACAGCAATTATGAAATGATCATTCTGCCTCGCTGGTACGGTGAATGCACGTGCTGTGAATAGGCCGTTTAGATAGCCTCTTCGCCTTTCAGCAGAAGAGCCAGGCGATGTGTGATAAGCATCGACATTCTAGCCAACAGAGTCTGCCTTGGAGACACTCCTGATCCCTTTTTCCATTGGAATAGACTCATTTCAACACATACTCACACAAACACGCACTCGCACACACGCTTGGAGGACTGTGCAGGGCTTCGATAAGCGTGGCCTCTCTCTCTCTCTCTCTCTCTCTCTCTCTGAGTAAACATCGTTTTGGATTAGGCAGAGTATAATGAGAGCAGGGGGCTATCTGCCCACCACGCCTGCATTGTGGCCCCCGCTCCTCTCTGAGGGGGCCGGGACCAATCTTTACTCTGCTATTTATCCCCCTCCTCTGATAGCTTACTTATCTGCTGCAAAATGCCAGGGCTGACTGCCTGTCTAACTGCCCCTATAACTGTCTGCCTGGTTCCACGCCCTTCTGTCTCTCTCTCTGTCATCCTTGCAAAAGCATCAAGACAAACGCAAGGCTATGTCTCATTGTATCTCTCCTCCACCTGCCTGTCAGCGTGTCCGTCTACATGACGGACTCCGTCCCTGAATCTCGCAGAGGGACAGCTCTGCAGTAGCAGTGATATTACAAAAGCAGAGCGATGATATATGCAGAGCAAGCAGGTTGTGGTTGTGTCTGAAATGATCTAAAGGGTGTTTTGGCATCTTATTCATTTGATTATGTATAAATAGAATCACATATGGACAGCCAATGCTTTGTGTTTTTTAGTAATCTAGGTGTATATATTCATTTGATGGTATATTAAAAGCTACCAAGCATGCATTACCGATTGAGTGTGCAGGTTCCTTCATATAATGTCACGTATCAATTAGACCAAGAACTCCCCTCAGTCTTATCTAACACCAACCCGTACAAACCACAACAATGGGTGAGGTCCAGGGGCCTATATTCAATTGTATTTGTATTGCCTAACATCACAAACCTCACAGAGCTTGACAATCAGTACAACAGACAACATCCTCTGTCCTTGGACCGTCGCACCGGAGAAGGAAGACACCTCAGGGAGAGCAGCAGAGGAGGGACTCCTGTCCCAGGATGGACAGAGGGGCAATAGCTGTCATGAACAACGTAATGAGAGGAGCAATAGCCACAGTAGCACTGATAATAACAGAAATAATAATAGAAAAAGTATTACTACAACACAAATGCACACATATTTTTTAGGAAATTGATGAATATATTAATTGAATGTGGTTCAATTAAAGGCAGCAGCAAACAGAAAAGTCTTCAATCTTGATTTAAATGAGCTGAGGGTCTCAGCAGACCTGCAGCTTTCTGGGACTTTGTTCCAGATATGTGGAGCAGAAAAACTGAACGCTGCTTCTCCATGTTTAGTTCTGACTCTGGGAACAGAAAGTAGACCGGTCCCAGACGACCTGAGGGGTCGGGATGGTTCATAAGGTAGCAGCAGGTCAGAGATGTATTTTGGCCCCAAATCATTCAGTGCTTTGTAAACCAACAGCAGGATTTTAAAGTCAATTCTTTGTTGGACAGGAAGCCAGTGCAAAGACCTCAGAACTGGAGTGATGTGATCCACCCTCCTGGTCTTAGTGAGGACTCGAGCTGCAGCGTTCTGAATCAGCTGCAGCTTTCTGACGGACTTTTTACAGAGACCTGTAAACACACCGTTACAGTAGTCCAGTCTGCTGAAGATAAATGCATGGACAAGTTTTTCCAAATCCTGTTGAGACATAAGTCCTCTAATCCTTGATATATTCTTCAGGTGATAGTAGGCTGATTTTGTAATTGTCTTGATATGGCTGTTCAGGTTGAGGTCTGAATCCATAACTACACCTAGATTTCTGGCTTGGTTTGTGGGTTTTAACATCAGTGACTGAAGCTGAGCGGTGATTTTCAATTGTTCGTCATTGGTACCAAAAACAATTACTTCTGTTTTATCTCTGTTTAAGCAAAGGAACAAAAGTAGAGAAGTGAGGGTCACAGGAGGAGAGTCAAACAAAGTATGGAGGAAAGAAATAGAAGAAGGGGGTGAGAGAGACACAACAGCGCAGAATTACAGAGAGGAGGAACGATCGAATGAGAGGGGAGGGAATGAGATGTGGGGAGAGACAGGAGGAGGCAGGAACAACAAAGAGGGAGTTTGACATGTGGCTAATAGACATATCAGCACTGAGGTGTGGGGTTTAGCTGGCAGACGAGAGCTTTGCAGAGCTTCATTCATTGATTAGCATACGGAGAGTGGCATGGGGCCGTGTGACAACCCCAGATTACGCTACACACACACACACACACATACACACACGATGTAGATTGCCACAGATTGCATCTCTCCCCTTCCTTGGAGAAAGGCAAGGATGTCAAATTACAGGGTGTCACCTGCTCCAAGCTATCTACTTTCTTGAATGTTAATGTACATAAACAATTAGGACAGGGGAACGAGAAAGAGGGAGGAATGGGGGTGATTGAAGGAGAGAGCGATGGAGAGCAGGGATTGAAGGAGAGGGAGGAAAAGAGTTGGAGAAATAAAGGAGAGACGGGGGCGGTGAAAGTGGGCAGGAGTCGGTGTAGAGAGTGGTGAAGGCAGAAAATGAGAAAAGGGTGCAGGGAGGACAGGAAGAGGACAGCTGACATTAAAACGACTGATGAGAGGTTTTCGTTTCTTGGCTCATGAGAAAAAGAATAAAACAATATGAGAAAGCGTGACAGCTGCTGCGGAGCCCCTCCCTGCCTTCAACCTGTGGTGTTCCTTCTGAAAAAACCCAGAAGCATCCAGGAGCAGTGATGTAACCAGCTGATCATTTGATTGATTTCAATTTGACTTCCTTTATTTTTATACTGTGAATGAATGAAAACTGTTGCACTCTTGTTTTACCGTCAGCATCCTGCGAGTGTGAGATTTGATGATACTTAAGATGGAAATTTAAACCGACTAGCCATTTTAATACAAGTGTCACCCTATTTGACATCAAAAGCACCAGTTGGTTGAAGAAAAATTGGCACCTTTGGTTGGCTTCGCTTTAAAAAAGCACTTCTCAAACAAGACCCATCTCCAAATAAATGAGATGGTGGAAGGCGGGGACAGCGTACCGGCTGTGTTCTCCAAGTAAGCCTCAGACTTCCCCTGCTGCGTTTGCTTTATTATACGCATGTACAATGCGTACCAAACTATGTTAAATTGTAGTTTCTTCATCTCTCATTTGCTCACCCACGTTATTCCCTTTTTACTTGTCTGGGAGCCTGTTATGTAAATGTCAATTAAATGTCAATTACATTGAATTTAATTCCCATCTGCAAATGAAACAAGAACAGTGAGAGTGTGTTATGATACACACACATATAATAATAAAGACACTCACTGTCTGCATTCATATTATAACTGCTGACCCCTTGGTATTGCTTATTGAACCATGAGCATCAGATAAATGCTGACTTAAACACTTCTACTCAGATCAGAGGAAAAGGGAAATGATTCCAATGATGTGCTTTGGGATGCGCAAGTATCACCGTATCAGTAACAATCCACTTTTAAGCCGACCGGGGCTGGAACCGTTGACTCGATTCATCTTTCTTCAATGCAATGTGAGAAAATAGTTTGAGCAGTTAGTGAGCTGTGCTGTCTTTAGATCAGTCAGTCACACTAAACAGTCACACACGTTTAGAAAAACAGTTCAGACAAACAGAAAAACAGACAAAAAGTGTCTGGCCCTCTGACGCTGTCATTATACTTAGAAAAGACTGAGTGGACATGATAGCAAAAAAACTCTACCATGAGTCAGTATGATGTTTGTGCATGGGGGGGGTTGTTTTGGGTGAAAACATGTCTGCCCTTGAGTGTGTTTGTACTTCCGTGGGCACATCGGTGTAGCAGTGAGTTATCAAAATTCAAAGAGGAAGTGACGGGGGGGGGACACAGAACTCACATCCACTACGAGAGGCTCCAGAAGTCTGCCCAACAACTGCACTGATGCCTGAAACATTAGACCCAGATTCCCTATCTCGGTGAAGAGGGGCTGAGGGGAGACGAGAGGGAGATGGGGGACGACATAATATAGAGGGGAGGTTATAGGGAGCACGGGTTGGGGGGGGGGGGGGGGGGGGGGGGGGGGTCATCTGTTTTGGATACAAAGACAGTTCTTTGACAAATCCACTCAATGTCAGAAAAATAGCGAAAAATGTCCCAAACTATTTTGTCTTGAAATTGCTCGTTATGTTTGATCAACAGCACAAAAACTCAAAAATATTCAGTTTACTGAAACATAACACGAGAAAGAGCAGCAAATCCTCTCGACGGAGAAGCTAGAAACAGAACATGTTTGGCATATGGCTGGATTAATCCACGATACTCTTATTCACTCCACCCTCGCTCTGAGCACAACCCCTTTGAAGCAGTCTGGATGTGGTATTGATGACGGATTGATGGGTGAAGGCTGATCGACGGTTCTGTGAGACTGTTCGTGTGACTGGAGGAAGAGGAGAGTGCTCCGGGTGGCTACAGCAGCAAAGGCCGCTGCTGTGATCACAAATGAGCAAAAATGATTAAAAAAAGTCAGCTTGTTGCATTATAACCTCTTGTGGAACACAGTCACAGTGTACGCTGTGCTGATCCACTTGAATGATTGGCTGCCTGCAGGGTCACGCCAGCCCCTGATTGGCCACTTAGTTTCACGCTCCAACCAACATCAAGCTGGCTGATTTAAATTTCCTACGGACATATTTGGTGGCTTGAATGTTCAGTTGAGCAGCTGCTTCGCTTGTTTGCTGAAACCTTTATCACGTTTTGTTACGTTCAGTCTACTTTCGTGAAGTCGTATTGTGAAAGCAACCATGCAGCTGATATTATGTACATATTCTGTTGCATTGAATTACACATGAAATTGCTGTATATATGTGAAAAAGAAAGACCATTTGAATTATTAATTTGCAATTAATTCAGCCACTGGATGCACGGCCTTGGCTGCTTGATTTAGAACTAAATAGCCATGTTGACTTTGACTTAGTTTGTCCCCTCGCTGGTCCCAGACCAGCCAAGAATATTAAGCAACATTGGTTTTGACAAGAATGACAAGGCACGGTACCATGTGTGACTTGATGGCGAGTAAATTGAAATGTTTTCAAACTCAAAAAAGAAGATGCTGGACTCCTGAGCAAAGACCGTGTGGAGGGCAGGGGGACAGCAGTTTATGAGAAGGTGAGAGCCGGATAGAGAGAAGGTTAATGCGGAGGACGGGCGTGAGTTTGTGGGCTCAAGTATAGGTGATGCTGATTGGGAGGAGTGGTGGTGGTGGCAGGGTGTTCATTTGGGAGGTTCAGAAGGGGAAGGAGACCCCCGGGGCCCTCTGTCGCTCTGTCTCTCTCTCTCAACCGAAATAAACTGCAGTGCGACACACTCGTCAAGAGAGGCCAGCAAGTGCGTGCACGTGCGATACAGAAGCGCCCGTGTGTGTTTCTGACTGAGTGTTTGTGCTTCCGTGTGCGCGGGGCGAGTTCACATGCGTGTGGCGGGCTGCCTGGAGGCTCCCTGTGTGCAGGCGTTTCATTGGAGAGGCAGATGAGCGGGGCAGATATCCCGGGGCGGCCTGGCAGTGGCCAGAGCTTTATCTGAGCTGAAATGATTTTAGCACTCCGTTTTGGAGCACTAACCCATGAGCAATGTCACCCCCTCCTCCTCCTCCTCCTCCTTCTCCCTATCCTTCCTTCCTTCCTTCTTTCTCTGTCACTTTGTCATGTTCTCCTCTACACTGCTACTTATTCTCTCAGCTCATCTCTCCTGTCTCTTTCTATCTCTGGCTGGCTACTGGCTACAGATTAGGGTGAAAGAGTGGACGGGAAAAAGAGAGAGAATGACGGCAAAAAATACTTTATTATTTGAAAAATCAGTTCTCTATTATTATTTAGTTTTTTATGTTTGTATGTTTGTTTATGTTTATTCTGCCTTTTGCAGTTTAATTGATGAAGTGTGATTTTGAAATAGCTATCATTAGTATTTTAAATACACTGATATCATTTATCGGGCAGATTCCAACGCAAAAAGTTGGATCGGATATCATTGACGATGGGCCAATCTCGTTAATTCAATGCTATGTTTAAATACTATATTGATTATATGCTGGGATCCTAATTCCTGTTTACATTTTGACCAATTTATTGCTGCATTAAAAGGGCTTACATTTGAATTGTAATTCCTTTTCATTTTAAAGATGGTTTCCTGTTGCTGGTGTACGGTTTATTCGTTAAATAATATATAACAATTCAGTTCATTTATACCTATATATTCGTTACATTATGTTTTACCGAGTTAGGAAATAAATGTTTCAGTGAAGCCCGATGTTATCATACAGAAAACGAATGATCCCAGTCACCTCCACACAGTGAGGCATGCAGCTCATTAATTAAACACTGAAACAGACGGATCGGTGCTTCCGTGACTCTAATGCATTGGAGAGAGAGAGACAGCATGGAATGAATTATGAATTTACTTTAGCAAATAAAACGATGTACTCAAGGGCAACCGGCATTATTGTTCCAACGATTATTTTCATGATCAAATAATCTGCATGTCAGGTTCTCTGTCCAAAACCAAAAGAGATTTAGTTGAACATCATAGAAGACAAGATAAGGTCACGTGCCTGCCTGTCAGTCAGGTGGGTTCCTGAAAGCCCAGCTGATTCTGCTGGTCGCAAACACTGACATTAAGTGGCGTTCCATTGCATTATCCCAGTCGGAGGTTGGGCATTCGGACTTTCCTGGACGCAGCGTTACAGGAGGAGTAATCCAGGTGGAGCCTCCCTCGCCGCCCATCTCCCACTTCTCAAAGCCCCATGGTGTTTAATCCCTTCACGAAATGTCCCAGATTTTACATGAGACTCTCCGGCAGAGACACACTGGTCTTCTGCAATCAGAACCATTATCACACTGGGTCAATGGCAAGGGCCAACCAAGCAGCAGCATACAGTAAATGGTACCTTTCCTTGTGTGAGTTCTGTGAGTCCTCTCTCTCCCTCCGTCTCTCCCTCCCCACTGGGAATTAAGTAGCATTACGAGGAAATGCTTCTAGCTGAGCTTAACTGCATTACAAGAACAGGTAATATACCCTGAGAGAGTGTGTGAGTGAGATTGAGCAAGAGGATAGAGGGTGGAGGGAGATGGAGAAGGAGAGAGAGAGAGAGAGAGAAAGAAAGAGGGTCTTAAGTGAATTGTCAACTCAAACGCTCTAATCACAGAGAAAGCTCTGGACAAAGAGCGCCCACGGACGCCAACGGAGCGCACCCTGGGGGCAACGAAAGGCCACTTAGCCCTATCTGCTTCCCTCTCTTTCTCTATAGAGGCGGATGTCTTCACAATAATACCTTCCACAACACCTGAGACAGGAAGGGAGAGAGCAAGACTGAGGAATGGAAGAAAGTGGGAGAAAACTAAAGATACGCACCATTATCAATACATAGAATGCACAGGTAGGTCATTTATCGGGCAGAAGGACTTGTGTGCAGTTACGGAGCAGTAAACTCCAGTAATCTTTTTTATTAGCAGCATTTTTATGCATATTTGACTTTAGTCTTTTGTTAGTTTAAGTTTAATTTGGTTGAGATGGTTGATTGACAGTTAATTCTAGACTTTGGAGACAGCAGGTGCATATTATCATACATCAAACAGGGGAGGACAGAATTATTACACAAAGATACGTGGTCCCGAGCAGCTCGGAGGAGTTTTAACAAGGGCCTCCATTCTGGCCCTCAGAGGCTCTGCAGGACCTCCACTTTCCATAAAGCCCATAGGCAGATCAGCGGCTCCCCGGGGCTCGGCAGCCATGATGGCTCGATTCAACAGTCCTCCTAATGCTATGCCGATTGTCTGAGCACAGCTAGCATGTTGTGTGGCTAAGCACGGGTCATTTCCTCATTTCCCCCACGTCTCTTTTCAAACGTCCACGCAGGGAGGGCCTTTACCGGGGCGATGGGGAGCCATTGATGGTGGATTTCGCATGTGAGAAGTCAAACTGGAAAATCACAATGCATATGCACGATCAATGGAATTTCATTTGAATACTGGATATAGAAATTTAAGAAAAATTTAGAAATATCTGCAGAATCCCATTACCTGGAGTGAACTAAGTGTGGAGAAGGAAGTCTTCTATGGTACAATAAGTAGAGCGTACCATAGAGGCCTGTGTGATTGAATAATGTGTGATTTAAACTCTTGGGATGTTAAGTTTTGACGGTTTTGTTTTTCTGGTCTTTTAAGGTTCAGGTCCATTGTCCGTTTGGTCAGTTCACGATTTAATTCCCAAAAGCAAGAAAGAAACAATTGATTTTCACTTTTAAGCTTTTTTTGAAAGACAAAAGTAATTTATTGTTTAATTTTCAACGACTAGTTTTCACAAAAGAACAGATAAAAGAGGAGTAACGGGTGCACTGTGTCACAGTCACTGACTAGTTCAATCAAAGCCGTCCACCACACAGGAGCAAGTCACAAACGTTGCTCAGCTCCATTTTAAGCTCACACGGAGGACTCGACTGTTCGAGGATCATTTTCTAGATGGTCTGGAAATAAAGTTGCCTTGGTCTCTGTGAGAGGAATGTGCTTGAATTTGTGATTTGATAAGTTATACATGACACACTACTGTCTTCCATCATCTAAACAATAGGAGGGTTTGTTTGCATGCCAGACAGACACCCACCTTCATGACAAATTCATTGGAGGAAATAAAGAATGAAAATGTTGGTGCAGGAGGCCAGAAGGCAAAAGAAAAGCAGAGAGGAAGTCTGTCTGAGAGCTGCAGAGCAACAGAGAGTGAAATGGAGAAATGGAGACGGGCAGAAGAGGTGGGACAACAACAAGAAAAGAATACTTTAACACCTAGTGTGAGTGAGATTGTGCATGTATCACTAGTCTGACACCAAACCCAGGCATCACACAGAGAGCATGGCACTGTAACTGGGCACAGGAGGTTGCGATGAATATTTCATAAAGGAGATTGGAACTTATTGAGATGGCTCCCATGACGCGTGTGTGTGCATTTGTGTGTATTTGTGTGTAACTGTCTTGGCCCCTCTGAGAGGTGCATAGACCGGACCACATGAGAGACTTTATACTTTACTAAATGCAATGAGATTTCCTTCAACATTTCTCATTCATCTCCATCATGTTGGGTTCTGCTCGTGTGTTCACATCATATATGGAGGGTTTCCCTGATTCACCGCCTCCACTAAGAACTCAGAGGAAATTATTCAGATCATTTTTATTCAATAGAATATTAACCTGTATGGCAAAAGAGCACGTGTGCTACAGTAGATCAGACAGCAAAGGCCACATATTTAAAGAGTGAGGAACTGTTGTTCTAAGAACTAAATTGATGACAATGTGAGATGCTTCAGGATCCGTCAGCTCGCTTCACTGTAATCAATCAGAGCAGCACATCGAATGTCTATTTGATATCATCTCTAGTCGCCAAATGTTCTCGCAAGCATTAACAGAAACATAAACAGAAATAAACTGATGACATTTTATAAAATTACTCCATAATTGTGTTGCAGAATGCTGTTTTGAAGTTTTTAAACATGATCTGAGAGGACATTTTGGAGTTTACGGATGCTATTTGACTCAATAACAAATGTAACGTTAATGTTTGAGACTGCAAGGAGTAAAAAGCTGGTTATTATTAAACAGCTAATGATCTCACACACACACACACACACACACACCAGTCACCCCATCATCACCCAACAAGACCAATTTGTTTCCACGAGTTACCAGCAGGGGCCGGAACAATGTCAGCTGTCAGCCAGAGCAGACGAGGCCGTCATTGGTTTGGTGGTCACCAGTGGTTACAGATGGAGCTGCTTCGTTAGTGAGACGATTTACTCTTCAGGCAGGGAGTCCACACACACACACACACACACACACACACACACACACACACACACACACACACACACACACACACACACACACACACACACACACACACACACACACACACACACACACACACACACACACACACACACACACACACACACACACACACACACACACAGTCTAAATTTGTGGAGCACAAAAATACAATTTTCAAACACATCCACGCAAAAGTGCACATACACAAACACAAACACAGACACACGTGGCCTTGAATAAAAAAGCAATATAAGATAGAGAATAAAAATGCATTGGTGCTGCCCCGTATCAGACAAAACAGAGCGACATTGAGATTAGCGTCATACTGCTGAGAGAGAGAAACAGAGATGTGAATGGTGAAAGGCCAGATATCATACATTCATTTTAAACTGGGGTAGTTGGTGATTGAGTGAGCCAGGCTGTGAATGAATCTGTCTGTGTGTGTGTGTGTGTGTGTGTGTGTGTGTGTGTGTGTGTGTGTGTGTGTGTGTGTGTGTGTGTGTGTGTGTGTGTGTGTGTCTGTGTTTGCATTCCCTACGGCCCCTTGGTTCGCGGCGGACATATTGACACAAAATAAACAGCGCTCAATCTCCCGGCCTGTGATTGCTGCTCCGGTGTCAAGATAAGTCCCGGGCCGAGACCGGCCGCTCGCTCAACAATAGAGGACGGAGAAGGAGGAGCAGAGAAGAGGAGAAACATAGAACATCAACATTTGACCAACTTTCTCTCGGCCCCTCATCACCGATCCAATATCAATGTAGGAACCGTCTTGTGTTGATTTAAAGAAATCTACAAGCTTGGCAGTGCTTAAATTTCTTTATTTAGGTTTTAAGCAATTATATACTCCAAGTCAGCAGATCGATGTGACACCAGAAACAGATCTACGCTCAGCATATTGTCAGAGAAACATTTTACATACCACCAACTTGTACTGCGCTGCTTTATTTGAATGAACCTCCATCTTGAAATCGTTCACATGAACTGATCAAGGCAAGGCAAGTTTATTTGTATAGCACATTTCAACAACAAGGTAATTCAAAGTGCTTCACATAAAACCATTAAAAGCATCAAAACATAAGGCAAAAGAAAAGGAGATTTAAAAGCAATTAAGAACAGTGTAAGAAATAAAATACAGTAGTAAAATGCAGAAATGCAGGAAATTGATTAATATATTAATTGAATGTGGTTCAATTAAAGGCAGCAGCAAACAGAAAGGTCTTCAATCTTGATTTAAATGAGCTGAGGGTCTCAGCAGACCTGCAGCTTTCTGGGATTTTAAAGTCAATTCTTTGTTGGACAGGAAGCCAGTGCAAAGACATCAGAACTGGAGTGATGTGATCCACCCTCCTGGTCTTAGTGAGGACTCTAGCTGCAGCTTTCTGACGGACTTTTTACAGAGACCTGTAAACACACCGTTACAGTAGTCCAGTCTGCTGAAGATAAATGCGTGGACAAGTTTTTCCAAATCCTGTTGAGACATAAATCCTCTAATCCTTGATATATTCTTCAGGTGATAGTAGGCTGAGGACAGTAATTGTCTTGATATGGCTGTTCAGGTTGAGGTCTGAATCCATAACTACACCTAGATTTCTGGCTTGGTTTGTGGGTTTTAACATCAGTGACTGAAGCTGAGCGGTGATTTTCAATTGTTCGTCATTGGTACCAAAAACAATTACTTCTGTTTTATCTTTGTTTAGTTGAAGATCAGTATCAACCAAGGCTTCAGGTTAACCAGCTGTTGAGATGGACAAATCTGGAATTAATAGTCCAGCCTAGAGGAGACTCCAAAAAAAAAGTTTTCTAAACAGAAAGAAAGGCACAAGTGTGACACCACAGACCAAGACAATTTGAACTGTGATGCCAACCTACTTGTGAAGTGCCCTTGAGCAAGGCATCTCAACGGCAAGTGCTCCTGAAGCTGCAGCCAAAGTGGAAGACTGATATGAAACCAGAAGAAACTCTGAATGGAGGAATTGGCAGATATAACCTGAACCACGTGTGGATGATTCGGCCCAGGACCAAACAAATGAAGCAGGAGAGACGGGAGGACGATCCGGGCCGAGGGACGTGAAGGCAGAATTAAAGACAGGAAGGGCATCGACGCATTACAGCAGAGCAGGTGTCAGGGCTCGGAGTTCTTCGCCTGTCTTCCTCACCCCCAACCCCCGGGCCACCGCCGACACCTTCCACCCCTCTCCTCCAGAAATGAATATTTCTCATCAGCATATGAATATTGCGGGCGTGACAAGTGCGTGTAAACACACAAAGGCGGAGTGCTCAAATCCACTCACTGGGAGCTATTAAGTCGTCAGGCGGCGCAGAGAGGCTGACAGAGGAGAGAAACAGTGTGCATGTATGTGTGTATGGTGACAGGGAAGAGAAGCGATGTGGCGGGCCACTGAACAGAGCAGCCACGGAGAGAGAGGGAGAGAGGGACAGAGAGAGAGAGGGAGGGAGCGAGAGTGGACAGGCAGTCAAAAAAAAAACAAGGAAAGAAAGAAAGAATTGCTGGCAGACTGCTAATTTTACTTGTCGCAAGAAAAAAAACACCCAATCCGTGCTCAAACTGTCAACGTCACTGTCACCTCAAAACCCAGGGGAAGGTGTGTGTGTGTGTGTGTGTGTGCGTGCATGAGGAGAGAAAGGCAAAGACAACGTGTGAGCAAGAGAGCCCTTTTTGAGATATTGTGGGGTCAAATGTGTGTGTGGCGTGCACATGCAAACACACACACAGAACAACTAATATAGTACTTGCCAAGTTACTCAGTTGTCTCAGGTGTGTTGGAGAGAAACTGTGTGTGTGTGTGTGTGTGTGTTGTGGGTGTCTGGGGAAGGAGCAGGATGTTTCCTCCGATCAATGGAGGACCTGCCAAGGTGACCCAGCTCCCTCTGCCTAACAATGTCTACCTCTTCAACTGTGCTCCTCTCTTTCTTTTCATCTCACTCTTACTCCATCCCTCTCGGTTTCTCTTTGTTACTTAACTTACTTTTCAACACATCATTTTGCTCTCTGAGATGTCTTCTGTCACCGGAGGACTTCTTCTCCGCGTGATTATGTTTCCGTCTATCCATCTATTTAGCACAGGGCTGTAGGGACAGCGATGTCAGTCTCCTTTATTCCCCTGACGAACCCTGAATATTAATTCAAGGTTTTCGACCTAACCTAAAGTAATATTGAATGGTGGTACATCTTATTGAGATAATTTGTATAATTTATCATCTACCTGCTGCTCAACTTTAACCTTCCACGGGTGCAAGTGCATATACTGAACGAGTATATGCACAACACACACAACACAATGATTTGGTATCTGGCCTTGTGAGCATGATCCTGAAGCATGTGGAATGACGTGGAGGTGCGTAGTTTCTATGTCGGTGCTTTTTTAGCAAGTTTTTGACATATTCTGTGCAGAACATCAACATCGACCACAGCTCCAGGTTCAGACTTTTCCCATTGATTGTTGAAGCTGAATGTTAAAAGGTTTGCAAACTGAGTCGAGCGTCAATGGGACTTTTTCGAGAATAGGTTTTCCACACAAATTACAGGAGAGTTTAGAAAGAGGGTGCCCAGAGAACACAATGTGACACCATAGAAGATACATTATAAACTGTGATTCCAACTACTTGTGCCCTTTCATACTGTGACATTGGCCTGTATCATTGTCATATGTTATTCACGTCACTGAGACAGGGAGTCTAGTACAGTGGATGATTTTATGCTATTTCTACTATTTCTGTTGATGCTATGCTGATTCTATGTTATGCTGTCAACCTACTTCATTTTGGTTATTTTCCGCTCTATATTATGCGGTATCTGCTTAATTACAATTAATAACTGACACGTGCGTGCTCCCCACACTGCTAATGGTACATTACTTTATCATTGTTGGGATCTAAGAGGGGCGTGTTTGGGTTATCAGCATTTAAGAAACTGAATTCTTGACATCAATAGAATTATTAATGTATGTAACAATTATTAATGATTATTAATAACAACGGGGCACCACCCTGCAAACAGGGACCAATAACCAAACGATAAAACTAAGTCTCATAATTAGTGGTCACTCATAATGTCAATAGTCGGGTGCGACTACACATTCAGTGACATTGAAGGGTTAAGTTCGTACACAAGGCTACTACATACAGTTTCATTACGCACATATGCACAAGTAATCACAGACGACTGCTCCTTAAAGTAAAACAGAGTTTATTAAATCCAAATAGTAAATGATCAAATCAATTAATATTGCAACCAACAAACGTTATCACACAATCTTATATGCCTAATACCTAAAGTCAAATGAATAAAATGGATGAGGATGTGTGTGTGTGTGTGTGTGTGTGTGTGTGTGTGTGTGTGTGTGTGTGTGTGTGTGTATGTGTGTGTGTGAGAGCAAAAAGGGGGGGAACGAGGGAACAGCTCAGCGACGTGTGACGTGGTGAAGTCTCTCATGCATGCGACCCAAAATGGCGGTTAGCCAACAGGGGACCCGGCGTCTACATGTGGTGGCTGTTCAGCACGTAGCTAGATTAGCTCAAAGCTATATGTGTGTGTGAGGCACTCGAGGGCACGGGGTTACCCAAGGGCTGCTGACTATGTGTGTGCAGGTTAGTGAGAGAGAGGGAGCGAAGAGATTTCTCGTTTCCGAGATGCCGGTCAGGTTCTATGTTGGTGCTTTTCTTTTTCGTATGCTTTTACTGTCGTGAAAACTGTGTCTTGTTCAGCGAGGGATCTTCTTTTATCCTTGTTTGGGTTTCAACCACTGGGGCCGTACCTTTGCATGGTTACATGAGGAAAACCTTGAGCATTTACAGTGGGCGAACATGCAAATATTTAGTTTGGACTACTGCCGCAGATTTACAGGTAACTGCACGTTCAGGAGCTTAACAGACGAATACGATTGGTTATACAGAGCCACGGATGTTCTAGATCAGGGGTGTCAAACATACGGCCCGCGGGCCGGACCCGGCCCGCCACGTCATTTTATGTGGCCCGCGAATCCGCCAGCAAAAAAAAAAAAAAAAAAATTTTTTTTTTTTTTTTTTTTTTTACAAAAATTTAAAGTTAGATGTGAAAATAAAAATATCCCCATGGTCGAAATTATGAGATAGAAAGTCGAAGTGATGAGATGGCATGTTGTCTGTGTGCCGACATTAAAACTATCACAACAGGTGGACAGGAGATGCAACAGCCCATAAAGAGGATTTCCAACAAGTTTCTCAACATGCGTACTTCTCTGTACTGAAACGTCATCAGTCTCAGCCAAAGTACTGTTCCAATTCAAAGTTCACATCGAGCCAAGCACGGCCCTAATGCCCGGATGTGGCTCGCTCTGCCCATTTTACCCGGGATGCATCGGAGGTGACTTGTCTGTACTTGGGACAGCCAAATATCCCAGAATGCATTTTGCACCAGCAACAGGAAACAATGGCGGAGGAGAAATCACACAACTGGAAGTACGTGTTGTGGAAGTCACAGATATCCCGGGAAACTAAACTAACTATGTTAGGAGTACCGTAGTTACATTTACACCGTCTTACATTTACAACCGGCCCTTTGAGGGCGACCGTGATGCTGATGTGGCCCCAGAGTGAAAATGAGTTTGACACCCCTGTTCTAGATGGTGTACTACCATGAGAGAAGAATATATGGTGCCAACGATACACAGTAATTAAGCTTATGCAAAGTAACCCAAGACAACACTGCAGAGAAAAACAAATTGAGCTACTTGTGTTTGTGTATACTTTAAACAAACAATGCTTAACACAGAGCAACACAGACAGAGAGTTGTTACTGGACCGTTCCACACAACTGTGACCACATGGAATCAAGCAACAGGCAACAAAAAACACTTTGATAACTGTCGAAAGTATTGGATACGGTATGCTACCGTTTTCTTTGACCACTGTTAACAGCACATTCTCTTCAGGAAACACACAATCATCATCAACTTGTGTTTTGCTGTATTTGACAGCCTCTCGTGCCTCCATCTTTTCATTTTCCCCTCAGAGTAGTCCCAGAGCAAAAACGCCGCTGTGTGACATTCTCTCATTTAGGGGTCAACTAGGCAGTTTGACAGGTTCCTCAGACCAAGCAGATACAAGCTGTGACGTCAGCCGCTAAGTGGGCCAGGGGTCTATCAGTGAACGGATCTGTTGGGCTTGTAACCTGCGGCGACAGGTCCTTAACGCGCCGCGCGGACAGAGCCGTAACAGATGCCCAGCTAAGTGCCTGATTAAAACTTAATGTGCAGAAGGAACCCTGTGCGAGTGTGTGTTTTTTCCTGCAAGTGTGAGTGTGTGTGTGTCTGTTGCACAGCGTTGGGGAGAATATGAGATGGGCACCAGCCCTCCAGCGAGAGAGAGGCCATGCCAGCTGCTTCTCTCCCCAGAGACGGAGCCCTGAAGCTGGGCAGCGAGGCAGGGTAGTCAAGGGAAGGCACTAGGGGGTGATGGCACAGTCACAACACAAGTGGCATATGTGACGCGACACTCCACTTGTCAAATGAGAATTTATTTTCTAAATTACAATACACCAGATTTATGCCGATTTCGCTCTTGGTTGAAGTTCACAGTTTTCCTTTTTTCAATGCCAGTTTGATTGCAAAGTACAGGTGTTCTCAATTTCAGGAGCAACATTTATGAATGCTGCGTGTGTCTGCGTGCGTGTGTGTGTGTGTGTGTGTACGTTTGAATGTGTCCAGGAGGTATTCGTGGGTCAACAAACCAACAGCCAATAATTTACCCACTGACAGAAAATTTCATCTGCCTATCATTCTCTCCCTCTCTCACTGATTATGCTGTCAATACGGTGCGGATGAGAGGAGCTGACAATTGACCAGCCTGGATCAATATCAGCTAATAAGCATGTCAGGAGAGAGGAGAAAAGAGCAAGGAATCGACTGAGAGAGAGGGAGACAGAGAGAGAGAGAGAGAGAGAGAGAGAGAGAGAGAGAGAGAGAGAGAGAGAGAGAGAGAGAGAGAGAGAGAGGATAAGTAAGAAAGTGACAGAGAGAAAAAGACAGTTTGATCCAATTCGACTGCTTGCCGTGTGGAGGTGTAAGTGGGATGATTGGCCTGTTATTGCTGGTTTAATGTTAGGCAATCAGAGCCCTAGTGGTCTAGATATCAACAAACATCCATCAAATTGTCCCTTCTTCTTCTTGATACCACCACCTCTGCCTGGCCCCGCCTGGACGCTGACAAACAATACAACAACGAGAGCCGAGCGACGGTGCAGTTTCAAAAAAAAAGAAGAAAAAACAGGGAGGTTGAATCGATAGCCTCGCCTCACGAGCGAAAAGAAAACACATTTGTTTGGTGGTATTGTTTGTGTTGGGTAGATCTATCTCATTTGATTTATTTTATTTTCCTTTATTTCTAGGCTCTCGCCGGCTTTCCCCCTGGCAGAGGAGCATGCCATTGTAGATGGTGATATAATAACACCGTCAGGTGTCTGTGGCCAATTCCCTGTCATTTGGGCTTTTGCGTAAATCACCATGTATTTTTCTCTTTTCTTTTCTACTTGCTTTCTCGATTTCACAGCTCGATCTTCCTTTTTTTCCCCCAGGGTGTCATTTTCTTTTGCTCAAATTACCTTTTCTCGTGGCCTCCCAGACGCCACAATCGCTGCTGTTGTATGGATACTGATGGGAGCTTTTCTGTGTAAATGCAACACTGCGACGAGCACAACCAGTCAACACTACTTAGGCTGATACTGCCTTTTATAGAGGAGCAGGATGATACATGACTGGCTCTAGATTCACTGAAATGCTGCTTGACTAACTACTTGAATGACTGAATATGAAAGACAGAAAGACAACAGACAATAAATGTGTTTGTTGTTTTTTTAACTGACTCAAATAGCTGGAAATAAATCAATGTTTAAGTGGAGCCTGATGGTTCCTTACACATAAGACAATGATACCGGTCACTTCCACACAGTGAAACATGCAGCTTATTAATTGAACACTGGTATCGGTATGTTTTCCCTTTTTTTTCTTTACTGAAAAGGTCAAGATTGATTTTATGATGGATCTGTAACAAAAACCCCATCGACTTTCTGTCAGTGTTAAAAATATGTAATATCTGCAGACAACTATGTGTTTACACTGGGCTATTTATTTACAAGGGCAAAGACGTTTTAAAAGAAACATAATGAGGAAATGTTGTAATGCACCCGTCTACAAAGTCAAAATCTGTTCACAGTGAACACGTGCAAAATGTTCACCGACAACACATTTCGTTGTTTATCCTGTTATCTGGTTGTCTTACCTGTTTATGGTAATGTTCTGGAAACTCAAAGCACTTAGTTTGGGTCAGGGAACGAATGCTGTCTTGTTAAAGAACACAAGATATGTTTACTTTTTCAATATATTTATTTATATTTACCAAAGCGTTTTTGTGGCCAACAACTCAAAGGAAATTGGACACAGCACGCGAAGCCTTGATGTCCTGCGATTCTTTTGTTGTTTCTTTTAAAACCTTTTAGAAGTGCTTGGATAATTCTTTTATAAAACAAGGTTATTTTTCCCGTTTTTTGTTTACCTTTTATCATCATCCTTCTCTGTGTATTGTATTCTGAGCTCAGTAAAAACTGTCCCGGATTGATCTTGTTTTTCGAACTCCAACAAATAAGTTGTCCATCACCTTCCTGTCTGTCCTAGCACATGCTGTCCCCTGCCAGACATGTTAATCACCACGCAGAGCCCCCTGCCTACATATTCAGCCAGTGTCCCCGCTAGGACCAACTAGACGGCGTGTCCTGCTCCCCCACACATGCCGATTACAGCGTGGACGTAGTGATGAGTTATGGAATGGAGGGGATGGCCGAGGAAGTGGAAAAGGAGAAGAGTGGCGTTGTTCTCATTTACATGTTGATGGCTCCGCGGTGGGGAGGGGACAGCGCTGGTTTGCGCGTTGGACGGACATGTCCAATTATCAACCCTGTTTCCTCAACAACGCTCTCGGACTGCTCAACAACCAGACACACACACACACACACACACACACACATCCATGTGAGCCAGCTGTGCATGCTGGGAGAACGAGCTGGTTAGTGTACTGCGGGCTGCTCGTAAGCATAAGGGTCACATGTCATATGGCAGGTATGGAGTCAGCTGTGCTTTAATGACAGCTGTGTGTGTGTGTGTGTGTGTGTGTGTGTGTGTGTGTGTGTGTGTGTGTGTGTGTGTGTGTGTGTGTGTGTGTGTGTGTGTGTGTGTGTGTGTGTGTGTGAGAGAGACCCCCCGTCCACACACACACGAAGAGAGAGAACGGGGTTAACTCGTAACTCATAATCACCAGACACACTGGATGAGACATAACATATGCCATATGGCAAACATACAAACTCAAGCATACCTAATGTGTTATTTCCATGTTAATGCAATCCTCTCCCTCACCATGGCAACAAGAATGATTGACAGAGCAGGAAAGGTTAGAGCGGGCCGGAGAGAAAGAAAGAAAAACTGAAACGTTGAGTTTTTTTCATACCAAATGCATCTTCGAAACCCCTACAACCCACAAACGCACACTCATGCACAAAGATAAAAATTAAACAATTTATTCCAATGTTGCCCCCCCCCAAAAAAATAATCGAAGACCCAAAACGTGAGCTGCAAGGATGCTAACCACACACTCACGTGCCATCTGATAGTCAGCCTCTCATCTCCTTGTTTCTCAGACCCCCACCCTAGCAACTCCCCCCCCCCCCCCCCACACACACACACAGTGGTTGGGAGGAGAGAGAATATTAAAAACAAACAAACAGAGAATTGAGTTGCTGAGAAGAATTACAGAGGCGCTGATTACATCTGACCCCTCACCTCTGCTGTCAGGAAGCGGTCCTCTCTCCTCTCTCGTTCTCTCCTCCATGCGTGTGTCAACTCTCATCCCCCACACCTCGTTGCCACTTTGTTAACCTCTCACGTTCCTGCGCGGGATTTTCTGCAAGAATATTCTTTGCTGCGGTGGAGGAGTACTCTTGTTCAGGAGACAGAGACTTCCCCAATAGTAGCTTCCAAATCTTTGCGTCTGTCAATTTAGCAGAGGGCAGAGCTATCCATGATTTAAACTAAAGAAACAGAAAGGTTAGGATCTGGATTAAAGAGACAAGGAGATGCGTGCGTGTTTTATGTCTCAATTGGAGTTATAGTCCAAATGCAAATTATGTGAGACCCGTCTTATCCTAAAGGACTCATGTGGGACATGTAGGAGGGTCGTCTGATCTGTTAAGGAACTTAGTTGTGTAAAGCCACTTACGGCCTCCGATACAATTGTCAACAAGCTATCTGGATTATGCGCCGGTTCGTACGAGCTCAAGTGTTGATGTGCCCCCGTAACCCCCCTTAAGTTGTTTTAGTTTGACCATAAGTTACTAACGTAACGGGTAGATAATGTAGTATCCCATTAACCCTTACAATGAGAAGCTTTGTGGAAGCTGTCATTTTAACCCCTTGATTATATCATAAGGAAGTGCCCTCTCAACCCTTTAAACTGGATGAACACAACTTAAAGACAATTAAACGTAAAGCTAAAACTTAAACCCTAATTAACCCATCCTTGACTTGCTTAACCCTAATTATGTTGGGCAGGTACTCTGTAAGCCTCGTTAGATCCTGCTGAAGGCGTACATCTTAAAAAACAGCTGACGAATATATCGCTGATGTGTTTTTGATATTTTTTGACCGACAACAGAGGTCCAGGCCACAGGGGAATGAGCTGTATCAGACTTGTTAGTGTGCAAGATGCGGTCTACTGAGTGGATAAAGCCAGCCGATAATACACCACACTTGCCCCTTTCACTGAACCTGGTGCTCACATGCAGCGGTCTATCCACAGTGTTTCCGTAGTGGGAGATGGGGGAGTTTACACCAGTGGACCTGATCAGAAACATATCACTGGAGCTCAGCCACTTGAATCCTGTGACCCAAATTGTTGGGCCTGGTATTTCTTTCTCCCTTATCCTCTACATCACTCTCTGTCTCTATCTATCTATCTATCTCTCTCTCTCTCTCCCTCACACACACACACACACACTCACACACACACACACACACACACACACACACAGAGACGCACAGACACACACATACACAGAGATACACACACACACACACACACACACACACACACAGGGAGTAGTGGCAGTCGAAAGGAGTCTACTCAAGTGTTTGTTGGGTCTGAGGAGGCAGAGAAAATGATGGAGAAAGAAAGAAAAAGAGTCTGACACAGAAAAAGGACGAAAAACCTCCGGATGATGGTACTGTATGTTGCTCGGTGATAAACTTCGGCCACTTTTTCATGTTTTTTGTTGTTGTTTTTTTACCCAGAGGGCTTTGCAGCAGTTTCTGTGTCCAGATCAATGGAGCTCTACTGTATGATACCACATCAGGTCACACAAGTGCACAGAGGCAGACAGAATCAAGGAGAAGCAATCAAAGAGGTTCACACACACCGCTCCTAAAAAAAGCTTTATCCTCACCCTCCATCTATCTCGTTTGAATCCATCTCTTTGTGTCGTTTTCATGAGTAATACACATAATCACTCACAGGTTCACTGCCAGATTAGGACTCAATCAGCAGTCTCGTTAAGTTTAGTGCAGCATGGGTCAGAACAGAGAAGTGATCAGTTTGGTTTCTAGTCAGATGACAACAGTGCACTTTGATGTGCTTCAGTCTAAAGGTTGTTAAATCAAACAAATTTGGTAACAATCCCGATTCAAAACATGCAACTGTGTCGACACAGAGATCACAGGCTAAAGAGAGGCAGAACAAAGATGAGACTATGAAACAGCAAACCAGCTATCTGGCTATTACCGAGTTCATTCTCATTATCGGTTGTTAGCAGTCTGGGGTCGTCCTTTTAATCCTTGTGCAGACAGTAAACACATGATTATACAAAGAATGAGGGGAGATATGGATAGTCAGGAAAAGTAGGGCAGAACGGGCAGAATAAGACGGACAGAGAAGGGCACAACGTGGCAGGATGCACAACTGCAGGGCCGATTACTGCACACAAAGGACTGGGACCACAAAAGCTTTTCAGCTCGGAGCATGGCAGAACCACTTTCAGTGCTACAGTACGAAGAGCCGTGCACAAATGAACTGGACATGCCTAGAAACAAACATTTAAGAAAACTGTAAGTTAAATAGGATCCCAGAGAAAATGACCCAGGGTTGAGAAGGTGAGTTCAGGTCACAGCCATAGACTGCATCTAAGAAGTGGACGTAGTCATCGGGATGTCACCCATTGGCTGTACATCGTACCTGCTGGCAATCAGGGGGTCCCCCACAACAAGGCCACTCAACACAACAACCAAGCAACAACTACGCCCTGCAACAGAATCCACACAACACACTCAGCTCTCCTTCTCTGACCCGACACACGCGTGTACGTGCACACACTCAAACCTGACACTTGGACCTTGGCTGGGCTTCTCCTTCTCTCGTATCAAATTTGTCCAAAGGGGGTCACTTTAGGTCCACAAACAGAAGTGAAGAAGGGCTGGCTGTGTCTCTCCCACATTCACTGTTAATATTTGTGAATAAATGCTTTCAATATGAATAATGACTACTGCTTTCAGGGGGTCTCAAGTGTCAATCCGTATCTCGTACACTGCTCGTGGGAGTTACTGTCTGTAATCAGTTGAATCCTCAATACTTTGTTCCTCAGGAAATACATCCAGTAAGGGTGAACAAATAAGCTCCCACTCAACTCTAACAAGCAGGTTTCATTTAACGTTGGGATTAAAATTTGACTGAAGTTCAGGAAGAAGGATTTTACGAACATTTGAAAACACATTTGTGCTTCAGTCCCTGCGAACACAAACATGCACAGAGCCACTGCAGGGAGTACGGAGTGGAGCTCCAGGGCCTATCTAGCACAGTGTTTCTCCCTCGCTGGTTTGACTATGGCACTTATCTGCCTACTGCAGAGAGAGGAGAGCAGATACCACACAGATGAGCTCCACTGCCAGTGTGTCTGCGTGTGTTCATGTGTGTGTGTGTGTCTTTTCTCGGAATGGGTCTATCTGTGTGCAGGAGTGGGTGTTTATGTGCCGTGCGTGCGTGTGTGCATTTGCCATTCAGTGTACTGCACAGGAGTGTGCTTGTCTTCCTTTACCTTTTCCACTTATCTTGACACGCAAACCCCTCCGTGCGAAGGTGTGAGATGCGAGTAGTGGCGTCTGACAGAGAGATGTGAGCTGCGGTAATATTCAGGTTTGGGATCCCGCCTCTCTCTGTAGGATTAACCTCAGATGGAAAAGATCTGGCCTGCTGTCTGTTGACAAAGCCACTGTTATGTATGATACAAGAGCTCAGCCAACGCATGCCATGTTGAGGCCACACCTTTCAGAGCTATATCACAGATACATGTTGCACCTCATAGATTTATATACAGTGTAAATATAATGCTCTGTAATCAGTAAACGGTGTGTAGACACTCTGTTTGTTGTTCAGCTTTAACGCTAACAATGACTCTGGTAATCAATTAGTCAAAATAGCTATTATAATAACTATTTGAATAATCTGTTGCTGATTTTATTTTTTTCAAGCAAACATGCCAAACATTCCCTGGGTCCAGCCTGTTAAATGTGAGGATTTGCTGCTTTTTGTCATTGTAAATTGAATATTTTAGGTTGCAGCTCTAATCTATTTCCATTCATACTTGCATGCACAGAACAGCGATGCGATTCTTTTTGCTCACTTTTGTTTCGCTGCATGTCTCTATTTGTATCTTCCTACAGATTTGTTTGTGGTTTCGTGCATAAAGAGAAGTCAAATTCCTTGTGTGTGGCAACATACTTTGCCAGTTAAGTTGAAACTTTTACAAAATGCATCAGAAGGTTAACACACTCATCTAATGTACTTACAAAGAAACTATGAAACCCACTTCATGAAATCTGTGCATAGACACACACAGAGAGAGAGAGAGAGAGAGAGAGCGAGAGAGAGAGAGAGAGAGAGAGAGAGAGCGAGAGAGAGAGAGAGAGAGAGAGAGAGAGAGAGAGAGAGAGAGAGAGAGAGAGAGAGAGAGAGAGAAGGTAGGACTGAGGAAGTTATAAAAAGTGGAAAAAATAAATGTTTTCTGAAGAGATATTTGTGTTCTTGGAGAAGCCCTTCGGGTATATCTGTATTGTGTGTGACTATGTGTGTGTTTTATGCGAGTACGAGAAAGCGAAAGAGAGAGGGACCACCGTGGGTCATCCGTCCGTCTGTCCAGCCAACGGTCAATTTGGAGCCAGAGAATAGAGGCATTGAGTCAGGTAAATGGGTGGCGAACACAAAGTCTGAGCGTATGCGTTCATGACCGCTTGTGTGCGCTCGCCCGCATTGAAAGGCAACGGCAACTCGGACCAACTCCATCACACTGGATGAATAGGGACACCCAGGGATGAACGGATGGAAATAGAGATGGGAGGAGGAGGAGGAGTGACATGTGGAGCTTATCTTACCACGGAGAGAGGACGGGAGGCACACATGGGAGGAGAGGGAGCTATTGTACATTATTAGCTGGCATACAGTGAAAAGACCTCATACATGCAGGAACACACACTAGACCGTGCCGTCAGGGATCACTGTGTTCTTTCAATAGTCAGTGCAAGTATTTTGTAGCTGTTTCTTGTTGACTTTAAAGACCGTCACTCCTAAATCGGTGGAACACAAACACTTCCCATGTGCACAAACTGCTGCCGTCAGTCCGAGACAAGGTGATTACAAATCAACCTTTCATGGTTAAAATGTTTTTAAATGAAAAAAAGAGACTGAACTTTCGATAAATGGTAATATTTAGCATGTTATGTGAGTCAGTAGTAATCTCATGTTCATGCTGTAAGTGAAATGGTTAAGCAACAGCAGATTGACAGATAATTGATTGCTAACTTTTTTTCTAAACGTCTAAATCAAATTTTCAAACTTCTTTAATTTGGGGATTTGCTTGTTTTCTCCGTTTACACCGTTGACTATTGACTGTTGGTCAGACAAAACCGGCTATTTTAGGACTGCACCGTGTCATCTTACCAGAGGAAGTTGCCATTTTATAGATTATTCTATGTAAGCCACGTTCATGAAAGCATTGCTTTACTGTTCTAAACTCGGAGTGTTGGGTTGGTTGAGACAAATGGATTCCCCCCACCACTGTGAGAGAAGACCTGGACATGTCCACTGTGGCTGAAAGGAAAAAGAAAAGAAGCAGCTCAGGAAAATTAAACGTCCAGAAAATCCAAGGAAACAGATCTTAAGATCATATTAAATCACCAATTTATGTTTCAGACATGTAGTGAAACCATACGTTTGTGTGCAAATATGAATGCTATAGAAAAGGGCTTTTCAATCTAAGCAAATGAACAAAACTATGTACGGTTTTTCCCTTTGGGATTTTCTAAATCAGTTACGACGAGTCCATCTGCCAGTGATGTCTCCGCTGTTAATGCCACCTAAAAACGTCAGATTGGTTTAGTTGCTTTTACAACTGAGGAAACAGCCAATAATGAGCACAACACCGGATCCATTGGATAGTTAAAGCCGAGATGTGAGCAACGGAAGCAGCTACCATCAGATAGCAGCAGCGGGGAGAAAGACGGGTGCAATCTAGGTGAATGCTCAACTTTAAGACGCGTGCAAACACATACAAACAAGCTCAAACAAATAGACTGAGACATCTACAGCGTACTCACACAAACATCCCAAGGTTAGCAAAACACTAATTTCAATTAACAATTATTATGCTTCACAGGCAACTCCAAAAATGAATGTACTTGCCATCTTTTTTTCTCTCTTTCAGAATCAGTCTGGCATTTCTCTCTCTCTCAAACGATTTGTGGCCCTCGCTCGGATCTTCCCTCATTTCCTTCTCCTCCTGCGGGGTAGTAACTGTTCATCTATGTCATCTCTCTCTCTTCCTCTCTCTGTCCCTCCCACCTCAGGGCCACTCCAGTCTAAATGGAGTGATTAGTCTAAAGTGGGTGCTGTCAGTGAGATCATCCTAAGATAGAGTCCTATCTGGAATGACCTGAGTCGACAGCGGACCAGCTCCAGAGAGACAGAGGGAAAGAGAGACACTATTAAATGTTATATTTGTGACAGCTGGCTCCAGGCCCTGCCACAGCCATGCCTCGTCTCAGCAGAGCCTCATCTAACCAACTAACGCTCTCTGAGCTGTGTCAATGTCGCCCAGTCTCTCTCCGTAGAAGTAATGTGGAGAGTATAAAAAGAGGGGGAGGAAGGAAGGAAGGAAGAAAAGAGGAGAGGAGAGTTTAAGTGAGGTGAGGGTTAAACCGGACTAACACCCAACACATTAACGAAATAAATGGAGACATATGATCATAAATAAATACGGTGGTTTAAAGATTAGAAGGCTTTGGCCTCCACCTGTCTCTCTGTCGTCCACCCACACAAAAGGACAAGGACAGAGCATTACAACAGGCTGCAGAGGGCACAGGCTGACAAAAGCCATTTCATCACGGGTTAACCTCATTCACACATTAATCTGCCACAATAGCTTCCTAATCACATAATCCACAGAAATTACACAGACAACACCTTTAAATTATGATTGCACAGCTGGAGGGAGGGGGGGATTAACTAACAGGAATGAGAGATGACGGTGGACGTGTGTGTGCAAGTGTGTGTGTGTCAACTTTGTGCTCATGAAGCTGATGTAAAACTGAGATGTGAGCTGGGTGCGCACACACACACACACACACACACACACACACAAAAAACCACATGGTGGTGTTAAGGTTTGTCTGTATTTTTGTCAAGGGAGCGGAACACTTTGCCTCTCACAAATCCCTTTGTGTGATGCATTGTTGTTGTTGTGCGTGCGTGTATGTGTGTGTGTGTAAACATCATTATGTTTCAGCCCGTTTAGAAATGGAAGTGATTCCTTCCACTTGACAACACATAACTGCACTAATCATGACAATGTTAAAACACTCCACGTTATGCATGATCTTGCACACACACACACACACACACACACACACACACACGAAAACATAAACCCCCACAAACCCCACACAGACACACACACTTGTGCACACACACTGTAGTAATGAACAGATGTATGGGCGCACTGAATGATCAACAACTCAAGTGTTTTGTTGTACAGAGAGCCACTTCCCAATAAGGTCACGTTGCAAACAGCAGATGACCTGCGAATGTATGTGAATGGCGGCAAGCGTGCGCCTGTATACGTGTGCATTTGTGTGCATGCGGTAATGTGAGCGTGTAAATGAGTATAAGTGCAACCAAACAGTTGAGTGACATTTGAGTGTGTGCATCCTGTAACGTAGTGCCACGGAGAGATAAGTTTCTCTCCCTATGCATTTCCTCTTGAAGTCAGCTGCTCAGCTCATCTGTCTGTGTGTGTGTGTGTGTGTGTGTGTGTGTGTGTGTGTGTGTGTAGGTGTGTGTCTAAAACTAGGCTCTTCAGTTAGACAAGGTAGGATTAAGGAGAAGGGATAGACTTTCAGAGAGAGAGAGAGAGAGAGAGAGATGCTTCAGAGAGCCCATCACGTATGCATTGGAAATTTCTCCCTCGCTGCAATTATTCAAGAGCTGCTGTTTGCCAGAAAGGGATGAGCGACAGGAAGAGAAGCAGGGAGAAGAGTCAGATGGTGGATTAACATGAGGTTAGATGGCGTGGGTAGGTTTACCAGAGCAGTGAATTCACAATGCCAGGACGGGAGCATGCGCGAGTGACTGAGTGTGTGTGTGTGTGTGTGTGTGTGTAGGTGGATAAAGTGAGTAAAAGATAAAGAGATATATACATAAGAGAGGCCTGGCTGCTCCAGCAGATAGTCAGTGTCAGTAGGTAATGAAACAATTGTGAGTCGTAGTGGAGAGAGAAGGAAAGGCTTCAGAGGGAGGGAGATCAAGAGGAAAGGAGTAAAGGAAAGGACAAAGACGGAATGGAGTCTCAATTTAAAATAGTAAAAGGGAGAATGGGGACAGAAAAACAAGGAGAAAGAGGAGAATATACTGAAAACAGCACAAGTATCATGTGACTCCACCACGTTAGTCGATGTAGATGCATGGTATTTTTTCCTGTATTTGCACGACACTGTATGTGTGTAATCCAAGTGTTTTCAGTTAATTTTTTCACAGATGTCTTTATGGCATTTCATCCCATCATGTATGTGTTGCTTCTGTGCAGAATTTGGAGCGTCTTCCTCTAATTTAGCAGCTTTGTCTAACTGTCCGTGTGTTCATCACGCAATGAAGAAGACGTTCAGGAGGTGAGGACGAGAGAGACAAATAAGGCTAAAGTTAATGCGAGCGAGAATTGCAAGAAAATCTGTATGAGAGTCTGGCTGGAGATGAACAACGGGAGAGAAGAGGAGACAGAGGAAGGTTGCAAAACAAGATAAGCAGAACCACAAAGACGGTTCAGAGTTCAGTCGGTGATGTTCGCCAACCGCTTCATCTTTCACTGCCAAAGCAGGAAGAGAATGCTCTATTCGTAGTTATTCATGATGTATTTATACCGTAGACTGTTGTACACTTCTTAATACGCGGGTTATAACCCTTTGCTGTCCTTTGCTACAGCACAATGGTTCAGAGGGCTTTCAATGGGTTATTGTGGCAGAAAGAAGCACACTGCATTGTGATATCACAGGAGGGAATATTGTGTGCAAAATACAAACATTTCATTAAACACATCATTTCCGCACCGTTTCTCACTTTTCAACCCTCGCAGATAAGTTGAAAAGGAACGAGCGTCTTTTGTGACGGCACACTTTAAGACGATACACACATTACAAGCAGCGTGCACGCAGCCGCGCACACACATCAAACACAAGCCCGAGCAGTGAAAGCTCTCGCTTGTTAGCTATAATCAGATTGTTCTCGCTGCAGGCTTGCCTCTAAACATTATAGAGCCTACACCTGCCTGACGCTAAAAGCCTGACTTAGTCCTGCTGAATATTACATATGCCGCTAATGTTTCACAGCCTGCCACAGATTGGTAACACACAGTCTCCTGGGTGAAGTGTGGGTGTAGGGCTGAGATTGGAAAGAAAGTGGCAAGATGAAGTTCTCTCATTTCCTGTCTCTTTACTGCTCTTTTTTAGTGTTTCATATTTTCATTCCTGTTGTTCTTCTGTCTTTAAACACATGTCCTCATCTACACCCATTGACTCACAATAGAATAAATAATGGCAACACTTCACGGAAAAAAAGACTTGACTTCGTAAATTCATCACAAAAACAACTTTACATGTGAAGGTCTCAAAGAATCATGCTGCACGCAGCCCGATCGACCCGTTTTCACTGTTTTTTCTCATTTCAATGATGACTTAAATATGCCAAACTACTCGATGCATCATCAGTGTTAAATACAAAACTTTCCCGAAAAGAAAAATAGCTCAAAAAGTTGAAAGCTTCCTGGTTGAGATCAGGATATGAGAATAAGAATAAGCCTTCAGTTCCAACTTTCAATGCTAACCCCTTTTCAATTATCGATGCCACACACACATTTTGGTATAGCTGCTCAAAATAGCTGCTCAAAAACATGGAGGTTTGATACACAGCCCTATCAGCCGTCACAAGTTAAAACTAACTGACCAGTAATATGATGGACGGATACTCACAATGTGAACCAGCTTTAAAGCAGTGGAAGTACTTTTTCTCTTGCTCCGTAATAACTCTGTCACCTCTCTCTCCATGACCTTTAAATGTACATCTTCTGTCACTTTCTGTCCCTGTATAAATATATCTTCAGACTCTACTTTTCCTCAGTCTCTTTCTTCTTCTCTTGTGTGACATGTCCTGTTGGCATTAGTGAGGCGGCTGGGTGGAAAACCATCTGTTTCGTGTACCTCTTTAGCCCATTATGTGGTTGTCTGACTAGAGCACTCACAAGGTGTGTGTGTGTGTGTGTGTGTGTGTGTGTGTGTGTGTGTGTGTGTGTGTGTGTGTGTGTGTGTCTGAGTGAAAGTCACCAACGTAAAATCGTAAAGTAAAACTGGGAAGGTATAAAAATCTGTCCTGATTGCTTCACAAGACAACTGTATAGTGTTGAACAAGGATCTGCTATGAATGCAGTATGTATCTGGCCCGGAGTGTGTGTGTGTGTGTGTGTGTGTGTGTGTGTGTATTTATCAGACAAAATGGTTTGTCTCTGTATAATGGGACAGCGGGATCTTGACAATGTTGATTTGGAAGCCCTGAAGGGTGCCTGCATCAAACACACACACACACACACACACACACACACACACACACACACTAGGGGGGAGGCCCTCATCAGAGGAAGGTACGTTGTTTTACCAACACAAATCACATCAAGTGATTAGACACAGCACAGTCGCCGTGGAGACAGGTGGGAATGGCATCAGATAATGAAACGGGGTTTCCATCAGGAAATCTCACATAAGCACACACACACAAATCCCATATGCAAGAATGCAAGCACACAGGCCCACAATCAAACATAAAACACACCCTCACACACAACACACACACACACACCTACACACACACACAGAGGGACGCCATCAGGAAATCAGCAGCCAATCAGAATAATTTGACTGGGATGATGACAGGTCTGTCCACGGAACAATCTGCAGCCGCTGTCACCAAAAGAGAACACCCCCCCCCTAAACACACACACACACACACGCACACACACACACACACACACACACACACATCCTCTCTTTCTTTGCCCGTGTACTGTACTGTATCACAATAAATCATCTGTGTGTATTCAAAAGCATTCTCTACAGCTCAGCTGTGTGTGTGTGTGTGTGTTTCACGTTCAGTAACGTATTGAGCATGTGGCTGACCGCTCCAGTGCGTCTGTGTATGTATGTTTTGCATGTGTAGGTGCTCGGCTATTCTTCGCCCTGAAGTCCAGCGGTGTGTCAGTCAAACTGGCAGCGTTATAGTCTCTCTGGCAATTTCCATGAGATTGGATTTAGAGGGCTAATGTATCATAGGCCCTCGAAGGGAGGTGGGAGAGTATTAATTGAGATGGACTGAGCGAGGAAAAAGTGACAGACAGAGAGACAGAATGTAATGTTACTCTAAGCCGAGAGTGGACTCTAGCGGATACTCTCTCTCTCTCTCTCTCACACACACACAGACACACACACACACACACACACACACACACACACACACACACACACACACACACACACACACACACACACACACACACACACACACACACACACACACACACACACACACACACACACACCGTCTTCAGAGAGCAACAGAAAAGGAAAGAAAAGAAAACAGTTGCTGTCTTGCAGAAATCACTTACTTTGTTACAGAAGATACTCTTCTTTGTGACTAAGATACTGAGCGGGAATATTAGTTGTAAAAATACCCATAAGGTCGAACTGAAAGGTTTTATGAAAAAGTCTATTGAAACCCTTGAAGCGCTCAAGAAGTGTCCAAATGAGAGCCATTTTGCACATCGACAACAAAAAATGTGTCTGCAACTATTTTAATAATCAATTAGTTGTATGTGATTTTTCAAGGAATAACGTTGAGGTTCCAGCATCTCCAATATGAGGATAAGCCACTTCCCGTTGTTTATTAGCATAGGTAACGAAACAGTGGACAAAACAAGACATTTGACGACGTTACATCCGGTTTTTGGACATTTATATGTGCATTTTCACTATCTTCTGATATTTAATGAACCAAACGATTAATTGAGGAAACTCTCTTCCGATTAATCAATAACAGAAATAATCATTAGTTGCAGCCTGAAGCCCCCCTGTAGATCTCGCTCCACAGCCAAGCAGCAGAGTGGACGACAGCTAATCCTCTTGATAATCACTACAACGCCCTGCAGCCATTAAGAACATGTATGGCAGAAAGATGCCAAAATAGAAAAAAAACATTTCTGTATCTGCACCAAATGTGTGCATTAAAGGGTCTTTGACAAACGGTCAATTTTGACTTTATGACGTCACCAAATATAACAAAATATGACAGAATGAATTTGATCGTAAGAGAGTACTTGAGATTGTAGAAGATCCTTCAGTTTTTAATATCTACACAACTGATTTCTTTCCCTCTGTTTCTCAAACATGGCAGAGTAGTTGCTATTTTTGCAGGAATCCTCGTGATGGCCTTCAGTGTGTGTGTGTGTGTGTGTGTGTGTGTGTGTGTGTGTGTGTGTGTGTGTGTGTGGTCGTAGTGGTCGAGTCTCCCTACGACCACTTTAATGCACTAAGATGTTGTCAAGCAGGAATGTTATTGATGTTTCTACGGCAACCTAGGGGCTTGAGAGGAGGATTATGTTGGGAGAGGAAGACGGAGAGACGGAGAGACAGAGACGGGGAGACAGAGACGGGGAGAGTGAGACGGGAGAAGAAAATACAAAATATATTGCAGATAGAAGTGAGAGGAAAAAAGGAAGGAAGAGAGAGGTTTTTTCACTGAAATAAAAGGCCACTCGGGTTATCAGCAGGGACGGATGACTGAGCCTCTGATGAGGAGAGAGGCACAAAGATGGAAAGTTGGTTACCCACAATAAAATACAAACAGCTGTTTAAATCACATGAATCATGAATGTATGTGCAAATGAACAGTCATTTGAGAAAGGTTAACAGGGGGGTGAGGTTAATTCTCCCACATTAGAAAAAAATCGATTTCCTCACTTTGTGTAATCTAGCCACGCAGATGGCTTTGATTTATTTTCCCCAAACAAACAAACTATTTGTGTTGCAGGAAAGCACAAGGGGTAAGAGAGTAAATGTAGTTGTGTGTCATGGAGGTGAACTGACCCGTTAAAAGATGGCCAGTTCCAAATTATATTTATGTTGTCGGTTAGTTTCATAGCGATGACATATTTAAAGCTTTGCCAGCTTGAAATCTGAGAGTTGGACCAACAAGCCCTTTCTAAACCCTCACCAAACATGGGCCATTTCAGAAATGTGGGCAACTGGTTGCTCTTGCCTAAAATTATTTTTAATTTTCCAAAACTAACCGAAACTCAAACCACATGTTGTGGAATATCTTACGGATCATAAAATAAGAGCCGAAGTGTATCAAAGCTGCTGCAACAATAAGAAGAATAGGGGCAAAGTTTTTTGAAATGATGCGAGTTAAACGTGAATGTGCACCCCCGGCATAACAAATGCTAAATAACAAGGACATAAAATAAGGTAAAATCGGAACATGTGATTGGTTACATGGACAATGACAGCACGAAGAGAGACAGAGAGAGAGAGACAGAGAGAGACAGAGAAGTCCCAGTTTGAGCATCATTTAGAGTCCAGCTGGCACAAAATAACGTTCTTCACCATACATACCCTTTTCATTTTGTCTCTCTCTCTCTCGCTCTCTCTCTCTCTCTCTCTCTCTCTCACACAAACACACAGTTAAAAATACACACACTTCTCTCTCTCTCTCCATCTTGTTCTTTCCCTGCTTGTCCCACATCAATCAAATCTACTCCCAAAATGATCATCTGTTTAAGGCAGATTATCTTAGGGAAAGCCATCTATCGAATTACAATAGCACTACTTTATCCACCTAGCCAGACATCATCCCTGGAGTGTGTGTGTGAGTGTGTGTGTGCGTGTACAGACGGAGAACAATGTCCATTGCATTTGTTTTCGCATGCCAACATCCATGTGTACACATACACACCTCTCACTCTCCTAAAGCGTTTCCGCCGAATCATTTGCGTGCAGTTTGTTTTTAAGTGTGCATTTGCATAATTGTATGGTATCATTGGACTCTGGTTCAGGTTCATTCCCTTTTCAAATCAACAAATATGTATTTCCCCATGAAACCACCAGACTTGCCAATGCATCGCTCTAAATCTGGTGCACGAGCAAAGGGATTCCCACGGGAGGCCTCCGAGTAGCAGGAGCACGTTGTTTATATCTCATTAGAAGTCACTACACCGCCAGTGGAGTCAAATGTGACCACAGGTTTGGTTTTATCTTTAACATCTGCATTAGATCCAAGTGTGCAAAAATTGGGCTTCTTGCACCTTAGCATGCGTGTGTTGATCGTATTTATATTAATAACGCTCGTGTTTCATATTCATACACTGACTTTAGACTGTAAATCTCTGTGAGCACCACTAGATGTAACACACACTCAGTCTATAGTCCTCAGAATGTACACAAAGAACAGTGGAAATTACATTAGCAATTAATGAAAATGGAAAAGAAACACCAAATGAATAAGAGGTGGTAGCCCGACTAATCTGTCCTTAGGGTCAACTCGAAAAACTCACATCTCTGGCATTACAATTAATTGCATGAATATTCTTTGAACTTTCATGACCAGGACATCCTTCTACATGACTCCATCAATTTGAAGACAAACAATGTTACAAAAGAGATGATTTTTCTATTAAGTCATCATATAAATGAGCCAAAGGAATTCTTAACGACCACAAATGTCTTTAGTTGAGTACAGCTTTATTACAGCTAAGTCACTAAAACTATTTATTTTACGAGTCACCTTTAACAAAACACACCCTCCATATAGTTAGCCCTAAAGGTAATCCAGCCCCGAAAAACAAGACTCGTAAACCCGTGTTAGTGCTTGTGAGACATTAAGACATGCAGGAGGCGTTTTTCAGCACTTCATCGCAGAGACAGAAAGTTATTCCGACTAGTAATTAAAAGAATTTTCACTACTGTTGCCAACACCACTTAATAAAAAGGCAGGGGAGAGGGAGAGCAGAGTGACTGGAGCGGGGCTGAAAGTGTGTGTGCGTGTGTGTGTGTGTGTGTGTGTGTGTGTGTGTGTGTGCGCTCCTCAGCCGAGGGGCCTTGTGCTGCGGGCACTCTCAGTGAACAATCAAAACAGCTCAATTTAGGCTTTATCTGCAGCTCAAGCATGCATACACATACACATACACACACACACACACACACACACACACACACACACGTAGAAGAAATGGACGCTCGCTCGCTCACACGCACACACACATATGCACAAATCCACACGGGACTGGGACAAGAGGACAGTGAAGTGAGGAAAGCGTGAGAGGAATGGCCGTCACCGGTGTACGAGGGTGATGATGGCAGCAGTTTGGAAGGTCAGGCAAACTTGGAATTCGATGCACACGGCAGCTGATCAACATCTTCCCTCTCTCTTATTCTTTCTTTCTCCCCCATTCTCCTGCTCCCTCCCTCACCCAGGAATACTAAGACCTGGCAGTATTGACCGAGGCCGACCACAAGGCGATCCATAGCAACGGGTCAATCAATTAAGAGCACACATAAGAGCACACATCAAGGCAAATTCGTAGAGTGACAATGTGTAATCAACTGTTCACTGTACACTCTTTTTTCTCGACGTCACTCCTGGAAAACAGAGAATAATAGAATAGAGCAGAATAGAATAGACCCTTAAGGACACGGACAAGTTAGCTCAAAAACAAAACAAAGGAAACTACACTCCCTTAAATCTATTAAATCCCACAGCAACAGATGAGTTAAAAACATGCAGATAGCAAAATAAACGCGGACTATTTGAATAAGCTTGTTGAACTTTGTAACTGTATCCTCTCATTGTATTTACTGAATCAAGAAAAGTAGCCGGTAGTTCAGGAGCTGCTCTGTGAGCGCTGCAGGTCTTCCTCTACTGCAGCTAAGCTGTCAAACTGCAGCCACTGCTCCCACCTTCAGGCCAGAGGAGGTACTGCAGGTCACTGTGGCCCTGAGAGGCTCCGTTCTACGAGGTCTTCACCGTTTGTTCTTGCTTTAAGTGCACAACAAAGCATGCTGCTTTACAGTGAATCATGGAGTGGGACAACAAATGTCATACATGTTCATGGTTTTCTATTATGTTGTTTTCAGGTTTCCATGGAGCATGGTTTCATCTGGACCCTGGTCCTTCCTCCTACCATGGCCCTGCTGACTCCAACTGCTGATGTCACTTTTATTATAACTCACATTGCTATTTCATATTACCGATACCATTAATGCACATTATTGACCTGCTTCTTCACCAGAGTCTCTGTGCTTTCTCGCCTCACAGGTTCCTGTGTATCCGGGTTTACCTGGACCAGGTGTTGCCTCCTGTCGTGGTTGTGTCATACATTGAATGTGCTGTAATTACATTGAATGTGTTGTAATTCACTATCCTGTTCTACACATGACATCATTGCACTTCTGTCCATCCTGGGAGAGGGATCCCTCCTCTGTTGCTCTCCCACAGGTTTCTTCCTCTTTCCTCCCCGTTAAAGGGTTTTTTGGGAGTTTTTCCTGTTCTGGTGTGAGAGTTCCGGGACAAGAGGATGTCAAACGTGTACATATTGTAAAGCCCTCTGAGGCAAATTTGTAATTTGTGATTTTGTGGATTATACAAAAATAAATTGAATTTAATTTAATTGAAATTGTTTTCATTGGTGACCCTATACATGCAAGAACAATTACAAGGCTGGACATTGTCCCAATCTGAAAGGCTATATAAATAACTATTACTTATCATTATTTACTTTTCTGTAATCAAACAGGCATGATTACATTGGTGATGATAGAAATACCTTGTAAACAATATGTAAAGTGACTGATCATGTCAACAATATCCCACACATCTTAAAGGTTTCGTTGATTTTGTTTTTCCTTTTGGCCTTTTGTCTTTTTTATTTCATAGCAGAGACTTGACAAGAAATAAAGGGAAAGACGTCGACAGGCTGACAGCCAGATTCCAACAAAGGACGCAGCAATTACATAGTACACACGGGCCACCCACCCAAGCTGCAACTTTTACTAAATATTTAAGATGTCAAAGTGTTTTCCAGCAGTTTCACATTGATGTGCTTTTGTTGATGAAGAGTAAGCTGTGTAAAGACTGACACCACTAAACATGCAGCATGAGGCTGACGGAGGTGAGATATATTTCACTAAATGCAATGTGTATGAAAAACAAACACACAGCGTTGAAACTGACTAAATAAGAAGCAGATAGAAAAGCATGAAGGAAGTGAGATCGGGGAAAAAGACACACAGACAGACAGAAATGTACAATGCTGCAAAAATTATGTCAATAAACCAAGCCGCACAGTTTGGAGCTAACAATAGTGCTTGTGTGTGTGTGTGTGTGTGTGTGTGTGTGTGTGTGTGTGTGTGTGTGTGTGTGTGTGTGTGTGTGTGTGTGTGTGTGTGTGTGTGTGTGTGTGAGAGAGATCTTGGCTGTGGTCAGGGTTGTTATGGCGAAGACAGCACTTCTGGAGGCTCCTGGCCTGTTCCTGTATGATTGTCCTCAGCAGGAAGTGACATCACCTGTTTGTCTTCGTCCCCTCCTGACACAGGAAAGGGACCAGAGAGGAATATTGGTCTGTCTGTCTGTCTGGTGCAGGTCAAAATCGGTGTCCTGAATGCTTTATAATAAAACTAAGTGTAGCACGAGGCTGAGGCGTCATATGCTTGTGTTGCACATACAAACAGCTGTATTAAGATGCTTCTACAGGCTATACGAACATACACAGGGTTCATTTTGAGTACACATTAAAGTGATATTTTTTAAAATTTTCTGTTTCAAACCCATCTCCAGACAGGACTTTGTATCGACCAATCAGCTTACTTGACATGTTGTTGACTATATAACGAAGCAAATATTTACACATGGACATAGTTGCATAACATCAAACGAAAAAGTCCGAAACATTTAATAAAAAGTTCTAGAAATTCAAAGAAATCTAATTTAATTTAAAAGAAATTTGGTCACTACAATTCCTCTTTCTAGATAATTCCGCTCTTGCTCTACCCGACGTACACAGTTCAAAGATTAAAAACTATTTTAGAACTTAACAAGACCAAGAGCATCTATTCAGTCTGTTGACGGACTTACTTTTCATTATTTCTCACAAGAAGAAAATACGCTGGAAGCGGATTTTCTGTCATCCAGTTTTTGTTTTTCAGAGGTGAGTTATTCTTCGAAAACTGGAAGGAATTTACAACACTGCAGGACTCCTGCTAATTTAATCAGCAGAGCCTGTGTCTTTATGAACAGTATTCTATGAGAATGTTAATTGAGCACCATAGATACCGAGCAAAAATTATTTTACACATCTGTGGTACCCACTTTGTGATTCTGCCCTCTTGTATCTCTGTATCTCTGCATGTGTGTGTGTGTGTGTGTGTGTGTGTTGAGATCACCTACTCCGCTCCACAAATGGCAATGCTGTGGCTAACAAGCACTCCGGCCCGTTTTGACTGGACAACAAGGGCTTAATGACAAGTCACATAACAGTGGAGAGGAGAGAGGAGTACAGTGGAGCGCTCCAGCCAAACTATCAGTCTGTCAAACAATGGATTGTCAGTCCTCATCTTCTCTTCTCTCGCTCATTGTGGAACAGATAAACATATCAAACACACACTCACCTATGCACGTATGCCTATATACACAAACAAAAACAAGCGCACTCGTTAACACACCCAGGTGTATGCATTAGCATGAAGATGTAGAAGCACAACAACGTGGAAACTCTCTATCTCCCACACACACACACACACACACACAGTATAACTGGCTGTACAAGCAGGGTTTGATGACAGCCCCCTAACAATAGGGAGCAGAGCAGCCTAGCTATCTGCCTGTCACACAATGAAGGGAGTACTGCTGAAGAGGTTGTCACCACCACTACATGTAAACACACACGCACAGTCACACTGAAAAAATCATCACAAAAATAAAAACATGAGCTGTGGAGTGTGTGTGCACGTGTGCATGCCAGCGGGTGCACACACACAAACGGGGTAATTCAGAGCACTGCCATTTATGTGAAGAGTGCTCCGTTTTCCAGACTGTGAGTGGAAGTGAATTTGCTTTTTCTGTCGAGTGCAAGTCAGGTTGGATTAAACAACACTTGGCCAGTGCTGATGGGTTATCACTGTGCATCTGTGTGTGTGTGTGTGTGTGGGGGGGGGGGGGGGGGGAGTGTGTGTGTGTGTGTGCTGTGTGTGTTTTTTCTGCCGTTGTGTTATTATATTAGGGGCTGTGGTTTCCCTTAGCTCTAGGGATGCCTCGTTATTGTGCTGAGCCGATAAAACAAAGACTCCAGTGCAGTGTTGTGGAGTAATTAGCTGGTCTAATGAGGAATTCTTAGAGCACAGATATCAACATTGGAACAAAACCAGACTTGGGTTCTCATTTTTGCTGTTGCTTGACAGCCACGGACACAAAGGGCTGAATAAGATCACAAAGCTATTTGGTGATATTTTTCGAAGAATAATGATTCTGTTTTCAATCAAATTGTTGCTATACATAAAAGCAGCCCACTCACTCAGGAAAAATGTAATATAACTACACTTTAAAAAATCTATTGGTAATGACAGCATGCAGCCAAGCATGGAGATCAATGCCCTTCCAATCAAACAATTTAACAAACTGCCGTTACATTTCCTGACAGCACTTCACTGAATGTGTTAATCAGGCCTTTTAAGGATAACACTGGATTCATTTCATGATATGATTCAGTAATATTTCAAAAAATGTTAAGTTAGCAGACAGTCTTTTTGATTTTATCTTAACTGACATGTTACCACAGGGGAATTCTTGGGGTACGTCCAATGAGGACTGCTGCGTCTTAGATCTGTATGTATTAGAGCAGGGATTCCCAAAGTGGGGTGCGCGCACCCCTGGGGGTGCGCGAGCTGCCTCTAGGGGGTGCGCGAGAGGAAAAGTGTAATGGCGGTCTGATGGTGTAATAATATTAAATATAAAAAAAAAATGTAATTTTAATTTAAAAACTGTCAGGTGGGACATCTGAAGCTATCAGTCGTAAAAGAGGAGAGGGACAGAGAGAGAGAGAGGAATCGGAGGCGAGGGGAACGGAGAGATGCGTGGGGAGAGACCGGGAGAAGAAATCGAGTCAGAGGAAGATGAGACGGAGGAAGGAGGAAGGGATTGCACAGACAAATCGGGAGCACATCGGCCCATCGCGGAGTCAAGGTGAAAAAGAGGAAACCAGAGTGAGCATCAGACTGGGAAAAAAAGAGGAAATATGATGAAAAGTATGTGTGTCTGGGCTTCACTTGGATTGGCAACGCAGATTCCCCAAAGCCACAGTGCGTGGTGTGCAGTGAGGTTCTGGCTAACAGTCTGAAGCTCTTATTTACGTCGCCACCTGAACACCAAGCATGCCAGTGCAAGTCAAAAGCCCCTTACATTGTTTATATCCAAATTGGAGGAGTTACAAAACAGCCAAAAACAACTGCAGTCTCATTCATGTGTTGGGTCTATAAATGACGCACTACGGGCTTCATATCTGGTTACAGAATAGCGAGAAAGGGGCTACCGCACACAATCGCCGAAGACGTGAGCTTGCCAGCTGCCAGAGAGATGGTGGAATGTATGATTGGGGAGAAAGAAGCAAAAACGTTGGACATGATCCCGGTGTCCAACAACACTGTGTCGCCGCATCGATGCTTTGTCCGAAGACATCCTGGCTACATTAGTCGCTCATTAATTGTAAATTAAATGTGATAATCTGCCTCTGAGCCTGTGCGTGTGTCCTCACATCCGTATTGCTCTTAAAAAGTGACGCCTTGTGTCACTGAAAGTTATTGAAACTTTGTTGCAGTGTTTCAGGGCGTTTTCACACCTTCAGTTCGTTTGCTTTGTTGCAGTTGCTCCTTTGTTCGGTTTGTGTTCACACTGCAACATTTAACAGCGGACTAAATCTTGTAAACAAATGCCACGCGCGAGCAAACTGTTTTTTTTTATTAATGGGGGGGGGGGGGTGCGCGAACCCGGTCGGGATGTAGAAGGGGGTGCGCGGCCTAAAAAGTTTGGGAACCGCTGTATTAGACTAATATGTTGTTTCCTCTGAATGATAAATATTACGTGTATACTCTGGGGGCTGTCCAAATACTGAATACATAGAAAACTCTGGTTTGTTAGTTTTACATGCGATAGTGTGACCAGGTAAGAGTACGACACCTGAAGAGTTCAGACACATGAACCATCTTCCTATATATCTGTTCTATCATCTTCAGCACACCGGTTCTTCAGCAAATTCACTTAAAGAGGAGCTGAGCCTGACACACGACTGTGAGAGTGCGTTCAATTGGACAAATTTGAGTGAGCTGCAGAAAAGAGGTGTCTGGTGCTGAGGAAAATAATATGAAGAAAACTAAAACGCCTCAGTGAAGTAGAGAAGAGTAAGCACTAGGCAAAAGGATCAGAACACAGCACTTGATTCTGCAGCACTCTGGTGAGTCTAGCCTTGTGAACGTGATGACCTATTGACCCTACTGTCTGGCTCAGGTCAGCAAAGAAGAGGATTGTGTGGGCGAGCATCACAAAACACTACAGCAGCAATGCACTGTGGCCAATGGTTCGTACTGTCGCCGATTTGCAAGGAATAACGTTCTCCTTGAAAATAAAGTAGCCAAATTCAGGAGAGGAGTTGTAGTCAGAGACCACCAAAGATATTAATTCCCTTTCTGTCAGAGTCTGTAAATCCTCAACACAAGAAGCTGGGACACATTTACCCCATTCATCTCAATTACATGTCATATTGTAGCTAATTTAGCAATTTTCTAAACAGTGTATTGAGTTGTTTAACAGTTTTACTCCGTTTGTGTTTCCTTCAAAGTTTGTGACTTTTGCATTGTACTGCATCTAGAATTACTGCACTATCCTAACAGGACACATTACATGCGGGTCCATCATTTGCCATATTTGGTAATCATTAAATATGCATTGTTACAGAGCTGATCAACACGACTGTGAGTTTTGGATATCAAAACTGTGCAGTGCTCTGAATATACTCTAAAATGCAAAGATGTACGAGAGTACCTACTGTACATACATGTATTTGCTGTATTTTACCCTGCGAGTACTAGTATACTGTGTGTCAATGCCAGTACTAGTACGGTTTGTTTATTTCTTCCCTGTTAGTGCACTGATGTGTGTTTGCGTATGTGTGAGTCTGTCTGTGTCCCAGTGAGTATAATGGTCCCTGGAGGCAGGCCAGCGTCCATCAGCAGACAGCAGGCATTAGTGCTCTGCCAGAGTATCGATGGACCACCGGTGCTTGACAGCAGGCCCCTCCCCACGGTCACAGGACAGGATGGGTATATGTATGGCAGTGTGTGCGCGTGCGTGCGTGCATGTGTGTGTGCGTGTGCGTGTGTGTGTAATATAAAAAGAGTGTTTTTGATACGTATATACACACAGAAGTAGAGAGATGTCCGTGTGTGTTTCAGAAACAGCGATGTCTGTGTACGACCCCTGACCCCAGGCTATGTGTCACAGCTCTGTGTGTGTCGATGTGTGTGCGTGGACGAGGGGCCGCCCGGCTGTCATCGATCTCACACACACCAGGCCAGCACTTAACACTTGGACTGTAGCGACTAATACACTCACACCCTCTATTACTGCCCCACTGGAGGCACAGTGTGTGTGTGTGTGTGCATGGCCTACTGCCAAACTCATGCTGCTGCTGTTCAATGGCAGCACAATAGATTACATATATAACAGTGTAATGATATATCTCTATTAGACATCCTCCTCCGCTCGCTCCTCGTTTCTCCAAACGCATCCATGTTTTACTTTTCTGTGCATATGTGGAGGACAGGCTCGTCATTACTACTCGACTTTTTGGTGCCATTTTTTTGTACTTATTTAATTTAAATAAATGCAGCCGAAACATGAACATGAGTTTTTTTTATCGACTTAACTTTCATTTGAAGTTTGATTAAAAACTCAATGCTGTATGTTTAACTGTCTATGTCCTACAGTGCTTTACACCAAAGTGTGTTTGGAACAAAAAACAAATCTTCATTTTGCACGGTGTATTATAATTCCTAGATTGAAATACATTATAATCGTTTTTTATAATCCCAGTTATATTGCATTACAATGTGATTATAAATTACACGATGAAGTATTACGACACTTGACCTTATAAGTCATAATAAAATGCTGAGTGGTGTTATGATCATTGTTATAAAGCATTATGGGTATTTAGAAGTGCCTGTAACTGTAATAATAGAGTGCTAGAAGCAGATTATAACAAACTATAAGTATGTTTATAATGCATTATAGTCATAGAAAGTGTTCCCAAGTTTACTTTGCCATAAACAACTTCAGAGCATTTTCAGAGATTCCCTGAGAGCGAACACTTGGATGAGACTCTAAACTCCACATTTCTTTCAGACAGCAGCGCAGGCTGTGTGGTTCACCGGGCTGCTAGAGAGCTTGGGTCACATCAGCACGAAGAGAAACATTCATAACAGCATAATAGTTGTTTTGATCCTCTGAGGCTCATGGGTGTTGTGGGAGATATCATGGAAACACATGTGTCCAACAGTAGAGGAAGAAGAGGCAGAGGAACTGAGGTAACAGAGAGCCTTGCTTCATGAGTACAGGTATATAATCATCAATAAAACAATGTCGGACAGTGGAAACAAATTACTGTCTGGACAATGTTAACCATCTCTTTGATAATGAGGATGTGATTAAAAAATATATATATACACATGTGTTGATTAAAATAAAATATATAAATAATAAATAAATATACTGCATGTATTTGATGCATATTATACAGACTTTTACACCAGCATATTTGATTTTACAACTGACTAGTCAACAGTAGAACAAGTAACTCTTAAAAGATTAAAATCAATATTACAAGAAACTAACAAGGTTCTCACTTCACGGAGGGATATGATTAAGTAGGAATGGTGGATGCTTTGTCGATGGAATGGGGTCATGGGAACAGATTCATGGGTTTCACTGTCAAACTCCTGAGTGTCACTGGGGTTAAGGGACCTCTCACTAAACAGCCAACTCAAGTGCACAGGGTTTATGTGCAGCACAAAGAGCTGACTCTCTGTGGTGATGTTGTCCGTCACTGTGCATGCATGGATGGAAACAGTCCACTAAGCATGATGTCAAGACACACACAGATACACACGCGCGTGCGTGTGTGCACACCAGCAATGTGTAAGTAAAGTAGTGCCTATGCTACTTGGTCCCAGGGGCAGTTACCCAAATGTCACCCACACACACACATATACATATATACATACATGCACGCACGCACGCACGCACACACGCACATACATATATATAGATAGAGGGAGTCATGCATTACCCAGCTCTTCATTCTTTCCAGTAATAGCTTGTCAAAGCAGCCGACAAACTGAAGCTAAATAATGCCTTATACACAATTGGGCATTATCCGCTAGGCTAGCTAGCCTCTCACCACAGCCGCCCAGGGGCTAATGTCCAAATGAGATGGTTCATTTCAGCTCTCTGTCTCTCTCCCTCTCTTCCACTTTCACTTTTCTGTGTTTATCTTCATGACCTTGTCCCCCCATGGAGGTAAAGGACAGGAGGCAAGAGTGGTAGAGAGGAGAGACAGGGTAAGGAGAGAGGAGATAAGGGGTGATGGCCATGGCTGCTGGGTTTTTTGTGTGTGTGTTGGAGAGGGGCATTAAAGGATGGAGAGAGAGAGACGCATACAAGGAGAGACAGGAAGCTTTAGACCATAGAACAAGAAGCCTCTTAAGTGATCTGATTGCCCTGCTAGGGAGCTACAGTGACCACACTCAGAATGGTTACTAATAATACATCTCCATTTAGACTGACCCTGTAAACACATGCATGCACCTGAACTCACACAAGCAAAGAGAAACATACACTTAGGCTAACAAAAGAGATCACTCTCTTGTCACATAATTTTAAACAATGAAACCTAAACACAGAAGCACACAAAGATACAGAGAAAAGTCTAAAAAGAAATAGAGACCGACCATCATGGCTCTGCATGTCCTTTAGCAGACAAGCAAAAGCGAATGACACTTATTTTCAATTGATCAGCAAAGCACTGTGGTGTGCGTGTGTGTTTGCAGGATGAGAATGGGCTTAAATGACGGTCATTGATCAGCTTTAGGCCGATGGCCCACTTAGGGCACGCCATGTGTTTGCAATCACACAGAGGTACCCACACATACACACACACACACACACACACACACACACACACAATATCATCATAAGTGGATGGTGGAGACTGAAAGACAACTGTATATATTCTATATTGCAATCCTATGGTATTAAAACCTACATGTATCTACAGTATGAGAGTTTATTTTGCCTCTTTAAAAGTCAAAAGGAGAACAGCACACTGTGGTAACAACACAGATGTCAAACTGGCGAGTAGCTCGGGTTGTAATGGTATACCGGTATCACGGTCACTGTATACAGTGGCATTCAAATTACAGTTTTCTAACGCGAACCTTTGCTATTGAAAACAACTGACATAAGTGTGTGCGTGTGTGTGTGTGTGTGAGAGAGAGTTAAAGGTACAGACAGGAGCAGTGGTGCTGTCCTGCTGTCAATCCTTTATGGATCATTGTAACTGATAATAATAATAATAATAAATAATAATACCACCATGTACTTTGATATTTTCAGAGATGGCTACCGTACCGTGAAAATCTTACACTTATGATCTTATAAATCTTCTAGCCAGGCATCCATGTACACGTACACACATAGACGCCAGGAGTGGAGTCATACAAAGACTTAGAGCACCCCCAACTGGGGGACAGCACCAGCAAAAAGAGGCAGAGGGAAGCACATGTACAAACACAAGTTGTGCATTCAAATAAATGCTCTGCACACACAGTAGCTTATACCTATTATAAAGGCGTACTATTCATGTATTCTTTCTCTGTCTATTTGTTTCCCACCCGCTCTCCGTACTTAGACACTTCACACCCCTTATGTGTGTGTTATGTAGCTTATAGTGTTTGTGTAGTGTAGTTATAGCTGAGCAAATGTTTTCCCACACACAGTCCAAACAAAGGCCAGGTGACACTTACATTCACACACATCCGCATCCACAAACACACCATGAAAGAGGTGCAATTAGAGCATCCCACTCCAATTAACCAGCTCTCTAAACAAATCCACATTAGGCCCTCCATTGTGGCTGCGCTCGAAAACAGCCACTTGGGAAAGCAGCATAAAAACTGTATTTCTCCTCCAGGACACGTGTGTGTGTGTGTGTGTGTGTGTGTGTGTGTGTGTGTGTGTGTGTGTGTGTGTGTGTGTGTGTGTGTGTGTGTGTGTGTGTGTGTGTGTGTGTGCAGACTGGAAGTGGTTACGCACTGGCACAGAATCTGGGCTGTTATGATTATGGTGGAGATGGGAAGATTGTGCAATCACTGGTGGGTGGAGAGAGTGAGAGGAAGGCAGCGAGGGTGGGAAGAAGCACTGCAGAGAGGACAGCAATGAAACGGGGAGGGAAGATGTTACCAGCAGCACAGGAAGAGAAAATTAGAACCTGTAGCACTAGTCAGCGACAACTCTGCTGCAGAGGAGTGAACCATCTTTTGACAATCTTCCAAAATGTATTGTTTACTTTGAAGAAGGCTTCCCCTCGTTTTTTTACCAACAGCTCAACTTGTGAGGCAGCTTCACATAGCTACATGGCTGACAACATTATGTTCAGCATTATTTTTTTTAAAGACAGCTAAGATAAAGGTTCGTTACTAGAGTCTACAAACCACAAAAGGGTGAAAGAAAGAAACATGTAGGGTACTGAAAAAGATGCCACACTTGCCCCTCCCTCTAGTTCCAGTCCTGAGCGCACTCACACACACACACACACACACACACACTTGATGAAAGGCCCAGTGGGGCAGCACAGAGAGTTTGGAGGGGACCCGTCTAGCAACCTGGTTGCACACCAATCTTCCTGTAATCCTTTCAGTCCCTACTGAGGCACATCCGCACACACTTACATGTTAAGTACACGCACACATATCGCACACAGGTTTGTTGTGTATGTGTGCATATAAGCCTTAAAGAATTTTTTTTTTTCTGTTTATCAACATCAGAACCCAGTGGTATATCAGGCCTGCACCCCTGTATCTTCAGAGATAAGGAGTACAAGAGTTCACGAGAGTAACACACGAGGTTGGCAAAGGTGTCATTGCTCCTTCGTTTCTACCGCCTCCTCTTCCTAAACTACAAAAACAATATGTTTCTTCTTAAAGCAGTGTTTTATTCTGGAGACACTAGATTTGATCCGTGGCTTTGTGGTGCTCTGGGATAGGCAACGCACCATAAAAAGGTCAAATTGACTAAACTTGTATTTGTCAATTGTTCTGTGCTTTTACTCAAATCATTGTGAAGGCAAGTTCCTCTTCTCCTCAATTAGACAACAATTAGACAATTAATTGATTTGTAGCCAAACAAGATTTTTTGCATTTTATATTTGGGTTCAGAACCTGAATTCCGTGACGATTCTCTGGCTAAGATGTTCTGATGATTAATTTGACTTCTATGGACCATCAGGGCCCAGATCCTGGTGTGTGAAAATCTTTTTTTTTAAACCCGAGATCCTACAATCATGAAAGCAGAAACTTCTTCCGTGTGAGTCGACCACAAGGATTCAGATTCTGACGGCAGCTTGACGTTAAGACATCATTTTGACCTGAAATCCAAGATGGCCTCCATCCAGTAGAGATCTTTACATGACGTCTGTTACAGAACCAAAGCTGTTTATTTGTACATCTGTATTACTAGTCTTGATGAGTTTGGTCACTGGAGCATTTCAGGGTTGTGGTTTGATGAATGAACCAAAAACAAAAAGGCAGCCATATTGCATTTTCTCTGCAGTCATTTTACATGGCTGTGATTGTTTCAGTGGCACTGTCCTACATTATTCAGCCCATATAGGTTTCAGCCACTGTAACATGACGTCAATACTTTTTTGTATCATTTACTGTGTGTGCACATGTTATGGGTTGGAATGGGTATTATTGAGACTGCTGCGAGGACTACACTCATTAGCTGTGCTGTGACACAAGTTTACTCGAAAATAATTCTGTTATTAATACATTTTACTTTCATAACAGCCAATGTTTCCCAGCTGTTGACCTCAGTGCTTTCTAAATCTGGCCTGTAACTGATCAATTACTAATAGCATCTGTTCTGAGGGCATTTTGTCACCACCACTTAAAATGGAAAGTAGTGGCTAGAGAGAGAGAGAAAGAAAGAGAGAGCGAGAGAGAGAGAGAGAGAGAGAGAAAGAGAGAGCGAGAGAGCGAGAGAGAGAGAGAGAGAGAGAGAGAGAGAGAGTGTTTCAGCCTCAGCTGGCAAACACAAAGGTCTGTGGCGCCATGGCCTGCTGTGGACAGATAGAGCGGCAGAAGAGAGTTAAAGAGGTGTGTTAAAAGTGGGTGATTGTGTGAAATAGGCCTAAAAGTCATCAAAAACCATATCACTTCAAAATTAAAGGATGTGGAAATGTTCAATTTGTAGTGTTTCATAACTTACACCACAAAGATATATTCTGTCATTGTCTTCAACTCTTTCCAACTTCCTCAGCTTCCATTTCACCATTAGATGCTCAAATGAAGGAGTAAAGCCACAGCACAAGATGGCAGTTTGCCGTTAGAACATCACAGCTTCAGTCCCTTCGGCCTGGAGCCCCAGAGAGATGCTACAGCTAGTTCCCGATTAGGGAAGTCTCTCAGGGGGGCACTTGAAAATCAGTTAACTTTCCCCTCGAAGGCCCACGCTAGCTGCCATTTGCATTCAGCACACCCATTAGCAACAACACTTACTTTAAAATTAGCGCAGCCAACTGCCCCTGTGGGGCTCTTTAGGGAGTCTCCAGACAGAAAGAGACTGACAGAGTGAACGAGTACAGTTGCAGTGTGTGCATTAAAGCGGGACAGTGAGTCACTGATCTAGTTAATGGTTCCTTAGCTAAATAACAAACACATTAGCAGTTTGAGCAAAGACAAGTTGACAGGCTGCTTTATAACAGTCACAGGATCTAAGGATCAATGGGTTGATCATGCATGCCCATCTCACACTGTAAATTAAACAGAAGACAAAGTCAAAGCCGCGACCTCCGGTACTAGCTAAGGGGTTTGTACAACCTTCGGGGGCAAGAACTAAACCTATAACAAGATTTCTGAGCTCTTAAAATGTTTCCTAGGATCCTTAAAAGGTTGTGGTGATGAAAAAAAGTTTTTAAATGATGCTTTTGTTGTTGTAAATGTGGCAAGACTATGATCTAGAAAGACAAATAAATATAAAACATCAGGTGAAGATGGTGAAACCAATGCAAAGCAAGGTAAACACATCCACAAACACCAACTGAGTGTTTTGGAGTGGAGCCAAAGCCTATTCCCGTATGACCGCGTAGCCATTTACTTCCCCCACCAACACACTAATCACATTAATCATCTATTTGTTTTAAAACATCATCAGGGACATTCACACATTGCACGTACATAAACAAGCACCCGCACGCTGCACGGTGTGCACTTGTGCCTTTGGAAGTACACATGGTGCACTTGATGGGAACAAGAGGGAGGCGAGCCAAATTAACTACCATGCACTAATCACTTAGCTCTCTAATTCAAGCGTGCTTAGCACATTTGTGTGTGTGCGTATATTTAGGGTGCACACAAATATTCATACGGACACAATGACACACAAAGTATGCATGGGCGGGCGGTGCGACAGCTAGATCTTGCTATATATTTTTGCGTTGTACTGGGTACATGCTTCAATCTAAAAATGTGCCAATGTAGATCTACTTTATACTTGAAGTTCCACACATTTGTGCCACTTTCATGTCGTCTACTATTGTGCAGTTACACCCAAGTTACATTCATTACTGTGACTGCAGGTGAGGATGTAAAAGATTCTTTACTGTCTACCGGACATACGCGATCAAAAATAAATAGCCTTTAAGTAGCTACAAGGAATCACAAGAGTCACACAATGAATGAATCATTATGCTTGTGCAACTCAAAGTATAGTGATTTAAAAAAAAGAAGGATTCCTAGCTATGACTACCACAAGAGTTGGCATAGCAACTTATTAAACATATACTTGTGCTCCAAAAGTATGAACAGCACGACTGGAGCACTTCTTTGTCCAGCCTCCATAGCTTTTATTACATATTGTATACTTACTTCAAATACAAAAAAAAAAGCCTTTGGCATGAATAAAAGCTGAAAAGATAACATTATGTGTTCAGTGCATTGTATTTAATGCGATATGGTCAACTCGATGGCATGATGTGTCAACTGTTAATCACAACTCAATGATATACTCTTGTCTTTCTTTGTCTGTGTGTCACATGGTTGGAGGGGCCAGTGTAGGCTGAGCTTAGGCACCATGGGGGACATTGCCAGGAGGGGCTCAGAGGGGTTGGGTGACTTAAATGGAGAAAAATCCAATAATTGTATCCGTCCAGAGGGAGGGTGAGCTTTTAGGGGGGGGGAGACCTGTTATTACTCTTTCTTTCTCTCTTTCATTCCATCCCCTAATTCTAGGGTGAGGGGGTAACCTAAGAAAGGAAGTGGAGAGACATGAGGGTGACGGGCTGAGCTTGCTGTTAAAGTATGTCCTTGTAATTAGCTGAGTATTAGCAGCAGTGACAATGCAAGAGCACTGGGCAGGGAAGCACCCTTTAACGCTCTACTCATTTCCTGAACTTAATCCCCACCGCTTACTGGTAATAGTGCAAACGTGCACACGCATCTGGACACACACACACACACACAGACATTCAGTCATGCACAAATTCACATTATCAACTGCTGGCTATAATAGGAGAGGACTCGCTGAGCAAAGTTACACCCAGCAGCTCACCTTCAATCCCTATTATGCTAAAAGTCACAATGGTTTAATGCATGTGTGTGCATGCACATGAACATTTATGTCTGCATCTGCACATTAGCTTCAACTTGCGTCCACATATAGCGCGGCGACTGTTTACTTCTCGAGTGTCAAGATGCTTCCGACACCCAGCAGTACTTCAGGCAAGTCCCTGTGTCTTGTTTCCTCCAGTGAACGGATGGAGGAGACAAGGCTACAGAAGCGAAAATCAATTACTTTCAATTAAGTCAACCGGCAACTCTTGCAATGTGCCCTCAGGCCACACAAGTCTTGCTAACACTACCTTCAACCCCCACTCCTGCACCACAAAGTGACAAACACACAACAACGTGCATGCGCACACCCCCTTTAAAAGCTGGATGTCTGTCTTTGTGTTTAGTGGTTCAACTATTAGTTTAGAAACATTTACTGTGGCAATGGCTAAAAATGATCTTAAACAACAGTTATGGTCATTCATATCCAACTCAAAAGAACATACACAAGAAGAAAACATGTAAAAATAGCATTTACTTGTGCTCGGTACGATTCATTTGGCTTATTCGAAACATGTAAATTATTTCATTTAAAACCACACAATTGATTCTGATTTATACTGAAAAAAAAGGTTGAAGGAACAGTAACTGTAGGCTGCGTGGCAAACCCTTGTGAAAAGCGTCACCGTAAAACCAAATTTTTTGTCCTTAAACACAAAGACCTGTAGGTAGTTTAGCTCATTTCCAACAACTTAAGCCATCTATTCAATCTCTCCTGGAGCATGTTAGTGGGATATGTGTTGCACTATGAGAAAACAATTCTAAAGCCCAGTCGGGGTCATTAAGTCATCGCCACTGACATTACAAGGTACTTAGATCAAATGTCTTGGAAAGTAAAAAATAACTTAAGACTCTGTTAACAATATTCATATGTTTTCCTTTCTAATACTGACAAGAGTAGCATGCACATTTTAGTGCAATACAATGCATTTTGGAAAATACATTTCTTTTATCTGACTATCTGTATTTCAAGAAATGTATATTTCAAATAATAATACAATTTAACTTCTTCTCTCTTCTTTAAGTAAGGGTCCAGGACTGACTCATAATCAAATCTCATGGTCAACCAAAAGTAAACTGAGGTGTGTGTTATTGATCAGCGTCACAATGTACAACGATAACACAAGTGGAGTTAAGAAAAATATAAAGGATTGCTGGCAAAGGAGCAATTAACAACAGCTCTGAGAGAATGACAGAATGGGCCTGGACCAATTTTATTAAATTGTGAGGACGTTTGTGTAGCTCTCTCGTTCCACATTGATTTTTGTTCCATTAGTTTAAATCAGAATTGTAAGAGACACCTGAGCTCAGTCCAGAGCACACCAGTAGAGAACAATTTCTATAGAGAGCACGTTATAAACGGCACAGAGGGGGACCACAAACCTTGTCACTGACACAACAGTCAGAGAGAGCATGTGTCCGTGTGTGTGTGTGTGTGTGTGTGTGTGTGTGTGTGTGTGTGCCTGCCAGCTCCCAGTCTAGCTCTATTGTCTAACAAGGTCTAATTAGCACTATGGCACAATGAATTAGCATAATTATGCAAACAGGGCTCCGCTAAAGGCTTGGCACAAGGGGAGGCTACGGGGGGCACCTATTACAACACACACACACACACACATGCTGATATGTGCATGCACACACACAGTCACTAAGAATGCTGAGACACTAGTACAACAAATTAAACATGCATACATGACTGTGACAGAACCACTGGATAAGGAAAACACACACACACATCTGTCCAAAGCTGCGACAGGAAGTGACAAGAACACAAGGCTGTCGTGAACAGTGATGACTGGCTTATTTGGTAGAGTACGTTAACTATGCTGACATTCATCCACTCTGTCAAACAGTCCCATAGCACAGCTAACACCAGAGATACACACAGAAATGACCGGCTAACCAGTCCCCCCCCCACTGCCCTCCCATATAACACTCAAGTATTCAGGGCTTATAGTATTTACCAGTGGGGGTGATAGGTGAAGTCTGTGGGAGATAATAGGAATCACAGAGAGGCTGAAAGGCTCGTAGCCATTCAGATGATGACAGCTGTAGTGAAGAAGGCTCTATTGGGCTTCATTAGGATGCTTGGCTCCCGATGCACACACACTACCGAGGAACAGGGAAAGCAATGCTATAAATTAGTCTCAACTTAGCTGCTGCTATGGCTTCCAGTTTGTGTGTGTGTGCGTGTGCGTGTGTGTCACTGTGATCTTTGCCTGCAACATGAACCAAACTAGAAACCCCACAACCCCCTTTACCAAAAACCTGCAATGTCAACAAGGGCTTCCTCAACCCTCTCAAACACATGCACACACCTCCTCTGAGGCATTCTTAGTCACCCAACCCCAAGGGCCTGTATTGTGTCCTTAAATCCTGATCCCGAGCAGGAAACAAGCACCCCTAAAACCCCAAGCAACGGCCGTACAAAGCTCTCTTACAATTACAAGCCCCCGCTGTCAGCTAGAGAACCAGGAAGGTCGGAAGTTCAGAGTTTAAATAGTTCAAAGTGATCAAGTAGGCCCGGTTATTCATTGACGATGTCGACGAGTTACAAATGTTACTGCCGTTCCACGCCTTTTGAATGACCACAAGAGGGGGTGCTTTGTGTGAAACGCAGGTGAGTGAGTATATTTATATAACCAAAGTCACCTGTCGGATGCATGTGCCCTCCATAAAAAAAAAAAACGGCAACCCCAAGGTAGAGGTCTTCACAGGTCCAAAGTGTTGGAACCAATCCAAAAACACACCCGGAGAAAACTTACCCCGAACTGATGTGCATACAGAGCAGTCAAACCTGATGCAAATAAACTGGAGGAGGATTAGCCCAGAAAGGCTGCTGACCTAAACAGACCTTTAATAAAGAGAGAACACCAAGTCACCACCAGCAGCAGCGTGAGGATCGATCAACATGCAGGCGTAGATGAAAAAAGCAACAATACAAGAAGACATCTTAGAAACTAATTCCAAAAACTATTTGTTTACATACACATCAACGGCGAATATATAGAAACAATTGACAATCCTGCACCAACAAAACATCTTTCAATTAATACAATTACTGCTAAATTACTAAAATGATCACAGTTGATAATGAGAATGCTCCGACCCCTTCAGATCCACTTGGTATTATAGACTTATCCATACACAGATCTGAGACTCAAGCCACCAGTAAAACAAAACCCGACCTGACTAGACTGTGAATAATCTGAACCTGCTCCATGAAAAGTAAAAATGAACACGATTAACTGTTATTGTACAAGAGCATGCCCTGTGTTGCAGCACACACCGACAGGTCTGTAAAGTAAAGTATACTTACTCGATACTTACTTAATATACTAGACTGTAAAGTATACACGCATTCTCACGTAAACCACATTCCGTATATGGTTTCATTTGGGTTTGATTCTGTCCTCAAAAGAAATAAAATGCTTATTAGACTCGGGCAGTTGTCTGAGTCCGCTGAGTCATCTCTATAGGATACACTCTCCATTTCCTAAAACACCCTTCATTGAGACTCCTTGTCAGCTCCTCTGGTCTTGAAATGAAACCATTGACTCCAGCTTATTGTCACCTTAAGAAACAACATATTGTTCACATACGTGCACAGTGGTGGGACAAACACAATGGCTGGGAGAGAGGGTCATGCCGAGAGGAGGTAGCAATTTGAAGCTGAGTCCACACATTTTGGAGGCGGTGGGCTAATCCGGCCAGGCTTTTTAGCCCGCTATTCAGGAGGACAAGGACCCCTAGGATTTGGGCTTGTCCACACCTCAGGGGTGGGGGATTATCAAGATAGCAGGAAAGGTGGAGAGGATGTGATGGTGGGCAAAGACTTGAGTACGTGTTCATTAGCAAGACCGTGTGGATTTTTGCAAGCATAAGTGCATGGCTGTAAATCTTTGTGAGAAGCAGATATAAGCAGCTGTGTGTGTGTGTGTGTTTGTGTATTTAGAGGGGTTTCTCTCAGACTCCCATCCCCAAAAATATACCCCAGAGCTCTGACAGGGTCACCCCTAGGCCTTTCAGAGCCTCCTCTCAACCAATCCTAATTGATCTCACGCATTACTAGTCCCAAACATGGGATGGAGAACAGGAGGGAGATGGCTGGCTCATTGTTTGAGGAACGAGGTCCCGTTGCTAGTGGCTCTCCACTCCTGACACACACACACACATATCCACACACGCGCACACACTCCACCTCTGGCATGCCCACCCACCACCTCCGCATATCCCCCCTTCCTCCTCTCCCCACCTTCATGCTCTCATCTCCGGCTGTGCTAATCCACCGGCCAAGTCGGGAACTCAGTTACCCATCTGGCCATGCACGACTCCAGCTGGGAGGAGAGAGGGATGGAGGGGGTGGAAGAAAGAAAGAGGAGAAAGGGTAAGAGGGGTAGATTGAGAAAGCGGGGTGAGGGGGGAAATACTGCAAGCAGTCAGGAAATGTCTGGTGTGAGGGAAGAGAAATGAGGGAGGAGAGCTTTCTATTAGTTTCTACTTGATAGATACAAGAGGAGGAAGAGAATGAAGACAAAACAGGGAATGAGGGACCTGCAAATCAGAAACAGCACAGTGGAGGCAGCTAGACCTTTTCATTTTCTCTAGTATTGATCCTATTGTTTCCTTGTAGAGGAAAGGGATTATCCATTCCAGCGGGTTGGAATGAGAGCAGCCACAGAGCTATGTCATGATTTATAAAGTCGGATCCCAGCGTTCAATGAAGGAGCCCCTAGCCATGATCGTCACCTCCGACCCTGACTCCTGTGGGGCAATCCGGCTGGTCAACGCTAGCTCAGGACTTTTGTCATAACCCATCACGTGCCTGTGAAGATGGGCCCAGACAGAAAGAGGTTTATAGTCACTACAAAGGGGCACATCGAATTGAGATTTGTATCATTGTATTGACACGTCGTTGCTGCCGAGGTGTAGCCAAAGACAAAATTCCACTAAGTTGGACAATAAAGTTGTATTCTGTACAGGTCACAAATTAACCAACATTGGTAATGCAAGAAATACACATGCAACGCACATAAGTACTTATAAGACAGAATAAGTGTTTGTAATCCCATAAATAATCCGATTGCGTAGCTGACATGACTGGTTCCACTCATGTAAACAGCAGTCCTGCCGGTCTGGTTGAAACACCTCTATGACAGGGCAGAAAACATTTATCTCAGATGTATTCGATCTGAAAAAGACAGAAGGAGTTACTGAAGATTACAGAGTGAAACTGAATTCAACTCAGCCAGAAGTAAACACAGTCAAGCTAAATGACTCACAAAAACTAGACAGGATGAAGGTGAAATCAAGGCTCCTGTGCTCTTCCATTCCATATCATCGTCACGCTCTTTCCTTTCTCCCAAACTACTCATCACTGTCGACTGAAGCAACAAGAAGACTGTAGCCCTATTCCCCTCTAAAGGACATTTGAAGGGAGGAATGAGTAGATGATAAACTGCTAAAGAAGCCACACAAGAGACACACTCCCATTCAAGGGATGGAATCAAACCACCAACCAAACACTAACAGCACACAGCATGAGGCAAACCCAAAGTTGTACAGTGTGTGTGCGTGTGTCTGTGTGTGCGTGTTTGTGTGTGTGTGTCTCAGAATGGCGTAACATCCAGGGAGTAGTGCAGGTAAAGCAAACTCGGTGGACATAATCACATCCACACACAAACATATTACAAACACAATGCCTTCAAGAAGTGGTAAATTATGTACTTACAGACATTACCGGTGTTGTCAAAACTGTTGAGCACTTCATTAAGTCTGATAGGCCCCAGATTATCCCTAAGAGACCCAAACAAATAGAGGATTACAAAGCAGTCTGGGAGAATAAGATATTGTACAGTAAAACAAGAAAGAATCTTGGCATTGTTCCAAAGGAAATATACCAAAAGGTGACTCTCAAACATTTTTTTGCATTTGATATTATATTAGATTAAAAACAAAAAAAGATTCTAGATGTGTTTAGGTGATGTTATCACCATCTGCTCTTTTACCCTCGATGATAAAAGCAGAATGACGCTGAATAAACCTGCAAAGTGTTCAATACTGACTTTCACTCAACTACCGGTGGTCTGATGAAAAAGCTCCTTTGTGTGGTGCACTGTGACCATGCAGTATCTGAAACTAGAGCCTTATGTGCCTCCATTCAAGTGTGTGTGTGTGTGTACCTGAGCAAGGCACTGTATTCGGGGAAGTAGACACTTCTGTACTCCACCCACCGGTCATCTGAGTTATCGCTTGTGTTTTGTGTCAGAAGCCTTTTCCTGGCGAAAAGGTCAAACGTTGCGAACCTGCGAACAGACACCTGTTTGACTTCTGGAGTGTCCGCCTGCTTCTGACGCAACACCTGTGAGAGTCGGGAACAAAGGGAAGTTAATGGACTTCAATTTCCACAAAAACAGCTGGTAAATATTACCTTAAGCTGTAAAGTCTCAGCACTTGCAGAGTGAAATGTTTTCCTTTTTTTGACAGTGTGAGGATTAATTTCAACAGACCGTTGGGAAGATTGTGACAAGCAATGGAGCAGAAAGACATACTGTACAGACTTCACATTTATCATTCGTCCAGATGTTCAATAATAAAGTCATGTTTTCCTGAGATGAATTGAATAAAAGTTAAATGTAGGCTGCTTTAAACATAATGTACAGAATGAATTATGAATCTGTAGTTATTTCTGCAGCATCTATATCTTTCTGTCCATCCATATATTCTGGTGAAGTCCACACATAGAGGACATTACTGCGCCAAGAGGAAGAAATGCAGAATGCAAGATGGCCCCATCAGAGGAATCTTTTCCTGTAACCCGAGTGTTATGTCTGTATAATGCCCATCTATGGGGAAAAGCCCTACTCTGACAGCTACTGCTCCTGCCTGTACAAGGTCTGTGTACATGTACAGCTAATCAGAAGTAGAGCGAGAGATTCGTCCTCGTGACAAAGACGCTGTAAAGCTGGAGTGTATTGTTGTACAATGACTCTTGCAGAAAGAAAGGATTCAAGTTATACAATATGCCAAAATAGATCAGCACACTATAATAAACCAAGATTACTTAACACACAAACTGCTATTATATGTAACAGACTGAAACTGTTATTACATGGGCAAGGTCCCTGTCCATGTTGTTCACATCTTGGGTTTGAATAAATACTACATGACACTAAAATACTACACAGTACAAATGCCCAACGAGAGATGCCCAAGCAACACATTTTATGTTGAACATTTAACACATTTTGAAAACATGCACGCACAAATATACTGAAACCACAAGCTGTTTGTGCTTTCTTTTGAGGATACCAATACCTGTCTGAGTAGAGTCCACCTGGCCTTTGCCACATCAGTAGCACCACAGGTTACAACCAGGGAGCCGTGGGAATTAGCTGCGCAGGTGTCTTGATTCATATTTTTCCTCAAAGGCGAAGCCGGCTCGGTCTTTTCTGCAGTACCGGTTGAGTCCCTCTCCATTTTATCTTCGAAGACGTGGGCGGAAATAAACCTGTAAACAAATGCACTGGCTGTAGGGTTGTCACAGTTATCGGTAGAAATGTGGTTGTACAAAAAATAAGGTGTTTTTTTCTCTCAAAACAACACCAACGCAGCTCGCAGATACGCTTCACTGTAATCACCTGTTACACCCACAATGGAAACATGCTACTTCCGTACACTTTTGGCGTTCGAGGCATAGCAATGGAATATCGAAACAATGATGCCCGATCGTCCATTACAAACGAACCGCCGCGTGTGTCTGGATTCGATTATTTTAGTCTGTGTATGCTCGCTACGTCATCCACAGTGGGCTTTGTTTAGGAAATCATACACGTGCATATAATCTGTACGCTGCTGTGAACGATACATATTTCGGGTTGAAATACAATGCCTATTTGTCATATTAAACGTGTAAACGATTATTACTGTCGAGGTAACCGATGTTAACTTACCAGGCAGTGACAGTTGGCTTCTGAAAACCACATAAACGCAGCTAGCACGTGTCTATTTACCTGATTAAACGTTACATCGTTGTAATGGCTGTTCTCTCCTCTCTGCTGTGTTCACCGGCTCGTCTCGTTACACCATCTCGGTTAGGATTTTTTTGGGAGCTTGCCGTTCGCAAACGGATGACATGTCACTCCCTGTCCGTCCTACGTTGCTGCACGTCGGTAAGGGTGTTCAGTTAACGTTACGGGGATGACACTTTTAGGCTTGGTGTGAGATTACGAGCTGTCAAGTCATGCATTGTTCAAAACGGTGTCTCCTTTTACCAGGCTGACAAAACGAGTGTTGTACTGAGCCGCAGATAAGGGCACAGGGCTGAAATCAAGCACCTCTGGATGTGGTTCACTGCACTCACACGGAAATGAGCTGCAAGGCCATTAATAATACAGTTATTACGTCAGAATACTAACGTGTTCATTTCTTTACAATAATAATCCTCAACGATTCAATTTAGGTCTCCCAAGTGATATCTAGAATTCATTTAAAACAGTCACCTTGTTTATTTTTAATGGAAAGCATGTCATGACACCACCCTACCAAATCACAACTTTACAACCTTGTTTTTAGTGAACACCAGTTCACTGAGTGGTTTACAAACTGTACTCGTCTTATTTAGACTTCCAGTGTCTTGCTCAAGTACAAGGTACAGAATATTGATTTGACCAGTAATGACCCTTGCAATGTGAAAGTGTTTGGTTACCGTTTTAAAAAGTTTCTCGTTTTATTTCAGGACACTTCAAACTCATCCACTGATCATCTCAGCTCTGGACTTGAGAGGTACAAGGACTTGCAGAAGTATTTCAACAGGAGGCTGAAGGCAACGTACCGCAGGTTCTCCAACACACCCGATCACTCATCGGTGAGGCCGGCCTCCTGCCTCAGCTTTGAACCATTTCGTAATGATTTTTAATATAAGCTCAGTGTAAAGGGCATGAACATTCAGCCTTTTGGTGTCCCTGTGAATTCTCTTGGCACAGATCTGTGGACATCACCATGAGTATTTCATTGAGAGCGATGGCATCTACAGATTGGACCAGAGACAGAGTAAGCAGAAAACATGAATGCAGCTCAACTACTGATGTCAACAATTCATACAGCCAGATAATTGGGAAGGGAAACCTGTGACATTATTGTATTCTAAAGACTGGAGTTCATCCATGGAGATTTAATTGAAAAACCTTTTTAAAGAGGACAGGAGGCAAACCAAAAACAAGATTAAACTGTAGTACCTTTTATCTTATTTATCCCCACAGCTGCATCTGCCACATCTTATGCATTCCATTATGAGGAATAACGTCATTCCAACTTTTATGATTGGCTCAGTATCCTCTCTTTGTTTGCAGGCGAGCCGGTGTCAGAGCAGGTGCTAAATCTAGGACAAGTCTCTGGACAGGAGGAGAAGACAGGACTTAATGAAGAGAGGAAGCAGAGGATTCAGTGGACTGTTCAGATAATACGTCTGTCCCCACAGGAAAAGCATTTTGCTGCAACACTGAAAACTACTAACGGAGACGAGCCGAGGTAGATTATACACTCAACATATCCTTTCCTCGGAAGCAATTTTTCTTTAACTGGCAAATTTTCCAAAACTGTCTCAGTTACTGAATGAATAAGTGGATGAATGTTCTGTTGATCCAGGTGTGTGGTTGTGAGACTTGGAAAGAGAAAGTCCTCCCCTCTGGATCCCCCACACGTCGTATTCACTCTGGATAAAGTCTTGAGCTTTGGTACGTTTTAAATAGTTTGCACTTGAGGTAATAGTGCCCTGGCTAAAATGAAAGGACACGTTTGTGTATGTACGTGTGTCTGCATGTGTGAAGAGTGGGCCACAGACGAGGTCCTGTTTTACACAACTCTGGAGGGTCTACGCTGCGGCAGAGTGTTTCGGCTGGACCTGACCTCCGGTGGAAGCAGGATAACTTCTGTGTATGAGGAAACGCATCCCGAGTAAGTGTCAGTGATGTGACATCTCAGCTGCCTCTGCTCCCACACCACCTCTAATTGATGCACTGCCATCTCCACAGTGTGTTTGTGGAGGTTGCCCTTTCAAGAGACAGACAGATACTGAGCATCAACTGCAGCAGCAGGACCAGTTCAGAGGTGCTGCTAATTGATACAACAGCATCCCATTTAGAGCCTTTCCTGGTTCAGCCACGCCAGCCGGACCTCCTGTACCATGTGGAGCACTGGAGAAAGGGCCTGATTATACTGACTAATACAGGGCCTGGACAAGAATATCAGGTCGAGTTTATACACGATACATTTCACATGAATAGAACGCGTTACAATATTTTAAATAGGTTTCTGTATGTTGGCACCCTTTAAGCCTTGTTTACTGTCTTGACTGGACACAATTGGTCCCTGTTATCAATTTGATTCTGGTGCAGGACGTTTGGAAGGAGAAAAACAATGCTGATAAATATTTCATGTTTTAATCTTGAAATGGAAAAACTAGGTTGTACAGGCCCCTCTCTCGGAGCCACACATGGTCTCCTGGGTGCCGGTGTTTGCCCCCGGCCCTGGCACTGCCATCAAAGACATGGACGTGCTCGGCGACCACTGCGTGTTAGTTGCGAGAACACCAGCCGGTGAGCTCATCCTGGTCGTGGTCCCGCTGACCCATCCCAAGGATGCATACACTGTACAGGTCAGATAGTCTTTAATGTCCCAGAGGGAGATTTGTTTTCACAGCCAGTGCAGATTCCACATACAGATATCGACAATACATGAAATATACACTTGGTCAAATCTACACATATCTTGCTTTTATGTATTAATGTCTTACACTTTTTTATTTCTATACTCCCAAGCTCCCTTCCTGGGCCTGTGCCATCCAAACCAAGACGCCAGGTGTGGCAGACCAACGCGGTGTGTTAGAGTTCTTGATTTCATCTCCAGTCCACCTCCCGGTGCCCTACTGTCTAAACCCTGCGGACGGGCTACTTTTATCAGGCACCGGAGATGAGACCTCCCCAGAGAGCCAGGGGAATTATACCACCACACGCTTAGAGGCCTGCAGCCAAGTGAGAACACCTGATATACAAGATGCATGCACACACACTGAAACACTATCAGCAGGGAGGTAAGCAGTTTGTCTTGAAGCTCACGTGTCCACTGATGAAGCTCTTTTAGCCAACAAAGACCTCAATAGTACGTATTTGGTCCTGCACACATACACCTAGAACACAACATGTAGAAGAATGATGATCATCTGCTCCTCACAGTCTCCAGACCAGTCTCTCTGCCTCTCCTCTGCAGGATGGTACCTTGGTGCCGGTGACACTGTTTCATTCAAAACCTGTGGAGGGTTTGCGCCAGGCGCCGCTACTGGTCCATGTCTACGGAGCATACGGCAGAGATCTCAACATGGAGTTCTGCCCAGAGAAAAGGCTGCTGCTGGAGCAGGGCTGGACTCTGGCCTACTGCCACATCAGGTAACGTATTCGCACCGCAGCAGCCTAAAAACCAACCTGACTGGTTAATTCTGGAATTCGAACTTCTGTGTTGAAGTGAATCTTTGTCATGTACACCTTCTAGAGGTGGAGGAGAGCGCGGCCTGTTCTGGCAAAGACAAGCCCGCGTAGAGGGGAAGCAGAGAGGAGTGGAGGACCTCCAAGCCTGTCTCCATCACCTCTTCTCTTTAGGAGTCTCGTCTCCTTCACTCGCTGCCCTCACCGCCTGCAGTGCTGGTGCTGTGCCAGTGGGAGCGCTGTGCAACAGACACCCACACATGGTGCGGGCTGTCACGCTGCAGGTAAAGGTGTTAAATCACCGGAGAATTGTGTATTCCTGTGTAGCTTTCAGTGTTACTCTGTTTAAGAATATAAGGGACCTCAAGAGCACTTTAACAAGCAGGCCTTTGCCAATATGTAAGAGTTAAATATAAATTCAAGGACGGCCTCCTCACTTCTTACACTCAGGTGTGTACACACACGCACACACACACATCCAAAGACACCTCTTTTTCTGTGTTCAGGCTCCTTTCCTGGATGTGTTGGGAGCTATGGAGGATCCCAGCCTGCCTCTAACTTTGGAGGATAGAGAAGAATGGGGGAACCCAGTAGGAAACCCAAAGCATAGACTAACCATCTCCTCCTACTGTCCCCTTCACAACATTACCCCTCAGGTATGGAGAGGAACACCGTGAAACCCCCAAAGGATGTAGCTGCAGTTTTTTATTTTGAGATTCTCTCTGATTTACTCTTATTCAATTTGCCCTGCAATGTAAATTGGCCTTCTGGTCGATGGATATTGATTGAGGGGATACATCACAATGTCAACTACTATAGGTTAACCATCTTTGTGTGTGTGTGTGTGTGTGTGTGTGTGTGTGTGTGTGTGTGTGTGTGTGTGTGTGTGTGTGTGTGTGTGTGTGTGTGTGTGTGTGTGTGTGTGTGTGTGTGCGTGATTGTGTGCGTGTGATTCTGTGAGCTAGTGCTACCCATCGATTCTGCTGACAGCATACAGCGGTGATCGCAGGGTTCCTCTAGCAGGCGTCCTCAGATACACCGAGCAGTTAAAAAACGCCATTCATACCCACCTCACCATGAAACCAGAGTCAGGTACGTGCACACACACACACACACACACACACACACACACACACACATGCTATCGCAACAGCGAACTCACTTGTTGATTACATAGATAGTGTGCAGCCAAGCATGCTGTTGGATAAATGTGTGTGTTTGTGGACATGTTTTTGTGTGTGTGCATTCCGGGATGGATTTCCTAATTGTTCCCACATCCTTTTCGGTGTGATTTCTGCATCATCAGAGGTTTTAATAGTTCAGGGTCAGCTCCCAATAGTAGTGTCAGTGTGCATGTCTGGAGAGGCAGCAGAAACCGGCGTATGGCTGGCTGTCCGTCCGTCTGGGGAAACTGCTGACAGCATTTAAAGTTCATGATCAAAGTACAGCATAGGTCACCTTGCAGTACAGCGTGTGTGTCAGTGTCAGCTAATTGCTCTCATGTCCCCCTAGACAGGCTCCTTCTCCCTCTCACTTATAATCTGCCTACACCACATTGGTGGTACTCCTCTTTACACCCCTCTCTCTCTCTCTCTCGCTCCCTCTCTCTCTGCACTGCCTCCACTCTCCTTGTTTCAAATGCACACATTATCTCTCACTTTCCTGTTGTTCCCACACACACACACACACACACACGCACGCACACACCAGGCAGCTGACGTGTCTGTGTATGTGTGTGTATATGTCTCCCTAATCTGTCTCTCTCTGTTCTCCGGAGTCTTTGATAAAGTGCTGATGGCATAGACACATGCAGGCGGGTGGGCCGGCCCATTAGCATGGTAAAGAGATAGTGGTAAAGAGATAGTGTATCAGAGCGAGAGATTAGACGCCACGGACTGGGAGCTGTCAAGGTCAAGACCGCACTTGTGAAACAGCCCGGACCACAGAGACCGGGGGGGGGGGGGGGGGGGGGGAAGAGGGAGGGGAGGGAGGGGAATATCAGCTGGCAGCATGAATGAGAGAGAGAGTAAAGACAGAGAGAGAGAGTAAAGACAGAGAGTAAAGACAGAGAGAGAGAGTAAAGACAGAGAGAGTAAAGACAGAGAGAGAGAGTAAAGACAGAGAGAGAGAGAGAGTAAAGACAGAGAGAGTAAAGACAGAGAGAGAGTAAAGACAGAGAGAGAGAGAGTAAAGACAGAGAGAGTAAAGACAGAGAGAGTAAAGACAGAGAGAGAGAGAGTAAAGACAGAGAGAGTAAAGACAGAGAGAGAGAGTAAAGACAGAGAGAGAGAGAGAGTAAAGACAGAGAGAGTAAAGACAGAGAGAGAGTAAAGACAGAGAGAGAGAGAGTAAAGACAGAGAGAGTAAAGACAGAGAGAGAGAGAGAGTAAAGACAGAGAGAGTAAAGACAGAGAGAGAGAGAGTAAAGACAGAGAGAGAGAGTAAAGACACAGAGAGAGAGAGAGAGCGAGTAAAGACAGAGAGAGAGAGAGTAAAGACAGAGAGAGAGAGAGAGAGAGTAAAGACAGAGAGAGAGAGAGAGAGTAAAGACAGAGAGAGAGAGAGAGAGAGAGAGAGAGAGAGAGAGAGAGAGAGAGAGAGGAGAGAGAGAGAGAGAGAGAGAGAGAGAGAGAGAGAGAGAGAGAGAGAGGGGATTTGGGACAACTGGACAGAGAGCGAGAGCAGAGAAAGTGGGCATACAATAAGATAAGGGGAGGACGTTTGAAACAATGTCCCCCATTTTGCCTTTGACCTCCGTGTTCCTCGTTCTTTCAGAATGTGAACCAGCACCGAACGTAGTTCTGAATATTCAACCTGGAGCAGATCACCACGGACCAGATGACTTTGAGTTGATGCTGGAGGAGGTAATGCACTCTCCTCTCTCTAAAAGGGATTTGAAGCATTTTTAAGTTTTTAAAGTGGAGCTTTTTAAATATGTGCTTCCAAATACTCCACAAATAAGGCGATTTAGACACAAGCTGTTCTATTTGATAAATTATTCTTCGTGATTTTGCTTGTTGACAGATACTCTTAAACCCACTGAAAATACACATCCATGCTGAAAAGTGACAATACTGTAAAGAGAATTTCGTACAAACCCTTTTCTCACATTGTGAACACTGACATTAGTTGTATCGGTTGAGTTGTTGGGTACGGACTGAGAAATGTGTCCTCTGTCTTCTCTTCCCGACTCAGGAAGCCCTCACGCTAGCGTTCCTACACACAGAGCTGGACCTGGACCCTCCTCGGCCTCCACGCAGGAGGAAGAGATGGCACAGCTGTCAGGGGGAAGTCAGGAATCGAACCACAATGACCGAAACATCGACCATCATGACCACAATATGAGCCCAAATCTTAATCCACATCAAGAGTGAATGTATCTGCAATGGTTCTCTTTATTACATGTCATGAATCTCGTACAGAGGAGACGTCAAAAAAATATTTTTGTCGTTCGATTGCTGCTGTGAACTTTAACAACTTTTCATATCAGCATTTATAAAGCATATCCATGACACTCAAATAGCAGGCCTTCTCAGAGACGTAGCACTGTTCCGGGTGGCTCGGATTAAACCGAGTGCTGGTGGAGTACTGAATCACCAAACTCTCTCCGGCCTCCGTCGGGATACCGGACTTTTGGAACGCCTTGCCGTCGTTGACCTGGTTGGTGCTCTTCAGCACCTTCAGCTGGTCTGGTAGCTCACGAACAGAGGAGAGATCTGTGATGGCGGATTCTTTACCAAAGTTAAGCACCATGAGGAAAGCTCGGTTAAGCCCGTCCAGCTCTCTGAGGTACGAGAAGACACTGGCATCGGCGTGGACGAAGCAGAACCATCCGCGTTGAAGGGCGAGCTCTGACTGACGCAGGGCGGTCAGGAAACGGTACTGAGCCAGAACAGACCCTTCATCTTCCCTCTGGACCTAGAAGAGAGAGAGAGTGGCACGGGGATACACGATGAGCAAGATCAAGTTGAACAAGCTCTGGCCAGATGTTTCTCCAGAGTTGGACAGCATTGAATGAGCTCTGTACCTCCACATTGATGCTTGTGTAATTAGGGTGTACAGGCAACCAGGTGATGTTGGTTTTGTTGTTAAAGCCTGCGTTCATGTCACCGCTCCACTGCATCGGAGACCGCTGAGGGTCCCGACTGGCACTCTGCAGGGAAATGTAAGCACAATGAATGTTTATGGACATAATTTCATGCACGTGCACTCAGTTTGCCACAAACCTGCAATAAATCCTACCATCATGAATATCACATTGTTCAGTTGTTGACATTTCTTTACAGAGGCGGTGATTTAACATTTATGTCACTATAACAGTCCAAACACATTTCGTCTTGTTTTGTAACGTCATCAATTAAAAAGGGCCATGGCAGAGACGTTGCAGTGAGTAATTCCTTGTTGTGTATGCACAGTACTGACCGCATTGTATTTGCCAGCAGGGTCCTGTGTCTGACTGTCTGTGACGTTAATGTTCTCCATGCCTATCTCCTCGCCGTAGTAGGTGGTGGGAGTGCCTGGGAGGGTCAGCAGCAGCATGTTGATGACACGAACGTAGGTCTGACCAGCACTGGAGGCAATCCGAGGCTTGTCGTGGTTCCCGACCTTATGCACAGTTTAAGAGAAATACATGGAAGGTGGAGAGGGATGAGTTGGGAGGGTGAAGTGGATCGGTTGGCGTCATGGAAGAGAAAGCTGATGCTGAAAAGTGAGGGATGTGGGATGTATAGATAAAGTGAGCGAGAATCCTGGGACTCCTGACTCACCAGCCAGTTGGCCCATTGTCCGCTGGGCATGTTGGCCATCCACAGCTGGACCAGATGTTTAACCCACGAGCCACTGGTGTTCTGAGGCAGGTCCAGCAGGTGAAAGTTAAAGGGGAAGTCACTTTCTTTAACCAGCGGGGTGCCATAGTACATCATGGTCTTGTCCACCTCGTGGTAATCATAAGACTCCGACACCATGAACCTGAAGTGGATCAAGAACTTGTTGATGAAAACATGCAATCTGATCCTCAGCCACACAGTGTCAGCAAGACTTGATTTGAATCCTTGTGAACTCTGCTGAACTCGTTCATTGGCCTTTAACAAGGATTTAATAATTGAACAACTAAAGAAAAGGTTTCAGACCTGTAGAAATGAGGGATATTTTTAGTCTGAGCTTTATATTGCTGAATCAATCTGAAAAATGATTATAGTAGTGTTACTATGTGTCACGTTAACCTTATTGTCATCATATTTATAGACAGTAGTGAAACACAATACACAGGACTGTTGCATAAGTAATACAATTATTGAATGATGAGCTATGTGAACCTTATGGCATCGTGATCATCATACGTAGTGGAAAATGAAGTAGGTAAGGGCATTACCAGTCCAAATTATACAATAGTATCATTGTATGGCTCCCGTACCTGTATCGGCCAGGCTCACGGCTGTAGGCATCCATCTCAGCCCTCCAGTCCCTCAGCAGGTCGTGCAGGCCCAGCTGACTGGTGGTGTAGTCATGGTGGAGGTCCCACTCTGAGGCCACAGACTCCTGGATTGTTGTAAATATAAATAAATATGTGGTAATGTAGCTATTATTGGATGTCATGCCTATTCAGTTAATTCGTTTTGCATAAGGTTTAGGGTGCTAGTGGTCCATTCACAGTAAAGCTTCCAGCCTTAGATCATCCACCACAGTGGATCAAGAGAGCTCAACTGTGTTTCCCTCTGCCCACTGGGAGTTATGAGAGCTTGGGTGTGAATGTGTTCCTTTGTCCACCTAAGCACCGGGTCCAGTCACAGGCTCAGATGGAGAGTAGAGGCCAAGTGATAAGAGACTTTTGGGTTCAATAATGAAGGAGTAGTGTTCAAAAATCTTCAGTTTGGTGCTACTTTTATTGGGAAATTATTGGTTGTTATAGGGGAAGAAGATAAAAGTAACACAGGCAGACAAATGTGTCTTGTTAAGTAAAAAATGTCGCTCTCCGGGCCCTAATGGGAGCACAAAGACAAAGCACTAGGTTAACAGTTGTAAGCGAACCAGCCCGGGACCTGCTTCAGTGCTGGAAGGCCTTTTGGAGGACAGTGAAATAATACCAATAAACACACAGCTGTGACTCTTTATTGCAATTTCGTGCTTCAATGTTTTTGTAGATTGCATGAAGATCTCTGTGTATTGCCCAACAGTGACCTTTTGTTTTGTTCCACGCCACTATAAAGCACCGCTCGGCGTGGGTTATTAAAGACGAGTAGTCGGTCAATGCAGCAGTGAGTGTCACCAGTAGAGTCAGTTATTCTCAAGTGGCAGCTAATTCCCAATGACTTGCTAATCCCCCAAAATATGCCTCTTTTCTAATCTTTCCTCTGTGAGAAATAACTTCAGTCTCCATGGTGCAAAAAGACTTTCTCGGTGGGCTCTGCGTGAATCATGACTCCTTTGAATTCCAGAAGGGCACGAGATGAACCTGACATTTAAACCAGAGATAAATGAATGATAAATCTGGAACACCGTGAACTCTCCCACTCAGCTGGTGATTGTGTTTGTTGTGGCAGCTACACGAGAGTACTGCTTCAGCCCAGCAGCTTCTGCCCACAGTGCTGCTTTTATCCCTCAGACCGTTCTGAGGGATAAATCTGGACGATTGACATGTCACACTTTATATCTTTCAACAAGACACAATCACAATAGAATTGCTTCACTGAATGTTACAATACAGATTGTTAACTACAACTGAACTTTGAGCTCCCAGGAAGAAGAGCTGCTTGGTGAGTGCACAGTAGAGCGGTGGCAAAGAGTAAAGAAATGGACACAGACAGACCTCACTGACTGACCATCGGAACATCTGTTCAGCCAGACCTAACAACTGGCTCTTAAGTCTATGAGGACAGTGACTCATCACTTCAAAAAAAAATGTATTATTTCATTGGCAATTTATCCAAAATGATAACTATAAAAGGTGACACTCACCGGTGCTTTGTTTGGGTCCACCTGTGGTTCATCCCTCAAGTGTGCGGCCTCCATGAGGTGCTTCACTGCACCCATCCGGAAGCCGTCCACTCCCTTCTCCAGCCAGAAACGAATGATATCCTAAAATAGAATCATAAATATAAACTTGATTATAAAATGCTGTGTGTGCAGTGACAATATGTGCTGAAGTGTTTGATTGTTGTAAAATTGCTGCTGGCATAGTCTGTACTTCCTTGTTGTTCTGTGAATTGGCAGTTAAAAAAGCACACGGAGTTACGAGGTCAAGTTAATGTGTAATCAGTTGGCCATCATCACACATTACAGCTACAGATTATACAGGATTGTGGATACCTACAATCACGGGACAGTGGAGAAGACGGTCCAGATGGGGACAACACTGACGAAGATCTTAGTATGAGATATGTCATACGAGTCACTAAAAACCAAACGCTTTTAGAAATGAGTCAATAGCAGAGACAATGTGTGCGGCCGTGCAATCTTACAGTCATCTCTTTGCGGACATGTGGGTTTCTGAAGTTCAGGTCCGGTTGCTCCTTGAGGAACTGGTGCAGGTAGCATTGTCCTCTGACTTCATCGTAAGTCCATGCCGATTTCCCAAACACACTCACCTGAGAGAAAGGAGGAGGGAGTCAAGAGGAGAAGAGACGTGAACACCGGTCTCCTGGATGAAAGTCCTGTGTTTAACGTCTAATAATGACGGGGTTTGGTTTTACATTGTAGTCACTTGAAAGCCTGTGTCTCATACAGATGCTAAAAGGTGATTTGTGCGTCGGTATCAGTCGCAGAGAGGCGTGACAAAGTGTTGGTATTTGACGCCCTGGGAGTGAGAACGGGATGAGTGCAATGCATCAGTGAAGGTTCTGTGAAAATCACTACCGACCCAATTATTAGGCCTCGGAGCGGATCCATTGCAGTCGGTCCAGACGTAGTAATCCTTGAAGTGAGGATCTCCAGTCCGGCTCAAGTTAAACCAGCGGTGACGGTCGCTGGTATGATTGGGAATGAAATCCATGATCAGCTTCAAACCTGGTGAGAACCGAGAGATTAGTGTGAGTCTAAGACATGGACCCTGCCGACAACTCTGCTACCCCCAAAACAAGACGTGTGGCGATCCATCATCAGATATGTGGAAAGGAGAGTACACACCTTTGTTGTGCATTTGAGCCAGAAGCTCTTCAAAGTCTTGCATGGTTCCAAAGAGCGGCTCGATGGCCCGGAAATCTTCCACATCGTAGCCGGAGTCCCTCATGGGAGAGCGGTAGAAAGGACTGACCCACACTGACTTGATGTTCAGGTACTGGAAGTAATCCAGCTGCTCCTGAATGCCTGCCAGATCAGAGACACCACAGTGATCAATGCTGGATACTATAGAGGACTTGGTGCCAAAGAGTATTAAATTGTAATCATTCACACCAAGTAATATCTACTAAACTACTGTATTGAATGCACTACTTGACACAACAAAGTAAAATGTACTTGGGTAATACGAGTAAAACCTGGCAACCTATGGAGTGGTCTCGTGTGACGTCACAGTTTAGCTGTCGGCCATGTTGGAGTACATGTTGGAGTACACACAGCCACTGGCATGCACGGCTGAGTCGCAGAACCTATCGATCATGGTGAACTTTTGTGCTGTCTTTGGTTGTGGCAGCAGAGCTGATAGAGACAAGAAATCATTCTTTGGTTTGCCAGCGGTCATTACACATCAAGGAAATTACACGAAGGAGCTATCCAAGCGACGTCGCCAGAAATGGCTGTCGCGCATCTCTCGGGATATAAAGGAATCGAATTTGGGGTACACTCGAGTATGTGCGGATCACTTTATAAGTGGTCAGTGATTTTATTTACAAATTCGTTTGTGAACAGTATTTAATAAAGGAAATATAAATTAAACATGGACATGAGAAGGTTACCGAAGCTTCATCGGCCCGTGACAGCAGTCGGTGCCAGAGATGTGTCGAGCGTGTACAACAGGCGAAACACAGCGATGCAGCCTCAGCATTGCTTGATATGAGTTTAACGTCGTATCATGTATATATATATATATGTGTATATATATATATATATATATATGTGTGGGGGGGGGGGGGGATGAAGTTAGGAGTTAGTTGAAAGTGAATTCCTACACACACGCACACAATGACATGCACGTACAATGTAAACAAACACACGTGTCTGTTTGCGCTGAGTAAACATTGAATATTGCTAAATATCTGACCAGATCTGTATATATTTACCCTTCCAATGACGAGATGAGAATTCTCGACGACCGTTGCTTTGACGTCTCGGACCCATCCACTGACAAACTGATTATAAGCGTCGAGCCCTTTGTAGCTCTCCAACTCGTCTTTCGTGTAAGGACTCGGGGTGTTCACGAGATACGTGTAGATGTTGGCGTAGTTTACCGATGGAAGGTAAGTAGGATCGGCACTGAAACGATCTGCACTCATCGTATAAGGATCCAAGTTACCAATAACCTTCAATTTGGCCAGGTAGCGAACCTTTGATGCACTATCCAGTGATTCAAAGTATGGTATTTTCGCCGCACTTCCTTGTTTACTCGCCGCCATGGAGGATCTGTATGTACTCCAACATGGCCGACCGACCTGGTAACTAAGGAGATCGTGACGTCAGTGAGACCACTCCATAGCGCGTACTCCGGGTGACGTCAGAGGACATTTCGCGCTCCTTTCTTCAATGAGACGACAGAACAGCAGAACCTGACGGCTGAGTTTCACCTGAGGAGAGGAACTTCATGGACGGGAGCCATTGGGGTAGGTTATATGTTTAATTAATGCTCTACGTTGCTGTTGAGCCTTCGGTCAAGTTGGTGTTTGAGTTGTGAATACGGAAGAGTAGCGAACTGGTCAGTTTAGCGTGCTAGCTAGTTAGGCTATCATGCTAGCTAACTTGGGGCAGCATTACAGACATGGCTCACGGCGCTACATTCTGTGGCTGTTTTTGGTCGCGACTTTACAGGGTTCTCTCTTGAAAGGTTGTTTGCCTGGGGACACGGTGCTCGAAGGTGGGGGAGGGGGGCTGAATTACTTCGGTTAAGTGAAGCCCACTTCTGCCACACAGGTGCTTTGCTGTGCTGAGTCACGCACACAGCGCGCTTTCTCTCACATCCTCAACTGCAGCCGAGGTCGAATGAGGGAAATGTGACAAGACAGGGAGTCATAGCTGAGCAGTAACGAGCACACTTTGGTCGTGTGCTAAACGTAACAATATTTTGTCACTAACATATTCTGACATATTTTTACAGTAACTAATATTTCTGTCATCAGTTTTAAACTTTGTCTCTTATGTCTCTATCCAATGCGGTGTCCTTGCTGATGAAGGCTGTGTGCATGAGTTGCACAAGGTTCCAGTACTGTGTTGAGTTAGTGCCACATAGCAACATGACCAGGCCTGCTGTGTATCTCAGTATTAACGTTATGGTGACTTGTTTATGTGGGGATAAAACATGCTGTCGATATGAAGACTTAAGTCAAATTCAGATTTAATGTTGTGTGTTTGTTTTAACATAATTATCTATATATTTCACAGAATATTAAACGACGTTGACGCTCAGCAAGTTGACATCAGCAAGTTGACGCAAGGTAAAATCAACTTAGTAGTGTTGTAGTTTAACTTGACATATACATTTGAATTCTTAGAAAAACACCCTGATTCATTTTGAAGGCCGTAGTTTGTGTTGCTGCTCAATTATACTGGCAGGACTACTGCATTAATTGTTTTAGCAAGGTACCGCATCTTGATCATGTTTTTTATTGTCTTTCGTTTCAGATCAATGAGGAGTTCAGAAGAATAACCACAGTTCATCTGGAGCGAACCTTTTTGTCGAAATTCGACAATTGCAAGACCAACTTTCTGGAGATACTTGGGACAAAGGGCGGAGTTGCAGGAACCAAAGATCCATGCTGGATTCACCCAGCCTGGTAAAGTTTAGATATCATATATTAATATTATATAAAATTATGTTGGGCTCATATACACTGAGAATAGATACATAATGACGCATTTGAACACATTCAATATTTTTGGTAGTTTCCCCCACTATTGTCCTTTTTTGAGAACACATCAGACTCGAAGATGTAAAAATGAACATCAGTAAATTTGAATTTCAAAGATGTCGTTGAAGAGGACTATGCTCAACATGTCATGAAGAGCCTTGTCATCCATGGAAATGCAACACAGAAAGGCTTCACTCCTGACAATGTCATCAAGGGAAAAGAGGTTCTTGATGACTGTCAAAGTGTGGCAAAGGCTTGCCTTCTGCTCATGGGCTTCATCTGTGTATCTAAGTGTTGTCAAGCATACCCATCGTTTCAAATTAAAAGTGTTTGTTAAATGACTAAGCGTTTGTGTCCTTAAATTTGTTATTGGCAGCACTGATTTAGAAATGTTTTGTCTGGCAATGCCAACCAGATTATATATGTTGGTATTGGTGTGTGTCGGTCAGCAGTGACCTCTCACAGTTCACAAGTAAAGCTGCTGCAGTTCAAAAGATATTTCATGTTTTGTAGAAGGCTTATGTTAAGACAATTTTATTAAATAACAGTAGCCCAGTTTAGAAAATGCATTTTATGTCTAAGGGAGAAATTTGCAAGTAAAAGTTACTTGCATATTTTGGATAAAAAACAAGTCTTACTAGTAAGTAAACTTAACTTGAGAATTCCTGAGTAAAAATTACTCACAATTTCCGAGTGCAAATTGTTACCTAGCTTTTTTCAAGTAAATGTTACTTCTTTTTTTTTTTTTTTTTCAGTGTGGGCTTGCTTTACATTCTCTAATACGCCATCAGATCTAGATTTATTTTGGTCCAAATACGCTGCAGGTATTTTCTAGAATGTAACCGGCCCATAAGAATGCCTACAATGAACTAAATAACTAAAATATAATATCCTACTGGAGGATATTTCACAACCTGGCAACTCAAACGATATTCTGTGTGAAAACGACTTAACGGTCACGAGTAAAGCAGTTAGTTACACATTATAACCATTTATATAGTGTGGCTTCATAGAAATAAACACAAGTGTTAAGGAGGATTAATGATCTGTATCAGAGCACGCGCTCGGGTCAGGGGCATCTTACCTTTGAGGTCTCCGACCCCATCTCCGTCGGAGTCCCTGAAGGACCGGAGATAAACCTGGTACACCGGGGAGACCTGCCACCACTTCAGGCATCGCGGAGACAGCGCGATCACCGTGACGGTGAGCGCCACCAGCGCCAGGGTGCTCGCCACAATCAGCCAGAACATGATCTCCCGGGGCACCCGGTACCTGGCCTTGGAGGAGTGTTGCAGCACCAACTCCTTGGGCATCCCGGCGTACGGCTTGATCTGCGTGTACTCCGCGTCCAGCTTCAGCGCGGTGGTGTCGCGCCTCTCCTCGGGCTCTTCGTGGTTGACGGTGTCTGCCGCTGACCCACCGCCGTCCACGTCCTGATACCCGGGGTTCCTCATGCACTCCCCCAGCTCCATGCTACCTGCGGCTCGTGCAACACTCAACAAAAACTTGCAAACAAACGGTGTTGATTTAGCGTTTGCTCTTCTTCAGGAAGTCAGACTGACTCAGATGTACAATGTCACGATGTAACTGCTAGAGGCCAGAGTACACTCTGTCTTCCTCTGTCTCGCACGCACACGCGCGCGCGCAGTGCCACCTGAGGAATGTGGGAAGCTGGAGAGTTGGATGGGATCGGGTGGAGATTAACCTTTCTTGCTGCAGTGCTGACTGAGATGTGTAGTGGGAGAAGTATTCATACCCTCCACCTGTGTCGAGTCACATCTTAATCTTAGAGGAATGATGATTTCGAGGTGAACTTGTTTAACATTGGTGCGACAGAATAAACACCGTTTCAAATAACAACTTTGTAACTTTATTACAAACAGGAATTTCATTGTTATTGTGTTAGGACAGTGGGATATCTTACATGCTTTATCCCCAGTATTTCCTGGAGTTCTGTCCAGGGGCGGACTGGGGGAAAAAAGTGGCCCGGGAGTTTACTGTCAGACCGGCCCACTCAATGCATCGCACGTATCGATGTCAGTGGCCTACTTGGAAAAATACCCATACACTTAACATTATTTTCGATGATTACAAAGAAATTACATCATATATGTTTTTTTTTATAACATTTGGATCCACCAATTTGCCTGGATGGACACATTGAATAAAATAATACTCCAAGGTAGTAGTTTGCTCGATGAATATGCTGAACTTTGGGCTAGTATCAGATGGTTATACGTATAACTACAGAGCCTTAAGGAATGAATGTCAGCAGAGAAAGACCACACAATAAAGAAACTGGAATCAGAGGGTAGAATTAGTTTGAACTATATTGAAATGAACAGAACATACGATGGGGTGTGAACATCAGTGGTATCAGTAGTGTTGCATGCTGGGTGTGTGATTGTGTGTGTGTGTGTGTGTGTGTAGGGGTGTTGAAGGTGCATAACAAAACAATAAGTTAAGTAACAGAACCTAAACTAACTCTGCCAGCCCAGGTGCATTATAGTCACATAGTAATAAAAAACAATATCAGTATACTCATGTGTTATTATTACCTCACTACACGAGTAGTTTTTGCAGCAGCTCACTCTTTTCTGCAACACAGTCTATGATTTTCTCACTGTCCAGCATCTGCAAAACATCTGTCTGAGTAGCCATCAACATAAAAGCCTCCAGGTGCTGTTGAGAGCTGGTTAACTTAAACATTATTTGACATAAATGATTAGAAATGATAAGATTGCCCTCTTTACAACTACCACCATGGATAGCTTGCTCATCGATTGTAAGCAAGTAACTACGGCTAACATGTTAAATTAGATAATCTCGATGATGCGAACAGCGCCAGCTTGCTTATTTGACCAGATCATAACGGTCTCAATTTTGGACATTTATCATTTATCTAGCTAACGTTAGCTAGGCTAGCTTGTAGCCGAACACTACCTCATCTGTGAAAAGCAAGCTAACATTGGCCAAGTCAATGCCACAACTTACCATCATAACACTGTCACCAGTCGGTGGTTTCCCAAATAAGTCCGAGATTTTTAAATATTTTGATGCACCTTCCTCCAGATATCTCTTATTTTTCTCCCTGAGCTTTTCAGCTCCACCTTTAAAGGATTTACGTTTTGGTACCGGTGCCATGCTGCTAGCTCGCACTCAAAACGGCTTGTCTCTGAGCGAGTGACGCAAGCTGCAGATACATGAATCCGTGACGGGACGCTACGTCAATAACAGACAACGCATGGTCAAATCAACGTAATTAACACAAGGACAGCCACAAAGTCATAAGAACCAGTCACATATATTCATATGACAACAAAGCACATCAATCCAGCAGACCTGCAGCGGATCCACGCATTCCACCAGACAAGAGCACGAGCCATCAAATATTATTCATAAAAACGTTACTGCAGATGTAAAAAAAACAAACGCAGTTTGTCACTTACCAAATTCTTTGTTGACAAAGAATTTAATCCCAGTACATCGTTTCAGTTCCAGTAAGAAGTCCTCGATTCGTGGACGCCGTGACAGTAAAGCCGCCCCTGTATTTCGCCGGTCTACGGCGGCCATTCGCACCTGCGCCGGCCCCGCCCCGACCGTCGCCCGGCACGAGCGCACGGCGCAGACCGCGGTAATGGAGAAAAGTTTTTAAAAGCACCGTAGTGTCCAGCCGTGCTATGGCGTCTCAGATCGCGAGGAGTAGTATAATGTCAGTTTATACTGTTGATACAGTTTTCACTGATTATTGACTTTCGGTGTTAGAGTCAATTGAACGTGTTCTGTGAAGCATATAATATAGTTGGGGCCGGCGATGTCAGAAACCGGCCCAAACCCCGTCGGCCTACCGGGGATTCCCCCGGTATCCCCGATGGCCAGTCCGCCCCTGGTTCTGTCTAGGATCTAAGTTTACCTTGCGCACCAACGCTAATCACTTTGTCCTCCTACGCATGCGCAAATTTCAGGCGATATCTCTCTCGAAAACTACAGCACTGATGCAGAAACCTCCTGGGTTTTTGGTGGTACCCTCATAGGTGCAATTGTTGTACTTTTGAGAAACATTGTAACACAAATCAGTTGCCAAATTATAGTCATTTAGCATGCATGATGCAGAAACCTACTGGTCAGACCGACAATATATATAGAAATATCCCAAAGACTGAAAGGGAGAAAGGACTGCCTGTTAAGCACATCCTATTCAACATGTAGAATTATCAAAACTGAATATTCAAATACAAATTCTGCAAATCTGAATTATTTGTCCCTTAATTCAAGTGATGCGATGTCTCCAGGGGACACCAGGCCATGTGAGAAGACTTGTGCTTTCTTTTCCGAGCTACACGCTGACTTTTTCTTCTTGACAAAGCCTTTTGTGTTCTCTGGCACTGAACAATGTACACCACACAGGGCACAAACAGTAGAAAGTACAACTTTCTACTGTGATGCGCTGAACAGTGAAAGCTTGCAACAACAAAAAAGGCACAAAGCCCACATTTCAAGTTGCCACTGAAAAAAAGAAAAACACAAAGCAGTTGAAACTGTTTTAAACTTAAATCCATCTTTTATTGACGTTTATGTTCACTGTATGGTCTGTCACATCACAATAGCATACTGGGGAATTAGTACAGGAAGAAGGGATGGTGTCTCATAAACCTGAAGGTGAGTGGGTCACACATTACACCAGCTTATAGTTACCTTATTCGGTCTTGAAAATACAGCATTTATTTTATTTTATTTTTTTCATAAGAGCTAAAAAGCACTGGAATAAATAAAAAGTGTAATTCATCATCGCCATCATAAACCCGTCAACTCTAACAGTGTGACATGACAGGAAGAGGTGGCAACGAGCACTCGGGTTCATTTCCATCCTAAAAAGCCCACACGAGGAACGTCATGTCTGGGGTCCTCGCGGGTATTTCAACCCCAGCGGCCCAAAATAATGACACGTCCTGGAGACAAAGTTCTCTTTGCTCAACATATCCGGAAATCAAAGCTGAAAAACAAGTCTGGTTCAAACTATTCAGGCATCACCCGACTACCAAAGTCCCCTTTAAAAAGAGCGCGACGTCTTCTCACGCGAGTCTTGAGATTATATTCCACAACAAGAGTTATTCTCACGTACTTTTTTTTTTTTTTTCTTCTTCTTCTTCAAAATGGAGGGAGCAAAGTGAGCTTGTTTTGTCATTAAATGACCGATGAGAAGAGACTGTGATGCTGCAGTGATGCTTGTATTCTGTCCATGCAGTGGAATCAGTGTGAATAATGAAAATTACATTTAAAAACAAAAAACCTCTCCTTCCCTCCCTTAATTTGTCTCCTAGCCCAGTGTCTGATTCAGCTTCAACATCAACCTAAAAAAAAGTAGTGTGTTGAGTGTGGTGAAAACCTTAATACAACGTTAAAAAGTCAGGAAGTGTGAGTGTGAATACATTGTAGGAGTCCACGTGTCAGAACAAAACATCAGCTGCAGTGAAAAACATGAGATATTTCAGTCTTAAGAACAAATCGTATCCTGCTACGTGCTCCACTATCGTCCCCTTTCCTCTCTAACGTTGCGTTTTTCACCACAATGAACATGCCCACATTATCGCCCAGTACATCTCACACACAAAACACACTCCTCCCTCAAATCACAAAACATGCACAACTAGAGACCCCCCCCCCCCTCCCTCCCTCCACCACAAACAAAGGAAAAGCAATCATCCCATTAAAACGACTGCAAAAGAACTACACATTCAAGTACCAATTTGTCATATGGCATCAAGAGCAAGTGTACCACCAGAACATTAATTAGCAACTCCGTTCGGCCTATTGTCTTTCAACACTACCACTTCAGAAAGCACAATTGAATGACTACAAAAAAAGTGTATATTACAGTTTTGTATTGACTGATAGCCTATTGTAAATGCATCTACAGAAAAAAAATACACATGCAAAGTATGTGTATCCACTTCGTCAATGCCCACATTTGTTTCAAACAGACAATATAGTCATCTAATCACTTATTAGACTTATAGACTCCTGGTTTGATCAAAAAGAGTCAAACCGGGGCTTAGAGGCAAGTCCATGACGGGAGCTGTGGACAAAATGAAGGACAGCAATTTCAGGGACAATGTGAAACACAGCTCTGGGTGGGGCGGTGGGGCAGTTGTCGTTTGTCCCTCATTTACTTCCTACAGTGAAACCCCAAAAACCTACGCCTCTCTCCCAAATCTGCTGTAGAAGGTATATTTCATGCTGCCCTCGTTGTTTTCTTATCCATCTACAGGACGCTAAAAAGCCGTGTTTCGCAAAACACATTAAGAGTCCAATCAAAACAAAAAAAGACGTGTTTCTTTTGCTACGCGTTATTTGAGAAGTAGAAAAGGCAAGTTGTAGAACAAGCAGGATTAATTTGTCTCCACGCAAAAAGGTGCACACACACATTAGGCCACAACGAATACCATGGCTGGGAATTAAGAGGAAACAAACAAATCAAAATATATTTTTATATATATATATAAATTTTATATATAACTATCTTTCTATCTCTTAAACAGTAGGCTGAAAAGCTTATGATTCTGGCAACATCTGCCAGTGCAAATGACAGCAGTGTCTCTTCTGCCATATAAAGAGACGGAAAGAGAGAGAGCGAGAGAGAGCGAGAGAGAGCGAGAGCGAGGAGTGAGAAATCGACTGCACTACAACGTCCTACGGGAGGAGAGGAAATGAGCGGGGAAGTGCAGGAAGAGTCGTCGCACTCGAGTTTAAACCATCTTCATGTAATTCATCTCTCCGCAGCCAGGAACACCGGCCCATGTCCTGTTTTTAGTTTGGACCCAGTGTGGAGGAGGCAGACAGACTCCGCTCCCTTTGTGTTCAGGTGTCTTTGGATAGCGTGGGGCTTTTGGGAGTTTCAGGAGTTCTGCAAAGGCTGCCAGGTGACGCGTTGTCGGGCCCTCATCCGAGTACCAGTAACACCCCCAGAACCACAAGCTGGACGGCGTAAGCTTGAGATTTGTGGGAGTCGCAGGCTTGTGTGGTCGGTTGGCTGCAAGTAAAGTTCACACTTCCAAAACAAATAATGCCAAAAATAAAAAAAAAGCAGCCAACAAACCACTTCAGTCCATTCAGTATCTTGCAATTTCTCCATCTCTTTCGATTGGTGGGGCCCAAAGCATTCAGAGCTGCTCCTGTGTCTCCGTCAACCCACAACAACAACAACAACAACCGCAGAGAAAGCACCAAACAGAGGAGCCAGAGGAACTGTGCTTGTTTGTCTCTCTTCAGTATATACTGTAGATGTAGTTCTGCTTTCAGATATTAACGCAGTTGTTCTCATCTTCCTCCCGTTTTGTTCTGTAAAAAGAACTAAATCTGTTTCGCAGTCCTCCACGTCAGGCGAGTCGTTTGTTTTTAAATCCAGGATTTCTGCTTCGATTGATCTCGGTGTGGGGAATAAAAATAATAATAAAAAAAAAACACCCCAGAGGAAATTAAAAAGGTGACGATGAATGTGATCTTGTGTGGAAAAGTGGTCCTGTTCTTCTGGGATCAGGCAGTTGTGCTGGACAGCTACCAGTGGTACTCCAACTCGGCTCCGCTCTGCAGGAGGGGAGTAGAGTATGGGAAGGAGAGGAGAGGCGGAGGAAGGAGGGAGAACAGAGAAGAAGGAAAGCAAAAGGATGGAAACAGAGAGCACGCTGTTATCAAATGTGGAAAACAATCATTGACAGTCACATTCACTGATGTCGTTCCCCAACCTGCACTTCAAGGACAGCTTTTCCTTCAAAACAACAACAAAAATGTGAGAAGCAGCGTAAGCCAGGGAACACTTTTGATCGAAGTGTGTGGCTTCTCGCTGCAGTAATACGCAAACACAACAATCCCCAAGGCCTCTGGTGTTACTGCGGGAGTGACACCGAAAACGGAGACTGAGAAGACACTTTGCGTGCAGTTGTGGAGAGACGGAGTGAGACAGCGATGCATGCGTGTAGGACGTGTGACGTGAGAGGGGGACGGACAGGAACCAGAAGACAACGACCAGTCAACCTCATAACACCTGGACAGCCATGTCTGCGCACACACACACACACACACACACACACACCTTAAAGTCACGGAGCTCCACATGCCAAAGAGTAGATCAAACCAGGACGTAGAGACTGATGGAGTGACAGGGGAACATGTGTAGCAGGTCACCACTTACATGCCTGTAAGAATGTGTGTGTGTGTAAGTGTGTGTGTGTAGATGAGGGGTTGGAAGAAGGGGGGGGGGGGTGTAACAGTTATATATGTGATCACTTACCAAATGAAACAGGAGGGCTGCGTTAATCAGAGGGTGAACACACAGTTAGACAAATCGATACATCCCTTATCAATGTGTGTGTGAGAGAGCGTGTGTGTGTGTGTGTGTGTTTGTACATTACCACACACAATTTGCTAACTACATTTTTAAAGAGTGGAACAAGTCCACTACTTGTGCTGCTATGATAAAATATTGTCTGAAGAAAGGGGGGGAAAAAGTTGTTTTTCTAGCAAATTTTTGGAAAATGAATAAATGTTATTAACAGCATTCCTTTAAGATTGTTGCTATTGTGATTACAATTTAAATGTATTTAAAGCCACTATGTGTACAAAATTAATAATGAAAATTAGACGTTCACCAGGACTGTCATATTTTGTCTACTAACAAAAACTTCATCACAATCAATAATAATTTGGCTAGAACCACAAAAAAAATGCACAAATGGCGGCTTTAGGTAGAGTAGATGAAATCCTTTTTGTGTGTGTGTGTGTGTGTGTGTGTGTGTGTGTGTGTGTGTGTGTGTGCGTGCACGAGGCCAACAATCACAGTACCGCCAAGTCTTTACAGACACAACAAGGTGAACATCACCTCACCCCCAACAGGAGCTACCAAACAGCAGACCTCTCTCACACACACTCACACTTCTTTGAGTCGGGCTCCACCTCAGGACTCGTCCGTCACATCAACAGACATACAAGAACACACCAAACATAACAGCTAATAAACAAATGGGCGGAGCTTTATAATGGCACTGCAATGCTAACGATTAGCAAAGTGCCATCTCAGTGGGTCATTCCCCTCAGGGACACATCTGGTCAATCCTTTAAAAACACACAAACACACACGCACATGTAGCCACCCATCCACTGAAACAACAAAGCGTGACAACGCCACACATTCAACTCTTTCAGTAAACCTCGCTGGCCAGAGTGCAAGACTACATCCTTAAGGCCGTTGACACAGCTTTGGCATTTGTTATCGATGTGACTTGCACTTGAATAGGCTTTTTTTGGCACTTTCAAAAAAAAACATGAATATTAAGCAACAATAAAAGCAGGCGATTTTTCGGGGCTTTCGCAACACAAAGAAAGGAATCAACCAATCACGTTACACGGAGCGGACGTAAAGTCACAACACACACAGGCTCCATAGTCCCATCAGGTCCCATCAGGTCCCATCAGGTCCCATCAGGTCCCATCAGGTCCCATCAGGTCCCATCAGGTCCCATCAGGTCCCATCAGGTCCCATCAGGTCCCATGGCCCAAACCAGGACTGCAAACTTTATTTTGGAATTCGGATATGCGTGTGAAGTATTTGACACAGCAAGTCAAAATTGTGTCAAACAATATTGTGTGATTTGTTGAAAAATCACAGACAAAATACCAATTTGTATCAGTGTTCCCCACACACATAGACTTTACTTGGACTAACGTCAAAAAGGGCTTCTAGAAGCCTCCCTGGCTGCTGATTAAGCTTAGGGCCAGCCCTAACATCTATGCATTGTGATTGTATTTGGCACAAGTTATTGATGGGGTGTGTAAGTGTGTGTGGGGTGCAAACAAATAAACCACTCAAAGAAATCTTGGAGCGTCTCATTTAGAGAGATTTCAACAAACGAAAAGGCTTCCGTCTGCAGTCACTGGATTTGGTGAAAGTTCTCAGTTCCACTCGGAAGACTTCTGACAAAGCGGTGTTGTCATGCATGCATAGTTCATTATGAAGGCTGACAGGAAGGTGTGCATCGCGCACTGTGCACAGAACAAAAACTGATGTTTATCACAATGGAAGGGTGTGCTGGGCTCTGTCGTCAATAATAATACGGAATCGGCTACGAGTGTGAAAATGAATACAATGCACACGAATCAGCAGCTTGGTCCGCCAGACGGGACGAATCAACATAAGGAGGTTTTCATTGAGGCCACTGGAACTCAGATGTGTTGTGTAGACCTCTAGACTTTAGCATAAGAAGGACAAAGCTCATCATTACATCTACGGATACTGACCCCATCTTCCTCTCTGTACGGGTTCAGACGGTTGTATACTGCTTCAATAACACTGCGTCTGCAGGAAGAACACAAAGGTGCGATTAGATCTTTTGAGCGATTCAATTCAAACCATCAACAACAAAGGGCGTGTGTGGAAAAACAAGGAACAGTAAGGTGTCGTTGGAAAACGACTCTCCTTGTAGTGGCATATTATTATTCCAGATGCTTATTACTGTGTTACAATAAGACTGAGTATCCCTCTGAGGGCGGTGGTCCTTACTTGCTGGCGAGGCCCCCCCCTGGTGGCAACGAGGGAATGCCGAAGTCGGTGGACAGGTTCCTCAATACGGCTACCAGGTCCGGAAACCCGTCCTCCACTGGCCGAGATAGCATCTCTAAAATAACAACAGACATGTTGTTACACAGGACAGTATTAACAGAGCTGGTGACAGCCAAGGACGCCGAGTAAAGATGGGAGAGAGAGAGAGAGAGAGAGAGAGAGAGAGAGAGAGAGAGAGAGAGAGAGAGAGAGAGCGAGAAAGAGAGAGAGAAGAGGCCAAAAAGGTGACAATTGAGGAGATAAGAAGTGAGGACAGAAGACATACAGTACGAGTGAATTTGTGGGAATGAGTGCACGTCTGAGACAGAGAGAGGGATGGAGATGGTGACAGATGGAGGCCTGTGGCATGAGGCCAGGTCAATGTTCAGCCAGAGCATTCCTCGCTCCCTCCTTCTTTTCTTCTCTCTATCTTACAGTATTAGACGGCACCTGAAGCCAAACATCCGGACAAACCTCTGCATAATTGTACTTTACCCTGGAATGTGACATTAAACCCACTGTGGAGTACATGAATTTGCAGTTTACACACAATGGATGGTATAGCCTTCAGTATCTTCAAAATAAAGGTTTTTCCATTCTGTGGATCAAGAAACAAAACCGGTGCCATGTTGATGAAACAAGACAAGCGTAAAGATTCAAGATTTCTTGTTTGGTCAAATTCTGAAACAGCAGACGTCCCCACGGTAGCCAGAAGAGAGCTGACGTAACCAACAAAGACTCAAAAAAGCTGCCCTGTGTTCATCACTGGGCCTCCTGAAAACAAAAAAAAGGTGATGAAATGAGAAAGAAAAGGACAGAAAGAAATCCAAGAGGAGAGCAGGGAACCCATCCAAACAAAACGGTGGATGTTTGAGCGAAGGAGGAGCGAAGAGGGAATGAAGACGGGAGATGTTTGCTGGAATGGAAAAGAAGGTCATGGTGGAGTCATTCGTCTGCTGTGAGCCGGAGATAACTCGACCGGAGTTTCGACAGTGGAGGGTGGCAGGGTCAGCCAGTGGAGAAAACAGACAGATATGATGTTTCAGTTGGAGAACGATCTGGTGTCAACTAGAAAAACCTTTTTAGGATCAAAGATAAAGACTCCACCGTTATAAACAATAGTTTTGGCTGTAATTTGGGATTTGTAGTCCTAAAATTGTTGACATTTAACAGCATACAGTATTTTCTTCACAGCTTACTTCATGAGAGTAGCTCAAGAACCTATTTAAATCAAATGTCCTGTAAAAATGGGTTATTGTCCCTCCATCCGTCCGCTCTCACCTTCCACTCGAGACTCCAGATATTTGTTGAGCTCAGCGTCTTTCCTCACAGCTTCCTCCGACACTTTGGGGGCGTTGGGCAAACACACTAACACAACACTCATGTTATCCCGACTCCCCTGAGGTGGACGCGAGGAGAGAGGAACAGAGAAAGAGCAGGTAAGAGGAGGAGCTACTGTGTGGTGCTGAAGGAAATAAGGAAGATGATTTCCTGAGTAACAGTCTGCACTACAACTTGTAATTGAATTGTTGACTTTTTCCATGTTTTAAATCCACTAATTTCAGTTTTTCCTCCTAGTTCCAGCACGGAATTTAAATGGCCTTCTTGGTGACGCACTAATTCAAAAAAAGTAACTTATGGCACACTCGTTTCTTGGAAGACTGTTTCAAAACATCATAAGCGATCACATCAAAGGTCACGCTCTGAGCCAGGTTTGTACACACCTTGTGCAGGCAGGTGTCCACCACCTCGTTGCAGACTCTCTCCAGGTCGTCAGACACCTCCAGCCTAGATTTCACGAACTCGCACAGCTCCTCGTTGGACATGACGTCCCAGATGCCGTCACACGCCAGGACCACAAACTGATCCTGTTCTGGGGCCCGGACCATCTCAAACACCTCTGGTTCAGGGCTAACCAGCTGCTCCGTGGGGCCCTTGCCATCCACGCACTTGTAATCGAAGTCCCCCAAGGCCCTTGATACGGCGAGCGACCCGTTGACCCTCTGAATCATCACCGAGCCGCCGGCGTTTTGGATGCGCTCCCTCTCGCGCGGGTTGCAAGGCTTGTGGTCGAGCGTGGAGAAGCGCACGTGCGAGTCGCGGTACAGAACGGCTCGAGAGTCGCCACAGTTGATGAAGAAGAAATGATCGGGGGACAGGAGGATCCCCACCGCTGTGGAGCCGCTACGGTCCATGCCGTTACGGAGGTCGGAGAAGCTGCGCATGTGCTCGTCGATCTTCAGGAAGCCTGTCCGGATCCCAGATTTCACGGTCTCCACCGTGGAAGGAACCGGTGCTGGAGAGTCGCCTTTGTCCGATCCGGTCGGGGAGCCCGGGGTCCCTCCGGCCCCTGAGCTGGCGCCAAGTATGTGTTCCAGAAGATGCTTAGAGCAGTAGGTGGCGACCCTCGAGCCAGCGTGACCGTCGTACACGGCGAAAAAGCACCAGTCGGTCATACCGGGAGCCGGAAGTCCCAACACGGCAGTGTGAGCGTCCTCCATCTCCACCCGCCAGCCCTGCATGGAGCTCAGCCCGTAGCGCACGCCGTTGCCCTCAGCATGCAGGTTGTGCTTCTCCGTCCTGGGCTTGTCCAGGAACGCACCCATGGCTCTGCCCTGGAGAGGAAGAGAGAAGAACAGACAAAAACACAGTGAGTTTGAGTTCAACAGTTGAGTCACTGCAAGAAAGTATTGATATTATTGGATAATGTAATATCCAGAAATAGCACAGCCACTTTGGTCTATGCTTTAAGAGACCGAGGAGCCAGCTTAAAAGCTTCTTTGACCGGCCAGAGCTGGCTCCTAACGGCATTAACCAACGATAGGGAGTGGATCCACAGGATGTGTTATCAGCCTGTAGCTGCAGCAGCTTCATGAACAGCACCAGGCTGCTTGAGAGGAGAGAATAATTCTGTATGGTTACGTAACGTGAGAACATGAACATATACAGTCCTATTGATTAATGGCCTCTAAGCCTCGGAAATTGTGCTCTTAACTTCCTGAAAATATCAATAACTGCTACTTACGAATAAGCTGTAGCATACTTAAGGTTCCGGTCTCTTACTGTTCACATGTTAAGGCTCAAGGTTACTTTCTTTCTTTTTTTTTAAACATAAGAACTTCCTGGTTTCTCACCATCTCAGGTTTCTGCTGACCGGTGATTTAAGGTCAAAAGGTGATTGCATGGTTTGTATGTTATCATCAAAAATGAAACAAAGAAATGCAACCTTGCAATAGATAAAGGCGAGACAATCACATGATTTGACATGAGCATTTAGTCTACCGTTTTTAGTTTCACATCTCTCTGACCATACGGATAAACATCCATTCATAACCGAGCAAGCTTTCTACACCGTCACATGACAGCCTGCACTTCACTGACTTTTACACGCATCCTGACATGAGATGTCAACGGTTAACCGGTTAACCACCGAGAAGTTTTCCCGGTTACGGATGTCAGTCTATAGGTTAATTTACAGTCTATATGTAAATGAAATAGAACCTGTTCAGACAGGACGCATCGCAGGGCCCGATGTGTGTGTGTGAGACACAGCTGGACAAGCACACACACCGAGCCTGGTGTGTGTGTGTGTATGTGTGTGTTCAGCTGTGTCTCTCTCAGAGTGAATTAAAGAGCAGGCGACAAAGCAGACAAAGGAGTATTGAGAATGTTTCAATTGATAACCGCAGCGTTGTCTAACTGTCTGGCTTTCACAAAGACCAGCGATCAAGCTACTCAGAACGAATATCAGCTGATAATTATTGGTGTCCGCTCGATCGTAAATGATCAAAATGCGGCAAAAAAAACTTCAGCAAAGCCAACAGAAAGTAAAAGGCACGATACATACAAACACAAAACTCCAGCAACTCTACATGACAGTGTATAACACTACACAGTCATGGGCCTTGGTACACAATGTGTTTTCCATACCTTAATCCTGCATTTTTTAAATATAAATATATATATAAATATAAATATATATATATAGATATATATCTATATATATATATATCACGTTGTAACGACTGATGTACGCACGGAGGACTCCTGGGCATGATGTCACCCAGTCCGATGTCTCTATGGTTACACAGCTTGGAGTGGCAGCTGAGTAGTTGCCATAGCAACATTAGCAAGTAGATGTTGGTGGCTGCAGCGTGCAACGAGAGAAGTGTACAACCAGGTCACACTGTGTGTGTGTGTGTGTGTGTGAATGAGTGAGTGTGAGAGTCAGAGAGAGAGACAAAGAGAGAGAGTCAAAGAGAGAGAGCGCGAGAGAGAGAGAGAAACACTTCAGAGTTAGATCTCCCTCTCAACACAGAGGGTGATACTGACCTGGCTCTGGTTTACTGACACAGCGCAGTTGTTTCGAATTGGCTGATTCTGTCTGAGAGTCGAGGCAGGAAGCTGGCAGACAGACACAGGCCCACAGGTCTCAGACTTCAGACGAGCAGGGTAGCTTTAACTCGCTAACTCAATTTAACAGTCAGCGGCTGATGGGATCCGCAAAGGGTTAGATTAGCCTGTCAAATACAGACTACACACAGGAGGGAACTACCACTGAAACAAATAGCTCCTGCTCTCTCTTTGCTGACATGCAGTCAGGGCTGGGTATCGTTTATAAAATAACGGTGCCGGTACCAATACCCTTAGAGTGACACCGATACCTCATTTGATACCTTTTATTTTCTACTTTATTCGACACCCATCATGTGAATTGAAGCATTCAGTTGTGTAGAAAGCCACCACCACCGCATTTACTTTTTATCAGTGTGGTGAAGCCATACTTCCATACGTTTTGCTGGCATCATTCATTATCTAGCATTTCTAGATCTGGGTACAAAATGATCTAATTAAAGTATCATGTACCAAATGAGCTTTAAATAAACACGACACGATCAGCGTACAATGAGTCATCTGGTGAAATGTAGCGTGGAGGTGTAGCAGAAAACAGGAGCCGGAGTATATAGACAGAGGAGCAGCTGAGTGAAATTCTCAATAATCACGCATGCATGATTTTTCTTTTTCACGTGGTTCCCAAAAGACAAATACAAAGAGTGAGAAGGGGACATTGGTAGCAGATAAAGGATTTCCTGCTTCATCCTAAAAGTCAAATTGGACTGTAGTCAAACTGGCTGGCTCATTGTGGGGTACAGCAGCACGTACGGCTGATTGGCTTTAAATAAAACATGTGCCCTTTATGAAGACCAGCACTGTGTTTAAAAAAAATGTTATGATACAAAATGTAACTAAAATGGTTGTACTACTCAATAAGGGCTCTCTTTTTACAAATTAGGAGCGGTAGAACAAACATATCTTTGATGACTCATCATTGAAGCAGCATCAGAAGCTGTCAATTTCCCAGAACAAGTGCTCTTTGAACAGCTTCAGTCATCTTCAGTGCTGTGGCGCCGTTATTTGACCAGAGGAGTCCATCAGACGCCGAGACCGGAGAGGAAACGTGTCATGTTGTACTAGATTGTGAGTGGTTTCTCTGTAACAAGAATAGCATGTTTATGTACCTGCTCTCTCTATACAGAAACCAGGAGTGCCTTCAATTCGACTCCCGAGATGTAGTGAATGGCATGTAATTGCATGGGTTCAATATTTATTTACCATGAACTACATGCTTTAAAAGCAATCTCAATTCCTGCAGGACAAACTGTGACTACACGTGCATGCAATGTGTTTGCGTATTACAACGGACAATAAGATGCGTATCCAGGTGTGAGTCTTGGTCACAATTACGGTGTTTTACAGTCAAGATTCTACAGTCCAGCTGACAAATATGCATGTCCTAGATTTCATTCTCTGTCAGTTTAAACATAGAGTATTTATGCTGTCTACCTCTAAAACAGATAACAGTGTTATCAGAAAATGTATCTGCAACTCAGCCTTTTTTCTGTTCAGACACATGCACACAACTAGTCCATCTTCCCCCCTCTTGGCACTTGACAAATTTATCTTTTGAGTTTTTTCGAGCTCGCCAATTAACACCGTCTGTATCTGTAAGCGATTCGATCAACAGACATTGTATTGATAAAATAGGCCTTTGCACGGGCCAATAGGAGTCACAGACTAAAACAGCATGGCCGGTGCAGGATTTCACACCAAGGTGCCAACACAAACATGCGACTGATGATGCTGCCATTTCTGGAACACACCGTCACACACACCAAAGCACCCTGCCACACATACACACCAAAACAACCTAATAAAACCACCCACAACCAGGCCAAAAAAACAAGTTAATTCCTGTACTGGTGGTTCACGAGCACAGAATGGGATGGTGACAACTTTAATTTAAAGTGGCGTAAGACTCTGCTATGCACACCGAGAGTAAATAATAGAATATCTATGTCATAGTTACAACATCTGGGAATAAGATGGTTTGAAATAATTTGTGCTCTTGGGCCCTTTGTGGTATCAACAACAACCTCCATTCATTTCATTTGTGGTACGTCTTGACACAAACCATTAGTGGCAATTATTTACCTCTAGGGCCATCCTAAAAATGAAAACAATGACGTATTCAGTCGCAATGGGGGAGGGGGGGGGGGGTGCAGAAGATGTTATCATAACATAAAGAGACAAATTATTTACCAAATATTGCGCATTTACAAAAATTAGCTGGTTTAACATGTAAACAACTTCGATTATAAACTGGCAGATTGATGCTAATGATTTGAAGAACTGCAAAGGAGGCTACTTGTGTTGCTAACCAGCTAGGGCACAGTTGTCAAAGTATTTGTTAGTATGAGATGTTAACTAGATACGTTACTTACTTTGTAGGATAATACCTGTCTACCAGTCCTTCTTCCTCTTCTTCGTGTGGCTTCTTATGAAAGGCTTATCTCTCGTTAATGTCAGCCACTTTCGTTTCTCGGCCCCTGTATCTCAGCTAGCTTTGATTAAGCTAGCCAGCATTTCACACGATCAGTTCTGCTTTCAGCATGTCTCTGCATCGGAACAAGGCTTTTATGTACATGTTTGGCACTGTGAACACGGGGAACCCCAAAAATAAATATGCGCTATACGTTGGCTGTCGGTTGAAATGGAGAAAAAAAACCACTCGTTTCGGCAAAGATGTATCTATGATTTGAACGACTAGCTAATTTTGGCTAAAGCTAAATGTATGAGGCAGATGACGTTCTTTTTCAACATGCAGTTAAGGGGGAGAGGCAATCGTTTCGTTCTCTCCTGTTATTGGACAGAAGCTGATTCAAAGCTGGGACGCGATTGGTCGACAAATTTGTCAGTCAGCTGTAGGTAAACCAGAGCTGTATAAAGTCAGAGTCGCGTCAACGGAAGTTGAAAAAGCTTGATTGTTACATGATTCACGTCGTAGACTTTGGCCTCAGTCGAAAAGGCCCAATCTCAATGTCCTCCCCCCTAGGCCTCAAACCCTGAACCCTACTAAACTAACGTCACCTGTTGAATGGTTGAGTGTGAGAGTCTGCAAGGGGTTGAAATGGCGTAAATACAAATGGGTCAACAGAAAAGACAAGTTGGACAACACTTTGCTACGACATATTACGTTACCACGTTGTCATGTGTTTTTATGTGCTTTCTTTAATCTTTCATCCTCGATCGATGTTCTGTGAAAATTCAATATGCCAGGCTAAACATGCACATTTCATTTATTTAGAAAAGATAGAGCAGCGTCAACAGAAGTTCAAAATGATTGATTGTGTCATGTGATTCATATAGACTTCAGCTAGTTCCAGGAAGTACTTGGCGGACAATTGGCATGCATGTTGTTAAAAATCAGTACAAACAGAGAGACAGAATTGAGATCTCAGCTAATTAGTAGACAATAAATGAATCAACAATAGAGCAACAAATTACTGATTAAGATACATACATTTTGTGTTTTTTAAAAGTAAAATTTGCTAATATTCGAGGATTAGTAACAACTAGAGTTGCTGGCCTTGTTGACATATTTTAGGATGTACATGTATATGCCCTTGTTTTTAGGGCAGATTTAGTGGCATCTAGTGGTGAGGTGTCAGATTGCAAGCAACAACACACTCCTACGTTCACCCCTCCCTTTCCGAGCGTGTTAGAGAACTACAGTGGCCATCTGGTAGGACTTGGAATCTTTAGGATTGTATTACTAAAAGGAGCTACTCGTATCAATACTCTTTTCTTTTTCATGACTAAATATTTGTCTTTAAAAGCACAAATACAATTTTAAAAACGAATAAATTCTGAACCGAATTGTGTTTATAACAGCAAAGTCACGATATAAAGTCATTAATATCACACTGGAAACCAATCTAAAAAGTCAATTTTCTTTTTGTTTCACTGAAGCGTGATGGTTCATTGAGCCCATGGTGCTTCTGGGCCAGGGGGAAGGTGTTCAGTAGGGGGTATTCCCTAGTTAATAAATATATATCATTCCTGAGGGAAGTTTAGAAATGATAAAACTCAACAATAAGAAAACACAGACATTAGATATGAGATTGAATCAGTCATTTTGTCTTGTTTGCTTGTTGTTTTATCTAAATGCTGATTCTGATGTTGTACAGACTGTACACTACTGTGTTTTTTGCTTTTTTGTTTGTCATGTTTTCCCTGTGTTGAAAATAGGCTACAACTGCATTTAGTTGTGCACCCCTGTGTTGCACAATGACACCATGAGAAGTCTTCAGCTGTTCGTGTTCACAGGTTCAGAAATGTTACATAGAAAATTGTCCTGAAATATTTCACGTACTTGATTTCATCCAGATGGAGTATTTTTTTGGAAGATCAGCCAAAAGCTGGAGAATGTATTTATTAAAACACAAGAAGTCAAAAGCAAACTGCACAAGAAGCAGAAACTATTTGCATTGCAAAGTTACCAAAACCTCACAGGAAAGATTATGAAGGTTAAAAAAGGGAATGTGTCTCTGAAGGAGCCTGTCTTAAGGCGCATAGACCACAGCCAGAGTACATTATAAACACAGTACGCTGCTTTATATTTCTTGCTTCTCTCTGGGCTCTGTAGGCTTCAGAAGTAATTGCTCAGCATTGCCCACCTTCCGTCCCAGGACACAATACTGTGGCTGCAGCTTATCCACCACATGAAATTCATGCCCCTTGGAAGAATTTTGTTCAAAGTCTCCTATAGTTTGAACAAAATAAGCCTGGCAGAATCACGCTCTTCACCTGTGTACCACATTTTCCTGCATACTTTTTCCTGCATATCCATGATGATGGGTTCATTTACTGTTGGGTTAACAACTCCTGCACCAGCCATTTGTTTATTCTGCCACATTATATAAATGAGGTGAAACACACACACGCTTTGTGTTGAAGGAGGCCACAAGCTGGATTGTTGAATTGTATTTTTATCAGCTGCTTAACATACGAAAGAGGTGTTTCTTTACCATTATTTTTCTCTGCAGATCAGCACAAGTTAGCAGAGTAAATACTGAGTTCAGTGCCTCCGCTGCTTTTTCTCTGCTTGTATGAAATCACCCCACGTCTGATCCTGCAGAGTGCAGCAATCACGCCTTGCCTTGCCCTCCACTCTTCAAACACGAGAGCACTTGAAAAGCTGATTTCCTGCTCCTCAGAGGGAGCAGGTTTCTTTTGTCAACTGAGGAGCCGGGTCAAAACAATAATTGTTGGCAAACCGTGCCTGAAAATATACAATGCTCATTTGATTTACATGTCATCATACAAGTCTTCTCTTCAAGCCTGCTTATGTTACATCAGGGCTTTATTGAATGTTTGTGAGGGCAAATCAGTTTCATTTCCTGGATATAATGTATAGAGTGTTTATGCTGTGTGTGTGTTTGTGTGTGTGTGATAAAAAGAGAATGTACACCACAACCACTTACATATACATTGGCCCATTAATGCACGTTATGTGGGGGGGGGGGGGGGGCAAGCTGCGCACCCTGCTTAATGGGATTACAGTCATTATCCAACTGGGAGAGGACCTCTCTCTCTCTCTTTTTGTTTACAACGCTCACTCTGTCTCTCTCTCTCTCTCTCTCTCTCTCTCTCTCTCTCTCTCTCTCTCTCTCTCTCTTACCACTTCTCTCTCCCTCCTTTTTCTCTCTCTGTCTCTGATCCCTAATCAGCGAGACGGCCTAGAAGTGCCTTAGGGCTGAATACAAATGAGCGCAGCTGCCCAATCCGGATTACTATCACACACACAGGCTTGCGCTCGATGTACAAATTCACACACACACACACACACACACACACACACACACACACACACATACACACACACACACACACACACACACACACACACACACACACACACACACACACACACACACGCACATGTACTAAAAAACAGTGCATGTGCACATATGTGGGCTATGTGAGGACATATTTCATTGACATGCATGGCCAAACCTTGCTGACGCATGTATTTTCCAAGCATATGTCACACTATGAATATATCTCACACATGCATGCATGCACACACATGAACAGAGTGTTCTGAGCACATGTAATGTCCAGTAGCAGACATATGCTGCCACGGGAACATGTGTGCACATGGTCTGTATATTAGAGGGCCATATATCGTCATCAGAAAGTGACATTGTGGGACCAGCTCTACTTTGAAAAAAAGAGATGAGATGAATATTGTCATGGGGAAAGTTGGTAAAAAATGAAGTGCTGGACTTTTGCAGCTATAATAATATCAGGGCTGCAGTCACTGCATTTGTATTCCATTTTTATATCTATAATAATGAAATATTCCCTGATTATTTTATTCTTTTGGTAGACTCGATTGATGTCTCTCCTACCATATTTGAAAACGTATTTGAATGCTCGTAACACTTTATTTAGAGCTGAAATTGAGGATTTGAATCTGTGACCGAAGCTTCCATTCAGCTAGAACCACTGGGCAGCTCCACGAGTTCGACATTAATGCCTTGCTGAAAGGGAACCTTAACAGGAGGTGATGAAGGAACATCAAGCCACTGATTCACTTCTCCAGCCCAGATTAATCCTGCCAGTCTAACCGACAACTTCAGGCCGCAGTGGCTGAAAGGCCTGAGAGGATATCGAACCCCATGCAGTTTCAGTGTAAATACAGTGCTGCTGAAATGCCCTGCTATAGAAGGCTGGCCTGAGTTGGTAAATTAGAGCCCGGGCTAAGTGCGCCCACTGTGCAGGGTGAGAGATGAATGGCTGCTGTGGATCAGTAGTATCACACCCCCATCTGCTGGGGGAGAGAGGTACTGCTGCCAAACGCAGGAGAAACAGGGAGGGAAGAAGATGAAAAGGGACAGAGAGGAAGATACGGTAACAAACACTGAAAGTCCTGGTTCTTATACCAACTGTTTGCAAAAACAATGCCCTCAAAAGTCTGACAAAAAGGTTTATTCTTACATTTGTTTTACTGTAAATCCACTGGTAATAAGTATACGGTAAGACATTTTTGATTTGATCTTAGAACTTTAAATTTCTCTACGTTCAGTCAGAGGTTCAGGTACTTTCGTGATGTACATGTATTGAAAACAATTTACTGTAGGCTTTGCCCACACACCATTTTGTCCCTTAAAGTGTTTCTCCTGATGTTGGAGTGGGACTAAACCTCCTGTGGTATTCACAATTCATGTTCTGTGCATCTGTAACTGCGTTCTATATGATTAGCTTTAATCATTTATGTCCCCCCTCTGCATTGAAGCGGCATTCAACCTGCTCCTTTTGCTGTTGCGGTCACATCTAAAAAAATATCAAGCATACTCTGTGGGCGTCTGACTGCTTCTTGGTCAGCGCAGTGACAAAAACAGCCTCAATGGCTGTTGAAATGGCAGTAAACGGATAGATTTCTTGAGTGAGCTGTATGCCAAGGTGACCCTGGGAACTCTGGGTATACATGCAATCTTCATTTCGTCCTCAGATCTCTCTTTGAGTGATATTGGGAGAAGAGTTCAGCTGGAAGAAATCGTTTAACAAAGCAAGGACAATCTTCCCCCTGAGCGGGCGGAGAGAAGGCCACCGCCTCGGTTTCTTGCATCCACCTCGTCTTCATAGTCCGTCCCAGCTCTTTCTCTGCCTGCATTTCTGCATTGGCCATGAGTTTGTGGTGTCACGTCGATCTCACCCAAGGGAACACGCACAAGGTACAGTAGATTTGTTTTGGCTCTGTGGAAAGATGCTCTTGAGATGGAGGGTTCAGGGAAAGGGGGAGGTGAATTGTAAAGTAAGGAAAGGATGCATGAAGCAGACGAGTAAGAGTATCGAGGCGTTGACATCACAGCTCAGGGGGGGGAAACAACCTTTTACTTTTTGTCATTGAAGATGACCTGTGTGTGTCATCTCTGCGCCTCATCTCAGGAAGCATTCCCCCCCGCTGAAGTGTCCTTGTGAGACACTAAATCTGTACCCGTTCTCAGCCCAAGTCTCTGATAACTTTGCTGCTTGCTTTCAGCAGCAATAAATCAAATGGAGTTCAACATAAACACAGTGTACGCAGAGGTTGGGATACAGTAACTTTACTCTGTCAATTCAGGGAGCAAACGTCTTATGGATCACAAAAACATCTCACAGATTGCATATTGCTGTTTTTTGTACGTCATTAAGTAACCATCAGGAACTCGTGCTGAAATTGAAACTAAGTGACTTATTGGAAGTATCACTTAATTCATACAAACATATAATTAGAGATCCGAAGTAAACCAGTCTGACCCACTTATTGTGTGTGTGTGTGTGTGTGTGTTAGCACTGTGAGATCCTAGCTTGCCCTACCACAGAATGGGTACATGTCCATTATTGATGATGTCATTCAAATATGCACAAAGACAAAATAGGCAATGCTGTGGAGGGTTCTGAGTGATAAGTGTAAACTTGTGTGTACGTGTGTGTGTGTGTGTGTGTGTGTGCTACACGTGGACCTTCAGATGTCTTCCAGATGCATTCGATCAGATGGTTACAGAGAAATTTGAGAAACGTTTCTCAACTTGCATTGGTTGTATTTCTATACACACACAGAGACACACACACACGCATACACATGTGTATTAAGTACCTTTTATCAATCTTAATCCCAGTGTAAATTTGCATTCAAGTTTGTGTGTGTGTTTGTGTGTGTGTGTGTGTGTGTGTCTCTGTGTGTGTTGTGGTGTCGGCCCAGTGCAGTGTGAGCTAACAGCAGCTGACAGGCAGGTTTCAGGCCTCTCTCTAGGGTCCTCAGTGTGTGTTTGTGACTGTGTGTGTCTGTGTGTGTGTGTCTTGCTCTAGTGGTGTGTGCTAATTGGAAGCTCAGCGGGACAGGCAGCAGGTCCTCAGTAGTGCAGATGTAGAATCATACACATTCGCTCCCTCTCTGTCTCTGTCACACGCACACACACACATGCAGAGCTCAACAGCAGTCTGGTCCGTTAGCCTTTCTACATTTAGTAACATGAGTCCAGTCTGCAGCCTCTTCACTTATTCATCCCTCTCCACCTCTTCCTCAGCCACCTCTCGCCTGCACTAACCTGAAACGACAGCTGTGCTGTGGCCGATAGAGACCTGCCCGCCTCCCCTGTCTCACCGGACATCAGAAAGATACACACACACATACACACCACCAACTAGCTGTGCAGGCATTTCCAAATGAAGAGAGGAGAGGAGAGGAGAGGAGAGGAGAGGAGAGGAGAGGAGAGGAGAGGAGAGGATCAATGGTGTACAAGAGAAGGAGGTGATGTGGTGTCTGTGTGTGTGTGTGTGTGTGTGTGTGTGTGTGTGTGTGTGTGTGTGTGTGTGTGTGTGTGTGTGTGTGTGTGTGTGTGTTGAGGGGGATCGATGGTGTGCCCAGTGGTGTGTGAATGTGTTATTAACCTGAACAGGCCGGGAACCGAAAGAGACGAGAGATTCACACACACACACACACACACACACACACACACACACACACACACACACACACACACACACACACACACACACACACACACACACACACACACTTACATGCAGACATGGATACACATGCATTACTTTACACATATGTCCACAGAGAAGCGCACGTACACATTCCCATACATGCAAATACTGTAAAGAAAACGACAGAAAAAATACAACACACAGCCGGCTGGAGAGGAGCTGAAAAGTGAGGTTTGGTGCGTTGATCGTCGGCTCGGCTAATCGTTTCCCTCCAATCGGACAAAAACACAATGCGTATGAACTGGTATTGTTGACATATGAAGACTCTGCTTGGTGGGACAGGCATGAATAATGAATACAAATAAAACAACATTTTACTGATCCTTGAGGGAACTCCTCTCTTCACTTGACCTCTGTCGACAGATGTTACAGAGCAGGGTCAGCATCCCTGGAGCTGGCACATCGGATGCATCACATGTTTTAGTTGAGAACCAGACCCCCGTACTGTCCCTGATGAGAAAGGAACAACAAGCTTTTGGTGCTTCAACATGTGGACTTCTGTTAAAAAAATGTTTATATGACAGTGAGTCGTTCTCAGTTCTGTTGTTTGACAGACAAATATGTGTCAAAAATATCAAAGTTGAATTAGAATTGAAGCATTTTCATGAATGCCAAGTTCATTGAATGTGTAAAATAAAGATTCTCACATGACTCCTTGGTGTGTCTGTGTCTGTGTGTTTTGCTGGTTGGATGTCAGTTACTTTTCAGCATGTCTCACAGCCAGCATGTGATCCTGAGACAGAGTGACAGCTGCCTTCACACCCCTCTCACCATACGCACACACAACACCATACACATGCACAGTGAATGACAGCTTCGCCACCCTGTGACGGACCTGCTACAGCCACCTGCAGCCAACAGGCCCAAGGATAGAGAGGTGGAAGGGTTGAGGATAAAACGGAGATTGGGATTAAGAGTGTGACTTGAGGCTAGACAGGCGACAGATACAGAGATGGACAAGACACCAAAGGGCTGGTGGATGCATGGATGGATGTCAAAGGTCAGGGGGAGATCTAAGCGAAGCCAGGAGAGGGAGGAAAGGAGGAAGAAACGGTACTTAGAGTGATGGGTGAATGAGTGAGAATCATACAAAGATAAACGAAAGACAAAAAGAGGACAAAGTCTACCAATAAGCAAGTGAAGGAGAAATATCTGTCAATAAAAATAAGCCTGGGTGACTTTCACAACTCACACCTCAACAGTCCTGCTCTGCTCTCTCTATCCTCGTCTCTCCCCGTGTGTCACGGTGTGTGTACATCTCACTCAAGTCAGGAAACTTGTCCGAATACTCATATTTGATTGGCTGAGCTTCATCACGTGATGTGATTCACAACGCATTGGTCGGTGTTTTTCCTGCACCACTGAACAAGTGCCGTAAATGCTGGAATAATTCCGCTGCATAAAACAAATGCCCTTCAAAATAAAATCACAACTTTCAGGCAAAGGCCCGCTGAAAACGGGTCCACGACCCACTGAAAACGGGTCCAGTTGAGAATCACTGCTCTAACTGATAAGTGCCAAGGCTTTGGGGAGGGGTTGAAGAGTGGTGGGAGTGGAGTAACCATTGTTGAGGCGCCTTCATCGGAGCGCAATGGCAGGCAGTGTCCTCACTGTTCCCTAATGCGACGAGACATGCCTGACATTCCACACCACATCTATCAAAAGAGAGTTCTGGACTTCATACATATGTGCTCACAAACACACAGACAACACACACACACACACACACACACAGAAAAACAATGAGTGTTAGGGTTGAGGCAGATTTCAGATGTATGAATTCCTTTCCCTATTAGTTTGCTCTGTCTCATTTTGTTGACCTTTTTCTTCTTTTCCTGCGTACCAATTGCATGTCACGGTTGAGAGGGCCTGTGTCTGCTCAGACATGTTGTTGACGTCGGTGTTGGGCTATTCATCTACGTGCTTGTTTGTTTGCGTCTCGCCGTCCTTCTCCATTCACTCAATCCTCCAGAGTTGGTGTGGTGACAATTTGTGGAATATAAAACTTGATCGGATTTGATTTCGCGACAGCCGTGAGGAAGTCAACAACACTCTGAGGAGCCCGAGGCTCCTTGTGCTGTAAAGCAATCATGCAAATGGTTGAAATGAAAGATTAGAGCAGCGAGAGGCTTTTAATACACACGCACAAACATGCATTGGAGAGCTAAAAGTAATAATGACAATAACTTTGTTTATAAAGCGCCTTTCAACAGCAATGTTACAAAGTGTCATGTTTCTACAATAAAAACATGATAAAAGTAAATAGGATCGAGATGTAAGCAACATAAAAACATTCAAATAGAGACAACAATATACCACGAAACATCTTTGCTAAAAGTGAGTCTTAAAAAGAGATTCAAAGGAAAATATTGAGTTTTCCCGCCTGAGAAAGGTAAATCTGTTCAGGCATTAGCAGGTGCTACAGTGTAGATGTGTGTGGTGCTTTTACTTTAACAAAGACGGTAAATATGGAGTAAAACCACACACACACACACACACACATCCAGAGAGCCCCGTGCTGTGCTTAAGGGCAGGCTCACCGTAGGCCTTTTCCTGAAGCAGAGGTGATGTGTCCTGGTCCACTAATGTCAACATCGCAGCCTGGGTCGGAGAGCTGTCAAACACACTAACGCACAACCTTCTCCGGCTAACACTAACACAGTAAGAGTGTGTGATTATGTGCATGCCCAAAATGCCAAGTGTTCCATTGTCCCTTCTCAATATTTGAGATAGCTCCTCTGTTGTACCTTTGCCTTCAAGGTCTGGAACTTGACTATATGTTTGAAATTGCAAACTGACTTTTGAATTTGCAAACTACCTTAGCCTACTACATACTAACATACTGCATACGTACTGCATACTAACGTACTGAATACTGTATACTCAGTCTGTGTGCACTGCCTCGTAGATTCATGATTACCAGCTGACTTTTTAAACTCAAGTCCACTCAAGCAAGATGTCTTCTCTGCATCACATGACTGTATCGATCACGACATTACCAATCCGAGCTACTGTTGAATGAAAGTTGTTGAATATAGTAATTAGTAATTCGTAATATTGGTATTTATTTTGAATAGTATGTTAGTGTGCAATTTTGAACACAGTCTTAGTCTCATATTATAGTAAATGCTCAAACAGCAGATGTTTTATTGTGATGATGGAAAGGCTCTCCACCTCTAGACAATAACTTACACCTTTATTCCAGAACATATCTGCAGTGTGCTGCATATTGAATAGCAGATTGAGCAAACATTATGCTGAAGATACCATGAATGTGTGTCGAGCTTCATCAGTCAAGCTAGAAAAAAGGACACACACACACACACACACACACACACACACACACACACACACACACAGAGTAAATGAGTGAGAACACACATCGGACACAGAAGATAGCATGCGGTGAAGGCATGTAGGTGTTGGAGCGTGAAGGGTTCTCCCTGTTAATACGGCTATAATGATGTGACTGTAACTATATCAACGTCACTGTGAGTGCTGTGGGATCACAGGAACAGTTGCTTTGTTGATCTCCGAGACAATTCTTCGTGACTCACACCTCATAAAAGAGAGAGTTAAAGATGGAAGCAACAAGAGATGGATAGAGGTTGATAAACAAGAGGAGACCACGGCGAGCGTGTTGTTTTGACTGCACTGAGAGGGAAGTGAAGCCGACAGTGAGTTGGCCTACATTCGTGTAGCTGTATGTGTGAGGGGAAACAGAGAGACGGCCCTGTGTCTATCGAATTATTCATCCACACAGTTTGTGTGTGTACATATGCCGCGGATTACTGTGCAAGATGCATAATATAGATCAGTGTGTTGCAGCCAGGGGTACTTGTACTCCAAGAGGGGACTTCAGTTACCAGGCGCTATACATGGAAAGGATGAAGAGTAGCTGAGCTAAGCTTGATATATGACCTGGATATGTGTTGCGATTGTGAAACTAGTTTGCAAGCCAACAGAGAAGGAGTTTGATAAAAGTGTTGCTAAACGTTGAAATAGTTCGCAAAAAGTAATGGATACGGTTGAAACATTTAGCGAGAAGCAATGGAAAGAAATGTTAAAATGGACAGCTAAATTAATAGCAGATGAATAGAAATAGATAGCATTAAATGTATCGAATGAATGTTTGAAATATTTTTGCATGCAATCTCAAAGATCTCCGTTTCGTCCTCTTTGACGTGCCCAATGGCCATAAGGATTTTGGGTTTCACTTGTGGGATCTTTCACGTGAATTTTGTCACATGACAACCAGTTCGTAACTCTGCCAATCACCATTGTGTATCCTCATCAAGCGATACAAAGCGATTTAACAGACATTTATTCAAATGCAAATCTTTCAGATTATTACTTTCATGTAAAGAAATGTTGGAAAAGACTAAACAACGTTAGTTGAAAGGTAAATTAAGGATAAATGGTCTGCTACGCCAACCTAAACATTACTTCAATGGTATTTTATTTATTGATATAATGATTTAAAATAACATCCAGTTTGAAATCAATTCAAATAAACACATTTGGAACACGACAGGTGATGTCGACGAAAATGACAAAAAAACAATTCTACCGGTAGATTGTGTGTGTGTGTGTGTGTGTGTGTGTACATCAGGGTCTAGATGAGAAGATGTCACTCTCTTTTTTTCCACAGTGACATGCTTGAAAACATTTTCACTTTCAGACTCTAAAAGTGGTATTACTGTAATCTCCATCAAATGTCCCAAAAGACACACACACACACACACACACACACACAGCGTCAGCGTTTAGAGCGTCATCCCTGGTTGCCACTAGCTTGAAACTGTGATCTTCACATATATGACACCTCAGCTCAACAAGGTCCATACAAAAACACACAAGCACACACACACACACTCACACACACACACACACACACACACACACACACACACACACACACACACTGAAGGGATGTCTCTGCTCTGCCTCTCCTGCCATCACATTCTCACTTCCTGATGTAGACAGACAGACACCAGTCCTTTGGGACACAGACACACTTCTCTCTTTCGCTCCCTCGCTCCTTCCTCCATTCCTCCTTTTTTTCTTGATCCGCTGCTCCCTCTCGTGGGGATGGAGGGAGGCGGGGCCGGAGGTCAGACAGATGAAGGCGGGTGATACACCGATACAAAGTCAGTCTCAGGTTTGCTCCTGCGGGAATGGTGTGATGGAGAAGGGGAAGTAGAGGGGAAAACATGGAAGTCTCACTCTGCTTTTTATTTTTTACAGCCATGAAAAGACAAAGAGAGGTCAGACTAAACAGGATAGAAAAGTCCTACATAATTCATTTTTAAACATTCTATTGGTGATGTCATGATATTGTTCTTACATATTCTGTACCAATCATCAAATAAGAATATTATAGATGTCTTGGGAGTCAAAGTTACTGCATACATCCCCAAATTCAGCATGGCATATTTGGTATCTTTAGAAACGTTGGGAGCTCCCCTAGCTTTAAAAATAAAGTCAAGTGCGTTCGAATTATGTTTGGCTGCACAGCATGAGTTTGTATTGACTGGTTGTTAAGAGGTTTGAATGTCATCACTCCACATGTTTTCGTCACGCCTGTCACTCTACTGACGAGGACATGGCATGTTGCAAGCACTATTCCCAATTGCTTTTTGCTTGTTACACCCTCTCTGCTTTGTGCCATATATAGTAAAAAAAACACACAACACATTCCACATCATTTAACCCACTGGCATACAAATGGTAGAGACTGAAAAATCTGCCAATCTTCTCAATGATGAGTTCTTGCTTGTGTCTCTTATTTTTCTATAACTTATTCAGTATTCTCTATATGGTCATTTTTAAGCAGGGAATGTGTGAGCCCCGCTATTACACTGTTTGTTGGCAGTTTTAATTCCGATTAGTAAACAACATAAAACACCACAAATCAGCATTGCATTTATAAAATCGTGAATAGATTTTCCAAAACAGGCAGAAAAAAGATTGAAAACATCCTAAATAGCACTTTAAAACAACCCAAGAAAAAACAGCTTGATGAGATCAAAGTTTGCAATTTCTAATCTAAACTCTGTATTACACCCTTATCACAATAATACATTATTACAAATCACATCCAAAGGGAGAGAGAGAGAGAGAGAGAGAGAGAGAGAGAGAGAGAGGGTTGGCAACAACATGTTTTGGTTCATGCCAATAAAGCTCATTGAATTGAATTGAATTGAGAGAAAGAGAAAGAGAGGCTGACTGACTAAAGCACAAGAAAAAGTCTAGTCTAGAGCTGCAAGATAACAGTACATAAAAACCGTTGGTGTAGAAAGAAATAATAGCCCATGAAATCACTGGTGTAGGCTACCGTGATGCATCGGACCCTGTATTTCCTGCCTTGGTCGAGAGACACAGAGACAGAGAGAAGGTTGACTTCTTGAGTGCTGCAAGGTTTCTTTTTCCTTCTTCCTGCTCGTTTCCACTGTCACTGCTGTCAATCGCCGCTTTAGGTCACCGAGAGGTTACCGCTCCATCTACCTGTGTTTTAGCACATCACATGCCGCACTGCACTGCACCGTGCACAAACACACACACACACACACACACACACTGAAAGGGAGAGGCCACTAGTCGAGGCAGATCAAGGAGCTGCACAGGAAATAAGGATTTGTTTGTATGAATTAAGTGACCTGGCAAAGGATGACAATTAAAGGAAGGAAGACAGAGAGGGGGTATGAGGGGTATGTGTGTGCACAGTGGAGCCTTATAATAATAGGTAAATAATAGATCCTGGAGATGAATTATTGAAGGAGTACATTGATGCTTTCATGCTGGGGAGCTGAGCTTACATTCCTGGGTTCATTCATGAAAAAAGGTATATGAAGGAGAGATGAAAGGAGGATGAGAGAGCGAGGGAGCGAAAGGGTGTTGTTGCTCGGCCTTCCACCACCCCACACTCACTGACTCACTCAAAGACATCAGTGCTGTTTTTGTTTTTTAAGAATTTCTTGTGCATCTGTTTTCATTCATTGTATCATTTTCCTTCTGTTTGCATCTGTTTTCTTAATACTATTTTATATTCCTTATTATAAGTATATGTAATTCTGTAACTTCTGTGCTCCACATTATTTGGCTGCTGCAAACCAGGGCACTCCTATATAAGAGATTTTTAAATAGATAATTAAATAGAGTCACATGCATCTCACCTTGTTTCATCTTGTAAACTGTGCACTACAGGTGAGGTTACGTCCATTTGATTTTATGATATAGTTACAAAGTAAACATTCAATTCCTCATGTTTTCAAGTTTGATTGCATGTGCAAAAGTCAGTCAGTGAAACTGAAACACTGGCTTCCGGCTGCTCACATAGAAACTGGTTATGAGACCCCCCTATGCGCGCGCGCACACACACACACACACACACACACACACACACACACACACACACACACACACACACACACACACACACACACACACACACACACACACACACACACACACACACACACACACAATGCATAAGGCTATAAATGTAGGTTTTCATGGCTAAAATTGACTTGGGAGTCTTCATGGTGTCCAAGTAGTTACTGTGTGATCCACACCATATAACCGGTTATTGTAGCCATCCTTTCCCTCTTTGATTATACTATAGAATAAATGCATGTCAAACCTGTGCCAAAACTCATGCAAAGAGGACAAAAGGCTGGATGAGACTCCGCTTTACATACCATCAGTCTAACAGTCAGTAAGCTTGTGGATTCGGTGTTGGGGGGGGTACCAACATGTCACAGGACATGCCATCGAAGAACAAAGGAGACACGAGGAGGCAGCAGCCCACCCAGGACTGCTGGCACGGCAGCCAGGGGCGGGGCCAAGACAGCATGGCACACGTCGACCTCAGACCCCCCTCCTCCTCCTCCCCCTTTCCCCACAGGCTCTGACAGGCGGCACGGGAACCCCTCGGCCCAGTGAGGGGTGGACGGCCATCTGACAACTCCCCACCTGCGTGACCTTTACCATGCTTGACCCCCTGCAGGAGACAATCACCTCATAGCAAACAGCCCCACGGGAGATGTAGACACACAGCACAGTCAGGAAGACGCACATGGAGACAGACATGCATGATGTACAGATTGACAGGAAGTTAGATGGAGGGACAGTTAGTCAGACTGTGACATGCATACATTGCTTGTGATGAGTCATTAAAATCTGCCAGGCTGCTTTCGCACAACGAAGAAGCTCTAACTTAAAAAAGTCACAACTTTTCATCATAACAAGTTTGTTCATTCATTTAGCTGCCAGGCTAGTCTACGGACAAGCTCATCTTTGGAATCAACCATCTTAATTTGGACTAAACCATTCAAGTGTGTGGGCAGCTCCACTGCTAAACCTCATTAAACAGTTATGACAGATTTGGTCAGTCAGTTGGTCAACAGTTCGCACAGAGAAGACTTTCTGTGTATTGGTGAGTGAGCATTTAAACTGTTTCAGGTTTCTAAACAACTGAGTGGATGCAATAACAAGCAATGGCAGCAGACTTAGACCGGCTCTACATGGTCATGGTAAAAAATATAACAAATGTCCCAAGACCAATTAATCTACATCGCAAAGTAAAGAAAGCTACACACTTGTGTTACTGATTGGACTTTGGATTTGAAAGGTTGTGTTCTTTTCACCTGGATTTATTGTGTACATTGTGCATTTTTATGTGTATTTTTTTTTACTGCTTTTCCTTAAAATTTCCCTGTACCTATAAATGCTGCTGTAGCAAAAAAAAGTCCCCTTGCGGGATTAATAAAGTGTCTGTCTGTCTGTCTGTCTGTCTGTCTGTCTGTCTGTCTGTCTGTCTATCTATCTATCTATCTATCTATCTATCTATCTATCTATCTATCTATCTATCTGTCTGTCTGTCTGTCTGTCTGTCTATCTATCTATCTGTCTGTCTATCTATCTATCTATCCTCCTCGATGTGGTCTGTAGATTATTAGCCAAATGGTTATGTTCAACAGAAAATGAAATTTTGTAGAAAAAAAGATTGCTTCAAAATTAGGCAACATCATATCAGGATATCAGGAAATTATAGTTTGCTAAATTGTCTTTTCCAAATGTATTGGAAGCAAGACGTCAACTCTACTGATGAAGATCATGTAACATGACTGAAAGCTCCAGAACAGCTACTTAATGGAGCTTGTGCTATGTTTTATCACCAAATATGGTGTTTAAAAAAAAATTGTAATTGAATTTTTCTATACTTTTATTTACTTGTATTTCATCTCATCTTATTTTATTTCTAACGAATATATTTGCAAAACACATCGGACTCGCTGGACTATCTTTAGCTGTGAAGAAAACGAAAAAAAAGGGCTGTACACCAACACACGTCATCAATAGGCGACGTGGTAGTTGGATTTGGACGGCAAACGTGAAACGTTGGTGTTGCTGCAAATGCTGTGAAGTAAGTCGATTTCGTTCTTTAAGATAGTAACACTGATGGAAGCGTGTTTTATTGACACTACTCCTCGTCAGCAGAGCATTTTGGGCGACTTTTAAAGTGATTTTAAAGCGTTTTACAGATGCAACGCTACTTATAGCACACTGTGTTTGAAGCTAACGTTAGCACCTCACACTGTCAAATCAACTTTGGGACAGTTAACGTTACGTAACTACGTATTACATACATCACTACTTGCTAACTATGATACTTTTACTTTCTTCAATTCTTAGATTACCTCTTTTGGATTTGAGACCACACAGCCTCCAATGAATCCCTTAATTAGACGGAGACTTCCTCCGTCCGTGAGGAGCCTTCTGACCGACATCGGTCCAAAGGAGGAGTGGACCGACACCGAGCCCGACACAGTGACCAGAGATGGGCTTCTGCTCCCGTCCAGAGGAGCTGCTTCTGGACAAGAGGAGTTTCTCACGCCAGCCAAGACCCGAGAGGAGGCAGCAGTGGACGGCAGTGACGCCAGGAGCAGTGCAGTCTGCATGCTGTGTAAATGTAAGCCCTCTTGTTACACCTGTCCTCGGTGTAACCTGCAGTACTGCGGCTTGGCTTGCTACCAGAGCCCAGATCACTCCGTGTGCTCTGAGGAGTTTTACAAGGAGTCTGTCCTCCGGGAGCTGAAGGATATGGGGAAAACAGAAAGCGAAGGGAGGAATAAAATGCAGGAGATCCTTGTGGGACTCAGACAAAAGGCAGAAAATACAGATGGGGGGATGGAAAGTTTGTTAAGGGATGCTGGTATTGTGTCGGAATATGCAGATGAAGGGGAAGGCGAGGCAATGGAGAAAGTGCAGGTTGTGGAGCTCCTGTCCAGGTTAGCAGAGCTTCAACAGTCAGGGGAAGGGAGCGCAACAGAGATTGAGGCTATTTTGAGACAACTTGCAGAGTTTGGAGAAGGGGAGCAGCTGCACGGAGACCCGGATGAGGGCGCTGAAGGTGCAGAAGGGGACTTGGACTTGGCCGATCGGCTCACGGGGCTGGACATTGACACACTTTCCGAGGAGGAGCTGTGGGAAGTTCTTAATAGCAAAGAGAAGGAAACGTTCATGGGTCTGATGAAGGGTGGAGCCCTCGGGGGACTGATTCCCCTGTGGAAGCCGTGGTGGGAGGAGCATGAGGATGGAGGGAGAGCACTGGAGGAGGAAGTGAGCAAACTGGAGAGGGAAAATTCAGCAACTATGGCTGAACAGGAAGCTGATAATAAGGTCAAGAATCTGTGCAAATCAGCTCCAAAGCTGAAGAAGATTAAAGGAGGAAACATAAAGGAAACAAGCAAGGGAAAGGGAAGTTCAGCAGCTCCCAGTGTCCCTCAAATATCTGCAAAAATCCCCAAATTGACTTCCTTATGTGCTAATCCATCTCCGCTTGTATGCTATGGTTTGGTCAATGCACTTTTTGGCTACACCTTCACGCTGTGCCTGTTTAACAACGACACCGATTCACTGATGTTTGAGGTCTGTGACACGATCCTTGCTTTGTCTGAGGCACTGAACTCCAGCAGGACGTTCAACTCCGTCCAAGAGGCCTTAGACTGTGGAGAAGCTCTCATTTTGAGCGGAGGTTACCTGGACAAGGAGGATCCTCTTGCCCCGGCCAGGGCGGCGGAAGCCGTGGCTCACGTCACGACCGGCCAAGACAGAAAGGATGCTTCAGGATACTGCCTGGCAGCCCTGAGTCAGCTCCGCTCGGTGCTCTCCAAGGCCAGAACAGCTCTTTCTAAAAAGGGAGAAGAAGGAGCAAAGAGACAGAAGTACTTCCTGGCAAGCAAGAAGTGTGAGTTCTTTCAAGCCTGGGTGCTGGACAACGCGCACAGGATTCGTAGACTAGCTATCGAGTTGTGGAACGAACACGGTAAACGAGAGAGTGTGAGGAGCAGCATGGAGAGAGAAAAGACTGTTGTTGAGGAGAGCTTGAAGAAAGGGAAGAGCAGAGGGAAGGGGCGGTTGATCGAAGAAGTTAGCCAATGAAATCTTTGTTGAACATATTGATGTTTGTAAAAGCTCATGATGTAATAAAAAATATATGAATAACTTCATCTCACTGTGAAACTGGTCGGATCCTTATATACTGTTGTTTAGTAATGTAAATAAAGTTTAAAATGATGAATAGGTACAAAAACATTTGCTACAATAAAATATAAGAAGGCATCTTTTTGTATTTCATAATTTCATGCAAATAATTTTATTTAATTTCATAACGAAGCAAGAATTGTGAATAAATTCATGAATGGACAAAAAGCAGTGGAGTATTTGCATATGTAGGTATTAACATTTTGGGGTGGTCATAAGATTGAGATGTAAAAATATGTACATTTAATAAGCTGCCTTTTTTATTTGGTTGTTTGGGTTTCTGTGTAATTTACAGAAAATTAAATTATAAGAATGTATTTTGACAAACTTCCGGTCTTCTTACTTGTTTTTTTGGGCCTTTTTTGCAAGGTTAGCTATATTAAAATGACTATATGATATAATGTGCATAAGTACATTAGGTAAGTACAATTTTAATATATCCCGGATTATGCCACTTCTACTCCACTGTGTTAGTTTGACAGCTTTAGCTACTATAATGGCATTATTAAACGAAACTATTATAATGCATTATTAAGTCTGTAGAACCATCAGCTGCGATATTACAGTGACATCCGTGCTCTCGCGTGGCTTTCTTTTGACCGGTCACGTGGTGCGGATGCCCTTCCACACAGTGCGACAGGAGAAAACATGGCTGCGCTCTTGAGATCAGCACGGCTACTGAAGTTTTCGCCTTCGGGCTTGCTTCAGATCACAGGGACCAAGAGGAACGGGCCGCCGCTCGGTCGGCTGTACAGCGGAGCTCTCGGCGGCACAAGGCCCAGAGTTTGTGGCCGACAGATCGGCCCCGCGTCGGGACACGCGTCCAGGTATCACGCACACGTCTGTTAGCCCGGTGTCGTTAGCTGTAATCCACGCGTGAGATGTCATTGAGGCTCAATGACAATGACGTATCTACACTAGGCCTGCATGAGCTGCAGTATTAAATGTATACATAAATAAATAAGTTAGCTAATAGTTAGCTGCATGGCTAGCTGTTAGGTAAACATGGCTCCCGCATTACACAAGGTGATGATCAGACATTGTGTAACCAAGTCAAGCTCTGTCTCATAATTAAGCCAATGACAGTCACTTGCTTCTTAATCCTAATGTAACTGCTGGTAATACGTTAGCTTGTTGCTATAGTTTGTATTTGCTAAATTATAGCTTCTAAGAAAATACCCATCATTGGCACATTTGTCATGCTGCAGCTTATTATATGCAGATAATTGTCAAATTTGGCATTTTATCATGAATTCCTTGAGAAACTCAGCTGATGTAAAAGCTGAGAGATAACAGACACGGGTTACTCTGCAGGGGGCTTGTTTCTCTGTCAAGGTCAGAACCACAAGCAGTCTTTAAACAGGACGAGCATCCACAGATGTATTCATGTTACTGCTTATTTAACACGTGTATTGTTGTGCACCCAACACATCCTGACCCAACACACCCTGTGCTGATAAACGTTTTCACAATCTGGTCCTCCTCAGCCGCGTGTGGCCGTACGCCGCGGGCTGTGTGCGTAACTATGCCGTGGCCACAGAGCAGAAGGACGAGGCCAGCGTCGTGGTGCGCTCCAAGCAGGCGCAGCAGTTCGACTGGGCTCTGGCCAAGCTGGACAGCTCCGTGAGGAGAACCGGTCGCATCACCAAGACCCTGCTGCTCCGCATCTTCCACGACATCTGCAGGACAGGTATAGGCAGCTTCAACAGTGATGCAAGACGGAGGCAGTTCATGATTCCTCTTCTGAACATGAGCAACATGAAGCTATAATATAGCGCATAATGAACGGAGCGTGCTCTATGTTTCCTCTTGTTAGACCCTTTTTCTTTCTTTTTCTACGTCCATCCTCACCTGTTGGTTCTTTGGTGTCTGTCTGCAGGTTATCCCAGTGGGAACCAGGCCTTGTTACTGCTGCGGAGCTGCGGGTCGCTGCTGCCCGAGGTTCCCCTGGAGGAGCGCACTGAGCTGGCCCACCATGTGTGGGAGAAGCTGCAGGAGTTGGGTAAGAGGCCGCACCAAAGGCAACAACCCTACCGACTTATTAAGAGTACTACATTGCTGCTGAACTTAAAATATGTTAACCATGATTGCAGGTATTTAAACTGTTAGCTGAGTCTTTCACTCGTATTATTAGACTGGGATTGAATTGGGGAGAGTTACACTAAAGACAACTGTATTAGAGTGCATCCTCATCACGTATTTAAAGACCGTCTGAAAGATGAAAATCACAGAATAATGCCGTTTCTTTTACAGCTTCTTGCTATGATAAACGGTGTCGCTTTGTCGATTGTTTAAAGAAAACCAGCTTTTCGATCATGCTAGCGGGTGTTGGGGTTTTTTCTCACTGTATGTTGTAGATGTTACAGTTGTATATTTGTACATTGTCCTCCCCAGGTGCACAGTATGATGTTAGCCACGACAATGCCTTGCTGAAGGTTTACCTGCAGAATGAGTTCAAGTTCTCCCCCACCGACTTCCTGGCCAAGATGGAAGCGGCTAACGTGCAGCCCAACAGAGTAAGCGCTGCAGTGCAGAGTGCAACACTGAGAGAAAACACCCGATTTCTGCTTGCTTGAACCCCTCAACCACAACAATGCCAATGGAAGAGAAACAGACCTCCCTAGGAAGAGTTTTAGTTGCTTTGCAGTGTATTGTAGTTGATTATGCAGATGAATTATTTAAATCCCTTTTACCTGTTCCTATACAGCAGGTGATTATAATCTCTGTTTGATTCCCTTGTTATTGTTGTGCACAGGTTACCTACCAGAGACTCATAGCAGCATACTGCCAAAATGGAGATATTGAGGGAGCGAGGTGAGCAAACAACAGAGTTCATGCTCTGACATCTGCTACTAGGCAGAAGGTTGCAAAACAGCAGCTGACTTTCAGTCAAACATATTGCCACATTGCTTTTTTTTTTTTTCTTAGCACCATATTGGGTTTCATGAAAAGCAAAGATTTACCGATCACAGAGGCCGTTTTCAACTCCCTGGTGACCGGCCATGCTCGTGCAGGGTGAGTGTCGCTGCTTCTGCTTCCAGCACACTGTGTTTAATGGCCCACAATAAGTGTCGGTGTTGGAATAATTCGAGTCTAAACCAGCTGTCATTTGTCACTGTGCAGGGACATCGAGAGCGCTAACAACATCCTGTCTGTGATGCGGGGAGCAGGAATCGAACCGGGTCCCGACACTTATATATCGCTGCTTATCGCCTACGCTGAGAAGGGAGACCTGGACAGTTTGAAGAAGGTGTGTGTTTTTCCTTCTCTTCATCTCCTCCCCATCCTCCCATGCTTCCCAAACTCACACTTTCCTTGTTCTCTCCATCCTCTCTGTCTCTCTCTCTCTCTGTGTCAGACTATGGAGGCAGCAGAGAGTGCAGACTGCATTCTGATGGACAGGGACATCATGCAGGTCATCTTCACTCTGGCCAAAGCCGGACACCAGCAGCACATCCCAGACATGGTGGAGCGCTTGAGGCACGAGAGGGGCTACGTTCCAGGTACAAACACACACACCTCCACATCACTGTAGCAGCTAAACTTGACTAATCTGCTGTATTTGCAATCATCTCTGCAGTTTTATGAAGCTGAGCAGAATGAGCATTTGTTTTTCTTCCTGTAGATGCCATGAACTTGTGCCTGAGGCTCATCACCCAGAGCCAGGAGGACACGGCTTTTCACATCCTCAAGACTTTCCCCACACTGCAGTCGGAAAGCTTCAACTCAGACCCGGCTAACCTGGGCAACTTCTTCCTCAGACACTGTGTCAACATGGACACAGTAAGACATGTCTCCCATTGCTCCCCTAACCTATTACACTCTATTCATTTTGTTCTTTGAATTTCATTTCCGATGTCTTTGTGTGTGTGTGTGTGTGTGCACCACAGTCACTGGAGAAGATCGGCAGCTTTTGCAAAGAGCTGCAGGAGTCGGACATGCACACTGCGGCACTCAGCTTCGCTCTGTCCTGCGCTCTGGAGGCCAAGAAGACTGGTACAGCACACACCTCATGAACTTCCATTGAGATATTCCTCTGCAGCCACTATTTCTATACACACACTCATCTATGTGCATCTGGTGAATTGTGAATATCATATATTTGTATCATGGTAACGCAGTTTATTTTTAATTTTTTTGCAGGTATGTCTTTAGAGCTGATGAAGATGATGAAGGAGCAGGACTCACCCATAAGGCCACACTACTTTTGGCCCCTCCTCACGCAGCATGTGAAAGACAGCAACACAGCTGGTACACACGCACGCACGCACGCACGCACGCACGCACGCACGCACGCACGCACGCACGCACGCACGCACGCACGCACGCACGCACGCACACACACACACACATTATTTAAGTCATATCAAATGTGCTTATTCTATGCTGTGCTTAAGATCAATGCAAAGGCAGTAGCTTCAGAGAGACCAGTACATTTTGAAAGTGAATGAGCCCCAAGTAGGAAAAAAAAAAAGGTCCCACCAGCTGTTTGCGCATCCCATCTGAAATGGAGAGTTTTGTTTTTCGGTGCGCATGATATTCTTAGTTTATGAGCGCGCGTGTTATTTTTGTGGTGTACAGGGGATTATGACTTCCTCAGTCCTCTGTACCAGAAAGAGCTTTTAAAGAAGTGTTTCCCTCAAATATTAATGCCCTACAGAGTGGTCCAACTGGGACAGATTTCACTGTGCTGGGGCAGTCGAGGGCAAAGAGGTCTGATCCCTGCATGAGAGAGTTAGAGCAGGAAGAGATGAAACAACACACACACACACACACACACACACAGGTCTCTCCGGAGAGCTCTAGGAATAGATCACAAAGTTTAGAACTCCCCATGTCAGCCACTCTGAACAGCCCAAAAGACTCCCTGACTTTCAAAGAGTGCGCTCAGACATGAATGTCATCGTTTTTATTCTACTTCCTAATCTACAGATTCTGCCCTGTTGTAGCCTCCCGGGTGCACGGCCACAGGACATGTTTTCCTAGGAAATAGGAACTTTCTGACGGTAGTATTATGGCATTTCCTGCACAAACAGACTCTAGAGTACAATAGTAAGCTGCAAGCACAGTGCAACCAATCTCTGTTCATCCTGATCGAGGACGTTAGGAGAGGCATGTCTTAGTTAAAGTCGTAGCTGACTCTGAATCAACCGTGCAGAAGCTGCTGAAAGAAGAAAGTGGTGGATGATCTGTCGACCTTTGCCCCAAGCTGGGAGGCGCCTATGGTTCCTCGTTGGGGACACTGGGGGGCTGAGAAGCCCGAAGCACATGCAAACACACATACATGGATGCACATACAGGCCTGAGGCTGAGAGGTCAGAGGTCATTCTGCTCCGGAGGCTGTACTCAAATCCTTTATCAAACCAAACTTGTTTCTCGGCTCAATTCTTCACCCAAATCTTCCTCCGTCCCTCGTTTCCTTTGCCCATTTATTTTTCAACAAAAACAAGATTTTAAGACTGTATAAAGTCTGTTCTCGTTTTTTAAATTGGAAGATCGGTAGCATGAGTCATAAATCACTCAAGCTGAAGGGATATAACAAGATCATTTATTTAGTTTCTGTAAAAATAGCTCATATTACAAGAAGTAATAATGGGGAGCATGCATGTTTTTGGGCGCTTGTCCAAATCTTGGTGTAAAACTGGTATTGATGTCTTAAAGTTTTGTCCCGTCTATCTGCCAGCGTGTACAGTTTAGTGGAATATTTCTGTTTCCAATATCCGTCTCTGCTGAAGGAAATGGTGATTTTCTTTCCCTTGTTTTTTTTGTGCAGGAAATCGTCTCAGTGGCAGATAGCCGGCGTTAGAAGACTTGTCAGAATTCGCAGCTCCTTTATGAATGTACCCTGTCAAATGCGTTCAGCAGGGGCTTGGGTTTTAAGTGCTTTATTTATGCTGAGCTCCGGCTCTCTCTTTGGGTTTTTTTAAAACGATTAATAAATGATGTACTTTTCCCCCGTCAGCTAATTGACAGCATTTGAGCTGGCAGGGAGGAGGAACTGGTTAGACCAGTGTGGCCGTCGGTGCAGATTGACTTCTGTGTGTGCGGTCCAGACACATTCTCAGTTTGAAGATGCCTCAGCGCCTTGCTTGGCAGCATGAAGAAGAGGACTAGACATGAGTTTAAACATGCACAACCACACGTACACACTCTTACTTGAATCCCCCAACCGCACGTCTCAAAGCCTCTCAAACACATCGGGCTGCATCCATTTAGTTATCACAGACAGGAAAGAAGGACGGACGGAAGGGAAGTGGGAAAACTTCTCTTTTTCTAACTCAGTGGCTTGTTTCCAACGGTGTTAGCCTTAACCCTCATGAAAGATGCAGCCGCTTCCCCCCCCTCTCTTTCCTTCCTGCTCTCTTTCACACTCATTGGCTGCAGGAGGTGTGTGTGTGTGTGTGTGTGTGTGTGTGTGTGTGTGTGTGTGTGTGTCCACAGTTGTGAGGGAGGGGGGGGGGGCAGTGCAGGTGATGTGACTGATGAGGAGTGACTTGATTTCATGTAAATGCAAGCGCTCTGAGGGAATTCACTTTGGATTACGCGCCCCACTGTGCACGGCCCATGAAATATTAAGCGCCGTGTCACTTTTTGTCCACAGGTGTCACTAGCGGGCAGAGAGGCCAGATCCGTAGAATTGGTGGAGAGCAACGGGGGGAGAAACTGGGGAGGGAAAAAAATCCCTTGGCATTTTGATGAGGTGTGGATTTGGCGGGTTTAGCAGAAGCATATGCTGGGCCATACTTCCCACCTGCCGCCAGCTAGTCACCGCTTGTCAGTCCTAGCGACGCAGCGCTCTCTTATCACTTCTGACACGAGGAACATGGAAAGGGAGGGAGAGGAAGTTTGTGGTCTTGTGTGTTTTTGGGTGATGAGAGGCGTAAAGGCTCTCCTTCCTGGCCGCTCCCTCTCCACCCACACCTGACTCGACTTGTGTGACCTCATTTTCAACCCTTTCTTTCATGCAGCTCTGTCGAGTAGAGTGGCTGCATTGAAGAAGCACTGCCACAGCTATCTGTAATGCAGCCCTCCATGAACTGTATGTTAGCCTCGGCTGTGTTAATTGGTCGGATGAGAGCCAAACATTACCTTGATTAAAAGAAGAAAGAGAAAAGATGCTGCAGGGTTTTTTTGCCTCCAAAATGGAAATTGTCTTCGTATTCCGTTCTGTTTTTAAACAACAACCCGTCAGTGCCTCGCAGCAAACAAAGTCTACCTTTAGAGAGTCATGGACGCGGAGAGACGGCCAGACGGATGGTGTTGGAGGAGAGAGAAAAGGAGAAGTGACAGGTACTCATGTCCAAGGACGGGAGGAGATGACAGCGACCGGTTCGCTCCACTCCTCTGTTCCTCTCTTTCCTCCGTCCTCTCTTCTCGTCTGTGACAGTTAACCTGAAGACATGAATCTGATGATGATATCTTGTGACCACTGCCATGCTTAACTCACTACTTTGATGCTTCTTGCCCGGATGGTGTGTCAGGCTTCATGCTGACCACCCTGGACGGCCTCCACTCTGTGCCGAATCTTTATTTAAATTGTACAGACAGGGGAGAAGGGAAAAAGTGTTACACGCATATGAGGACTATGGAGTGAAAAGTAGAAGACCTAAAGGAAGAACAGTATAAATGACACTTCATTATTATATCATATTATTTTGTGTAGTTTCTTCACTGTTTTTCTTAAATCTTATTTTGGTGTAGTCCTCCACACATTGACAGGTTCAAGTCACTGCAGTACCTCCTCGTTCTTTCTTTGTCTTTCTAGACTTCTCTTGTCTTCACTGTGACTTTGTCAGGAATCCAGGATTTTCTGAGGCCAGGCTAGCTGCTTCTAGTCTTTGTGCTAAGCTAAGATAACCGGCTGCAAGCGGTGGCTTTATATTTACCACAGTCATCCAGTAGTTTTTCATAAAAGCTGTCCTAGAATGTGAACAGCACCACTCGCAGGCCAATCTGACGTCTCCTCTTACTAGCCTCACTTATTACTGCTTAGCTCCGACCCGCAGAGACTTTTCCATACGAATGTAAATAATGAAAGGGAAAACTGAGCCCGTGGTCTCAGAAGTAACTTGACAGAAAGAAAAAAAAAACGCACACAAACATGCTCGTTAGACAACAGAAAAGTTCTGATGTTCATGAAAGCTCAACGCAAGGAAGCCGGAAAAAGCGCGAGTGAGAAAAGGCCGGCGGATGCGTTTCTACCTCCAGTTCTCCATTCACTTGTTTTCTGTCTGTCTGGCTCGCCGTGAAGTTGATTATGGATTATTCAGGAGGAAAGCAGGAGTTCCCACTCTTCTTTCATAAAAAAACAAGCCCGGATGAAAGCGATTAGGGGGTAAGAATGGACGGCTGGAGAGCAAAACGGATGGATCCTCCATTGAGAAGAAAGAGGAATATCTCCTGTTGACTCTTTTTTTTCTTGAAAGCAGGATAGATGGATAGTGAGAGGGGAAGATGAATGAGTGATTCGGATGGATGGATGGAGTGGTTCAGGTTGCCCTGCCTGGGATAATGCAGCCAGGTTTTAATGGCATATAAAAGCCCGGGCCTCATCTTTTATTTAGCTAAAGAGAGCGACTGCCAGGTGAACACATACACACACACACCCTCTTGGGATGTGTGTGTGTGTGTGTGTGTGTGTGTGTGTTTTAGAACCTGAGTGAGAGTAAATACACACAGCATCCTGAGGTGTGCACTTTGAGGTAGTTTGCTGAAGTCCGCATGGGAACAAGGTAACAAGGTGTATTGGTACATTTATAGCATATAGATGCACCTCGAAGCGCATAGCAATGAACGCGCACACACACACGGGGGGGGGGGGGGGGGGGGACTGGCCTGGCCTGTGCCCTCATTTAGATGCATGTCCTTCACGGGCACGCTCCCAGACATATGCAAAGTGCTGCAGTGCCTCCTCCACATGTGCACACACTCGCGAACACGCAGACACCAGCGGGCATTTGGAGAGCGCATGTGTGGCTGTTCCATATGCATGTGGCTGTTTTGGCCTCCCTCCCTGGGGCAGGACCTCGGGGCTCCGCTGGAGAGCAGGGTGATGGTGCAAGAGTCCACTTCAGGCCGAGTGCGTGTTTATGTACACGTATCCGTCAGTCCAAGGTGGAGAGGGAAGCAGCCACTAGCATTTTGTTGATGGAGTGTGTGTGTGTGGGTGTGTGTTTGTGGGTTAATGCCTGCCGATTCAAGTGAAGGGTTGAGAGAAAGTATGTGCCAGCTCATTTCTTAGACCCACATTTAAAAAGTGCCGACACAACTCCAGGCCTGTGCGTGAGCGTGAGTGGAGGAAAGTGTTTGTGCATCTGTAAAAGTGCAGCGATTGAATTCAAATGGTCAAACAAAAAGGTTTGCTGCACATGCATGTTATGTTTTGACTATTGATCCAAATATTGTTTATTACATCACAAACTTATTCAACTTGCATTATCATGGACATAAAGATGAGATGGAATAAAGCTGAAACAATTAGTCTGATGAAGAAGTTTCAGTCTAAGTCTAAAAATGAAAGCACCAATTCAATTTATTATTGGAGTCATTTAGTACAAACACCAAACCACACGTTTGCTGCTTTCCTCTGTGTTACATCATATTAAATTGAGTATTCTTTGGTTTAGGACGACTAGTTTAAAGACACCAACTTGGATTCTGGGAACCTTTTCCTATTTTCTGGCATTTAATAAACAAGAAATGTAAAAATATGGATGGAATATGAATTGCGGTCCGATCTCATACTTTTAAAAAGTTGATATTAATTACTTTTTGCGTGTGTGTCGTAGGTGTAGTTGAGGTGTTGAAGGGCATGCAGGAGCTCGAGCTGTGTCCTGATGTGGAAACTTTATCCAACTACGTCCTCCCTGTCTTCCCCAGCATGGAAGCAGCTCGTCAGGCCCTCAAGGTAATCCATAAATATGTCTCCGTGTGTGTGTGTGTGTGTGTGTGTGTGTGTGTTCACATGTGGCCAATGTGCATTTAAGAAGTTTTTGCTGACTTAAAGGTGATTTTTATCTGTTCAGGATGCAGGCATCTCTTTGGATTCGGAGGGCTTCGTGTCTTCAGAGGTTCGCTCGTTGGCTGTTAGCAACCTGGCCGAACTCTACACCATACGTAAGCCTAAATACACACACACACACACACACACACTCTGACACATTCCAAAGAAGCTCTACTGCATCTTGAGCACCCATCATCATAAAAATCGCTACTTTGCCTGCGGGCTAATTGGACCCACACACACACACACTCTTGCTCCTTCGCTCTCACATTTGCCCACTTACTCCTCTGTGCTCATCAGGCCTTTTAAGAGATTAGTCTGTGTGAATATGTAAAGAGCGAGAGGCGCCTGGACTGGCAGAGGAGGGATGGGATAGAGAAGGCTGTTACATAATGGATGACTCTTGTTTTTTTTTTTTCTGTCTTTCATCTCGTTTTAGTCTCAAACATCCACATCGTTTTCACAGACAAACCCTCCGTGTCCCGAATGGATTCCCCCCCCGCCCCCCACATTAGGACAGTTTTCATATATTTCTCCCCGCTATGCAGTATTTACATTAACACAGCACACCCTCAAGAAATACGTTTATCAAGCTTCTTTTCTGGTTGATATCACAGTAAATTGAACAATTATTTGACTTTTTGTCCCATAAATCAAACCTTTTTAACCCTAACCCTAATAATCAGACTCCCACCACTGCCCCTTTTACCAAGTCCAAAAGTCAATTAGTAGAAAAATCAACAATGAAGAATAGCAGCCCTGATCAGTCCGTCTCCTCTCTGTTTCCAGTGTCTGATCCCTCCTGCCCCTCCATGGACCTCAGTGTTTTCCGCGGCAGCCTCATCCTGGGCTTCAGAAAGTGAGTCAATTAGCCCGTCGTCTATTTACATCTTAATGTGTTCTCCATCATTTGATATTCCATATTTCTCCATATTTTGCCTCATAACTCCTGACTGGCGTTTCAGGGAGGCCTGTAGCACTATGGAGGTCACCGCGGCATATGTTATGATGATGACATGTGCAGCCTATCACACCATCTACAGCGTCTGTCTGTCTGACTGTGTGTGTGTGTGTGTGTGTGTTGGCAGGCAGCTGCAGGGAAAAACACTCCATCTCTCTCTCACACACACACACACACACACATACACGGCTGCCTCATACATATGGAGGCAGTCATCGCTCAGCTCTCGCCCCAAAGCACCGTGGGAGATATGTAAATTAGCAGATGCCCACCACTGGCCCTGATGCCCGGACCCCGTACTGATCTCACTCTCACACACACACACACACACACACACACACACACACACACACACACACACACACACACACACACACACAGTTAGCCTTAGGACCAGGACCTGACCCGTGGGCTTTTGTTGACGGGGTGTTTATGAATATTTACAGTTTAGCACTACACGGAAACACTCCGGCCCCTGAGCGATGCTGGAGGTGAGTCAAAGAGAAAAACGCTGAGTTGTCTGCAGGGACCAAAGTTATTTCTTCCACTAAAAAGCCTAAATCCTCTCTTGAGTTTAACTTTGAAATTTCCATTCAGCCAATACATCGCTTGTTGTAACTGATGTTGATGATTTATCTAATATTAAGGATAAAGTAAATATATATTTTTTTTCAAGGAAAACATGGGTAGTAACAGGAAATGCAGGATTGCTGATTGAGTTTTAGCTTATTTCAAAACCTAAAATAAATGTATTTATTTAAAGTCAGTGTATTCACAAATAGTTTTTTCGTCTATTTCATTGCGTCTGAATCCGCTCCCTTTCCTCTATTTGCTTTGCTCTCATTGGATTAACACACACATACACACACCTACACACTCCTCTAACTGTTAGGTTGCCTGACAGGGTCATAATTGGGCTTGTCACTTGGGGGAAGGGGGGAGTGTGTGTGTGTGTGTGTGTGTGCGCGCCGTGTCATTGCAATGAGGGACCTGCCCCTGTCAAAGACAAGGTCAGGGGATAATTTAATCATTAAAGACCTCTTCTTCTCTCTCCTCTCCACCAACTAGCTGACAACGCCAAAAATGTAACACGTTGTCATCATTTAGCGCGCGTGTGTGCGTGTGTGTGTGTGTGTGTGTGTGAGAAAGAGAGTGTGTGTGTGTGTAAGCTTCCCAGGCTTTTGTACTGCCGTCTCTCCTCTCTTGTACGCTTGTCGCTTGAGAGTCAAACTGAAAAATCTGTCGGATAATTTAATTAACTAAACTCATTAATTTCAAATATTTATGAAGTGTGTTTGTATACAATAGATTTTTTTAAACTCCCGTTATATTCTCACTGTTTAGAATTAATATTCACATCCTATTGAAATAAGTGCAACTACATTATAGATTTAAATCCGTAGTTCACCAACTGTACACCGCTACAAGCAATCAATAGTAAAGAGAGCTCAGTCCAGAGACCTTTTGCTGTATTGTGATTTGAGAACTTTAGAGTGATGGTTTATCGGAGTTTGTTTGGCTTGAAAGAACGGTGGAGAAAGACATGGAAGAGGAGAATGTGGATGTACTTCCAGAAATGTAGATGTCCTTTTATGTTTTGTGACCTAAAAGCAAAACGTACCCTCACTTATAAGCAAATTGCACATTTACCCTGACACGTTGGAGTCTCGTTAGCCCGCTGAGGGCGCATGTCCACCGGCTGCTCATGTCTTGTCCTCTACTGCCCCCTGCAGGTCGTCTGATGTGGAGAGCATGGTGAAGGTAAGACGCGATTGTGCCCACATTGTTCGAGTGTCTGGAGAACCACATATTGAACCAGCAGGATTATAAGAATAGCAGTAGCTTAAAAATTGTCCAGAAAAAGAGCCTACATGTAAAAAAGTGAAAAATAAAACAAAAAGAGAACACTTAATGAAAACAGTCATTAAAGTTTAAGCAAAACTCTTAAGTGTTTAAGGCATTAGATGAATCTTGAGCGGTCTATACAGTATGATGGCTTATTCCTCACAACAGAACTGCTACACACAAGTTATATTTAGGAAGAATATACAATATGACAAATACCATCTGCTGCATTTTATCCAAAACTCCATGTGGCCCACTGAGCGTATGACTATAGAAGTGTTTGGGATGGTTATTCAGTTGATTTAAAGATGCTTTATTCACCTTCACGGTTCAGTTTTAGGCAACATGGTTTGCAGACATAAAAACACAATTAGTTCATACACATCCTATGAATTTAACTTACTACAAAATGTTGTGGTTTAAGACTTAATATAAAAAAAGATAAATTAAAAAAAGAAATGTTTAGCATTAGATTTTCTATCGCACAATTTAACCCCCAACCCTTTCTGTGGTGGCGGTGTTCTTACTCATGCTCCACTACTCGTTTTTTTCTCGTGTGTGTGTTTATTTACCTTATTTTTTATTTTCCCAGATTACTGAGCTCTTGTACAAAGATGAGCGTTTCTCCAAAGGAAACTCCAAGGCTTCAGGTAAGCAAACATTTCTACCACCAGAAGGTCAGGACATTCATATCTGACGGTGTCCTTCTATGCAAGATGCGTGTTTGTGTAAGTGAGAAAGCGAGAGAAGGTAGGGGGTGTGTGTGTGTGTCATCTATCACGTATCAGAATTCAAACTTGCAGTCTCTGTCTCAGTCAGCTTCCAACTATAATTCAGATGACAGAAAGATGCCCAGTGTGTGTATCTGTGTGTGTTTATGTTCAGTCTCGGTCGCAACATACTGCTGACCGGCCCACTTCTCGTCATGAAGCCTGCGTGTGTGTGTGTGTGCGCGTGCGTGTGCGTGCGTGTGCGTGCGTGTGCGTGCGTGTGCTAATGTCGCTCCGTGTCAATGTGAGTCCCCAGCGCTGGTGGGAGCGATGGAGACTGTTATCCATGTCGCATCCCATTAGACTGCGTGTGTGTGGAGAGTTGAAGTAGGGGGAAGCTGTCAGTGCCAGCCATCGCACATTCACTCACACTCCGGCCCAAAAGCAGCCTCTGTCAGCAGAAAAGAAACACAAACACACACTCTGCAGAGGTTACAGAAAAATAGTATAAATGGATGCAATGACTGACACGGTGGCAAATTTAATTTATTCCCAAGACAACTGCTCACTGTGTGTGTTTCCGTCCCCTCCAGAAGCGGCAGCTTTCTTCATGTACAATTTGATCGACAGCATGCCGGAGGGGGAGGTGCAAACACAGGAAGACAAACTGCGAAAATACTTCAATCAACTAAAGGCTCAGGTACACACACACGCGCACACACACACTACGAGACACATGACCTACCCCCCGCGCTCTATTTCTGTTTGGGACAACCAGACCTGTTGTGGCAGATGACATCATGTTTTACACTTTTGGCTAAAGGTCACGTCTTAACTGGCTGCTTGGAGTTTCCTGGTCCAATGTGGATTTGCTGAAAGGTCAAGTTGTAAAAAATAAAAAAAACAATCCAGTGAACATTTCGGATTCATAAAATAAATGATATCTTTCATCATCTCACTCAGGACCATGTGGAGTTTACAGACAGTAAAGTATGGTGTGTATTTACCAGAAAGCAGAACGACACCATGATCCTTTACATGCTGGAAACCAGGAGTCACAACTGAGCAAAATAAACTTCATCATTAGTCTGTCTGACTAAAAATTCGCTGATCTGTTTTTATTTTTTCAAAAGCATTAATGTTGGGTTAAATTGTATACAAGCACAACAAATGTAACAGCTTCAGCTCCTATTGAATCTTTTTGTGAGCTGATGGATGGTTTGATGATGTTGCATTTTCTCCCTCGTGTTCCTCTTCAGAACGTAACCATTTCAGGAAACATCTACAGAGGCATCAGGAACCGTCTGCAGTCCTACAACCTCCCAGAGCTCATCAAGGTACAGACGGATCTCGGATGTAGATCACAACGTCTGAATGCAGTACAACTTACTGTCATCATAGAACTTTGAGAGTATTGAGTCACTTGAGAAAAGCTTCAGTAGAGTAGACCGACTCAACAGCCAAAGGCACAATATGATGATGTATTTTTAATACTTATTCTGTGTTAACATGTATTTTTGTACAGCTGCCCTAATGTAGAAGTCAAATATTAACTGTGTGTGCGTGTGTTTCAGGATGTGGTTGCTTTGGTGGACCCCAAAGACCGAGCGTCCAGTAGCTCTGTGTCGGCTTTTACCCGTGTCACTGTAAGTAGGACAGTTTTAATTTGAATGTGTATGTTTATCTTTTGGGAAATTTGTATTGCTTGAACTTTGCGTCACATTTGAATTTGCAAAAGAAAAGAGGAATAAAACACACAGTTTGCCTCGTTGTTTCCTGTTAATGTGTGTAATCTTGTGATAGAACCCTGTTGTGTCTATTCGTACAAACCCATGTACACATGTTGGTCATGTACATGTGTTTAACACCGCTCTGTCTCCATCAGGGAATTGAGGGGAAGGTGTTGGCACTTGAGAAGAAACTGTCCGAACTGAAAGCGGAGAGCAAACCTTTGGACGTTGTTCTCAAACAAGCCATCCAGGCGCTCTGTGCTGAAGAGGTAGGATTTGTTTGGTCGTCACAAAACCTCTTCTTTTTCTTGAAACGAGTTGCTCCGTCTGTGAGTTCCGTCCGTGTTTCGTTTCTGAGAGTGTTGTTGTCCCATCAGAACCTGCAGCGCGCCCTTGAGCTGAAGCAGGAGCACGAGGAGGAGATGACAGCCGGCGGCTACGCCATCCTCATCAACATGTGCTGCCGCCACGACAATATGGAGGAGGCGCTCAACCTGAAGAGGGAAATGTGAGTGAAGCAGGACACACACACGCACACACACACAGTACCGCTGCGACCAGTGGTGGCCATTAAAGTTTAACTTGAGTGGTATTAGGGGAGACATTAATGCGGAGTCCAGCCGCTCTGTTGACTTGTTAAAACAGAGGAAACTCTTCCCTTCCTCCCTTGTTTCACTCCCCACTTCATCAGACTGAAGTCTTAACAGGAGAGTGTACAACAGATGAGTTGCATTACTTCAAGTGGAATACATTAATCTCGTCTCTCCTCCTCTTTGTCTCTGTCTTTAGGAGCCGCAAGGACTCGTCAGTCGTGCTGGATCCCAGCAAATACATCACACTGGTCAAGACCCTCTCGAAGAACGGCAAAGTGGAGGGTAAGTTCCCCAAGGGCTGCAACTACCTTTTGTTATTGATCAGTCTGTCTTTTTTATTTTTATTCATTTAGTCATAAAGCCTCAAACCAAACCAAAAGTTCTCAGAGCCAAGGGAACTTCTTCAAAAGCATTTTTTCTTGAAGGATTGAAAACAATTGATCGATTACCAAGAAAGCTCTTAACTTCGTGTTGATTGAATTATTGGTTAATCGGCGATTCCCACCAGCACTTCCTCACGTTTTCTCTGACAGTAAGCTGGATCAAAGGAGATCATGCCTGAACCCCAAAAGGCCCACAGATGTGTGTGTGTGTGTGTGTGTGTGTGTGTGTGTGTGTCACCAACTCTGTCACAATCCGTCTTTCTCCCTCCCTCAAACCACATTAGCCGGCCATTTTCAGAATGCTACGGTGGGTGTCCTTCAGCCCATCGAAGACCCAATTACCATCAGTTTTGCCGCTCTGCTTTTTGCACACAATGACAGGCAAAACGTTTCCCTTGTCTGTCCTCGTCTCTCCTCCCCGCCCCTCTCTCCGTCTTCGTCTCTGTCTCTCTACCTGACCCCGCCTCTCTCTCCCCCGCCGTCTCGAAGCGTGTCATTCTCTCATTCTCCACCTACACACACACACACACACACACACATCTGCATCAGTGACAAATGAGAGAGGGGGAAAATTACAGGACTGTGTATTTTTCCAGAATTATTGAAATCCGCCTTGATGCTAATGGCAGATCATGTCCGTCGAAGTGCTTGAGCATTTCACACACACACACACACACTCACACTCAGAGTGACACGCAAATTTGCATGTGAATTCAAGCAAAAGGCATTTGGTGGGCACGACGGTTGGTGTGTCCGCATGTGTGTGTTCGCCGGGGTGTGTGTATACGCAGCGCTAACGCATTTGCCATTAGCCAGAGTGTGCATATGGAAGGGACGCTTGTCAGCCACATTAGCACACATGGCTAACCTTGATGTTAGCCTGTCCCCGCCCAGACGCTGGTCCGCCCGGCTCCTAGCACACACCAGGCCCAGCTGAAGATCATGTCTCCTGGCATCTTGCTTTATTTCTCACCCTTTAAGCTCTAATGGCTTTGTTGTTTTTGCCCTTGGCGCAAAGCCTCCCGTCCCACCTCGCCAGGCAACTTTTGTTTTTACCTCACTTCATCCTTTTTGACTTTATCCTTATGCCGCCTTCCTTCCACCGTCTCTTCAACCTCTGCTGCTCACTCCTCACATCTCCATCATGGTCCTTTTAATCTTCACATCTGTCATCCATCTGTCGAACCTTCCATCTCTTTGTTTGTGTGTTGTTTTTTTCTTACGAGTGCAGAAACAATAGCAACACTGTTGTCCAATAATTGTCCCAAAATGTATTAAACTTTCGTCTTCCATGCAGAACAAAATGAAGAAGTGACATTTTGGACAGCATGGATGTAAACTGTTGCGTTGGCTTTAAATGTTTTCCTACTTACTTCTTTTGCGTATCTCACCCCAGAATGAGTGCATCCTGTTGAACCTGCCCTACGTATCAACGTGGGCCTGAACACCCCCTTTAGCTCCTGCTACCTTCGCTTCTCTCCCTCCATTTTTTAACTACACCTCTCCTCCATCAATACGTGTCTCTTTGACCTGCCCTTGCCCCTCTGCCTCCATCTGTCCATCCTCCCACTTCGGTAAACACAACTTGTACTGGCTTGAGGTGGGCCTGGACTCGTTTTCAGTGGTGTGTGTGTCACCAGCAGTCAAGTCATGCAACATTAGATGAACCACTGGGCTGTGTGATGTTTGTTTACCTGGCCTGTCTGCCTCCCCATCTCTTGGTGTGTGTGTGTGTGTGTGGGGTTTGGCTCGCTTTGCTGGCCAGGATGCTCGGCTGAGCTGATGGATATGCATACTGGCTAAGCGGACGGATAACGGGAGAGATGGGGGTTTGGATGTAGGACGGAGGGATGTTAGCTAGTGTAGCTCCATTTGGGCAGATCAACTCCACGCCATTGGTCTCAGTGATTAGCGGGTCTGTCAGGGAGTGATGGAGAGAGGTATGGCTAGAAGGAGGGAGGGAGGGAGGGAGGGAGGGAGACATGGAGAGAGACAGAGTGAGAATACGTTTCATATGAAGTGATAAACATCACAGGCTTCACAGCAGGTCAGTTAATTATAGGGCCATTAATGTTGATGCCAGCTCCTGATCTGATTGATTTTTTTTCATTGCCTTTTAGTTTTTTTTAAAGTTGCCCGTGCTTTTGTTTGAGTTACTCAAGATACTTTTGTTACCCACTTTAGTTTGTCCGTCTCTCATCTCTGTTTACACTATTGGCTGATATGTAAGTGGACCTCAATTATATGGCAAGCAGTCTGTAATGGCACCTGAATCAGAGCTCTGGTGACGGACACGGCTTCATTCTGTTTTCCAGTCACATACTTGCACGCTCTTCTGACTCCAGGAGCAGGCTTTTTCCTGCATCCAGAATATTATGGCGCCCCGCAAAGAGGTTTCGAATTAAGGCCAAAGGAACATCACCGAGTGACGCAGAACAACTACGAAGAGACACGGAACACCACGAGAAAGAGGCCAATTAACTATAAAGTCTATCTGTCTGGCTCCTATGTGGTAGAGGTGGTGGGCCCTGTTGCATGTCTGTGCATTATGTCTCACAATGTGACCGTGATCACAGCAGAGCAGACGTGGTGGGGTCAGTCAGACCTCTGGGTGAAAGTCCTCACTGTTGTTTCAGCCCAAGCAAAGCAAACCTTTCGTGCCTTCCACCTCAGACACTAGTCTCTCAATTTCTTCAGGAGACGTTTTTTTTGCTTTACGGGCTTTGCTTTGTTGCAAATACTGGACTCAAGAATGAGCCTGACTCACTAACATGAGATGGTAAGAACAAAATTGGCCGGTCGGCACGTGTCATGAATCCAATGGTAATTTTGCGCATATTAACATGCACCTATTATGTGTGCAATGTCAGAACGTCTCTACGCACATATCAGTGAGTGAGGCCCATTGTCCTCCCTTTAACTCCCCCCTATTTAGCAGTGTCTCCTCCATTGCCACTGACCCCCGATCCACCTGTCCTCCCTCTATTTCCCCCTGTCCCATTAAATATGTGACGGCTTTTGGTTCCCAGCGCCAAAACAACTGGCACAGAGAGACGGAGAGACAGACTGAAATTAGGATGCCAAAGCACTCACCAGTGGCCCCGTCCCTCAGCCCATAAGTGTGTGTGTGTTCGCAGTAGAGAGTGACAATCCTGTTTGAGGGGTTTTGTTATATTACTAGCTATGTAGGTGTTGGTATCATTAGACTCACATTTGTTAAGATTTTGCTCAGATTCAGATTTTTGTTGGGTGAATTCTAAGCAAAGTGCACATGTTGCAGTTGGAGGACTGCCTTAATACACATTATTCAAATGTGTTCTGTGTCTCTGCATCTCTCCATCTTGGTCATGCTGTATAGATGAGTATCTGTGATGGAGAGCGGCTGTATCGCTGTCAGCCCATTAGCAGCTGTCTAAATAGACAGTAAACCCATCTTAATTACCTTTATGCTGATACACCCCACACACACACACACACATGCTGCCTTTTCACCATTTAGCCCCCAGTGTTGGCCAGATGGGCGCGTGGCCTGGTAAAAAGCCCTCAATTACCGGTTGGACTTGACCAAACTGATCCACCCCTCAGCCCGCTTACCGAGGTCTCACTGGGGCCACAGCGGGCCCTTGTCGCCGCATACCTATAATTTAGCCCCCCAAGTGCTTTCCACATGGCCACGGCAAAGAGCCGGCCTCCATTGTAGGGGTCCGGTAATTGTAGTCTAGTTTAGAAAACCGCAAGCAGCAATTAGCGCAGAGTTGGCATTATACGGGATTGGATTTGCATCCCCGCTGGGCGCAAAATGCTGTTTTAATATGGGTTTGTTTTCCCCACATGGAATTAGCTAAAGGGGCCTTTTATCATATTCACACACCCTACTTTTCTCCCAGCTGAGCGAGGCCCATCTCTCGCTTCATGTTCCCTCATCATGCTGCATATTCTCTCTTTCTCGTTGCCTTTTAATCTTTTTATTCGTCCTTTCGTCTCCACCTCTTAAATCACTCTCACCGTCACTTCTTTTGAGTTCAACCGAAGCGTCATGCATGTCGAGTTGTTACTGATGTGAACCTTTCTCTCACGTTACCAACGTCCGTCTTTGTCTCTCTGTCCGTCCACCACAGAGGCTGTGGACATCCTGAAGGAGATGAAAGAGAAGGATGTGGTGTTGAACGACACACACGTCACCATGCTCTTTCACACGCTCAACGCCGTGGTGCCCAAGGGCGGCGCCCCCACCATCCGACGCCTGCAGGACGCCATCTTCACCCTCGGACTGGCCAAGCCCACCGCCAATCTCTGCTCGCCCCTGATTACTGCCTACCTGGACAGGTAAGACAAACGGACTGTGTTGCCCTTGTAGACACAGATTTAACAATAATAATAATAATAATCATTTGTGTTACGGTAATGGTGACGGTATGGCTGAAGTTCTCCACGAACCAGACAACCAGCTCACTTATGTTTTCGGATTTGTGTCTGCCAAATCCAGTTTCCAGGTAGGTGTGTGTGTGTGTGTGTGTGTGTGTGTGTGTGTGTGTGTGTGTCTCAATGAGTCACTCATCCCTCCCTATGATCATAGCTGAGGTTACATTCTGGGTCAGCGATTCAGACAGAGAGAGGATGTGGAAATTGCTCATTTACGTGTGTGTGTGTGTGTGTGTGTGTGCGTGCGCGCGGTGTTCGAGACAGATTTAGTTTGTTAGAGGATTCGCCAGCTGCAACCTCTCCCATGAGCCCCCACCCCTGATCTCCTGAAACACCCACTGCTCTACTCCAAGGTGTGTGTGTGTGTGAGAGATAGCCATCAATGATTCTTCCCACAATGCAACTATGCAAATGAACGTTACCAAACACTGGCTGTGGGGTCACTGGTGTTGCCCCACCCCTCAACTCTATTCAGTATGTGTGTGTTCTATTTGCCGGAGCAGCTTTTAAGAAGATCAACTCATTAGCATGTTAATTATGTACAGAGCACTAATTGCTGGATTTACCACCGCCACGCAGTGCGCCGTTAGGGGCCCTCCACTACACACATGCTTTCATACACACTATTTACCTCTAGTGTGCACGCTGCGGTAGAGGTAGAGACCTTTTGAACATGAAGCTCGTGTGTGCACACACACACACACAGGTTCTCCCCCGCCGCTGTTTGTTTTGCTGTAAGTCTGGTCTCTGGCACCAACAGAGTTTCCAGGTTCACTCGTTAATCACTGCCTCTGTGAGATTAGCAGGCTAATTTACTCCTGGGTCGTCAACAGCCGCCAAAACACAAATACGAACGCACACATACACGACGGCTTACCGCAGTCCTGATCACAAATCAAGTGCCAGTTGTGCTTCCTCCAAATGATACCGCAGTGAACACACACTAATGAACACAAGTGAACAAGCTAACTGCTGGAATTTTAGCTGGCTGGTTGTCGAGGCTTGGAAATAGTCAACAAATTAAAGGAAGCAGAGCATACGGTTTGTTGTTGTTTGGAGAGTGTAGCTTCTTCAAACACTAAACGGCAGCAATCCACTCATTTACTCTCTCGTTACCAACTTTGATTTTAGCAGATTCCTCCTGCGGGAGTGAGATAATGACTGAGTGGCTCATCTTTACATCTGTAACATCGGTTCCAGGAACTGAACAACCTTGAAAAGGGTCTTAAATGAAGCCTAACTGCATTTTTGCTTTTCATTGGCATCAATCTAAAAAGTGTGAAATGTTTAGGAATGTAAAGTGGATTTAACGTGCAGTTCCAGCAGCGGTTCAGCCGAGCCTCGGGGCAGATTTGAGTACCACAACACTTGACTTTTGCGCTCCAGTTGAATCAATCTCCTCTTCTCCTCTTTTTTTTTAAGCTTTCATCTTCCTCTGTTCGTCTCCACCTCTTCATTCCGTCAGTCAGGGGATAAACCGATAGTTTGGGTGGAGGAGGGACAGAGCGAAGCGATAAAAGCGGCCATCACTCCCGCCTGCACCCCTTCTCTTTGCTGCGTCAGCGCTAATGACTTAATGAACACTTCTCCGACAGATTAGCCCTTGACAGCCCATCACACGCGCCGCCCCGCTAGCCTTCAAGCCCGTCCGCTCAGTGTCGTATGGGCTAACCTGCTGCTACGCTAGCCCAGATTGCCAACTCCTTATCGAAGTGATTATTATTAGAGGAAATGCTAATATGTCTAACAAAATAAAGAGCTGGCATTATGAAGCTTTAAGAGCTGTAGACACGTACACGGTCATGTAGGTTTTCTTTAGGTAACTGCATCATGGGAGCATTCACCTGTGTGTACTGACGTAAACATTAGTGCCATCCTTAAACACATGTGGGCTAGTGGTGTCATGATCGCAGTCTCATTTGCGTTTCGAGACACCGACACCTCGTCTTCCCCCACGCAAGGACAGCCGATCTCCTCCGAACAAAAGATGGGGACGGAGAGGGAGAGGGAGAGGGGTGGGGGGGATGAGATGAGGCAAAATGAGCTTCCTTGTCTAATCCTTCAGGTTTTCCACCGAGCAAAGCGCTCCGTTTTTTTTTTTTCAGGGCTTAATTGGCTGGAAAGTGGCTGACATGCAAAGTTGAGGACATTAACAAGGCTGTGCGCCGCAGTAAATGGCAACGCAAAGTGACAGTTAAATTGTACCTAAGGGAAATTATCTATCTTTCGACATCCTTAGCTCTTTTTTTTTTGGGGTGGATTGGTGGGTGGAGAGAGGGGGAGAGGGGAGGAAGGCAGATGGGTTTAATTGCAATGCCAGGCGAGTGATGGGATGTTTTTTTTTTTTTTTAAAGATGTCTCATTAGGATGGAGGGATTATAAGTAGCTGTGTGTGGAGGAGCGTGATGAAAGAGAGAACGAGGTGGACAGATGAAACAAACCAGCATGACTTGGATACAACGGGTAGAAATGGCTCCAATGTAAAAAGCCATGTGCGCCACAACAAAAGTGTTTAGTTAATTGTGCATATATGCCACATTACGTTAATTACAAACTACTTTCTGCTCTCATTGTCGTGTCATTGTTGTAGTAAATTGTGTACCGGTACCCCCCCCCCCCCTCCTCTGCCTCATTCCATGTCCACACTATTTCTCTCACTTTCAAACGTCTCTTAGTCTCTCTTCTGTGTTGTTCAATCAGACTGTTGTGCGGTTGAATAGCCTCTTGACTGGCGCTGCTGAATAATGTTGTCCCTCTTCATTTCAATTAGCGGACCTCTTTACCTTCCAACCCTAATCACTCCATTCCTCCGCCCTCCATCCCTCCCTCCCTCTCTTCTGCCACTGCCTCACAGGAGCCGAACTCAAGGTCATGCCATTTCCTCTGGTTTTTTTTTCCGGGTTGTTGGTCTTTTTGGGCATATTTCCCTTATCCACTTGTCTAATTGATTAGAGGAGAAAACACTTCAGAAATTATACCTGTTCACTCTCAATCTCTCTCACGCTCTGTCCGTCCGTCTGTTCCTCATTCACTGACTCTGCCCCCTACCTCCCCCATAGGTGCCCTATCTGCTTTAACCTCTGTGTGATTGACATGGTAATTACCCAATCAACAGATTGATGGCAGCGCTGTCACAATAGAGGGGATTGAAGTGGTCTCCCTCTCCCGTCTCTCAGCTTCTCGTTCTCTTGCTTCCTTTCGTTATCTCTGTCTCTCTACTCTTCTTGTTATCACTCCATCAGGCGCACTCATCCTCCCTCTACGCGCTCTTTTGTTTGTTCGTCCGCTCGGGAGGGACGGGCAAAGCGAGGGAGGATAAATTGAGCAAGATAAGGATGACATGAGACGAAGGGAGCGAGCCGGTGGTAGGGGGGGCTCTAATGTTGTTGCTATATTTCCGCTAAATTGCTCAGCTGGGGGGCGAGGTCACCCGATGGGGAGTGAGAGCTGACAGCATGAAATCAAAAGGAAGATGGTGAGGGGGAAAGGGAGAATGAAGGAGAAGGGAGAGGAACAGGAGGTAAGGGAAATGAGACGAGGAAATGAGGGGAGCTTTGGGGAGGACAAAAGACGAGAAGGAGGGAGAGAAGTTGGAAGGCACAAGAGGAGCACAGCAGAGAGGGTAAAGATCAGTTGAGCCTTTTTGTCTGTTTTATTGCTTCCCCTCTAAAAGCCTGTCCAGAGAGACATTAGGCCCTCGCCGACAGGTGTGTGAGAGCGTGCCTGATTGTGTGAGAATGATGTATTGGGGCCAAAAGGCTTCATCACATACAGTTCGTGCTGTCGTGAATTCAAAGGCCTGCATTGTTGCGGAGGGTCACGGTGTTTGAATAGGAGGTCACGGGGTTAACGACCCACGATACTCTCTATTCTTTACCGACACAATCTCCCGTACATGACTGACTGGACGGACCTGACGCCTAACTCGCTCTCTTTCTCCCTCTGTGTGTGTGTGTGTGTGTGTGTGTGTGTGTGTGTGTGTCACGTTCCCGCAGTAAGGACCTGTCCGGCGCTCTAGATGCAGCACTGGAGTGTCAGAAGCGCTACAGCCACCTGCCTCGCATCCACGACATCATTGTCGGTCTGGTGGAGAAAGGAGACACCGATCTGCTGCAGAAAGGTTACTCATTTGTCATCTTTTTGTTATCATCATAATTAAGTAAATCATAAGAACGGTCATTGGTTTTTGCTTATTAACTTTAGTAGTTTACCAAACAAAGACAAGCATGTGAAGGTTCCAGTTTCTAAAATTTGCTGTTTAAAAAAAAAAAGTGTCATTCTAAAAAAAATTGGATTTATGTTTTATGTGCACGACATGCCACAAAGGTCCCCGGTTGGATTTGAACTGTGGTCATCATGGTCAGCACCTTAAGCCAGAGGCCACCAGGATGCCAAACATCACACTTTATCGGATTATTATGTCAAAATGGCCTCATTAAAGTTCAAAATTGCAGTTCACACTGTCCCTGCTTCTTGCAGACATATAGTTTTCAAACCTCTCCTGGTTGACTCTAACTTTCAACTATTCGTTTCTGTGTGTTGGGCAGCGCTGAATCCAAAGTGCCCGCGCAATGTTTGCATTCGATGCGCATGCAACAAATGCCAACAATTACAAGTGTGTGTGTGTGTGTGTGTGTGTGTAAGAGGACCAGAGTGGGAGAACGGTTCAGGCCGCGGTGAAGCACGGCCAACGATCACGTTTTGAACAGTCGCCCTGAAGGTTGACAGCAACGTGGTGAAAAGGTCAAGTTCAACGTGCTGCAGGGGAAAGTGGCTCTGGAGTGCTTAAAGGTTGAAACCGTGCAGTGGAGCGCCTCTCCACCGCCTTCTCTCCCCTTTCACCCACTCCCTCATCCACCCTGCCCTCCCACCCTCGTCTCTAACCCTCTAAATTCCTTTCACAATGATTCTCTGAAGGATGCAAGTAAACCAGTTCCAGCTCCCCACAACTGGATCTTGAAATAACAAATGATTCCGTCTCCCACTTCCTCATAAAGAGCAGGAGACTTTTTGACACAAACCTTGAGGCGCACTCGACCCGACGGCATTGCGAGTAAATGTTAAGTGCCCGTTGAAATAGCCCGTCAGAAATAATTGCAGAAATGTACTGAAACCGTGCAGACCTACAGAAGAGGAGTGGCCTTCAGCGCTCTGAGAACATGATGCCTCGTCACGTCTGACCGTGCTTTGAGTTCAAGCATCAACAGATAAATAAAACGAAGGGTTTTTGTGAGGCTCTGGTAACCATAGCAACCTCTCAACTACTCCGAAATGAGAACAGGTCATCGTACAATACGTGCGTTTAACCCGGAGGCTTCTGTCATGGTCTACACAGGAACCATGGGTAGTGGAGGAGGAGAAGTGCTATCAATGAGCAAATGTGGCTCGGTCTTCCACCAAAACCCTGAAATTAGAATTTAAATGCCGAAAAGGCAACTTAAATGTAGTCCAGCTGGTCTGAAACCTGTCTACATTAGGTTTAGACCGTGAATCAAGTCCTTCATGATCAAAGTTCTTTCTATTGACTTCAGATGATGGAAAGTAAAGGGCCGAGGGATTATTCTCGCTTCGCTGAATATGCAGGTACATTTGGATAACTGTGTGTGTGTGTGTGTGTGTGTGTGTGTGGGGTACCTGTCCTGAAGCTGCTGGACAGAGATAGCACGTAACGCTGAGCAGAGCGCTTTAGCAAGTTTACCACGAGAGCTTAGGCTTTCATTCGGGACCTGTGTGTTTGTTTGAGAGCAGACTTGATATGGCTGCTTTGTGCCTCGGACATTGTGCCAAATAATGGAATCAGGAGGAAAAGATGAAGTGTGTTTGTTCACCTTGCAGGCCATTTTATTCTCGACCTTTCTCTGCTCTATTTCCCCGTCCGTCTGCTTCACCGTCTTTCTCCTTCAGCCATGGACTTTGTGAGTCAGGAGCGAGGAGAGATGACCATGTTGTATGATCTGTTCTTCGCGTTCCTGCAGACGGGCCGCTACCGGGAGGCTCGTAAGATCATTGAGGTAAACACACACGCACACACACACACACACACACACACACACACACACACACACACACACACACACACTGTGGCTTGAGTCTTCTGATACTGCTTAATCCTGGAACTAACGTTTCAAGAGTAAAACAAATAAAAATAAATGAACAAACTCTTTTATTGAACCATGTAGTTCGAACAGATCATCACATTTTAAATCTACACTCGAGCACCAAAAGCTTAGTCTGATTTTGTTCAGGTCTGTCCTTTGGTATTGTATCCATATAGTGATGTTTCCAATAACAATAAACTTGATTTATAGTGTTTCTTTGGGATATCAAGATTAATGTAACGAATAAAAGGATGACTGATCATTTAATGAACTGAAATAATGATTTCCGCGGTAAACAATGAAAACAATAAGAGGGCCTGATTTCACAAGTAGGCAAACTCACACAAAAACAGATCGAAACGCATGTAATATAAATATTAAATTGGATTCTCAATCTTCTAGGAGCTACCTTGAATAACAACAGGATAACATCTGCACAATTGTCATGAGCCACAGTGGACATGCCGTACTCTTTGTTGTTATTGCAGCTATGAATATTTATATCTTTGTCGTCTTAAGTCCCGCTGTAAGCCTTGCAGATTCGTGTGAGAAAAAGAGAGGGGCAAATGGGGCAGATAAGACGCGATTTTCACATGGATAAAACCGAGACAGGCGATCGGGGACTGGATAGCGGGACAGAAAGATGATGAATAAACGAATAGGGAGGATGAGCCTGACATCAGATGAAAGGGAAACAAGGCCATTATGCTGTCTGATCAGGATGAGAACAAAAAAATACCTTAACTCCCTCACTCCGACTCCGCTTTCTCTCGTGTCCTGGTGCGCTCTCAAAGAGGGATTTATCCCTCGAGGATTTTCAAACCCTCTTAAATATTATTGACATGTTGTTATGGTGGCTCTCATTCCCCCTCTGCTAGATTGTATTGTTATCCTACTTATAACCGAGTCGGCTACATGCCGGCGATGTGTGAGATTGGAGATGGCTTGTAAGTGGACCACAGATGTACATGTTGTCAGTGAGAGATGTGGGTTAGAGAGACAAAAGCTCAGCTGCATCAACCCCATCTGTTGGCTTTTAGTTCGTCATGGACGCACTGCTGTCTCCTTTCGCCCTCAATAACAGAAAACACATTTCCTTACAAGGCGCTTCTACCTGTGATGGCTTCCTGTTGGTGTGGGAAATGTCAGAATATTAAAAATGTTGATAAGAAATATTTTCTTTCATTATTATTTGGCTTTTAAATGTCATAAACACAAGACAGTCGAAACCAAAGGTATTCTATTTACACACAACTCTGAGGCTATGAGGGCCATTTACTATAAAAAATGTTTTGGCCACTTTGGTGCAAGCAACATTAGCATGTTACCACTTGGCTGAAGTTGTTGCAGAGAGTGCGTCGTGTTTTGGGCAAACTGATGAATGTAATGTCAGCTACTCACTGCCTTTATTTTTAGCTGCTGAGAAAAATATCTGGTTCTTTAGCTGCTTAATGCTCCACTGTGTTCACCAGCTAGTGGCTAACTTTCTCCGTCTGCTGTTTTGCGCTGACGAGGAAGAGTACGTTTAGTTTACCTGAGGTTCTCACCAAAAAACAACTGCCTGCTGCGTCTGGAAATGAGATCGATGAGAGCGGACCAAAACTCTAACGTTGGGGGCCGGAAACCAACACAAAAAGCTGAAATTTGCTCAAGTTCTTATTTCTGTAGAGCGGAGGCATTTTATCCGTTGTTAAAATAATAATATTGATTGATGCAGCTTCAGAGTCTAATCAGCAGTTGGTGTCCAAGACTCCGAGTTGTCAGTTTAGTGGTTTGCTCTCTTTTGGAGGACAATCGGACAGAAGTCTCACCTGCGTAGAAGTTTAGAACAAAGTCTCCGAACAGAAAGTTCCCTTCTGAACTGTCACTCATTATACTTGTATGACTGAGACAATACAATAGAATCATATCTATCACTCAAATATGCATGCACAGACACTCAAATACATGTTTTCTCCCCCTCAGAGAGCGTCAAGTAGCGGTCCAGAGTGGTGTCTCTCTTTGGGCTGTGTTTGGTATAATTGCCAGCTGATTAATCACAGCTAATTAAATGTAATGATCGAGAAAGGTGGCCAATTTTGTGCTAAATGGTCACGGTTAGGTCGAGGATTGTCAGGTGGCCGGGCCTATTATTGTGGCATGTGTGTGATGGTCAAGGTTAGGTAGTATTGCTGAAGAGTGGTGAGCCATTACGTGTGTGTGTGTGTGTGTGTGTGTGTGTGTGTGTGTGTGGAGAGACTAAGTGGCCAGGTGATTAGTGGAATTAGAACATTAGGAATTGAGATGGAGAGGGTTTGTTAAGTGGAGGTGAGACGAGGTCGGATCTATACGTTTCTTTTTGTGTACATGGGATAAATGAAGCATCTAAAGGTCACGCAAGACTTTTAAAGAGGCAGAGTGATGGACTGTAACACACTCTGCTGTGTGTGTGTGTGTGTGTGGAATGTCCTGATAATCCCACCTGATTTTCCATTGTCTCTTTCTGAAAGTGAGAGTGTCTGTGCCGTTGTTTGTTTCTACTTTGTATTCTTTTGATCAACCCGTGCGTGTGTAAATTATGTGCCTTCTTAGTTCTGAGGATTTTGTTTTCTGCCCAGATTAGGGAGATTTGTCCTGACGGATTCAAAATCCCAAACACACAGTGTGTGTGTGTGTGTGTGTGTGTTTGAGAGTAGATGTGCAGACGGCTGCTTTGAGCCCGCAAGACTTTACCAAGTAAAGGGGAATCGGAGGCAAAAAGATGCAGCACTTGCACTGTGGGCCTTAGTCTCTAAGAAGGTTAGAGAGAGGGAGTGAGTGCGTGCCACACATTTAAATTTGTCCCTTTGGCTGCTTGGGTAAGAACATAATGCCTTTGCCTGGGCAGGATGGAGGGATGGAGGGATGCGGGGGGGGGGGGCTGAGTAGGAGCTTTGGAGGAGGAGGGAGGGATTGAGAGGATTGAGAGAGTAAAGGATGACGGCAGTGAGGGACAGTCAGAGAAAGGGATGAAGTCCGTCTTTTCTTGACTCTCCACCCTCTCACAGTATGATGGGCTCCCATCAAAGAGGCCAGCGGGGATTGAGCGCTGTTGATCCCCGTTCAGATTAACTTCCTGGCAGATCTCTCTCCTTCTCTTTCTCTCTCTCTCTCTTTCTCTCTCTCTCTCTCTCTTACTTTTTTTCATTTTTTCTTTTACGGATTACCAGCGAGATACGAAGAGCAAGATTTCTCAATCCTAGTCTTATTCAGATTGTATCAAAGCCCCAAGAGACAGATGGAATCCTAATCACTGTTATTCCATGATAATAATCATCTAGTCACTCCGCATATCAGGCTACATCTCAGCTACACGAGCCTGCAGATCAATCTATGTCGGCCCTCATTTGACATCCCTCACACTGTATCTGCGCATCATTGTTGGCCTAAATGTTCTACAAATCTCACAACATTTCAAGACTGTTGGGACTTTATAGTCCGTATATTTGAAACCCATGGTCTGTTTTTAACGTGCAATTTTGTAGAATTTTGAAAATCAGTTTGCTGGTTTGAGCATCTGAAATATGTGACTAGGCTGCTTCTTTTAATATAATTGTTGTCATGACCTCGCTCTGAAGCCTTGACAAGATGATAGTAGCACAAATCGAAATCAACTTGATGACAATGATGATCTCATCATTGTCATCAAGTTTTTATCAGTGAAATCTGTGGTGATTGTGCGTTTATGCGTGTGTAGTTTGATGGTTTGGATGAAAACGGGAAAATTCAGCGGGAAAATAACCAACAGACTCGATGAAAAGAATCTTTAGTTGCAGCTCTGATGTCAAATGCATGTATCAGACTCCCCTAACCAGGTGTGTTGTGTTTTCTGTGTATTGATGCAGCTTTCATGTACTATATACTGTAAGTCCACTAAAAGCCACACAAAGATTCATTTCACATTTTATTTTTACAGTTAAAGATGTTCTGAAAATACATCAGTCTTCTGCCCTCACATAAAAGTACAATCCCTTATTCGGCAGACAGTTCATGTCTTTACACAATGATATATCCATCTATTGATTCTAAAATAGAATTGGTGGACATCAACTAACAGCAATATTTAAAATCCCTATCAGGCTGGATGGGTTTTATGGATCAATAGGCATTTACTCCATGGATAATGCATTAATGGTGACTTCGCTTATTTTTCGTAGTGATTATACTGTGATTTAGGTCTGATGCTTTAAGATGCTCCAGGCCGGATTTAACGCACAGCTTGGACCTTATTTTTATGGATTTCGCCGTCATTTCTATCCGTAATAATAAGTTAATCGCTTGAGATCTGGGAACGAAGTGGGATTGCTCTCGGGCTGAGAGACTCTACACATCTCACCTGACACCCACGTAGGTCTCATCCAGTGGCACCCAGGAGATGTTCAGTGCAGCTAAGGTTTTTGATACTGTCATTCATCTATTCTCTGGATTCTTTCCAAAGAAATTCTTCTCCGTTTGTTTCCCTTTTTGTAGACCCCTGGGTTGAGGTCACGGCCTGGACGCCTGCACTGGTATGCCGAGAAATGCATTTCTTCCAACCAGGTAACCCCTTCAAACACACATGCACACGCACCCAGAAATTCACATAAAAAACAAGTACAAATGATATATATTGTTGTGTTTGTGTGCATAGATGGAGGCCTTGGAGCAGATGGTGGAGATGACCGCCAAGCTGTTTGAGTGCGACAGAGATGAGATGTACAGTTACGTCCTTCGGCTCTACAGTAAGTCTCTTTCTCTCTTTTATGCCTCCGTTTGCGACCTCCCACTTACTGCCGGTATCCTCTTCTGTGTGTGTGTGTGTGTGTGTGTGTGTGTGTGTGTGTAAGAGAGAGAGGATCAGTCGGAAGTAAGAGCACAAGACATGGTGTGCTTGCTGCAGTGGAGAGCAGAGCAGATAACAGTTGTGATTGGAGTGTTACGGCTGATTGTCAACCCATTACCCCAACTTCCCTGCACACACACCTCGTGTGTTTCCTAAATTACAGCATAGTTGAGGGTCAGTCAGTTGATCAGATTCGTGCTTTGATTGCCCTCTCAGTATGGAGCGCTTTCTTTGAAATGACTCTGGTGCAGGCTGAGTGATGAGCTACAAGCAATATAGACGGACTATACAACCACATGGGTCTGTGTGTCATGGCGTTCATAGCGCATTACATAAGTACACGCCTTTAATTAATTCTGCTTTGTTTCCTGTTGTTTGCAGAGGAGACGAACAACTGGGAGAAGGCAGAAGCAGTGTGGATGAAGATGCAGGAGGAGAACGTCATTCCCAGGGAGAGGACCCTGCGTATGCTGGCAGACGTCTTGAAGAATAACGGCCAGGAGGTGCCCTTTGAGGTGCCTGAGGTAAAACCCCAGCTTTATCATATGTACGTCCCAGTGACGCTCGTCAGACGGATCTGTTATTCAGAAGAAGAATTGCCAGGAGGTTCCTAAGGGGGGAGGGAAGCAGAGCAGAAAAAAAGCAAAAGAGGTTCCCAGAAGCTCTGGAGGACTCTGTGCCTGAGGTCAAACATAACACACAAGCATGTAGCGCTGATGGTTGGACACAAATCACAATGGTGGCTGTGCGTAGATTTCTTAAAAAGTCAAATAGAGAGAGGACACAAAAAGAGGAGCTATAACAGCTAAGAAATGAAATAATATTGCCATAAATAACTGAAACATCATTAAGAAGCTGAAGTAAACAAACTCTAAATGTAGTATTCTGTTCACTGTTAATGTGGCTCTAGTATGAACTCTATATCGTCCCGTATTGATATGACCGGGAGCTTCATTGGAACTGCATGTAATAACTGAAGCTGCGCTCCATCATTTGACATTCAATGGTCTCCTGTCCAATTAAATTCACACGGCATAGATTTACCAAAGAGCAAGCTGACCCTGACCTCTGATCATAGGAGCTAACCCCCAGAAGACTCTTATCAACTGCTCGCTCCATACAGCCCCCCCCCCTCACCCCACTCCACTTTAAGCTTCTGTTCATTACATGCAGAGGAAACAGGATTGAAGCTCTGATCTGAAGTGTGGTCAATCAGACCGGCTGGCTGGCTGGTGAAAGGAATTACTGCTTGATCTGTCTGTAAATCTGTAATGCCCGACTCATTTCGCCAGCAGCTAAATGCCACCATATGGCTGCCGCTGGATTCTTAGTTAAACATGTGCACGTGGCCTCGACTGCACTCTGCCCCAAAGGAGACAAAGTGGACCTGATGTGAATGTGTTAAAAAAAAATGTGCATACAAGAGGAGAGTTTGGGTTAAAATAACATAATATTACTGTGTTGCATTGCTGCACTTTTCCTCAGCTTTGTTTTTGCATGCGAGCGAACTCCGGTAGCCCGAAGCATGATGAGACAGGAAGTGATTGCTGTTGCCTGGAGCGATGAACTTGGTGACCCCCTGGGGCTCTTAAGTTGACTCCGCTTTTCATTTTGCCCCTGGGGTGCCAGACCTAATTTGCCCCTAGCCAATACAGCTTAACCCACTCCCCTCACTGCTACACGGGTGACTGAGCATTAGGGGACCCGGCCCTGCCTGCCCAGCATTATTGCATTCATACACTCGCATACACACACCAGCTCATTGCTACAGTTGAACGTGTGTGTGTGCTGGATGGAGCTGTACTTTTGAGATTCATCACTGTTTTCTCTTTTGTGTGTTTCATCTCCAGAGCTGGTACCAACAAGCTGCCGCCACACAGCAGGTCAAGACGGCAACTAGCCTCTCCCCAGCCGACAGTGGTCCTGAATTCCAGACCCGTCTGATGGCCCTCTGTAAAAAGGGCAAGGCCAAAGGTAAGCAGCAGGAGGTCACACATATGACACAGAGCTGAACTAAACTCAGAAGAAGCAGGTTTACCTGTCTGAGAGGTGTAACGTTTCCATTTGAAGCTTCAATAAAGATCTTTTTGAACAGTAAAACTCCAACACCCCTGATATTCTTTGTTTGTTTAGCAACTGCTTATTCAAATGTACAGCAATTACTCCAGGCTGTATGTTGTCCAAAATAATTTCCCTGTGTGGTATAATAAAGCCGATCTGAATCCAGTTGGCGTCCTTTGTCTCGCAATTTGATGAATATAAGTATGTTACCCTCCCGTCTTTTGGAGAAAATTCACTGGATCTGTATCATCTAGCTCTCCAGATGTTGCTCATTTTCTTTAAAGTCTGCACATTGGTGCAATCTTTCCTCGAAGTTGTAACCCTGCATGCTTCTCACCTACGCACCCCGCCAGACGCTGCGTAGATTGTTTGATTGCCTGTTTTGAAAAGTTTAAATAATTGTCAGACACATCCCCTCCCAGTTCCGAGGTGGAAAAGGTGTCGACCATCTAACAAGCACCTCCAGTTAAAAAAGACCTTAAAACACCTTAAAAGCCTCCACGATTTTCTAGATCCTGTCCAACCCTTTCTTTGTCTTGTTCTCTCCGTCTACAGAAGCCTATAAGATGGTAAAGGACACAGATAAAAAGGGTGTGGCATTAAGCCCCGCCCCTTACGATGTACTGATCCGCGCGCTGTTGGCCGAGGGAGCCATCGAGGACGCCATGGCAGTCAAGGACATGTGAGTGCCGTAACGTCTCATTCTGTCATGAAAAATGACACGTTTTGGTAAAGCCAAACAGAAACACATTCCTATTTATTCAAAGTTCTACAGTCATAAACAGTATATACAAGTATGTTTCAGCAGTTTAAACCATGATTGTCAGGTTTGGCAGTCTGGGAAAACATGAGCCATTGCTCTCCATCGTTTTGCTCATTTCTTCCCATTTTAGCATTTTGTCCTGGTTTCTAATTTGTGATGACCAACTGCATCTGAATACCAAGTCCCATCTCCCTTTTTCAGTGTCATTTATCAGTTAATATAAATAAATATTGTGGCATATTCCCCCGTAGGGCTGACGGACTACACAGCAGTGTATCTTGGTTATCAACACAACGAATACAACTTGTATTTACGTTGGTGCTCTGCTACTTCACCCGTCTCCTCAGCCTGTGGCTCCGGGTCACCTCAGGCTAAAACTCCATCTCTTAGACAGACACGAGGATTATAAACGGATTGTGTGCCAACACACTCAGCCCTGCTGGATATGAACAGTGGTTCTTACTAAGCCCAAACACACACACACACACACACACATTCATTTTGGTTTTCTGGGAAGCGGGTGACGTCGCGCAAAAACAATCTTCTTTCAATTAGTAATGTATCATGTGTTGTTGCGTTCCGGGGGCCATAGGTTTGAGCCTGGAGACAAATGGATGGACAGCCAGAGGTATTAGAGATCTGAGCTTAGTGCAGAGCTGACCTTCTCAGTTTGTCTTTTTAGGTGATCTCCTTTTCTTTATCTCCCTTTGTCCCCGTCTTTACATCACTTTCTCGCTGCAGAGGAAAAACACAGAAACAAAGGAGATGATAATGACATGATACACTGAAAAAAGAGATGCAGTTACTAATTTGTAGGGACATGTAAAAACATCCATTACACTATCAGTCTCTTCCCTGTTTTCCGCTCTCTACATGGTTCGCTCTCTTATGTTATGAGAAATAATTCGTATCCATTTTAGACCACTGTTTCAACAAGCGCGAGGCAACACGAGTGCTAACCCATCTCCAGTCTCTGTTTGAATTGGATCGCGGCATCCCTGCCTGGATAAAAGCTTCGTTTATCTGCACTCTAAATGAGAAGTGAAATGAGCTGAGAGGAAAGTCGGGGGAAGATGGAAATGGGGAGGAAAGGAAGGCGATAAAAAGAGCGTCTGAGGCGAGGAGGGCTAGATTTAATCAGGTACGAGGTTAATGAAGACGCTATAGGCATTAATTCTCTCGATGTGTGTGTGTGTGTTTGTTTTGGGGTAATCTGTACAGAATTGAGCAGCGGGGTGCTTATGGTGAGATTAAGGGATTGGGAGAGAGTGATGATGAGAGAGAGGAAGGGGTGAATGTTGGATTCATTGGCTGAAGCACAATGCCCCTCGAAGGAGAAGGCGAGTGTGTGTTTGTGGGGGAAAAGGTGAGTGCGAGACGGCCTCTCGAGATTTTCTCCCACCCGATAAGACTCCACGTACAATCCGTCGGCGACCCTGTTACCGCTCCAATCTCCGCCGTGACCCTGTCACAGCGGCTGCCGGATGCCGCTTGGCCTGGTGTCGCAGCGGTGATAAGGATTGCCAGCCTGATGCTCAATTGAGCGGACGGATTAATCTAGTTGCAGGGCCATAATAACAATTTAAAGAAGGGGGGAAAAAAAGGGACGAGAGGCAAGCTTGATTGAGGTTTTAGTGGCAACGAAATGAAAAGGAGGAGGACAGCGAGTGGACGCAGCGAGGGAGGGAAAGTCGGAGGCCTCAATTCAGCTCCGTCCTGGCCTCACCCTCCCACATAAATCCACAGACCGATATACAAACGCACACATGCAGCGGCTCAGCAGGAAGTAATCAACTGTTTGATGTCTGTATTTTCTGGTTTACAGCGAGCGCTTTACAAGAGGCTCAGGCTTGCTGTCAATCACATTTGTTCCCATTGTTCTGTCAGTCTCCTGTCTTTCAGCTCATGTGTTTATCCGCTCCGTCTGTGTAACGGTTTTTCTGAATGTGATGCCGTATAAGTGGTATAGAAGAGATACGGTGTTTATGGTGGAGTACCGTATCGGCTCTAAAGTTAGAAATAATGGACTTTATAAAAGCTGTTTACAGTCTATCCGGGTCAGAAGTTTCACCAAACTTTAGTGCAAATAACAGGTTGTCTTGAATGAGAAGTGTATCGTTGAACCAAGAACATACTTGTGTGTTTCTCTCAGTGCTGCGTCTCGTGTGCCCGGCTTCCAGCTGAGTGATATCGCCAACAGTCTGCTCATCATCACACACAGCAAGACAGGCCAGTATAAAGGTGGGAAACAAGACGTGTGGGTAAACACGCATGCATGCTTATTTCACACGCACACACACACACACACACTCACAGACAGACACTCACCGCTTGCCCTCCTCCGCAGAGGCTCTGGAGAAACTGAAGTCTATGCTGCAGGTGAACCACGTGCCCTCGCAGCTCGCCATCACCAGACTGGTCCAGACCCTGGGTAGCAATGGCGACGTGGCGGGGATCCAGGAAGTGGAGTCACGGCTGAAGGGCCTCGGCACGACCCTCAGCCTGTCCAGCATGGTGTTTGTCAACAACACGGCCCTCGCACACATCAAGAAGTAAGCTCATATATGGCGATTTGATCACTGAACTTGTGTTTTTTGACTTTTCAATTTCTGTTGCGATTGTCTTATTTCTGTACACACTAAAACTGAGCCACCGGAGTCATTTGAAACATCCTCTACTCGCATACAGGTCGACACAAAGGCTCTTTAACTCATGATTCATGTCATGAATAAGTCTCATCTAGGCACATTAGACTTTTAATTTCCTTAACTGTGACGTTTCGAGAAAGTGGTCGTCTTATCGCCTTTATCTGTACGTACAGTCAAATAGAGAGCAGGCAGACGGCAAACAGAAAAACAAATCCCTGTAGATGGGCAGGGCTGCATGTTGCACGCACAAAACAAAATCATTTCAATGTCTGACGCAATTTACAATCCAGCCTGAAGCCTTTTATACTATTTTGTAACTCTGTTGGTATTACTGAGCCGCACACAGAGATAAACAGTTTAATGCAACACCAGCAGCAGAGTGTGACAAGACCCATGTTGACACACTCTTAAAGTAAAAGCTTACAGGGCGAGCGGGGCGTCGAGTACAAATAGGAAGCACAGGCGTAATAGGATTATTCATGGCTTCCTTTTAATGTCACGAAAACGCCCGTCCTCCACTTCTGCTTTGTCGCTTCTCAAACAACAGAGGACAAATGTACAAAGCACATTGTGCATCAAGCTTTCATCGCGCCACTTGCGGCATTAGCGCTGTCCCCCAGCTCGAGCGGCGCCGGCAGGAAGGAAGAACAGCCAGACGGTCTCACGCCCGATTGGCCATCGCAGCGCGGGCCTGTCGGCTTGAACCCTGACCTCCAGGAGCTGCTCTCTGAGCGGCTCTGACACGTGCGTCCCCGCTGTATCTGAGTCAAGCTGACTGGTTAAGAGCCGGGGCGGAAAAGCGAGCAGGCCCGGAAAGCGGAGCGCCAGATTTAGAGGGGCCCCCCCGCTGAATTATTCAGACGGTCCCAGTCGCAACAATCAGCGTAGATATGTTCCCCCACCGCCGGACGCTCTCGCGTATACAAACACGGAGCCGCACACACACCCTGTATGTTAAATATTCATTACGACTGCTGACGGGTGGGGAGGGAGCAGGCAGCGTAAAGTGTTCGTAGCGAGGTGGGGTTGCCAGATTGAGTTGTTTTAGATTTGTAGCGCTTTGTTGTGCAGGCTTTGTTTGGTTGAGGCAACCTCAGCAGAAAACCGAGAGAGTGTGTGTGTGTGTGTGTGTGTGTGTGTGTGTGTGTGAGAGAGTGAGTGAGCATCAGTGGAAGAAAGAGTCGGTCTGCACTTAGTGGGAGGAAAAAAATCAACCAATAGATTTTAAAATTAAATTAAAAAAGTCTAAAACAGTATTTTTTATTATTCTTCAATCTGATCAGTTTCTCATAATATATTGTGTCCATATCTTTCCCCCCCAAAGGGTGACATCACACTTAAAGGGGTTGATTATGGTTTATTGATCACTGATTTTATGGTTTTGCTCCCAGCCCAGTATCTCTGGCATAAAAGACTGAAATGGATTTACATCCAATGAGTCTTCAGCACCAATACAGGAAGAAGTGTGCCCATTTTCTTTTGATCTGTTTGAAGATTAAACATGTACATGTGTTGTTTTGGTCTACTCTAATGAACTAAATCTTTATTCCTCCCTCCCACTCCTTAGTGGCGACGTGGAGTCAGCAGTGGAGGTGTTGGAGGCGGTCTTCACGAGTCCAAACAGCACAAACCCCAGTGTGTCCTTCGTCTTCAGGAAGGTGTTGGAAGATAACAACGACAAAGCTTTAGACAAATGTAAGACACACACTCTCAATGCGTACGTAGAGAGAAATATAAATACTAAGACTGATGCAATCCAGTCCTAAAACAACACATAATAAAACCACTGACCGTTGATTGAAATGTTGGTGCTGTGTTGCAGTGTCTGCGATGGCAGAGCGGCTAGCCAACCATTTTGCCTGCTACAGACCAGCTTCAGACCTCTTCCTCCAGCTGCTGGATATGGACAAAGTCGAGGACGCCAAGTTCATGTTGGCTGTGAGTATGAGTCTGTGTGTGTGTGTGTGTGTGCGTGCCTACACGTGCTTCCAGATGTATTTGGTCGTGTTCCACAGAGGCTGCGTTGAGATACTTTAGTTACTACTGGAGGGAAATTGACCGGCAGTCATGCACATTCATGACGATGCATTACTCGCTGCTGTCGCTCACTTCTCTCCATCACTATTTCAACAGGAAGTGAAGAAATCCATGTTTTTCAGGTCAGACTGTTTCTCATCACACTTGCATTTATTCCTCTCCGTTTTGTCTTTGTGTAAAGAGGAGAGGAGGGTCGCCTCTCAAGGAATAACAATCTGCTATCGTGGAACATGTGTAACGTTCATATTAAGATGGCCATGTGCCGGTACCGGTACTCGTCTTTATTTAGGTTGAATCTGCACACATGACCTAACCCTTTTTTTTTTTTTTTTACTTTTTGTGACCACTTAAACTAAATTTTAAATCATCAGGCGCATTTTGTCCCAGTGCGCACTACTTTGAGTGTCTCACTCTTGACTACATTTTAAATTACTACATCAAAGTAATTGAAATCTGAAAAAAAAAAAATCAACAAGGGAGCTGGTGATGCCTTCGTCCGGTTGTCAGACCCAAGTGATGATGGAGACGTTGACTTATTCATCCAGCCTCACATCTTCTATGTCAGGACGTTCTTCCCCACATTCTACAGACGAGTCTGGTGGTCTGAAATTGGCCTCCGACCACTTCACTTATTTAACACAGTTCATACATTACAGCTCAATGGCTTTGCATTGAGCCTGGGGACATGAATATGAATACGCTAGATGGGTGAGAGACGAGGTGAAGGATGCAGATGACGAAGACTCAAAAGAGATCAAGAAACTCAGAGAGAGCCACGAAGACGCTGCTCTCTCTAACAGCGAATATTTCTCTCTCGCTTGCTGAGTGATCACCCCTCTCAGTCATTCAGTTGCATGTGTGGCACTAATGAACACAGATATATCACTTACCGCCCTCACACACCACACTTCATCACTTTTTAAACATGGACGAAAGGAATCCGTTTTTCACGGCATTCTATGTTCTTGTCACACAATCTTAGCTGCTCACATTTTCACCCTGACATACGTTTGTTTTTGGATTTGTATCAAATTCATATCAAATTCTTAGGAATCTTAATTTTGCAGCACAATAGGTCTGATCAAAGTACCTTTTGAACAAGCGTACAAAGGGCTATCAATACAACCAAATCTGAGTCGTTAATACTTGAACATGCAACCAAAGGTCAGTAAATTACAGCATTACAGTTTTAAATATTATTGTAATACACAGAACAGCAAGGGTGTTTCCAAACTGTAGTAATTCATGAGATTGGGGGAAAGAAAGTGTGCACATACAGTGCTTCTAAAATGTGCTTTGTGCCGAGGCCTGACTTTGTTTTCTTACCTTTTATCTACCAAGTGGGTCAGTAACTACAACTCTTCTGAAACAGACCAACAAAGAGGGAACCTGGAGGAAATAAAGGAACACCGCTCCGCTCTTCATTCCCCCCCGACATCTCCAATGATTATCCCTCTCAATCTTTAAACGGGGATGTCTGACAGATACATTACTTACTACTCTCGTCTTCATGACTATTTAAACACAAACTATGGATTACATTATTTTAAAGCTATAATATGCTTCTTGCTTGATATGCATCTTGGCTTGTTTTTTTTCCACCCTTTCGCTCTCTGAGGTAGAAGCTCCAGATGGAAAAACAATTAAAAAATGTCTGTTATCAGGTTTCATGTCAGAAGAGCAAGTAGAGACGGAAGGAGGAAGTGGGATGTTCTTTTTGGACTTTTCTAATTGATGTCTATACCGTAGAGGTTTGGCAGTCCAACATAACATAATATATTGAGTTGAGTCACAGTTTAAAGTGCTCTACAGACATTACAAATGTAAACCGTTGATAATAACCAGTAGTCAGGATGCCATGCCTCTTAAACCCTGAACATTTAAATGCTAAATGCAAAACCCGTGTAACAAGAAAACAAAACTCCAGTATCAAACGCTCATGGTGTCGGATAGTGAAACTACAAAGACTCTGAAGTGCGTTCTCCCATTTGTCTTGTGTTAAGTTTGTAAGTTTCGGACTCCGCTGATGTGACATCAGGCTAAACTGGAGTGCTCCTTTTCATTTCTTCATTGTGGCCCTTCTTCTTCTTCTTCTTCTTCTTCTTGACGCCGCTCTTCCGCGGTCACTGGCGTGTAGCGGCCCGACTCCTCCAAAACTATGAAACGCTTTTAAGTAGGCGAGCGGTCAATAATGATGACGAGGCTATCGGGAGAGGAGGACGTAAGGTCGGCGGGGAGCGAGAGGGATGAAGTGAAACTGTGACGGAGAGAAGCAGTGAGGCACGAGCTCTACCGACTCGTCTACGTGCTTCTGTGTGTTGGGACGGGGGGGGGGGCATTGAGGAAAAGGAGGCATTCCCTGGGTATCTATACAGAGCTTTTAGGCAGTATGTGTGAGGAGCAGTGGAGACGGGAGGCCAAGTCGGTTGTGGCGTCACCTTTGGGAGAGGTTGGTGTAGCGAGGGGTGGACATTACCGGAGGAGAGAGAGTGAGTGAGAGCACGGAGTGGAGTGAAGTGTTGGTCTGATTGTACTCGAGCCATTCTGCTGCTCGGTGACTCCGAAAGAAGGCAACTTGCTCCGTGTGTGTGTGGGGGTGTTAGGGGTGTGTGTGGGTGTGTGTCATCCTGTTAAAAGCCTTACAGGCCACTCGCCTTCAATTCTGTACGAGGCGCAGAAGGAGTGAAACACGTTAGTTTACGACTGGCTAGTAATCGGACCTCATTGCTGCACAGCCAGGAGAATGACGTGACATGACATGTCTTCATCATAAGCAGTCATGCACAGGTTAAACGTCTTTATATACTAAATATAATATATATCGTATTATTTAGATGTAGCGCACAAAAGTTACTTTTTACTTATTTTTTTATCCATTTCATTTAATCAGCATCACTGACCAGTGTCGGATGATTGATGCAAAGAGATAATTCTGCAACACTTTCCTCTGTTCAGTGTCTCCACATGCTGATATATTGGACGATATTAACAGCTCAAGCTTAGGCTTTACTTTTATAGCATTTCCACTTGGTACTAAATATGTCACGCCAGTTTTATTCATATAGCCCAATAACACATGTTGTATGTCTCACGTTTCTTTTGTCCCTCTCGTCTTGCTGTAGCGCTGTAACGCTGTGGCTGAACAGAAGGATGTGCTGGTGTCCTACTTGGCTCAGAAGGCTCAGAGTCCCGGACAGGTAAAACCATTTTTAAAGAATAATTTGTGTACTTTTTTTCCATGATTTCTGTTAGTAATGACAATATTGTACTGACCAAATACAAGTTAATCAACGGTATTGTTTACGTATGTATAACAGTTGGGAAAGATCAAGGCCCTGCTGAGCCTGATTCCAGACTTCACTGAGAAGGAGGTGCTGTACCCGTACCTGATGAAATGCCATGGTAAGACACACACACACACACACACACACACACACACACACACACACACACACACACACACACACACACACACACACACACACACACACACACACACACACACAAGGCCTCGTCTGGTGCAGCAGGCGGAGACATTAACAATGCATCAGATCAAGGAGTGTGTGGGTGTAGGCAGACATTCAGGGGTTAGAAGAACACATGTCCTCTAATGAGTTAGCGGTCCTGGCTAGCCTAGCATGCTAATCGCAACACAGTCCACCACTCAACTTTTCTTTTTTCCCTCCTCTCCTCATCGTTTTCTTGCCCTCTCTGCCTTTTTACTCTATCTTTTCTTGTCCTCAATTTTTTTGTCCTCCCATCATTTCTTTTCCCTCTATCCTCCCCTCATGCCCTCCCCGTCTCTTCACCTTCTCACCCTCCCGTCTCCCCTCTTACGTACCTTGTCACACCAGAGATGAGCAGACATGACTATTTAATTAGCATCAGCTAGCTGGTCGGTGAAGGCGGCCATAGGGGACACATTTAGCGCTGCTCTGCTCGTCCCCAAGTTGTTGTTTTTTCTCGTCTTTTTAACTTTCGCTTGTCTTTTTTTAGTAGTGACCTTACTTTCCACTTTTGTTTCTTTGATACGCACTACCGCACACACTCGTGAGGCTTCACATCGACAGAACATCATTTCAACCATTTGAGGAAGGAGATTCTATACGCAAAGTTACTGATTCAACACCTATAATTCTGAAATAATCTTGTGAATTTTTTTATTTACATTATTGTTCTAAATTAAGATTTCTACTCTTTCAAAGCAGTGGAACTCAAAATTGTGGACAGTATGCATGTGCATTTCAGTTCTTGGTGCCAATTTATTGATAAGAGACAAAGTTGGATTATTTTTTCTAAATGTCAACATTAAATCATTTTTTCACATGTAGAGGTTTTTGTGTCATTTGCTGACTTAACTCCCCCCCCCCCATCCCTCCTCTTGTCTGACAGTTCTGGATAAGGACCTATCGTCAGCCAAGGCTCTGCACGAGCAGATGCAGAAGGAGGGGGCGGTCATAGACGAGCTGTCACTCAAACGACTTGCTGTGCTTTACCGTACTGAAGGAGAGACTGCACCCTTCACTGAGCCACCTGTGAGTCTCTCACACACACACACACACACACACACACACACACACACACGCACGAAGGAGCTGCTCGACACAAATCAGTTGCAAATGTGAATGAGCCCAGCGTTAAAAGATGTTGGACAGAAACTAATTGAACGTGCTGTTTTTTTGGAAGTAGAATAGCAGTGGAGAAGTATGGATGAGTGCTTAGCCAGCCTACAAAAAACTGTTTTACGATAAGCAATACTTCTGGACTCAAACAAGCTTTTAGCTGAAATCATAAACTTAATCTGCCAATTTGTTGCTCAATACCCATCAACGGTTTGGTCTGTAAAATGCCAGAAAACGGTAAAACAAAGTTTGTCATGATCATGTATTGATATGATTTCACTCCCAACCCTGCTTTACACTGGCACACAGTGGATTAAGCGCGCACACACACACACACACACACACACACACACACCTATCCATATTGATATAACCATGCAGACATGAACAACATATTATGAACAGATCTGTGTTCAAATACAAACGCAGCACTCATCGCAGTTCCTAAACTGGTGCTGGCAGTTGTCCGGATGGCATCCTAATGCGTGCCATTGTGTGTGTGTGTGTGCTGTGGTCTGTGAGTACCGTAGTAATGTGACAGAGCAGTCTTCCTGCTCAGGCCTGCAGCTAGCCTCCTGTGTGTGTGTGTGTGTGTGTGTGTGTGTGTGTGTGGGTCAGAGTACATATATTGTGTAACCGAGATGGTGTCGCTGCGATAGTCGCTCTCTGTTTCTGGCGCCGAGTGTTTTTGAGCATTTCAGCACATTGTGTAACTTGATGTGGCTCTATTTTTGGCAGAGGACTCACGCATACACACACACACACACAGAGAGACCTCTCAGCCCCAGCACTTTAATGCACTGTCCCCTGGAGGCAGGTGTAGGATGAAGCCCACCTCTTACCTTCATTCACCTGCAGTGCAAAGATAGAAGGAGAAAGAGAGGGATGAAGGCAGAGCAGCTGCTGCATTATTCACTGGCTGTCAGGATAGTTAAGTGACTGCTGGGTTTTAGAAGCGAAAGAGAGCCAGAGGAGTTGCAAGGAGAGGGAAAGGTGAACCGTTACGGGGGTCGGAAGTTTCTATGAACGCATCTCGGGTAGAAACCCACCAGTCCTCGTTGTTCTCCCTCCTATCCATCTACATCGAGGTTACTACACCATGGTGACAACAGCAAAACATCTACTAACAGATTTGGTCTTCAGTGGCGTGTACGAGTAATTTAAGAGAACTTGTCACATTCATCAATTTTATTTAACATTTAAATTTACGAGTGTCTGCCTTACTTCATGAGGGAAGATAATGTAAATGTGTAATTCCATGATCTGAGTTTACATGGATTTTATTTTATTTTAAAATGTCATCGTATGGTATGTCATTAAAAAAAGAGTTTGCTAAACTGTCTTTCTTTTTCTTTCCAGGAGTCCTTTAAGTTTTATGCAGACAAGCTGAAAGAGAGAGCAGCCAAAGTCCAGCAGACGGCTGAGGCATAAAGATTCATCCTCCTCTCCTCTGACCTCCGACCTCCGACCTCCTTCCAAATCCCAACTTTGTTCGTCCTATCACACTTTCTTTCTTTTTCATAAGGTGTCCGCGCTGAAGTATAGAGTATTGTGTTATAACGGTTGGATGTTATACTCTGTCCACTCTTGATAATATTATTGATGATGATGTTGAGAATGTACAGAAGTATTTATGCTAATAAATGTCACATTCTGAGCCTGAGTCTTTGTGGTTTAAAAGACATTTGGTGGTTCAATGAACCTGTTCTTCAGGGCAGCAGGTAGTGTAACGCACTACATTTACAATGGTTCAGCTCCATTGAGGTGTCCTATTGAGGCGGCATGTACGATCCCATGATAGTTTGTTGGAAAAAAGTTATAGTAAGGTATGTCATGGAAAAAGACGAATAAAAGTAATCAGTCTTTAAAAAGTGAAGTCGGATGTCATAAAAAAGTCGTTGAGTATGTCGACAAAAGTCAGAAAAAAAATCTAAGTAAAGTATGTCACAAAAACCAGTACAATAGGTCATAAAAAGTCAGAGTACGATATGTCATGAAAGTAAAGTACGTCATTAAAAGGTCTTAAAATAAAGTCATTGGATATGATTTGAGCTCAAAGTGACTACACCATGTTACTGAATGACCAGGTCAAAGGATACAAATAATAAACACGCTCAAGTGGAGCAATTTGATTTAATACTTTACTAATTTACTCAAACCATGTCTGTAAAATATTATTCAGGCTTTTGCAACAGTACAAAAACACACAGTTTACATAATCTTCAATCTATGAGGACACAAGTACAAGCTCCTTTTTTCTTTTTTTCCAAGTGTGACTTACTAAACCTCTACCAGGCTTTTCTTTCAGTGCTTCCTATACTGGCCGCACATTGTTAAGCTTACATATACAAAAAGAGATAAAGCTTTAGAAAAAAAGAAGATTGAAAATGGAACACGCAAAAGCTGCAGATGGATATCAGCCAAAGTGGCGCTCGAATCATTTGCAAAGATGGAGCCGAGAGAATCATTTCAACTTTGACGTTGGTGCGGCGCTCTGCTGCCACCCAGCAGCACACAGCAGTACTGCAACACATGCTTCTCCTAAACGAGGATTTCTGACCCAAATCCTAATTATTCACATGTTAACGCTGGATATATGATAAGATTATTTCAACTAAAGATGAGAAAAATTGCTGCACTTTGAGGATGTTTTAATATATATTTAAGAGCACTTCTGAGGTGCCAGGGGGGTCACTTCATGTGTTTTTACCACTAAAACAAGTCTATGTAATGGTAAATGGTATTTCCAAAGATATATCTTACTTTTATCCCCTAAATGTAGCACTCTACTCACTATAAAACATCCCAATAAGAACAGTAAAATGACAGAAGACAGCATGGCTCAGTGTCGAACCAGTCGAACTTGAACCAAAATGACTTCCTTCCACTGCTGCACAAAAACACACACTCCCCGACTCTGATGTCATTTGTGTGATTTCAGCCAGCGCTCGGTGTGATTGTTGAAACTGGCCCAGATGTGTTCACCAGTCCTGACTGGACTTCTGCTTGATGAATTTTAGGCACACGTAATAGAGCGCCATGAAGACCAGACAGACTGCCAGCAGGACCAGATAGCACGAGTACAGAGGATACTGGTTCATGTTCATGGCCTCCACCACCTCAAAGACAAAGAGAGAGGGTTACAGGATGAGAGGGGTGTTGACATGACCGTGTAAAGTACGTTGGTTTCAATAGCTGTGTTCATTTATGTGCAATTATTGACAAATATTGTGGTTTTCCGACTAACAAAACTGCACAACCTATTCAGAAAATGGACAGAGTGAATCAGTTCTTCTGTATTTGTGTTTTAGTTTCTAACTCACGTGTATGCCGTCAACATAGATGGTGAAGTTTCTGATGGTGACGGGGTACATGTTGCCACTGAACTGCACCTGCAGCATGCCCTCAAAACCCCAACGCATGAAGGAGGCGTGAGAGAACCACGAGGCCACTGAGAAGTCAAGAACATGCAGAGGTGTAACCGTCACAGACTGGCCAGCTGTTCTCTACCCTCACACATCTTTCCACTGAAGGAACATGAATCCATCTCCTCACCGAGCCACATATTCTCCAGGCCGATGACGAAGCCTCCGGTCAAATAGAAGACGGTGAAAAGGGAGTTGCCCATGAAGGCTGAGGTCTGCAGGGTGGGCAGCGCGGCAGCTACAAACAGAGCCATGGCCCGGCTGCAGTAAACCATCAGCCACACCAGCAGGAAGTTGAGCAGGAAACGGTCCGGAGCCTCGTTAAGACCGGCCAGCCAATAGATGGGCAGGCCGTACACCAGGGTGAACACGCAGTGCTCTGGTAGCTCCCCCAGGATCTGAATGTGGGGAATGCATACGTTCAAATCTACAGAAATGAAGAGAAATTCACACATTGTGGACACTTGATTCTAGCTGCACGGAGACATGCTTTCCAACACCACAGTACTGTACAATACACTGAAGAGGGACTCCAGCGTGGGGCGAGGCTGACCCCTACTGGAGATCACTGTGGCTTACCTTGGCAAAGAAGTAGGAGGTGACGGAGTACATGCCGTCCTCCAGCTCGTGGTAGAGCATGGCTCTCTCTGTGTGACCTGCAGAGAACATGAAGTTAGTCTGATGAGTTGCAGCATTACGACCTCTAGTATCAGCGTGCCGCAACGATTCTAACTGATTATAACTGTTGTGAACTGCAGACTGACAGCTGTAGCTACTCACATTTAGCTATGACGTCCAGCACCACAGCGAACGGGGTGAGAGCTCCGATCATGTAGAGCAGGGCGACTGTGTCCTGAATGGACAGACGCTCTTCTCCTGCCCCGTAGTAGAGACAACCGATCAGCAGTGCCATGAGGAGGGCCTCGAAGCCGTGGACGAATAAGGTGACCAGGTCTCTGAAGTCATTGTACATGTGACGCCTGAGGGAGAAGACAAACACACGATACGGATTACCAATTATTGTGATATTTGCTGATATTTATCTCACGTTAACCAATAAACAGCCGGCTACAATAAGACGACTGCACACGTGACCACCAACCCGAGTCAGTTGAAACACCTGAAGACTTTATGAAAACTAGTTTGCACTGAGCAGAGAAATTAAAAATGAATAGAAGTAACAGAGAACTTATTCAAAAGTAGAGAGCAAATGTCAATATCTAAGTCTGTCTGTAAACCACTGCTGTCATTCATCGCTGTGAGTTGCTCTCACCTGATGAGGATGGTAAATTGGTGAAGTCGGCCGGGTAGTCTGTTACTCTGCTTGGAAATAGTGACGACTTCCTCTCCTTTAACTGTGCTCATCTGCTGAGGGCTGCAGGCAGGAACACAGTGATTACAATTACAAAACACAAAAATACTTTTGTCTCTGAGACGGGTCACTCAAAACACAGCTACGTTGTTGGGTAGCAAGTTGTTCAAGCAACCCAAAAACACCATGTAGCCGCTGCTTCGATAAGTGAGATGCCAACCCTGCCTTGACATCAAGTTATTTCATTGCTGGGGAGAAGGGAGGTAAAAGTTGGGGAAAACGTGAATGTCTAGGTGAAGAAAAGAGAGCAAGCTTAAACACACTGCTACCTCTCAGTTGGTGTTGGTTCTGTGTTGGTCCCAGCTGGTTTCCACATGTGAGTGTTTGTGTCTCGGACCTTTTCCATGAACTGCTCAGCCAGAACGGTGGAACGCTCCAAACACTCGGCCTCTTGCTCTGGACTGCGCCGGTCTATACTGATCAGATCAACTGGACACATACAATCAGAATAAATAGTGTCATAAAGAGGAATGGGTCACAGTTGACTCCGAGGATGTTTCAAGATATTTATCATTAATCTGAGTTTTGACAAATTTGAAGCAGTTTTTCTGCATTGGTGTCACCTTCCTTGGTGCTAAATGTCCTCTAAGCCAATGAGCTGTCAGAGATGGTTGGGCGCTGAAAACAAACACTTCTTGATGCCGTTTAGACAGCCTTCTACACACACTAACCATAGAAGTCAGAGGGGTTGCAGTATCGTGGGCAGGGGTATCCGAGGGTAGTGAAGTAAGGCACCATGTCACGAGCGGCGCCGCAGTAAACGGCCGAACCCGACGACAGCAGGACGACGAGGTCGAAGAGCTGGAAGATGTCAGACCGAGGCTGGTGGACCGACAGCAGGACTAGACGGTTTCCCCGAGCCAGGCGGGACAGTGTGATCACCAGGTTGTGGGCTGTGAAGCTGTCCAATCCTGACGTGGGCTCGTCCAGGATCAAAATACCTGAAATGTAAAAAAAAAAAAAAAAAACAGTTCAATCATCCATAAAAAGACACGACTCTCTTGCCGGAATTGTCCCCTCCCGTCTTGTTGTTGGCGATCCACTGGTGGTGGTAAGGGGGTTGTGGCGATGCGGGATGGCTGGGGCCTGAGATATCTAACGGGATTCAATCTTATCAGGACAGGCAATGAGATGTGTGGATAATACTTCGTGGTATATATGTAAAGAATGTCATAGAAATGTTCTAAAAAGTAATTGTATATGTCATTGAAAATATGCCATAAAAAAATCTGTCATAAAAAAAGTCATAAAAAAAATAACACAAAATATATAGTATAATAAATAATCTGCCATTGCTGCAGCCACTATTTTCTTTGCCTGTAGGTGGCAACATAAACACATATCTGCGGGTCTAAACTGCCACTATTACTTTCCTTTCCTGTAGGTGGTGGAGGTTGATGTGTAAAAAACTCAGCTGGCAACAACTGAACAGCTCCCACGTGAGGAGAATCTGCCTTTAACCAAAACTTTAAATTTGGGATTTTACGATTAAATTACAAGCCAGTTTGAGAAATAGAGAAATAAAAACTTAAAAATGAAAGCAAAAGGGGAAAATCAAGAGTTTCAAGAGGTTGTTTTCGCTCACCGGGGTTCCACAGAAGTTGGACAGCGATACTGACTCTCCTCCGCTCGCCTCCAGAAACGCCCCTCACGTAGTCGTTTCCCACCCTGGTGTGAGCGCACTGTCGCAGCCGCAGCTCTGCGATGACATCATCCACCTGTGACAGAAAAACAGCACAAAGTTTGTCTTTCACAGCACACAGAACAGTGTTTTCAGCAAATGGAGAATATACGTGTTGTTATAGGAGCGTGACCTCTCAAGTATGAGGCCAGTGTTTGTATTACAAGGTCCTTCTTTGGTTTAATCTTACCCTCTGGTCCCTCTGGGCCTGTGTGAAGTGGGTGGGGAGCCTCAGTTTGGCAACAAAGGCCAGAGTTTCACGGACAGTGAGGTGAGGAAGAAGGCGGTCGTCTTGGCGGACATGAGCGATGCTCTTCTTCACCAGCTGCGGCGTGTTGGGCTTCCCGTTAATCAGAACCTGACCGGATGTCATCGCACCGGCCTCATCGCGACATGTTATTATGTCGAGCAAAGATGTTTTACCGCAACCTGGGAGAAGATGATTATGTATTTAAAGCAACAATGAAGCATCAAACTAGAATCACCATGCAAGTCAAAATATGAGCTGAGCTGTGAGCAGCGTAGGAAGGCAGGGAGCCTACTACAAGAAGTTTGAGGCGTTGATAAGCAGATGTAGCAGATGTTTTCTTGCTTTCTTTATAGTTCATGCTGCTGGAGTCTAAAGAAAGATAACGTCTTTATTGTTTCTCTGTTGTGTAATACGTGTCATGTAATTGAGGCTTTGGGTGTAATGTAATGCTGCTGACTTGACAGGTTCAGCTGTGTGTGTGTGTGTGTGTGTGTGTGTGTGTGTGTGTGTGTGTGTGTGTGTGTGTGTGTGTGTGTGTGTGTGTGTGTGTGTGTGTGTGTGTGTGTGTGTGTGTGTGTGTGTGTGTGTGTGTGTATCACCTGAGCTGCCAATGACTGCCAGCATTTGTCCGCTGCGGACTCGGAGGCTGAGCTTGTTGATGGCTGTCTGCTTGTTCCCTTTTATCGCCCACGGCAACTTGAACTCTGATAACCTCTCGTACCACGGGATCTGAGCTGCTGTGTCCACCTGCGAGCACATACACACACACACACACACACACACACACTTAACACATATACAGCAACATGCACATATGCAGTAAAACATGCAACAGTTAAAGGCTAAATATAACTGTGCATGAGAGCAGAGCGGCTGCCCGTCGGTTACCTCATAATGCAGGTTGTTGACTTCCAGCTCATTGCACCCTCCACTGTAGGTGAAGTAGAGACTGCTGTCTTCTTCAGACGAGAACAACTCGGTGTCTCGATGCTGTTAAAGAGGAGCAGACAGGTCTGCTGGTTTCAGAGAGGCACGCACTCATTCGACATTTTTAATTTTTAAGTTTGAGTGCATCGTTGTGTGTGCAAACAGTTGCCCGAGACCTTTTGTTGGTCCAGGGTCCATTTGACAATGCCACTAAAATTACCATTATGTAATCCCTAAATGTGGGAGAAAGGAATCAAGGACTTTTGGTTGATTTAACCAAAGTTTATCAGTATATCAGCAGAGGAACTTCAAACCAATGCCTCGGGATCCCACGTAATGAACTGACCTGTGAGGAGCTGTATGTATGATTGAGGCCAGTATCTGTGTCCATGACGAGGCAAGCTGCTGGTTGACGATTGTAGGGTCAAGAGGTCGACGCCCCCCTTTCTCTTCTTCTGTTCTGTTCCTCTCTTTTTCTCTCTATGGGTTTCTGCCTTTGTTACTCGTTGTTCGCCCGTTGCGCCGCTGTTCACCGTTTCTTCTCTCTGTTCGATCTTTGACTCCAGTCCAGCTGAAGATCTCCTCTTGTCTCAACGCCTTCTGCCTCAAAGCGTCCAAATTCATGTCACGTCAGTTCTTCATCTGCTCCTGTTACTCGTGTCTTCTCTGGTCCCAGCGCTCAACTTGAGGACTGAGACAGTCAGACAGTTATCCCTACTTTTTTTTTTTTTGGTCTTCTTTATAGAGCTCCAGATCAAAGTTCTCTGAGATAACGCAGCGTTCACTGTGTGTTTATGGTTCCTGAGAGACACCACTGCTATCGCACTGCTGCTCTGAACAGGCAATGGGTGCAGAGAAACAAAGTCTGGGTGTCTAAGACAACTCAAATTTAGAGCTTCACTTCCTGTTTACGAGCGCGTGGATATGAAGAAACTGATCTGAGACGGACTTGACATACGGTTGTTGTTTGGAGTAGCAGACTGGCCGGAGACATGAACAAAGTTTATTCAATGCAGGCGGTGGAGCCAGAGAACGGCAGCAAAGTCAGGGAGTCCTTCAAGTTTGTGTCGGAGGGGAAGAGGGACGAATGTGGGGACGCTGGAGAGGAGCGATCAGAGCCCTCCTGTTGTCTCAGTGTCAGGAAGATCCACTACACAGTCAGGTAAAGAGTGTACAAGAGGATGACTGAGAGACAACAACACGCTGAGAATCAATTCGACATTATACTATATCATTATGCTCATACACAGGCATGTTTGGGACACATTATCTGCATTTTCATGATGGCAGAAGAATAAATGTAACGCATGAGAAGTTGCAAAGTTTTGTCTATGTAGTGTCAAATAAAACACACTGCTGACTGGTGATACACATATGAATCAATTGAAGATCGTGCCTCTGTGTGTGTGTGTGTGTGTGTGTGTGTGTGTGTGTGTGTTCTAGTGAGCGTGTTGGTCCGTGGTGGGGCTTACCCACCTACAGGAAGCGATGGACTCGTCAGATCCTCAACGATGTCTCCTTCCACGTGGACAGCGGGCAGATTATGGGCATACTGGGCAATTCAGGTTCGCTCTTAGCTCAGTCAAAAGTGCAAAGTGTTTCAGCACAACAACAAAATAATCCCATGTAAGGACCATATAATAAGATACGTTTTTAATGGATTCTTCTGAGAGATTTTGTGATTTAGACAAAATTTAGGTGAAATAAAGGCAATGCAACAGAACCTTTTTATTCAGGTTGAAGCTCAAATGAAGTGGTTAAGACTGGAATGTGAGAATGGGGAAATGTCCCTCTGCAGCAAACAGGGATTTATGTGTTTGGAGAATCCGTCTATTGCCAATCTAAAATGTTCTTAGATATGTGATCAGATCTTTTTTTACTGTACGTCATATATATCCATGTGTGTGTGTGTGTGTGTGCATCTTGCCTTGTAAAGGCTCAGGAAAGACCACGCTGTTGGATGCCATCTCAGGGAGGATTGGAAACTGTGGCACACTGTTGGGGGAGGTCTTCGTTAACGGCATGAAACTGAAGAGAGAAGAGTATCAGGACTGCTTCTCCTATGTGCTGCAGGTAACACACAGACATAAAGTACATCAAGGGTCAAACACAGACAATCAGTTATTTGTGACCTCGAGAAAGTAATTCTTTTTTTTTTGGATGTTTCAAACGGGGCCTTCGGCACATCTCAACAAGAGAGCAACACAATCAAACATTGGATTTGTTTGTAGAATGTGACTGGAACCAGTTGTTTGTGCTTCCAAACAGCAGCATAAAGCTGCTGAACTGCGAATAAAGAGGCTCAACGGTGGTTTCCCTTTGCCCTAGTTCTCATAACACACTGACATCAGGTGAAACTTTGCCCCGTACCACATGTGGGTGGCTGCATGCAGACAGTTTGTGTGTATTTAAGTTGCTTGTGTTTATTCACCATGAATACCAAACTACAAACTCAATGAGCACGCACCATTTTGCAAAAACTCCTGAAAAGGTTGCCCTGGCCTCTGGATGAAATTAACTAAAGGCCCTTGCTGGCCTCCTCATACACTTAATCTCTCAATGAGAGGTGCTCAAGTGTATCCAAAGCTTGAATTAAAAACACTGGCTTAAAACCGGCCTTGCTTCCTTTCAAATCATCTCCCTCTTCCAGCTGATAGCACCCCTCCTCTGCTCTCGAAGCCTCGTCATTAACTTCCCCTGCTAAGCTGTAGATGAGGAGGTGATATGAGCTCCTGATATTAAAGTCATTCAGATGAGAGACTGAGGAGAAGTGGGATTGGGAGGCGCCATGTGTTAATTGAGGCAGGCAGCAGGGGCAAGGCATAAATGTGTGTGTGTGTGTGTGTGTGTGTGTGTGTGTGTCTGGGGCAGAGGTATGTTCCAGTCGGCGTATACGAACATACAAATATTCAGAGTACTGCTGTATGTGTCCTATATGGATGTACACCTCGGTGTGCAGGGATGTGATACTTTAGATAATACTCTGAAATCGACACTTTTCTGTTGCTAATAGTGTGAAGCTTAGTGTGTTTACAGTAAAGTTCATGCCAGAGACAACATTAAGTGTCATGATAGACTGTAGTTTGAATATTGATGGACAGACAAGAGGAATACGGAGGAGATAATACAGATATATACCTCTTAGTGGAGATTAATTACAAGCAGCAGTGTCTTAACCTTTTCTCTGTGTTAACCTGTAGTCTTGTTACTCATCTCTCTTATAAAGGAAACATTTAGGAAGCTATTTTACAATACACTGTCAATGTATCCTTGTTAAATATTGTCTGCCTCACTGCATCTCTTACTTGTTTCTCGTCTTTTCTGATATTCTCTCTTTGTCCCTTTCTTTTACAGAGTGATAACTTGCTGAGTTATCTGACAGTGGAGGAGACTCTGACCTACACAGCTCAGCTGGCCCTGCGGAAACACTCGACCAAAGCTATAAAGAAGAAGGTGACTTTCAGAGAGCCTCCTCTGCTCTGTCCACGCAATCACCATTTCTTCAGCTGAAGCATTTCTCCCGGCTCGAGAAAATATCTTTACCATGACACCTGACTCCTGTGCAGGTGTCGGCGGTGATGGCCGAGCTGAGTCTGAGTCACGTGGCCCGAAGTGTTATTGGGGGTCGTGTTTTCCCAGGGATCTCCGGGGGCGAGAGGAGGAGGGTCTCCATCGCCAGCCAGCTACTTCAGGACCCAAGTGAGTACCTCTGCAGCTGGGAAATATGAGTTCCAAAGGAACTAAAGTCTGCTGTTGCTGCTGATTTAAGGTGTATCAAGGTAAAAGCCATTATCTCTTAAATCCTTCAAGCTTTCCATAACTCAAATGAGGAGGTGTGGCGTAAACTGAAGCGTTAGAGGTGATCATGTTAAAGCTTTGAAACACATGGGACGAGGATGATACAAAAGGGGCTGTGGCACAATATCAGAAAGTTTTGCTCACTCTGTTTCGTAAATGACTGGATAAAACATGTGATATTTCATACATATACTGTTGGAAGCAACAGGACTGAGCTATCCAGAGAACAGAAGAAAGTTCACTACAAAAGCCATCTCTCCCCGAAGATTTTTAGAAGTCCACGCTGAGAAACAAAGGGATCTAAGTAAGAGAGGACTAAGGAAAGGACAGAGAACGGGACAGAGGGAGAGATCGAGAAGCATAATGAAAGACTGGGTTATCACACCACTCAGGGAATGAGCAGAGACCCACCTCTGTGTGTGTGTGTGTGTGTGTGTGTGTGTGTGTGTGTGTGTGTGTGTGTGTGTGTGTGTGTGTGCGTGTGTGCTCGCCTGTGCTCATCCCAGGTGTAGTTTATCAGGTCTACATTCCTCCAGGGAGATTGAAAGGTCTCAGTCCTCATTCAGGATTAGACTGGCAATGGAAACACACACACACACACACACACACAGCGTAATGAAGAGTTCCCATTCGCTGCCTCTCCAATCAACCAGGAAATGAATTAATCTCACAATTAAAGCATCTGCTAATTCCACTCTGCTTTCATAATGCAAAGAGCCAATCTTTTAATTGTCCTAATTAGAGTAATTAACAAAAAAAAGAAAAAGGACTCACTTATCTTCAGGAGTGAAGTTGGCCCCGTTGAGAGTCCGGAATGTGCCACTTAATAAAAAGTACATTTTAAAAGTTTCCAACTTAAAAGGAGAAAAAAAAGTTATTGTCCTGCCTTCTCTCTTGTTCTGGATGCATCAATGTGGGACACACCTGCGTCATTGGGGTGATGTCATTGCAGGAGTGATCCTATTGGACGAGCCGACCACTGGCCTGGACAGCATGACCGCAAATCAGATTGTGGTGCTGCTGGCAGAGCTGGCCAAGAGGAACCGCATCGTCATCGTAACCATCCACCAGCCGCGCTCCGAGCTCTTCAGGGTGAGCTTCCAGATAAACTTAAGAAAATAGATAAATAGACAGAAAACTTGCTCTAAACGATATTTACACATTATTTCAAGGCTATCTTAAAACAATACCCATACGGCCATATGTACACCAAAACAGCTTTTGCTCCTGCTCTCAGTACTGGACATGAAGAGATCCCGGTATAATGGGATTTCAATGGAAGTGACGGGGGACAAAATCCACTGTCCTCCTTCTGTTAGTGAAATCAAGAGGTTATCTTCAAAAGTTACAACCTTATAAGTATGTAATTTCCTCTCTTTGTTTCTACAGACGTTTCCTTGCTCAGCTGCAGTGGAGGAATAGAAACACTTTGTCTGCTGAAGCCTCATTAACTTCAGCTAAACTTTAGAAGTCATTTTCATTTGTCCTCCATCTCTTACATTAGAATTACATTCTTTTCTCTGTCATGATGGACAGGGGAAACAATTAGAGCAATCAAAGACTATTGCAATGTACATGTGGCCATGCGATTGTTGTTTTCAGACGTGGAAAATATCTTTCCTTTAAACACAGAAAAACTCACCGTTTTCTACCGAGGCAGAAGATCACGTGTTGTAGATTAGTTGATAGGCATGCTGATGATAATAAACTCTTTATTTGTGTGTGTGTGTGTGTGTGTGTGTGTGTCTCCCAGGTGTTTAGCAGCATAGCTCTAATGAGTCGGGGGGAGCTGGTGTTCTGTGGGCAGCCAGAGGAGATGGTGGACTTCTTCAGCCAATGTGGATATGAGTGTCCAGAGTACTGCAACCCCTTTGACATCTATGGTACTGCATGCTATGATCCAGCTACAACAAATAAAGAATATGTTCATCTCGACAATATACAACATATAAACGAATGTGTGGACTGAACGTTAAAATACTCAAATTGCTGCGATGTCAAACAGTTGACTTCACCTCAGTGGACACGCGCAGCAGTGAGAGGGAGGCAACCACCTTCAGTCGCATGCATGGGATCACGTCATCCTATCAGAGGTCTGCCATCTACCAGAGCATGCTGGGAAAAGTGGAGCAGAGCCTGCAGCGCGCAGACAAGCCAGCCATCCCCTTTAAGAGCAAAGAGTCGCCCAGCGGTGCCGCCAAACTTGAAGTTCTGCTCAGGTCAGTGCTGAGCGAGTCTTCAGTCCCCTTGTGAAGACATCATCTATAAAGGCATCATCTGTACCATGCATCTGTCCTGTGCTCTCTATGTGTGTCCCTGTACTTCCATGTGTGTTCTCTGTGTGCAGGCGGACGGTAAGAAACCTGTCCCGAGACAGGATGGGTGTTCTGATGCGTTTGTTGCAGAACCTGATCTACGGTCTCTTCGTGGCCTTCTTCGTGATGCATTTAGACAACGACGTCAACAAGGGTGCTGTGCAGGACCGCATCGGCATCATCTATCAGAGCATCGGCGCTTCGCCCTACACTGGCATGCTGAATGCAGTCGCTCTCTGTGAGTTTCACACCACACATCTGCACATAGAGCGGAAAAACACATTTCACCTTGTGGTGGAATGTCCAAGGCCTTTAAACTGCAAGTGTCTGACAACATCACTGAACAAATACCGACATGAGATGGATACGATGACTTTGGGGGAATTCTGAAGTGGATGAAGTGTGTGTGTGTGTGTGTGTGTGTGGTCTATCGTACGTTAAACAGCGTGTTTGAAACGTCTTTATCTCAGCCGTGTAAGCTCGCTTATCTCCCGTTCAGTAGGTGAAAGGATTCCGCTGCCTGCAGTATTTCTGTTCCCTTCAGCAGAAAGGTGTGAAGTCTAGCTGAGATGTTGCTCTGTGGAAGCGCCCGAAGAGACTCCGTGTACTTTCAGTGTCTCTCATAGGTCAGAGTAAAAGATTAAGTGATGAGTTGTAAGTATAGTACTCGTATTATAGATTAAAACTGCAGCTGGTCAGCCTCACAAAGTAGTTGCAGTTTACCTACAGGGCAGAATGAACTTTACTCCATTTAGAGATCACTGAACCCAAGTGCCTTTTAGACCTGCTACACACACATGCTGTCTATATTATCTGTGCCTATCTGTATGTGCGTCTCTCTGTGTTCATGTTTCCTATTTATAACAGCTGCTGTGACTTAAGGTCACCTCAAATACAGATAAACGTTTACACATTTACTGTATAGACACACACAGAAGCAACTACCGTACAACAAGTCAGGGCCTATTTTAGGACCTGTATGATGGTTTCATGAACTTTATTTTTTTGATCTGATCTTGTGCTATGTCTTGTTGGGAACTTAATATTTACGCGGCTTGGACACATTTTATTTTATTTTTTATGTCTCAGTGAGAATTTTTAAAGCTAAATGGATCTTTAAAGGTGTTGCGTTTGTAGAATCTATCTGAACATTAATTATGTGCATTGAGTGTATGTCAAAAGACGATACAAACACTAACCAGTGAAGGATATTGGCTATATGTGAGGATTATCTCTTCTCCTTCTTCTTCAGCTTGCAGCTGAGTGTAGAATCTTAGCTTTAGGGCTCTGGCTGTCACAGGTACTGAGGATAAGAGATGTGATAAAACACCGGCAGGCAGGCAGGCTTTCAGTATGTAATGTTTCTCCTCTTTTCCACTCATCACATGATCTGCTCTCTCGCTCTCTCTCTCTCTCTCTCTCTCTGCTCATCTCCAACAGTCCCGGCGTTGCGAGCCATCAGTGATCAGGAGAGTCAGGATGGTCTGTACAGTAAATGGCAAATGTTCTTAGCCTACATCTTCCACATCCTGCCCTTCAGCATCCTGAGTGTTTTCATCTTCACCTCCTTCCTTTACTGGTGGGTAGTGTGTATTTGTTTGCTATGGGGCTTCTTAAAGCATGTGCAGACACAAGGATCTAATAGATCTCATATTCCATACGGCCACCTGGTTAACAGCACCGCAGGTTCTTTTTTACAAGCCTCTACCAAACTGTTGCGACGTTGCTTCATGTCTGGAGTGTTTTTGTTACAGCAACATCTAGTTTATCTTTTAGCCTAAATCAAGAGGTAGAAATGACTCAATCAGATTGAGTTGAATCAAACACATTCTTCAACACGATATAGTGACTCACAATGTGCTCCACCAAGCAGTTGAGCAGAACATTAAAGAGTTTTAAACTTAGCGTCTAACAGCACTAACTTCTACAAATGATCCTCTCAGGACGGTGGGGATGCACCCTGACAGCTTGCGCTTCCTGTGTTATTCTGCTGTTGTCCTGGTGCCACATATTATAGGTGAGACAAGGTTACTTGACCGTCATCTTCTATTTCTTCACAGGATTATAGGGACATGCTAGTCTGCTTATCGCCATGTTTCATATCCTTTACCAGTTTGTTGGCAACACTGACAGGAATAGACTATCAGTGTTTTAGAAACACAAGTGTACAAATGTGTTTGACTTAAATAAAGATCCTTTTAATGTCATGTTTTCACTGTTACTGGCTTTACGTTGCATGTATTAGTATATCTGTTGCTTTTCCTCAGGTGAGTTGTTAACTGTGGTGCTATTGGGAGTGGTCCACGACCCGAACATGGTCAACACTGGAGTGGCTCTGCTCAACATTGCGGGGATCTTAGTGGGATCTGGCTTCCTCAGGTGAGACACCTCAATATCTTTTACATTTAATTAGTACGTTTAAGTAACGTTTAGCCAAGCCTGTTGTGATTTGGACCTCTAATAGGCAATAAGCTCTTCAATGTGAATGAATATTATGGCGCCAGTAACGCACCTCCCTCCTCCTCTCAACAGGAGCACCCAGCAGATGCCGATGGTCTTCCAGTGGCTCAGCTACCTGACCTTCCAGAAGTACAGCTGTGAGCTGCTCATCGTCACAGAGTTCCACGGACTCAACTTCACATGCAGTAAGTTGTTTTTACCGTGATGGGACCATCTGATTCCACCGACCCTGAGCATGAAAAGGGACCCATAATACATACATCAATGAAAACTTAACATGTTATATTCACAGCTCACAAACAAAGTATACCATCTTGAGTAGAACTTAAAAACAACAACATGTAAACACAACTTTTTGCAAGTGATTTATATTTCTCTGCCTTGACATCACTGGGAATATATTTTGCAATCTAGTTAAGGAAATGTGATTCACAGCTATCGTCTTCAATCTCTTCTTCTATCTTTACAAGTATTGTATGTCATGAATGAGTTCAGTGTTCAAGGACACATGGCAAGGCAGATTGAAGGACGCTCACCGGCTGTTTTGGGGAACTGAAGCCGTGTTTTAAACCAGACAAATTGTTAACATCTTCCTTCCGGTGTGTTGTGTTGTTGCAGACGTTTCCAAACCTTTGCCGGGAGCCTGTATGCTCACTCAAGGCAGTCAGATCATTGATGAGGGCTATCCTGGGGCTCTGTCTCGATACACACTAGACTTTGTCCTCCTCTACTCCTTCCTCCCTGCTCTCCTGCTGCTGGGCATCATCAGCTTCAAGATCAGAGACAAGCTCGTACGTCACTAAAACCACAGACACACATTTGTGTGTGTGTGAGTGGGAGGGGGGGGGGGGGGTCTTTTGTTTATAACAGCAAGATGAACTGAGTTTGGTTGAGAAGATCTAAAACAGATTTACAGCATTAAGTTAGTCTGAGAAGAGGAACACTGAAGTACTGTGGCTCCTGCTAACATGTATCATCTGTGGCTGCCCCCTTTCCTCCAACATTCAAGGGATATCACCGGGTCAGCACTTTAACAGAATAAAGTACAAGAAAGTTCAGAGCAATGATGAATGCAGAGCTTCTGTTAGACGTTTCCTCAAACAATACCAGTCCAGGATGCTAAGTGTACAGTACAGCATCCACGGACACTAGACCACCTGATATGCAGCCAGATAACCGAGTGGTCTTTTTACTAAAAAGCACCAAACCTGCTGCTTTAACACTGAATGGGCTCAAACATCTGAGACGGCCGCACAGATTAAAAATAAGGTCCTGTAAATATCTGCACTGATGTCAAGTTAATCATTTTCATATAAAACTGTATATGAAGTGGTACGTTTAAACTTAAGCGTAAACTGTAAATCACCAGTTTGATTGAAATGATGGACCGCTGTGTATCATCACAAAAATGTCACTTTTGTATTTTATTTTTTTAAATATCGTGATTGTAATGTTTCATGAATAGGAAGTGATGCTTATTGTAATTTTGTTTATTTTTTCAGAAAACATTTCATCATCATCATACAAGTAGTTTTGTTATGTTTAAAATAGACACAATGACACAAAAGGAAATAAATAAAGCAAATTGTATCCTGTATTTACATTGATATCATATGTGGTGTGTGTGTGTGTGTGTGTGTGTGTGTGAGAGACCATAAAGCTGGCTCTCTCTCATGTCTCCAGCTCCAGTCCTTTCCAGGACTTAGCTGCATTCCTTTTATACTGCTCCAACTCCTGAAAAACACAAAGAGAGATGAAAAAACATGACACCATTTCTTCATCATTGAAGTAGAATGGAAAAGTGCAGGCAGACACACGCTATAATGCAGAAATGCCTGCACACTCATAATAGTAAACGAGGTTTTGTTCTCCATTAATGCAGTAATGACTTCAAGTCATATATTTGTACTTTTTAAAATGTAACAAAGGAATATGTACCGGAAGTTATTTTTTGACACAGCCATACTTGTGCAATATAGAAAGGTAGGTAAAGTCCTGCCAATGTGCCAATGTGCCAAGATATGCAGGAAAGGCAGGAAAAAAAAGCTTTCTCGTAAACATGGATGTAAACAACGCAGGATGCAAAGAAAAATCAGCTTTGAGAATGTTTTACTGAGGAAGGAAATGTATTCAGTGTTTGTTAGACCTCGATGATACACACAATGCGCTGTGAATATTTCTATCATCCAGATGGTCAGAAGAGTGTTTGAGGATGTAAATGTAATCACACATAAGAGGCACAAACTGGGTCTAGAAGTACACACTCTCAGAAAGGTGGGTGGCCTGACATGCAACTGGGTCTTCTAACTTTTCCTCTATACCTGTTCGACCAGCATCAGGTGAGTCAGTCAGCGATAACAGCGCTGTGAGGTTACTAAAGTTCAAGTGCCAGAGTGGCACTACCACAGGTCGACAAGAACACCACGGATGTCTGAGTTTATAACCTGGATATATTACAGCCTGTTAACGAGACAGAAACACGGCTGCAGGCTACTGACAGACACAAGGTTACTCTCGAGCGTTGAACTTGATTAAGACAGTGTTCAACAGCAGATCTACCTGTCTCTCTGATAAAGTCTGAATTATTGTTATTTAATTCAGCCTAACTTGGGCAGTGGAAGGGCAACAGCTGATTCCGTTTTTTTTGTGTGACCTAAATTCACCAAAAATACGGCACTCAACAGAAAATGTTATAGCACTCTGAAATGTCACCCTGTCTGAACTCCCATTAAATCGAATCGTCGACACTACTCCTCTTCATTTCCCTCTTAATCTGTTTTTTAATCTGTTATCTTCTTCAATACTTGTTCCTCTTCACCGTGAGGTCAAAGGTCAGGATCACAAAGCACAGAGAAGTGAACGTTCTGGTTAACACTGACTGATCATCAAGCTGCAGACTCATGGGGGTTCACGACACTGATTGCAGTAGTTTATGATGTGCTTTGCCATGTGTAGTATACGTGTGCAGCTGTAATACAACACAAGCATGTGATTGGTCAAGATGTGCTACCTGGTCTTTCTGGGCTCTCATGGCATCAATCTGAGGCTCACTGTACTGTGGGTCTTTGGCTGGATCCTTTACTTCCCTCTGCTCACTGGTATTCTGCTCAGACAAAGTCAGTTAGATGAGCAGAGATATATTATAAATGGACAGTTGACAACGGTCTTTATTCATGTAAACATGCATATTTATGGGGAGGAATGCTGTGAATATGATTGTCCAGTGTGAGGGTGTTTAAAGGTCTAGTGTGTAGGATATGGCGACATCTAGTGGTGAGGTTGCAGATTACAGCCAACTGAAACTTCACCCGTTTGGAAGAACTAAACCAAAAACACGAAAACAATAAAACACAAAAATGCAAATGGCCCCATCTAGAGCAAGTGTTTGGTTTGGCCGTTGTAGGCTACCGTAGAAACATGGCGGTTACGGGAACGAAAACACAGCCAGTCTTATTTTCAGGTGACTATCCACTACGTAAAACATGCTTAGTAATATTATTCTGCCAATAGATCCCCCTAAATACCACACACTGTACCTTTAAACATCAGAGGCTGAAACAGCTGCACTTTGTGTTACTAATTAAGACAAAGAAACTACCTCTTGGGGGAAGACACGCTCGTAGACTTTCTTCCAGAGGTCCTTTGGGTTTTTGGCATGGAGAGATGTGATGTCCACATCAGTAGAGTGAGGGGAACCTAAAGCAATCCACAAATATCAAGGCAGAAGGTGCAATAGCATTTTAATTACATCTAAATGCACTACTGCTTTTGGCCACCGAGTGATGCTGTACTCACCTATTTGGTTGAAGGAGTCGGAGCCTGCTGCAATGACGAGAGGCTTAGTGGAGTCAAGGGACACAGTTTTCCTGATCAAAGAATAGAAAATACAACTAAAACCAAAGCATAACATGTCAGTAACGGTTGGTGTACAACCAGTATCCTCCTCACCCTCTGTCCAGACCGAAAGCCAGGTGGGAGAAGAAGCTCTTGGTTTTTGACATTAAGTTCTCAGACTTGATGCTTGTGAACTGATGATAAGATGAGACACAGGAACAGAGAAAAACATATGGAATAAAAGATAATTGGATCAGCAACAGTTCATAGAATGGGTGAATTTAATGGTGAGACAAAGCAAAAAAAGATTACAAAGTGCAAATTGCAGTATGTTTTCAACAAAAGTTATGTTAAATGTAAATATGTTACATGTATGATCAAAGCACACTTACAATAAGAGAAGCCGCGTAGTAGTGGGCAACAAAACGCAGTGTTTTACAAACCACTTTCCTCTTGTCCGAGTCAAATTCCTGCAACGCACATGGAAAAATAAAGCTCTCAGTCTATAATATGTTACATAAATCAAACCAGGATCATAGAAGTTACAACAATGTAGCTGTGACTATAACACAGCAGACCTTTTAACAACTTCTCTGCCTAAAAAAAGTTCTACCAATAACAAGTCAACAAATATCATAAAACATATGTCATTCAGCCACCAGGAGGCCACCTCAATAAATAAGTTGAAGTGTGTGTTTTACCTGAAAGATGTCATATTTGCTGCCAATAATCAGCAGAGGAACAGGAAAGGGACTGATCAGCTCTCTGTCCTGTTGACAAAGTCACAGTTAACACAGGACACATGTACCATCTTATGTCTGTACTGTACAGTAAAGAAAGAATCGACTGAGTGTAATGAGCTGAGGTCTTACAGGATAGTCTTTAGGTAACACACGTGCTGCTGAATAAGCAGGCGTCTGGTGTTTGGCTTTCTGTGTGTGTTGTGCCTGGGAAGAGACTTTCTCCAACTGATGTTGTGCTGCCTGCTGCAGCCTTTCCATGGTTCCCCACAGGGCGTTGGGTTTAGACAGGTCCAGAATGAGGATGACAGAGAGAGACCTGGGAAAAGACAGGAAGGACCATGTGATCTGGCAGGATATACGGTATTTAAAAAAAAGGAGACAACAAGACCTCGGGAACAGTGACCTACCTGATGCCGACGGCAGTGATGGGGATCTGGACCAGGTCTGACAAAGAGGTCCCTCCTCCCAGTTCCCATAGGTGGGCTATGTCTTTGGGCTGAAAGGTGAAACCAAGTTCAAGTTACACAGTATGTGCAATTGTGCACACATTCGCATTTACTGCAAAAATAAGGTATTTACTGGAGTAATATAAAACCAGTAGGTTTGGTCACAAATGATCAGGACTATCAGTTTTTATCCCATTTCTTCCCCAAAGTGTCCAATACGAACAGGGCTTCCTTACTATGTTGTGTCCTCGGGCCCGTCTGCCAAAAGTGTACTCCAGCGCCAGAGTTGGTTTGGATGGTTCATCCCTGGTGGATTAAAAAACAGTATTATTGTTGTCACACAACAAAGCAAAAGCTTAAAGATCAATTTACTCACTTTCAGTGCTTAAAACCTAATCTTGCTGTGTTTTGTTTGTCAAATGTAGCTGGCACAGGTGTCATTATTGTGCCATGTGATCGGCTCTGTTAAAGAAGACCTTGAGATGAAGCTAAAAGCTTTTATATGATCAAAGCATTATTGTTCATAACTGGCATGTGTCTTAAACATTAGTCTACATACAGAATATAAAGAAGGTTATTGTGAGGCTAGAGATGCTGTTTTTAAGATAGACGACACACACACTCACCTGTCGAGGCATCTGAGGAGAATGGACGTTTTACCCTGAAAGAAAACGAAAAGGTGGGCTTACTAGCTAACGTACCGCGTATGTAGCTAGTAACAAGACAAGAGTGCTTCCATTAGAAGTAAATAAATGTCGGGTCTATGTTGTAAACATACCCCAGACTTGCTCCCCATGAGAAACACGGTCCTCTCGCTGACCGTCTCTCCTCCATCCTCTTCCCCACCTTCCGCCTCTCGGCTGTGGACCTCGGCCGCAGCCTGCTCCCATAGTGTGTCTGAGCTGACAAACACAACACAAAAAAGCGAAACAAAGCATGTTATTATCTCTATGGTGATGTTAAATGAGAAAACTGGCGTACAAACGGATCCTCACCTTATTTTTGGCATCACATTTGACTTGTAACCAAGTTTGACAACTTGACAAGCTAACTAACAGCTAGCTTAGCTACCACCGAGGGAAACCCGACCAAACGTTGCCAGAGTAACGGCGCAGTTTGATGACGTAATTATTGTTACTCCTTAATGAGCGTCGTGGGAAATGTAGTTATATTCTTTAGAAAGGCAAAGATCGGAAGAAAGTAAGACTTATGCTGCATAGATTTGTATAGTTATATAGTTAAATAAGTTAAGCTATTATAGTTCACGTTTATCAACATCATGCATATAACATATTTTTTTGTTGTTTTTCATGCTCGCAAATTCTGTTATAAAATACTAACTGTATACCCTACTGTATAACGTATAACGCCATGCATTTCCTGAGGGGTTGTTGAGGTCTTCATTTCTAGCGAGTTGAACAATAAATTAAACCGGAGATAGTCTGGGAACACTCCCCTTTAATCAGAACACATTCAGAACTACATTTCAGTAGCAGAAAAGTAACATTTCCCCACTAGTTCAAATCACAAGCTCAAAACAGGCTGACAACTCCTAAATCAAATGAAAACACATTTCAATTACATTTGACAAAATGCTGTACATGGAATTACAACATCCAGTTTATAGCAGAGACTTCTTTAAACAGAATAGCAGAGATCTTCAGTGAATCAAAACAAGGTATTTCTTCATGCAGCGATGCATTTTTAAAATGTTCTTTGTTCATGAGATCCTGAACAAGTTGAAATTTTGTTTTGGGTTGAATCCTTTAAAATGCAGACGGATGGTATGAGATGATAGCGAGTCTCTTTTTTGATGAAAAAGATGTGATGAGACATGTCATGACTTTCTCCTGGGCTGGTCACAATAGGGTACATTTTCCAGTAGAAGACTCTCTCTAGGTCGAAGCACTGAGACGGAGAGAGAGAGAAAATAAATAGCAGCCATAACATTCGGACATACCACATGCAATAATTCAGAGAATCAAGATTCCTGTTGCATATTATTTGCATACACATTTGACTTTCTAGCGTGGTACTAATGTTCTTTAAAAAAACACAACAACATACAGAGTGTCTTATCTCCAACATGTTCCATTTGTAGCACACCCTCTCGAAGAACAGCTTCCACATCTGAGCCCATTTTGATCATCTGTCATAGCAGAAGGGTAAAGAGTGTGGGGAGATTATGAGACAGTGGGCCCCTCTGCAAACATAGCGGCCCCTCTTTTGTTTTGCATCTTTTGCAGGTTAAACATAAATATAAAGTACTGCTGAGCTTGAAAACTGCACATGAACATGCCAGAGATGCTTTTGCAATCCTTTGCAGTGCTGCCACAGCAGATCTACACTGACACTCTTCACCACAAATATTACACAAAATCCTATAGGAAGTCATAGTTATTGTAATTATCTTGCATGCAACAAAACAGAGTCTTGTCATTCCAAAGATAGTGTAACTGTTTTGTTGAATCCGTTTGTTTTACTGTATGCTTACCACAGCCCTGACTGTACAGCTGAATTATTCAACAACAACATAATTAAAACACATTGGATTGGACTGATTATCTGCAGATAATCAATATGAAATGTTTTAGATCAGGATTAGGAGCGAATCGTCTACTGTCCATGACTCCAGCCAATAGATGACATTACAGTGGAATATGCACATATTTATTTAAATTCATAACTGATGTAGTAAAGCCAGATTCAATTACAATATACATAAACACACCATGTCACTTTCTCTGTACCTTCACAATGTTTTCTTCTGATGTTTCATTTTTGTTTTTCCGGAACTCATCGTTGATCTTTAATCTTGCAGCTTTGTGGAGAAAAAAAATAGAAATGCATTTGATACTGGAGAGCATGCACCAAAGTTATCTACTGTCTGTAAAGGGGTTGGTAAACATCACCAAACACAAGACGTTCTTCTGCGGGGAATCAAACCAACACACTACATAACTCACCTGACAGCGCTCTGGCATCGTCTTTGAATACAGCCACCCTTGTTCTGTGCAGCGCTTTAAACGCGTTTAAGACCTGCAATCATACAGACATTCAGCTTTTAGCAACATCAGGACCTTGACAGTTGTTCTTGAACACACGCAGTTGTGGATATTAATAACAGTTCCCTGCAGTTTTAGCGATCTGCTTCCTAAAACATGCAGTCACGTATTCTTATAATCAAACCAGCAAAAGAAACGAAGAGGACACATTGTTTTACTGATGTTATTTTTCATAAAGCATGATCATATCCCGTCCTCACCTTCAAACGAGTCCCCATCTTGACTTATTCAGTTCACTTCCGGGTTGGAACCAACATCGTCCAATCAACACAGAGTTCTGAAATTATGCGTTTTTTGTAGCCAATGAGCGTTCGCTATAGTTTCACGAAGACAGGAGTAGCGCTGACAGGCGGCTCATCTGCGCAAACATGGCTGATGAAATGGCAAAGGCGCAGGCTGCCCAGCCGGGCGGAGACACGATATTTGGAAAGATTATACGCAAAGAGATCCCTGTAGAACTGCTCTATGAAGATGACAAGGTATGCACGAAACACGTCCACTCATAAACACACTTATTGGCCGCTATAAGTCGCACTACTCCTTGCAGGTACACGTTCAGCTCACGTTAGCTCAGCGCTAGCTTTACAGAAACTGCTACTTTACTGTAATTTACACAATGTGTTATGTGTAACTAAGGCCGTTTATCACAGACTAAAACCAACCCAAAACCAGTTGTGTAAACACAGTTAACTCTCAGACTACACAGGCTAAACGAATCCTATCCATGGCTTAGTTTTGGTTCAGCATTTTACAAGTGAAGTAATTGCTCATGTTGCGTTTGCTGCCACTTGGCATCTGCAGATAGTTGGCTCTATCAGATCCTTTAAATGATATAGTCCCTACAGACTGTGAGCATGCATGTGTTATTGTTGCTGTGGTCTGGGTAATGAAATCAGAACTTGTGAGTAAAACCCTCAAAATGTGAAGCTGCTTGTGTTTGAGTTACCAAAGGCTGCAGAAGGCAACACCGAGAATTCACACAGTGGAAAAACAAGGTTTCACTGCTTGTGTTGTGTCTATTGGTTTATAATGGATTTAACCACACATTTGAGTCTAAATGGGTGAAACGATGCGTTACACAATGTGGCATCTTTGAGACCTCAAATGCAACATAAAGATACACAAATACTGTGTGTGATGTCCATAATGGCAAGTAGCAGCTTTAAAAAAACAATGTAATATTGAGACACATCATTTCGATTTCATTTCGGAGATATGTGATTACCAGGAATTCATGAGGTCTTCAGCTGGAACATACATTGATACCATTTTTAATTTCTTTGTAACCACATTGTACCACGTGTCTTTCTCACTTTTACCCATCATGCTGTCATAGTCTTGGTGTCGAGCTACAGAAATTGTTGTCTTTTATTTATTCTTATTACATATAGTTTTAAGGGCCGAGAGAGCTGGAATAGATGCATTTAAATGAACAATTGCACTTTGACCATGAACTAGATCTTAAAGTATACTTTAAATGAGGAGGACAACATATCAGCAAGATCTTTGAAAATAATACAGTCCAATAAAACATCGTAACAAAATGCAACAGCAAAACATATTCAGCCAACACACAAACAACTAAAGAGGAAGTCACTATACAATTTGATGTAGCATTTATTGCACTATATACTTCTTAATTTGTTTTATTTATATTTCAGTGTGTGGCCTTCCCCGATATTACTCCTCAAGCTCCCACTCACATCCTCGTCGTCCCAAAAAAGCCAATTGTTCAGCTGTCAAAAGCGGAGGACAGTGACGCTGAGGTAAGTGTGATTGTCTGACCTAGTTTTTCATCATTTCTAGTGATTTGTCCAACAACAGTCACCACTAGATGGAACCCTTTACACAATGCAACGCTGTCTGTGAACACTACATTGTTAACTAGGGGTTGTCTGCTCATTCTTATAAACACGTGTATGTATTCAACCTTCAGTGACACTCATTCATTCTACATCTGTCTACTAGCTGTTGGGCCACATGATGCTAGTTGCAAAGAAGTGTGCTGAAGATGCGGGACTGTCCAAAGGCTACAGGATTGTGGTCAATGATGGGCCGGACGGAGGCCAGTCTGTCTACCACATCCACATCCACGTCCTGGGTGGACGCTTGATGAAGTGGCCCCCCGGTTAACCTCCTGTCTCCATCCATCCTGCCGTCAGTGTTCACGTCTGACAATGTGTACTGTTTAACTTCCACTAAACCAGTTTGTCATGGGAAATATGAGTCAAACAGAAAATTCAGCAATGATAATAAAATGCACCTCACAACAGAGTGTCTTGTTTGTCTTTATCTAAAATTCTTTCTTTTACAGATATGAAGTAAACTTCAATTGTGTGGCATATTTGTATTATGTTATACATTTTTGTAGTACTGTTGGGATTTCAAGCACCGCTGCTCATGTTCCCTCTGTGTCTTTTGCAAGCATATCAGTGAAAGACAGAATTGGCCTGCTGCTACTGCTGCGATGAGAAATCGAATCACTGCGGTTGAAGACAGAACTCGCGGGTCTGTGAACAGTATGTTGTGCGCAGTGAAAGAACTGCTGCTGTAGCTCTCACACTATAGTTTTCCATTAGTGAGATACACTTTGTCATCCGTTACCACGTGCTACCCAAGGTGCCATGCAGTCACTCGCCTTAGTAAATAAAGATTGATTTCGCCTTGTATTAAGCACAGCACTTAGCTGACTAGTTTCAATATGCTCATTGGTGCTTAAATATGTAATACCACAATAAGTCTCCGTGTCCAGTCTATGGTTGTCAGAAACACTTAAATTAAGTGTTTCTGAGTCTTGATTAAGTGAATCATGCAAATGTTTTACAGAGTTCAGGCGTCAAAAAAAGGGTTGCTGAGTCATTCGCATTTTCAGTTGAGACCTGATTAATAGCACAGAGATTAGACGGCTCTTTTATTCAGTAAGAATTATTAAAATTCAATCTGAATGAACTCTTTGCCTTTTCTTTGATTTAAAAAGTCCCTGTTGGGAGTTATTGTGGGAGAAAAAAATGCAATCCAGTTTTAAATCAATAGATATCGGTTCCTTGTCTGTCATTGGCTGCTTGTGTATAAAGATAAAGTTACATTTTTAAACAGAATACAAATAAAAATAGAGAAACAAGTGAATGGCTTTGTTTTATTAACAGTAAGAAACGATGTAGATAGTTGAACAAATATAAAATGCATGAAACATCCACAAAATATAAAACAAAAAATAAATAAAATTGTTTTTCTTTACAAAAATGACAAAGAACACTGATCAGATGACACGTAGTGACTTAAAAATGAACATGTACCTAGCATTCACAGTCCCCTCATTTCATTTCTTTTGATAAAACGGGGAGGAAAAGCAAAAAAAGGACGATTAGAGGCTTCGTTTGTACAGACAGAATAGTTCCAGAGAGGCAAGGCCATCATTGCTGATATGCTCTGTCACACCATTTGACATTTGATGCAGCCTTTCACTGCTTCTTCACTACGTCTGAATGAAAAACACCACAATCTGATGTGCAAAATAAGAGAAATCTTTTAAGACAACTATGTCTTTTTCTTTTCTTTCAATCGATGCCCGTCCATAGACAAAATGGGCACTTTGAGGCAATTGAAAAACATTGTACAGTACAGTATAGAGAGGAAAGGAAATGAACATGTATTCTGGTCCCTAAATTCACGAGCATCTAAGTACTAATATACTGCCTTTAAAGTCGTCTTACTCTAGAACACAGACTATAAGCTGAAGAGAGGTTCAGAAAGTGGTGAGTCCCCGTGAAGACAATGAGAAATAGGTTAACTATATGTTAACTTCTCTCCATGGTGGAAATAGAAGAATGCACCGATATGAAGTCGCTTATTTTCAAAGATGTGTACATGTCTACTCACTGACGCTCCTCAAAGAAGCACTTTGAACCACAACAAAGCCTCCTTGTAGGTCGCCCGCGCTCCTTTCAACGAGACGTGAATTGAAACAATCCCAGCAGCTTTTGCATGTTCAGGTTTTGTGTGTACTTAAACTGGTGACCAAGAAATGAAATGTAGTGTGGGGCGATTCAAAGCATCAACAAGTAACTCTACAATATCTACAATACCAGTATCTAAATATTAAAAAATATTTCGTTCAAAGAGTTATTTTTGTCGCTCATTGTTTAAAAAAAAAAAGTCACATCAGCCGTGACTAGAAAGAGGATAATAAAAGCCAATTGGAAATCATAGGACACTTGAGTGGATGCACTGTAGCAGATAGCTCAGGGCACATGTCACATGGATCAAAAACGATAAGGCAGCAATGATTAAGCTAGCGTTTCATTATGATGAATGAAAGATGGCCTTGACATTCGGAGAAGACGGGCGGGCTGCAGAGGGTGAGGCATAGAAGATGAACTGCCACATTTTGAAATAAAGATTCCCAGGCTTTTGCACAACAGATGAATTTTCAAAATGGCTCAACTGTTTAACAATGGCAATACCAAGAAACTTGTTAACTTTGGTAAGTGAATATTTTTGTCTCAACATAATCATTGGTTTCCCAAAGGCGGTTAACTATTGTTTAAAACTACCATTCAGTATTAGTAAGATCAACACAGACACCAACTTGCAGGAAGAAAGCGCTCAGCTCCGTCCTGGACATGCTACTGGAGTGAAACACTTTTCCAAACTACTGGGGAGAGACAGGAAGGGAGGCAGAGAGTAAAACATAATGGGTAACAGAGAACTAGGCGAGCACAGAGATGGGGAGGCACTACAAATCCTTTTCAACAGAGTCGGTTTCAGAGAAGCATCAATGGACGGTTAGAGTTATGAAAAACAGCTGAAATTCTGCTTGATTTATGAACCGTTTCAGGCATTAATCATGTCTGTATGACTGCGTGGTTTGTCAGAGTGGTTACTTAAGGCTGCTGAAATACTCTTTGTACTCAACAAGAGCTAATAAATCACTGCAGTGTCCTGTGTTTCATCATAGTGTAAATAGAACATATTTTCCACGTGTTATTTTACAATGCATTCTGTTTGTCTGAAAGTACGGTATTAAAGTCTTAAAAGCTGTTCTGTATATTATTTGAGGGGACGAGGTCTGCTACTATCGAGGATGTGTTTTTAAGGCATGTCCTTAGTGTAGGTTAGGGTCCAGACACATGGAGAAGGCAAGAGGAGGAGACTAGAGAAGAGTGGAGACTGTACAACCACAGAGATCTGTCCACCGAGAGAGCAGCCCGGACGCCTTCTGTCCATCAGGAAGTCAGGTTTAAGTTGAAAAACTCATAACATGACTCGATCCAAATCATTCGAGGGTGAATTTACGTTGAGGGTATATCCACGATGCATCAGTTGGGGGTTTAGGTCAGTTGAAGCACTTCATAACCGACCAGATCTGGTAACACTTCAGCTAAATTGTGTTTGTATTATACCCATAATCCTAGACTGGTGTGGTCAGCAGCCACCTGCGCTCCAGTCCAGACTCCTGTTCATTCACTTAACATTGAGTTCAGGGAAACGTTCTGTTCACTTCTGCGCGATGGCCTCCTCTCCGCTCGGCCATATGCGGTTGAAGGGCAGTCCTCCGACTCCTGTTAACCCCAGACTCACGCTGGGCTCTCGTGCGGTCTCCTCTGTGCTGGCAGAGGAAGCTTGAACCCTGGCAGAGGCTGCTGATCCTGCAGGTCCGGGAAGGATCGCCGGCAGGGATTCTTTGGCTGAGGGAGCAGACATGGGGCTGGTGGCAGAAGTGGAGGTTGTTCTGGCGGTTTGGGGCTTTGTAGGGGTGGTGGGGCTGGTCAGGCCGAGGCTGGCCAGGGCGTCCAGAGTCCCATCTGGGTCCACCATTACATTGATCACTGCGACAGAAACAGGGAGAGAGTCAATGTGTGGACGGCTATGTCTAAAACTCAATGTATACATACAGTCACAGCTAAAATAAACTTGGGATTCGGATCTTTTTTTGTGTTAAAAGCCCTGAAAACCTATTTTATTGAGTGGTTTCTTCATGATTTTTTGAGTGTTAACTCATGATAAGAAATAACTTCTTGTGTTTTATTTGAACTTGATTATTTGCACATGTAGTCATGAATATTTAACATGATAGAGAAATACTTGTACAGAGACCTTCTCTACTTTCGCTGCTTTCTCTCATTCATATTCATGCCCTCCTCTATCATGGAATGCAAATAAACAAATAAAATGATGCTGCAGCGAAAATATACCAAAAGTGTGTTCCTAGTTCAGTACCGGTGTGATTATACTTGGGTTTACCTTGAAGCTGCTTCTCAACTCTCTTCAGTTCATGCAGAATTGAGGAGAACTCCTGCAGAGAGGAGGAAACAACAACAACAAAAGTATTAGCTCCCAATAGCACTGCACTCTTCTTGTCATCAAATGTTACTCAGACGGACCGGCTTCTGTACCTTGTTGGAGGTTTTCAGGAGTGGTATGTCAGTCTCCGATCGCAGTTTATTCTCAATTTCATCCCAGTTCCTGTCTTTATCTTTAAACAATATCCTGGAGAAAAACAACACCAGGACACATGTCACAGAGTGGCTATTCAAAGCAACACCGAGGAATCAATACATCTTAAATAGATACACTGTTCTATACTCACAGACAGTTATAATATTGCAAAGTATAATTACCTGATTTTTCCTGCTGTTTTGTCGATAGAGTGTCTGATCTTGGTGGACAGCTGAGAAACTGAATTGAGCAGCAGGCTGTCCAACACTGCCTGAAAACACAGAGCGGAAGAAAAGAAGTTCGACAACCTGAAGGTAACTGCTGAAGTGTTCTTGTGAAAGCCTCCACGTTGGTATATTTGTGATGTCATGCTCTGTGCGATGCTCACCTCCTCTCGGTTCCAGGTGCGTCTCCTCAGAGCTCGGGGCTCCAGACTGTCGGGGGCACGGGGGCGGAGCTCCACTGGCTTGCCGTTGATCTCTGGCGCCTTATTGGTCGAAATCACAGGTGGGATCTTCCTGAAGTTCAGACTCTCATCAAACACCCGATCCACCAACTGAGCAAAGACAGGGAGAGATGTAAAAGGGAGACAGACATAGAAATCAAAAACTTGAAGAGATTTCTCACAATGTTATTCAAGCTTTGTTTAATAGAGTTAATATTTGTGAGAAATGAAAGAATTAGGAGGTCTGTCAAAGAGAGATAAGCAGCTCTGAAGCTTTAATTGTCCAGTTAAAAAGTCAGATTCAACCCTTTGCTGAAATAAGTAAATCCTATCATGGCAAAAGTAATACAGGAATGAAAGTGGAGCAGATGGGAGATTAATAAATGAATACCTCTCACGGCAGATGAAAGTTGTGAAGCAAAAAAAGATTTTCATACAAGCAACACAGGAGGGATGGCAAAGGCGCAATGGAAGCACACGCAGTAAGGCAACGCTAGAAGAAGAAGAACGGGCACCTTTCTCATGCTCTCCTCTATGTCCGGCTGCGTGGGACGTGCAGGGCCTACCTCTTCCCGGGTGTCGATGGCCGATCCCGGGGTGGTGGCGGCGGTGCTGACGGTGGTGCTGGGTGCCGTGCCAGATGAGCTGACTGAGTCGATCTCGCCAGCCACATCGTGGATCTCACGGGCCAAGATGGCTAAGTCCTTAGCCAGGTCCTGGCTGATCCTGCGCACACAGGGGAATAACCTGTTAACCATCAGACAGATGGAGGAGTTCTTTAGAAAGCTGAACACATGCAACCTAGAAGTTAAGGCATTAAGGGCAGCTCTTATCAAACATTACAATACAATATTAAAACATATCAAAGATTCATGCAAGACTTCATCATTTGAATGAGTTAATAGGTCAGTCTTATGCATATCAGTGCAGATCAATACCTGGCTATCTCCTCGCTGTGTGCTGTCCAGTCCTTGATGTACTCCTCTTGCTCTCTCATGCGGTGTTTGATCACCCCTCCCCCCGGAGCCGTCACCACGGCGGCGCCCGGGCTGCCGGCGGCGCCGAGTCTTGAGCTGCGGTGCGGGGCGAGGTGATGAGGACGCATGTGGGAGCGTCCTCCGTGCTTCGGAGAATTCCGGCTGGAGCCAAACTCTTCCTCTGAGGTGGAGCCGTACTCCGGCGGCAGACGTCTCCACCTGCTGCTGCTGGACACTGTGAAGGTAATGGAAGGGCAAAACGTTTAGTCAGCATTACGGTGTATTTATTCCATTACATTTGTTATTCATGAAGTTAATAAATTAGCTTTTGAACACGACAGACTTTGTTACTGAGGCAGCGCCCAGATGATTCTGCTTCGATCGGCAAAATTCAAATACTGTGCAAGCACTACATCATGGAGGGTCTTTTTGACTGTGGACTTAAATAAATGTAGATATACCTTATTTTACAAAGATACAAAACAAGATGTTTCTGCAATATACTGCACATCCAAAACGGGGGGGGGGGGGGGCTGGGAATAATAAAGATTGGTGAAGCAAAGCATTTGATTTTCTTTCTGAATCTCAGTTTGTTAAGTTGTTGTTATGTTCGATAGTTATGTTTTAGCGATGATAAAACCACACTGACAACAACAGCAACAGCAGCAAAAATAAACTCGACGTGAGTTTATCTAAAAGCTCCAGGCAGCCAACAAAAAGCAAGGTACATCAAATCTTGATAGCGCCATATGTTAAGCTGCTTCAATACGGTCACACACCAGCTGCACCATGATGAGACAACACCATGCTCTGTCTGTCTCAGGGTGAAATGGGACAAAGCGGAGGTGTCGTGAATACAAATCTCCACAAGGTGGCGCACTATTCCAAAACCATTTGCTCGTGGGTTTTTGAAGTTTGAGCTCCAAGAATAGAACATATGGGTCTTCATCACAGCAACAGTTGATGAATATCAGGGGGGGGAGATGCAGAGTTAACCTGGCAACATATGCTAGAGCTGGGTCACTCCCACTTTACTCACTGAAATGCATTGTTGTGCTGTCGTAACACCACAAACCACGCTTTCAAATTTACATCTGGCAAAGAATTCCAAACACATGAAGAATTTCATTGCAAATCTCAAATCTGCTGTGACCCAGGTCTGACACCACACACACACACACACACACACACACACACACACACACACACACACACACACACACACACACACACACACACACACACACACACACACACACACACACACACACAGTTCTGGTACAGTACCCATCAGCTCCTCCTCAGCATCACCGCCCTCAGGTTCGGGCTGAGAGCTCTCTGGACGATGACAACCAACGCACAAGTTTGTCACAACACAGTGAAAATGTTCACAGACAAAATGTTTACACATAGTGAGGTATGCAATGGTGTGTAGACTGTGTGGACTTGATTCTTACGCCACATTATTATTTTTTTACAAAGAACCGTGCTTTTAGAAATAACTAATTTAGAACAGAAATAATCGAATAAGACATTTCTTTGCTTTTTCCCACAATTTATGAGAAAACCAGAATAAACCGGGAATGAGTTATCCAGGTGACGCGCTCACCTGTGGGAGAGCAGTATCCAGACGTAGTGGTCTTAGTCTTGGTCTCATTCAGTTTCGACACGCTGTTGGCCCTCATTCTGGGTGTCAGCCTGCTCTCTGTTGGTGTTGATGAGCGCAGGCCCAGACGCAGCGCAGTCTCGGCTGACAGACGGGGTGAAGAGGTGGAGCTCCGTGTCATAGTGCACTCTGAGTCACTGCGGGCTGAGATGGAGCCCAGACGAGTCCTACGCGGCTGAGCCAGCATGTCCAGTCGTGACAATCCCTTTCGACCGGACGGCGGCTTGGAGGTGGAGCTGGTGGTGGACACCTCAGAAGCCACAGACACCCGGTCTGCATCAGCTAGATCCGTGTCAGAAGCGTCGCCCAGCCGGGCGCGGCGGAGCAGGGAGGCTCTTGTGGGCCGCGGCTGAGGCAGTGCGGCCTGCTTGCTGATGGATGAGGTTGTGGCTGCCTGGAGAGAGCTCCTGGTTTTGGAGGATCCGCTGGTCGAAGTTTTAGACCTGCTATCCAGTTTGGAATGCAGAAAATCGTCTGAGCCACGTCCGTGTGCTGAGCGCCCCACGGGTCCAGAGTAGGTCTCCTGGTCTGAGGAGAGGATGTCGGAGATGGGGAAGGAAGAAGTCTGGTCATCATCAGTGAGATCCTGAGAAGGCTGGCGCGCTCTGGAGGAGGCAGAGGACGGCTGAACAGAGCGCCGTGCATCGGTTCGGCTAGTCCCCTCTGTAGTTCTTGTTTTAGACTTCCTATCCAAGCGATCGCGGGCACTTGCGTTGGTGACGCTGGTCTTGGAAGCTGTGCTGATGTTGCTCTTCTCACGATGCATGCTGCTGAAGGAGCGTCGTTTATGTTCTCCCCCAGCTGATGCTCTCCTCTCTGTCTCCCCAGTCACATGACTAGCTGTGCTGGCCGTGTCAACATCCGACTCAGGAGAGATGGAGTCAGGCCGAGGGGGGACGCCAGTTTTACTACCTTTCTGGTCTAGTTTGTTTTCATCTCTTAGTTTGGCCTCCAGGAATGCCATGACAGCTTCAGTGTCCTTCAGGAGCGTAGCAGTATCCATGCTGCCCACGGAGTCACTGCGTTCACGCCCACTGCTGCCTCTGTTGATGCGTGGGATGAGCTCTGTAGGGACATTAGCGCTGGGCTTCTCAATTGTGAAGCTACCCTGACGTACAAGAGGCTTCCCTGACTTCTCTTCTCCCGATCCTCCTCCGTTCCTCTCCTCCGACCTCTTCCTCCGCTCCGTGCTGCCTGAGGACCGGAGAGGAGCCTTGGATGGAGAGGATGTGGAGCTTTGTTTCCGTTTACTGGTCATCTCACCGTCCCTCATGGGAGTGGGGGACTCCCCGTCTCCCTTGTTCTCTTTTTCCTGGGGTTCAGTGTCCTGTTTCTCTCCGATCTCTGACCTCAGTCCAAGAGCTTTGATGCTGGACTTAGCCCGGGGGTCATCCACAGGGAGCTGGGGGAGGGTCCTGCGCTTACGGTCGGTTAGACTGGAAGAGGACTCGCCTCTGCTGAGGGACGCACCCGACTCATAGGCATCAGTTCCTACAGAACAAAGGACAAAGAGTTAACTGAGATTACTTTTTTTTTTTTTTTACATGAATTGTAAGCACATTCAAGGGACTTCAAGTGCTGCTTTATAATGTACATGCCTGTAAGGGAAAATATTTAGTATTAAAAAAAAAAATTGACTCCAGCATATTCATTTGTTCATTCATTCATTCAGCTCTTCATTATCTGAGAGTCAAGTGACTATGTACCTCTTTCTTTGTGGAGGAAGGCGGCTGTTTCTGCTCCTGAGCCCTCTGGGTCGGTCCTGGTGTGATTGGCAGATAGACTGGCCCACTGAGAGACCCAACTCGAGTCGCCAGCAAGAGCCTAAGGGGACACGAGTGGGGGGTGGGGTGACAAGAGAGTAGGACACAGGAGCGAGGAAAAACAGAAGAAAAGAGCAATTAGTGGTGGCATAGAATTTATAGAAGAGATCACGTGTGAGATTAGCATGTATTTGTTCATCTGAAATGTAATGCATGATAATGGAAATGATTAGGTTTCTGAGAATGAATGGCGTGATATTAAAGACAAACTCCTGTATTTGTATTTTACTTAAAAATCGAAACATGCCTGAATACGCTGCTTTTACGCCCAAGAGAACCCGCCGTCATCTGATCAAGAACGTTTTAAGTGAAGCTGAACAGTTGCTCATCACTTTTCTTGGAAAATGTGAGAAATATAAATGACATCAAAGACTTCAACAGATCGAAAATTCTCATAAACACTCTCCCCTCCCCCTCCTGGAGGGCCGATCATGTCTCACCATATCTGAGTATGATCTAGGTCAGTCTCCGGGAGGACTAGCCTACTCCCATGAAAAGGCTAGGGGAGTACAGCGGTCCAGCCATGGGAGTGACTGTGACTCACATTGTGAAACTCAGCCATGATTCTTAGTCTCAGCCATGACTCTGTTATACTACACAGGCCTGAGAGGCACAATGAAACATTGGGAGTGAGAGCAACATCGATATTGCAGTAATGGACACTCTTGTATCGGTGAACGTATAAACACAAAGGTTAAAGTTTTCTACCTCTTTCCCCGTCTCTCTGGTCTCCTTTCCTTTTCCTTCTCCTTTCAGGTCTGAGAGACTAGAGGAGTCCTGGTTCTGCTGCACACCAAACACCTACAAATGATTGAAAAAGCAAGAGGGAACGAGAGCTGACAATGTGGTCAAAGATGGACATCCTGCTGAAGTATAATGCAGCAAATCTGATGGCATTATGTATCGTCATACTTTCCTATCTTTTCTCTGTATGCCTCCGAAGCATATAAGTTCTGTAGCACACTTTGTAATGATAATTAAATACCCTCGTGATACATAAACACTACGGTAATATGATCAATTAAAGCAACGATCTGCACTTGATAGTTGAGTACCGGTACCATGGCAACAAACAGAAATCAGACGCACACCCAATTTACAAAAGGGGGGAGACGGAAACGAGAGCGGACGGACTGCGAGTAGTGTGCCAATTAGGTTGTCAGTTAATTACAGGAATTAGCATAACAACATTTCCAGTGACTCGAAAGACACCCCGCTAATTATTATCACTGCTCTCCCTAAGATAACACCTGTATACAACACTTAAAGGGACATGCGCTTCTTTAACATGTCATTTAGAAAAGTTTAAATGATGTCCATGTGATAAACCCTGGTTGGCAACAACTTAACTTCCTAAAAATAAATCCCAACTTCCGAATCTGGTAGGTGGCATTTAAAAAGACCAGTGAACGTCTGTTTCAAACGGTTTAGCCATCTTTGCTTTTGTAAGTATTTAAATTCCTACTTTTCTTGTGATGATGGCCAAAGGAAATATTAGCTTCACCCTGCAAACTAAACCATCTCTCACTGAGAGTCCTGCCCTTTTCACTGCCGTGCCACAGAACACGGGCTGCAGCAAGAAACAGATTATGTTTTTTCAACCGCCCCGGAACGTCGTTTAATCAAACAAGGCAGTGCTTGTTGAAGCACGTCTCCACGGGCTATTACAGAAGCATTAGGATTACCGATGGGACAGAGAGGATGGAGATGATAGCTTTGTTTTAGTGGCACCAACACAAACCAGTCTCAAAGGATTTTCTAACCCTTAAAATTGCCAACGAAGCAGCTAATAAAGAGACGATTAACCGCGCCGTGGTCTGTTTGTTCTTGGTCAAATTCTTCTCTTTAGAGTTACTGCAGATTAAGTTTGAACGATGCTCTCGTCGTTCCACTTGCTACTTTTACGATCACAGATAAGCAAAGAAGGCACTAAGGAGGATGTTTGTGTTTCCTGGTGTGATGAGAGTGATCTGAACTTTAAGACCGAACAGTAAAAAAGAAATAAAAAGAGAAAACCTCCCTTGATTTGTGGCGAACTGTAGCGGCCTTCAAATTTCTTGTTTTATTACAAATTGGTGGTGGCGTTTATGGCATGAATTCATAATAAAAAGACAGAACTGATCCTACATAGAGCAGGTAGTTGCAAACATCTCTGAAGACTCCTCCTACCTTGTCTATCATGCGCCTGGCCTCCTCTTCCTCTGCATTCTGGTTCTCCAGCTCGATAGTGTAGGTCCCCTTATCGCTGTGGTCATCCCCTGCCTCCCCTCCAGCAGTTCCCGCTCCTCTCCCCACGACCGAGGTGTCCTCGCTGGGGCTGGTGGGGCTGCCTGTCGCCAGCCCGGTACTGGCCGAGCTGCGACCGATACTCTGGTCCTCTGACCTCTGCTTGAGTAGGACCCGGGCAGCCGTAGGGGCTCCTGCAGTCACTGTCGCCGATATCGGAGCCGGGACCTTGCCTACAGGTAGCATTATGTAGAGCAGAAATAAAGCTGTTACAAACAAAGAAACATACGGAGACAAGTTGCTGTAGTAACAGATTACACATGAGACATGATGGAACAGTTTTATTACCTGAGTCTGAAGCAGCAGAGGTGGAAATGCTGAACACCTTGGGGTGAGAGGGAGGCTGAGGAAATAGTCCCTCCCCACCAGCTCCAAGCCCATGCAGGGATGCACTCTGGGAAAACGAATATGATCGCCGCTTGCGAGGGTTTTCCTCGTCGTAGAGCTCGATCATGAAGGACGTGCGGCTGCCACTCGTTCTTGACCCGCTGGCAGTTATGCTCCCCCCGACCGCTCCCGCGAGGCTATGTGCTGCTTTTAGGCGTTCCTCGAGGGCGTGGCGGCGGTTGGCGAAACGTAGGCCCACTCCATTCTCTGAGTCACTCTGGGTGCCATCCTCATGTTTGCTGCCTATCAGGACACAACAAGAGGGAACACGGTTGAGTTTTTACCATTCTTGTTTTTCAACAACAAATGCTTGGTGGGAAAAATAAACATGTCTACCAATTACGATCTACAGTCAAATAGATCTGTTTGCATATCTGGGTTGGGTTCAAACTATTTATGTATCTACAACCGCTGACTTATACTGTAACCTAGAGACATATCCTGGTAACCTGTTGGATGTTACATGAACTACTATTCTTAAATCCACATCTTAACATGTGTACACAACAGTACCGTAGCAACATACAACAGCTGTCCATGAAGACACAGCAGTAGAGTGCAGCACAGAACCACATCTTCCTAAAAGCACATCCAGAACAGATCCTATGTTCTCAATGCCTGGTTTACCTCCCACATTACTGCTATTTCTAAAACGTGATCAGTCTGGGTTCAATCAGCACGTCCTCTCAGTTTTGTGCGAAGGCAGACAGTGTGCCACCCTGATCCAGACATGCCACCCACACCATTACTGGCCCTGCCTACTGCCAGTGAGAGGGCGGCAAGGGGGAGGGGAGGAGGAGAACATGGAGAGAAGGAAGCTGGGAGAAAGGGCTACGGGGATGGAGGAGGAGGAGGAGGAGGTGAGAGTAGACTGGGAAAGAAAAGGGGAGGCTTAACTGGGAAGGAGGACAGGGAAGAGGAATAGAGGTTGGATGGGAGAGTGGAGGAACTGAATGAAGTGGGAGGAAATAAAAAGCCAAACAGAGAGGGGGGGGGGGATTCTTAAGGCTCAGGTTGTTATAGTATATTACCATTAGAGTTGAAAACCACTCAATCAATCAGCTGTCAGTTAACCAGCAAACAGTCCGTCAGGGTATTAGACGGAGAAGTGGAAAAACACACACACGACTGTTGTTGTGGGTGATCATTGGAAACCACAAACCACTTTCATAACTCATCGCTCATGTTTGGATTTCATTTGATATGTCCCAACTAATGAATGCAAAACACGATGGTATGAAAATGAATTCATCACTCCATAATCTAGACTCAAGACTGCATCTGTCCCAGCTCACCAGCAGATTATTTGAATCGATTTATTTCTTTACATTTTATACAGTGTGAGATTATATACATATTTAAAAAGTCATTGGAGTGAAATAACCGAGTGGTGAAGTTTAAAGCTGTTTTCACGGTAGCTACACGGTGCTCGAGATAAATCAAGTAGTAGAGGTGGACTGCTCTCCACGAGGACAGAGGACTGACTGGACCATAACCGTCCACACACAGTGACTTTCAATCAGTCTGACATCTTTTCTTTCTAGATTCATCTTAACTGTGATCTGCACTGAAAGTCAAATTATGGACAGTGTACTGTATGAAAATGATGGATAATCATTGAGGTATTGCATGTTGGTAAATGGACTTTTTCTATTCTTCCGACCACTCAAATTGCTATAACACTACATGTCATTCACCCATTCACACCTACTCATACACCGCTACCACGCAAGGTGCCACCTGCCCATCAGGACTGTGTTATCATTCATACACCGCATGCACAGCCAGGGATCGAACCGCCGATCCTCTGACTGAAGGACGACCCGCTTCCCACTGAGCCACAGTCGCCCACATAGTTCACTCGTCAAGTTAGTACTGCTCAGTGTGTGAAGCAGTTGAATAATGTCTTTTGTCGAGATGTCACAGTCGCAGAGATGTCACAGAGGGTTATCTCGATTCAGCCTGGGGAAGTTGGCATTTAGAACAGAAAGCCTGTGTTACAAAGGGGGGGGGGGGCAGCTTGAAAGACAGTCAGACGATACGGTGTTGCTGGGCGATAATTCAATCATCTTTCATCTATAGTATCGTATCGTGAGCAAATCATATATCGAGGTGCCGTGATACACAATAACATTGTCTAAATTGATAATAACAAACACACACTGACTCAAAATTCGCAGAAAGTCAGGCTTTATTATGTGTTTCTTTCATATTGATTATTTCTTTATTGAACTACCAGAAAACATTATTTCGTGATATAAATCTTTCATATCAAGATATCTCAGGCTCTCCTGTTTTCTTTTTTTTGTCTCTCAGTACCCTGTCAAATTTATTTCAGTAAAATATTAAATTGCTGTTTTATTGAAGTGCTGTTTCTACACTAGAGTATCCCAAAAGCTCAGTGGCCTCGGGCCCATTTCAGACTCTGCAGCTCATTTGTCACATTCCACCACTCAGCTCCTCCGGCTTTCCTGTCTTTTATCACTGTTTGAAATTAAATAAAGCATATATTTCATGGGGGGAAAAAAAGCATAAATGGAATGAGGGAGGAAAGCAGCAGAGCGTTACCGCAGGTTGAGCAGATCAGCAGATAAGCTGACAGAGAGAGGCAGGTCTTTCATGCTATGTCCCCCGGACAAAGAAGCTGTTTGCCGGGCAAGAGGAGAACAGAGTTATCTGTGAGAGTCCAGCGCTCGGCCCCGCTCGCCCCACCATGACTCACAGGGGAGCTGAACTCTGTCTCCGCTGCTGGCTGCACACACACACACACACACACACACAAAATACACACAAAACACAAGGATGCACTTACTTAACATGCATGCACAGCCACAGACAAGCAAACATGCAACCCCAACATACAGTGCTGTACAAGAGCGTACCACACAGTATAATATGCACACGCAATATTGAAGCCTTGTGTATCTGTTTAGCATTTTCCACTCCTGCAAATTAATATCAATGCACATAAAATACAATAAAATGCAATCTCAAGGACATTTCAGATCACACATTTATAGCTTTGCACTGATCGGACTCACATCTGGCACAGAAAATGCCCCGATTTTCAGATGTTACAACAATACACACGTTTCCAACATTGACAGCGATAACATACAGTATGAAGATGCATCCTCTACATTGCTCTTTACAGCAAGAACAGAAACACTCACCTTGATGCTTACCAATCAAAAGCTTTCCTTCGCTAAACCTCTGCCTCTCTCTCTGCCTAGTAACACACCCTCAGCAACATCACGCATGCCTCTCCTCACACATGCTACACTGCACATCAGCGCTGAGCATGCCTCAACCACACACACACACGCAGCAAACACAGACGCGACGAATTTCACACACACAAATCCACATGCTTCACCCGCGCCCTCCGTCAGCACTGAAATGCGTTTCTCACACGCGCTCCTGCAGCCGTCACACTCACACGGACACAAAGAGATGTCCGCTGCTACTTTGTTTTTGTCCATTTGTAAATGTATGCCTGTATTGTCTCTTCCCCTGCCATCATTTGCATCACTGTTACTATAACAACTATCTAGTTCTCTCCTCCTTTTGCCACCTCCTTTCTCAGCTTTCACTGCAGTCCAGGCAACAAGCCCCCCCCCCTCCTTCCTGCCTTTCTTTGTCCAATCACCTTTGCTGTTATTGCTGCAAATGCTGATCTCAGAGTAACAGCGAGGATCTTCCTCACCCTCTCGCCCATCTTCCCACTGTACCTGTTTTGCACACCGCACATGGCCACAGCCGGCTTCAACAGACAGCTTTCCATCCAGCTGTCCACCTGCCCTCTATCCATTGTTACCTTGTCCTCTCCCTCGTTCCATCCTTCCTTTTCTCTGTGTTACAGTTATCCTTGGTCTTCCTCCCTTAACTCACGTCAAAATCACTTCCCATTTCGTGGTTTTGTCAGATTTTCCGATTTCTTCCCTCAGGTACTGAAATACAATTCATCAGGTACCAACCAGCCACAGCTTCAATTGGAAACACTGCAGTGCCTAGAAGTCCCAGACAGTCAGTTAGCAGCATCATCATCCATCATGTGACCACGCCGTCAGCCAGTAGACATGCATGTAGTACTAACTCCTAATGAATTAGCTTTCCTGACTTCCTCTCCTGCTTCACAGATTTCCATTTTCATCAGCTCCTGTTTGCTGGTCCCCCCCCCCCCCACACATGTCAACAACATAATAAATTGGCCTCCATTTAATTAACTCATGACCAGCATGTAGTCTACCATAGCCTTGCCTCAGTACAGAGCCGAGCATAGCCTCGCCTAGCACAGCCCGTTCTCACAAAACCCCTGGCAGCCGGAGCCTACTCAGCAGTTGGTTACTTGCAGGTAAAAGAGAACAAAGAAATGCAGAGAAGCATGCAATTTACAGTCACAGCAATATTAAACCTTACCCATAGGATACATAGCAACAAGCCAACAGAGGTGAACAGAGACAACTTCGATGACCACACTGACAATGCAAAAGAGTCAAACCAAAAGCCACATTTAAAGCTCTTGTAGTCAGGCATGCCATGAAGTAGGATATGTGTCGAGTATGTGCTCCTCACTGGATAATATGTCTGTAAATGGTGAAAAAGTGAAATGTATTGGGGGCCGTGCTATGCTACTCATGCTAAGGTTGGTCATTGGATGTCAGGGCAGTAGATATGGGTTTAAATGTTTCTGTCTGCAAGCTTCTAATCCCCTGGCCTGGTTACTACTGCCAACAAAGCATAACCCAGTGTTTACATTGTATAGGAAGAGACATGTAGAAATTTTAGACAGTACATAAGAATCTTTTGTGAGAGAAAGGAGAGAAGGTGTAATGATCAAGAAAGAAGCAGAGAACCGGAAAACTTTTACACAATTCACACACATAGAAATGTTAACGGAAAACAACCTCCACCTTTTAGCCTTTTGAGATGGACCGGCACATCGCTCTTGATGCTCTTGCTGTCGTCCTCCGTTAACTCGCCGCGCACCAGCGTGGGGTCGTTCTGGGCCAGCCAATCGGCTACCTTGCTCTCCGATGCCATCATAGCAGCTTGCAGTGTGCTCAAGTCCCTCCCTCCTGCTCCTCCGCTTCCCGCTCCACCCTTCTTGGAGCGCGATCTGTGCTGGTCGGGTGTGCTCTTTGACACGTGGTCTTTGATGGTGACTTTCCCTGGAGAAGTGCTGTCGAACTCGATGGTGAAGGAGGCGTGGCCTTGAGCTGTGGAGCAGACGATGCAGGTGTGTTGTCAGTAAGTACAACTAAACATAGAGGTGCTGGGTGCTGCACTTACAATTATGTAAATACACAATCCATGGATATTTATCCGATTATGATTAAATCAGCTGATGGCTTCAGTTGCAGAATGATCTCTTCGCTGTGTGTGCTCAGCATAGTGCCACTTCCTGTTTTACGCTTATTGAATGAATGTTTCTTTGAGCCATAAATGATGATAAAACATTTATCACAAATGCCGACTTGATGGGTCTCAAATGCTACTGTGAATATAGAAATTGTAATAATGTTACAAATCAATGTAATAGTGCTTTACTATCTGTAATTAGGAACTACAAAGATCGTTAACGCAGACACTATAACCATACATTCCCTTTAAACTCTAAAAGACACTCGTGTTATTTGCCATAAAGCTGAATAAATCGAATGTATACTTCACCTGCAGAGTTCTGAGCGGCGGTGCCCTCTGTGTCCTTGGTGGGAATCTCATGTATGCCGTTACTGGCCATGTGACCCTCCTTCGTGGGCATCTCAAAGTAGCTGGAATCGTGGCCGGTGGACGCAAGAAGGCCGTCCTCTTTAGCTTTCTCCCCTCGACGAGCCTCCTTGCTGTCTGAGGTTGAAAAACACATAAAGACGTTTCAGGTTAACAGAAGAGTAGATGACAAAACGTGTCTTCTGATGTCCTCGTGGGGAAATCTGTTTTCATATAGCAGTTGTCAGTCTGTCAAAGCTTCTATCTAAATATTGAGCATTTATTAGTTTAGTAACATAACACCCCAATGCTTCAATGTCATAGTAAGAGATGAATGCTAGGATTCATGATTAAAAGTCAAAAGTGAAAGGACAAGCTCAACCCAAAATGGACCAATTCAATCATGGTCCTCTCTTTAGCAAGTGTGTCTCACCATTCATCAGAATTACTGTCTCCTTCTGGGGGAGGATGCAGCCCTCGAACCTACAAATACTACAAAGACATGCACATATGTCTGTCTGTCTCTCAGTTTGACTCTCAAATAGACATACATGCAAACATAAACATAAGTCACTCCGGATAAGAAGTGCTGGTCCAGCTCTTTGGGGCGCTCACAATATGGAGCACTTATTTCCTCATCTGTTCGTATTAACAAACAGAGCCTCTGTGGGATCTGAATATGATAAATGATACTTTCAGAAATTAGAGGGGCCATCTGCTACATGTTGGGCGGCAAATGTAGGAACATATGGCAATTGGCAAAAAGAAACAAGATACGGAAACTGACTTTGCAGAATATAATTACTAATTTCTCACAAATAGTATGTTTCATAAATATGATTCTCACAATCTCTGAATTAAAGAGCTTATTTTCCACTTCAATGGTACTAACAAAATCTCTTTGGACTCATCTTTGAAACAAAAACTGCAGTTGCCAGCATAAGCTGCTCTGCAACGTTGGCAAGATTCACAACATGGATTTAAACTGAGCGCAAATATTAAGATCTTGAGGTAAAATATGTTAAATGAAAGATGGTTTATCTGAGAACGAAACACCACGCAAATAAGACAGACAAGTCAAAAAGAAACATATTCAACTGAAAAAACAACAGTAAGTTCCGTATCTCCGTTTGCTCAGTTCTTGAAATTATGAAGAGCACTTCCTGTGTCTCACAAATGTAATACGTGTGAATGAGTGTGAATATTATCAGAGCTTCCATTGACATCATCACAAATCACATGGCTTGTCTGGGAAGCACCTAGTAATGTCTGTGAAGTTAAGAGTTGTATGAATGAATTAAATGTCATTCATGTGAAAACCATACAGTTTAAACTCCTGCTGACTGTGACGCGGAATGTCTCTTTTGTTCGCCACAAACATGCAAATCCTAGGCTTTATAGAATCAGCTTTAAAGTTCTACTTCATACGAAGATTAAAACTGACAACAGACACAGTAAAACAGATTAATGACACCGTGGAATCTATGGGCATTCAAGATACCTACAAAAGACTTGTATTCAGTAAGTGTGTCAGACTTTAACTAACTGTTAAATACTACTGTTTATAACCTGCAGTACGTCTGACTTCTCATTCAAATTCTAAAGACAGCTAAAATAAAGAGCTGTAAAATCTGTTTTTTTAAACCACAGGTAAGAAAACAGGTCGCACAAATAAAAAGTGGATTAAAATGTACAGTCCTCCACCAGCTCCATTGGCCAAAGCATATGGAATTGAGAGCTATACTTACCGGAGAATTAGAGAGTGGTTAGCTAATGACCGCTGCAGTATGGATTGAGAGAGTTTGAACGCTGTGTGCATGAGTGTGCTTGTGTGTTGAGAGGAATGGGGGAGCTGGTGCAACGGCGTAACCCAAGTGGCTCGAGTGACAATACACAAGGAAGGGGGGTAGGGGGCTGTGACAAGCAAACGCAGCCTATTCAATGGGAAGGAGAAAAGGACACACACACGAAACTTCACTGACATTCACATGCATGCAACTTTCACTTCCCCTTCACGGCTACTGTATTTCTGGTGTTAACGGTTTATCAGAGCACATTCAGAGGTCGTGCTCACTTTTTTAAAGACATGCACACTGATAAGGTCTTCTTTTGATGCTGAGATCCATGTAACCTACATAAATGCACTGTGCAACACCCCCTGGGGAGCGTGCTGCTGGCCTCACGCCACAAATCCAACGTCAAAACATCTATTCAGTCATCTACTCGGTCAAAAAGTCAACGTTCCAAGAGGGCAAAGTGCCTTCAACTCACCCACTTCCATGGCTGACGGGGCCAATCCCATTCGCCTAATTTCTTTGGAAAGCTTTTAGGGTTTCAAATCACCCTGCCACGCTTTCACAGATTGACTCCAAAATTACAGTCTTTTCTAATCTTATTCCAACAGCAAAATACTTTGGTAAAATCCACAGCAGAATCTACGGTAGGTGGGGAAGCACAGAAATGATTTAACTGATTGTTAAATCAAAGGAAGGATTCCGCCATAGGCTGGTGAAGACGCTCCCAGACTATCCATCCAGATGTGGCGAGAGATTTGAGGACGCTTCAGTCTGCTCCAACGTTTGTGTGTGATTAACCTCCCTCCCCCCACTCCTTCCGACTACACTGGACCACACTACACCAGCCTGGCACAGACTGATTTCGTATCGCTGAGCTGATTCAACATTGGTGTAGCCTCTAATCCTGTTACTCTGAGTATCCAGCAGCAGTTCACGGGATCCCCCCCAGTCCAACGGTCACAATACAGGCACGTATTGTGAACAAACAGACAGACATGCATACATACAGGCTCTGAAAAAAGCCTTTGTGTGCACTTGGATATACATTGTTAAGTGCACAGACACACAGTCGGGCTGGCCATTACCCCAACACACAGCAAGTAAACAGAACAAGAGGGCATTGAGATCACGCTGCTGTTTCAGCACTGAGATATAATCATTTGCACTGCATGACTCAATTTAGTATTGCATTTCATCTGTGGGCTACCAATAGCATCCTGTTTGTACAGTAATACCTACGACATTTTTTCTTTTTGCTGAAACTAAAAATAAAAATAAATGCTGATGTGCTTATTTTTACTGATTTATCACACAATGCATGGCTCCAATAGCATTAAAGGCGTCAGTATTACATCAAATTCTGTATGAAATCTGTGTCTTGTGGCCATCGTCATAAGAAAATGCAGAGTGCAAGAACGTTGTCACAATAACAATATATACTTGAGAGAAGTGGATTCGTTTTCGCTTTTCTGCTGCTTTCAGTATGAAATCTATGTATGAGGGAAAATATGTCCAGAAGTCTTTCATTGAACAAATAGAACATTGAACTGAACACAAAATGCACCAATACAAGACAGCATATAGTTACATTTTAAGTTCAGTTTTCAACTGATTGAAAACAATCCCAGAGCATCTGGATGTTCACAATACACATTCAAAACAACAACTTAAAAACAACTTATTCATCACAACTCTCTGGCACCTTTGTCTGCACTGATCTTGTCACACGTTCCTCCTTCAACCATGCAGAGTAGTGTGGCAGCACTACTCTGATAAACCGCACTCGCATGCGTGCGGATTCTGACCAATCAGGCGATGCCCAACGGCGAGGGCTCAAAGTGTTAACAGCCTGTATCACACAACACAGCGCCTACAGACAGAACGCCATTTAATACATTGTTTCTACATTGAAGATGCAACATTGCAGTTTTTGCGATGTGTGATGACATTGCGATGACGTTAAATTAATATATTGTGCAGCCCGAACTGTCATGTAAGACAAAATACACAAAATTGTTTGGTATATTCATATAGGAACTATTTTGTTGTATTTTTTGTTTTTACAGTGTCTAACTCTTTATTTAACTTACCAATGGTAAAAAGTGACAAATACAGAGGCATCATTTAACAATCAACCAGCTTTCTTCCATTTACACCACTGATGTTTTGGCAATATGATATATATCCCTTTCAAACATTAACTTCAAACCCTTGTATGCATAATTTCCTGCACTGCACGTTTGAATTATAGTGATGAGGAGATGATGTGTATGATGGTCGTTAGAAGTTCGGAATACCTCCTACCTGAAACGGAGCTGTCGTGTTTTTTGTTGGATGACTTGAGTTCCTGTTTGAAGGAGTTCTCGTCATCTGCATCCCCATCCCCCCACCCAAGACGGCTGGCCGTACAGCGGGGTCCCACGAGGCAGCGCTGCAGCATCCCCTGAGACAGATGCAGACACATTTTAACAAAGCCTGTGCACATTTGAAAGTAGCTTTAACTGGGATTTGTCATGTTAAACATGTTTATTAAGTACATACTCTGGTAGTGTCAAAATAAGCTGTTTATTGTATCAGGATGACACAAAGTGAACCCAGCTGCTCTTTGTGTATGTGTGTGTTGGTGCATTAATTCCCCTCTGGTCGAGTCTTGCACCACTGACCTATTTTAAGAACTTTAGCCAGCAGGATGGACACACACACATGCACACTCTTTATCATGCTCTCTCTCTCTCTCTCTCTCTCTCTCTCTTCTCTCTCTCTCTCTCTCTCTCTCTCTCTCTCTCTCTCTCTCTCTCTCTCTCTCTCTCTCTCTCTCTCTCTCTCTCTCTCTCTCTCTCTCTCTCAGACTCACGTCGTTCAAATGACAGAGGGACTTTCCGTTTGCCTCTCTGTCCCAATTACAATTAAAGCTGAAAAGGGACAAGCATCCTGCAGTAACTTCTTTTTTTTACCTGGACACCAGAGTAGAGAAGTGACAGGAAACATAGTTGAAAGAGACGGGAAAGACAGGCAACAAAAGGTGTCAAGCTGAATTTGAATCAGCTGTGTTGTAGCTTACACTGCTATACCACAGGAAGTCTCCTCATGTGTTAACTTCTTCCTGCTCTATTCTCTTCCTTTACTTTAATATCCCTTATCCTAAGCTATGTACAGTCAAGCACAGTATGTGCAGATAATTACAGATGCTGTGTGCCTAATTGCGTTCAGTAAGAAGGGGGCCTTCTCTATAAAAGCTACTGAATGTGTGCCCACTATGAGGTATAATGTCTGGGTGAGGCCTGGTATTACAGTACTAACACTGTAAGATTGCATCCACAGAACCGCAGAGAGGGTATCATTAAAAACATGAGCAGCAGATGGGGAAGACATGCAACACCGTACGTGTGTGTTTGCATATTTTGTTTTACAAATTTGCAAATGTACATGCGTGCCTGTGAATGTCACTTCATTTTAAGAAAAGTAGTGCTGGCATATGGGTTTACATTATGCAGGCGCTCTGACCCTGTTACTGCTTAATCTGTGCAATAACACAAACCCCGTGTGGCCTTGTTTCAACATCTGGGGCTTAACCAGGACCCCTGCTAGCACCCCAGCCTGGATCGTGATGTCAATTGTTTGAGACGCCCTCAGACCTAAAGCGCCTTTATGTTGAAACGGACTGGCTGCATGCTGGTGTGGTGGTTAAAGCCCACTCCCTGCTGACTATGTCCACCCCCTACTGGCCTGAGATAAAACCCCACCACACCACACTTAGTTTCACTTCATCATAATCTGTCTGAAAATGTGTTTTCTAAAATGCTTCAACACCTCTTTAAATATACATCGTAATGTAGCTTGAAATGTTGCACAACAGTGGACCGTGAAATATACGCCCACAGTAAAAAGATGCAGAAACATGTTCTCTTCAAGTTGCAGAAAGTCATAATAACACATCAAATTGAAATTATTGGTCTCGGCATATTGTTTAAACTGTTTCCATAGGCTAATACGCAGGAATAAGTGGCAGGTTAGCTCAGTTGGTTAGAGCGTGGTGCTAATAACGCCAAGGTTGTGGGTTCGATACCCGTACTGGCCAATCATTTTAGGGGCAGCTGTGACTCCTATCATAGGATAGGTGAGGGTCGATCTGCCATTCAATGCTTGGCTGCTGTGAGTTCTGTGCCAAAGTGTCTCCGAGCTTTAATTTTCAGCAAGATCTGTCTCTCACCTGGTATCTTCTCCTCAGCTTTGTGAGGGTCCACAGGTTTAGCTGGAGGCTCTTTGGAGGAAGTGACCCCGTCTGTTGCTCTACTCTCCCCTGGCCTTGGGTTGCTGCCACTGGGGGACTTCAGCGTCTTTGTTGGGGTCTTAGCGGGGGACTTGCTTGTGGTGGTGGTGGTGGTGGTAGTGGTTTCACCGTTGGACGGCTTCTTGCTGAGCTGGAGGCCGCTGGTGAACTTTTCATGCTAAAAGAAGGTGAAGAGAAGAAAAAGTACTCAGCTATTTAGTAGTATAATACAACTGTGTATCATGGTAAACATAGATATTGTACAGTGTGTTAGAGCACAGGCTATGTTAGTGTGTGTGTGTTCTTACCTTTAGAGCCTCTTCAGGCACAGTGAGCTCTCCTCTCACCACCGTGAACAGGTTGGTATGTGAAACTGACGTGTTAAGGAAATATTGGCCACAATAGCACACACACACACAAACCTTAGACACAGTAATGCACAAAACAATTGACCATCATCAAATAGTTCACAGTAAAAAATAATTTATACAATAATATCGAGGCTTGAAAAATGCTTTGCTGCTCAATATTTCTGTGGAACGATTAACCCACTGGTGGATGTGTGAGGGCTGAAGGGGTTAAAAGATCAGACAAGTGAAAGGATATCATATCCAAACCTCAGCTTGTCCTCCAACTTCAGAGTGAAGTACATCTGCTCCTGAATGCGGACATCATTTACAAACGTCTGCAGGGGGAAGGAAAAACCAAGATGTGACAGGAAGGAAGATAACACCACAAAAAGGCATCTGATTAGGCTGGTCCACAGTTAAAGCACACGTTGCAGCGTCTGTGGAAATTAGAGTTGCAGCTAACAACGATTAATCTGCCAATTATCGTCTCAGTTGATGGTTTTGTCTATGAGATAGAAAATTGTTAAAAATGCCAAGAATAGTTTCAACAGATTTCCACAGGGATGTTCTCAACGTGCTTGTTTTGTTCAGACAACAATCCAAACCTCAAGGATAATCACTTTAATCTCATATATGACAAGAAAAACTGAAAAAAAACTCACATTTGAGAAGCTGGAACATGTGTTACTCAGATATTTCTTTTCTGGTTTTAGGGTTTTAGAAGCTATAACAGTATTCTCATTGCCAGACACGTGGGTTGCCTGTGAGTGATAGTATGCGTTCTGCCAACAGTTGAATCAGCTCATCCTGGGATCTCTTAACAAGAGATCAGTCTGTACAGCCAGAAGTAAAGGCCGAAGTACGACAATCCATTTCTTTCCCTGACCGTTTTCTTTACCATCTTTCTTTTCTCCCACTCCGACTCCCCCCCCCCCCCTCCTTCTACTGTGCAGCTCTGAGGTATCAGGTTTCACTGAACTGCAAATGAAATTCTATCATTCTTGCACTGTTGTAATAAAACATTCCTGCGTCCTCTCTAGTGAGATGAGTTCACGACAGCTCTACAAAGCAGCAGTGAGACGCCTTCAGTAACATAGTAAATGGTGACACTGCCCAAGCACAGCTTTTTAAATCAGCATTGTGGCAAATCTGTACATATATATATATATCCACTGACTCAGCAGAAGAAAACTTCCTCTGAATCCAGCCCAAGAAGCTGGATGGTTCATGACACAGCAGGAAGAGGCTCTGACTCCAACTTCCTGTCTGATAGCTGGAGAGGATGTGAGGCTGAGTGTTAATCACTACACATGACTAACTGCATGTGGCAAGTTTTATGTCATCTATCCCCAAAAGGTTGTTCACTATGTTTTCCAAAATACCTTTTAGCAGCCAACAGAGACTTTACGGTGTGTTTCTCTACACACTGAATCCTAACACTGATTTTTTTAAATTATTTCCAGAAAATAAAAAAAATATGCAGATCATATTATCTCCTGCGATTGTCAGCAGAAACCAAATTTTCCGAAATCATGAGAACATATAGGACTGATAGACTTACATTTTAGACTTAAATTGCCCTTTGTATATATTTGGATCACAGATTGTGCCCTTATGTTGTAATTTGCATAATTAGGATTCGATTCCTATTGGCCTCAGTCCTGATACAAATCTTTATTGACAGAGAGATTGATTATCAGCAGTAACATAAAAGGTCCTATTGATTGCTAAAAAAACAAGTTAACCTCTAACCCTTCAGGACCTCGGCTCCCTCTACTTTTACCTTGAATGTCTTCTTCTGTTTTCCTCTAAACCCCTTTACTCCTCCTTCAGCTGGTTGAGCTCATTCTCTCATCTCTCCCCCTTTGTTCCCTCCTGTCCTCTTACCTTTGTCCGACCCTCTCCCTCTCTCCGTTTTGCATATTTCCATCAGTGAACTCACCCCATTCAGGCTGCCCAGGTCCTTGACCTTGTGTTCGTCTGTCCCAGCCTCGAAGTTGATGACCGCATGCTGCTTATCCACGCTGCGCGACTACAAAACGAAAACATACACAAACATGAAGAATTAACCCAGTGGCAACTCTTCATCTGTAGTGCCCTTCTTCAAAATGTCTTCACATCTTTACAAGAGTGTAAGCCTGACTGTGAACTGCAGAATAGCATCTGTTTCTTCCACACACACACACCATTAGAGGGCTGTGTGTGACTGGAGCAGACTGTGCTGTGTTACATCTTTATGCAGGTATGAGCAGCCAATGCCAAGAATCGTGAGCCTCAATGTCACTATGCATGATATCTACTGTAATATCAACTTCAAGCATATCAGAAGGTATTTCAATGTCTCTGACACTGCACACAACATATCGACACTTCCACAGCTGTACACACACACACACACACACACACACACACACACACACACACACACACACACACACACACAAACAGCACTAACTGTAGAACCTTCTGCATGGTGAATGTTAGACTCAGATAGACATATATTGTGGAATGTGGCAAATATCCCTCTCAGGTATGCACTGACATTGACTGATGAGAAAATTTCCTGCGGTCTCCAAATGTCTGTTCGAACGGCCTTCAGATAAGGCTCATCATAAAATACAAGAAACAAAGGAAACCTTGTCCTGGAACTGGTCGCTTTCACATTTGATTCAAAGGTTTGCTGTGTTTGCAGCTGCTTGCCAGATGTTTCAGTGTAAGGTACAACATTTCTCTGTGATTTGCTGATAATTTGGGGTGACAAAAAATTCCAGCCGTCATTTCTTTTCCCAGTGGTGACCAAACACAGTGATAATATCTGACAAACGGTGCTGAAGTGCAACTGAGCCACTTTGTCTCACTCATTATTCATAAATACACTTTTTACAACATGGGAGTGAAAATAAAAAAAGATGAAAACCAGAATAGTGATTTGCACTGTGAGATTCAGGCAATAATTCGATTATTGTGCTGAAGTCAGGCCGTTCTGACTGGGAGCTGGATCTCATATATATTCTCAGACTGCACCCTCACGCTAAAGTAAAAACCTCATCTGTAGTAAAGCAAAGGGAAGAGCCAACCCTCCAACAGATCACCTTCGTGAGATTAGTCTTGATCAAACAGGATAGAAACGGACTGAGCTGCTTGTTGTACCTCACACCGCAGGACAGAGCAGACTCATGCTGTTACACACGGATAAACTGCTGACCGAGCGAATACGTGCCGAAGCAACTGAGAATACAGATGTGGAGGAGCTCAGTTGTGTTCATTTTTTGCGCATGAAGTGAAAGAGAAGGAGATAAAATGATAACAAGAAGAGGAAGGGATAAAGTCATGAGGCGAATCTGATTCATCAAGTAAAGAAGAAACACACACACACACACACACACACACACACACACTGCAGATGAGTTGAGCTATAGGAGCCAGAGGGAATAATTCTGAGAGACAGAAAGAGCTTTAATAGCCTCACTGACTATTATATGATTTAGGCTGACACCATGGAAACTGTGTTCATGTATTTATTACACTGCTTCCCCTTTTCAATACATAAATAAAGTAAGAGTCTAGATCTGATCATGAGGAAAGAGCTTGTAGTGAGTAACAGAGTGATAATTCTGTCATCATACAATCGTTTTATATTTAATATTCTGCCTGTGAGTGTGTGTGTGTGTGTGTGTGTTTTACTTGGTTCATGACACAAGCTGACGTTTAGCCATGTGATCAGGCCGTGGCTCTGTAAAGCAGTCACATGGAGGACAACTAATCAGCTGCACAAAGTAGCACACAAACACAAAAATGCCAAGAAATGTCTTCAATTTGGAAGAGTTCCCGAATCTTTCTATCATTATAAAGACATCACAAGGATATGAATACAATAACACATTCAGACACATGCAGGAGCAGTTGACTGAGACACATTAAAACGCTCCTTGCTTCAGTAGATGAGCCTCATTACTTCCCTTTTGACGTTTCCTCATCACAGAGCTGGACTGTGAGAGGATTGAGGTCAGCAGGGAGCAATCAGAAAACTGAAAGGTCAACTACAGACACACTGCTGCTGTCTATAACTGTGAAAGGTATTCATAAATAAAGCAGTATTTCTCACTGAAAGTGTATTCTTGACCTTGTGAACATCTGTAAGTGGAGACTGGAGGTTTCGTGATACAATCAATAGCTGCAGAACAGAGAGTACTTCTCAAGTTGTATGTATAAGTACACGTCGAAGTGATATTTGTAGAATGCATAGAAGTAGTGTTTCAGTATATTTAAAAAACTTCAAATCAAATCCAGTCAAATTCTCATTTAGACCGGAACATCAAAACATAAAACCCTCTCGCCTTAATAGTTAGAGTCTCGGTCTATTCATACAATTCAACAGCAAAACATCAACTCTATAACCACCAAATAATACGTAATATTTAATCCAAATTTATAAAAATTAGAGACCACACTGACTATTTTTAGACTCCACTCAGTTTTGCCGATGAATAGCTTAAAGCTCAAAAACGTCTCAAGTGAAAATGACTTTATTCAGTCATTAGCTATTGTTCATCCACAAATGAAGTACAGATTTAGGTATGTTTTATGATTCAGCCTCTACAACCCAGAAACCCCATTAATGAATTACAATTCTACAAGATACTGTAAGTATCAACAGCACCAATATTAATTATATCTAGAAGGCATAGAGCATCATTTGTTACATTGTGACAATAATTATACAATACTTGTGTTTTGAGTCGTTTACAAAGTGCTGTATAGAAAGTAGAATCCTAGAAACAACTCTAATTTAAATGTGGTAATATTAAAAACATTTCATAAAATAGATCTGAAAAGTGAGGCTGATTTCAACCAACACAGTAAAAATGAATAAACATCAGAGAGAGTCCTGACTGTCTCCTCGACACTCAGACGTTCAGACAGACAACTAAAATATATTGTCATAACAGAGACCGCTGCCATGGATGCTCCCTCTACACACTACAACCCCCTCAGAGAAGATCTAACGCAGGAGGTATCTGCCCCACTTTCTATTGACAGTGCAGTGACCAGAGGTAAACAAGAGCAAGCATACACATGGTCTCCCTGGATGTATGCACAGCTGCACAGACACCACCGCAGTACACACACACACACACACACACTAATATGATAACATAGAAACAGTTTCTGCTCCTGCATTGAGGGCTAATGGTACTCAGAGTGACCAGTTAGCTGATGTGACAGACTGCTGTGAGATCAGCAGGTTATTTATATGACTGAAATGAGCAATTGAAACCTCACATCAGTGTCAGGCTCTGTGTGTTATCTGGTTATCATACTATCTTAGGACCTAGTAACTTACTAAGACTCAAACTGTTATCAGACTGCGTTTCTTCTTTGATAAAGACAGCGACTTCTACAGCGAAAATGCAACAAGCACACTTCGCCCACTCTGGTGTGTTTAAGCCGCTGTCAGTCGAGGAATAAAGTGTTGTCACCTGTAGCATGAGCTCGCAGTCGTCCCGGCCCACAAAGATCATTTCCCGGGGGAGTCGGTGGCGAGTACCCCCGCTGCTCACCAGGAACCACGAGGTCACGCTCATCTCTGCAACCTGCTGCTGCCCCTGAGCAGTGGATCAGCTAATCTGCAGTTTAATAAAGAACGTTGAGCAGTTCTGTTCATGATCTTCATGCTCAGAATCCAAATTGCTCTGTCATCATCTGAACAAACTCACATCTACTGAAATACTGAAACAGTTTAATGGATGAAGATAACCTATAAAATAACAGCAGGGCCGCTTGCTTTGTTGAACCAATTAAGTCCAAACACACACACAGTGCTGTGATAAGCAGGAGTTAAAATATAAAAGGAAGTCTCTCTTCTGAAACAAGTAAAGGAGATCATTTATTTGGCTGCATATTGGTTAAAAGAGTATAACTCATCCCAGTGTTGGTCCAGTATCAGAGTCAACCTCGCAATATGCAAAAGTCAATTCAATAATAGTATTTCTAGAAGAGACATTTTTAAGTATTTGCAAACATGGCCCTAAGGTTTGAAGACCATCATTTTGCCTTATCTTAGAGGCAATGTACATGCAAGTAAGTTGTTCTATAAATTGTAAAATGAAGTAGCGAGTTCTATTACACACCTGTGGTCCAGGTAGGTCACTGCTGATCAACTGCTGGCAACACAACACGGCTAGGCCATCCTGAGGAAGAAGAGAGGAAAAGACTCTCTTTCATTTATAGTCACAGAAGCAGGCAAAAACACAACATGCATTTCTTTGCAACGTGACACAAATAGCCGAGATGTATGAAAGAATATATGAGTCAATAAGGACGGAGAGTAGTGTTATGGACTCAGTGTAAACATGCACAGCATGAGAACAGTCCATCTTGCTTGGTTTCGCTGGGAGGGGGAATGAGGTTGAGTGGGCGGTCTTGCGAAGCGATGCCTCTCCGTCTACTCCTGGAAATGAACAGTCAGCCAACCAGGGAGATACGTCCTCTCTCTCTCTCTCTTTCTCTCTCTGCCCGCCCTGATCATTGCCAGATGTTGGAGGAGGAAGTGATGTAGGAATGTTGGCTGGGCTCCCCAGCAGGACATTTATTTTCCCCTGCTGCCCACCTCCTCCCCTCGCTCTCTTCCAGAAGAGCAGGAAAGGAGGTCAGAGCCAGCAACAGCGACTTTCATACTGCTCAAAGCCGAAAGGAACAACAGATTAAGCAGAACTAACTAACTGCTTTTTTTAAAATAACTGATTGGCTATGGGATGAGTCACTGGCTGCAAACAGCCAAAAGTACCCTTTTCCTAATTTAACTTTTCACCCTGTCACAAGATGACAACAAAACAGAGTGGAGCCTCTTCGAATGAAGTGGAGCATCGGTTACCTCAGTTTTGGAAAAATCATAAAAAACTATATTTCTGCATTTGGTTACACCTTAATGTTGAATAACATACAGAGGTTTAGGCAATCTTAATACGGTTCATAATTATTTATTTCAACGTCAAACGTGCGAAAAGAAGCTTTTCACGGTAAATTGAAGCGGCGCTAAAATAACAGGAGCTCTGTCGTGTGTAGAAAGTGCCGAGAAAAGCCAATCAGAGAGGGAATTAAAGATTATTGAGCTCAGCTTTTGCTCAGTTGACCTCATAAGTACTTGGTATACCAACTCAATAATCCCACGGGTACAATTTGAATCAACGGCACACCTCTAGACAGTTCCTCGCACGGAGAACATGACGGCACCAAAGCAACAGCTGTCTCTGATGTCAACGGGATCAGTTTTCATCACAGTGACAGCTCAGAATATCCGACAATTTGATGTGATATGTGAAACGTTTGATGAGGACATTTTAGACAGTTGTTAAGTGCTCTGGCATAAGTCATCTGCTGCAACATGCTGCCACAGATTAAGTGTGTTTTGGATATATTTTCATATCAGTCTCAAGCTCATTGACAGGATTGCTGTGTCCAAACCAGACTCATGTAAACAGCGTGCATCTTCAATTATCCATGGAAGAAGTGTATTAGGAATACGGAACAGGTATTGTGTGTAGATATTACACTGGAGCACCACACTATGAACACACGATCAGAGAAAGCCGACAATTAAACACCAGCACTGCCATTACACGATAATTACGTGTGGTTTCTCCTCCCCACTGCCACCAAAGCACCTGAAGGCTTGCCGTGTCAATAACCACTGCTGCACACTCACTGCAGAATGCAACGTGCACGAGAATGTGGCCGAGGAGCCTGAATACGGAGCATCACCAGCCTGTGTGGTGCCATTAAAGAAACCTTCCTGCTGTCACACGTGAACGCCACGGCGCAGCAGCAGGAATGCGGCGGTAGGGCTGAAGGACGTCGTCTGCTTTACATGTGCTCATTACAGTCCTGGTGGTAAGCAGTGAGTTCAGACGAAATACAAAAAACATATTTCCTCACCAGTGGCACACACACACACACACACACACACACACACACACACACACACACACACACACACACACACACATACACGTTTTTGCTACATGGTGGGGACGCCTGTGTAGAGGTTACGCGTGGGGACCTCATTTTCTGAATGGAATAACGGCATACTTTTCATCACATAAATTTTGTTTTGGTCCTGGGAACCAAAATATCAACTCAAGTATCAAAACTTCTCAAATTTAACAAACTGAATTTTTGTCTGGTGTTTCTATCCCAGCGGGGACGCTCCTATCATGTCATAATACAAACCACCACCAGGGGACACTGTTAAAAATGTGTCTTTCAAGCCTATATACGGAATTCAAGCCTATATAAGGTATTCAAGCCTATATAAGGTATTCAAGCCTATATAAGGTATTCAATGGAGGGTAAGTTTATAGAAACTAGAGCTTTATTTTAAAAAAAGAGTTGTTTCTGTATTATATTTTGTTAATTCATTTAATATTGCATTTGTGGATTCACCATTAAATGTTGTAATTGTATAATGACTCATCTGTGTATATTGAACTCCACTCAATGTAAATGTCAGATCAGAATCAGAAATGTTCAAACTTCACAGCTTTATTTCAAAGTTCTGTGCATTTTTCAGATATAGTACACTGAATATTACAGTTGAAAGCATTACAGTTTTGATACTGTGATATTCAGTGCTTTGTATTTCAGTTGAAAAAAAACCCTACAAATGATGGAGCTGAATATCACAGTATCACAACTGCAATGCTCTCAGCATAATATTTCAAAGTAGTATTTCACTTGCAAAACAAATACTGAACTTGACTACTACAATACTTAAATTGTAATTCTGTAAACATTATTTCAACACTTACTGTTTCAAAACCTTTCAATGCCTCACAACTGTTGTGTACAACTTCTATTACAACTGCACTGCAATGTACACTTTTTAAGTGTAGTGAAATGGTTTTAAATAACAAAAAATACAACGAAAATATGTTTGTGTATCACAAAATAGATTCGTACAACTTTAATGCCGTAACGCAAATAGAAATATTCAAATATTTAACAAAGAAAAGGAGGAATGTCAAAGAGAACAGGCACGATTATGAATTCTTCAAAAAAAACAAAAAACCTGTTAAACCTTCCATTTGACAATATTGAACAACGTCCAGCAACAGAAGTGCATAAATGTCCAGCAAAGATTGTACCTGTGGTCTTCCATCTGAACACAATAGTGCACAAATGTAAAAGCTTACCTTTCTTGCAAAGACTTTCGCTTTAGTGCATCAATTCGGTTTTTTGTGTAAAATTTCACTGCCTCCCACCTCCTTCCTTTGAGAGCTAGTGGTGACGTCTGAATGCATTCCAGGAACCTTCCAAGATCTGATGTGGTCCATGAGTGTTTTTTCCACAGCCTGGATTTCGTCGTTGGTCCACTTCTGTTTTTTTGTTTGTGATGACCCTGAATAAAATGAGACAGTAATTTAATGTTATTCAAAAACCAGCAAGTACTGAGGCTATAATGTTGTATCGATCTTGACTGTAGCAGTACACAAAATACGAGTAGAACAACCTGTAGTTGCAGTAACATAAGTATTTGGAGCAACAGTGTCTAATACAAAAATAGAACTCGCAGCAGAAATATAGACGGTAGTTGCAGAAGTATGAACAAAGACACGGTTTACTAACACTAGCTTCAGTATTACATGACACAAGTGGAGTACTTCATTTAAAACAACTGGTCATTGTCCATTTAGTCCAGAGGACATTATGTGATTTAGGACTAGATGAGATCTACTGACCTGAACAAATGAGTCCTTTACATAGATGATTCTGAATTCAATATACTGGATGATGTGAAATTATATTTCCTTACGTAATGATGCCAGTTACTTTAATATGGTGTTTCATTAGCCTCAAAACCTGGGCACACAAAAACCAGGTGCGTGATAGAAACGCACAGAGTAATATTGAAAGTTAAAGTATACTCACTATGCAGAATGGACAAAATAATATATTTATAGTAGGCTGAAATCATTGGATAATAATTATCGATGCATTAATGAATGTATCACTTTAATGTTGCAGCTGGTAAAGGTGGAGCTCATTTGAACTACTTAATACACGTATTAACTAAGTTACATACTACATAACGATACATGATAGTTTATTAGTTTATTTCTATTTTGGATAGGGAATCTATAAAATGTATTCTCATGTCAGTGGACTCACTAAATAACTTGATCCTAGGTGAGAAACTGAACAACTTTGAAAAGATTACCTTTTTTTGTGTGTGATTGACCAGAGGCCTCTCCAACCAGCATCTTTTCATCCAAACTACCTATTAAAACACAAGCAAAACTGAGAATAACAGACTTTCAATTAATTTCATACATCCAATCAAATAGTGTCTACAATCTGTTGGTGCCCACAGAATAAACACTCATGTGGTATTTTAAGGAAACTGTATTAGGGAAAGTGATTGGAAATAAATCAATAAATAATACAGGCAAGGTAAAAGGCATGCAAATGATTAAGGCTAGCAATGTACCTGGACAGTGTGTGCTTTCTTTCCAAGAGAAATATTTTATCAGAAATTTTCACAATCCTCACATTTACTCGAAATATTACCTTTGGCTGGATGTGGATCATCCTCATCACTGTACTCAGAACTTGATAGAGGTTCTCTTTTGTCTCTGAGCATTTGTCTGTTGAGCTTAAAAAAAGAAAGGATTAGACTTGGATATTCTTCATTGTAAAATCACAAGCATTTAACAATAATAAATGTCAAGACAAAACAATAGACTAAAACTAGGCAACATGTTTAGAAAAGAAATTGAGTGCTGGGCTCTTAGGTTTATTTTCCTGTGCCTTTATTTGAGATGCGGGACGTTAGCTCAAAAGACTTGTGCTTTGTCTCGTAGTGGCACTTCACATTACCGCTTTCAATAATCATCACAGCCTCTGGAAATATTACCCTGATTCCTGTAAACTGACAGATGTCATGGCCCTTTTCATGTTAGAATGTGAAGTTTTGCAAATAAACTTACAACTCCACTGTCGGTTCTCATGAGCTCTGGAACACTTGTGTCCTCATCGACATCAGCTGGAGTGGGGTCAAGAATATCGGTATTGTCACTGGACCGCTGGTGTTCTTCCTGAAAAACAAATCATTTTTTTGTAATGTTTAGACAGGCTCCCAACCTACCAGTCTGCCTACCTATCAGTCGACCTACCAGTCTACCTACCTACCTACCAATCGACACTGTTTTACATAAATAAAATAATACACAACCAAACAACAAATACTACAACTTATATTTCATCAGACATTATGAATAAGTGGCTGCAGTGCAAACTATTTAATTTCTCCTTGTGGGAAACACTGTCGTAATAATGGAAGTCTAATATGTGTGATTAACTAGCTGTAGTCTGTAAGAAATGAATTACTCTAGCATTGTTTTGATTTCTGTTCGACATTCACAGTCGAGCAGGTTAACTGTCAATTAAGAACCCAAAGAAGATGACATATCCTACCTCGTTGGTCTGGTCAGGGTTAAAGCCATCTGTCACATCAGCGCCTGCAAATATATTAGAGGATAGAAATGTTAATATGGTTTACGATGAACTAATAACTTCAACATCATCTTTGATGGGTCAAAATGTGTTTCATTTGCGTCTAGACTATTTTTAAATAGTTATATGATTTAAACCCTGAGAGTATGATCAGTTTGGGATTGAAACCAATAGACTCCCTGAAGTATTCAGTATAATATTCTCCACTATTACAAAAGACTTTCTCAGTATTTCAAGCTGCAGTGGTAGAATTTTGTGTAATTAAAATTGTTGCCTGAGCTGCTATTATTACATTTTGACTGAAATTAAAAGTAATTTGTTCTGGTCTTATAGGCTGCATTATAGTAAGGTGATCTACTTATTTCTGAAAGTATGAGGCTAAATATTCTACTTCAATACCCATGGTTATTTGAATTACAATATCTGCTTACATGTGAAGAAATACTTTTTTTTAAAGTTAACCTTGACTCAATATGTCAAATATGTCTCTTTGTTGAGCATAATATTCACGTTCTGTGGGAAAAGATAATGATGATAAAATATAAATTCTAAACAATATCTAAATATCATTTTGTGACTGTAAAAAAGCCCCACGATGTGTAAATTATCCATTTGTAGTTAACTGTAATTAGTTGTCCAGCCTTCCGTTAACGGTAGGCTGGTCTCAGATCGCATACCTGCAAACTCATGAGTGAAAAAGGTGACAAGCCCGAAACAGTGAACAGTGTGATGAGAGGACATGTGAGCCCTTGTTGCTGTAGTTCATCTCCTTGGAGCAGAGGCTACATTTAGCCTGAATATCAATGTGTTAAAACACTGTGACAGCAGGAAGCTCCACTCACGTCTGTTCAGACCTCCACCTTTAGCTCTGTTAGCTGCACATGCTAGCTGCACATGTTAGCTTAGTGTTAGCTAATATTAGCTGTCCATCTCGGTTAACTTCCAGCACATTGCAACAGCTCTTTTTATATGGCAGTACATGTACCAACATTAGGAGCAAGGACAATAATTAAAAACTTACCATTTCCATCCAGGTTCCACAGCTAGCCCGTCAAGTTACATGTGTGTGGAGCCGCTCGACAGTCTGAGGCAGTGAGTCACCTCTCCACGGGCGCATGCACTGATGGGGGAGGGGCCACGCCATGGTCCCCATGATGATGGTAAACGTCAGGTTTTGTGTAATGTCAGCAATGAAACTTAAGGTACTTTACACAGAACATGACATTGACTGTCCCCACCGTAACCTCACCCATCCCCCACTCCTTCGGTCACGATCAGCATGAGGGAGCTCTGAGGCTCGGCCTGGTCTGCAGCCGTTGTTAATAACTTAGACAGGTAATAGTAATTACTAAAACGGAAGGATTACATAAAATACCTGCTTAAGTTGAGACTTTATTGCTCAACTAGAATTTAGTATAAAGTATGTAAAAAAAAATTCAATTAAAAAAGGACATTGAAATGAAACAAGCATTTCTAATGAAGTTAAGTAATAGAAGCATTTTTGAACTGTTAAAAAATTATACAACCATTGATATTCATAAAATAGAAACTACAACTATTTACAAGCCATTGTATTCAACAGAAGTATTTATATGTGTATTTAACTAACATATTATGAAAAGACTGTTAATGATGTGTACATGTTGCTGTTTCTGTTGGGTGCAATAAAAACACTTGTAAATGGCTTTTTATGCTAAAGTTCACATATGATGGACACAAGAGGACCCTCTTCAAGGTACAATTAGATTCAAGTCATTAGCATGCTGCTAACAGGAGATAGCATTCCAGAGGGTCTGCAGATTTTTCCGCAATATTTTCCTATTCAAGTCATCAAGGGGAATGTTGCCAAGCAATTTCCCATCAAATTCAACCATGTTGTGAGAAGTTATGATTATTTGAAGGATGGGGCAGTTGGTCATCACTTTCCATTAATTTTATCCTGGCAAAATCCCCCATTCAAATGTAGGCCAATTCCCTCCTCCCGCGCAGGCATGCTAAGTGCTAGGGAGTACCATCCAACTTGAATGTGCCTCATTGGGGCCTGTCTACAACATATTAAAAAAACAGGGCTCTGACATCTTCCGAAGTAAAAGATGGTCTGATCTCATCAAGAGTACGACAGGGTGTACAGCTTAGGGACATGTACCCCATGCTGAAGTCTGAGTTTGATACAGGCAAAAATCAGTTCTGGATAATCTAGAGGGATTTTTTCCAGGTGGTCCTATTGTAGGCCTTGTCCACAATGTGTGTGCACAATCTGGGGGTTCTAGGACCCATATTTGAGAAATTATGGCCATTCTTGCATATGCCAAAATATAAGTGAATAAGGCCCCAATTGAGCCCAATTAAGCCCTTTGTGGCTGTTTTTGGGGACCTTAACTTGCAGCTATGAGGCCCAGATTATAGGTGTGTAATGGTGACGAGCCCCTCTTTGAGGCAGAAAGGGATTTAAAACCCTACCCCTTTTTAAAGTATAAAAAGTTTGAGAAAAGACTGGTAAAATCTGGATTGTGACCACTTTTTAATATTGATCAATTTTAAAACACTTGTCAATGGCCTTCTTTGATGAAATTCACATATGATGGACAAAACAGGACCCTCTTCAAGGTTCAATTGGATTCAAGTCGTTAGCATGCTGCTACCGGAAGTTAGCTTTCCCAAGGTTCTACAGATATCTCGCTTTAGATCCTGCATCACCTTATCACAGGCGACTGATTTATGCAAAAATCAGGCAGTTCCAACCTTTCACTACGATTTAATGGCCCGTTTCTCACTTGCCAAAACAGGCCGAAAGATTAGGTCATATGCCTCAATTTTGACTTTTGGGGCTGTTTTTGGGGACCTTAACTTGCAGCTACGAGGCCCAGATTATAGGTGTGTAATGGTGACGAGCCCCTCTTTGAAGGAGAAAATGAATCAAATCTCTACTTTAAATTAAAGTGGACATTTTGAGAGAAAAGACTGTTGAAGGCCATGTCGGAACATAAGTGTCATCTGGGTAGAGACATCCATAGTTCACTATGGGAAAAGTGTTTGGAATGTCCCATTGAGTTTTATACCATTTAACGATGGGGCAAAGATGGAATGACTGTGAAAATTTCACGGTCCTAGCCCATTGTTTTATGGGGTAATTAGGCCAAATAACTTTAAAATGAAGAAAAATGCCATATATTACTACGGGAAAAGTGTACCGAATTTCCTATTGATTTTCATACCACGTGGTTTGTGGCCAAGGGCCGACTGACTGTGAAAATTTCAGCGTGCTAGCCCATTGCTTTCTAGGGGTATTAACTGAACGTCTATTTAAGCCAAATAAATGCTAAATGCCATGAATCACTATGGGAAAACTGTATAGAATTTCCCGTTGATATTCAGACCATTTCATCTTGGGGCAGAGGTTGACTTAATGTGAAAATTTCAGCCTCCTAGCCCATTGTTTTCTAGGTGTCTTTAGGCAGAATTGAGTCAAAAGGCCGTAATTTCTACGTGTACGGAGTTTACCATAGCAGAAAGTGTACCATCGCAGAAAGTGTATGGAATTTCCCCTTGATTTTCATACCACATGGTCTTTGGCCAAAGGTCGACTGACTGTTAAACTTTCAGGGTCCTAGCCCATTGCTTTCTATGGGAATTTGGGCCGAGTTCGGTGAGAAATCCATAATTCACTATGGGAAAAGTGTTTGGAATTTCCCCTTGATTTTCATACCACATGGTCATTGGCCAAAGGTCAACTGACCGTTCAATTTTCAGGGTCATAGCCCATTGCTTTCTATGGGAATTTGGGCCGAGTTCGGTGAGAAATCCATAATTCACTGTGGGAAAAGTGTTTGGAATTTCCCCTTGATTTTCATACCACATGGTCATTGGCCAAAGGTCGACTGACCGTTCAATTTTCAGGGTCCTAGCCCATTGCTTTCTATGGGAATTTGGGCCGAGTTCGGTGAGAAATCCATAATTCACTATGGGAAAAGTGTTTGGAATTTCCCCTTGATTTTCATACCACATGGTCATCGGCCAAAGGTCGACTGACCGTTCAATTTTCAGGGTCCTAGCCCATTGCTTTCTATGGGAATTTGGGCCGAGTTCGGTGACAAATCCATAGTTCACCCATCTCATCCAGTTCACCCAGTTCACCCAGTTCACCCAGTTCACCCATCTCACCCAGTTCACCCATCTCACCCAGTTTACCCAGTTCATAATATCCCATCAAATTCAACCATGTTGTGAGAAGTTATGACTAGTTGAAGGATGGGCCGTTTGGGTAATCACTTTCCATTCATTTTATCGTTCAAAATGCCCCATTCAAATGTAGGCCAACTGCCCCTCTTCCCGCGCAGGCATGCTAAGTGCTAGGGAGTCCCATCCAACTTGAATGTGCCTCATTGGGGCTTGTCTACAACATATTAAAAAAGCAGGGCTCTGACATCTTCAGAAGTAAAAGTTGGTCTAATCTCACCAAGAGTGCGACAGGGTGTACAGTTTAGGCACGTGTACCCCATGCTGAAGTCGGAGTTTGATACAGGCAAAAATATTTTCTAGATAATCTAGAGGGATTTTATTCAGGTGATCCTATTGTAGGCCTAGTCCACAATGTGTGTCCACAATATGTGGGTTCTGGGATCCATATTTGAGAAGTTATGGCCATTCTTGCATATGTCAAAAAATCCACTAATATAAGGGATTAAGGCCCCAATTAAGCCCTTTGTGGCTGTTTTTGGGGACCTTAACTTGCAGTTACGACGTCCAGATTATAGGTATGTAATGGTGACGAGCCCCTCTTTGAAGGAGAAAAGGATTCAAAACTCTACCCCGTTTTAAAGTATAAAAAGTTAGAGAAAAGACTGGTGTAAACTGGCTTTCGGCCACTTGGGAAGATAAGTGTCATTTGGTTCGAATCCTTTCTGTTGGGTGAAATAAACACAGTCCATTTCCAATTGATATTCGCACTATTTAATGTGTGGGCAAAGGTCGACTGGCTGTGAAAATGTCAGGGTCCTAGCCCGTTGTTCTCTATGCAAATTTAGGCCGACTTAGGTCAAAAATCCATAGTTCACTATGGAGAAAGTGTATGGAATTTCCACTTGATTTTCATACCACGTGGTCTTTGGCCAAAGGTCGACTGGCTGTGAAAATTTCAGGGTCCTAGCCCGTTGTTCTCTATGCAAATTTAGGCCGACTTAGGTCAAAAATCCATAGTTCACTATGGAGAAAGTGTATGGAATTTCCACTTGATTTTCATACCACGTGGTCTTTGGCCAAAGGTCGACTGGCTGTGAAAATTTCAGGGTCCTAGCCCGTTGTTCTCTATGCGAATTTAGGCCAACTTAGGTCAAAAATCCATAGTTCACTATGGAGAAAGTGTTTGGAATTTCCACTTGATTTTCATACCATTTAATGAATGGACAAACCTTGAATTTCTGTGAAAATGTCAGCCTCCTAGCCCATTCTTTTCTGGGGAAATTAGGCCAAATAAAGTCAAGATAAAGTAAAAATGCCATAAATTACTACAGGAAAGGTGTACGGAATTTCCCATTGATTTTCATACCACTCAATCTATGTGGAAAGATTTAATTACTGTGAAATTGTCAGCATGCTAGCCCATTGCTTTCTAGGTATTAACTGAACGTCTATTTAAGCCAAATGAATGCAAAATGCCATAAATCACTACGGGAAACTGTACAGAACTTTGGAAAATCGTAACTCGGCAGTCCGGAAGGGCGGGACAAAAAGTCAGGGTTTTTATCCTTACCCCAATGCAATGTTGCTCCAAGTTCTTCCTATAGTATATATATAGTGTTGTGCGCAAGAGAGTTTTATCCTCAGATTCCATGCATTAGATCAGAAGGTCACCACGGGAATATTCAAAGTAAGAGTTAAAAAATGAGGCCTGTAGCCACCATATAGCTAGTTGTTACAAAACAACTTACAATGAGCTTTGCTAGCTACAAGGGGTGCCACCATATAAATACATTTTACGGTTTTCCGTGGTCTATTGAAGAGTTAGTTGTTATAATGACAACGCACGTCTGTGTGGCTAAGTGTTGTTGCAGCTTGGAAGAGAGCAGACTTAGCTCCAGAGACAGATGGCTAGCTACTGAGCTAGGTAGCTTATCTTTCTCCTGAGCAGGCAGAGAGTTATTCCATTATTTACATGTATCACAGGCTTTGTCTGACCTTTTGTTTCTTCTGGAAATGTTTGCCCTGTAAAATCATACTAAGCATACTTAAGCACGGTGCAAAAACACTGGCATTGCACTGTTATGAATTGCCATCATGATTCATCCAGAGAAACTGATATGAAGAGGTCAGAAAAGCATTATGAGCTCGCAGCTGCTTGTGAGAACTGCTGGTGCGAAAAATAAATCATGGTACACCAAAGAGTGAAATGTAGAAGGGCCCACTTTCAGCACCAGCCAGATGAGTAGCAACTTGGGTGGCTAATTTTCTGTAAATAGGGAAGCATTCAAGCATTGTTAAATTAGCAAGCTGGCTAGCAAACTAGACAACTGGCTAGTTAGCTAGCTTGCTAATTCCACTATGCTTAAATGCTTCACTAGTTACAGAAGATGGTCACAACAGCGGGCTGGTGGCCAGCAGCATCGCTGGGTCTAACAGTCCCTCGCCCTAACTCCCTATACAGAAAGTTTATTTTTTAGCTTTTGCAGCGTTATCTATGGTCGTAATAGTGGTCCAAAATGATGTCAAATTGCATACTTTAAGTCAAAAATATTCAAATATCCTTGGAGGACAACCAAACCCAAACTATCCTAGTATATTTTATTCAATGTAGAAATTCACGACTCTTTATCCTGCTGCGTAATATATCCTGTCTGATATGCTGCTCCTAAAACCTGAATAAATAGCTCACACCCTGTTGATTTCAGGCTGAAGGCATCGTACAGTAAAATATGTTTTAGAGTGATACTATAGGCTACAAATAACAGGAAAGCACTTTAAGTATTAACACTATGGGTAAATATATAAGCACACCACCGTAACCCTATACTGTTTCAGTTGGCGTATTATAGACCTACTATAGAAGATGCATAGCATTTGAATAGTATAATAATAGAACAATCAAATCAAAAACTGACACAGAATGCTATAACATGCTTAAAGATATAATAAATAAATAATTCAATTAATTTTGTAGAGTCCAAAATCATAAAACATAAATAAATAAGGAGCAAGACATTGCTGACACCAGCCCACACACACGCCAACAAGTGAATGAATAATGGGAGTAATGGGACTTATTTTTCTCCGACTTCAAGAACGGCATCTGGCTATATCAATGTGCTTTCCCACGCTGTACAAGAGTGTGTGGATGAAGCATTAAGTTGCGACTCTCTATGCTTTGTGATGTTACTACTCCCCTTGTCTTTTCAGTCATTACTGCAAAACCTCTCAGTGAGTCCGCAACTTGCCATATGTAGTTTACACGGAGATTAGCCTAATATAACGATTGCAATAGTAAGTGTACACAAGAAAATAGCCGCCCCTCAAACCATCCTGCTGTATTGATTTAAAGGAAAATGTATTTTCTACTCCTATTTTATGTTTATGGATACAACTCTAAACCTGCATTTGTCTGTTATCATCAATATCATTGTCATTGAACAGTGAGCACTGTTTAAAAGTTAGTTTTAAAAAAGCAGTGCAACAAAACAAGACCTTATTGATCTTACACCTCTGACATGGCAAAATAAATCAAATATAGACTATTATTATAATTGTTGTTGTTATTGTCAATAATATCAATGATGAGATAATGAATTGTGGTAAAATATCATTACAATTGTATGGAAGAAACTTAAAACAGGCATTTTACATGAGAAATATATAGACAATATACATTATGGTTATCGTTGTTTTCATGCAAATTTTTAAAAAACTATAGCAATATAAATAATATCAATATTAATATTAAGTATTTGTGTATTTATTTATTTATACATATATTTATTTTTTATCAAATGTAGCATTTCATTCATGCTTATCTTTGGTCAAAAAGACACATTTAAAGTGTATTCCCAAACTGTAATACTACTTTTGACCAATAGGGGGCAATAGAGAGTGGACAAACAGCGATACACACTTCAAGAACAGCCTACCTCATGGGGACTGCAGTACTAGTGTGTATACACTAGGGGAGCATTCATACACACACACACACATTTTTTTCTTGAAAATGGTTTCCAGGGGACTTCTGAGAAAACTACATGGGGCATGTCTAGACACTGTTCTGAAGCTTGTAGGAGGGGTTTGCCGGTGGGGACCTCAGTTTTTGTCCCCACGGTGACACGAGTCCCCATGGGTCTGTGTGCAGTCAGGTCAAAGTCCCCACCGGGATACAAAGACAAACACACACACACACACACACACACACACACACACACACACACACACACACAGAGTGAAAGGCTGGATTATTCTACGGTGACTGTGAATTCTTTGTATCGAGGAGATGGACAGTGAAGAGACAGGAAGCATGCTTTGCACTTCCAGTGCATCTGATGTTGATTTGATGACTGTCTGTCTGTCTGTCTGGCATTCATAAAAAACAACATGTGTCATCTACAGTGAGGCTGAATCACATTGTCATGAGGAAAATCATCTTAGAACACTAACGAAGGTGCAGATTTGAAGCAAATGAGTACGAGCACTGCTGTTAATATCCATTATAGAATTAAATATTCAGTGGGGTGATTATAAAGCACTGCTGGATAATCTGATTAATTAGCTGTGGCTAATCGCTATGTTTCTGTTCTCCAGCTAAATGTCTTTCCAACAATTCGCATCTTTTCCCTCCACTCCGAACGAGCCAATCACAGACGATGTCTGAACGGGGGACAGGAAGTGATGTAATTGACATTGTTTACCGTCCTCCCCGAATATGTTTCTGTGCTGCAACACATGGCTGCTGCTCTCCACGCAGCATTTGGCTCCAGAGCGTATCCCAGAATGATGCAACACCACGACTCGTCTGCCTCACCCTCCCAGACCTTCACGTCACCACAGCAACCCTAATGGCTGACTCAGACCGCATCACACACACAGTGACAGCTGCTGTGTGTCGCCTCCACACACAGACACATTTATACAAACACACAATTGTTAAGCAAAGCAAAGTGAGAAATAAAGCAGGGGAGAAAGAGACGGACTCACACGTCCACATTGTGGTCTTATGATGGGAGCCAAACTTAGCCTCAGGGTGCGGTTGTCGACCCACATTTAAAAACATGCAGCCTTATCTCAGTGTAGCCACTTTAAAACGTACCAGTAGCTACAGTGCATCATAAAACCACTCATGAAGCCAAAACCATGCTTGGCTAGGTCCCTAGTGTATAATGACAACAGATAGATATTGCCATATGTCATATTTTGCTGCTTACTGATTAAGAAAACCAAAAAGGTGAAAACGTACGAGGCATCTATCGCTCTAAACTTCCATGTCTGTGGTCTTTCCCAGGAGAAATCCTCTGGCGACAGGAGGCGATGCATTTAATGTTTACAACAGCAGCAGAAGCGGATCTGATATAAATAGCCCTCTGTAGTTAGAGGAGCTGGAGCAGCGATAGCCCGAAGAAAAGAGATATATTTAAACGCATTAAACTCCAAAGAGAACAACATCTGAGGGAGGTATTGTGATACCGACTCGCTGCAAAGTGACTTTTTGAAAGTGTAGCGTAGAAACACCACAGTAAAGACGGCTTAATGCTGAAGATGTTGCCAGATTGAAAAACATGACTCTTGTGTATTAACACTTTATGCATTAACCTAAAATGTAATAAATAATAGAATCAACGCTGCAGCTTTGCAACAGTGGAAACAAAGAGAATAGAGGGTGTGTGGTGCTAGACAGCACCTCTAAGGTGTGAGTACAACCAATAGGAGGTCAAGACCAATAGAAGAGCAGCAGCTTGTTCCCTTTGAAAATGCTGACGTCAGGTCAGTAAATCAATGGGTGATAGATAAGGGAGCCTGAATTGGTCTTGCAACCCTGGAGGTATTTTGGGAGAAAGGAAGCCCCCCCCCCCCCCCCCCCCCAGACCCTGAGGGGTATAAAGAACAAACCAGGCAAGACGAGACAGTGGAGCAACCTCCGGACAAACGGACAGACAGACGGCTGGTGGTCCCCAATGACGGGCTCCACTGCGGATTTACAGACATGAAAGAGTGCAGGAGAGGTAGACCATCGTTTGTTCCTCTCTAAACTTCGAACAAAAAGAGAAACTGGTCTTATATGATGCAGATAACGACCAGACACAATGTTGTCAGCTGGGCCGATATGAGCTATAATGTTGCTGCTCTTTTTCCCCTTTTTAAAAATCTTACTTCATCACCTGCGAGCATTACTGTTTTTGTTTGATAGCAGTTAAACAATACAGTCTGTATGAAATGTTCTCATCCTAAATTTGAGAGTGCACAAAGGAGCACGCCATGGCTGCTCCGGGGGTATCAGTCTTTAAGTCTTTGATTCTATTTGACATTTGAATCTAGTCGGCCTACTTTACCTCCCCTCATAAATGAAGAATAGACCAAAAGCAAAACAATCACTGGTCAACTACAACTGGATGTATGACTGCAGTTTAGTGGATTTACCAGCCAAGGATGCTTCTTGGAGTAAGATTATATGTATTAGGACAAAAAATGGAAAAAGAAAATGCAACAAAGAAAAAAGAATTATTTGAATATTTCTGAATTCATGCAGCCAGATAAAGACTGAACAGCAGCATTCATCCCGACAGGACCACAGCGCCGTGCAAGGAGATAATTAATCACTGCGGTGTCAGTAGAGCACCTCACCTCGTGTGGCTTTATGTGTGTTAATGCAGCATGTGGGTAAAAAGTGTCCCATGCAGCAGAAAACACCATGTGGTGCAGAAAAGCGGCCACAGGCGTCACATGAGCAGTTGGCGAGAGGAACAAACGGGCAGAACACCTCCATGTAGCCAGCATCCGCACAGCCGGCTCTATTGTCATCACCGTACACAAAACAGCTCGCCGCCGTCCATAAGACACAGACCCGCCACATGCTCGGTGATCCCCGTGCTCCACGTCACCTGCAGGCCGACATTTAGACGTTGGCTTCACACCGATGTTATTAAACTGTATTAAAAGCACCGCCTGCCTTCCGGCCATTATCTGAGAAAGTGAAGTTATTATTCCTGTGGAGTCTAAGAGAGGGTTACCCAGCGCTCTGAACAAGCGCGTACCGATAAAGAGATCATAAAAAAAATGGATTATTAATAATCCAAGAGAATTAATGAAGCACATGGCCTGCAGCGGAGTCGTTTTTGGTGCATCGAATTCATTCTCCTGAAAGCGTGTGTGCACAACGTTCTTCAGAGGATGTTTCTGGAGGCAGCTTTCACAATAAGAGCATAAGAGCAGGAGAATGTGTGGTAAACTAATTCACAAACTTCAATTCACCATCTAACTGTTCGAGCATTACATATTATAATAGAGCAGAACATTTCAGTTGGTTAATGTATTAGTTAACAGATATTTTGAGAGTTGATTAAACACGCGGGTACATTTTTGAAGTGATCACACAAAACATTATCTGGTTCAAGCTTCTGCAACGTGAAGATTTGCTGCTTTTCTTTGCTTTATGTCACTGCAAGTCAAACATTTTGGGGCTTTGGACTGTTGGTCGGACAAAAAAAAAACAATTTTAATGCGTCACCTCGGCCATGAGGAAATCGTGATGGATATTTGTTCACTTATTTCTGTCCTTTTTAAAGATCAAACAATTACTGGAAAAGATAATTGGCAGATAAATCCATAAGGAAAAATGTGTTGCAGCCCAGTTGCATATAAAATCTTTAACTTAGATCTGTTGAACAGTTAAGATGTATTGTATATCCTGAATTTAAATACTTAAAACTCTATTCCTGAAAACAAAGAGGTATTTCAACTGGTTAATCAATTTACCCTCTGCAACATTATTGAATAACACTGTCATATGAATAAATAACTGTATTAAGCACCAACAGGAGCCAGAGCACACAGTGCTTCAGGTTAACTGTTGGTGTGAGTGCTTTTATGGCCCTGCGTGGCCCCTGCTGAGCAGATAATGACTGACCCGTGGCCCTTGAAGGGGAACATTAGTATTTGGCCAAACCTCCATGTTGATTATGACAGCAGCAATAGCCTCAGCAGCAGACAGAAATAGTGAAATCCGCACTGGCACTTAGGAGAGAGAAAGAACGATCAACGTTGGCACAACAGGACAACCAGAGGAAGAGATGCAGACGGCCCAAATACAAGATCAATATCTGCAGTGGAAAGAAGCACACAATACCCCAGAGAGGAGCATGTCCCACCCCAAAACAGATGTGCTCGCTCCGTTCCATTATTCATTTTGAGAAGTTATACGCAGAAAAAAAAGAAGCTCAGACACGCCCTTCATGTTCCATAACAAGGGAGAGGCTGATGATCGCGTCCACAAACTGCTGCACTGCTCTCCTGTCTCTTCCACACACGTTTCTATTCGCCGCCCCTTCTTTCGCTGACTCTTCACAGAAGCCGCAGCGTCACCAGGCGAAGCTATACCTGACTCTCATCACCCTTTTAAAGTTTCTAAAAAAAGCAGATTACAGACGTGAGATCCACTGCTGTGTTTAGCCAAAGTCCTCCTGGTACAAAAACACGTTAGAGAATAGAACACATTCAAAATATTGAGTTCCAGGCTGGATTGTTTTTTTTTAGTCACAAATAACACTCCCTCACCACTGAAGTAAAAATGAACTCACTTCCTAAACTTCCTTCAATACACAATGGCCATGGGCCGGCCAGACAAGTCCTCAACACCAACTATAGACGAGGAGAGAAAACAGGTTCACATTATAGAAGGAAACCTTTACAAACACGTATATTCTGCTCTTTGCTGATCATAACACTGAGCCGGAAACACATTTAAAGTAAGTTTTTCAGAAGAAAGAACAGACCAACACAAGTGGAGATATAAAAGGTCTGAGTGCACTATTATGCATTCACATATTTGCCTCAGTTATCGCCTCCACTGTAACTGTGTAAGTGGACACGTATGAAGGCAGGCTGGGCCTCAGTCTAGCTGGGACGTTGCTGCTGCTGCTGCTTCCTCTCTGAGAGTCCGTCCTGTGACACTGACACAGTTTTTAAAAAATGCAACCGCCTGTAGAGACAACCAGCCTGCTGGCAAAACCACATTTGCGGGGAGGAGGCGGGAAACAAGGCAGAATGAAAGGTCGAAAAGGAAAGGAGCAACGCCAGACTGGATGGTATTATCTGCACATTCTATGGCTCAAAGTCAAAAAAGAATTTGAATTCGTACAGCTTGAGGGAGGAGGAGACTAACAAGACTCAGTGGTGTGCAGCCTACAGAGGGACACACCGGTCCAGTATGAGTGTTATAAACCCTGACCTGGACAGAATGCTGTCTCCACTGGTTGGCCCACCTTTAATAACACGAAATACAATTAAGAGATATGATTATGATAATAAAATCAAGCTGCTGCTTTCAATTGTTTTGAACAGTTGTGTAACTTTGGTATTTGCCATGCATCTAGCATTTTAACTAAATCCATCCCTATTTCTGTGACCTGATACATAGACAATAATTACACTATTTAAAAAATGTTGCACACATTTGTATGTAAGAGGCATACAAATAAGACATCTTAAAGGTCTTTGTCAATGTACGATGAGATATCAGTGTTAAAGACACTGTAATGCAGTCGTGGTACATCGTCTTCCCTATTTCCTCCTAAGTTTTTACATCTCATGTGATGATGACAGCGAGAATCAAACTCAACACAAAGAGAGCGGATGCATGTAGGCCAGCTACATCTGCCCCACGAAAACAAAGCCTCCTCACAGGAGGAGAGGAGGAGGAGGAGGAGGGTCCGATTTAAGGAAAAACACATCTGACGCTATATTACTGAGTGGAATAGGCCTACGGTGCCTTAATATACACACTTCAGACAATATAAAGAGACTCAAAGGAGGACCCCGGAGTTTAGTGTGTTTCCAGTGAGATAACACACAAAGCGACCTTCACTGTGATGTGCATCCTGTCTCCTTAGCCTCCGTGCGGTTACAGAAGGGAGCGTCTAATATAACCAACAAGGCAATAACAAATAATAATAGCACAGAGGGCAAACGTGGCCGGTGTTTTTTTTTATTCTTTTTTTTAAATGTCGAGGCTGTGTCGCTTTACAAAGGCGGAGCAGGCTGGTCATGCTGCTGCCATCAGTAAACCAGGAGCCACCCAGTCACAACATGGTATTGTTGCTTATTACATTTGATGCATGCAAACTGAATGCAGGTTTCAGTGCGAGAAGTAAAGTAAAGTATCCGCTCCTCTCACCCGTGTTTCCTCTCTGGTGCGTGTTTCAGTTGAAGGTGTGTTCAGTCTTGGCTCCGTGCGTCGGCCTTCTCTCCCTCCGTCGCTCAGCGATAACGCTTCTCTCCCTGCAAAATAGCGGCGAGACGCGAGCCGACCGACATCCTGTGAAAGACGCGTCCAGTCAGCGGGAATGGTAAACACACAACTTCCGGGGGAAACTTTCAGAATAAAATCAGAGCGACCACGCTTTGTGAGTGAGGCATGTGTCAAGCCTCGCCTGGCAACCATATGCACAACTAATCATGTGACCACAGATTAAGCAAAATGTAGTTCAACATCCCTAAATCTGTGGGGAGAGATTAGCACTTAGACAACTGTGATATAAAAGTCAGGACAAAACAATATGGTTCTGATAATATGTATTTATATACAGTATACACACATATATATATATATATATATATATATATATATATATATATATATATATATATATATATATATATTCACCTCCTTGTACATACATAATAGTTATATATTTATATTTATTTGGTCAGTTTTGTTGTCCTTTTTGTTGTTGTAAGTCTATTTTAACTAAATAGTTTTTTGAACTGTGTGTACCGTAAGTACACTGAGAGCAACTTAAGACCACAGTCTAATTTCTTGTATGTGTACACAATGAAGCTAATTGTTGATCAATTTAAACTAAGGAAATTGAGGAGGTATGGCAACCTAGTCCCACCACAACTAAAAATATAATATGGAGATTGCTATGTATCAATAATCAAACAATTCATTTAAAAAAATGTGACAAAACATTGTCTTGATGTCCATATAGAAGATGCAACTAATAAGACAGTTCTAACATTGGATCACTTCTTTTTAAATTCCATCATAATGAAGGCGTGTGTTTTAATTACTGTATTTAAATAGAAATAGATAGGCTTTGATATGTGGACCATGTATCTTCAATTTGATGTACTAGTTTTATTTATTTAAAAATAATGGTGTTGTTACCCTTTATCCTTGTGATACAGCCAGTCTTGTAATAGTACATTGTTGTTACCCAAAATATCATTGTTTTTGGTATAACTTGTTTAATAAGTTTGATTTCTTAATAGGAGAAAGGTCAAGGTTTTTGACTGAAGTAGGCTACAAGAACTGAAGCATAATTGTTGCATTCATGTGTTTTTTTTAATTTAACATGGTCATGTTGATTGGACTATAATAAATCAGATGCAGCTGAAATAACACCAACAGACATTTACAGCTTATGGAAAAAGAAAAATACCCTACAGATGGCAAAGTAGCTGACATCACTGGATCAGAGGATTAGACATGCATCTTATCTCATTTTCAGAAAAAGAAAAAAACAACTTTTAATTTTGAAAGCAGATATCGTAATTTCCGGGGTTCAGATGTACGTCTCTGTCTAGCTTGACACAGTTCATCCACAGCAGCGCCTGCGTCTACACTTCCAACCATGGACGCTTCCAACTCGACCAGAAGCCGTCAGCCAGAACCGGGAGGGCGGGTTGCCTGGACTCACTGGTCACGTTTCAGGGTGTTTTGTGACTTTACCATGATGTGTCTGCTGCACAATGCGCAGCTCAAATTAAGAAGGATGTCTACAGAACTTCAAGAACGAAAGAAATTATCGAATTTAATGACGATTTTGCAACAAGAATATAACGACGTTACATTTACTGGAGTCATTTTGAAACGATATTTCATTTTAGCTTGTGACAATATACTGTCACAGTGACTGAAAGCTTTAAAACCTATTCACAGCTGAACATAAGCGGAATAATTAATCCACTTTGAGTTCACTGAAATGTTTTGATTGCATATATTAAAAAGTAAAAGAATAATCAGACCAGTCTACTCAGAGAAATCCGCACCAGGCTGCAAAATTGATATAAATATATGATATGCTGCCAACGACTTAATTTAAGTTTTAAAGTATTTGAAATGTGCATATCCACTAAAATAACACCCCAAAACATTCGATATTTTTTGCTTTAAAAAAATATATTTCAAAATCGACAACGTTGTCTGGCTCAATTACGCCCCCTCCCTTTCGACGTGAAAGCACTCGATTTAAGTCTTTGGAAGTACCGGCTGGCGAGGGCGGAGCGCTTGTTTGTTTTTCGAACAACGGACCCTGTACGCTTTTTATTTTTTATTTGAGCTATTGTCGGCGACTTCACCACAGTTTGCTTTTAATCCGGAACACCGGCATTTACCTTTGTGTGTTTAAAAAAAATGGTGGTGTCCGTATTAGAAGTTATACGTAATTTTAGTTTAACTGACAATATCGGCATTACGGCAGACGAGGTGTCCCAAATCGAACCCCCTCTGTCCGTTGGAGGGGCGTTGTCAGTTGGAGCAGGAACGCGCCGCTCGTGCTTTTTCTGCCAGCGAATGAACGAACAACATGGACGATCCGCGGGACGTTCAAACTACCAAGCGAAACGGGAGCTCCGGGTCGTCGTTGTTGTCGGCCGGTTCCGCGATGGCCATGGAGATTAAGCGGAAGAAAATACGACAGAGCACGTTGTACCTGCAGACAGAGGTACGATCAGACGGATAACGTCACGGAGGGGGGTCGCGCGCGTGCTCTGCCGTCAACACGATTTATAATGACGTAAACAAGCTAATCAGCTGTTTAAGTTTACACTGATTCAATAACAACTCTTCGATAGGCTGTGATCAAATAACGTGTAAATAACGACTTTCATTTTCTAACTTGTCTTTCTGAAGCACTCACACACGCATACCTACACGCACACACCTACACACACCATCCCCAGCGGGTCGGTTGTTATCCAATACGGGAGTTGACCCTTTTATCGCCATTCAGGTCCCTGAAACCAGATCTACGCACTGTGCATTGTTGAATGCTGCTGAGCATGAGCAGGAATAAAGCTCTCCTCTAATGTCATTGCAGACCAAAAGCCCAAATCTTCTGTGTGACAGTCTGCAGACAATAGAGGAAGTGGATGTGATTGTACATACCACAGATTTATAAGAAGCTAAAGGTTCATATTTTAGTTTGTAACATGATGTTTGTAATCCTAAAACAACTGTGCATGTACATCTGAACTTCACTTGACAATTTATAACCTCACCAAGACCAAATTTCCAAATTGAAAAGGCAATATTTAGAATGTATTACTCCATCTAGGCCACAGATACGTGTGTTAAAACTTCCCAAACACGTTTTTTCTGCCACTACTCACTTATATATTACCATCTGGATAAAGTCATGTGCTCACTATTTCGCCCTGTTGAACATATACACACAGTATGTTGACAATTATGAATCTAACTGATTATTAGTGCCTTTCATAACCACTCCTCTCCTATTCTGCTCGCATCATTTCCCATCACGATCTGCCACAAAAGTTGCTCTTCAAGTGTGACATTTTCAAACGTATCATTGTCAAAAAGGGTTCTTGTTTCTGTGTATAATTTATGTGCGTTACTTCACTGAGTGGTGGAACAACACTTGCCGAAAACAACATTCAAGTGCAACTTCAGTTTAACTCCACTTTGGTCCTTGTATTCATTCTTGTGTGTGTGTGTGTGTGTGTGTGTGTGTGTGTGTGTGTGTGTGTGTGTGTGTGTGTGTGTGTGTGTGTGTGTGTGTGTGTGTGTGTGTGTGTGTGTGTGTGTGTGTGTGTGTGTGTGTGTTTTTGGTCATCTTTCCCTTTTGCGTGTTCTGTCCGAGAAGAACACCGACGTGCAGGAAAAGCTGGACTTTGAGATGCGAATGCGTGAGGGTGCGTACAAGCTGCTGCTGGCCTGCAGTAAGAGAGAGCAGGTTCTCAACGCCTCCAAGAACCTGCTGACCTGTCACGCCAGGATCAGAGCTTATCTCGCACAGCTGCAGAAGAAGAAAGAGGAGCAGCAGCACGGGATTGGAGCAGTCATGAGGTGAGGGGCTGGATGCTCGCTGTGTTCTCAGGTGTGGAGGGTGTCCTGGTGTTATCTTAAGCTCTGTGTTTTTTTTTCTCCAATTTTATTTCAGATGTTCAGATCCAGATGATCGTGTTCCCTGTAATGGGACAATTGCAATGTCTGGTAAGATCTCTCCCCTCTGTTCAGAATAGTTTAACACTGGAGAGTGTCTGTGCGTAATAACTTATAATAGTAATACTTTCTAAGATGACTTATTTTTGCAAAATGTTTCTTTGTTAATTCACTTGTTCCCTCTGCGGATTTAGGGCTGCGCATGCCTTTGATGTGGAGGGATTCAGCCTACTTCAACAACAGAGGCAGTAAGTTGCTTTGCCTCCTCTCGTGCCCTCTGTTTAGCTTCGCCTCATGTCATTTCACACACTGCACGTCCCGCTCCTGTTTGTTAGGCTCCCGTCGGGTGGCCGTGTTCTGTCTGATGCAGATTGGCTCGGAGGTGTTTGACACAGAAATGGTGGTGGTGGACAGATCGGTCACTGATGTCTGCTTTGAGGGAGTCACCGTCTTGTGAGTATAATACGCTTAGAACAGCTGCACTTACTTTAGGGAAGCCCCATTCTGGTGCTGCTGTGCAGTGGTGGAAAGAAAATGTCTGTATTGAGTATGTTGCTGGAAATGTGTTCTTTATTTTGTATCATGGATATCAGAATATGTATTAGAGTTTATTTCTACAAACACTGACACATCTATTGTTTGGAATATTCCAGGTCACAGTCACTGTGCAGTGATATTTATTATTTATACATCTTCAGTGTTTGGTTTGAAGTTGTTTTTTAATCTTGCTCTAACGTGGTTTATAGAGATGTTATTGTTTATGCTCTGATTGAAACGTCTCCGTCCTCTCATAGTAAAGAAGCAGTTCCTCAGTTTGAGCTGAAGGTGGAGCTGTGGAGCTGTGCCCTGGAGGAAGAGCTCACGATGGCAAATACGCCAAAGAAACTGGCCAAGAAGCTCCGCCACTCCTTTGGAAAGACGGCTGGGAAGAAGCTGAGCCCTCTGCTGGACAGTCCGGACCCTGACACCTTCCTGCAGCACAACCCCATCCCCTTGTATGTATTGTGTTTCCCCATAAAACCCTTTACAGAATCCTGGCTCCGAGGTTTAAGATTCTTGCAGTTGGGAACAGACTCAATTATGGCATTTTACTGGAACGACTGGTGTAGCCCCACTGTACCCCGACGTAAACCAATATTTTCGGGTTTTGAATACTGACATGCTTAGGGACATTCACTGATTGTGTTTTCGTGCCAATAATAACTATTTTATTGAAAAAAGTGCATGTTTTTAATGTTCCCGCCCAGCTGTATTTTATTTGTACTCAACGGCATTTAAATCTCTCAAACTGAACATCTGTAAGTGATATAAACCAGCTGTCGGTGGGGAAGAAACATTGGGATCATTAGGCCTTTGAACAAAGAGATCATTTACACAAAGGAAAAACTGCTGGGTATGTGTGCACATGTTTGAGTTGAAGGGTTAGTCTCTTTAATATGAGGGTTAGAGTTGAGCATGAATCTTTTATGGTTAAGCCTGGGAAGCCAAGGAATGCAAATAAGTCGATGCAGGAAACTTTTAAAGGACGCTAAACTCTGTGTTTGTGTGTACTCCTACCTGTACCAGTGGAGCCAAGTACAACCTGCTGGCCCACACTTCACTGTGTCTGCCTGAGGCTGAAGGCAGCTTCCAGTCTCACTCCCTCATCGTCCTCCAAGACGGTAAGAAGCAAAGGCACAGAAATGTGATATCTGGGGTTATAAATGGATTCAGCTTTTTAGTCTCTGATTTAAATCAGCACTGTGGTAATGATCCAGTATTTTTACACTATTAAAATTAAACAAAATACACAATGATTGAAGTTCAGCGTGGAAAACGTTCCTTGCTTTGCGTGAGCGATTAAATGGATACGAATGTGAGTGCTGAGGCAGGTTTTTGTCATCTAGCTCTTAATTTCATGAGTAAACATTTGGTACGAGTTTGCGGCATGTGGTGTTTAGATCCACAGTGCACATTGCGGGTTATTGATAAGGCTCATATGACAAGAAGCAGTTCTAATGTGTGTTTGAGGTGTAACACTACACCGTTGTAACCTGAAAGGTTTAGGAATATTTAACAAATGATAAAAAAGGAAAGTTGTTTAATTGTGGTGGGTTTTTACCTTTTCACTTAAGATTGAAACAGTTCTTAACGAGGGCCTTTAAAAAGCATATAGTACTTTATTAACATGTAGGTTTTATCTTCATCCACACAGCTGAGTGGTCCTCTTGGCTTCCGCTTTATGGCAACCTCTGCTGCCGGTTGGTGGCCCAGCCGGCCTGCATGACACAGAGCATGATGACCGGCTACCTGAGCCAGAAGGTGCGTTCACTGCTGTTATCGTTAGCGTTAGCTCGATAGCTGGTTCCTGGGTTCATACTTTAGTTTGATTTTTCAGCAAACTGTGGCGGGGATGTACCGCTGCTGCAGTCTTTACTGTGTGCTGAGTTCTGGCATTTTGTCTTGCTACTTCACCCCGGAAGAAATTGATGCTAAAGTGCAGCCCACTCTCAGCGTACCCGTCAACAAGGTAAGACCGAATCTCTGGCTACAGGGCAGCTATCACACAGTACGGGAAGAAGTTACACTGATGCTTCTGTGTGAATGTATTTATGAGATAAATAATCCCTTTTAACATTTGCAGAATAACAATATATAGATCCTGCTTGCATCTTTGGCATTTTACTGCTGAATCATTTGTTTTCTGCAATATCAGCGATGTACCGTTTGGCGCATATCTCCAACAGCACCATCACCGTAAGCTAAGTTGTTTGTGTTGTGTCTGCAGGACACCCGGATCCGCGTGATGGAGAAAGAGTCGGCAGGCCAGAAATCCAGGAGTCTGTCCATCGTCAACCCGTCACCAGAGGGGTCTGAGAGCATCGTCTTCACCACAGAGACCAGCCAGGAGCTGGAGGACTGGTTGGACGCCCTCCACCAGCACCTCTATGATCAGAGTGAGTGTGTGTGTGTGTGTGTGTGTGTGTGTGTTTCAGTGTAAACATACAGCAGAAGTGTGTATATAAAAGGTATAGGTTACATGCAGTGTGTACAGAGCAGGTATATTTTCTAAAAAGGGCTCGTGGTGGAGTGCGTGTATGTCGGTCTGTTTGGGCAAGAAAGGTTGCTGCACATGTTTTTAGCTAAACTTAGCGAGAAAAGATAGCATAACCTCTTATCTCTCTCATGCCTCTCCTTGTTTACAACCAGGCCAGTGGCTGCAATGCTGCAACCAGCTAATGAAGATTGAGGTCGCGTCACCGCGGAAGCCATCCCTCTTCCTCACCAAGCAGGCTGACTCTGTTTACAATGACCTCAGTGAGTAGAGTAATTGGAGCGAGTGGGTGAAGTGACTGAGACCGAGGTTGATGATTCGCTGGCTTCAGGATTTTGTATATTACGTCGTTTATAGAAGATGTGATGCTCGAAACAAATGTGAAATCAGTGAAATTACTTTATTACATTAAACACGCATAATTGCTTTAATTTAAGCAGTGAAGCATTTAAATAAAACCCTTTTACATTATATTTCTCTGCATTTTAATAAAACTACTTTAATGGAGAGAAAAAAACGTTAATTTAACATTTTGCCTGATCTATTTCACTTCACTTCAATGTTTATTTTTTGACGTGCAGGTATAAATTCACCTGGCAAGTTTGAGAGCATCACAGACATCATCCACAACAAGATAGAGGAGACAGACGGCCGCTTTCTGATTGGTCACGAAGAGGAGAAGGACGCGCCTAATTGGTCCTCCCTGTTTGAAGGGTCCCATTCAGTGGTAGTGCAGAGAGCTAATCTGTCCCAGAGCAAAACCTCCACCCCTTGTTCAAGCCCCAACACCAGCTCTACAGCCATCGGCAACAAGAAGCGCCGTGCTCCGCCCCCGCCTTCTGCTCCTCCCAGCCGTCCTGCCAGACCTCCCCTCCCCACCTCTCTTCATCATCATCGTCCTCCTCCTCCCTTATACCAGGAGAAGGAGAACACTTGCACTTCACGCCCAGCCACAAGGTCCAAAACTGGCAGACCATCTCTGGATGCCAAATTCTCTGCCATCATCCAGCAGCTCCAGCGGGGCAACGCTGGAGGAGCCGGAGCCCTCGGCCGGAAAAACGCTCCATTGGGCGTCCTGGATGTACAACCACAAAGTCAGCCTCAGCCTCCTCTCCAGCAGCCGGAGCACCAGCACCACAGCTCTGAGGCCGCAGGTGAACATGCCTTCCTCAGACCAAGTCACGGTCCTGGTCCTGTTCCTGCAGCGAGGAGCAAACTGAGGAAGTCGTTCAGAGAGAGGATGAACCTTAAAGCCTTGTGAACTCGACCTTCGACAATAACTAACCCTAACCAAGCACTAATATGAATATCTACAACGCAGTTACAACTTTCCAAATGAGCTCCAAAGCCTTGATCGAATCCGATATCAATATATATTTTAATGCTCCTAAAGAGCAATAATTGGATATTTGATTTTGGTCAACATTTAAAGGATTAGTTCAAATTTCGTAAAATGTGTTTCATCTCACAAATTGGATGAAAAGAACAATATCACTCATCTGTACACTAAATATGAAACTGGAGGCGCTTAGCTTAGCTTAGCATAAAGACTGGAAACGGGTAGCCTAGCTCTGTCCAAAGGTAACATCTGCCTACCAGCACCTCTAAAACTTGAAAAATGTTTTTTTTTGTAATCCAAAAACTGAACTGAAAAATTGTAATGCTTTGGTTTTTTATAAAGATTTAATAAACAAGATCAAATGTATCAATTAGTGAGCTTTAAAGGTCTTGGTTGATAGATTTTCTTTACCTTTGGTCAGAGTCAGGCCCCCTGCTTTCAGTTTTTATGCTAAGCTAACCAGCTACCGGCTCCGACTTCACATTGCACCGATAGATAAGAGAGTGTTATCGACTTTCTCGTCGTATTACCCAATAATGTCGACCCATTTCTTCAATCTTAAGGACGGGTGGGTGACCCGGTCTCTTCAAAAACAAAAGATCCTCACAATGTCCATCACGGCGACCCAAATCCCCGTCGGCACCTCCAATCACAACATCGATATCGTATCTCCACTCTCCATTTAAGAACTCTTTCACGTGCAGCTTAACCCATAGACGAAATTGAAAGCTGTACGTTGGCCCGAGCACCGCCATCATCAATCCCACTAAAAGAGAGAGGCTCTTTTCTCCGCTCTGGAACATGGAGCGGAGAAAAGAGCCTTTGCAAAAGCACTCAAATTGGAATTGATCCATTGGCCGACTGAACGAGTCATTCCTTTTGGAACTATTGACTTATTCCACTCACTGTGACAACTTTATGACCACTATAGCTGATTTTAAGGGAACGGGTTTTTAGGAGCAATTGCAAGCACTAATGTGACTTCTCAGAGGTCTTAATAATGGAGTGACCTTGGTTTTCAGTGGCTACACAGTGTGTCCAACATAATTCAACACTGCAGCCTGTAAATGCCATGAACATAATCGAATGAATGAGTCCTTGGAGTGGCTAAAGTTATGAATGCCCTTGTGTTTTGAACATATCCAATACTGGCAGCCACTAAAACAATTCAACCACTCAACAGTCACATGTTGAAGAACTGTCTTCGTAATTATACACCGTGTACAACACATTAGGTTTAGCTACTTTCTCTGAAATTGTCTGTGCAGATGAAGCAGAGTGGTGAAAGCTGCAATCCCATTTCTTTTTTTATCTCGCCCCCTAAAATTCTGTTTAATCAAGAGGGGGAGATGTAGATTGAGGGGGGGGGGGGATTACAGGAGGGTTTAGTTTAAGCTTTGAAAGAACCTGAGAATGGATTGCACAAAAGAGGATGCTGCTCAATATTAGCATTGTGTGTATTACCAACACATTAGTCACTTTGATGTAGTGCTGTATATACCTGGGAAAACAAGGGACGGCTCCTGCGTCAGACCTCGTAGCATTAATCTTAACTGGTGCTGATGTGGCTGCAACAGCTAAAATCACCACAGTGATTATATTGCACTTCCTGTGTTGTCCATCATAATCTTGGGCTATTTTCAGTTGCAGTGAGCGTGCCAGAGACGAAGGAACATTGAATTACACGCCAATGTTTCTGACAGTTACAGTGAAAGCCAACATTTCTGTAGTGTTTCATATAAACTGTGTAGCCTGAGTGAAAGCAGGAAATGTTGCCCCTGTGGGTATTAAGCTTGAGGGAAAGCATGTGATGTAAATGTACAGCTGTTTTATGACTAAACAAGGACTGAACTTTTTTTATCGGAGCCAAACTAATGAGCCAAATTTCCAATGTTTTTTATAATGTCTGTCTTTTATGTGTCTTGTCAGGTATTAATTACGCATGACGGCAATAATTTGTAGTTTTTTTTGTCTTGTTTTTGATTTAAATGTTCTGTAATTCCTTTTCATAGTATAATACTGCCAAGTCATCTCAATTTTACTTTAGCATGTGAATTATTTAGACTTTAAGTGGCACTGTGGTTATGTACTAGTAAGTAGGGATACATTCATCTTCTTCCTAGCGCAGAATAATTTGTGTGTAGTGCAATGTAAAAAAAATAAAGAATCTGTTATTTTTGTTTCTCCAAAAGTGCAATTTTCTCCTCACTGTGTTCCCCGTTATCTTGGAATCTTAACTGTATGTTTTTTTATTGCTGATCTGCAATAAAACGGCCTACATTCTACCCTGGTGAGGCTGCTTCATATTTGCTGAGCTTGGAGGTATTACTGCATATTACTGTATTTTTTTTTTATTGCTGATCTGCAATAAAACTGCCTACATTCTACCCTGGTGAGGCTGCTTCATATTTGCTGAGCTTGGAGGTATTACTGCATATTTGTCATGGTAAAGGTTTACCAGGGGGTGGCAATAAAAGTCAAAGCATAGCTTTTATTGCAGCCCAACACATATCCCATAGAGATACATGCACTGGCACATTTCTCTACTGCAGCAAATACTGGAGAGGCTCCTCTGGCTTTGAGCCCAGAGGTAGCCTGTTGTGAAGATTAAGGCGGATGGAATCTCATAGCCAGATAATGGTATTACAATAACACATCCCCATTCACACTGCATTTACTCAGGGGAAAGAAAAGAACATCTCATTGACGTTAGTACACTGGCATTAAATATCAGTTTATTCAGCCCTCGCTATTTATCTCCACTTCAGTCAAAGAACACAACTGAGGAAACACGAGTAGATAGTAAAATATTTTAATTAAATATACAGGAGCTCATATCATACAAAATTTCTTTATTTTTTTGTCTTGCTCGCCAGCTGGGTGATTGGTAAACAGATGGCTACTGTATCAAAAACACTTTCAGGATGCACATTAATGGAAACAACGTGGAGGGAAAAAAAAGTGAAACGACAAGAAATAAAAATAGTATCCTAATCCTTAAATTGTAGTGTTTAAATCGAACATGATCACGGTGAACCTTGGACCCAGCTCGATTGTGTAACCGACTTTTATACTGTTTTTGTACTATTTACAGATTATAACAGTTTATATGACAACAACCACGCGGTACTATCTACAGTGCTATTTACACAGACAATAAGACGAGAGAGAGAGATCGGGGTTGTCATGGATTGATCCCGTGTGAGCGTTCTGTACAGGAGCCGGCACTAATGCCAGTTTTACCTACACACAGCAATGTACAGTACTTTATCAGAAATGGATGTCTTTATCTAAGTATTCAGTTAAACTTTACACAGAGATGTTTACAGCTTCTTTTTTTTCTTCTTCTTTTGAAACACCAGACATGTTTGACTGTGTATTTCGACTGTCCTGGATTGCAATTATAGTGGTTGTAAAAGCCAGAGCAGGTGTTGTTGTTTCACCTCAGGCCATGGTGCATGGTCGGCATATTTTATGTCTGGTAGCTTTTCATCACTGCGAGAAAACACCTAAAGCACACATGCCCTGCGGATGACAGACACCAGACCTGTGTCAATATATAAATCTTTTCAGGTTCTGCTATAATTGACTGTCTGACACAGTTTCAGCTAAGTAAATAGAGTCATTAAGCACAAGCACGAACCAGAAGGTTAAAGCATAGCTGTTTACATTTTTAAAAACTCAACATGTTGTGCCTTACCTATCAAGTCTGGTGTCTGAAAGCCAAGTGTGCCATATAGTTTTTGCATGAGTGTCTGTGCGCTGCATTTCAGACGAGAGTGACAGTAATATTGATATTTCTACCCTGCTACAGAAGATAAACCTTAACAACTGGAGTGCTAACTCTAATCCAAGACTGCGAAAAGGCACAGATATTTGCAAAGCAATAATATCCTAAGTGACAATATTCCTATCAAATCATACAGTGAGTCTTTTCAGCGTGCTGAATAAAGACAAAAAAAAAGAGTCTTTTCAAGTCAAGAACAAAAAGATGAACTGCTGATTTCTTGTGGTGAGCATTCCACAGCAGACGGCTGCTTCATTATGCTGGTCCGACAGACAAAAACAAGCTGCTACACTCTACTCATCACAAGGGGCTTTAGGATCAAATTACTTTCAATTCGGAGAGTAAAAATTAAAACGGCTGTTCATTAACTCACTAAAAAACATTCGGGAATTGTCAAGAGATTGAACATGACAACTGCTTTGTGTCGTATGATCTGGACCGAAATATATAACGAACAAAGACCTGAACCGAGTAAAATGTGACTCTACAGTACATATGTTTTACACAGCACCTGTGAATGTTATGACACAGCTGTATTCAGCACCGCAGTGAGCGTTAACGTCTATGCCAAGGAGTCCAGGTGGATTTACTGTGGCACAAGCTGGAGACATGTAAACAGACGCAACACCCCTGGCTGCCTAAAGTGTGTTAATGCACTAAACAGCTCTTGAACGTTGTTTGCAAGGCGAACGCACCTCTAGTTATGTGAAGAATTTTCATTTACGTCGTCGTGTTACTTGCGTAGTGTTTTTAAGCAAAAAGAGTTTAGCCCTCAGATGCAGTAAACAAATGGCTTTTCTCTGTTGCCCTCCACTTTTCACACGTTCAGAGCAACAACCTGACTCGCGGCGACCGAGAGCGGCAAACTGATTTGTGAGCACATACACGCGAGCATTGTGCAAATAAGGATACAACGAGAACGACAACAAAAAATATACAGTAAGTGGTGATACAAACAAAGAACAGTGCAAAGTATATAAACAAAGGCAAACACAAATTAAAAAAAAGAGAGAATGGAATTTTCAGTCTGAATGATGCGTTTATCAGTCTGTGATACGTTTTATAATCAGTGTTTATTTTAGACTGAGCCACAATCCCCGAGCAAGAGAGACAGAAAGACAAGAGAGAAGCTGAAAAAAAGTTTGTGAGGATGAAGAAGGAGAGGGTGAAGTGATTCATCCTCTCACAGTCTGGTGCTGGGGTGTACCGAGGACAGCTGAGGCGGGGGGAGGGTGGAGAGAGGGTACAGGTGGTGCAGCAGGTCCCCGTACAGTGCTGCCCCGCCCGGGTGCCTGTAGAAGTGGTGCGGGCTGGGGCTGGCGGCCAGCAGCTGCCTGTGAAGCATCATGGAGTGGAAGGCTAGCGGGGGCATGAGGGGAGACACTGCCGACTGGCTCTTTAGGTACTGCAGACCCGGGTGCTGCTGCAGCCCGTCTCCGTGGGAGATCAGGCTGCCGGGTGGGTACATGGCAGTGTAGAGATGTGGAGGGTAGGTAGTGGTTGGGTGGCCCTCAGGGAGATGGTTGTTGAGGTGAACGGCGTGGGCCGGCTCCGCTGGTTTCAGCTCTTCTGGGTCGCTGCGTCGGATTGCGCCGGCCGGGTGGACCGGCGTCACCACACGGACCTTCCTCTCTGGAGCGTCCTCACCGTCGGGTTCCACGAGGCTTCGCTTACTGGGTCGAATGGGGCTGGCGAGGGACGAATTGCTTGGAGCTTTGGGGCTGGGAAATGGCTGCGATGACTCTGCTGGGTTCTGTTTGGGGGGGGAGATGGTCATGGGAGGAACTCTGCACGCCTTAGGGTGGGAATCCAAACCCTGGTGCATGATGTGATAAGGGAGACTGCAGAAAGAGGGCTTCGAGAAGGACGGCCCCCTTTGAGAGAGAGGTTTAGAGATTGTAAAGTCTCTGGGCTCATCGTCTGCCTCTCTCCTCTCTAAGTGTGTTTGAGTCCTGTCTCCGTAGTGAGATCTGTAGGCCAATCCCTCTTGCTCCAGGCCGCCACAGACAAAGCTGCTTTCATGGTCTCTGATGTAACGCTCTCTCCGATCTCCGTTGGGAAAACCAACCATCCTCTCCTGGCTCAGGCAGTTCTCAGTTTGCCTGTACAGACTGTGGAGGTGAGGGGAGGAGTAGCAGTCGCCCGTGTAGCTCCGAGGCTGAGAAGCTGGGCCCTGGAGTAGCGTCTCCCCGGCGTTCTCCACGCCATCCTGGGCATGGGCTTGGGGGAGGTAGGGCTGCCATGGCGGATTGACTTGAGGCTGGAGGTGACGGCTGGTCCGGCAGCTGTACGCCTCGGAGAGTTCCCCGGCGGCGCTCCTCTCTGAGGGGCCGCCGGCGGCTTGTTGGTGAGGCTTGCTGCTCTGGGCATGCTGGATGACCGATGGCCTGAATATGGGCGCTACCTCCGGGATGCTGTCTGACACACACCCGTGTGTCAGACTATGTCCTACCACCTCCTCATCGCCCTTTCTCTTCTCCCTCTCCCTTTCAGGCACTGATATGAGAGGGAGAGAGGAGGTCGCTGTGGGATGTGGCGGCTGAAGAGAAGGAGACGTAAAGGAGAAAGGGTTGGACTCGCACACTTGGGAGAGGAGCTTCTTTTTGGCTAAAGGAGACATGACACCCTGGCTGGATTTGCAGTAGGCAGCCGTCTGTGCGGGGTTCTGGGTTGACTCCCTCTTAATGGCCACGTAGTCTTCTTTCTCTGGGAAGGAATCTGTGCTCAAGTCTATACACTTTCTGTCTGCCTGCTTACACATCGGTAACACTTTCCCCACTCTCCCACCGTGACTTTCTATGGAGTCTTTGACCCTGGAGGAGGGCTCGGGCAGAGCAACATGTCCAGCAGGTCTGTTCTGATCCCAACGGTGAGGCAGGTAAGGGATTTTAGGAATGAAATGCCCTTCAGTTTGCTGTTCACAGGAGAGTTTCGCTTGGAGGGCCTCGCTGATTTGCCTCCATTCAGGCCGGGGACCGGGCCCCGTGTGGAGGGACAGACCAGCATGTGGGGCTCTGCAGTCTGGCTCTTTGGGGCAGAGTGAAGATGGCTGCTCCACTGCCAATGACTCCTCTTTCTTTAGGGTAACGTGTAACTCTTCCTCCTCTATTACAATTGGTTCATCTCTCAGAGATACCTCCTGTTTTATGCTTGTGGGCAGCTCATGGTCCTCCTCTTTCCCCTTGGAGTCCTGCATGCAGACAAAATGACAGTTGTAAAAGAAATAAGACACTCCTATAGTATTGGCCAATTTTAAAGACAACATGAGGGTGAAGTATTGATGAGAAAGCAGAGGGAGATTAAAATTAAACTGAATTCAGAGCGAGGAGGAATCCTGATGAGGCAGCAATTGGGTCTGTGACTGACCTGTGATTGTTCTTGGTCTTTCACCGCCTCCCCTCCGTCCTTTTTACTCCCCAGCTTGGGATTGTTGGAGCCTTTGAATTTCTTGGCCCCCACTCCCTTGGCTTTGGCTCCTGAAGCCTTCTCTTGGCCGCCCTCCTGCTTCTTGGTTTTGAGCGAGGGGAGGGGCTTGTCATGCTCGCCTTTGACGTGCCTCTCATAGGGAAGGAGGAGCCTGAGGAAGAATGCAGGCAAAGGAATGCAGATGAGTTTGTGGTGTGATCATGTAAAAAGGCACAATTACTAATCTGTGATTTTAATTTATCACGCACGATCAAAAATCATTTTTCACCAAACAGCAATTTTACATTGAAAAAAAAAATACACAGAACTATAAATTTGCGCACCGTAACGTGGGGAAGGTGAAGCATATTACAAACAAACAACCTTGCTTGTTCTATTTTGGTGTCCATACTTTAGAATAAAAGAGTAAAATAAAACAACTCAAGTATTTTGTTTTGGTAATAGCAAAAACAGAATGAGCTGAAGCTTTGCCACAGGCATGCAGAGTATCAAATACCTTGCTTTAAAACCGCCAAGCATGAACAATCCTATTGTAATTAATCTAGGCTAGGGGAAATCCAGGTTCAGATGGGTGCCAGAGTATGTGTGTGTTTGTGTGAGAGAGAGAGAGAGAATGTGAGTCAGTCATCTCCTGCTGAGACAGATCACATTTGATATTAGTTCATCCTTGAGGCAAAGAATATTTGTGTGTTGTGTTTGTGTCTGTGTGAAGTGAATGTGTTGGGGAGTGAAAAGGAGGGGAACTTGCCTGGGAGAATTGAAATCAAATGTTTAAAAGGAATCTCATATGTCATATCATATCTAATTTAATATATAAATGTGATTAATCACAGAAGCCCTGAAAGTAAGTAGTACAGTAATAAAATATTTCAGCTGGTAACGCTACGCTCACTGTTCATTTGGCATGATTAAATGCAGGATAGCTGCCTCTGCTCCAACTTAATTAAGTACATATAAGTGACAAGGACAATCCTGTAGAAAAAAAAAACATGAAACTATTTTTGACTTCTGTTATTTCTCTCATGTCAATTTTCCGAATCTGATGTCATAACTAATGGGAACATTAAGATCTGGATAGCATAACAATACCCATGTGTAAAATAATGACATGAAGAAACCAGTGAGGGAAACTTTTATACTTTTATTGCTCAGAAAATGGAAATTGGCACTAGACCAGACATAAGAAACGTTGTGGAAGAGGAAACCAAGACAACTGAAAAACTACAACACTCCAAACTTCAATAAGCTCCTCTGAAAATCTCTCCAGCTCCCCTGTCAGGTTTTTCTTACAATAACAATCCATAAAAGCCAGACAGAAACATGACTTTCTCAGTCATGAGAAAAATAAGGTCTTCTCGTGTAACGACAAGAGACGGTTGCAGTATTCCTTTTAAGGGACATGGCGGTAAAACAAACAATGAATCAAGAGCTGTTTCGCCTCCTCTTCAAAAGGAAGAAAAAAAAGCCTCAGAGAGTTCAAGAGGCTCTGTGGGATTTTTTGTTATTTTTCCTCTGAACAAAAGTGCTGGCAGGGAAAGCGGTGAAACTACATTTCATACAGCTGGTCTGGCACCAGGCCCCAGGCCAAGAAAGGAAATGTACTATTAAATGTGACTTATTGGAAAGACGGAGAGCAAAGGGGTTATGAAAGAGAAGAAGGGAGGGAAAGAGAGCAAAAGAAAAAGGAAACAAGGGGAGTGAAAGAGGGGATAATGACATGTTAATGAGGAACAAAAATTATTCTGAATGAAGGAACGAAGGATCCTAGAACAGAGACAAAAACATGCAATCTTTATACAGCGGTAGTAATTTATTACAAATACCGAAGTGGTTCTCAGGCTAGAAATAGGTATTATTTCCCAGAAAAGGCAGGTAGATTAAATGTTTCACCGTTGTAAAACTGTGGATTCGATTTCTTCAGGCTTGTAAATGTGTGTTCATCGTGTACAAATGTCATGATCAAAAGGCTAGAAAAGTGTTGTATATATATATATATATACTGTATACAGTACCAGTACCAGTAAGAGTGCCAGGGTGCACTGTTGACTATCACAATGATCTGTGGGAAAGAGACTGCTGCCTTGGTCTGGGTCAACTTTATGGAATGTCAATATGGAGTGGGGGTGGGGTGTCACAGGCCCGGATAATGTAAGAGCTGAGCCCGGGAAATTACTGGAGCCTTAAATAGTTCCAAATGGAAAGGCTAAGAAACCAAAAATCAGTCTCAGGAAGTCCCCTACATCAGAATAATTGGCTTTGTTATGCTTGATAATTATAGGATGATTTACCAAAACTGTAGCCTATAAAAACAATTCCAATAGATACACTTTTTACAGTTTTATGTAAATTTACACAGGTGGCTGAATAAGCAAATAAGGTTCAAGCTACAGGGCACCTTTCACCACGATCCTTTCAACAAGGAAGTGTAAAATCATAATAGAGCCCTCAGTGTGAACTGGAGCAATTTCAAGCAGTGTATATATATTTAACTTAGTCATGATCATGTTATATAGCACTCATAATACAATACCACTTATATAAGTAGTCATTTCCTCCGAGGAAGGGGAAGGGTTGAGCTTGGCAGCCACTGCATAAGTTGAAAGAGAGCCAGCTGAAGTTAATAAGTACAGCTGTACTATAGACCACTGCATCCTGTTGCAGAGACTGGAACATTATATTGGCATCAAAGGAACCGCACTGAACTGGTTTGGATCCTATTTATCGGATCGATATCAGTTTGTTTATGTAAATGATGAAGCCTCGATGAAGACCAACGTCAGTTATGGAGTTCCACAAGGTTCTGTGCTTGGACCAATCTTGTTCACCTTATATATGCTTCCTTTAGGCAATATTATCAGAAAACACTCTATAACCTTTCATTGTTATGCAGATGATACTCAATTATATATATCGATCAAACCAGACGAAACCAACCAGCTCGCTAAACTGCAAGCGTGTCTTAAGGACATAAAAACCTGGATGACCTGCAACTTCCTGATGTTAAACTCAGACAAAACTGAAGTTATTCTATTAGGCCCAGAACACCTCCGAAATCAGTTATCTAATGATATAGTTTCTCTAGATGGCATTGCGCTGGCATCCAGCAGCACCGTCAAGAATCTTGGAGTTACCTTTGATCAGGATTTGTCTTTCAACTCTCAGATAAAACTTATTTCTAGGACTGCCTTTTTTCACCGACGTAATATTTCAAAAATCAGGCACATCCTATCTCAAAGCGATGCAGAGAAATTAGTTCATGCATTTGTTACCTCTAGACTAGATTATTGCAATTCCTTATTTTCAGGCTGCTCTAATAAGACTCTTAAATCTCTCCAGCTGATCCAGAATGCTGCAGCTCGTGTACTAGCAAGAACCAAGAGGAGAGATCATATTACTCCTGTATTAGCTTCTCTGCACTGGCTCCCTGTAAAATCTAGAATAGAATTTAAAATCCTTTTACTTACCTACAAAGCCCGAACTGGTCAGGCTCCATCATATCTTAAAGAGCTTATAGTACCATACTGCCCTACTAGAGAGCTGCGATCCAGTGATTCAGGGTTACTTGTGGTTCCTAGAGTCTTAAAAAGTAGGATGGGAGCCAGAGCCTTCAGTTATCAAGCTCCTCTTCTGTGGAACCAGCTTCCCGTTTCAGTCCGGGGGGCAGACACACTCCCCACATTTCAGAGTAGGCTTAAGACTTTCCTCTTTGACAGTGCTTATAGTTAGGGCTGGCTCTGGCTTGCCTTGGACCGGCCCATGGACAAACTGGTATCGGCAAAAACTACAGGGGGACTTCCTACACTGAGCACCTCTCTCCTCCTCTTCTTCACCTCCGTCTGTATGCATTGATGTCCCATTAATGCTCATTACTAACTTTGCTTCTTCCCCGGAGTATTTGTGCTTTCTCGCCTCACAGGATGACCGCAGTTTTATCTGGACACTGGTTCTTCAACCAGCCATGGCCCTGCTGACACCTACTACGATCTTCATTATTAACATTATTAATCCTATTACCGACACCATTAATGCACAGTACTGATTTTGTCTCTTCCCCGGAGTCCTTGTGCTTCCTCTCCTCACAGGTTTCCATGGAGCATGGTTTCATCTGGACCCTGGTCCTTCCTCCTACCATGGCCCTGCTGACTCCAACTGCTAATGTCACTTTTATTATTACTCACATTACTATTTCATATTACCGATACCATTAATGCACATTATTGACCTGCTTCTTCACCAGAGTCTCTGTGCTTTCTCGCCTCACAGGTTCCTGTGTATCCGGGTTTACCTGGACCAGGTGTTGCCTCCTGTCGTGGTTGTGTCATACATTGAATGTGCTGTAATTACATTGAATGTGTTGTAATTCACTATCCTGTTCTACACATGACATCATTGCACTTCTGTCCATCCTGGGAGAGGGATCCCTCCTCTATTGCTCTCCCACAGGTTTCTTCCTCTTTCCTCCCCGTTAAAGGGGTTTTTTGGGGAGTTTTTCCTGTTCTGATGTGAGGGTTCCGGGACAAGAGGATGTCAAACGTGTACATATTGTAAAGCCCTCTGAGGCTAATTTGTCATTTGTGATTTTGGGCTATACAAAAATAAATTGAATTGAATTGAACTAGGGGGCGTGTGCTGCACTCAGAGATTCCGGGAAGGAATTTCATTAAGGCAGGAGAGGCAACATTTTTATGAGGTCAATAAATACTTAACTTCCTCTCATGCCAATTTATCACCCCGGCTTTTGTTTAAGCAGCCATTTCACATGTTGATAACAAGCAAGTAAAATATGCAGCGAAGAGATTCAACAGTGAATAGGCACAGATAACATGTAATTAAGTTTACAAACATTGATATACAGTATATATATATATAAAAATGAAGCAATATTTTTGAAACTTTATCCATACATATACATTTATACATATACACATATACATATATATATATATATATATATTATATATACATGTACATATATATTTTCTTTTTAATAAAATGTTTTATATCTGTGTGATCTTCCAACAGTCTAAAGCACAACTTCAAACCACAATTGTCAACTAAGCATGTGACATGGCTTTGAAATAATGGATTGCACACAAAGCACCTCCCCCCAAAAAAACACAACTTGGCAAAAACAAGGTGACTTTACCAGCAATGTGCTGCTCTCATCTGAGTTTTGTGTTACAGGAATAAGCAGTGTGCTAGAATCCAAGAAATGCCTAAGTCACCAAATAAAGAGGGGGAAAAGCCTGCGGGCTGTTACATTTCAACAATGTCCCTCCCATCCGTGCTGAAATTAATTTTAACTGGTGTTGTGTTAAGATCACAAGAGCTGCTTCACGCGTAAAAAAAAATAGAAGGAAAATAAACTATTGAAAGAGCTGGTGGACAAACCCCGGGGGGCTGTAGAAAGATGTGGAGGAAAGAAAATGACTTACTTTTACAAGCCTGTGAGGAAAAGAGAATAAAATAAAAAAAAGATCAAATCAAATCTTTATCGAATCTAAATGCAATGATTAAACATCATCACAGCAATGAGGAAGCAATAACTGCTGTGGAGAAAGAGAGAGACAACGAGAGACAAGATGCCTGCAGAGGGATAAACACACAGTGTAGCTGGTCCCTCTGCTTTGGATTCATGCCTCAAAGCCCCTCTTTTGTCTCGAAGCCAAACCACTTGAGGTGACCCTCATTCATGCAGTTAAAACAGGAGGGCAGCGCAGGAATGTATGACAAACTTAAGTCCTTTGTCAAGTCTGAAAATACCAGATTTAAAATGACCTCTACTGTTCCCCCGGGGTTTGCTCTCATTAGCTGCTGCTGCTGCTGCTCGTGGTAAATGCTCGCCATAGCAGGTGTGAGCAAAGCCAGCTAACTGTTTTAAATAAACGTGTGCTATTCTGCATAAAGACACACTCAAGTGGTCATTTCCAAAAATATACAGCATATGTTCCCTCTCGCTGCCCTGCAGTGGACTGAACTCTCTGCAAGAATGTCATTCATTTAATTTGCGACACTGAACTAGTTATTAATCTCAGTCGACTTGAATAGGTTCTCATACAGTCGATTGCCTGTCACACGTCAGTGGCGTAATTTGTGATTTCTCTTCGCCACTAGGGAGAGAAACCTTGGACCTTTTGATTAAATTCTGCGCATAAAGAAATCATCCAATATTGTGATTTGTTAGATCGCCGCAAAAAAAAAAAGAAAAAAGAAGAGAGGTTTTATCACTGAATGCACAATGAAGCGTTTTGTCTTCTGGAAACCATCTCGCTCTCAGAGGTTAAAATAGCTGCCTGCTATTTCAGTGTAAAGAACATGCAGCTCTTTGGCTGCATTCCCACTCAATCTCACATCCAGATTCAGGAGGAGAGTCATGCATATGCAAGGTATTTGGCCATGCTTTTGATGTGGACAACATGTTGAGACATTGTTTATAGTGTTAAGGAATGCTGACAGACAATATGCAACCATGTTCTCACATTGCAACTTCTCTGCCTTTTTTCTCCCCTCTACTGTATTTCCTAATATTGAATCATTTTTGCTTGTTCATTCAAAATCTGTCATTCTTTCTGTCTCTCTCTTTCTCTCTCCCGGTTTCTCTGGGGAATAAAAAGCAGGGAGGACATGAAGGTGATACTCCCTCCCCACCACCTCTTATTGTAATCCCTCTGGTTTAGAACTAGACACCAGAGTAATTGAAATCTGTGTTTGCGCTACAGAATTAGACAAGGCAAGCTAAAGTGTAATGCGCCACATTTGCTGTATCTGCAATACAGCAAGGACAATGCAGACAGACGCTGACGAGTGCAAGATACTGAGCATCCAGCAGAATACAGTTTAAAAACTCCTGGTCTCCTTTCTCTTACCAAAAATCTGAACTCTATTGTAATTCCCAGCGTGAAGACTGACTCAAGGTTTCCTCATAATTATGAGGCAACACATGTATTTTCATAGCTGGAGAGCAGCTTTAGTGAATGCAGAGGAACATCGATACCAGGAGGAACGAATGAAGGCTGAATCAATAAAACATCAAGTCGACTAAAATTGGAACAGACGTGCATCTGTCTTAAAAGAAACACATATCTGCATTAGAGAATATCTCACAGGCCTCAGTACATCTGGCAAAGATCTAATACTTTGAAGATGAAATGATTGAATCCAAAATGCCTCATCTGCGCTCTCTGCTGTTGCCCAAAAAACCTAAGAGTTTTTAAATAGCAAATTATTCTAAATTGCTTCTCTGTTGCCATGGATACTCCCCCCCCCCCCCCCCCCCCCCTCCAACATCCCCAAAACCAACCCTGTTGTGCAATTACATTAGAGTGCCAAGGCATGGTGAGGTATTAAAAATGTGTAACAGGCAGAAATGAACAGAGAATGTGAAATACTGAAATGTGATGTTTCTGTAACAAGAGATCACGTAGGAAAACCAGGAGGATTAAATATGTAGGAACTGTTAAAAGGCGCTGACCTGTATAATGAAAGAAACAGCATGAAGTGCAAAGCAGGGAGTGAGAGAGACAGAGAGAGAGAGAGAGAGAGAAAATGGCACAGCACAGAAGCAAAAGGCAGTCTATTTCAAGGTTATTGATGCCATCTTTTTCATGACCTCATTTTTAATTCAGAGCGCTGGGCCTTGACAGCTAATCTCGGGAAACGGTTTAAATAAATATCATTAAAGCTTCCCTGTAGCCGCAGCGGCAGACCTTGGCTTGGTCATTTCTGCATTGATTTTTCCCTGCACACTAATGAACGGCGCTCTGCGACTAAAAAACAGTAACTTTGAAAATTACAATTAGCTGAGGTTATCTCCTGTTCAATTTCAGCCATGTAACTCCATTACCAACTGCTCCTGGACAGCGTAAATATAGTGATTATGCCCCTGGCTCCGTCTTTCACAATAACATCTCCTAGGAAACCATTTCATATGATTTTACCATTAGGGCTGTAAAGGGATAATGTGTATAATTTAAAATGAGAGCTGAATGCTTGCGGATATCCACAGTCTTCAACCCAAATAATGCCAAGACGGCCAAGAATATCCACTTCATTTAAAGCAATTATGTCCTGAAATATGGGTTCCTTTCTTCCCACCATGTGATGCTTCACATTCCCTGCTTTACTGTACTTTGCCCCGCCGAGACAAATCAGAAGTGGTCCTTCAGAGAGCAGAGGGAAAGACAAGTGTTGTTCCAGTTTTGTACACTGTACATTGGTCCCTGTGAATTATATTTCTGTAGCACATTGACTAATGATTAAAGGTGGAAACAAAGACGCCTCTGGGGGACAAACGCACACTTCAGCGAGCCCACAAACAGCCTCATTCATCATGCAGAGAGAATGGCCGTGTTTGCTGAGTTAATACAATGAAGCTAATTGCCCTCCAAGCAGCCCAAACACCAAGGCTCAGCTAAAATTATTCCCCTGAATGGAAACTTGCTCAGGTTCAGCTGATCTCTCTCTCTCTCTCTCTCTCTCTCTCTCTCTCTCTCTCTCTCTCTCTCTCTCTCTCTCTCTCTCTCTCTCTCTCTCTCACACACACACACACACACACATGCCCCATCACCTCCACCCCTCCCTCTTACACCTTCTCTCCCTGTCATCCTGATATTCACTGCAGTGTGTGGATATTATTGCTTTGTATTGATTCAGCATTATTTTCCCTCAGCTGCTTCTCGGTGGCTGGAGAAGGAAAGGCCAGCGCAGCAGCAGTCGCACCTCAACGCGTCCCACGTGGCTTCGTCCTACCCCGCCTGTCTTCCCAAGACCCTATTTACACCTTAAAAACTGAAGGACAATATAGCTCTCCACATCTGGCTACAAAGTAATTTCTTGGCAGAGACGCATCGTACTGACTTCACAAAATAGAAAGGATCAAACACATATTCTGACCTGCAAAAAAACAATATTTGACCAACATCTCTGACACTTGAAAGCCGTACCTATTATTAGTATAAATAAAGCATACCCCCGTTGGAGGCAGTGGGGAAGAACTATGAACGCAGCATAAACACTGAAAGCACCCTCAGCCGAAACATTTAGAGGCACAGTGTCAACATGTGTACAAATACAACACACTGAACAATACTCTCTCACACCTATGGTTTCACAAATTTCCTGGAAAAGCCTCTCCGGTTGCCACTTTGCAAATTCGCTTAGAGCGTGCAATCTTGACACAATATGAAGCTGCTCGGCTCCCTCATATGGTACTGCTGGTACATTGCTGTATTACTGACAGGTGTGTGTGTGTGTGTGTGTGTGTGTGTGTGTGTGTGCCTAAGCTGTGCTGATGCATGAGCCTGCAGCAGCCGGAGGGATGTGGAGAGGGTCGCCGGCCCGGAGGAATGACCTGCCTCATGAGCGACTGGTTATCTCTTGTTGGGAAGATCGTGTTTGGCATTTGTTTAACCTTGGGAAAGTGGGCGTGTGTGCATGTTTGTGCGTGCGTGGGAGTGCGAGTGTGTGCAAGCAGCCCTGAATAATACCCCCACAGCTCCCTCAGGATCATATTCATATGCTTGCTTTGGTTTGGTAATACCATCTGAGTGATTATAATGTGGAGGTTCACACTGCTGCAGTATCTGACTGAATGATTAGTGGAATACATTAAACTGGTGTTTTCATTTGATCTTGCAGCGCTCTGTGCTTGCAATGCAGATATGATGGAGAGGGTGGTTACTTTTTATATGTGCATCCATGTAGGTCACTTAAGAATTCAAAACTTTCCAGTCGTTTTGAGCTTTTAAATCCTCTTTAGCCTGCTTGTACAGCAGCATGGGTGGAGTTTACTGCATAATTGGTTCCACAGTGCCACACAACTACCGATAATCAATTAATCCTAAGAAAAATAACTGAATCTCATCTCATCATGAATTGATTTAGGCGCATAAGGAAAGCATTTCTTAATCCTATTAGCGCTGCATGCCCCAACAGTGAGAGACTATTCTTCACATATGTGTAAGTGCATTGACTTCCCCTGAATAACATCAATTCTTCTCTAGTAGTGCCCTGATGTTATGAATAAAGCATTGTGAAATCATATCTGATGCAGCTGCGAGGGAGTTTACTCACTTCAGGCGATGCAAACTGTTCCATGTGTGCATGCATAATGTGTCATATATAAGCTCCGAACATGATAACTCACCTCTCGTAGTGTCTCCGTGTACACGTGGCGGCACTTGTGCTGCTTGGGTTCCCGCCCAATTCATCATATACGTGCTTCCACTGTCTGCGGACTGTGATCTGGAGGGGATGGGTGAGAAGACAAAGAGGAAAAAGAATAAGAGACAAAGGACGACGATGCGATTCGTGTAGAGTGAGGGAAATTGAAAAGAATATGAGAGTAGGAAAGAAAAAAAGAAAAGAAAACAAAGAGAAAAACACAAGTGGTTGAGATCATTTTCAGGTCTTGGGGAGTTACTGAGTCATGGTGTTCCAGTTATTGAATCCTCAACACTCAATTCTCTAACATAATAAGCTCTGTTAACATCATGCAGTCAGTTGTTCCTGCTCTAACCCCCTTTCCCATAACAGATGACGGGCTACAACACAAAACACAAAACTTCAAGCTGCCACAGAGCCAACAAAGCCTGGACATGAAACGTGAGATAATCAGCTGCAGATATGAGGGTTTTGAAAGGCTATGAGCTCCAATTATATGAGCAGGATCCTGTTTACGGTCTGGTCTGGCTGTCTGTTTTGATGACATTAAACCAGCTAGCTAATGAAGAAACAGGCATGAGCAATACACTCGACGACTAAACATCAAACATTGACTTCACTTTGGAAACACGTCGCACATGAACAGTGAATGAATAAACGGCAGGTGGGGCTGCCAATGCCTGTGCCTCATACATACTCAGTTCTCCGGTTGTGTGTGTGCGTGCGTGTGTGCATGCAGTACATGTGAGTACACACTGTCTGTGCATTTCACTTCATCTCCAACATGGGAAAAAATGAGCGATTTGACCAATTTCCTTCTGACCAGGGCAGAGCAGAGGAACATGTGTTTTCCACTCTAAGGGGGGTTTTGAAACAACGGCATCATTTTTGCTAAATGTGGCTCTGAGCAAGACTTTCTTCTTGGGAAAATAGTGACTGACCTCAAGGGGCAAAAGGAGGGCAGAAAAAGCAAAGGCAGGGAAGAAGCAAAGGGAGGTGGGGTGTAAGTGACAGAGAAGGAGATAATAAATAACAAGAGAGCAGGAGAACGGAAACAGAGAGAGGGGGAGATAGAAGACAGAGGGGAGGGGCTTCAACGACAGAGAGGGAATATATCCCCACACATGTGAATACTTACCAACTCATATCCTCCTAGTTTCTGAGCAGCTTGAAACATGGTCCAAAGGTTGACTGTGGAAGACAGAAGACAAACAAAGCAGTCAGGAAGTGAGCTGAAAGACATGACGTCACATACAGTCATCACACCAGACAGAGGGAGATAAACACAGTGCTGGAGGAAGTATTTAGATCCTGTTGGTAAGTAAAAGCAGTACTAAATAAATACATGTAAAATACTTAACTTATGAAGTACTATCAACAAAATATACTTAAAAGTAGTCATTATGCAGAGTGTCGAAATACATCTAGGAAAGTAATAAGGACAATATTTCCTTTTCAAATGCAGTTAAGTAGAAGTACGTACTTTATGTCATACCCAAATACTTAAGTATACGTGAGACAGACAGACAAATAGATAGATACACAGATAGAAGTGGTAAATGAAAAGATCTTTTTTTATCCTTTTCACACAAAGCAGCACTGCTCTTCAGCTGAAAGGCTGCCAATGAATATTGAGTACTTGTACAATCACCGCTGTGTGATTAAATATAGAATATGCTTCATCCTGACGAAGAGATTTGTTAACCCTCAGCCGCTGCCTGCAGGTATGAATGAAAACTATTACGAGCTTCAAACGCTTGGCAATATGCTCAAACTTCTGTTTGAACTCATGCTAATTCATTTGCATTGATTTCCCCATGCAAATACTCCATGACAGGCCATATCAAAATCCAAGTCTTGTGTAACATTTTCCTAAAAATAGCCATGTAAGCTTTCAGAGAGGCTTCACATGGCTGTCTGTCTTTGAAAGAAAATGTTTCCCGCAAACAAAGAACCACAAGTTCATTGGAGCCCTTTTTTTGTGCCAATGACATTTGTATTTGCTTTCTGTAACATCATTGTTTAACATTTTTATATGAAGGCATATAAATAAGAAAAGGAGGCCTCGCCTGGGGAGAAATCCATCAAAATTCAATCTGTGCGTACACAAAGCCTTGCATTTGTCAAAATGACATTTTCCTATCTCCGCATTTGACAGCATTGATTTTTTTCCTTCCCTCCTCTCTGCTACCGTTGTCAATGCACGGGTGGAATAACAAAGGGAGCTGGGTAGGTTTTTCTGTTTGAACCGAGCACTCCGGCGTATTGTGCTCTCTGACTGTAGAAACAGAAAGATGGTCTATTTAACTAGCTTGTTATGCATCGGCAGTAATTACCACAATAGCACACGGGACTGAGAGGGAACAGAACAGATAAAGGAAATGACAGAACATGCCTTTTCTTAGATGTCTTGTCATTAGCAATTTCTTTTCTTAATTCCCCTCTATTTGGCAGGAGCAATTATCACTGCGATAAGGATGACAAAACAGGAACACAATGCGGCCTCGATGACACACCGATGGCACGGCAATTAGACAACAAGGCTGAAAGAGGGAGACAAATTGGAACTGATGTTCACAATCACATGCTGATGCCCGAGCACTGAAGCACACAAGTCTGGCATAGTCGCACACGCACAGTTACTAGTTAATCTTGCAGATCAAGGGCATTCAGAATATACAATGTAACGACAACTATTTCTATTTTATTCTTCCTAAATCCACGCTCTCTCTCTCTCTCTCTCTCTCTCTCTCTCTCTCTCTCTCTTTCAGCACCTCTGCTGCACTGTACAACTTCAATGGCAGCAGCTGTAGAGCAAAGTCAATATTAAGCAAGTGATAAAAAATAGAAGGACAGCAGCTTACATGAATAAACTGTAGCACAAAACAGTTTTCCCCTCCAACTGTAACGGCTCCTTGAATGTAAAACCAACTCTTTTTTGACAAGTGTGATTTCGGGTCCATATGAATGGGTTGAGATTTAGAGCTACATTTTCCTTTTTCGTTTAAAATAATACTTTTTCTGGGGCTGAATCGAGCCATCTTGAGGCATTTCATATTGTAGATGTATTAATCGATACGGTACAAATTTCTTTTTTCATCAAATAACTATTTCAGCATACCAAATTATTTCACTGAATATCTCTGGGGTTTGAAGATGTCAACTGGACTGAAGGGCATGTTTTTATTATTTTTGACATGTTATAGACTAAAATTAAAGACAATAATTGTTAATTGCAGCCCTAAATGTTCATAATAGGTATTAGCTACTTTTTCCTTTTTTTAACATGTTAAACTTAATATCTTGTGATTATTACAGGTGTGGAGTCTCAGACCTACACTTTTGCTCTAAGATGTTTTATGCATACAAACCCTGGAGTGAAATGTAAATTCAGCATGAGAGTGAGGCGGGAAAACAGGTGGGAACTGTGTTAAACTGACACAATTCATTTGACTGGGTTTAAAATATGTTATGAGCCAATGTAAAGAGAGATTGACTGGATTTTGTGAGGTTTATGTCTCTCTGCTGGGCTGTTAAGAGTCACAATTGCAGTCTTAAAAAAAAACAACACATCAGGTGAAACTCCAGTCCGTGTTCAGATTCAGATCGGGTTTTTTGGAGGTGAATCAAATTGCCACAGCCAACAAAGCATTGGGTAATTCTGGTAAATCATTCAACCATCTGTTGCTTTGTGAAACTTCGGAGAACGTCATAAAAATATTATGACTCAAACGCAACTGAAATAACACAATTTCACTTTCCATTACAGGAAAGCGAGTTCTTTGCTCTTTTAATGCATTTGTAGCGAGTTTAAAGGGAAGAATATGAGAACGGCGCCTGATTACATCTAAAGGCTTGTTGTATTAATTATGATGCGTTTTCCTTTTTTTCCCCTCCTTTTTACATGCGCTGATGTGTGCTCGCTGCCAAGGACGAAGTTTAAACAGCATGATTTCACCATTTAATGAGGGCCCTGCTTATGATGTGTCTGCTTTTGAGATTCAAAGCATGTACTGTATGTAAAACAGTTGGCGCGTGGACCTCGACTTTATTCTGAGCTCAAACCGAGAAATGCCAACTAAAAGTAAAGCATGTTGGGTATGTAATTCTCCCTCCGTCTCTCGCTACGTCTCCCTCACTCTCTCTCTATCTCCCTCAACCACAATGACCTATTTAAGCAGGAACATGTCGGCAGACAAGATGACAGGATTGTCAAAATACCGCGGTAGGGTTAGCAGAGTCGAGGCGACCGCAGCTTACCTTCATGTAACAGTTTAGAGTAATGAGTTTTACTGCGCTATAAACTGTCATTGTAAAATTCAACAGACATCTCTCTCCCTCTTCTGCCTCTTGTTAATTTGCTGATGTTGTCGTGCTACGTTCCGATGTGAGTGGCTACGTCTTTCTTAGCTCATTTGACTTCCTTCCCCGGGTAAAGACTGAGAAAGAAGTGCATCTGAAAACCACGCTTTGAGGTGAGAGCCCACGTTCCCATGTGTCTTGCATCGAGATGAAACATAAAACAAACACAAACACTGAGAACAGTTTCAAGAGACCAGAGTGATGTTTACGTGCATGTTTCTCCTCTCCGTCCCGTGCACACCGAGTGCAAGCTCAGCATCCGACCTACATTGGAAAATCTTTCATCTTGGGCAGACGTGTTTCGCATAAACGTGATGTTCTTTTAACATTGTTAGAGGACGTTCTTGGCCTTCACAGGAAACCCCTTTGACAAACTGTGAGAAGATATTCTCTCCTTATATAAAAGCAAAGCCAAAATGGGCTCTGACAGGAAGTCTCCAGAGTCTTTTACCACTCGATGTGATTTTTCTCGACATAGACAATTATTCCTTTAGTTTATTGTTACCGCAGATTGAATGTGTTTTTATAGTTTAACAGCAGTGTAATTTAGAGATGTTGGGCGTAATGCCTGCAGTAGTTGGCAGCCATCTTTAGTTTTTCCCCTAAAGCTCTAATATTATGGATAGTTAGAACACAGTCTGCCCTTGACTTGACTGAAAAGCAGCTACCGGTTTCTCTTCTGATCACAACAGGGGGCACTACAGGTAACGTGGTTGCAGATGCTGATTAAAATCCACACAGGGTTTTCCCTGCTTATCTTACCATCGTGTATGACTTACAGAGTGCAATTCCACTCTGATATCTAAACTAACACTTACTTTTCTTTCTTTCTTGTTTCTTTTCTCAAAGCACAGGACATTTTTGGAGTTGACAAACATGTTTGTTTTTTCTTGCACGGACATTTTGAACAGGTTTGGTACTTTAACGCTTGCTCCTCCAGGTGTCTTTTACTCTGATGCCCTTATCAGCCCATTAACCTTCCCCACTGCCGATGTTATGACCTAAATCTCCAAAATAACCCGCGTAATGTATCCACACTAACTTTACTGTCAGGCCTTTGAGTCTAAACTAGAGCACTCCATGGTTTAAACATTGCCAGTGAGGGAATAAGAGAATAAGTTGTGCTACTCACTCTGTTTGAAGCCGAGGAAGGGGATCCTCTCTATGGGCGTGTCTCTTTCTTTCATGTACTTGTAGAGCTCTACTAAGAATGCTTGCTCCTCTGCTTGGCTCTCCTCTGATGTTTCCTCCTCTTTCATTTCCTCCCTCTCGTTGCTCTCCTCTTTTTCCTTTTCCTTATCCTTCCCTCTCTCCTTCTCCTCAGCTGAGGATCTCTTGCTGAGGCCGTAGGCCCTGTGTTTGGCTGCCGGGGTGATTTTTCCGTTGGGTACCATTTTACAGTGAGGTTTGACCTGTAAAGAGAGAGTGTAACTTTAGATGAAAATGAAACCCTTAACAGACTCTTAGACAAATGATTTCAGACAGTTTGGATGAGATGTGTTTGGGTTGAAGCGCAAATAAATATTTTACTGGCAGCCTCTTGTTGGTTATCAATGGAGCAGATCTTCCTGTCATCACAGATTAGTTTGACTCCAGCTCCGACAGAGAATTGTTTTTTCTGTCCAAGGTTATAAGAATAACAGCAGTTGAGGAGCTTATATAGATATTTCCTTCACTTTGAATTACAACCAAAGTCAGATAAATATTTCATGACATCGCTGGGGCTTTAGGAAACTGAGACTGATATTTTTTTTACTGTATTCTGGTATTTTATACACCGAGAAAATACGTGGCAGATTATTCAATACAGAAAATGATATATTGTTTGACGTGTTCCATATGTATGTATATCTGCACTGTAGGGGTGTTGCGATTTCCAGATTTTACGTGATATTTAAAAAAGGAGTTATTGATATCATGTTGTTAATACACATGTGATAATATTGTGTAAATATTTGAACGCCTCTTAAATTATTTTAGATATACAGTTATGATTACAGTTTCTCACCACCTCCCTACACAAAGGATTTCATTCATTGTTTTCTTCAGAAAACGATTTTGGTATCGGAAGCGGTCTCGTTTTCGTTTGCAGTCTGAGTAGTATTGACCAATCACGTTTGAGCAGGATGTGGTTGCGTGCAGGTAAACGAGCAAAAGAGGCGGAATTGGCCGAAAATGCAATGTCGGCACCCACCGGCTATCATCTGACGATGATTTTGCTTTTGTTAGCTAAAAACAAACTGGTAACTGAGTTCAAACTGGCTACTTGTGAAATCCAGTTGTGCACGTTGTTTCTCAACTCCAACTCCATTCTCTCATCTCAAGCTGCTAATCGGACTCTACACACTGGCAGTTATCCGGATATCCGCTGGCTACACCAGAACCCCAGAAATATTGCCCGTTGTCCCCGGAGGCTACATTGACGACGGACCGACAGCCGACGGGTTCCTAGATTGGCTCAACCCTCAACGTGGGTGGCCGTCACAGATAACTCTACACTGCTGCCGTGTCTCTCACATTGAATTGTTTGGGAAATGTTGCAGCCTTGTTTTGTCACTGAAGATATATAGAATATCGGGAAAGCAGCTTTTGGACCTGTATTGTTTCAGGATAATCCCATTGAGATTTTGCATCTCTTTCACAATTGGGCTCTGGTCAAGATGGCAGCGTACATAAAAACACAAATAACAAAAACGAAATAGCAAAAAGGTAAAAACATAAAGAATTTCACATTAAAAAGATGACAGACAAGTTTTATGTTGTTACTGCAAAGCTAGTACATGAACGAGGACTTAAAGCTACTATTTACTGTATAGTACTCTTCATATCATGTACTTTTGCACATATACTTGTATAATTCACATATAAATGATATCAGTCTATGTAATGTGTATATTGTACAAAGCTTTCTTCATGTCACCTCTCCAATTTCTTTAACTTCATATTTGACTGTACTTATTTTTTTAATTGAATGAAGAGTTCTCTATCTCTTTTCTTACCTCTGTTGTGCTGTGTGATGTGAATATGTGCATTTCCCCTCTAGGATCAATAAAGTCCTGTTTTGTCAAATGTTATCTGCTGTTATCTTCTCTTACCTTGGTAGTAGTTCTGCTGTCTGGGCTGCAGGGGTCCTGTGCTGCCACTGCTGTCGGCCCCTGGGTTGACCCCGATGAACCTTGACCCTGAGCCTGACTCTGGGAGTCCCTCTTCTGAGAGATGGACAGCTTCTTCTTCCGAGGTCGCCCCTTCAGGTTAGGAGCTGAGGGAGAGGAAACGGTGACAGTGAGAACAGCCATGTAGGTGGAAACACGTGCAGTTAAAGCCTTTGAACAAGCACACAGGTGTTTTCAGTTATTCTTGCTGATCAGACCTCTGCTCGGGTTGAAGGTGGTCGGAGCGTTGACGGGAATTATTCGGTCGCAAATCTTCATCTGCCAATAAGAATGGCAAAGGTGAGATTTGTCCCGTTCTAAGAGGTTCAACAAAGCTAACTCAGGAAGATGTCACTCGCTGAGTCTGTACACGCCCACACAGTCCTGAGAAGAAGTCTAATCGGGCAGCTTAACTGGAACCAATTTGCAGAGGCTATAAATCACTTTGTATCTTCAACATTTGGCTACGTCTAATGTTTTTATCTGCAAACCATCGTCAGTGAACTTTGAGAGGAAGAATAAAAGAGATGTGAAAATGTTTTTAGATGTATTTCCAGTCCGGGAACTAGCTGAAGAGGAGGAGGCTGTGACAAGAACATTTACAATCAGGGAAAGGAATTTTACAGGCCTGCTAGCCTGTAGCTAATTATTTTTAAACTGGATTAGTGCAACATTGTGGTGAATGAGGTAGCAGGCTGCCAAATTGCTCCAATGTGCTAGTAAACACAATCCTCAAATTCCCTCACAGCCTGAAAGAGAAACTACATTTAAATTCAGACAGATGTATTTTTAGGAATCGAGATGAGGGTGTCGCAACAGTCTTAGTATAAGACTGTAAATGGAAAAATTTGGTAAACCTTCAAAGGGAAGAACAGTTTCTGCTGAAAGAAATATTTGATACAGATGGAACAAAACCTCACAACATCTATAAAGTGGATATTTTTGTTCTTGTTTTTTTCACATCTCATCATCACCATCAGCATAATAAAGAATTACATTCCACTCAAACATCGCAGATGTACCGATCACCGTGGCTTTATTTCTCTGGTTAGCCTGCTCACGTCTTAAAGCTGAACGCTGTTAATTAAAAACACATGAAGCTGCCTGATAGGAGCTCTTTGTTTGAAAGGCTGGCAGATATAATTGCTCAGTTCACATTACACACACAATAAAGTATTTAAGCCTTCCAAGTCCTTTGTACACCCACGTTTATGTCAACCCGCGACTGTAATGTAACTTCTTGGCAGAGTGCCTTGCCTCCACGCAGCAACACAAACAGAGATAAGCTCAAAGGAGAGAGAAAGAGAGAAACTTCAAATAATCCAAGTTCAGTCACGTATTTCACAGCGTCAACATTCTTTCTTTCCATCTGCAGTGACAATTAAATCACATCCAAGGTTGTTCTCTGCCAAAAGGGCTATGTGATTATTTTTGTCGGATCAAATTCCCATCATGAAAATGTTAAAACAACACTGGAGGTGAATAAAACTAAGAGGCAGTCATTAGAAAGGGTAAAATGATCCCGACTCAGCATCCTATCACTCCATGTTGTTATTTTCACAATCGCTACGTTGTGGAGAAACAGTGCAGGGGAAATTCCAAGGGCATTTGTTGTGCATTTGTCATCCCTTTTGCACTACAAAAACAAGTTTTCAACTCTGTAACCTTGACTTGGTACTTAGCACTGGGTGTGTTTTCTTCCGCCAATGTGTTTTCATTCTTAAGCTCACTCCGCCTGTTTTAGTCTGCCAATTACTCACTAATGCTGAGAAATTACATAAACGCTATTAGCTACGTATTTACTTGTGTATATTTCTGAAGATACTTAATGCCACATACAGCGTTTATAGCCTGAGCTAATTTGCTGTGCTTGAGCCCCTGTAAAGAAATCCATATGGAAGTAGAAATGTACACTCAGTAGAGTGCAGATCTCCGCCAGGTGCGTCTGCAACGACAACTGCTGTATTGTGTGATTGAATGAATAACCCACAATTGTCGAACCCCGGTCTAGACACGAATGGGGAGAAAGGCTCCATAAAAACACACTTCATTGAAATTCACAAACAATTGTATGCATTGCATTGTATGCAGGCAATTGGCCTAATGTCACCGTATAAGACACTTCATACTATTGCCAAAAAGAAAACAAATCCCACCAAGCTCTCTGCCCATAGCGGCAACTGAGTGGCGGCGATGTACTCAGCAGTTTGTGTACTGGTAGTTCAGTTAGCTGTTAGCCGTTAGTCAAACACACCGTCTAAAACATTAAAAGTTAGCGCACTCATCTGTGTTATCGCGAGCGGCCCCTACCGGCCAGGGGCCACTTAATTAAGAGTAGTGAGTGACGAGTCAACGGGCAGACGATGGCAGTGTTAAACAGGCAATAAAAGCATGCAGTCATAACCGGGCACCCAAAATATTCTGCAGTTTGCTGCAACAGAATGCAAGATTAGCCGTCGACAGACACATATATCCACACGCACGCGTGACCGATTGCATGATCCTCCTGGCGGAGACAAAACACAAAGCATAAATAGATGCCAAATCACAATAAATGTGCTTTTCAACTAAAACCTTCAGAAAAGTATCTGATGATCACATGCCAGGCATGCACACTGCATTAACAACACATATGCGATCTTACAAAGCACAAAGATTATGTGACATATGACATTTTTAGGAGCTATATTCTTCAAGATGTGACATCAGTTTAAAGAAACGTTGCGTAGGTCTGAGTGAGGTCACACTCTCACAATCACCAACCCCCCCGACACCCTACACTGAGTTACATAACCTGCCTGTCTGTTTACATCTTTCATCAGGTCAAATACTGCTGCGTAAGAAAATGCTGCAGCGTAACAGATGGCGATACGACAGCGAGTGAGTTTAAATCTATCGACTTTCTTACGAAGGACAAACTAAGCACTAGTTAAACAACACAAGCAGATATTACTGTGCACTGGGGTCAAATGGTGCATTGTGTATTTTTGTAAACTTACACTGACAGGCACACAAGGCCAAGTGCAGGTGATCTTTCTGTGCTGCAGATGTTGTGCAGAACTGCTGATCTGCTCTCCTCGTGGCAGAGTTGCATAAGGGAGGAGTCATCAGCTTTAGAATAACACAAAGAAAATCAAACTGACTCTGTGCAGATTGATTTTCTAGAATGGAAACACAGACATTTATAGTCTGCAAAAAACAGAGCCAACATCACACGGTAATGATTTTACTGCACCCTGAGAGATGTGATATTTTTACCACACTGTGGGCATTAAGTGTTTTGTTTTTTTTGTACTAGAAACTAAAGAAAGCATTTAAGTATTTGGTCATTTCCTCGACGAGCCAAAAATGGGCACTATAGTCATACACCAACAATCTCTGCTGACCAAACTGCCAAGTTCCCTTTTGCTTCCCATCGAGTTACTTATTTCTCAGTCTGTGGCTTTCTGCTTATCTGGGTCTTTGACATGACTTGGAGACGAGTGACCAGAGGACTGGAGGACTCTTTCCTGGTCCTCCACAAACCCACAACCACACACACACACACACACACACACACACACACACACACACGCACACGCGCGCAGGTAAAGGGTATTCTCAGGGGTGTGAATCCATCAAGTCTTGTCACAGAGCACAGCCCCTGAGCTATGGAAGTCACAGCGACTATAGAGGTGAGATGCACAGCCTGACAACTTGATCCCTGGGTGCAGTCGGACGCTCTCAGCTCTTCACAGCTTTACAACGACGCGTCTTCTTCTGATAATTTCTCCCCCCTCAGATTCAATTAAATACAAGCCCTAATACCTCTGTTTCACTGCCATTCAGTTGATGTCGATGACAATGAAAAAGTCATTAGAGACAGACAGCTCAGGAAGGGTTCTGACAGTTCTATGCATCAACAGAGTAGAGCCACAGGGAACCACAACAAAATGGACTGATTGATTGAGAGGCTGCTGGGAATGGAGAGACATTTCAAGCCGGCTGGAGAATTCAACTGACGGAGGCCTCGGTTGATAACGCTCACGAAATTGGCTGAGAAAAAAAGCTCAATATCTACGTGTGCTAACTTCATGATCGCCTCTTTAAAGGAGGGTGGTTTCGAAAGTCCTCTTCAAATCAGACGGACACATTATCACTCTGATGGGGCACATTACTTTGTATTTGATTGGCAAACTGAAATTAAAAACATACTTTGATTTATTGAAGTAGATTAGCGGCTGAATCATGTCTTCATTTAGCAGTTTGGGATAACACTGATCAGTGAAATAATCTGTTACAACTACAAATGGTGCAGTGGTTACTTCTTCCTTTAGGGGGTCAAATTTGATCTGTTGTTCAGTACATGACTTTGGGCCGAAGTGAATTATCTCTGCAACTATTGGGTAGACTGGCACAACTTCACAAAATAGTTTTGCAGGTATACTAACTCCTGTCATTTGTGTCTAGCTTTAATTAGCAACTGTTAGCTTGCAAACCTGCTGAACAAAGACAGTTAACATGGTAAACATCATACAAAGTTGACATCACTACATGTTAGCATGGTGATGTTAGCATTTAGCTCAAAAACCTCCCAGAGCTGCTAGCGTGGCTGTAGACTTGTAGTCTTATTAAACTCTAGAATCCAGGAGTGGAGGAACCGTTATTTCATGATTTTCTTTGCAATATTCTCAGTAATCATTTTAAGGAAATGGAAATGAGGCTGTTATCAATGTTGATCATAAAAGCTTATAAAAGCTGTTGAGAAATACCAAAGTACAGAGTGTAAAAGTTACTAATGACGGACAACACAACTCTGGCTCAACATCAGGTTACGCAATAATATTTAATAATTATGTGAATATTAAGTATGAGATAGTTACATCAAAGAGCTTTCATCCCCCATGCAGATGGACTGACTGACTGAATAATTAATTACTAATCTGCAAATTAAACTCTTGTCTTCACTGAAACTCTTAAATTCGGCAGTTTAACTTCAACTTCCTCTCACAACAATGAGGTCCAAGTTCAAAGAGGTGAGGGAGGAGCTGGGGGAGGATGAGTCAGGCAAGTAGTGGTCGGTAAAAAAAACATGTTTTGGCATATTTTGTCATCTCACTTGGTTGCAAATTCACAAAAGGCCTGACACCCACTCAGCAATTATCAGCATAGCTCTCTGCCAAGGGTAACATTCATGTTGCAATACACGGCCTTGTCTGTATAGTACAGTGTGTCCCCCAGGACAGAACAGAATACAAAACAATACAGAACCATTTTTAATCATAATTCACCTCCTGTATGAACAAGTAATGTCTGATTAAGTCCACAAAGCTTTTATGAGATCAGAGTGACAAGACCAAAAGGGCAGCATATAAATACCAAGTAAAGTGACGAAACATCCCGTCAATAAATGTTGAAACAAACCACATCTTTAGATTAAATAATATATATATATATATATAACCATTGAAGTCAGTTCGGCAGCACAAAGACATAGAGTAGAGTTATATTCCAGCTCCGTTATTATCGATGTGAATTCTCTAAGAGCGATCCAGTTAGTCAATTTGAAGTCACCCCACATGATGAAGGGGCAGAGGACTTAAAAGATTTTTAACCAAACACAGCGTGAAGTTGTCGGCAAAACATCCGACGAGTGCAGACCACAAGGACCACAGCTTCAGGACGGATATGAATGTGCACAGGTGAGAAGGATTACTCTCCTGGGACGGATTTGTAAATGAAACTGTAGCTGTGAATACGCCCACACACAGACAAAGAAAGGTTGCTCATGGTCTGCCATACACGGTTACAGTGGTTCCTTGGAAATTTACAGCCAGTCATAAAACACAAGGCTCCATGACAGACAGTACTTAAACCCTGTAAGCACTGGCCAGATGCATTTTTATGGATGTAAAAATAAAAAGATCCTGATAATGAAGCTATAATACGGCTGAAAACTTTTTAGATGGAAAACAGAAGCAGAGTTTTGTAATTGAAATAAAACTTGAATGCAATAAAATAGAATTGAATAGAATATGAGTCATGGGTTCCAAAATATGATTCATAAGAAACAATAACATCACCTGTCAGAGTGAAAAAAAAAGAAACCAAAGTAAATAAAACAACAAATAATGAATAAAACCTGACAAATCATGATACAAAACAGCCTCTGATACAGCTCTTGAGCCACCGACTTTAATCTGTAGAGCAGCGGAGCATTAAATGTGCGATCAGTGAAGTGATATTACACTTTGGTGGAACATTTTAACTCCACTGGAGGTACAGGGATGTGACAAGGGAGGCTGAAAAGCAGCAAGTTAACAGTACCAGAGAGAATATAAAAAAGGCAGCGATGACTGATTCCTCAGCCAGCAGTGACAGGCGACGGCGCGTCTTCACTCTACATCAAAGACCTCAAAGGTTGGAGAGATTTCAAGTGTTTCTGCTCAAGGATGGCATGCTTCTGACCACAGTTTGAGGAGGTGATGGAAAAATGAGGTTTCTGTGTTTCTATATGATTGAGAAACATGCCTGAGCAACAGTTTCTAACTGAGCACATATGTACACAGCACATTTCCTAGGGTATATATATATATATAGGAATTATTTTGACTTACACTTGTTTTAGGGAGATTTGCCTATAAAGTATAGTAGTATAGTAGTAGTCAATTCTGCTGAGTATTCATAATCATGAAAAGAGATTTTCAGGTTTTTGCATTAATAATACGTACATTTAGGTCACATTATTGTTGTTGTATTATTATTGTTATAATGCAGGTTAAGGTTCCAAGGAGAGGTTTTGATCTCTATTAGTGCTCTGGAACATTCCCCATTGTGTTTATCTCATGCACACACAAACACACACACAGACGGATACACACGGACAGACGGATACACACGGGCGACTACAGGTGGCGGCAATGTGCAAAGAAATGCATCAACGTGTCAACAAAGGCAGGGAAGAAGAACACAACAAGCTCGTAAATATGGATGTAAATGACAGCAGGATTTGAAAAATAATTTTGTCTGCTCGAGCAACCACAGACTAGGAGTGAGCATCAAGCACTCCCTCCTCTCGATCATTTTGTTACTGACTGTAGCCAACGTCGCATTTCACGTACTAATATCAAGCATTTCTGACGGGCTCATAATTCTCACTTTGTCACATCTGACGGCAGAGTTATTCCTCTGTTCCTGCGCTCGAGGCACATTTCCGCACACAGTCATTGGAGACTCACTGACAGCACAAAATGTTTTTAATGAACAGTATTACTTCAAGCATCTCTGTCCTCGCAATCATCAAAAATTACACAATGTGCCCACAGAGTGAGACAGAGTGTGTGGGTGGACAGAGAACACTGTTTTTATTAATCATCAAAACCTCCGTAGGTTGATAGATGTCACAAGTGTTAATTCATTTCTCACAATTATACAGAGGGAGATCATCGTCAATAAACTGCACAACATTTCACAGCAGAATGTAAGAATACAGTGTTACATATTAGGCAAACCTCAGGGGGTTTACCATCAATACACACTGGAACATTTTCAACACTGGTGTTATTTTCTTGCCTGTTTTCGCCCGTGAATGCAACATAAGAAGATATTTTCGTACTGCTGTGGCTGAGAGCTATTCTGAATTTAATGAGGAATGCATTTGGCTCCATCTTAGGCATGACAATGGATACTAGTTACTGCTATTACACAAACACAGCCTCACCCTCCAATAAAATAGACGGAGAGAAGGAGGGAGGGAGGGAGGGAGAGGAGTAAGAGAATCACAGAGAGAGAGAGAGAGCGAGAGAGAGAGATAGATAAAAAGAGACAGATGAAGGAAAAAGGCAGCAAACACCACCAAGACGAGAGAAAAATGTATCAGTTTTGTGTTTGGAGAGAGCACCTGTGTCAGGAACTCTGGTCCTTACTGACACAAACCCCACTGCAACACACGGCTATTAGAGCATGTGCCCGAGTGAAAGGCGGGGATTAGTCCGGCTTGTTACTAAAAGAGCTCTAACAACCGTCCCCCGAGGTGCAGCCGACTCATCCGCAAGTCCTCAACAGCTTCTTGTAAAGAGGTCTCTCCACACAGCACTTTGATTGTCTCTCAACCTCTATCTTATAGTGCATTGGGAGTTTTTTCATTTGCATAACCGAATTTTCATGTTTTGAGATATCTGAGAGGTCTGAAATGTCCAATTACAAAGGGGCTTAATTTAATTTCACTTGTGATGCTCGCAGCATTGAAAACAATATATTTAAAACTGCACTAATTGATTATTTTTGAGCGGAACAAGCTGAAAACACAACAGTGGCATTTTTATCACCTTGTAAAATAGTTATGGGGCAGTTGTTAGGAAACAACATTTGCCAATTTTCACATACAGCAGACGTGGAGCAACATTAGCATTCATTTGGAGTCACATTTGTTGCAGGGTAAGTCCATATCACTCTGTTTTGGTCTCTACCAACTCCTGAGGGAAATATCTGAATCTATATCTGATGAATGCTCCCATCTTCCAGCTACATTTGTCTGTCCTCGGTTTGGTGCTGAACACGTCAACAAGAAGAGGAAAACAGCTGCTGCCTGAAACAAGGTTGATGAGAATGGTGAGATTGAAACGAAACAGTAAAGTTGTATGTAGCAGCTTTCAACAAACATGTGTCCATATCCTTGGAACTACTTTCAACCGAACCCCCCCCCCAATAATCTGTGGATTATTCAGAGAAACAAGGGCAATGTTTCTGGAAAGAAAGGTTGCTTTCAATGTCATTGTCAAGGCTGTGAGCACCACAAACTAAATCATATTTATCTCAATTTTTGGGGGGTGGAGACAAAAAACTTCTGAACAAATTAAGACACGAATATCTGCATGGTTCGATACCAATAGTGTTAAGTGAAAAAAAGACACGCCTCCTTCGATTAAACTCCCTATGTCTAATGGGCACCCATGTGTTAAGTATGAATGTATAAATATCTTGACACTAAGAGACAGGAACCCATGTGAGATTTTCTGGTTTGGGTTAGATTCTCACCAGATCTCCTCTCCCTGTTGGAACAGCTCTGACACTCCGTTCCCCTCTATTTCCCAAACCCATCATTTCCTATACAAATACTGCATTATATCAGCAAGTCTGTTTTTATTTTCCTCAAGACAATTCCCCTTAGCTGGCTGACTGACAGCTGTGTGTGCATGCATCATTATCTCCTTCACAGAGCCTAGTCTGTAGCCTGTGGCAGACCTCAATCACACAGTATTAGAAATGACTTCGGTTTCCACAGAGCGCCGCGCTGTTGCAGCTGCAGGTGCGCCGAGCATTAATACGAACCAATGGGATGTATGTGAACAAGTTGTCCTGCCCTTCTGGAACTACAGACATGTAAAATCAGGTACTTGGTTCATTAGATTCAACTCGCGGAAGCCAAGACATAATGAGTGAGAGGGTTGCGGACAGTGTTCCTGTTCCTGGAAGGGGAGGTCATTGAGGCCAATTAACTGAATGGGTGTAAATAAAATCAACGTGCTAATTCTGAGAAGCATCTCAAAAAACACAGGAATCACTATCTACTCTCATACTAACTGTATTACTGTACTGTACTGTAGGAGCAATACGAATTCACTTCAATCTTTCATTTGAGTTTGGTTGATGTTTAAAATTCTGGTCAGGTCTGAAGTTTCAGTCTGAGGTTTCGGTATACAGTCAGGTAATAAGGTCCACAATAGAGAGACTATGCTAATGCCTTGGTAGATAATGCGCAGTAGATAAATCATGTTTATAGATTGTTGTCCTCCTCTATGGCCTCTGTGAATATAACAAGATTGCTTCCAATTGCATCGAAATATGAGCTTTATGCATGCGAACACACCGCATAATAAAATACTGCGCGCATGGATATGGAATAAACAGTCTCGCTTGCCATTTTAAACTGCAGCCCACCACACCGGCGCTATTATCTGGTGTTTATATTCTAATATGTGACTACACTGTAAAAAAATAAATAAAAATGCTGCTTCTTTGTGTTAATCCTGACAATTTGTCAAATTTAAATCCAGCAGCACTGGGAGGAACACATCAATTCAAAGTGAAATCAATTCAAACCCCCCCCCCCCCCCCTTCCTCCGCCTCTTTCTTTGACTTTCTCCCACTCGCCTGCTTCTCCTATCTATTTCTCTTTCCTTTCTGTAACAACTATGTGAGCGGCAGTAAATGTAATTACAAAGGGGTGGGGTTGAGCATGTGTGTGTGTGTGTGTGATTGCTATATGCATGCACAACAAAACGCAACATTAAAAAGCTATTATCAGAAAAGGGGACATTCTGGCAGATATATGGCGGAGGGCAGCTCCTGCCATATGTTTGTGGAGACGGGGACAACAAGTCAGGTAGTAATTATAAATCATCATCAGGAGGAACCTGTCAAAACGCGACGCCGGGCACGCTCTGACTAGCGTTGCCATGGAGACAAGCCCACTTCTCAGCAAGTGTGTGTTGTTTACCAGGAAATTAAAAATACTCTCCCGTATTTATATCACGCGGTTATAATGTTGTGTTAATCGTTCTTCTACTTTCTTCTACTTTCGTTTTTCGACTATGAGCACTGTTAAAATGTCTCTCTGTGTGTGTGTGTGTGTGTGTGTGTTTGTGTGTGTGTGTGTAAAGGATTTCTTGCCAAGCACAACTAGGGAAAGAGATTTTTCAGGGATAGAGTTGAGGATAATTTCGGCTGAGGTCATGGTTTTGGTTTTACACCGATTTCCATGCCATCGGGTTCAGGCATGTTCGGGGGTTTACAATTAGCAGATGGGCATGTAAATGGAATCCTCTCACCACAATAGTAAAGTTAAATGTGTGTATGTGCACATACATAATGCATTTGCCAGTAATGAGCTCACTTCTGTGACCATACTGTTGCTGTACACAGACTCTCCATTCAGACCGTCACTGTTAATATTCCTCAGCCGAGGAGAGAGGACGTTCTCCTAAACCGTCATGACTTTGTCAGTTTCAATTTTACATACACACCTTTTCCTCCTTTGCATAGACTACTTGAGTTACGCTTTTACATACACCAGATGCCCATGAATCAAATTCCTCTCCTTGCCATACAGGCTATTCAAACTAGTATTTCCTGAACAGTTTACAGTGAGTGTGACTTTTCACAGAATCACATGTAGGGAATGTTTCTGGAACGTTTCCAATTGTGTCTGACAACAATGGCGCTTTCAATTTCCATGTCACCTCAATCCATTACCCTTCCAGGAATCAGGATTATTTTCACTTAAAACAAGCTCTGAAAATTAAATACATCAGCAAGTAAACATGAAAGCAATTTAGGGGGAACGTGGTATAAGCGCTGTGTGAATTTTGCTGCTTTATTATGGCAGTCAACAGGAGAGAAAAAAAAGGGTAGTGTTCTTAATTCATTATTTGTGTGCCGTTGTGCATTCTCCCCCTGGGGAGAAGCAACATTACTCTTTCATCAGATCAAATGAAGCGAAGCCGTGCCGTTCCAGGAAGAGCCAATTAAACTGTTCAAAGAAGTTTATTATTGCGACGGATTATGAAATCGTTCTCATCGGATTCATTGGGATGTGTGTTCCAACAGGGGTGTGAATGTGTGTACTTTACCACCGCGCAAACTCATAAAGGCTGTCGACTCCCGCTTTCCATTTGCAGAGTAAATAGAAAATTATGGTACGCAGTCACAGTGTCACATGTTTCACAAGAGTATTTTTACTAACTTAATTTATAGTCAAAATAAGCTGTAATTATAGGCAGAAAATTATTTCTTTCCTTTTCTTTTTTTCTCATTCCGTCCACCTCATGTGATCGCCTCATGACGGTAGCGCCGCCTGTTAAGTACTTATTAACACACATCACATTGAGACATGGCTGGGTTTAAGCTTAACCCAGATCCACTGACTGACACACACACTGAGGAAGGCAATGACCTCTGACCCTGGAGAGCTTCAGAGTATCACCCAGTATTTAGCTGAAGACACACACACACACACACGAGACAAAACCTGGGTAGTGTTGGCTGAACTCCACCAAGGCAAACTATCTTCTGTAATAACTCAGCTTTTCTGTCAGGACGAAAATAAACGAATACACTGCGACAGAATACAGGCTGTAAATATCTGACAAGTGAACATATCACTTCAGTGTTGGCAAGTAGCTCTTAATGGCTATTGTTCCAGGGGAGGACATTGAAAAATAAATCTAATTTTGCACAGAAATGTTAAGAGCACGCAGAGGGACTGTTCCAAATAATACACACAGTGTCGTTCAGGGAGTGCCAAATGTAAAACATAGTTAAAGTTACATAATGTAGAGGATTTGCTAAAAACGGGATAACCTTCAAACGCTTCCACATCATTGATAGACTGCAGCAACAACTCTTTGGGACCGGGGCTTTAAAAATACAGTATTTCAATTTGGCTTTTTGGGGAGAGAGAGAGAGAGAGCGAGAGAGAGGAGAGAGAGAGAGAGAGAGAGAGAGAGAGAGAGAGAGAGCGAGAGGGAGGAAATGGGGAGAGAGAGCGAGGGAGGGTGAGATGAAAGGGAGCAGTGGATAAGCTTCAAGGCTTATCCTATTCATTACTGGAGGAAAAGGAAAATCACAGCATCGACCTATAAATAAATGAATGCCAGGATAAACACGAAGCCCATACATCAATAAAACATATGTATTCTAATAGATCACGCTCGAGTTACACTTGATGGGACTGAGTCGGCCAATGAGCCCAATCATGGGGACTTTATCATTTTTGAAAAGCGACGCAACATTAAGCCATGGTGATTATAAATAATCATCATTTCCATAACAAAATAGGCCAATGGATACTTTTATCTTTCATTCATTTTTTTTCTTGGTTATACGCGATTGTATTGTATTTTTGTCAGTTTATTCAAATAATCTACAAATAATTGAAACAACACCACAGGCTGTCCCCTGCTCTTGGTATTTTCAATGTTCTTTAACATGAAAGTAGCAGCATATTCTAAAAAGTTGAACACTTTCTTAAATACATTTCTAAAGCAGCTGCCAGCAGTGACACTGTAGGCGTTCTCTTCACCCAAGAAATGTCTGCGTCATATTTGGGGATAAAACAACAACAACCTGGAAACATGAACCACATCCATCACTTCTGGTTTAATCCTCGCTGTCATCATGTCGCAATGGTGCAACAATTATTTTTCGCGTCACTAAATCCGAAACAACAACCGGCAACAAGCCTCTACCTGCAGACATGGGGAAAGATGCCCGACACTTAACCCAGCAACCCTGTGAGCCGTTTCTACACCAGCCTCACAAGCAGAGACAGACTTTGTAAACAGCATCTACAATTACACCGATGAGTCAGACGTGCTCGCTCCAGGTTGCAACACGCTGTTCTGTCATTTTTATCAGGGACATTCAGGAGTTGTATCACAACTCACATCTGGGATTTTGTGAAAATATGACTCACAATATGTCGTCTTTATACCAGCTACAAACCCACGGTATCTTTTATCATGTCAGTCATAATCTTGCTTCATTTAAAACTATGCTCACCAACAGTGGCTCTTCCACATTTGACAAGTGTATTTATGGAATAATCATCGAAGCCATTATGAATGAGGTCAAGCCGGCCTGGTCAGCTGAAGTGTGAAGTAATCAGTAACATGCTCTGCAGTTGCTCAGAGTTTTAAATTACACAACTCTTTCTTTTTTTTATACATCTCCAAGCCTGATAATGACCTGTCAAATTATTTGTAACCATCGTGCCAAAGTCAAAGTGGTTAATTGCTTTGTGCCTCTTCAGGGAGCTATGTTCACATACCAAATCACTTTTACGACATAAATTCTTTGATTCACATCCTACATCTGGGACATTTTAATTTGCTACGAAAATCAACATGCAGCGATATGAAAGGTACTTGATGAATGATCCTTCACAGTCAACATTTCAACACCGTTATTATTTTCTGTCAATGTTAACATCTTGTGGTACCAGAGTTGCAAGCAGGAACAAGTCTGAAAACTCTCTTTGGTGGTGCGTTTAAGGACACTCCGACGTCCAATGTTTAAAAGTTTCCCACCAAAAACAAAACACTGCATTCATTAACTACGATGTGTTGACAGAAAAGTATACCCTGAAGAAAACCACACACCAAATAGGATAATGTGAATTTAGTTGTTACTTCCATTTGAAATGGTTCCTACTTGGCAGATAACTCTCAAACTTGGATGTCGGAGTTTCTACAAATGCAGCAACAGGGAGAGATTTCAAAACACTCACAGCTGCAATAACATATGATGATAGGGTGACAATAAAAAGCTGACTAAATGTTTCACTGTGTTGGATCACCTATATAAAGTAGATTTTATGTTACTGAAAACAGATTTTCATACTGAAGTGAAATGAAAAGAAATGTCTGCCTGAAAAGGGAGGAAATCTCCAATATAAATAAATATTCAAGAGCGTATAGGTTTGGTTTTCAGACTAAACTAAATTTGTGTAAATGTTATTTCCTGCACTCTACATGATTTTATAAACATAGAAAATACCACATTTGCATGGCATTGGTAATATCCTGCTTTCCACAAAACTATATAGTCTATAATGAAAGAAAGAAATAGAAATGCCGTGTCAATTACTGTATTATTAATACATAATCCCTACTTAACATCACATGCTATTGTATGGGAATCCACACTATAAAGAACGCTGTCCTTTCTGTCTTATCAATATTTAAAATTTGATTGTTCAATTCTAGCATCTTTTTTAGAAAAATATGAATTTCATTTTTAGCTTAAAGTAGTGACTGCGGTCTCCCTCTCAGGCTGCAGGCACATCCTCTGCATATCACAATGTATGTGGCCTGAGAGGCAAAACCCAGGGCAATTAAAGACCGCATTATTATTCTCTGCTGCATTTGAGCTCATTGCTGTGAGCGTGTGGCGATATATAATTGAATCGTTTTTGTTGAGTTTATCAACACCTCACTGCTCTCATCTAGACTTTGACAGCTGGACATTCAGGGGAGGCTGTTCAGAACGAATTTAGTGAGGAAATAAAACCGAAACTGTTAAAGTGGCGTAGACAGAAATAGGATGACATGTTATGATCCTGTAACTGAACTAAGAGTATACCTGGACGCTCTTTCTTCCTCTACTGGTCAATTATCCTCGACAAGCAGCGCTGCTTCGCTGACAAACCTTTGCACTGTAAATAACAGGTCCAGACTTCTAAAAAAGAGTCTCACCCTAAAACCCAGATGCTTATTTATCTCTCTGCGCTGTTTGCCAAAAATAAATAAGCAATATGTGTAGAGCTAAAGACATAATAGGAATGATCAGGAAGACTGTGTCTCATTCAACCAAAGAGTGCTAATGCTGCTGATGCCAATAGAAGAAAAATGATTTTAGTTAAAATAGCACCGTGGCATCAATTCAGCCTGTGCATACCATGAATATTAGAGCATTAAATAACACACATCCTGCTCACAGTGTGTTAATGCTCGTCACATAGCATGGCATGTTAAGTTAAACTGTATGCTGTGCAGCCTATAGTGCATCTTTCATTTTGTGTCAAACCATCATTTTACCAGATCTTCAGTTTATTGTTATAAAGAGTCCACGTCCTGATTGTGAAATGAGACTATGCAGCTACAATGTGTGCTCTTTTCTCCTCTAAATTTCTCCTCCATGGCCTCTGTATACCATCGACATATGGCCGATGAAAAATTCATGGGCTGGCGGTTAACACAAATCTGCAGAGGAGATGGGAAAACACGAGCTTAGCAAGCAGTTTGCCGATTACATTAACAGACGGGGCTGTCATGGGACGATACTGGCCTATGCATATCACATCTAATCTGATTTCATGTTTAAAGAGCGAGCGAGAAAGTGGTTCAAGTTGTGGAAACAATGACATCATACTGTATGTTCATCTGGTGGCCCAACCCAATCAAGCTAGCAGGACTGCATGTTTTTGTAGATAGTATCTCAGAGTACAGGTTTGGAATTTAAGCATGTTTACTGGTTTTCAGATTTTCCCCACCTCTTTTACTCCAGTGAAGTATTTTTCAGTATCAGTTTCAGTTTGAGGACGAGTGACTGAACAGGAAATCTTTATTTTCCTGTCAAACACAGATAACAACTAACTCAGACATGTAGAAAAACATCCACGTAAATACACACAGAGAAGCCACAGATGTACCAAACTAGCACAAACGCACAACACATTACAAAAATAGACTGTGTAATTCATGATCAGTACATCTGGACAATGTTAAAATACTGAAGCAATGAATTGTGTTTTTTTGTACTCCTCCTACCCTGGAGGATTACAAAAAAAAAAGGATTCTAAAGGATTGCACTGGAAATGTTTCTTTTTTATAAAAATCAAACCAGCACGGAGTGAGAGATATTTCAAACAAAACACACTGAGCTGAGCGTGAAATATACAGTTTCTGTGCCAAGTAAGAGACCTGAGGAATATAGGACAAATGAAAAAGAGCAAGAGGAAGAGGGGGGGGGGGGGGGGGGGGGGGGCACGCTCCACTCAACTGCTTTGCCTCAAACTTGATTGCCTCACTAACTTTCAAAATACTGTTGATTTAAGCAATGTGCACATAAGGAGTGTTAGGTTTCTGGAGGAGTGGGGGAGGGGAGAGGAAGGTCAGCAGTTTGGGAGAACAGCTTTAGAATAAGAGAAAATGGGAAATATGTTGGTCATAATATTTTCCTTAACAGACGCCCAAATGAGTAGCTGTTGTTTAAATATATCATATACAGCACCTCGAGGTTGCGCTTGCAAATGTTTATGTTATTGCTTTTTAGTATCCATGCCAGATGACTGTGAGAAATACTCGACAGAACCATGACAGCTAATAACAAAACCTTGAACCTTGTCATCTGTAATTCAGTGTGGCAAAGGCCTGGCACACTCAAACTATTTCTGGCTTCTTCTCACAGCAGAGGAGTCTCAGTAGTGCCAATATTATTACAGCGCAGTACAGTATGTAAGTCCTTTATCCTTCGGTTTGTATAAGAGCTTGTTTTTCCATTCAGTACACAATGAGCACTGTATTACAACTTACATTTCCTGTTCTGCGATTGTGCGGCGGTAAAATTCCTGCTGGCAAGAAATTATATTGGGGACACGAAGTAGCATGGGTGTAATCAATCCACGCTGGCAGAGAATGCATGATAATTATAAACAAAAACTGTGTCATCCCCCGTGAGGGCAGCAGCTGCAGCGGTGACAGAGGGACGCTGAACATGAATATGGATCACAGGACTTAAGATCTGGTAACTGACGCAACCGCAGTTTTGCTCCAGCCGGTTCAAAAGCACGGCGTGGACGAAAAAACACATGAATATAGATCGAGTTCAACTGTCATTGTCATACCAGGGACGACTTTACATCATCCAGTAAAGCGAGAACAAATACCGAAGATATCACAGTCATTATGTACACAGGAGCCGGAGCATGTTGACGTGTCACTACTCACCTCCAAAAAATACATCAGAGCAACCGCACACCACACATGCTCGAATAAAAATATGCTGCTGTTTATATAATAATCTGTACGTGATTACGCTGTATTTACACCGACTGCAGTGCTGTGTTGAAACCATAACCAGACTATCAAAAATAGACTGGATTTCACCAGCAGGCTTTCATCTGATGGCTACATTTCACATAATATTGTACCAACAGGCTTTGTGAATTCCTGCCATAGCACTTTTTTTTCTCCCTGAGCCTTCTCTACCCCCTGAGGTACACTGACACACTTCTATGAACTAGCCTCGACAAGACGGACGGCTATTAGAGCTGCCACAGCAGATTTGGCTGAATCTAAAAAGGTCAGAATTAGCATCGAAAGAAGCATAGAAGAAAGTGCTAAAATTGTTCCCCAGATTGATTTTAACTTTTTAATATTTCAAAGCTGCACAGTATTGCTTCTTATGCGTCCACAGTGCTGGTATTTATCGTAATAAAGGTGGATTTAATATGCCGTTTATAGCTGCTCTTTTTATATGCAGCCCGTAAATGGCAGGAGAACTTTGCTCAGCAGTTGTGTATGTTTCTAAGCACATATGTGCAAACATTCACGTGTGTGTTTGTGCCTAATAAGTAAGACGCCCCTGAGGCCTTAGTTCACTTGGCAGAGTGGTGGAAATGACTTACCTCTGCTGTTTTTCAAACAAATCACCCAGGAGCAATTCAAGTGCAAATAAAAACCTGCTCCAAAACTAGTAAACCTTTATGTGAATGACATTAGAAATCTGGTTGCCTTAGTCAAAAAAAAAAAAAGAACTCCCTTAGGTTCTGCAAATAAACCTTTAGCTTAAATGTGGCTCACAGAGGAATGGCATTATTCAGCCAAGTGAATGAGCAATAGCAGCCACAGGATGTTAGCGTTACTATTCATAACTTATTTTCCAATGCCTAAAACCATTTTCCCTTCTGGTCTCACCTCTGCTGCTCTCTTAAAATGCAATTACCTACAGGCAAATTTACAGGAAGAGAAAAACAATGACTTTTGACCAGAGGAGCCGTTACTGTGAATGTCAAATTGATGCTGCACAAGAGCCCGCTGAGCTCCACTGTGCTACCGAGCAGAGGAAATATAAAGAGAGATGAATCACATTACTCCTTTGTTTTAGCTCAGCTCGGGGTTAATAAAATGTGTGGATTCATGAGCGGTAGGGAAAGCACAGCGAAAGGCCAATAGACATGTTCAAGCACTTCAAAATTCCTCACTGGAACCACAACATTTTTTTCTTAGGTGTGACTTATGAGGGTGTTAGAATGGCGGCCACTTGTGTTCGTAAACATAAAAGAAAAATGAAGAACATATTGAGAGCAAATGATAAGTCTTAATTAACTAAAATAAACATTTAAAAGCTTGTTCAGTTAAATGGCTTTCATTCATTTGGTCAATGAAAGACCAAAAAGGAAAAATAGAAATGTTATAAGAAACAAAGGATTGACCACAGCACACAAACGTACGATCTGCACACAAATCCAAATTACAGCGATGAAAAATGAAGCATGGACGTCCTCATAGAGAGTAATAAACAACAAATATAGGAATACCAATTTCTGTTCATCTCTCTTTAGTTTAGCAAGTTGACCACAAACAGCTCTGTTGGAGATTAAGGTTTGTTCTGCTAGTAGCGGCTGATGTAGCCTCAATACGCGAACTGCAGTCTGGTGAGCTAACTTCTTTTTAATTCCACACCCTCCAGGGTTTTTTTTCATTTTCAAACTTCTAGTACATGTCGTACAAATAACTGATGCTGACTCAAGTGACTTCACCTCAGGCAATTCATCTGATTTCGCACAACTCCTTCTGGAGCCACAAAAGGATTCACACAAGTTTTAGCTCATGTCATACAGAGTACTCCCCGAGACCCGTCAACACACTGTGATGTGTAAAATGATATGGGTGCTCATTGCATTGACAGAAAACTGTAAACAGGGCTGTTTCTCCCAGTTCATGAAATGCTGTTTGTTGTTTACATGTTTATCACAGGACAGTCTGTGCTGTATTTGGCTTTGAAACTCGAATGGCAGTTTTCTTTGCCCTTTAATGGTCTTTATTTTGATAGCCAGCCATTACACAAAGTAGAATTTCAAATGTGATCAAGTACATTTTCTGTTGTCAAATTTCTTGGCCCAAGAAAAGCATACACTTTCCATTTTCCACAAAAAGCAGACTTCAACAAATAGTCACGCAAACCAAAATGACATAATTGAAAGTTTGAGATGAACCGTACTGTGAGAATGAGTTTTAAGTGCGTGCTTACGTCCAGAGCTCAGGACATGAGTACTTTGATGTTTCATGGGCCATAAACTGCCCCTGTAATGGCTGCTGGCATTGCAGATGAGCTAATATGATAACTATCCAAAGGCTACAATCAAAATCGCCAGCTGCCAAACTCACCAAACTCGTCACAGATGCTCTCGTTCTGCAGCAGGGCCGGATGTTCGAAGGTGTCCCGGCAGTACAGGATCCTCGTGCTACCGCCCAACGCAGCGATGCCGCCCAACGCTAGCACCGTGTGGTCTATGAGCAGAGAGGACGGCTGCTCTCTGAGCCGCGCCAAAACTGAGCGGAACCGGCAATACTGTGGATAACTGAGGACCAGAACCTTCCTCCCGTCCTCCTCCTGGCCTGAAAAACACACAAAATACAGACAGAAACATTAAATAAAGGAAATATTTGCAGGGAAATAGAGAACTTTTTTTATTTGTGTAAGTGCTCCTGTAAGATTTGTAGAGAATGGCAACATTTCATTTTACATGACACATTCACTCTACCATTTCTCTTCAGATTCTACGACTTTATTTTCTCTCGTCGATCATTCTTTGGCTACGATTATATTCTGGCACATCTGCTGAGCTGTTAAAAATGATACTTTTTACTCCTCACTGTTGGCCTTACATTTCAAGGTTGCCTGTAATGTTTGAGATCTTAAACTAAGTATTTTTGTTGTACTGTCACGTTTGCTAAGTACCACATGAATCTCAAGAAGGTAAGTATGAAAGAATGTGATGAAAAAAATCCAACAACAAAGAAACTTTTCATGTACATATTGCTTTGAGAGATGCCAAAACATTTATTTTATTTTCATGAAATTCCAATAAATGTCGGGAAGCAATACATCTTTGCCAAATGCCGCTTTGTCCAGTACCAAGCATTACCCTGATATTCCAACCGTTCCCATCCAACACATATTCATTTGTCTCTCTGCGTGTTTCAGGAAATGCATCCCATTCAGGACGCAACATGCCCTGAATTTGCTGTAACGCTGTGACTTTAAAAGGTTTCACACGCTTTCCTCGTGGTCATAATACATTTCACCAGACTGACATGACGCATGGGAACTTTACAAATAGTTACGTTGTTGGGCTGCATGTTTGAAATGCTTGACATGCGTCGCTGATAAGAGTGACAAGAGGAATGATACAACAACAGATCTAGATGCTTGATATTTTGATTGGTAAATTTGTATTAATAATTACAGCTTTCCATCTTGCTTTAAGATCGACGGCCTCTGGTGTAATAATGTATTGGTTGATAACAAGGCTCACTGTTTTACTTATGTGGTAGGGAAACGTCCCTTTACCACCACATTGGGTGTGTTGCTCCTGATGTGTGTGTGTAATTAATATTCCACTGACCTATGGAAGTATGGAAGATCGACTGAGGCATTATTACCTGTGACTGACTGACTAACCTCTGGACAGGAAGTACAAACTGAGCTGACGTCATGAACTCTCATAAAAACCAGGAAGAAATGTTGAGAGACAAATCAAACTGTGAATATCAAACCACCAGTAACACCTACCGAAATTATGAGTTCCAGAGAACTAAGTGCTCTGGAGTGTTTTTTTTACCAGCTGTGACAGTGACGCTGGTATTATTTTCACCTTGTGAGTCTTTGTGTGTCTTCAGGGTATTCTGGAGACAACGGCATGAAATACCAAGGCCGTCTCGTTTGTATTTATTAACAATATCTGTTCATGACATTTACCCTGGCATCACACTTCTATAACAAATACAGAACCAGCAGACTATAAATGTTGATAAATGTAGCCTCTTCAGCTGTGAAGGCCACATGTTACTGATGCTGATTAAAATGACATTTATTAACTTTAACAGAACATCTAACACCCACACGCAGCAACAAAAATATCGTAACAAATAAATAACTACATGCTCAATTATTATGTTTTATCCCGCAGTGGATGGAACTGGTTGAATAAGACACTTTAGGAGAATAAATACTTTAATGAGCCAATTTGAACGTTTAGAAGAGACATTTTCCAATTTTTTGAAATTATATTGGACACAGCGTTTCCCTTGTGGTACGTTTCAGGAGCTCTATGTTAAACTGAGTCTCATTCGTCTTGTCTGCCTTTAATGTTTAACACTCCTGCCATAAAACAGGATTAAATATTACCCACCATAAACACAGAAGGGAAATGACATGACATGCAGCATCATACACAAAGAGATATTTAAAAAAAACATAAAATAGGTCTGCAATGTATGGCTATAGTCATAATCGATTAATCTGTCAACTACTTTCTCGATTAATTGATTAATTGCTCAAACCATAAAATATCAGGAAATATAAATCATGTAACAATTTTCCAAAGACATCTTGTCTTCAGACGTATACAGTTTAATATAGCAGACGAAGAAAACCTGCAGATATTGACATTTGAGAAGCTTAAACCGCTGACTTTTGGCATTTGTTGTTACTAATATTACTCACATGGTTAAGGAATTATTTTAAAAAAAATGTCCCGATTCATTTTCTGTTGATCTGCTCATCGATTATTGACAAATTGTTAGAGCTCTAATATAATACCATACATGAATATGAGATGTCTTTATATGACAAAGTCCAATATAGTAAAATAAGGTGTATCTGGTCCAAAGCTCTCATAGGTGTGTTGTTTATTATCTTGCATTGTGGTGATTATATCATAATAAAATGACCTCAGCAGAGGTGATACAGCACAATACAGTACTGCACAATGACGGGAAATCGGCCAAATCACAATACACAGACAAATTATGCATGTGCATTGTTCCCTAAAGCTCCAGTCAATGTCACATTTCGGAGACTCATTTGCTCTCAGAGGGTGTTGTTTGAAAGTAGAGCACTAATATTTTTCTAGCTTACAAAGCCGACTACACGGTTCAAACGGTTGATGAAGCAGGATGAGTAGATGAGTCAGGCAGTTTGAAACACAATTTCTACATGAATTATTCACTGTGCTGTCTGCTTTTACAGAGCCCTTGGCTTGACATTCATGGGAATTTCTGCTGGTAAGTTAATATTTCAGGGGTGGCTAACTAGCAAGCTTTTCACCTTGCCACTCTAAAGACAAAACAGGCACGGAAAAATACATTTTCCCTCTTTGGTGTTATTGTATCAAGCTGGAGGCTAAAATGTGCAGCAGAAACAGGGCAGGAAGGACACCGTTCATATCAGCAGCAGCTGCATTCCCGACAATCAGCGTAATTAGTTCCACGACACTCCAATATGACGACCACTTCAAAAGAAATTATTAAAACCATTCACCACGCATGCAGAGAGAGCCTGCGTGCGGAGGTAGATGCCACTAAGCCAACAGATGTATAAACACACATATTCCTGCATACATGCACATGCATTTTACACCGCAGACACATATTCATCAAAGATTGTGTCAGTTGTTTCAAAATGTCAGGGATTTTATTGTAAGCGGTCACCATCAGACCTGCTCTTTCTCCCGAGGACCCTCGCAGCATTTCACTTGATTCGATTCAATTTGGAGAGAGAGCCACAGGGCATTAATAACAGTACAAAGACGTAAAGTATGCATGTCGGCGTATGTGTGTGTGTGCATTAGTGCGTGTAATGTAAGTTGAGTATATATACACTTCAAAAAATCCTTTTGTTCTCACAGCCGACCTTTCAAAATAAAGGGCGTCCTTATCTTTACGTAAGGTTTCTAATTGGTCGGGGATGTGACTGCAACACTGGAGAGCTGAAAGACACTGAGAACATTATGCAATTTGTTTGCTCTCTCTCTCTCTCTCTCTGGATCTATTGTCTTTGTCTGTCTGTCTGCCTGTCTGTCAGACCTCTCACTGCAGCGTGTTGATCAAACAGCTGTGGTGTGGCAGATTATTTTCAGAACACGCTGTAAAGCTCCTGACCTCATAAACTACAATAGTTTCGGGGTCATAACTGCTCTGCAGGACTGCTGAAGCTATAACTCGATATATTCTAATACAATACACAACAAACAGTAAACTGATAAAAGTATACTCAAAGTTAAGTGCATTATGTGGTACTATACTGTACATTTGATGCTCTGTACAAGCATTAAAGGGACACTAACTTAATTTAATAATGTTCTCTGTATAAAATCCAGAGGTTTAAAGAAAACTTGCTCTCTTTTTGATGAGTCAGACAGCTGAAAGACCTTGATCCATTTTGTTATGTCTTGTTGTTATTGCTTCTTCTGTTGTTGCTGTTGTCAGTGTGTCTTCAGCTTCTACCACTCTAAGGCTACAGCTAAATACTGTAGGTTGCAGCTCTTCCACACCAAGGCCTTACGTGAATGTCATTTTAAAAATAAATCAATTCTAAAATGTACTGATCGAATGAAACAAAAGCAGGAGGGATATTTGCATACGCGTAGTCATATTTAGGAGTCTGGCGGCAGAACTGTGTTCAAGCTGTAGTAGACACTCCAAGGACGACTGAGTTACGCAAATAGAAAGTGCATTACAACAGCATAACCAAGAAGTGACAAAGGCATGAATGAGTTCCACAGTGTCTTGAGATGACAGGATATCCGGCTGATCGCACTAAAATTGCCAAATATAAAGACAGATGACTGAACCAGTTTTGTAATATGCAAATTAAAATGCAAGCAGGAGTCCGTTTAAAAGAGAATAAAAAAATCTGCTCGTGCAACGGGTCCGGACCAATGATTGTATGTTTTTTACTGGAGATTTGAGACATCCACCCCCTGATGTCAAAGATAATTATATAAAAGGGACAGTTTGCTCAACGTATTTGTGGCCAGCAATACCTTGAAGATCCCATCAGTTCGTTGCATAGAGGTTTTACACACACACCAGCATTGTCTTTGTTTATTCATAGAAACATTGTAGCGCTTTTGACCAAATGTGGCATTGAAGAAACTACAGTGAATCAATACAGTATGTTGCTGATGTGGCTTTGTAGGATTGTGCTTTGTTATGAATCACGGCCCAGGGGATAAGACAGATGCCACACAAATGAAAGGCAACTGAACTCAAAGAAATCTATATCTGTTGATTTTCACAAAAAAAAACAAAAGCATACAAACTTCTGTCACTCAGGTGCAGCAATATACTTCTTCCAGCACCTCTTTTAATCAAAAACTTTACAAGCAGAGATGGAGAGCAAAGCACCAACAGAGAACACAATGAGTAGTTACACTGCAGAGCTTTTGTTTTTGTACTTTGTTTTTACACATCTTTGAAGACGTGAAATAAAACAACTGTACAGCAGAAAGAGCGTCAAAGACCATACTGCTAGATTTGATTGTATTGATTTACTGGCTTCCAGGAAGCCATTGTTTTGTATTCACAAAATACAAATCGACTTGCAAAGGATTAAATGTTGCTAATAATACATTTAGCAATACATCACAGAGAATAAATGCTATAATAAATGTTTGTTCTTTGATGCATTTGCCAAACAAGGAAAATTGAGAACCGTCTGCCAGACAGCAACTTTTTAAAGCAAAACATGATGAAATGAAATCATGCTTTTTTTTCCAACATCAGCTGTCCGTCTTCCTCTCAAAATTACTAATGAATTGGATGCTTTCAGCAGCCAACGGTCCTCATTTCTGGGAAACAGAATTTCCTTTGAACACAGCAATCGTATTTCAAAATCACACAAATCAATGACTCACAAATGCATTTCAATAAAACCAGGTTTTAGATCTTTGCAAGGTGATTTACTTGTTGCGCTGGCATGAAATGAAACAAGTGCTGAAAAAAGGCTGACTGACAGGCATTTTTGAGGTTTGTTTAAAGTGACTTATTGAGCAGAAACTCAATATATAAACATCTCTGCAGCTTCCCAAATGGGAGGATTTTCTGCTTTTATCGTAATTGAACATCCTCAATTGAATATCGTTGCATTTTGCCAGACAAAGCAGGCGAATTGACTGGAGGTCAAAATTGTGAGGTGCATTTTACACTATTTTGTAAGATTTCATGGAGTAAATAAAGCAATTGTTCAATTGATCGTAAAATGAATCAACAGAATAGCCATGAATGAAACAATAATGAGGAGAATACATCTAAAAACAGGTTGGTGTAGCTGTCAACTCCAGGGGATTCGTAGTTAATTAATGTGCTACAACATGCTAAAGTGAAAACATTGTCATTTTAAAAACACAAATATTGGACTACACTGTAACCGACGTTGCTGTGCTGTAGTCCACAGCAGACTGGTAAAGGCATTAACAACAACAGCTGTCATGAAGCACTCTGCACAGAAAAATACGAATCTCAATCTCCTCCAACATAGTAAAAGTAACATGCTGTAATATATGCGCACAATATTCTGCTCATAAATACGACAAAATTATGAAAAAAACGTAAAGTACTGCAGCCTCAATGAGGGACACAGGAGTAGCAGCTCTGACGCCGCATTTTACCAGAAAGAATTAAAGGATATGTTGTGTAATTGCTCCAAAGGAAAAGAAATGATTCTCTTCCATAACAAGCATGATAAATTACTCATCATAATCAGATTTTCAGAAATGTGCATACGACATGAAACTCATTAGTTGTGGCTGAAGCAGCTGCTCCGCTGGATGAATAGCCATTGCGATGTCAGATGAAACATCATTTATATCATTGAATTCCAATCCAGAAAAATAAAGAGGGCAATCCACTGCTGCATCTCTCAGATCCTCTGCTTTTATTGGAGAATTCCTACAGCGGCTTTGCGAGTTGGGACTGAAAGTAGCCGTAATATGAGGGCTGCTGACAGTTAAAAGCAGATCCGCGCTGGCTAATTGAAACCCAAAATGTGACTCACGTAAACTGTGTCATTTACATTCACCCAAGCTTAAAAATACTCAAACTGCCCACAAGCTCTGACAAGATCTTTCAGGCAAGTATGCTCATTTCTCTTGTCACAGAGGAGCAGGAAAAAGCTGAAAACCATTACTCTCATGCTCGCTGTCACCAGCTGTAGTTCTTAAATCATCACTCTGCTAAAATGTGCTGTTGTCAACATTTCCACATTATCTGCTCGGCCAAGGAATTTACTGGATCCCCCTGCAGCTTTTGTGGGGTTGGCGAGAAATGGCAAGGCATGTATAACCCAGAGCCAATAATGTCACTTTCATATTTGATGTGGGTTTTTTTTTTTTTTAACACCAAAGCAAAGTTAAAAGCTTTAAAAGAAATAGTCATGAAGGAACACATTGGTGAAGAAAAGAGGGAGACGAGAAAAAGAAAGAGAGAACCGGTGAGAGGAGGAGGTTCTTGTTTGGTATTCTCACTCCGTTCTGCAGGCTCTCTGCTCTGTATTGATCTCTGAGGTTGCCCTGTTTCCATTTAGCCCATTCTCATAATATATAACACATCTCTGATTCATCCGCATTCTCTCTGCCTCTCACTTGTCAATGAGGGGACATGACACTGAGAGGGGTCCATATAAGCAGCAGCAGGCGCCCGATCTGGCTATTGGTTTCATGTTATTGAAACCTGACCAAATAAAGAGGGAACAGCATCTGTCAGTGACACCGAATGGAAAGGATGCGGGGGGGGGGGGGGGGGGGGGGGGGGTTCCATACTTGTGGTTCCAACGAAGAGAGAATTAAATGACACAATGAAATAAATTCATTGAATTTGCATGATTCAACGCTTGTCCAATCTGTGAATGACTACCACATTTTGAATAAAACAAAATGTGCGAGAACATTTCGATCATTGCAAGTCAGTCTGTGCTGTAAACACAATCCCATTAATCACGCGCCGGATGCGGCATCAATAAATCGCCGTATTGGTGTAAGACAAAGCGATCGCACAGTGTGTCACCAACACTCAGCCTGTTTTGCTCAAAGGGAGAAGAATTGGAATAATATTTCAGATGCATTTAATGGATCTGTATTGAGCAACATACTGTGTTTGCAAATGACTCGGTGGCCGTCCGTCATCAACATCACATCAGTCACAGACACTGACTCGCCTTTCCCCTGCTCATCATATCAGCTGCAAGCTGTGCTCTCACACACAAACAGACACAATGTACACAACACACGGCCGTTTATGGAGGGATACTTCAAATATGTCTTTTGAGGATCAAATGGGGCGATATGGCTGAAATAAATATCATGATAGCATCATCATTTCTGTACATTTTCCACAATAAAGTCTTTGTTATTATTAAGCGTTATTATTTTATTGCTATATCATCATGATCCAGCTGCACTAGCCAATGTCTTTACAGTATATTAACAATGGAGTAAATGGGTTATCAACCGACTGCATTACCCATCATCTTTATGGATGGTTTCAGCATCTTTCAGCTTGTTGTTTTGGTTTTACAGTCCACAACTTCACTGTTTTGTTCCCTTTCTTGCTGCTACGTGACTGTCAAATATGTAAAGATGCAACTGTTTGCTCACACATGGTTACAATATATTCCACTGATGAGCTCCCAGAGTGGAGATGAATCAACTCTCCGTAGAAACTTCCCAGCAGGAAAATCCACTTCTTTGCCTTCTATTTGTAAACTCCGGTCCAAACTCCAAACATTCATACCTTCACCCGCATATTTCACACTTTTTAACTCTGCAAAGCATGGCTGTCATGAGTCTGGTGTTTATTGAGAAAGTAACTGTTTAAGTGGTAAACCCAGGAGCAGAAACATGGGACACTAGCACTGTATTTAGTCATATTTCTGTGAAAATATGAGCTTACAAATAAATGGAAAGCGGATTAGTGTTCATGCTGCAGGACTGGTTTCAGAAGTTTCTATGGAGGTAAATCAATTGTACCTGTCAAAACTTCAAGCTGATCACATCTGCTGGACAAGTTTTTTGCATCCGATATTAAAAAGATTCTGCGTTATCAGATACAATGGTTGGAGTATGACTTGAAGCGAGATCTGGCTTTTACATTCACAAGCCACGACTGTGCACTAATTCTTCTAAAATAATCATATTCCCACAAAAGGGCACTAACACCCAGAGGAAATGTTCTCGTGAAACTGTACAGAGGGCAGAGAGAGGGAGAGTAACACTGACAGGGAGTGATACATAGAAAGAGAGAGAAAGAGAGCCCTCCATGCATGCTGGCTCCTGTTCTTAATTATAGCACAGCACTAAAGTGGCCCATTCATTTCAGCAGGGTGGGGCAGTGGCCTGTGACAAAGAAAAAAAAAAGAAGAAGAAACATTTATATAATTTTCACCTCAATTTATTCAAGTGTGAGACACAGGGATTGGGGACACACAGCTATATGCGTACAAGATCGAGTGTGTGTGCACACACACGCTCACACATACTGACACTCATAATAAGAAGAGTACACACACACACACGTAAACACTGAGAAATTCAACTTCCCTCAGCTTAATTCCATCCCAGATGTTTTTGCGGTTGACAGAAGGGGGGGGGGGAGAAAAAAATGTCTGTACTAGATTTTCAAAAAACACACACCCATATTAAATGTTTTCAGTTAAACAGAGAGAAGAGAAGAGAGGAGAAGAAACAACACAAGCACTTTCCTCCAGTTGATTTATGTGATTCTATTACATTAAACATTCTTTCCCCTGAGCAGGCTCAGCTCCCTAGCAACCATCGCTCGCAGCCCTAATGTGTCTGGCGCGGGGCCAGGGAAAGCTGCCTGCCTTATTGATTGCCAGATTGAAAAGTTTGCATTTAATAGGTCCTGTAATACATGAAGGAATTATTCAGAGGGGCTCCTTGTCAAAAACCCAAATTGGTTCCTTTGACTATCAAAAAACAACGGGGGCCTCGTAACAAATGAGCTATCACAGACGCTCTAAAGCGCCGGAGATGAAGTTATGCGTACAGCTTTGGCCCCTCCGAATTATCCGAGTGATGAGGAGGAGAAGTTGAAAACGTGATTGCTACGAGGTTAGATGCAACACTGTCCCTTAAGATGAGGAAGACAAGTTTGTGCCATGTTGATCCCCTTTTGTGTAGTGACGGATTGACCGTTAACACTGTTCGCTGTCTGGTTCCCGGCTGCATCCTGACTAATGAAAGACTACTGCTGCGTTTTGGGGGTCAATCCACTTATGGCGCAGTCAATTCTGAGAGTAAAAACAAGCTGCTCTGCAAGAACCCGAAATGTGCAAATACCACAGGGAGCAAATTGAATCAACTATCTTTGGTTGCAGCAATACAGCTGCATTATACACAAACAACGAACTGAAAGCCCTCTCCGTGTCTCGTTCCCTCTCCTCAAGCAAGCTTAAAAGCTTCTACACGCAGGTGATGATACTCTATCTACTATGACGGCCACTTTCATTTGTCACGCAGCTCTGTCCGACACAAACTCAATTGCGCAGCTGTGATCAGAGATCTCGGAGGTTGTCGCCGACAGGGAGAAAGAGGGATACATGGAGAGTTTCAGCTTGTAGCGGACAGCGTTTCCAACCACACATATCCTCCTCCTGCAGAATCAAATGGGTGACATGTTTGGCTTTAAATGTATCTTTAATGGGACAGCAACTTCCCATTTCAGTGAGTTCTGTGGGAAGGTTAGAGCAAAGGAGGGAGAGCGAGACACAAAAAAAACATCTTATCAGGAGATTGGGAATTGGGTCAGGCAAGGAATTACCGGTACATGCCATTCTAGATCAAAGTTGCCGTGTGTATTTCCTCAAAGAAGGGCCTCTCATTATCTACTCAGACTTATTCTCAGGGTGTAACTGTGCAAACGGAAACATGATTTAATATGTTTTCAGTAAAAGAATGAAGAACAAAAAGAGCAGGAGGGGGAAAAGGAATAATGCTAGTGGCCATTTGAGACAGGCAAGTTTCCCAATAGTAAAACTGTAATGAGGAAGAGAAGGGGGGTTGTTTGTTTGGGGGGGGGGGGTTGTCATTCAGCATGGCTCTATTGTGAATTCCTGTCATTGTATAAGAACCTCTCTTTCTCCTTCTCTGTCTATCATCAGATCTGCACAGAGGAGGAGGGCTTTAAATAAACAGAGCCCGTAGAGTCAAGCCAACTGGAACCCTTTTCAATAATTACATCCAGCACAATACTCAATTTACATTGCATTCATTTCGCTGGAGGACTTGACAATGTGAGAAAGAAAAGAGTGACATTAGCATCGGATGATAACAACTAGAGCGGTGCGCTCCCCAAGGGGAGATGTCTTCGTCTGTGGCTCAGAGAGAGACTTTACAGAAAGCAATATGTCATTAAAAACCGGCACCATCTGTTCAGATTTCTTGTTTATGTGCTGTCATTGATATAAAGCGTACTGAAGATACAAAAGCAAATCCCAGCAATGCAAACTGTAGGAAATTCTCCCAGCACTTAGTTGTGATTACACACTCTAACAGCCCCACAAAAAAGAAAACAACCACTAACAATTGTTTTCTCTCCACAACCGCTAATGATCTCAGTTTGAAGTTCCCCAGCTCGCTCCTGCACAAACTGTTTCCACAAGGCTGCCGTGTTACTCGTGTGAAACACACAGTATCTGGCTCAACAAGCAGGTCATTTCTGATGAACTGCGAGCAGCTTGGCTTTAAACGTATTCATTCCAGATTACAGAACATGACTTCTGATGGGGCAAACCTCCGCTTTACCCACAGAGCTGCAATCAGTGTAATGCAGCACATACAGTGTTTGTAGCTGCTTGTCTCATATTTCGCATGGAAAGATAAGAACTTCTATGGAGAATATCTACTCGCTCCGATAACAACTTTATGTTTACTGGTCACGCCATATTTTTCTATTTCTCTCTGTAATATTGCTGTGGGGTTTGTTTGTTTTTCGCAACAGCGCGCAAGTAAAAAAGGTCCAATATGAGTCTTTTGTATATTGTATACAGTATGACAACACAGTGACAAGAGACACAGAATGATAATTACTTGGCAAAGGTTTCTATTGTTTAAAACCTTGCCAGTCATAGTGATGAAGCTATAAATGCACTTTTGCTTCCTCGTGGAAGCCAAATACTGAAATATCAGGTTATATTTATGTATCTAGCGCCAGCTCCATTTGCTCAGATGTCCTCTCTCCCATTTAATAATCATCATTTGCAAGATCAATAAAGGTTGCACCTACTACATTGGTACATCGGGATTCAGTGACTCTGCTAATGTTAACTGTAAATATTATCCTCTGACACGCCGGTTGAAACAACAGCTTCCGTGAGTTATGGCTGAGGGGAAAAACAAGACTGGCTGAATGCCTCTCATTTTGCCAAGTGCTCCTCAGGCTAGTACATAACAAGGAAACGGACTGACAGGTTGAAAAAGAGGACAGAGAGGCATCAATGATCGATGGTTTGCAGCCCAGGCGCTCCTTCCAACTCCTCTGGCAGTCAATAGAAACCAAAATATATTACACCATCTGCACAGGGATATTTTGCAAATACAAATGACATCATTTGTATTTCTTTGGCTTAATAAAAGCATTAAGAACAGTTATGTATCCAAGCAAGTATGTGTGAGCATACAACCACACACTCACACACACACACACACACACACACACACACACACACACACACACACACAGCTCCCACCAAAGGTCTGGAATCTATCAAAGCCCCCATTGCAATTACCTTTGAATGCAGGAAAAATGCATTACCTCTGTGCTGTGAAATGAACACGATGTTATTCCTACAAGGCTAGAAGTCTATCTTCCACACTGTGTACCACAGTATATATCATGCAGCTGATTACAGTATGTGACCCTCTTGCATCAGTGCTGCCTTTCAGATTATAACAGATATTAAGTGGATGTCGAGAAAGCTGATCTGCAATCAGTGGAGAGCTATTTACCTCAGCACAGGTCTGACTGAAATTGTTTTTCTAACACTGTAATGTTAAGGCAGAATTAAATGGGTATTTTGTTCCCACACACATACACATGCTGTGGAATACAAGTTATTATTATTATCAATGTGCGCAGATCGGTCCTATAAATCATACAGCCGCAAAGCTTGAAAAGTGAGTCATGATTCAAGTTCTACGAGATCGCAACGGCCCTTTTACGCTCACATTAAATTGAAACTCACGATGAACTGTATGAACCAACAGAAACAACAATAGGAAATCATCCTACACCAGCATCAAATGAAATGTACCGACACTCTCTAGATTCACTTATCCGAGACAATGCAACGATATCGATCAAGTTCATGTGCCTTAATGTGAAACAGTTGAGCCGATGCCGTTCATATTCAGTGGTGGAAGACGCATTCAGATCCTGTATTTAAGTAAAAGTGTCACTTAAGTGAAAGCAAGGAAGTGTTATTAACTAAATGTACCATAAGTATCACAATTAAAAGTGCACACGAGCCTACTCAGTCCTCAACATTGTTCCTGTGAGTATACTCTACACTTCCTGACGCATTAGGGTATAAGTAGTATTTCACTGTTGAGTGGAGCTAATTTGAACTATTTTATGCACGGTTGGGTAGTTTAATCTGTAAAGATGCATCAGCTCTGGAGTTTCATATGTGTATGCAAAATCTGAATCTGTAAAGTACAGAGACTTAAACTGACAAATCAAAGTAGTGCAGGAGAAGTATGATGTATAAAATAAAAAGTACGAGTACCTTAAATCGGCACAGAGATTTAGTAAATGCCATGTCCATTTGTGTCTTTTTCTTGATGCGGATTTGAAATTCAAGTCCTTTTAATACACACAACAGGACAGGACAGTTTTACATGCATTCATAAAGCAGATGGACTGGCACGCTCATAAAATATGCAGAGCTGTTAATTGTACAATCTGTGATGTGTAGAAGGCCCACTGAGCAGCACAACATCATCCAGATATAAAGCAGAATGTCAACATAACATGTCAGGGAGACGTGTACAGAAGGCAGTTCGGCACTGAAATATTAATGCTGCAGTAATACTTGAAATGAGCAACATCTCGACAAAGACAAATATAGAAATCTCTTCAGTGAGCCTGCTGGTTGGGTAACACCTAAGTGTGAGTCAGAGTGTAACTGGAACTAGCAGGCAACAAAACACAACCTGAGATTAAAAAAAGACCTCCTGATTCATGTGATTTTATGGCTTTTCATAATAAGATAATCACACACACAAAAACAAAAAAAAATCTATTGGGAAATGTGTCTTAGAAGGAGTCAAGCTAGTGTGTTATGAAATAACCTCACTCCCTTTCTGTCTATTTAAGATGCCTGGCAGAGGTCACATCAATAGCATCTCTGTTGTTCCAGACCTGACTAATGGAGAGAAGAGAGACACAACTGTTGTTTCAGACCTCGCTAATGGAGAGACGGAGCTCTTCATTTCCTCCGAGGCCATTCTCATTGTTTAACCATCCACATCAGCCTGCAGCCCCCTCCCTCGCGCAAAGCAAAAAAACACATTATGTGACAGTCTAGAAATAAAATAACACAAATTATTAATGAATGTAACGTTAGCTGTCCGACGAAGCTGAATTTGATCACGGTGCGAGCCATAACAGGATATCGCTGAGATGTAGGGTGGTCTCTCTCTCTCTCTCTCTCTCTCTCTCTTTTTCTCACAGTGTGTCTTTCTCTCTCTTTCTCCCATTCAAATTCGAGGCATGCTCAAACATCTAATAGATTTTTCCACCCCGACACACAATTTACTGCTTACAGATTTAGAAGTCTCTGGCTTCCGGCCAGTCAGAAGTGAATTAATGATATGAGCACATCAGCGAGGAAAAACAGCTTGTGATTCTCTCTCCTACAGGTCTGAGCATAATGAAGAAGATACTGCCATAAAGCCTCCCAGCACCACGAAAAAGAAGAGAAGAAAAACAACATACCAAAGAAGGGGAGAAAGTGGGGAGGGGTGTGAGGGAGGCACATAATCAATACAAACACTCCATTAAATGACTTCAAAAAAGGATTTTGGACAGTTTGTAGAATTAGTTCTGCGGAAAAAAAGCAGAAGGGGAAGCAAATATGTTTGAAAGGCGGAAAGCAAACAAGTGCAAGCGATACAATCTGCCACATATTCTGAATGGAGGAACACAGTGTGGCGTGTCTTACTAAAGCATTCTCTCTCTCTCTCTCTCTCTCTCTCTCTCCATACCATTACTCTTGTAACACCGCGACACTTTTTCTTTATCTTTTCCAAGAAACCGCTTTCCTCCTTCCCACGTTGCAGTCGCAACATAAAACATTTTCATGTGTGATAGTGACTCAAAGTCTCCAAATATTGTTCTGTATTGTCGCCAAGACAAATCAACCATGGGAAGACAGCATCTGTCTGTTTCCTTATCGCCGGGTTCCTGCCCGCATCACAAACATTCAGTGACGCTCTCGACAGTCTCTGAACAGGGACAGAATCTAGCCTCCACATCAAATTGAAATGTTCCGACTGAAATATTGTCGGGATATCAACTCAGGTATATGCGCCGAGCCTGGCTGTGTAGCATCTTCATAATAGGAAACACCTAGGTGTAAATAATACAATTGATGGTGGCTGAATTGCTTTTAGCTGCTTTGATTTCAGGTTCCTGGTATTGTGCATGCTCGCTCACTGTCAAAACTTGAAACACCTGAGGAGCCGTCGCTATGCTATTTTAACATGACAAGGGGTCAAAGGCAACACAGCAGCCAAGCTCAAGAGGTTGTAGACATAGTAAGGACGTGAAATAGCACTGAGGGGTTGCTTACAGAATTTCATTAGGTGGAAGGAAAAGGGGCGAAACAAAAGCACGTGATTGGTTGACGTTTCAACGCGTCTTTGGAGCGTCGGAAAAAGGTGAGACCGGTTCAACTTTGACTTGTAGTGCGTCACACCCATCATAAAATGCTAACTGCTAAATTGTTCAACAGTATACCGTAGAGAATCAGTAAGTAGTATGGAATTAGGACACAGTCAGTTAGGTCAGTTATTGAGGATTATAGCAGGTAAATGCCATAATGTCATTCATTTTATACATACAACTCAAGTACAACTTCAAATCACATCACGTCACATTTGACTCCGGACACTGATGTAGCAGCCAGTTTTACTTGTCATTGCAGGGTAAACACAGGTGTTATTAACAACATTAATTATGTGGGCCACTGTGCCTGTTGGCTCACTGGAATAGCTGTGACACACTGAATAAAATGGGAGCGTAATTCCTTTCATCAATTACACCTGTGTTTACCCTGCATGTCAGAATGGCCGCTGTGAAAGGGGCCTATTGGATGGAAATCATCAATCAAAGCTCACTATTTACAGCTTTTCATAGAATAAAGAAGCTGCATGAATAACATGCTTTTCCTTGAAAAATGAATAACTGACCTTAATTAACATCCCTAACAGTTTTAATATGCAGCACTGCAGTAGACATCAAATATCAGACAGTAATAAGTCCGATAATAATATTTTTGCATGGTGTCGTTTACTTAAATTTTCAAAAGGTGCTGCAGCACAGAAATAGTATTAAAAGTCGAGGGGAGGGGTGACTGCTTTGGTAATACACTGTATATGTTCTCCGCCTGCACGGATACACGGCTTGTTTACTCAGACAGCCCTGATCCTCACAGTGCTGAGGGATGAACCAGCTACTGATGATGCTACAGGTGAGGGCAGGAGTCAGCAACACCATCTATGTTCTTTGAATGCAGGAGTCACAAGCTTTGACCTTGTATAATCCTCCACATCATCTCAACTCACTGCTCACTGGCTTGAATTGAAGAAAGACGAGACCGAAAACCGATTGAGCTGTTTTGTGAGCAAGAGCAATCCTTTTGTTTTTATTTTTTTTTGTATTTTATTCATTTTATTTTCCTTCTACAGCTCTCTGTTTCTTCTGGCTAAAGCCAAGAAACTGTATCAGCAGATACAGCTCGCAGACGCTCGGCCTCGTCGTATACGAGCAGAAACCAATTTCGGCAGGCAGCAATGAAAAAAAAAGAATCAGGCCAGTTCTCTGGGGAGAGATAGTGGGGCACAATGTAAACTTCCCTGGCAAGTCATCCCTGGTGGATTGAACAGTAAAAAGAAGCTCTAATGCTCAGTCCAATACAAGATAAACTGAGTGGACGGTTTGCCTTACCTGATTAAGTGAATCACATTACAGATTATGTAAAGACTGCAAAGTACAATACATCACTCTTCATGCACTCGAAGAATTATTCGAGTGATAAGATTACTGGGCTTGGTTTACTGTATGTGGGAAACGACACTGTTTTTAATGTGATTAATGTCCTTTGTGTTACATGCAGACCACGAGGAGACAGATTGTTCTGTGTTTTTAGCTCATAGAGATCCTTGAAAAACTATACATCCTAAAATCAACATTTTGTAAACCGTTTTCCTCCTTGATCTTGCCGAGAGTTAGATGATACCACTCTCATGTTTGTAAGGTAAATATGAGGCTGCAGCAAGCAGCCGGTTAGCCTAGCACAAAGACTGGAAACAGGGGGAAACAGCTAGCCTGGCTCTGTGGCAACGACACAGTGGCAACAAGAGGAAGACGTTACGGAACTCAGCCAAGAAATAGTCCACCGCATTTTTTTCGAGATCAAACAAACAGGATGTTAATTTGTGAGCTCGAGATTTGACAGGACAGAGCCAAGCTAACGGTTTCCCCCTGTTTACAGTCTTCATGCTAAGCTAAGCATATTGGTTGCCGGCAATATCATCATATGTGCAGTTCAAACATTAGAGTGATCCCAATGTTCTTGTCTAAATCACGGCAAGAACAGACTGACGCTTTGTGTCTTTCATTTTTCAAATTATTTTTTTTCTTTCACTTTTAAAAAGGCGTATGAACATGACGTCATTCTCAATGTCCTCTTACTCCTGGTTTTAAAACACTGCATTTCAAAGCCTGGCGAAAGCTGGAATTTGAATTCTACCAATCATCTCTCTGCCTCACAGGTTTTAGAGTCACAGCTGTCGATGCTGCAGGACAGCAGCAAAGGTCACTTGTTTCTCTAATTAATTCATTTACTCTGTGCGGGCCTCTTTGGTTTCACCCTTTATGCATTTCTGAAGACAGAATGGAGCTTTGTTTACTTACCAAACCATATTGCTCTCTGTATGCGATGCAGATCAGGGGAAATATGAATGTCATTTGGATATTTCAGACACATTTGTCTTCAGTATTTTTCATATGTTGACTGTGAGACAACAATATATAACAGTGTACTTGATTCACATTGGCAGCGTGCCAGGAAAAGTTAGGATACGCACTGAAAAAAGAAAAAGAGAGAACGGTTTCCCTCGACAACAATGGCACACTTTATTGCTCTTTAGCTCACAATGTTTCTCTGTGCAGCTTGTGGTATTGCTGCAGTATCCTGTTATGGGGAACAATCCAATTCCTCTGACATAGTTACAGATCAGCCCGAGAATAAGAATCAGAAAATATATCATTCAAGTAAAAAGAGCGAGCAGCCACTTCTGTTTATAAATCCAATCCAAAAAAAGAGCATATAGCTGTATCATAAAAAGTCAGTTCAGTCAATGAGCCAATATTACACAGAATTACAGACATTCAGCTGCAAGATGTTCTCAGAGTGCTTTTATATCTGATCTGCTGCTGGGGCATGAATATTTCATTTCCGTAGTCAGCAGGATTGCAGTGGCATATTTCATATTTCTATGCAAACCCTTGCTCAGAGTAACGTGCACTTGATTTTGAAGAATAAGTAATATCTCACCCTCTCTCCCAAACACTCCGCATCGCTCATATTGTTAGACTGTCAACAACCACCACGCCAAAGAGGGAGTGAACAAACAAACAAATGGATAAGTGAGTGCACACCACTGATTGTCGGTGTGTAACGTGTGTTCATGGGTCCATCTGCATGTGTGTGCGCGTGTGTGCATGTGTGTGTACGTGTGTGTCTCTGGTGCCCTGCCAGAGTCTGAGCCCGTTCTGCTGAGTGGGCAGATTCTCTGGCGGAGTGTCCCATCGGAGTGACAAGTGCATTTAGAAACAGCCTGATGGAGTCATTAACGGCAGCGCTGCTCATTAGCAACACACGCACACATTCACTCACACACACACACACACACACACACACACACACACATACACATACACACACACACACACACACACACATACACACACACACAACCCCTCTTTAGCAATAGCGTCCTTGTCCGGTTATTACACAGACAATGGATAAATCTATAAAACCTGGACGAAACACCACATTTATAGAAAGCCCTGATATGGAACACAATATCATTTAAGAAGCAGGCTGACACATCTATTTGTGAAAGCAAGCAATCACACACACACACACTCACACACACGCACACAAGCACAAGCAAACTGTATTGATTGCTGGAATAACAACAAAGCATCCATTATCGATCCTCTTGTCCTTTTTGTGTATGAGATTCAAGCAATATCGAGTAATCAAGGGCATTACAGCATTGCATAGCAACACACCACAGATTCTCTTCCTGGAAGATCAGGAGCAGAAAACAGTCCAGGACTCATCAATAAACCACTCTTTTCTGCGAAAATAAAAGCTCATGTTTTCAAGCCTGTAGCAGTTTCACTTCCACAAAGGCTTTAGGCATCAAATGATTATGAAAAATGAATTAATTGAGGATTAAAAAGATACATTTCTGGCAGGATACATACATATAATCTGACAAGACATGATGGTATTTCTAGCATGTTTGCTAAGCTACATTATACCATTATAATCAGTATTAGGCATTACATCACAGCCATATGAGAGAGAGGCAAATAACTGGGAAGCAGGTTCAAGGGGAACATTATGTTCTTTCTGATTATTAGGCTCAAATGCCAGAGTTTCCTATTTGCATCGGATGAATCATCCACAGAGACATCCAGCTTTATGTTGGGCTTGATTCATAGGAAATGCTGACGTGAGACTCAAAGAGCCCGGTGCAGGAATCAAACAATCACCAACACTTAATGGCACCGTATACATGATGGATACGCCAGACAACCATTCAGACACAAACAGCAATGATCCTTGAAGCTCCAGAGATACACAGCCAATTACGATCTGAACTGATGTAGACGGCGTCAGAGGAGCCGTAGACTGCAGTTTGATGTGACTCAATTATTTAAGAACATTACCAGCTGAATTATGTGATATTTGCAATGCTGCCTTTGTTGTTGCCGCACTCTAAAAAGAGCGGTTTTACTGTGGGATAATAATGCGTTGGCAAACGCGCTGCCATTACCTCTGTCCTGCCTCTATTAGCGTGATTCTCAGCTCATTATATCGGGAGGAATTCCAACTACACACTGATGAATTACTGCAGTCAAGACAACACTTGTTAAACCAACCAAAGGACAATAAACAATAAGCTGATTTATGGTGGAAACGGGACACCAATACAGAAACATTCAACACAGCAGCCCAGAGAAATTGTAAACTCTGCAGTAACCTTTTGGAATGGAAAAAAAACAACCTCAAAAACGGCAAAAGAAATTGAGGTTTCTGCTGACGCTCACCAAGCTGTGTCCTCTCCCGCTGGACATCCTTGAAGTTGAGTCCGCTGGTCAGGGTGCTCTCCCGGTAGCGGTGGAGGGCCTCCCGCCTCCCGTTGGTCCCCAGCTCCCGAAGCACAGAGGGTTTGAGGGGCTCGGCCTTCAGACAGTGGGTCCATCCTGAGAAGTCTGGTACTGTCCACTTCACCAAGTCGTCCAGCCGCACAATCACCTTCTCAGACACTGCAATTACCTCGTGCTGAAAGGAAGCGGGGAAGAATCCCAATTACAATCAGCGCATATAGGCAGTTCAATGCAACTATGTCGAGGTCATGGATTCTTTTATTTTGCCACAATTTTACGACTCTGATTGAAAGAGTTTTGTTGCACAGACACGTAAATATTTCAAAAACAGCACATCGGCATGAAATCTATTTCGCTCTGTATATAATTGCAGAAACAATTTGGGATTAAAAGAATACACTTTTGAACTTTCTCTACTATATTATAATGGCCAACATGCCATTTTGAGCAAACATTTTTATATTCGTCTATTTCTTTTCAGCATTTTTTAAACTCACAAAGTGTCCCTGACATTTTCAGTTCCATAAATCCCGCGCTTTAACAAATAAACAGTGAGTTTTTACATTCGACTTGACCCTTTGTTACTTAAACATATTGCTTTCAAATGATTTGTACCTTTTCTCACATTATAAGCAAATACTTTCTTAGTATTTCTGTTTGACTTGTCCTTATTTGTGCCATTTTAAAATATACCAAGGCTCTGAATTTTAGAGCCTTTAATTCACTAAACAGTGGGTTAGGTGATGTGTAATGAGTAGTTTTGTTTACAATTATAGCTCTGCTTTGAAGTACAAAACATGTATTTTTCTTATGTGTGTTTCTCCATACTTCCACTGCGTATGTAACATTGGGGAACGACGTATGGAGAGCCTTTCCTTAACTATAAGTATAAATACCAGTGTCTAAAAATACCTCCTCTGAATTTAAAATAGAAGTCATTATGAAGAATGGCTCACAAGTGTTATTTTAGTGTATTATATTGTTCTTTTTTGTCACTAAAGAATACATTTTAATGTATCAGAGTTTGCCAATGTGGAATACATTTTTGACACTTAACTTTATATATACTACTGGTTAGAGTAATAGTATACCACTGCACCATGCCATATTGTTTCATGTAAAATCTTAATCAGCAAAGTAGGAACTACAAGTGTCAAAAATGCAGCGTCGTAAATAGTACATTCGTTCCCTCTAAAATGCAGAAGTAGAACAAGTTGAAAAAATACACAAGTTCATTTCTTGAGTAAATGTACTTTGTTACATTCCACCACTGGCAAGTAATGTGGGAGTATAAAATGAACTCAATCAGGGTGAAAATAACAGGATTAAAATCAGAAGCTAGAAGTAACTGGACGAACAACAGGACGTCCTTATTTATCAACCAAATTGATGCGTAAGTCGAGTAGCATTACGGCTGTGGATGCACATTAATGTAAGTAAATTACTGCACCATGAATATGGATAATGCGGGTGATTGCTGAATTGAATTTATGCCAGCAGTTAAATCAATGTCAACGGGGACGTAGATGTTTTCAGACTTTTTGATTAGCATTTAGGAAGTCAGGCTGCCGATGTTCGCCATGAATGTTGAGATTTTTATGCTTTTAACACAGCGGCTGTGATTACACCTTGACAGTGTAGAGGAGCAGAGGAAATGTAATTTGTTGTGAGTGAGAGTGTAATGATTGAACAGGAGAAAGCTGTGAGCCAGTGGTCTCCCTGACACACAATAAAACGAATATGACACTGTCTGAAAACTATAAATGGAAATCTATAGCAGTGATGTGCATGGCTGACACTGAGGTAAGCCTAATATAACTGTGGTGCGTTTGTGTACATACTTTACTCTGTTCAGCTGGCTTACTTAATAAGATTTGCTCTCAGTATGTGCTTCAACCTTCTTCTTTTTTTACGGTTGATTCAACCCCATCTAATAACGCTCATACTTGAAGAACTACAAGTCGGACGGAGAAGCAAGGAAGCGGAGATGCTTAAATGTGTTTCCATTTGAAGGACTAATGGCTGAAGTGCTTGTTACCGACAGAGTGGAGTAGTGTGCTGGAAGATGGCTATTATAGAAACAGGGAAATCTGGAGGACAGATGTGTACAGGCAGAAATGCAGACACTCCGAGTAGGTCTCTGATGTTTACCTTGGTTATCTCCAATTTACCACGCATCTGTCTGCCTGTACACATTTCCCCTCAAAGAGCCTGTATATTACTGGCATTAAAATAATATTCATTTACTCATTGTTTACTCATGTTTAATCACCGTATGCATGAATGAGGAGAGAGGGAACGCAGTGAAAGCTAAACCTTTACGATCGAATGAAATCCAAAAGGACAACTCGGCAGTAAATCCTTCCAATGTGAAGCTTAAAATGTCAAGTTTTTCTGGTCTTTTGGCATTTTAAGCTGCGTTCCCCGTGTTTTGAAAAGTTATTTCAAAGTGTTCCTTTCATTTTGTCGCCATATTATAAAAACAAACACATGAACACATGACTTTTCAGCGTTTCCGATTCTCTCTGAGGGCTCTGTCTATACAATTACCCATATTCAGTTCTCACGTCTTCTGCAACTACAGGCATATCAAATCCCAACCAGTTGGAGACAGCATTTCCTTATAAAGGAAAAGCCTGCGAGGGATAGCTTGATATAGCTGTGCCTCCCTCACTAAGTAGAAACATCAAACATGGGTTTTCGGTCTTCTTATAATGAGCTGTCTTCAGCTGTCAAATGGTGGCGGGTGATTGTAACTGGCTTTCCATGCAATGAAAAACTGACTGCTGTTTCTACCTTCAGAAAAGCAAGCCATTTGAATAATGTAGAGCAACGGTACATAGCATTCAGCCCACAGCCAATAAGCACATTGTACTGTATCTCGACAGAATGTGCCACTGTAGTTCGATGCAATCTACTGACGGCACATAAAGAGAAACATAACCATGAAATATCTCAGTTGAGTCCATTCGAAGCAAAAATAATGTACTGAATGTTTTGCGGCTGACGTATGAGTCAAACAGCAGTACTTCCAAGTAATTCAATAGCACACCAGAGCATACACACAGCAACAGCAAACCGTAAAAACACACAGCCATTCCCTCCATATCAATCAGCTGGATGACATGCTGCCTTGTGTGAGTGTCAACAGATCCTGTTTGGGGACTTGTTCAGCTTGAGAGCAAAACACAACAGGTGAGAGCAATTCAGCAGCTGTCAACACGGTCCAGAATATAATCAGTCTGTGAGCGGCGCTGCAACAGGCCGCGTCCATTAGCTTTCTTTTACTTCACCCGCAAACTCTGCACTGGCTGAAGTCTGTGGGGTGTGATGAAGCGTTTACAATCAGGAAGTTGCATACTCGCTTGTGGTTAGTCATGATATTTGATTGAGAAATGTTACGGCGGATATTGAATAAGGAAATGTGCTGTGTTTCCATGGAAGGGGTTTGTCAGAACCAGTTATTGAGAAACCATCACAACAGCAGCATTACGCCAGCCTGGTGTGCCTCTACAAAATTAAAGAAAAAACAGAAGAATTTCTACCAATAACAAGAAGAACACAAACTGGCTGTAAACAATGATTGTTTTCTTCATAGTATAATCTCTTGTGATTATTATTGATTCCGTGAAAAATTAACCAAAAACACTTCATATTACCTATTTTTGTCCAATCAACAGTCCAAAACTCGAACTATTCAATTTACAATCACATAAAATGACAATTCTATAATTCAATGAGTCAATTGACAGACAATTGATCTGCAACTGTTTCGACAGTCAATAAATCGTTTAAGTTGTATGTTTCTCACTCAAAACGGCCAATAATTCTCTGGTTGCGAGCATTTTAATTTCTTTGGGTTTTGGACTGTTGCTGTAACAAAACAAGAAATTTAAAAGGCACCAACTTGGGCTTCAACTATATGATTGTGGCACAAAAATTTAAGAAAATGGAAGAAATTTATTGACAGACTGATAAATAATCAAAATAACCGGTCACATTTTTGCTCAACAAATGACTGAAATGATCCATCTAACACTATAATTGTTGTCAATTAATTTTCTGTCAAATCAATTTATCGACTAATTCCTTCAGCACCACGACATTGCACAGATTAATCAAACCAGCAGCATTCATCAGTTTTGGGGTTTCAAAGACGTGCTTTAGAGACCTGCTCTTCTGTAAATGCTGCTCATCCACACTGCACTGTCATTTCCAGTTAGGCAGCTGATAGTTAAGCAAAGCGGCAGACACAGCCAGCACGCCACTTGATAATATAGGTCACGGGACTGCAAGCCCCCAGCCAAGAGGTGACACTCCACATCAGCAACATACCAGACAGCCTGGTGTCATTTCAGTGGCACTTCCTACACAGATGCATTAAGAGCACGTACACACTCTGAAATTCAATCACACACTAAACGTCTTAATGTGGTGCCAGAATTGTACCTCGGCTACGTCAATGAACATGCACATTCTCCAATTGCTTGTTTTATGATTGAGTTAAAATGCAAGGTGACACATTAACAGCTGACTGTTACATTCCGTCTCCGTCCTTCTATCAATAATTTATGTTATTACCGCAGCAGCAAGATATCTCCAAAAAACATTACGTGAATTTATTGCTATGACTGCACATAATGGACTGAAAGTGGAGAAAAACAGACTTCTGCTGTGAAACTGTAGATAAGTCTGTTCCAGCAATCTCATTGAAATTAAAATCCATAACATTCAATTTATATGGATGCGGCGGTGCACTGGTGGCAAAACGGCACGCGAGGGATATTCCCAATTCTGTATGTACGGTGATCCAATTAGAAACAATGCACCCTTAAATATTCCACATCACTCATGAACAATTCCCTGCGAGAAATCCACGCCACTGTGCGCGAACAGTGACGGAGACATTCCTGACTGTCAGCGTTCTGCGGCGGAGCGTCTCATCGCTCGGACAAGACTTTCAGCTCGGGAGTCAAGGGGTGCACGCTCCTGGTGGGTGGGTGTCTTTCTATACTGTGGGTACACACATTCACACACACACATACATGCACACACACACACTGACACACACAGACACAGTGCCCCTGTCATGCTGGGAAGGTTTCAGCCTGCTGCCTCAGAGAGGTCAGCACTGGAATTCCTAAGGCCAGAGGAGATTAGTAATTGAGTAATGGACATGGTGACATGGACAATGAGGAGACAGAGCAGAAGAAGGAGAGGGAACGAAAGAGAGCGAGAGAGAACCAGAATATGAAACACAATATGAGTTCATTATCTATCTCCCCTCCCCGTGACAGGCCTTGGCTTCAGTGTCCCAAAACAAACTTATCTAGGAATTAAAAAGGGAGCTCTGGGGAGTGAGCCAGGCACAATTGAATTAGAATGATTTTTGAGACTGCCTCAAGACGAGAAAGAGTTGAAGGTACAACACTTAAAAAGGTGAGAATCATTGTACATAATGTTATGTTCTGCCACTTAATGCATGCAGTTTATTCATATGCATAAACGTTGCTGTAATATCTGCAGGGGTGCTGAACTCATCTTTTATTCACTGATTCCATTAAGAGATTGCGCTCACATGAGCTGGGGTGATATATGAACTTAGCATTCTTTGGCGGTGATAATGACAGGGAAAAAGAGAGAGATAACAGGAGTTTTCAAAGGCTTTCCGAAAGTGGGTGAGGCATCCATCATGTAAGGTGACACCGCGAAAAAGCTGCGTCAGCTCCCTTGAATCACAGCAGCTTTGTACTCTTGCATTTTAACAAATGCACACGCAAGACAAGAAAAACAAAAACAGACTGAATACTTCCACGTCTTTCTGTCAAAAGACACACAAGAGAAATATTGGCTGGAGTGTTACGCAAAAGCTTCTCGTCTGTGGCTGTATTCTCCTCAAAGGTTATAATAACGATCCACTGTAGCTGGGGGCACTGGAGTCATGCATCAAGGCAAATGTTTGCCTGTTCAAGTGGTTAGTCAATGACAAAGTGGAAAAAAACGGGCTAAAGAGCATCAGAAGTCCCTTGACAAACTGCTGTAACATATCATTACTTAGGCGGCAAAGACACAACACAGTGTGGTGAGAAGAATCAGAAGGATTGTGAAGGATGAGAATGACAACTCCTTAACCAAATGGGAAATATTAGTGTTTTTTTTATAGCCTTTGAAGTCCAGGGTATTCCGTTTTAAAGGTTTTAAATTACACTGCCCTAAAAAGCTGGCAATAATTTACATGCTATTTCAGCAATGGTGAGGAATTCACTGGAGGGCAGTGTTCAGAGTTAATGACTTGTTCTGCGGCAGGAGGAGGCACATGCACGCAGGCTACACATGCACACTAAAAGACGCCCCCCCCCCCCCCCCCCCCAACCACCTAAATTCCTGCTATTGTTGTGTGAATGGGGAGATTTGGTATGATGCGCAGACTGGACAAGACACGGTGGCAGCATGGATGTTCTCAAAAAGATCACTGTAAAAGTGCACCATATCACATTTAAACCTGAGTTATTCAGCAGAACGACCTTATCCATCAAAATGCTGGTCTCATATCTAAGCCACTTACACTTAACTCAACTAGCATCCCAGATGCCTGAATTACCCATTCAGGGTTTTTCCCTGAGGAAAAATCAAAGAAGCAGCAAATGAATACAATCTAATTTCCCTACAAGCTGGCTTTCCAAGCACTGAAACACATGCATGGACTCCTGCCATGCACTGAAGAAATGGCTCTGGACGCATGCCAAAGTGTTTTCCACAGCAATCAATACTGGCCTAGTACTGCAGTCCCCAGCCTGTCAGTGCATGTGTGTGTGTAGGAATGTGTGTGTGCGTGTGTGTGTGTGTGTGCAAAAGCCTTGTCAGCTAGAGGGACAGAATAGAGGAGAAGAGAGGTCAGATGAAATCAGAGGTGATGATAATAGCACATTAATATAACATGATCCAGAAATATTCTCAGCAGTTGTGAATTCCCATTAAGAGTGCCTTGCTGTATTTGCACTAAAGTGGGATATATAGTAAAAGATAAGCAAAAGTAATTAACCGCCTGAAGCGGAGAACACAATAAGTGGGTGCTGTAATCTACAACAGCTCTCTCCTGAAATAAAGAGTCCAAAAACAGAAAGTATCGCACACCAGCAGGAGAGGCAGGCGACTTGGAGTGAGAAGAAGTAATGTGTCACTCAATGAGTTTTAAAACACATGTGACTGTTTAGTCAGTGGCAGTTTGCAGGCACACAAATACAGCAGAGGCCCCAAAAGAGGGTTTGTCATAATGGGTGAGCAACTCGACACAAAGCCTGTTTAAAGAGCAAGCGGAGCTCAACTGGTGGGGGTAAAGACTGCTCGTCAGGCTGAGATGCAATGAAAAATAGAGCTTCCTCCACATACTTAATAATTAACCCAGAATAAATCAAATACAATAACAAATAAAACAAATAAATAGGTTGATTTCTACAATTTCTCTGGCTCTGTTCACCAACTACTCTGCAAACACATGCCGGGAGTGGCAGGTTTATTCAATGAATCACTATTTCTATTTTCAGCCAAAGCTGACTGGATTTCAAGCTGGCTACATTTAAAAAGGAATTGACCTCCAACCCTGTGACAGAAGAAAAACAAGCACAGTAGGTCATGGGTTGGTTCCTCTTGTCACCGCACAGCGCAGCAAAACATGGCGACACAGCGCAGGAGAGGCTGCCTGTCTGCCTGTCTGTCTGTCTGTCTGTCTGTCTGTCTGTCTGCTTGTCTGTCATGTTTGATCCTGTGTCTGCAGGATTGTATTGCACAGCTCTGTTTGCTTGTTTTTGTGTTGTTGTCTTTTTAAACAGTTTTTAAATGTTTAAATGTTTTTAGCGGCTTTTAACACCGTGCCCAGGGACAACGGTTGAAAATTAGCTTTTTTAGCTAACACTGTCACATTTACAGTCATGTTTTTATTAATGTGTGCTGTCGATTAATGTGAACTGTCCCTGTACAAATAAAATCTTAATAAAATAAAAAAAAAAAAAAAAAATACCTGAGAAACAACCAGGAAATTACATCATACCTCGCCGCTGAGAACACAAGTGAATCAGTAATCCAATTCCAGTGAGCTGGTTCAATATATGGCTGTTCTGATGTTTTGAAAAAGTTGTGCCTTTGGGTATTTGTGGGATATTGTGCTTCGGGCTTAAGATAATACCGTACGAGACGTGATCTCACGGAGAAAAGGAGAAACACAGCCCTGGTTGTTTGCATGTCAAGTGTTAAACTCTGCTTCTGTTTTATGTGTGAAAATATTCAAAAGTCAAACTAAGAATAAATGTCATGAGGCAATGACACCAAGTTGTGGCTTTGCCTCATGATGTCCTCTTTTGGCACTGAAACCTTGTGAAAATAGCACACTTCCTGAGAGCTGTATGTTATCAAGTTCATATCTGAGTAAACAATTTGAACTCTTGGTTTTCAGCCAGTCAATTACAGATTCACAGAGTAACTCCACAGCCATTAATCTGTCTTCATACGCTGCCAGAGTCCTGAAGAAAGATGACGAACGTGAGGTTTACAAACCCCACTTCCCTACATGAACTCCTCTCTAGGTGTTTACGTTTTCAGAAAACAAATCATCTTTTCACACATTCATCACTCAGGCGCGCAATTTTAACAGCCAATGAGTTTTAATGTCACATCTTTCTGTGATGCTGGTTTACCCTTCCTGTTTGTTTTCTGGATTATGGGTTGCATCTGTAAACGCTCCTCGCTGACTCACACAGCACAGATTGCTGTTATGGGGCAAAGTCAGCGAGAATGTGAATGGGCTCAGTGAAGGTCATAAACTGACTTGAAGTTGTCAGGGCAATTTGCGCTGTGTAATACAGTAAGTAGTCCGATTTGCTGAGAGCAGGAGGCTCGACAAGCCCTTTAATTGAGATAAGCCGGCAGACACCTACAATGCACTTAAAACATATCATCCTCCAATTTATAATATTTCATAGTCTGGTTTATTCTATTACAAGACTGCAACTTCAAAGCATGTGCATGTGTATCTGGTGCAAGCAGGATCGCGTGCTGTGATGCAAGTTGCTGCATAAGTCATGCAGGGAGATAGCTTGTATTCCTCTTATGCTTGTACTCTGTTATTAAATACACAAACTACAGCAGTTGCGTTTCCTCTCGAATCCTTCTGTGTTTCCTTGAATTCTTTGAGATTTGATTTGCATCGGCACTGCAGCCCTTCTGGTAGTTACCGGTAATACAATATTTTCCAGATAAACGCAACTGGACTGGAATGTAAGCACTTTGAAATGCAAATAAGTCTTTGGGTAAGGGGCGGAGCTGACATGTCGTTGCGCAACTGTGGCCTTGGAATCGGCGGCGCATGCACTCAAAGTAATTACTAAATAATTGCAGCGTGTTAAAGGCTAAAGCGAGGGGGCTTCAGGAGATGATACCCGTTCATAGAAGAAGGCTGCCACAAAGATGATAGCTTGTCTGAGCGACAGCCCATAAATAGCCACCTTTCTCATGAAAGGGAAATGTGATAGCCACTCTATTACTCAAGAGGAAAGAATGTAAGTAAACCATCAGCGGAAGAGTGGAGTACAAACACGGCTTTGTCCCTCCCTATAAACAATATAACAGCAGCAGAGAATCATTTCCATCCAGCCGCAAGTGATCACAAGCAGAGAGTAATTAAAGTGCTGTAGTCGCTGCTGGAGGAATATCGGTGGGGAAAACAACACAGCATTTGTTTTAACAGCCGATGAGAAGAACCCTCGATATCTGACTAATGCCATCCAGTGCAACGATGTAATCGGATCACAAGCGCCACATATGGCCACAGTCAATCATAACTATTGCCTTTCTGTGCCAACAACAGCGTAATGTAACGCGGAGGCGTTTTAAGTGCTGCCTCAGATGTGAGCTGACAATATCAACATTGTTGAGGATGGAAATGTCCACATGGAAAAAATATGCAAAGCGCGGAGTCGTTAAAAAAACGTGTCAGCGCTGGCTGTGTGCTCCGCCACGCTTTATGACTCGCTCTGCCTCTTTCAACATCAGGCAGCATTACAAAATATCTAATACCTATCGTACCGAACGATCTGAGCCAGGTTGACCCCATGCGTTCATTACCGTTTCGCAATTTCCGCCCATATGTCAGTATTTGACACGGTTTACCAAGAAATGAAATGACAGAGCCTAAGCGCAGGATTCTTGCGGATTTGCCCCTTTATAACACAATCAACCCCATAGAGCGCAGCAGCAGCCTTATTGAGCGCAGCTGGACAAGTGCATATTCAGCAGTTGACACCACAATAGGCAGATATGTGAAAGTAAAACGATGGAACAAATACAACAAATAGTAGGTCAATCATTTAGCTGCTCGGGCACATCAATGTCAGTATTGATGCAGGCGTTTACGCGAATGTCTGCCGCCGGAGACCAATCATCCACTGCCAACTCTTAATGCAGAAAAGAGGCTGTTTAATAAAATGCTCGCGAACAAGAGAGCGCACAGAGAATAAACACGTTGTAAAACCAATCATTCATAATGATCCATTATGAATTAATAGTCCTACCTCTCCATGAATGCCTGTCCGTCCCTGGGGAGTATCCTCGGGTAGAAAATAAAGTTTGGAGCTTGATAAAAGTTGCTTGCTTGTTCTTTCTTCCCAGAGCAGCTGAAGCTCCGCTATGCAAATAGGATCCTCCGGTTTACATCTGACGAAGAAAAAGTCTCCGAGAGACAGAATCCTGGGTTTACCGTCCCGGTTAAATTTAAAGGCTTTATAGAATATATATGGTCCATGTAAACCGCAAGACGAGCCCACCCACTGTAGAGGAAACACAAACAGGGAAATTAATGAATGGCTTATCAACTCATTTGGTAAACAAATCGTTTCTAAGTGGACACAAACGTTTTAAACATCCCTGCGTAATTACGCACGGTTGGCAAATATCACATTAGGACATCTCAGTTTCCTGCACATAATTAGTATCATGTAACTATTTTTAATGTTCAACATATGACACAGATGTGGTCATGGTAAAGGCAATGTGGCAAACTTTTGTGGATTAGGCACGTGAGTACATCTTACAGTAAGTGGTGATTAGCGCAATGCGAAAATAAAATAAATAGACGGTTGATAACAAACGTTACCTTCAGTGAGTTCGGCTCCATCTCGACGTTATGAATTGATTAAACTCAACACGCTCTCCAAACTTGCTGGCTTGAATGGATCGTGAAGGTCCTGCAAGGGACATATTTCTGTAGAGTTTAAAACATCGTGTATAAGTCGATTAAGAGTACTGGAAAAATATGTTTTCTGGTAAAGGTACTGCATGATATACTGTGAAAGTATGTGTATTTATTTATTGAAGTAAATATATCGCCATTATTTTTTGGGCGAATTTCTATGAAGCGTAATCACGTGTTCAGACATACATATTAACATATAATCATACACACAAATGATTTTCAAAGATCAGTAGATGGTAGTTGTATTTAAAATACTAAATACCGTTTTGGGGGAATGATCTGCCCATAGAAGCCTAATTTGTGGACATATACTGCGTTTATGGGCTTTTCTGAGACCTTGTGTCTTCCAGGACTTCTGTAAAAGACGTTCACTATGAAAGCACATTTCTCACAGTAATGACACTGAGGCGCTTGCTGTGGATGCCTTCAAGAAACAATGTTACATGAAAGTTAATAGGGCTATCAAATGATTCCTCAAAAGGCAATGTGGGGACCCGTGAGGTGCCGGCTTTGCTTTGAGCGGACCTTTGCGATGCGTTAGAGCACAGGCGCGCGGGTTGGCGTTTATGCTAAAAAATAATGGCCTTTTTGGATATTTTGAGGCGAGCATGAAAAGACAAAAAATTGGCCGAGTTAGAAAAGCGGGGCGTCACGAGACAGAATTCACGAGGCGGTCCATTATGCAGACATAAATCATCTTAAGACGCTGCGCTGACCTTGTGAAGACAGCGGAATAAATGTGACACGGGTTTACACATTGGCACGATCAAAGCCTTTTATATAATTATGTTGATTGATATTGATTAGGCATCCAACACCTGGGGAATAACAAAAGGTATTACAAAACCAATACAAAGCTATGGATTATTAAATACAGCTGTAATATTTAGACAAAGTTACACAAACTTCACGGTTTCTATTTACATGTGTGGACTCATTGTCCTTTCAGTCTCCGCTGCTGAATGTGTCAGCTGTATTTTATCGGCTGTCTGGAATAAATAATGTGTTGAGAAGTACCGGCTCCGTCCACAGCGCGGTGCTGTTTCTACGCCGTCATCCACCCTTTGCCCTGCATTTATCCACTACTCAGATCACAGAGCATGCAACAGCGACATAGGCCTACTTCTGACACCAGCTATTTCAAGTACACTATTACGCAATGCGCTTCTTTTTTTTCCTGAAATGACGAGCAGAGCATAAAGGCACATTGATTCACATCCAGTTAAGTGTTTTCCTGTATACCAAACGGACATGTTTTTCTCTTCTGGTTCTGCTGCTGTTATGAATGTCTGTCTGGTCGTTCTCTTAAAGACATATAGTGGAATCAAGGCTCATAGATTATGACTTTTACCCCAATGAGGTGCAATAGACCATTATAATACAACATCATACAATATAGAACATTTGAGAGCAGGATCATAAGTTCAGTCCTCTAAAATTTTAATTGCACCAGCAGTTTCTCTTCACTGCCCTCTATTCAAAGAACATGATGTATTAATACTAAAACAGCTGAGGCAATGTTCTGTGACGCTTATATATTTGAAGTACAAGTTCAGTGCATCAGTTGGGTTACACAGAGGCTTGTTGTCTTACATGCGGCTGCAGCAGTGTTGGAATCCTGCAGTGAATCTCATATAAACCACGACTCTTAAGTGTTATCCCTCCCGACTTCTCTCCCAGCCTTTTCAGTGGCTGAATCAATGGGGTTGCATTGTTAATGGCAGCCACTATAATGAAGTCCCTGGTTAATCAATGGCACCACTAGAGCTCTTATCTGGCAATTGCAAGTGTTTGCTTGTCAACAGCCAGAGCCGAGCAACGTTGTGATGCAGAAATTGATGTCAGTTGTTGTGAGTGGAGCTTCATGTTGATCAGATCTTTATGGAAAACAAATAAAGACAAAAGGTGTTGGACAAATGTGACGATTCAATGTCAAAATATGAGGAACATCTTCTCAAAACTCATTGGGAGGTATAGCGCGTGCTGCATGTTTAGTGTGAAGTGAAAATGTCTGATCTCATCTGCTTCTCTTTATCTCCACATGTCTTTGTGATTAGATAAGATTGCATGAAGGACATCAATAAGATATGTTTACATGGTTTAACCTTGCGAGTGAGTTCAAAACATGAAAAGGATGACTGAATTAATATAATACGGGCTCTACATTAGTCTGTAGACAAATACGTAGCTTGAGGAATACACTGTAAGCCATATTGAACAGTTTAACATTCATTTCAGGCGCACCGGTTACAGCTCAAATCCCCTTCAGTAAATCTGAAAGTAGCCCTCTTTAAGTCCAGCCACATATGTGGGTTGTGAATCTTGCAGCGGGAGGTTTTTTTTCACTTCAGACTCTGTTTACATTCTCAAGCTGTTTTTCCACTTTTGCAATCACTGCTTGCACAATTGTTTATTGGGGCATTTTGCTGAGTGGCTGAGTGAAATAAAATCACTCACAATTATCTTTGTTTCATTTTCAAAGCTTGTTTGCACCACTAATACGGCTCTGTGTTGACTGCATGTGAGTGAGCAAAGAAGCCTGAACAATCTCCACAATGGAGGCACTAAAAATGGCTTTATTATGGGAAATAATGTGAGAAAGTGGACGAAACCCTGAGGCAGAAACGAGCTTATTTGTTGGGTATAGCAGACAAGTACAACGAGTGGATGAGTGGTAAAACCTTGGCTTTTCTAAGCACAGGTGTTCCACATTCTGCCAAATGAGGCAGCATCAGCAGGGAGCCACAAATGAGTTTGGAAAGTCATCCCGGGGAGAGCCGGGGTTACCATTACAACCACAGCAAAGCAATACAAAATTGCATATTCCTTCATAATTCGGATCATATGTTGACATGTCTTAATGATGAATATGAACGTTAGAATGCCCTAAAAATAGTATTGGAGCTACAGGTACAAAATTAACTCACAGAGAGCTGCAAAGATAAATTAAATCAAGCCTTTGATGGTCCAACCCAGAAGAAAGCAAAGGGGAAATGATTTATTTGCATTTCTTCGTTCCTTTGAACAAATAAGTTAATTAGGCGTCTGAGCCTCTACCAAATGAAAGAAATGTTCATTTAATACACTTTCGACAATCTCCATCAATTTTTCCTCATTAAATTGCCAAGCAATGTGCAGAACCTAATGAATAAAACATTCAACGTATAACGTAAACTTTTTGCAATAAAACCAAATGAATGAATGTTCATCATAAAACAAAAACAGTCTTTGAATCGCAGTGTAATCTTTGTATATTACTGGCTTTTATTCAAAACACACGACAAATACTTTGCTTTACAGTTGAATCTGGACACAGAAGCTGCACCTCACCCAGTGATCGGAGAGAAGTCGTCAATATACTACAACTGTTGTTGTGTGATATCTCCAATATTGTCACATGAACAATGAATCACATGTTTGAAAGGGGTTGCTTCAAGCAACAAACCCACAGATAGTTATCACTTGACTCTTCAGCTCCCATTCAACTCTACGGAGCGTTTAGCTTCTTTTAGCTAATTGCTTTGATCTGATAAACCCTCTGTGCACTATACCCGCCAAACAGCAGACAGACAACGACTAGCAAGTGGACGTAGCGAAGCATTTAGCTGCAATGTCCCTCAGAAGTTGTTAGAGTAAAACTGGGCTACAAAGAGAGTAAACATTGGACTTAGATTGGTCAGGTGGCCAGAAGGTTCGCCATATTAACCGCAAAAGTGTCTTGTGTTTACAGCTTGTTTCCACTGCCCTCGGCTGACAATGCAAGTTTGAATCAAGCTTTGTAGAATAATTCTTACCATTAGTACTTATTCATCCACTTAAAAATGTCTGAAAATAATACTGATATAATAATTTCAACAAATATGTAATGACATAATGTTTTTTTGACTGTTTATGTATTAGAAAACGTAATTTTCTATGGTAATATTCCGTTTTTAACCATTAATGGACATTTGTACCGATTGTCTGAGCCTTTTTTGCTTTAATAAGAAATCAATAGACTGTGAGTATTCATTTACCTCATGCTGCTCAGTAAGCCTGGGAGTGTTTTGGGGCCTAACGTATTCAATGGAAACTAAGCGATAAAGATGCAAGTTGTCTTACAAGAATAATGTGTGACATTAAGACCAGGGGTATTCAATTCATATTCAAAGAGGTCCAGTTCGAGAAAAATGTCCTCGTGCAAAGGTCTGGAACATCACAACAATGTCTAACATGCGCTATGATTTAGTGCCATAGATATTGAAGTAGCCTATAGTTGTACCAACGTCTGTATGTAGTCAACAACTGACTGTCAAATGAAAAAAACAAAGTACAATTGAATAACATCTCAACAATATATTTAGTCAGGTTTCAAATCGGACTGGATGAATTATAAATAAAACATACTCTAATAATAAATGCATGTTCTTCTCTCATTTCAAGTAAAACAAGGAATGGAGCATCTTAGAATAAAGTACTTAATCTTAGAAGAAATTGTTCTTGCCCTGTAGCTTTAAATTCAGTTCATTCAGGTGTGTGAACCAAAAAAGCCACAATATCCATGTGAAATGACTTCTTTACGTTCTTCTCCAAAAATTCTGTCTCTCGTCCCGTCTCTCCCCTGTGTATGTATTGCTCACTTGAGTCGCGATGCTTAACAGAATACACGTAGTTGATTGGCTGAGCAGCATCACGTGAGATGATTTAAAACATGACCCATGTCCTGACCTACACACTTGGCACACGGGAGAATTTCAATCTGCAGCATCATCACTAGATGACGCCAAATCCTACACACTGCACCTTTAAGTAACTGCACCTTTAAGTATGTAATTATTTAGTGGGGGGGGGGGGGGGGGGGGGGAGAAGTACTATGACTCAAGTGAAAGTAGAGCAAAACCACACTGTAAAAGTTTTACTTATTTTAAAATATTTTTTCAATGAATTTTATTACTCGTGGCCAAAACTCCCTCATCCATTTCTCTCTCAATGTGATATTGGGATCCAAATTTGTCATAGCAGTACAGCCAGGCATTATGAAAATCTACAGGTGACTAAAGCAAGAACGCTTCTGAGGAATGAGAGCAACGCACTCCGTTTCCTACTAATTCCACATGCACAATTGCATTACCCCGTGGATATCCATCATCTATCATCAATGGAAAGCACTGGGACATTAAAAACCCATCAGGTCAATTTGTCCGGAGGAACACGTTTCACTAGTAACTTTACACCTAAGTCCTTGTGCTGCTGTAATAACATGACAATGGCCCCCGTCTGCAGCGTGACTTTAGGAAAGGTAACAGGAGATCCGAGTGATGTTGCCGGGCTAATTTAAGCCTCTTAGACTCATTATAACGTGGTGTTACATTTCTCTCTCTCCGGTCAATCACATGTGAGTCCACCAACAGTCGACAGCACATGCACACAAGAAATCCAATTCGTTTAGTGAGAGGATCACTTTTAATCAGGACTTAAGTTTGATATGTTCATCTGGAGGCTATTTGGGATGATTTCTGTGTGTATTAGCAGGTGTCAGCCAGTGCACTGTTGGCTGAATATTAACTGACTTAGCTCATAAATATCTGTTACGCAGTGATATCTTCAGATCATCAAAGGAGTTGCTGCATGCGGTGAATTGTGTGGATTATTACTGTTCACAGCAGAATAAAAAGGCTCTTGAAAAAATATGATCTCTTTTTGCTCTTATCTATTACCACACTTGTTTATCTGAGTCATACTTCATCATGTTTTATGCATAATTTATGCTTTCTGCAATCCATCTATTCAGTTACAATATTCAACATTAAGGTCCGTCCTTTCCAACAAACCAATTATTGAATCATCGCTGTGGTCATTGATCATATGTCATATATTCATATATTTTAGGCGCAGTGATTCACAAGGCAAACATTGGTTGGGCCAGTCTGTATGACTGCCATGGCAATGAACTAATTGCCTGCAATACACAATTTCACATTCATGGGCCACGATTACTGCTGAATTGTTTGATAATGTCAAGTGAGTCATTGTATTAAGCGCCACACAAATGTAATCATGCAGCAGGGCAACGTGCATTTGAGTGTATACAAGTGTAAACATCACGATGGGTTTTAGGTTATTACCGCCGCAGCAAATGTAAATTTGCCTCATTGATTGAGAGTGCTCAACTGAATCAGAAATGTGCAAACCACAAACAAAATGGGCTGCTTCATTCCTCTCCCATCTGCATACACATCAGGACTCTCTCTCTCTCACACACACACACACACACAGTCACATTTGATATCTCCCCATCTGAAACCCGGATTAGAAGCATGAATAATGTATTTATGTAAATGTCTGATATGTATAACTATAAAAGATGAGAGTGATTGAAAAGGCTTTTCGTTAGATTGAGTTACTGCCTGTGCGTTGTGGATGTTTGATGTTTGATGTTTGTTCTGAACCTAAAAAATAAAGATGTATTTCTGAAGCAAAGAGGTCACGGTGTGACCTCTACATCTGAGGAACACATTAATACGCAACCATTTTTGCTCCGTGCATTTGAAACATCAGTCAAGTTATTACACCCAGCGGTCAAACTATCATTGACTATGAAGTCGCTGAGGACAGTGACCTCAGCGTTTACCATCTGTGTAATGCATCACCAACTGCCTTTTCCGTCAAACACTGAATTGTTATGAAACGGCTATAAATGTCAGCAGACATCTATGATCAGATTATTCACTGGTGCGTGTCACCCTCCCATCTGGGCTGAGAGAACTGCATTATGTATATGTCAAAAAACAAAACATGTGTAATTGCAATTACAACGCAGCCATTTCACCCTGGTAGTTTTCAAGATTTGACACAATGCATTCTATTTGAATAACAGCCTCAGTTGTCATGTGTGCAATGCCATTGTAACGTGTGTAATCCCTGTGATGTATATCTGCAAATCAGGAAGCAGCAATCAGCCCATTCAAGAATGGAGACAATGGATACGTTTTGAAATATGACCGACGACTGCTGAATTGTTCCATTACAGCGGCTCAGGAGAGGAAATACAGTATTTTGTTCAGAGCTCAGAGTCTGAGCACACATATTAAAGAGGAAAAAAAAAACCTCTCACCATTAATAATTTATCTCATTTTACAAGGCAATTTAGCAGTCACTTGGAAGTTGCTATGGTGACAGGGGGGTATTTTGAGACAACTAATGACCTATGCAAAACCCACTCGCTGTAAACTTCACTCAAGCTAAATGAGATTGCTGTCTGTGCTGTGTGTGATACATGGCTGAGAACTTAATCCCCGCGCTTTGCTCGGCCTTTTCCTGCAGAGGACAAATTAAGGTTCTTAATATCAATGTAAAACATCTGTGGGCTGTTTACTGTACAGGGAATATGAGCCAAGTAGCAACCGGGGACCAGCACCGCGCTGCATAATAGTCTTTTGTTTTGATTGCTAATGCAGAATTCATAACAGTTGTCAGGTTTAAGGTCACAAAAAAAAGAAAAATCCAGCAAGTGAAAGGAAAATGAAAACTCATGATATGGTTTGAATGTAACTCAATATGTTTCACACTAAATCCCCTTCAATATCTTTTTATTGTGTTTACGTCAAAGATTCCACACTGGAAAAGCTTTGAAGACTCATTCTGTTCTGAGGCGAATCATATTTGTCCATTAACTGCTTCGCCTGTTGCAGCTGTCGAGGCTGAGACAGAATGAGTCATGTGTTATCCATTTAAGTCCAATTTCTCCCATGCAAATGCCTGACATGTGCGACTCCGCAGGGCCCCGAGTTGAAACAGTATATTTTGAAACGAGGAGAGAGAATCAAGGCCAGAGCTGTGTGACCATTTAGCCACCTGCTTAGCCCGTGACCTGTACTGTTTAAAGACAGTTTATATTTGGGAAACAATCCACTCGTGTTGTTTCAAACATGGCTTTAAAGCTTTAAAAATTAAAAGAATAAACAAAGGAGGAATGGGTTCTGTTGTTTCTCCTTAAAAGGAGCCCTCTTTTGGAAAATATGAGTTATATCCACTGAGCTGTGTGAAAACATTTTTATAATTCCTAAAAATAGATCGACAAACACATGGAGCGATGGCTGCTGATCTTAATAACACCTCTTCAGTACCCCCCCCCCCCCCCCCCCCCCTCCTCTCCACAGTGGGCTGAGCCAATTGACTATTTGCATGAAGGTCAGGTTGACTAATAAAAGGTGAGACTCCCAGAGTTGTTTTGCTCGGCTCCATGTGGAAGCTGTGGTGTCGAGTGCCACCTGTTGGGATACAACAGTAATGACACCGAGCTGGTGGCAACAAGATTACAAAGGTTCATTTACTGTGTAACATAATAGTCAAGTTATTAATTAGCCCGTCTGGAGAGAGGTGTGGCTGTTGGTCACACGCTACTGATAAAAGCTGCAGTGGAGCTGTGGCTTTATGCACGTTCAAAGGCGGGCAGTGGTGGGAAGTAAGTACATTTACTCAAGTACTGTACAATTGTGAGGATATTACATTTTTAGCTACTTTATACTTGTACTTCATTACATTTCAGAGTGACATACTGTAGTTACTTTGCAGATTTAGATTCATAATACAAAATAGAATGAACAATAAATGATAAAGTTATTATAGACTTTGATCCTCAGCGGTAAATTCACAAGCTACTCAACAGTATATAAGGCAATTAAAAGTAGATCTACCAGCTGCAACATTAAAGTGATTTACACATTCATGTATCAGTAATTATAATACTATAATATAATATACATTTTTATGAAATGGGCCATTCTGGATAATGAGCACTTTTAATCTCTGCACTTTAAGGATTTTGAATACTTTTGCATTATAAATTTGAATGCATGTTGAGTATTGCTATTTTTCACTTAGTAATAATAGTAAAAAGCGTGAGTACGTCTTCCACTACTGAGTGCAGGCTGCAGTTTTGAATACAACCTGAAATTCCTCTAATATTCTCCTTTTAATATGACTATTTTAATGCTTTAAACATCAGTGTTTCACTTGAATTTTCTTCTTATGTGTGAAAAAAACCCTTTAAACAGCTCTTCATGCATGCAACACTTAAACTGTTGAAATTCAAACAAATAAAAAATCTCTGAGCGTTTGCAGATTTGTAAGGCAGGACGACTCAACACATCTGTTGAAGGGAAAACTATCAGCATGTGCACAATGCTTAAGAGAATAAAGGGGTATGAATGCCATCCAAATTAAAAGACATTGCATAACTCTTCCTCTCTGCACCACACTGTATAAACCAAACTTTTCTAACTACCTTGCCTTCATAAGGGAACTACCTGAGATTGTTTTCCTCAGATGTCAGCCTCAATAACCTGAGACACCACCCTGATGAAGGCAAGACGTATAAATAGAATTAAGCGTAATGTACTGGTCTAGAAAAGAGTTGTGCGCGGTGTTTATTGGTCTTTGATGCGCCGCACAGTCTCAAACTTACAATCAAATACGTACACTATGAATGGGAACACAACCAACCACCATTGTGAGTTCAGTTATTAGAAAAAGTCGAATCATGCTTCCCCGATAGAGCTACATGATCTTTTTGTTGTGTGTACACATTCGTTTCACTGAACCAGTTTTGATTGTGTTTTCGCGTCCCTGAGTGCCTTAATACGTTTTTAGTTCAATATATTAAACAGTTATCATCCTTTGTAGTTTGTATAACTAGAAATATTTCGCGTTATGATCTCAGAGTTGATTCATTGATCCACATTGTATTCTCTTCTACGTTGCAAAGATACTTTTTTTATGCTGACACAGCAAACGCAGCGACTTTACGTGAATCAGTGGGCAACACCAGGGCCGGGGTATGACGTTGCATGGCCTTTCTGTCTCAGTCAACAAAGCAGTGCTTGTTTCCCTTTATGACTCTCACTCTCTGGCAGAGTAAGTTGCTGTTGTCAAGAGGGAACACTCAACTAAAATTGGTTTGATTTTAGATTCAGTGACACTTTTTGTTTATTCTCGACGTCAATCACTTGGAAACAAGAAAACAAATACACAAGCGGTGTCTTAAAGAACTCAACCCGCAATGATTTTTGAGGCAGGATGTAATATTTCTTCCCCTGCATGCAGCTGCATACTCTCTCTCCTACTTGTTTCACTGTCTGAAACTCTCATTGTGTCGTCACGTGATGCAAGCCAAGAAGATGACAGACACTTTGGAACAAAGACAGGAAAAGTCTGTCTCCTTTCCAAGGTCACAGGCCTTTCTACTGTTTCCTCTCTCCTACACCGGCTGGCCAGATTGATTTTAATCTACTCAATATTCTGCCAAGTAGGGCAAACTGGCTTGAGCGTGTGTGTGTGTGTGTGTGTGTGTGTGTGTGCGCGTGTGTGCGCGCGCGTGTGTGTGTGTGTGTGTGGGCTTCAGCCAGGGTGGACTTGGTCTGACATGTTATTTCCTGCATGGGGAAATAATAACATGATTCATCATAATAATTATAAAGATATGTGATCGGACTACATGATTGTCACTTTATGTTGGACAAACCCTAATGACTGATGAGCAAGAACTGAGTTGTGTACAATTTTATATATTATTAGAAATTATGAGTTGTTCAATTTAAAACTCTTTAATCCATTTCTATGTCAAATGTAGGATAACCTATCCAAGAGCTGCTTCTATGACTGGTGTGTTAAAGTGTTGGTGCATTATTCATTTTAATTTTTGTTTTACTTCTTGAAATGTGCTTCCATAGAAAGCAGAACAGGTAACCCGGAATGTAGGATGCTGTTGCTTTACCATCTTTCTACCACTAGATGGCAGTATACCTATATTTAAACCATGTGTCTTTGTTAATTATCTAGGTTATTGATACAGATGTATTTAATGCTGATTATTTCATCTGATATTTGAAGTTTATGGTTAATTTGCAACCTACCTGTTGTATACATCATGTGTTTACTTGTTATATTCAAACATACCTACATGGAAGAGCGAGCATGTGTTCATGATCACGAGGCAATAAATAATGACAATTGAAAAATAAAGAGATTCATTCTTATTCAACACGAAGCATAATGTGCCACACATATTTGTCACACTTAAATCTTGAATTTAAGAGCTAAACAGAAGAGGTCAAAGGGCCAAGATGAGAAGATATAATGTTGGTCAAATACTGTGGTCCAAATAATATGACTTCAGTTCTATTGCCATTGGGATACAGCAAGTTTGACGCCCTAATCTCACAAGATAAGAGCAAAAACCAGATTGAGTGGTTCTCTTTTCTTCTTTGCTGCCATGTTACCTGTCTCGTGACCCCTCAGATTGATCTCTGGAGCTGTAAGGCGATGCAGACCGTCAGACTGGAATTGGGTGAGGAACCAATGCCACAGACTACCAGCTCTTTAGCATGTTGGACACACCAGCATGGCACTGTCTTGTAAAATGAAGTTCCCATCCAATAACACTAGTCTGCAGAAGCAAGTAGCCTGCCCTCACGGTGTGATGCTGCCCTCTCCTGCACATTTGCATATTTTAGTGACGTACCCATGTTGTCATTCATAAATCATTGATTCATTCTGAATGATGTTATGAGGCACCTCAGTTTGTCATGTATAACAGCAGCCACTGAGTCCCGCATAGCCTCTCTGTCGTCCCCTGTCAAGTAAAACGGGACGGGCTTTCCCTTGTGGGCGTGGCTTACACTTTGGGGACTTTGTTCAAAACACTACATCCACTGTTCCCCTCACTTTTGAAGCAGCAACCACTGGCTTTCTGGGATCTTAACTTTTCAGGAATAACGGGGACATCTGCGGTGCACGACACTGACCTTCAACCAGCAAGATGTGCAAGTTCAAGTTGACATGTGCGATTACAATCAGAGCGTTATTTCTCCTCGTCTCTCTGATCAGCGTCTGGAGGGTGACATCCGTGAAGCAGGATAGCAAATACTGGCTCCTCACTATCCTCTTTCTGCCGCTTGTCGTTGAAATGATAATAACGCGTAAGAGTCGAAAGGGACAAGGTTATAAATGGTAAGACGAGCAGCATGCATGTTAGTGAATTATATAGGTTTTATGCTGAGGGTGCAACTTTACTGGAACTTAATGTATGTTTTGTGGGTGTAAAACTAAACTTAACAACCTGGTTTGAAGATATGTTCCATGCTGAATAGATTTAGAGTATAATGCATGGGTATTTTAAGCTTTTGTCCTCTTCCCCGTTTTTATCCCTTCCCCCACCGCCCTAAATTCTCTGCATCCTGCTTGTCTCCCTGCTGCTCTTGTTTAACCGGTCCTGGGACGGTGACGACGAGGTTGTGGCCCCCCTTAACATCCCCAAACATCCTCCATCTTTACATTTCATCTGTAGATATTCGGTTTTTTTAGGGTTTCTTTCAACATTCAATGACAGCAGACATCTTGATTTAACACACAATAATCATAAAAAACTGCAACCGGCTACAGTAAGATTGTATAAGAGAAGCATCCACCCATTCATTTCCTTTCTCATGCTCAGAGATGTCCAAAACATGTGTTTTGTTGTCCTGTTTAAGCCTTACAAGCCTTACAAGAAGCACAAGTTCATCATGTGCTATAACTTGATAGATATAAACTGAAAGCAAAGTGATAATATAATACAATTGTCGGGCTGCAGCTAATTATTATTGTCATTATCAATTCATCTGAATTTATTGCTCTGTTTAGAATGTATCAGAAAATAAAAAACCTAAAAACACATCTTCAAACGTCAACAGTTTAAAAGCCAAAGATATTGTGTTTAACTTTATATAAGACAGACAAAATCAGCAAATCTTCATATTCCAAAACTAGATCGGCATATTTAGCTTGGAAAATGGTTAAATAATTAGTCAGTTGACTAATTGAATACGCGTTTCAGCCCGAAACAATTGTCATATTTATAACCAGGCTTTAACATTGTATAAATTGCTGGTGTGTGACTTTTTAACACAACATTGAGGTTTGCTCCCCATGTGTCATATGAAGTTGTGTTGATGACGCCCTTTTGTTTGTCTTGCAGGTTTTCTCCTCCTATCTTTCTGTTTCTCATCAGTATTATTCCCTCCATTTGGATCCTGGAGCTCCATCAGCAGGACAAAGCCACCGACCCTCAGGTACGCCACGGCAGGAACAACAATATATATACATTTTTTGAAACAGTTCTAATGCTTTCTAAACATGTCATCTAATGACAGATGTTGGGCGTTGCTACAGTTTTATTCATAATCTACATTTGCTTTTCAGCTTTTCATTTTTAACTGGGGGGAAAGTACAAGCACTCTGTCTGTAAAAAGCCTCTTTCAACGGTTTTCAGTGTAAAAAGCTCGACTCCTGGGGGAAGTTGCGTGAGCTGATCACTCTGAACAAGACCCTGGGAAACCTCACCGACCAGAGCTACGTGAAGGTAAGAGTGGCACACTGAACGATTCATAGAACATCACTTGCCTCGTATAGGCTGCTAGAACATCTATACTCTAAGAAGTTTATTTCTATTTTTTTTGATGATGTATTTCTTACAGACATGGATTATGCAGAATATATAGGCTAATGAAACTAACCAATAGCTCCTAAATGAAGCAACAGACAGGAGTAGTTGAGATTTGTCCGCTGATGTTGAACGATTACAACGTGGAAATCTTTCCGAGCTTCTTAAGAATGTTGCTGATTGTTTTGATAAAGAGCAGGGTCCTTCAAACGTCACTCATGACACACTCTCTGCTTTGGGAGCTTCCTGTTTGCAGACTTTCATGACTCAAACAAAAAACAATTGTTGTCACTATTTTGCAGTCACTTGACACAAGATATTTAGGTGTTTTTTTACCTGATCGAAGATGATTGGTGAACATATTGACTAATGTTTTTAAAAGGATGCATTTTGCCTCCAATGTTCTGTAAAAACTGTTACAAATGTAAAATAAAAAATAAAAAAAACTTTCCTTTTTACTCCAACTCCCCTCTTCAGTGGCAAAGAGTATAATCCTGTGTTTGTGTGAGGTGGTTATCTAAATCCTAAATCTGATGACAAGCCAGCACAGGGGTACTACGGGATCCTTGAAGAGAGCTACTCTCTTAGAAGTGGAGTTTCAGTCAGATTCCCCGATTGCCAGTTTGGAAGGAATGCAGAAGAGAAAAACATAAACATTAACAGAGTTGAAAGATGCAGCCCCAGAGTTCAGACTATTCAGAGAGAATCCACCAGTGGGAGAAAGAAAGGATCTTCCTACAGTATGTAGATGAAGAATAAAATAAGTCCAAGAATTGATCCTTGAGGAACTTCACAGGTCAGAGGAACCAGAAATACACACAAAGAACTTGCAAAGTCATAAATAAGGAGAAAAACACTCTGAGATAAACTGGTTAAATAGTATCTGTGAACAGTTCAATAGAAGCATTTAAATTAAGAACAACACAAATGTAACGTTCACTGATGTGACTGCAACAGAAGAGCCGTCTTTTTGCTTTGCTTCAGATGAAGAGAGAGCTCTGAGAATAAACCTGAGAATGCAAGATGCATTCAAAGTAATATTAAAACAGTTTACTTCGTCATTAGAATGAGAGGGCAGAGCCTTTCTGCATTAACAACAAACTCAAGAGCCTGAAAATCTCTGTGGACAATTACCGTAAGAAGGGAGCATTAAAAATGTCTTCTATGAATAACAGATGGATTCGAAAAACAAAGTCCACATTGTGCAACATAATGGAGTCACTGAAGGAAAATTCTAAAAAATTATTTTCACAATTAATTCACCATGATACTGACAAGTATTGTCCTGATATAGCTTATTTCCCTATTTTAGTTATAACAGGGTTATACATCTAAAGGTCTACAATAATATCTGACAGAAACTGGCAGCATCACATGAGCTGAGAGCCAGCTTCATATTGAAGGATGCAAACGTGTTTCTGGCAGAGAAATAACTCTCAATCTCTTTTCCTTTCCAATAACTTTAACCAGGTGTTATCAAACGTCTGTTCCAACGAATGGATCCTGGCTCTTCATCAGATCCTGCTCCTCCTCCTCATCGTGGGGAAGTGGCTCCTCCCGCTGGGAGGCGGAGTCACGCGTGAGGAGCTCTCGCAGCTTCTCCTAATTTTTGTTGGCACTGCAGCAGACATCCTCGAATTTACTAGTGAGACGCTGTCAGATGTCAAGTGGGTGGCTAATCATGCATTGCATATAAGTATGTTCACACACATGTACAAACAATAGACACAAAGGGAACATAAGCACTTTTAAGGCAAGCATCTGTCCCCAAATCATGACATTACATCAATGCATTCAGTAGTAAAAGCAGACTGACTTTGACTGTATTTTCTATGTGTCTTTTCCAGAGAGAACAATCTTGAGCTGGTCTACATCGTCTTATCTGTATGGACTTGGAGCATGCTGCAGTTCCCCTTACATGTGTCTGGTCAGTCTGTGTTTGTGTCTTAAACACTGCTTATTACAGTCATTTAGCAGACAATGTCAAATTATTAACCCAAAAATCAGTTTTCACTTCTCGAGCCATGGTGTACTTGTTAAGAAAGACTAAGCACAAAAATAATCCACTAACAGCAAGAGTGTATTTTAGGAGTTTGTATAAATGTTAACAGTCTTTAGGAGGAAATCCAGTCTCACACGTCTATTACATAAATAGCTTAGGACCGACAAAGTCTCCAGATTTGAACTTAAGTTAAGAGGAATCAGCCATTATCAGGCACGGGCCAACTAGCAGATGTCTTTCAGCAACTTACTTAGAAAAGGATGTAAACCCGCCTTCTCAAATCTGAGGGAACAAAGGATGGTGTTTCATTAAAGACAGAAAGAAAGAACATTATAACGTCACTTTGTTCTCGGAAAGGACAACCCTGTTCTCAATCATTCATAACCCAACATTAAATATCTTACAAATGGATGTTGAGGTTCTTCATAGAGATACTTTCATGTGTAGCTTTACTTCCTCAGAGTCAAATCTGTGGAACTCTTAGCACTTTTTTGTGGGACTTTTGTACTCTGTAATGGATGCAACTTGATGCAACTAAGCAGGCTACAATACTTGAAATAAAAATATTTTAAAAAAACTTCACATGATAAAGAGTAAAAGTAATTTGTTAGTCCCACCCTTGATGGCTCTACGTCTGATTTTCAAAGTTAATTTTTGACTTTGGAAACATCAGTTGAGAAACGTTAGGACAATTTAGTAGCAGGTTACTGTAAATCCAGGTTAAAACAACTAAACAAAGAAATCGATACAACAGACTGTTACTTTGACTCTGAGGTCCTGTTCTTTTTTTGTCTCCCCATTTTTTTAAAAAGTGGTGAAATCCAATCCAGACAGTGAGGGTGAGCAGGAGGCCGGCGAGGTGTCCCTGTTGTCCAAGTACAGCACGAACATCTGGAGCATCGTGGATGCCTTGTTTATCCAAGACGGGCCTTTCCTGGTGGTCAGGCTCGTCGTCATGACCTACTACAAAGTCTTCCACCAAATGCTGATGTTCTTCACTGTTAAGAACTTCCTGGTGGTCATACTGAACTTGTACAGGTTGGTTGTGATATGCCAGGACTCGCGCAGTAGAGCCGGCCGGGGCAGCGCCGTCCCATGTGTTTGATGTGTCATCGCAGGGGGGAATCAGGGAGACGGAGAGATGTTGCACTTACAGTTACTTCAGACTGGTAAGAACTGCAATTGGAGCAGGAAGAGAAGGAAGTACTTGCTTTCTGTTTTCTTCTCACAATGTACTTAACTCTCTGGGATCATGGTGTTGTGAATAATTAACGTTGTTGTGAGCAGAACACTGTGAACAACCATTTTCTTACACTTGCAAAAGGATAAAGTTGCCAAGTTGTCATTACGCCTCATTCACAGCTCATACTTAACCTCAGTGACATTTCAGTCCCTCTGTACCAAACCTCGGTCAACTCAGTTAAAACAGTTATTCAGTGCTTAAATGTGACTATGTGTGCATGAGCTTGCTGGGCTAAAACCTGGTTTCAGCTGTGTATGAAAAGGCCTTGTTGTTGTTGTTGGTATGACATTAAAATAATAGACATCAGGCAAACATCATGGAGGGGCCACAGAGGAAAAGAAGGATGCAGAGCAAAACAGGACAAAGGTCATGTCCAGTCAGTTTTATTTTTAAAATGACCCCCTCTATCCTTTTCGACCCTCGCTTCAGATAAGGAAGAAAATAAAAAACTGATGAAAAGGTGTGGGGGTCCAAGTAAAAAGGAAAAGTATCACATGTCCACATTACTTAGCCTGTCAGCACAATAACATCAACAAATGTGGTCCCAAAGCTCCACGTGTGCCAGCGCCTAAGTGAAGCCAGGCTGCTGTTTCGGTGAGGACCGGACAGATTTCTGACAGTGTGATGCGTCTTATTGAGCGGAAGTGAGCCCAGGGACAACAGGAAGACAGGAAGTGAGTGAGATATACTGGATGACATAAAGACATAGGCCCAATCCCAATTTAGGGCTGTCCCACTGTCAAATCGTCAGGTGTTGGCGGTCCCTCTCGCAGACACTTTGAGCCCTTTATGAACCCTTTCCATAAGTCTGCATTGCTGCAGGCTTTGCCCAAGGGAATTACCCACAATTCATAGCAATGTGATGTTAAACTGGGGTTATTAGTGGAAGCATGGAGACTTTAAAAAAGGTCAACAAAGAGGACGGCACATGGGTGCTCAGCCTGGAATATTACATTTACTCAGAAACATTAAGGATGAAAGATTGAACATCAGAACACATGAAATCAGAGGAATGAAGCAGATTATATTTTACAGATGAATTCATCAAACATTTAATTTTGTCTTTGAAGCTGTTTGACAAAATCGATTAAATAGATAATCAAAAATGGCCTCTCCTCTTGTGAGGAACGAGCCTGGAAGACGTTTACATCATGGAGTAAAAAGTTTAAATAAATAACCTCAATTGGATATAATATTTTTTGACGTTGTCCCATTCGTATTTTAAGCCCTTACAGTCTCTCACTCGCAACCATTTAACAGGTGACGTCAGTAAGTCCCTGAGGGTTCAGGGTCTAAGGCCTTAGGGGGGACATTGGGATTGGGCCATGAAGTGTTGACGTAAACTGAGATCGAGGGAGAGCAAATTTCTTGGCTTAACTCAGACAGGAAGTTAAAACTGATTGTGAAAACACCCAATGGTTGGCAGTTTGATAAAGCCACCTTATCAGCACTGGATAAGGAAGGCCATGAATTATGTTATTTTGTGACATTTGAATGGGGATGTTATTTTTACAAACTAATTGATGTTATTTTGTTCCTCTTGGATTTAAAAAAAAGGAGAGACTTGTTATTCACAAGTCAAAAAGTCATCAAATGTATGACCTCAATTGTCTTCTATCCTCACTGTTACTGTTGGCCTGCTTTGACTGAGGGTTGTATCTCTGTGACATGCAAGAAACTGCAATACCCCTAAAAATAAAGAGACTGAAGGCACTTTATTGCTCTTTAAAGCTATTCTTTACTGTGTGCTTTATAATGCCAAAGAATCAGTATCATAACTCCCTGGTTCATGTAAACACAACCTCAGCTCAAACTGCACTTTGACTCGTATAATTGTTTTTGTCAAGTTATCATTTGTATTTTTTTGTATCCGAGATAGTATAATATCCAATGTTGTCATGCAGTTATTTTTACCATGTTATCGTCATTGTTATATGTTAATGTACTTGTCCTGACACAGCACAAATAAAACAATCTATACCATTATCAGTTGTCTTATATGTATTTATCATTTTTTCAAAAATATGTCCTTAGAATATTGCTTTTACACAAGCAGTGGTAATCAATACTTTATGATTAGGTCCTCTGTGGCACACCCTGTATTATTTTACAGTAGCATTTATTTATTCAACCAGTGTTGTTGCTTATGTAAACAGACAAAAACACAAATACATACTCATTCTCTAACCTCCTCTCTCAAAGAATAAATGATGCGAGCATAAAACAAGAGTTCACCTCACTGTAGCTTCTCTCAATATTAAAATGAAAATCCATTCTGCTGATAGTATTGTCTACATCCACAAACACAGACTAATGTCTCCCCACAGTGGACAGCAGAGTAATAACACCCACATGTCTTTCTTTAGTCGCTGACAGACTCTGTGGGCTCATATAGTTTTTGTTTCAGCCTGCTGTCAAAGTGTCATGAGAGTTGTTCTGTTATTCACCGGTATGAAGCGCGATCGATTGACTCCAGATGTTTACCAGTCTGCCAAAAGATTTTCCCTCATTTGGTGTTTTGATGGTGGCAGAGTGTGAAAACAGCAAAATCTCCCTCAGGTGTTCAAGTGGGTCGAGGTGTGGTGACTGAAGGCCACAGCACTTTATTCACATCATTTTAACGCTGAGTGGTTTTGTCCTGTTTGGAAACATCTGCATGTAAGTTTCTCCCCTCTTTTATCATAAAATAAGATTGTTGATTCTGTGCAAGCACTACAAATGAAGCATGAAAAAAATAAAAGCCACTAACCACTAACATAAATATAAATTATAAAGTGTATTTTGACTGCCTCATTTTAGCAGCTTAAAATGAGGCAGTCACAATACACTTCATAAAAGCAAAACCAAAGTGGTTCAAGTTTGCGTTACTTTCTTTATTGTTTACTTTATTTGTCATAATGAAAGTGAGGTCACACACATTTCAGATTTTTTAAATTGTATTTAACCCTTATTTAAAAAGGGGACATGGTCAAGACAGCTGCGTAAAAAGTTCGTCAACAACAATTACCACAATAAATCATAGAATAAATGCATTAAAGTGTCAAAATAGTAACGCCCAGTGACAAGTACTTAAATATTGTATTTATAAGAGCTTTAAAATCTGCAAGAAACAAATAAAACGAATACATAAACAAATAAAATACAAATGAACTAAAATTCGGAGCTTACACTAAGCCACAAGCTAACTTTCTTTCTAAAACCTTTTAAAATAGTTTCTCATCAATGGTAATGTATTCCAATGTGTTCAGCCACAGAAGGAACAAATAGCTCTGTTGGTATTAAACCTCGACAAGAAAATGTCAACATCTCAGATTTATGTGGTGACACATATATTTAAGTCTTGGAGAACTGGAGAAATACAATAATTCTGTATCTTTCTTTCTCTGTAAATTATAACGACAGGTTTCCTTGTTAGAGTGCGCTGGGCTGTCATCTTGTGGTCACTTTATTTACTGCATTTACTCACCTACTTTCTAACTTCTCTTCTTCTCTACCTTTCCTCTCACACCCCGCCCACACTCACTGCCCAGTCCATAGCTACCCGTTCAAATCCCCAACCTACGAAAATCACCAAGTTTACAAACATTACAAATCCGGAATCAGGTTAAACAGGCGCCTCAACAGTTATCTTTTGGTGGAGGGTGTAAAATGACACAGTGAATGGGGCTGGGCCTGATTCAGCTTCTACAGCCAGACAAGCCCAGCCCTTCAGGTCCCGAAACAGGTTATGACACACTCGGGTGGGGCTTTTTTAATCTCGTAGGCTGTCCACACCACACCTATTGACAAGACATTCTCTTTGCGCAAAGACGCACGGGACACTATATAATCCGACGGACCACACCGCGCTCGCGCCACACAGCTCGTCCTCCTCTTTCTTTCAACCCCGCTCCACACACTACGATCGTCGGTCATGTTTCGCTGCGGGATCGCCTACCCCCGGTGCAAGTGGATCGTGCCCTTGCTGCTGCTCTTCGCCATTATTTTTGACATTATCGCCATCGCGGCTACATCGGGATGGGTCGAGGATGAGGAAGGCAATTCCCACTACACCAGTATGTGGGAGGAGTGCCGAGGCAGGAATGACAATTGGGACTGCAGGTCGCTCATGGAGTATCGTAAGTGTCTGTTTACACTCCATTGCACCCTCTCCAGCTCCTCCTAAACAGTAAGACTATGAGCGTTAGCACAGCCTGTGGCATGATCTGGTGATGTGTATGTTTCGCTGTGGTGTAAAATTCAACATTCACTTCTTGTAACTTGAAGGACTCGACCTCTGAATACAATCCAAAACTCCCGGCGGAGGAGGACTGAGGCCTACGCCACTTCCAGTCAGTCAGGCGGACTGAACTTTGGTCTTAACATGATTCACTCGCCTTTTCTTTTTTTTAAAATCATTCCCAGCTTGAGCAAATACAGGAGGCATGATGGAGGTTTCATGCAGGTGCTGTAAATTATGCCCAACAGCCTTTTTGTTCAAGTTCGCTTCGAAGTTCACATGCCTCTTCATAAAGGTTATTTCTGTAGCCCCGGTATCACATAAAGTGTCCAAGAACATCAATGGTTCCAAGATAGAAAACTCTTAAAGAATCAAATCAAAGAGAGCCCCCCCCCCTCCCCTCATATTGTGGGGTGGGAAAATAAAGCTAGAGAACATGATTTAATTAGACACCTGTCTGTACCTGTACAAAACACTTTCAATAATGAAGTCTAAAAGAAAGCAAGCACATGTGTGCTACTACAGCTGCTTGTGCTACACCTGGCTGACACCAATAGTATACCGTCACAGCTCTGTTTTTACTAGAACTACTTCTAATAACACCACTAACAATACAACATTCCAGATATCTGCTCTTCTCAAGACTCCCTTACGAAAACAGAGTTGAGTTCTAAAATCATTTAATTCTAAAAAACCAAACGGAGAGTGGGCAGTGTCAGTTTGCTGGTTCAGCAAGTTTTTAAACCAGAAACTCACAACGCCTCTGGCTGAGTTAGAATATTTGAAATAGTTTGTGACCGACTCTCCTGATAGAAGCGGGTAAGAAGGAGCTTTAAGGATGTCTGTCTGTCAGACGTGTTATCACAAATATGGATATTTATCGACAAAGTGTTAATGAGATTTTCCTCCAGTGCAGATGTCCAACCAAAGGCACATGAAGTCACTGACGCACACACACACTCACTCTCTGAAAGTGTGTTGAACAATAACTGAACAAAGCAGACTTGTGTCCTCTCACTCGCTCTCAGGTTGTATTTGTGTTACTCCACAATCCCACGCTGAAAAACAAAGACTGCACTGTTGCTTTTATCAGACTGTGTGGAAGTCTGCTGGAGAAGCTAAATGGCACGTAGCTCCATATGGAGACGTGGCCGATGGTACGAATGCTTCCGTCAGAGCTCGAATGAGCTGCATTCAGCAACATGTTCGGGGTTTCGTTTGATGGCTGCTACAGACATTGTTTGAAGTCATTACTGTATAACCTGTCGAGCTCAAGCCCATCAATTATCTGACATGGTGCAATGTGGGGCTGCAATGATTAGTTCATTAATTGATAACCAAAAGAACATTTTCATAATCTATGGATTTGTTTTGAGACAAAAACAGCAAAGATTCGATGGTTCTCAAATGTGAGAAATTGCTTCTTTTTAAAATGAATTTTCTGTGTTTTTGGACTGTCGGTCGGCCGTCTCCTTTGACTCTTTGAGTTTATAGCTGTTTCTTAATTGATTTAAGATGAATAGAGAACGTGGTCATTAATGTCCTCTATATGTTTACAAAGCACAATGACAGCAGCAGTCGTTGGTTAAAATCCTCGTTCCTGTGAAGTGACTTGTCTTATCTAGATGTAAATTCCAAACCCCACAACTTTTCCTGTTTTTGTCTTATCACGTGCATGTGTTCCTGTGTGTTTGTTCATGTTTACACAAAGGTTTGACGGGAGCTTGTGTGTACTTTCTTCACGCCATCTTGGCAGTTATGTGTGGGAACTAGAGATGTTAAAACACAAATGTTTTTAATTAATTCCCGTAATGTAAGTGGTATTTTGTTCATTTATTTTCTGGTCTCATTTGAAGTTTCAGATCGAGTAGTTTTAACTGAACTGTCTGCTGCTCTCAGCAGGACTGAAGGGGTTAAACAGCTGCCAGAGAACCTCTGGCTGGATCTCAGATACATTTTTGCTGCGAGGTTCCTCTGAGCATTCTTGAGTTACAGTCCTGGTCTAAACACTTGTGGGGGTATGTTGGGGAACTGAAAACTGAGGGGTCAAAACATGACCGTGCAGTCGATGGAGTGAATGTTGGGATCGGCCCAAACACGCGTATGTTATGTGGAAGCTGCAGCTTTTCCTGTGAACTACATGAGTAAACATGTTTTGGCACGAGCACGTCATTGGCAAAAAACATGAGACGTAGATAATTACTTGTTAAAATGAGTCATTTCTGAAGGGAAGGGCGATGTATACCGATCAACCAATATTCCAAAGAAATGCCAGTTTGACAGCTTTACAGCAACATTTGATTTGTATGTGACGTTTGCATGAATATAATGAAACGCATTGATTTAAATGATGGATTAGCTGAAAACAGACATTCCACTCCGTGTATTTTATCCATTTACAGCTTTTCAATTGGATTTCCTGAAAATGTACCATATCCCGCAATATGTTGATGATTCAATATAAAATTACAAGGGTGCAACTAACTATTATTTTCTTTACCAATTGATCTGCCAGTTATTTTATTTTTAGTATTTTGTTGGTTTCCAACACACAGATTCATAAAGTAACGATGCGATATGACAGCGTTCAGTAGCTTTTACTTTCTGCCGCTTCATCGGCGAGAAATGAAACCGGTCGAACTGGTCTGGTGTGTGTCGGTTTGTGCACGATGAGAGAAGTACGTCGGGCTGAGGCAGGCAGGGACTGGCCTGAACACCGGTGTGAATAATTCAGGGTGTTGGCAGTTGCCTCCTTCGCTCTCCATATCAGCCTGAACCTCGCTAACCTTGTGTGACACGTGCCATCATGAGTTCATGCTGTTGGGAGGGGGGGAGAGAGATGGACATTCCTAAAATTCGGTAAAAAATAATGATCCAAATAATGTCCCGACTTTTAACGTTTTTTTACGAGTGTTTCCGTTTGCTAACATGTAAGTAACCAGTGTGCTTGTTTGTGTTGTTGCCTCAGCTTGGGCCCAGGCAGTGGCTGCTCTGATGATCATTGGCCTCCTCGTCCTCATCGTCGCCTTCATCGTCTCCTGTGTGGCTCTGTGCGGCTCGCTCAACATCACCCTTCTGCCTCTCGTTGGAGTCTTGTTGATCATTGTTGGTAAGGTACTCGCGCATGCAAACGTTATACATTTCAGCAAGTATTACTACTTAGACATTTGTAAATCAGTTCGAGATGTTTGAAGTAGATTCCGAAGGAGTTGGCGGTAACAAAGAACAACCACAATCGCCGTGTTTCAGTTGTCTCAAAGCCTCCGTAATGAGCGGTAACTGTATACGTGCACTAATGCCTTTACAGAGTTCTGCTGTCGCGTGACATGCCACTTAATTCTTTACTGATATGCCAAAACACCACCTTACTTTGAAGAATATATAGAACATGTTTTTGTCTAAAGACGCCTTTTTACATTAAAGAGAAGAAGCCAAAGTTCTCAAATGTTTAAAAACAAGCAGCCATCCAAGAAGTTTGCCAAAATAAAATGGTCTAAAATCGACATGATTAGGATTTGAATCAGTAAATATGTTTTAAAGAATCGGTAAATTGAGAATTTTAGGATTTTTGAAATGAAAAGGTAGTTTTATGTCGTGTCTAATGCTGACAAAATTCCATTAAATTTGACAAATGAATACTACAAGTCATTGAAAGGTTGTTAAGAAATCAGCGATAGACTGAGAGGGAGTCTGAAACTTCAAGGCGAGGCAGCGAGACAAAGGTTAAGAGAATGTGTAAGAACAAAGGAGTGGAAGAGGAAGACGGAACAAGTCAAATTCAAGCTTTAGGAAGGAGATTTTAAGTGGGAGTGATTAAGGGAGGAAAACCAGACCTCAATCCCAAAGAGAAGGGGTGAACACGGTGGTGCGGGTTTGACGTAGCAACAAAGGCTGTCGAGGAACCAGAAAGCGAGTTAGACGCTTTGCTGCTGAAAGAGGGAAGGGCAAGGTTTTGGTGTGACCAGGGGAACAGCTGGTTTAGCTGTTGATGTGACTGACTCACCCCACAGAGAGTCTGAGGAGGAGAATGTGACAGAGCGAGACACACACACACACACACACACACACACACAATGATGCATACAGCTTTTCACTGACGGGTGAAACAGAATTTTAAATGTGCCGGAGGGAGTTGAACGTAGTTTGGCACTTGGCCCCAACAGGTGGTACAAAATGACTCTTCAAGTTCGTCTTAGAAGAGAAAGAAAGATAAAGAATAATTGGATTGTAAAAATTTTATAACATTTTAGTTTATTTTCCTCCATGTTTTTATGAGTTATTTTTTCCCTTTGTTCATTTCATTCTCTGTTTTAAATGTTTTCTGTTTTGATTGAAAATCACTTTGTGAAATTGTTTTAGAAAATAAATCTAAATAGATAAAATGTAGTATTTTATTTATGAAGTGATGATTAGAAAAGTTGGTGAGTTGCATTGTTATACACAAAAAGTGTTCTAGGAGGTAAAAGGGAGATTTTAAAAGTAAAATATGATTTTTATTCAGTACTGCACTTCTGTTTGGCTCCAATCCCTCAAGTTGAAAGTGTCAAAACCCATGAACGCTACAGAATATTTCTAAATTCACGATGCTCCTTTAACTCCTCTCTCAGGTCTCTAGTATCATACTCCTGATCTCGCAGAAGGAAAAAAGCACATGAAGCTCTTCAGAAATTGTCAGGATGTTTCAGATTTAACAAAAATTTAAAAAAATTAAAATCAGATTTAATAAAACAGTTTGTGTTGGGATAAAGTATCACACCTGATACTTTACACTTCACACTTTTCTCAAGATGAACTGCTTGGAAATAGTTCGAGGCGACCATCAGTAGCAGGGCCTAGCCTGCTGCTACTGACTCACCTCGATGTCACAGATATCATGACGTGGATGTAACTTTTACACTCTCATGTGAAGGTATTTTCCACACCCTGCTGTTGGTGTCGGTGTATATTCGTCCAAGCGGCTGCATGGCTGATTTAAAAAAAAAAAAGCCATTTTCTTTGTCACTCTGCAGTGGTTTTCCAGATCATCGCTCTCATCATCTACCCCGTCAAATTCAACGAGGAGCTCTTCGAGGGCCACTATTACTACACCTGGGCCTACGGCTTCGGCTGGGGAGCCACCATCCTCTGCATCGGCTGCGCCGTGCTCTTCTGCTGCCTGCCACGCTACGAGGATGAGCTGACCGGCCTGGCCAAGACCAAATACCTCTATTCCTCTGCTTAAAGACTAAACCTCCACACTTTTCCACTTTCCACTCTGAGCTGGATCTGCGCTGGACAATGAACGTTTTTACACTGTACCATTTCACCAGAGATCCACGTTGGCTCAGTTCAGTTCAGTTAGATTTGGTTCGGCAGTGGAAAACCCCTCGAGGTCAAAAGCGAGAGCTGATTCTTACTGGAAGTGGACTGTATTAGGACGTCGCATCTGCTTTAGTGTACATTTTAGATGAAGTCTTCATTGTCGGTTTTTTTTTTTTTTACACCATTCTGCATTTGAGTGAGACATCTTCCTCATTGTATCTGTACTTTTTACCAGTAATTCTCAATGCAAGATCACCCAAGTGCACTTAACCGAAGGGAATTAATGACGTGTAAAGCATAACTTCAGCCTGATTTATTTTTAGAACAACCTTGGTAGAAGAGAAGTTCACACTAAAACTTGCACAGGATGGAAAAGGAATATTAATCATAATTTGGTTTTGTCCCATGTGTTCTAGTTAGTTCTTCAATGTGTATTTTATTCTGTTTGTGCTTGAGGTAAGAAGGAAGCAAAGGCTTAGAGTCAGAAGCTGAATGTAATCTACACATATAGAAATGCAGTTTTAACAGTCGTGTTTGCACGCTTTTCTGCTGTCTCCAGAGTTTTATATTCTTACTTATTACCAAAAGGGGTTTAACTGTGGGAGTTTGTTGTGCCGTCTTTGTGTCTGTTCTGAGCACTACTACTAATACACTTGATGAGTAGATGCAGCGTGTGGCGGTTTATTGACTTGGCTGCAGTTTTTCCATCTCTGTCACTCTAAACTGGAAGCAAATTCAAATGAATTTCCATTAAACTTGATCATTTATCGCTTGTGCAAATTTAGAAAACGTGTCAAAATGTTGTCTTAAAGGGACCAATATAAACTCTGACTCTCCGTTGTCATGTCTTGTTGTCTCAAAGTAGAGAGTCCGTTCAGAGAGAAGACTTTCCTTTCCAGGTTAAAATAGTTTTTCAGTCACAGACGGATGACCAGTCATGTATTTTATTAAAGCCCTCATAAGATTCCATCATGTTCTTTTGGCTTACTGGTTTGATGAGGCACTGAGACCAAGGTGTACAATCTGCTGACCTAATGTGCATGAAGCCGGTGCCTTCGCTTCTTCGCTGCTGTGTTTTTGAATGTCCTATCAAACCGATCAGTCTGGTTTTACTGACTCACGTTTAATCATCGTCAACGGTTACATTTCTCAACATGCCAAGACCAAACTGTGTTGTTTTTATGACATGAAAGAGTTCTGAGGAAAGATCATTTGACTGAGTGACCTTAGGTCAATAGTCAAAGTCAGCAAATTGCTGCATAAATAACTAACTCATTTGAATCAACTAGTTTTAACTGAGAATTGGTGAAGGTTTGGTAAAATAAGAAAAACAAACACGCTTTTACTTACAGGCATGAATCTCTCTTTCAGACATTAGTTATTGTATGGGTATATAATGTACTATAGAGTGAGTTATTAACATTCACCCTCTTCTGGAAATCACCCAGCTGTTCTGCTGTAGTATGAATTGATTATTTTTGGTAGTCTGTGTGTTTTTATGCAATAAAAAAAAACTTATTTTACATCGCAGTGGCCATGTTTATGTTTGGAGGGAGGAAGAGAAAGGAAAAAGATAAAGTGCATATATTGTACAATCTTTATCTTCACTTTAGTAGGCAATAAAGATGATCAGATTTCTCAAGGACCAATGCAAATAGATATTGTATAAACACCAGAAATGTCTGGAAAATCCAGTTGCAACCTATGTGTGCAAATGATGTTCCTCTGTCAGTGTTTGTACTCAGACTCATATCGGGCTGTCAACACACACACACACACGCAGGCTTGTGGAGAAGTTGATAAACAACACACTGACACACCGATGTGAGTCATGAATTACGACATGCGCACACACCCAGAGAGCCACACCCTGTGTGGGAATTAGACTTGGCTCAGCATGTCTTGACAGCTCTCTGGTTTCTCTGTGAACGAGCGTGGAGAGAGAAAACATGCTCAAGAGGTTGGGGAGGATGGCATGAGGGTGAGAAATGCAGTGTGAGGGAGTGGAGGACAGACAGTAAGAGAGTAGATGAAGGACTGTGGGAGGGAGGGAGAGTAACAAGTCTAAATTCAAAGCAGGGGAAAAACAGCAATAACAAGATAGACACTTAATTTGGGTCATGTTCTTTTCACCCCATTACATGTTCGTGTGTGTCTCATTTTACTATAAGTCAGAAAACAGATGCTCTATTGTTCTCTTTGATGACTGACATGTTCAAGCATGTATTAACTACAGGTGTATAATATAATATATGCCTCTACTACAGACTCTCCACAGACACTAAAAACACCATCAGCCTTTCTGGAAATATTTCACAAAACCTCCTCAAACACCAGAATTTGCATTATATTTCACCGGGTAACCTACAGGACTACAAAGATTGAACTTGGTATTCATAGTCACTCAACAGCAGTGGTGGAAGAAGTAAAAGTACCAACACACCAATCCAAAAACATTCCATTACAAGTAAAAGTCCTCGTTTTCAAACCCCCCTCCCCTGGAAATCAAGTATTCTGATACATAATTAGAAGAAAATAAAGGGTCACAAACCAAATATATTGGGAACAAGTAGTTGAATCTTTAATGACAAATATAGTCGAGTAGAAGTAAAAAGTGGCACCATAGTACAAGTACATCAAAACTGTACTTCAGTTCAGTACACAATCAAATGTACTTGTCACCGTCCACCGCTGCTTTCAGTCATCAGCGTCAGTGTTGACTCGCCTATTGACAGTTTGCCACCAAAATGAATCACAGAGTGGCTCAAAATAATCCGTCTAATTCACAATGTGTTGGCCACCTGGCCAAATACATCTTTGAAAACCTATCACTGTACCTCTGTACCTCTGTACCTCTCTGTACTGCATCTCAGAGAGGTAGAGCTTTTCAAAATACAAGCTGTCAACGAGCAGAGCATGTCAACACTTCCATGCCCTCTTGTTGTGAAGAGAGAAAGACATCCCGGTCTTGTGTTTGTTTACCTTCCATTCATCTGTGTTGCTGTACAACGGCCACTAGAGGCCAGGCTCGATCAGTAAATCAGCTTGTGTTGCATCTTCTCTTCCCTCTCCGGGTTGACTTGAGCTTTTAGAGGTGTCTGTGGAGTTTACCCCGACACAAAATGATTTAAACTGGGGGTTGGTTTCGATCCGCCTCCGAGGTGCTTTCCACTGAGAAGAAGAGCCAGAAGAACATTGAGATGTTCTCCTCAGGGTTCTCCCCGCTGTTCTGCCACCTCATACCAGAGCGGGGCCTCGAGGCTTTTGGGGCTCTGAGGGATCCATCTGGGTTCAGAAGTCACTCTTAGGGACTGGCCACACTGTCAGAACACAAGAGACTTTTGACTCTGGAGGGCGAATATAGGTGCGTATTATAAAGCCTATGGATTCATGTAAAGTACCTGGATTACTAGTAGACCGCCATGTAGATGGCAAACGTGTTTGTGACTATCACTGCACTGTACCCATTCCAGTTGGGTACGGTGCCTTTAAAAAATTGTTTTTTTTTAAAAGACGAGGGGGTTTGTGCTGTGCTGGTAACATAAGATACTGTTTAATAAATGAAATATAGGAGGTAGAATATCAAAAGCTTGGACATATGTATGGTTACTTTGTCTTGAATTCAATGCACAGTGGGGAGAGACACAGGAAAGACTGGGAAGCATGAAGACAAAGGTCCCATACTGGATTCAAGCACAGGAATACACTACGTATTTTAATACTGCACTTGTGCTGCACAAAGAAGTGCAGTAACCTGACGCAGAAACCAAAGTAATATGATCAGTCAAAGTCTCAGTGATTCACACTCCTCTTTTAACATGTTTCTGAACAGCTTGCTTGTAACCTGCTTCTTCCTCAAATGGCATCAACGTAACTGATGAAGGGCCTCTTTCTGTGCTCTCTAAACATGAGATGTTTCATCAGCCAGACAAGGCCTGCAAAGCATATTGAGAAGATTGGATTTATACTTTTTTATGTTTTCATTTGAAGACAGGACCATGTCGGAAAAAAGCAGAAGCAGACAAGTCATGACAGCCTTCTTCTTCGATACAATCACATGTTCAACCTTTAAGAAGATGTTGTTGTGCTGTTAGAATTATGAAATGTGTGGTACATGTTAGTCACGCTGTGCTTTCAAAATGTAAGTGTTGGAGGAAGTATTCTGATCCTGTTCTTTAGTGTATATGATAACACAGTAAAAATACTCTCTTAGTAGGAAAATGTAAAAAACAAAGTGTGTAAGCATGTGCAATATGTATTTAAAGTGTCAAAAATAAAAGTACTTTCTGCAGAAACATAGCCACTGTCATACTAATATATTGTGTGAATACATTATTATTGCTGATGTGTTAATGTGTGAGTGGAAATCACATTTATTTTTGACTTCTAGTGGCTGTCATTACAAAGAATGTGCTGGTGCTTGGAGGTTGCATTCACTTGGGGTATACTTCATCATGACCCTCTTGACCCTGCATGACCCTCAGAGTGAGATCATTTCTCAAGTGTCCAACTATTAAAAACTGAGTCATGGGCATTTGTGGAATCTGTAAAGGCGACATTGTACCTGTTGATGTGTTAAATGCCAGCTCATGGAGCAAGAGCACTGTGCCTATTTTGAACTTTGACTGACACGGTGGGCTCGTTCCTCATGGATCCATGACGTCAGGTGATTGGTAGAGTTTCTGTTTCCTGCACAAGCAGGTAGGAAAGGAGACAGGGGAAGAGGAAGGAAAATAGAAAGCGAGGAGTGAATCAGTGCAGTTGAATAACAACAGGTAGATGAGACAAAATGTTCTTTTGCAATAAATCTGGATATTTGTCTACAGTGAAAATGCAACACAGAGATTTACCTTTGATCTACTTCACAGAAGGCTCCAGAGTCAAACATCTGGAAGTCATATTTTTGGTAAATCTGCTTTGAATTACTGAGAATCTGGCTAGATTATACTTCTTTGATGGCAATATGAAATGTGATGCTACAACAGAATTGACTGCGGTCTGTCTGATAGTAACATTTTTAGCATTGAAACAACAAGACGGCTAATTGAATAATCTGAGAATGATATAAATTTCATGACAGAACTTGTGATAACGAACAATTTTGTCATTCATCCAGCAAAAGACCAAATCAAATGATCATCACCTTGGACAACTTCTTGTGTAATTGTACAGCTGAACAAATAACTATTTATTTGAAAAAAAATGATCAGCAGATTATTATATATAGAACTGAAAATACTCTTGTTGCGGCTCATGCCATCTAAATGCATCATTCCTCTCTGTCTCACCTCTCATGCTTACACATGCAACACCAGCAAGTCAAATGTGCCAGTGGGAACCAAAGTGCAGACTGCTTTTCTGTTGCAGCTTCTGTATTGATAGACCGCAGAACAGCAGTTGGTGTACTTTGCCCCACACTGATGGCTCACTGATAACACAACTCGCTCACCACTATAACCCGGTGGTGCACAAAGCTATAGTTGTGATTTGACGTGGGCTGGGCACTTGAATGTGCATAACAGAAGAAATAAGATAATTAACTTACTAACTAACTTTTGAGTGAAAGAGAAACAGATTAACTAAATATTGCACCCATGCATCCAAAGATGAGACATCTGCCTTTGAATCCTTGAGAAAGAAATCTAATTCTTTCAAAGCACCAGGAGGTCTGTTTAACATCATTTACAAACGTTGCAATAAGTGCACTCATCAACACATAAATATACAAATAAACGTGCACACGTTCAATCAGCTGGTCGACGTCTACTTATGGTCCAGTGATGAGTTTCTTTCGTTTTCCTGACTGATTTGAAGAGGCGGGTCTCGTTGCAGATGTATGGTCTATTTCTAAGGCTGTCTCATGAAATAGAAAATGACGCGAGCTGTCTGTCTCCCTCAGTGACGCTCCTTTGTGCACAGTAGGTGGGATATGCTTTTCAGTATTGAGTCAGACAGATAGAGAGACCCCTGGCGGCGAAAATATGTAGCTACACCCAGGTTGTGTGTGTGTGTGTGAGAGAGAGAGAGAGCGAGAGAGAGAGAGAGGGAGGAAAATGGGTGGACGGAAAGTCCCCGTGTGGAAATCCCCTTGACTTGTGCCTTTTCCTTTAAAAAAAACAACACAACTATCATTAGCGGACTGTGTACTCCTTTGAAAGGCTTCGCGAGCTGCTAGGGCTCCAAAATAGATCTGATACTGAAGGAAAGAGAAGGTTGAATGGCGCCGAGGACCGCAGCGGTGAGGCTGAGTGAAGGGGCTCAGAGAGGACTAGCCTGAGCATCCGGGAGGGCTTTGTTATTACCCCCGACATATTACACAGGTAAGACACCCGTCCTCCCCTCCCCTGTGCCTCCCCATGTGGACGACATTTTCCACCAAAAAGGGGAGTGCGACTTGGTTAGGAAAGCTACATGACGTTTGGGCCTCGAGTAAACGTATGGTCGTGTTTCTGGGAACATGGAGGAAAGCGTGAAAGCCTGCTCACGACAGTGGCTTTGACAGCCATTGTTTACAAAGACGTCACCCTCGAGCCGATAAACGGAGCGTTCGAACGGCCAGATGTAGCGTCGGCGCGCGACACTGTAGCGAGACCCGCCGCGTTCGACGCGTTCGAGGGCTACATTGGTTCAAAGGTAGTTGCCATTGGAATTACGTAAACCTTTAACGTCAGTAAAGTCTTCTGTTGTTGTGTGTTTTTAGCGTAGCCATGCCACCCTAAACCGCAGCGTCCACCGCTGTCTTGTTTGCCCCAAAGTGTGTTCCAGCGGTGCCAGCACACCAAACAGCGACTAATGACTCGTGTCAACACGCTCCCTGACGTCCATCTGTCTGCTAGTCCCCATCATGTGCCTGACTATGGCCCCCTTTAGCGTGGCCTATCTGCTGTTTGAGTGAGTGAAGGTGTTGTGGTTGTTAACTTTAACAATATCCACCGACAGTTAGCTTCTTCTAAAACGGTTAATTTAAACATGGGGAAGTTAAACATGTGGCCCACTTGCTGACCATCACTTTCTACTTCCTGTGAACGAAAGAAATGTGCTGACATAACTGTTACTCTTTTTGGGATAAAATATGCCTTTAAAAACCTCAAAACAGGTACACTTAAAAACTCTTCTTCAATACTTCTACTGTCAGGTTGTGTGTTGAACCTTAATACCTTTAGTACCAACCAAAATATTGCATCAAAGCACTGAAAGTTAGCATCAAGTGTTTGGCCATAGTCTTTATTTATTCATCCCTCAAACCGACCTGAATCAGGAAACTTTGCTAACTTCAGGCAACATTCTTGTACAGCAAACAGGGATGTATTGAGAGTTTTACATACTTTTTGTGAAGAAATGTTTGTCTTTCTGGTGCTTTGGCATTGAGAACAGTATCAGCACTGAAACTCTGGCATCATTATGGCACAGGTATCAAACATTTTCTACTAATTCGTGGGCTCACTCAAGCATCAAGACTTCATGCAGGCGGGCAGTCTTGGAGGCGTTGGGGCAGACAGTGTGACCCCCCCCCCCAGCCCTGGGTGGCCTTCAGTTTAAGTTTTGGAAAACACCCGTTTATTGTTGGAGGACTTTGAACCCAGTGGGACGCTAGGGCGCCCCTGTTTGGGGGCAACTTAAAAACCATTAAGTCGAAAAGGAAAATTAAAAGAACCAACGAGAACACAAAGGGTTCTTTGTGTTCGTTTATTCCATTTGTCCCACCAGAATCTCCAGTGGAAAAGCACCAAACGGCTTTCACAGTGAGATGATCCTGTGTGTTGGGTGGTTTCCCCGAACAAACAGGAAATTAAGTTGCGCCTTAAGTCATAATTAATAAGGAAAGGGGAATCTCCTCTGAAAATTTCCCACCAGTCCCACCAGTCTGTTCTTTTCTGTACTGCGTAATAACCCACTCCCCTTCTCTCCATCCAGTTTCCACGTTGCTGGGTCAGCGGTGGTTGGTGCCTCCTCCTCCTTTCCTCCTCCTCCTCCTCGTTCCTCTTCCTCCCCTCCTTCCATCCACCTGGCCACTCATCCGCCATGTCGCAGGGTCAGAACTTCCTCCCCAAATTCCTGTTTGTCTCCAACCTGCTGAAGGCGGTGAAGATCCGTCAGCGAGTGCCCAACGACGTGGTGAAGCCGGCTGCCGGCAGCGGCCTGATGCACCACCTGCGCGGCATGCACCGGTACACGCTGGAGATGATCGCCATGAACCACTTCCCGCAGGCCTTCATGGAGGTGGTGCAGGCCGCCATCCTGGACCGAGCCATGCAGGCCTCCTTGGAGCAGGAGAAGAAGCTCAACTGGTGTCGGGAGGTGAAGAAGATGGTGCCCTTGCGTACCAACGGTAAGAGAGATTTGCTGATGTCTCCACTGAATCAGGTTTCTACGATATTCTTTCTGAAGCTCCATGAAGTCGGGGGCACTTTGGTGAAGATTTATCAGAAGTTGGGAGTTTAGATAAATGCTGTTGGAGCAGGAGGCTCTGGTGACCTTTCACACAAAGTTCAACAACAGAAACAATTCGACAAATGCTTCTCAGAGCTGATGTCAAACTTTTGTTCCTTGACGTCAGGAACAGTAGCAGTGTTCATCGCTCAGGGCGGAGGATGCGTTTTGCTTTTGTTTCATTTTCAGTGATGGAGGAGGTGCGTGTTTGTGAGTCAGGGCTATTTGATATGTAAATTCTGAGATGTCATTTCTCACAAGCAGGGTTACTGTAAATGACAACAATGGAGGGACTCGATTCCGCTTCCACACACACTCATTTAGCAGCTCCTCTTGGTTTTACTCTGCGTTTGACTTCAGTCAGCCCATTGCCAAGTCATGATTTCTGTTACGTGGATGGCGTAACACGGGAACATCCCAGGGTCAGCAAACATTCAGACCCGGGCCTGATTACGTCTGATCACAGCTCTGTACTGAGAAATTCTCTGGCGTCACTCGCAGGACTTTTATTTACTGTTGATGATGTTTCAGACCTGACTATTTCCACTAATTTTCACTTACAACCTTTGGGGTATGTCCCCTCTTTTTCGCTCTGTGTGTGTGTGTGTGTGTGTGTGTGTGTGTGTGAGAGAGAAAGAGAGAGGGAGAATGTCAGTGGATCTTAAAACACCTCAAATAGTTTTACCGTTAGTTCCCCACCTGCCTGGCTGTCATTTTATGTCGCTGTCTTTGAGACTGTCAGCTGTGTGTCACGACTCACCGGGCCTTGTTAATGCAAATCTGACCAAATCCAACTGTCCTCTCACTGATGGGAAACATCAGCCGTAGCATTCACAACAGAAGGCGGAAGAGTTACAAGTTTGTCTTAAACATGTGAGTTTCCAGAGGAAATAGTTTCTTCCTTTCTCATAGGAAGCAATTACCGGTAACACTTTTCAGTGATAAATTCCTGTTTTGATTGCATCTCAGGACTCACTTTGAACAGTTACTGGATGGATGAGGAACTTGCCGGGTGTTGTGTGTGTTACTCGTAAGTTCGTAATGAGTAAAGCAGTTACTGTAACTCTCATCAAGACATGGTTCCTCTTCAGAAAGACCCCTGACTCTTCTGACTTCTTCTGCCAGTAACCTGGACGGAAATTCCTGGCTTGTGAAGATGATGTCATGAAGATGAGACAGAATTTCAAAGCCGGAGCATCTAACCCTGAAGGACCCAGACGTGACTTTGAGCAGAGGACGCACACACACACACACACATACATACAGAGAGGACTGACTGACTGCTGCTGAGTCACTGGAGCTCAGCACACACACACACACACACACACACACACACACACGGAGAGAGGACGTGAGAGAGCAAAAGTCTGTCAATGAACATCCAGTCAGAGCAGGCCATATTAATCCATCTCCTCGGAGTCATAACACTGCAATAAGATCAGTCTCCACTTCGTCCGGGACCTAAATGGACCCGTTAGCTCCCAAGCTTTCAATCTTCCTGAAAGCTAAATTTATTCCCAGCCTAGAAGAAATACAACTCACCATCTTAAAGCCCAAACAGCCTCATAAAACCTTAATTCCCCGGCAATTAGAAATAACGGGGTCGTATCAGCTTTCCTGTTTCATGCAACTTTTCCACCAATTCGAGACGCGCGTTATTGAAATGCAGTGCGTCTTCTGTCTTGAATGTCTGGGACGCATTCCGAGGGTTTTTCCCCCAAACAGCGTCCCATGTCTGTCATGTGTCCCCAACAGGCAGGATTTGTTCAGCTACAATACACTGAGACTACGTGCTGTAGCAGCAGAGCGGACACGCACACACTCACTGTGTATAAGTACAGACTACTTTTCTTAATGTGGTATCCGCAGTGTTTGATACAAACACAATATGTCATATCTCCAGTTCTTATTGAAGCAGAAGTGAAACGAGTCTTTGGCCAGGACTTGTTCTGTTGGTTTAGTCCCACGAGACATCTCGGCGATGATGTGGGCCACCAACCTAAATCCGCATTGGAAAGCACCACATTGCAACTTTGTGGTCGGTGTCACCTGCACGAGGAACAGATGAGGGAGCATGTCCGCTCGTACGCCGGTGTGTTTTCAGGAAGTGTCCCAGCTGGCCACGGAGGAAGTGTCTATATTTAGACCGATGCGACCAGCAGACCGTCTTGCATCTTCGGTCATCACTCGTCAGGCAGCTCGATTAAGGGTCAAAAGTCTCCGTGTTTCTGTGCGCAGGAAGAGCTGATCACACGTGCGTGTTTGGGCCTCTGTGCCTGCTCTTGTGTGCCTGTGTGTCTCTTTTGAGGATGTCGCTGTTGAGGATGCCTTTTCTCACGAGAGTGTTGAGAGTGATGCAAGAACGCCAAAATGCAACAACAGCTAGCTAGTCTGAAATAGAGGTGATGGTTTCCCCCCATCTCACATTACAGTCATCTCGCAATACAGATAATGTAGTTTTCAGAAATGCGATAGTTTGTCCTTGGGCATGACACGTACACCGGTTAAACTCATTTTAGACATTTTGTTTTGTAGGCTGTGATTTAAATAACTTTTCTTGCACAGATATTAGCTATTTAATGCAGCAATGTCATATGAAAAAAAGGTGTGTAACTTTTGCCAGGTGAACATTACGGAGCAGATCATAAAGGGAGACAGAACCAACACACTACGGTACATTTGTATGCGTTTGTGCATGTAATCGCACATGTTATCTCAGCGCTCATTAATCACAGCCTTCATCGGGTGTTGATAGCAGCAATTAAAAAGATAACATCCCATCCTGTCCAAGCCACACCCCAGTGGAAAGTCCAGGACCAGCTGAGAGGCATTGATGAGTTGGGATCATAGGAGGTTAACACACACACCCACACCCACACACACACACACACACACACACAAGGCAGACGTTAGCACAGGGAAATTCCTGTGTTTAGTGTGGCAACAGGCGCACACATTGACAAACATGGACTCTCCTGTTTCACAACGAGGAAAAGACCCAGCATTGCCATAGGAGACTAAATAAAATTCCAGGATTTGTAGTCGTTGCTCACACACACACACACACACACGCACAAAACAAATTCCATTTGAGAAACTCTTTATCGCCCCGATGGTTTGTAGAATATAGAGGAAGGCGTTTACTTTGAATTGTTGGAAATTTTCAGGGCAGATTAAGGTAGTGAAGCAGCTGCATTTAATTCTTCTAAAACGTATTATAAGTATGTTGAGGGCCATGTTTCTCAGGCCAGCAGGATAAAAGCCCGGCTTTGTCTGTAGTGTTTGCATAGTTTCAGACATGTGAGCTTCATATAATAGTGTAGATACCAGATAGTGCGACAACTGACCCGACGGCCTGGAAATCCCCAGACTTTTGTTACGCCCGTGTGCGTGTGTGCTCTATAATTGTCTGTTGTGCATGCCGCGTACACTCTGCAGCCGCACAATGCGTGTGCATGAGTCCCTGCACAATTGTGTTAGATTGCGTCCCGTGTTCAAAATCAACCACCCTCAGTTCTAACATTGTATGTGCTTGCCTGCCTTTCCTGTGTGTGTGTGTCAATAGGAGATGGGAACTGTTTGCTCCACGCGACCTCTCAGTACATGCTGGGCGTTCAGGACACGGACCTGGTGCTTCGAAAAGCTCTCCATGGTGTTTTGAAAGAGACGGACACTGGCGTCTTCAGAGCTCGCTTCCAGACAGAGCTGCTCCAGTCCCAGGAGTTCACACAGACCGGACTCCGATACACCACAATGGTATGAAGATGCCAGAAGCCTGAGCTAAAACGTACAGCCCATGTGCTCTTGAGACAGTAAACATTTCAATCCTTGCTTACGTCTTTTACATCCTTGTATGCAACCTGCAAGAAAATAAAGCATCTATTCTAACTCTTTGTGTGTGTGCTGTCCCAGAACTGGGAGGAGGAGTGGGAAAAGATTGTGAAGATGGCATCTCCGGCCTCCAGTAGCAACGGCCTCCAGTTTGACTCTCTGGAGGACATTCACATCTTCGTCCTCTCCAACATTCTCCGCCGACCCATCATTGTCATCGCAGGTATGGACTTTTTGTCGTCTCCAAGTACGTTTATTGCTTCCTCAGCCATCAAAGACCTGCTGGTCTTGTTTCGACATGTCTTTCAGTCATAAGGAAGGATCGGGGTATCTCCTTCCACGTGCCTCAACACTTTGCTCAGAGTGTTTGATTTCACTGTATCACTTCCCATCTATTTTGGTTAGCGGATGTGGAGCGGATGTCGTGATTAATACATTGTATGGAGGGTAAATAAGCAGAAACTTGTTTAAACTTTATTTGAATGTTGTTCTAACACACTCAGTGAAATAGCAAATAGTATATCATTTTCAAAGGGGTGAACAGACATTTCAAAGTTCTTTATTTTTCTTGCCGTTCACTTTTAAATCAAATGTTTCTGTAGCATTTCTAACATTATTCATCAAAATCTGTAAATTCTATAAAATGAGTACTAAAAACACATTTAACTTGTTCTTGGACAGTTATCTTTCAAATCAGTAGTAACCCTTCCATCTCTGCTCTTTCAACAGACCAGGTGGTCAGGAGTATGAAATCTGGCTCCTCCATCTCTCCTCTGAATGTGGGTGGGATCTATCTGCCGCTACAGTGGGCGCCCACAGAGTGCTACAAATACCCAATAGTGCTCGGCTACGACTCCCAGCATTTTGCCCCCCTCATCACCATCAAAGACAGCGGTCCAGGTAGGAAACAAGAAGGTGTTACGGAGCCGACGCGACAAAGAGCCTTGCTCTTGTTTTTATTTTTATGTGACATCTTGGACTGAATTTCCCAGAGATCCGAGCAGTACCGCTGATCAACCCAGGACGAGGAGGCTTTGAGGAGCTGAAGGTTCACTTCCTGATGGAGAAAGAACAGCAGCAGAGAGAGAGGCTTCTCAAGGACTACCTGCTGCTGATAGAGATCCCCGTCATAGGCTTGGGCTACGACACCACACGGATCATCAATGCTGCACGGTACTTATAATATTACATACTTACATATTATAAACTCTGTCCGCATAAACGGACAATATGGAAGAGGAAAAAGTAAAAGATTGATATCCCAGTCCTGGTCCTGGTCCTGGTCCTGGCTGCTATGCGGTTTAGGAATGAAGATGTCTATTTTTCGATTGATGGTTTTGTAATACAACTGCTTTAACTTTTACAAACCTAATTGGCAGACTGATGGCAATAACTTTATTAACTTAGAATTGAACTGAAAAAGTATAAAATCCCCAAAAGTGCAGTTCATTTAAGAACCACATTGTATGTGTCTGTTCCCAGGCTGGATGAGGGCAACCTCCCTGAAGACATGAACCTGATGGAGGACTACCTGCAGCTTGTCAACCACGAGTACCAGCGCTGGCAGGAGGACAAGGAGCAGGCGTGGGCCGCCCAGCCGCAGCGTCCACCGCCCTTCTCCGTCTCCCAGCTCTCCCTCATCGAGATTCGTTGCGCCACACCGCGATGCACTTTCTACGTCTCTGTGGACACGCAGCCTCATTGCCATGAATGCTTTGAGAAGCGACAGGCCACCACCGGTGGAGGAATGAGGATAGAAGGGATCGTGCAGACCAAAGGGGGAGGGGTACAATGTGGGGTGGGAGTGATCGGGGGATCAGAGACTGAGGTGAGCTGCAGAGGAGCTCGAGGCAGCAGCCCCCCATCCTCCACGTGTGGGAGAGGGGGGGTGGTGGTGGTATCCAGCCCCCGCTCAGCACCACCCACGGCTCCCAGCCTCAGCCTGTACAGTGAAACTCATGCCATGAAGTGCAAGACACCCGGCTGCCTCTTCACCCTCAGCGTGGAGCACGATGGACTTTGCGAGCGCTGCTTCAACTCCAGGCAGAACCACGGACCCCCTGGAGCTGTAACAGCTGCTCCAGGACTCCCAGGCACCAATGGGGGGCCTACAGTCCCCCACCCGGCCCAGGGCACCGGCTGGACCCAGTGGGGGGGCCGCGAGACAGAGACAGAGCGCTGCAGCATGTGCAGACAGGAGGCGTTCAGGATTTTCAATGGCCTGTGTCCACCCTGCATGCAGAGACAGCAGCCTCCGGAGAGGGGAGAGCCGCAGCAGAACAACCCCAGGACTGAGGCCTCGTCTTCAGCTTGGACCCAGGCCGGGGACACTGAGCGGCCGTGCCTCACCCTGACCCCGGGGCACACCTCAGCCTGGCTAGCCCCTCTGGCCCGGCCTTGTAAAAGATCCGGCTGCCAGTTCTTTGGGACGCCAGAGAAGTTGGGTTTCTGCACTATTTGCTACGTAGACTATCAGACCAACCACCGTAAGTCCCGAAACCTCTATCATGTTACAAGATCTTTGCAAGGTTCAACCAAATGTGAATTTGATTTGCATTATATAAATGATGGGTGTTTTATGTTTAGTTGTACTCGTATTTTTCTACACTCAAAAGTCAAATCATGTGGGACATTGCTTATGTTGGCAACTGTCTGTTCCAGACCTGACCCCTCCCCCCGCCCCGGTCCAGAGCCGGCATGGTGTTGAGGCCGGCTTCCAGAACGCCTCCCGGTGTCGAGGGCCTGGTTGTGGCGCAGTTGGCAAGACAATGCTGGAGGGCTACTGCGACAAGTGCTACGTCAAAGAGCAAAGCACACGGCTCAATCAAGCGGCACATCGCACACCACACTCCCCTCCTCTGGTCATGGTAGGTTTCTGCCAAACCTTCTGTCTTATCCTTCTTTTGTTTGTCTGTCTTTTACTTGCTCATCTCAACTCTTAATATCCTGCTGGTCCACAGATGCCTTTTGGTTGCCAAATTGACCTTTCTCCTCTTCCCCTCTCCTCCCCCTCTCTTTTCTCCGTACGTATAGCGGGACCGAGCTGCCAAACCCAGATCTTCACAGCAATCCCAGACCCAGACCCAGACCCAGACTCAGACTCAGACTCAGACTCAGTGCCGGCGGAGTGGCTGCAGTAATGTGTCGCCGGGTTGCACGGACCTCTGCCCCGAGTGCCACACACGTGGCCAGGGCCGAGAGGCGGGCCGACGGGCGCAGGCGCCTAAAGAAAAGTCCAAGCAGCGGTGCAGGACGCAGGGCTGCGACCACTACGCCAACCAAGAGAAACAGGGCTACTGCAACGAGTGTGACCACTTCAAACAGGTCTACCGCGGCTGACCACGTACACACCCACGCAACCACGATGGTGACACATCGCTAGCACGCTACAGCCGCTGCCCTGCTGCCAGTCAATGCACCTCTGATACTAACTAACCAACTAACTAACTAGCTAGTGACTAACTAGTAACCTTATGGCCTGAAAATCAAACCCCCCATGTAGAATGTGAAGAGAGAGTGTGTGTATGTGGGGGGGGGGGGGGGGAGGGGGGGTGACTGACTGTGTGTGTGTTTGCAGTAGACATGGCCTCCAGAATACCTCTTTGTGCAATTATTATCATCTGATGTGCCCTGTGCACTTACACGGTGAGAGGTTTGGCTACATGTCAGAGCAACTGACTTAACTCTTGTGTACAATATGTATTTAGAGGTACGTCGCGAATCGTGCCGGACAAAATGATTGTATGTTGACATAACGAGAAGCATCTGACATTGCTTTCTAGACCACAGCCAAGGATTTATACCCGCCGTCTGTCTGTCTTAACACATCCGTGTATCTGTCTGCCTGTCTGTCTAGCATTTGCCCTGTAGGATGAGGGAAGGTGAGGAAGCCCAGCGACAAATCTGTGGAAGTAGTGAGCAGAAGTGAGCCGAACTGGGCCAAAGTGAAGCGCTTGAAAACGAAACTCAATGGTATGCACCATTGTTTAGCCTACTTCTCCAAAAAAAAAACAACACTCATGTATGTCCTCCAAACAAAGACAAAGATTTGCCGTGAAAAGCTCTTGCAATCAATATTGTAAAAATGATCAAGGCTTCATTTTCTTCCATTTGTCAGTCGAACGCAGTTTATATTTTGAGGCAAATTAAACTGTATTGTTACTTCTCTGTTATATGAAGTTGGTGAGATTGTTGATATGGAAAGCAAGAACAGACCTTTTGTCTATACAGTGCAAGACAGACAGGGCAGGCCCCTGCTAGTTCTGGTGCTACATGTACAGAAATACAAGCCTCTCCATTGTAGCCAACATGCTGGCAGTGTCAGCGGACAGAAGGCGGAGAACACCGTAGAGACAGGACTCATTCATTCTCTGTCTATTCCTCCTGTCCTTCCTCTTATTCCCCCTCCCCTTCCTCCAAATCTGTTGATTGAGATCTGTTGCCTTGGACGTTGTTTTGCTGTTTACTGACCACTTAAGCACCTAGAAATGCGTAGACACATACCTACACATGCGCACACAAATGTAGGAGCTCCAGTCCTGTCAGAAGGGGATTGCCAACAATAAAGAGAACTGAGAACATGATGACGGGTGATTAACCACCTTACCACCATACACACACACACACGCACACACACACATTTGCACACACATGCACATGCAAACACAGCTCTGTGAGATTGTACGCGCCCCACCCCAGCCTGAGGTGGTATAAAGGTAAACAAACCCATAGAGAAATGCATTCCGCTCTGCTCCACCCCACTGGATGTGCCAAGGCGACACTTTCAAAACAAAGAGCAATCCCACCGCCTGCTTCGGCTGATCTCGTTTATCTGAATGTGTTTTGTGCTGCTGCTGCTACAACAGCACAGTATTGGGGCTGATCCTCGATAAGTTTTGCCTTTAAGTAGTGATTGACATTTTATGGACCAGAGGAGCCTGATCAGTGATCCTGGATCAGTGCTCCCACCTATAAAATGCTTTTGTGAATATGGATCTTGGTCCATGTTGTAGGACCTTCCAACCCGATGCCTCATCTCCAACAAAAACACACACACACACACACAGAACGCACGCATGTGTGCGTCTGGAATACGCAAAACTGACATTCCTGTTATTTTTATTTTTTATTTGTTTGGGGATTTTTTTTTTATTGTATTTTGATATATTTGGTTTTGTTTCTGCCAAAAAAAAAAAAATACATGTGCCATCAACCGCCAAACAGTTGTTGTTACCTCCTTAAAAATGACCAGCCTGTACCACTCTAAACTAACTAGAGGGCCACAAATAGACATCTCCAACCCTGTGTCACCACAGAGTTTATCAAGCTCTATGTGGAAAATCCCCAAATGGGCGCCATCTTTTCACGAGTGTCTATTTTATTGAAAATACAAAGAAATGTTTATCTGCAGAGATAACTTCAAGCGTAACACATTTATCTCACAATCTCTAAATGTGATCAACTGGGTCAGTTATTCCCCTTGTACTTCTGCTGAAGTGCTCCACTGCTGTAGGCAGATGTCCATCTGTGGCTTCAGTTAGGAAACATAGACAAACAGGCTCTCGGTCTGCCTTCTCATTCAACTGTATCTAAAGCTGTCGGGCCAGCCCACCTGTTTGACGGCCTGTACGTAGATCTCTGTGTGCTTTAATCACCTCTAGACAAACCTTAATCAATTAAAGGCCAATGTGCGGTCGGCTCATCGGGACCCCTTGACGAAGGTTTTCGGGGGCACTGGCTTGAGTTCGACTGGGAGGGAGATCACATAAGTTGCACATGACTCGTCTAAGCTGCTGAGGCATTTTAGGAATGGTACTCCGACTCGCTTAGGGACATTCCAACAGTAGGAAGAACAACCGCTTAGAAGCAGAAGGTGTAACAAAACATGCAAACTGTGTGGAAGTTTCTCTGTGTGACCTTTCGACAATCGGGTATTGTATGAAAAAAAAGCCTGGTTTTATTTGTTAAGTATTTATTCATATCAAGATATCTGTATTGTGTGATTCAATAATTATTTATATGTCGTCCTGAAATGAATTATTTTTATTAAGAAATCTGTCTGTGGTTCTTGTCTCTCCAGTGTGTGCGTGTGTGTGTGTGTGTGTGAGAGGGAAATGTGTGTGCACTACCACAGAATATGTGTATGCAGAACACAAGCATGTGTGCTACGCTACGAGTACATGCAGTATGCTTGTGTGTGCTCTTAGAGATTTCAACATTGCACTCTTATTACAGCATCTCTCTCTCTGCTGTGGTGCGTGTTGCCTCACGCTGTTTCTGCTGGAAAAACAGCTGCTCGCTACCGGCACCGAATCCATCTCCAGTGTAGGAAGTACAGTGGGTGCTGCAAAAAGTCCTCAGATAGCTGATGGCTCAGGCCTGGTTTAGATGTGGCAGAGTTGCACCATTTTCCAACGCTTAACTGCGTTAGCTCTTTTTCTTCTCTCCGCCTCCGTTCTTATTTCTTTTTTTCTCATTGTTACACATTTCCATACAAAAAAGTTCAGATGATGAGGCTTTACTTAGGTGCTTTTTTTCGTCACTATTCAGTTCTTTCCAGGCCTCTTTCCAGGTCGTCATGCTTTTAAAAAAAAAAAAAAAGGGAACCCCTACCCTCTCATAGAAAGACATTTCACTCGGGAGTGCAGTGGGAGGGGGGAATTTGGAGCGAGGGGAGATCTGGCAGTGACAGGTGGGGAATATGTTATAATTATACATGGCAGGGCAGAGGTGACATTTAACAAGTGTGGGACTGCAACGGTATGCGTGAGCTTTCTCATCAACCTACAGCCTCTACCACAGTCAGATTGGTAGGCTGCTGTGGTTTCCTGGAAATACCCCGGCATGCAAACACTCCCTTGTGTAACTGCTCCTTTGCAGACGAGCTCTGTTTCACTTGACGTGCGAGTGCTTCACTAAATGCGGTGGTTAAACCTTTCCATAACAGACTCAATGCAAATAAGTATGCGACGCAAACACGTTAGTTACAAGATAAGAACTCATTCTGTAATAGAGGTGCACTCCAATTTTTCATTACCAAAGATGGTTGAATGGTGATGACAGATTACTAAATTCACAGCAGCATGCAGTCACGAGAAGTACTGTCTATTCCAATGACAAGTGCAGAGCTGTGATGCATTGCCTACAGACCAGGATCACAACATGGCAAATGTATGCAAGATTATATATATATATATAAAATAATCAAACTGATGTTCAATACAATGAACTGTGTTCCACTGCAATGGACTATTAGATCTGACAAAACCTTGGAAGTAGGTGAAGTCTGTCACAATATACGGTAACGTTTGAAATCAAAAGTCAGGGTTTGTCATCTTGAGAAATTAGCAAGAGTACGCTCGAGTTTAAGAAATGATACACCCGAAAAACTGAGCCCAGTGTTGCCAACTATTTTACGATGAAAGTAGCTTGCAGCAGTCGCTCCAAAAGTTGCTAAATCTAGCAAGAAAGAGTCAAAGTTGACAGCCCTTCCCTTCAGGCCTCCCTCCAAAGCCCCCCCCCCCCCCCCCCCAAACAAAATGCACAGGCAAGCAGCCCGTCCAATCATTACATTCAGGCCAGATGAAATGATTGGACGGGCCTATCACAGTCCTGCGACAGCATTTGATTCATTGATTGCTCTCAGGATGTAAAGAGAATTTCAACAAAAATATCAAAAATCTTTTTAAAGAAGATGATCAACCCTGCCTTTATGACTACAGGTCGGAGTTCATATCATTTACACATGTGCTGAAGTAGTGACATACCAAAGTGTAAAAAATGAGCATACACTGTGATGATAACAGGGCTCCGACTGACCCCACAACACCCAGCTTCTGTGTGTTGGGTTTGTACCTTCCAATATGTAAGTAATAAAGGTCTTAAATCTTGTCAGACAGATTGTCACACATAAAATGTTGGACCCAATTGACCAAAGAAAGAATTATGTTCATGCAGGTTATTAATCAGTTAAAAACCACTAGCATGCAGTAAATGTGGAGCTTCTGGGGCCCGAGGAGGACTGGGGACAAAAAGGTTTTCAGGACTAAACACTCAAAAGTATACAAAACGCTTGAACCAGCTACTTTTAAATCCATAGGACTCAAACTCGGTCTTTAAGATGACACAATAAATTGTGAATGAGAATGTCAATCTTGATTACAACACAATGTTTAAAAAGAAAATGTTTTATCAATGAACCCACCAAAGTCTGACTCACTGCCTCTTCTGTTGAAAAATGAAATGTCGCAACAAACGAAAGTACACGGGAGTCTGATTCGACAGGAAGATATCTGTTCTTGTGCAATAGGAAGGGGTTGTATCCATGGTTACCTTTGTCTGAGCCCTTTTATAAGCAGCAACAAAGATGATGAGATACACCCTTCCACTGAACAATATTACACACACACACACACACACACACACACACATTACTTCATAACTATTTCATTTGAAACTTCCCCATCTGTGTCATTTTTGCCTGCAACTGGAGGCAACTTCCACATTGAGGCAACAGCGGGTCCAGTTATGAAATACACATAACTCTGTGTACCACACAGGTATTTTAAGGTATTTGTATACAACTTTATCCTCTTTCATTTCTATTTGCACCCCCCCCCCCACATTAAATGTGATTTACCCCTCTTACTTTTAGCATGAATAACACGTTTATAAGCATTTAATAAGTTGTTTATAACACACTGTTATGTAATGATAAACATGGTTTGGAGAAACCAAACATGGATAAACAATGGTTTGCTAATGTATCCTCAGCTGTTATATAACTTCTCTCCATAATTCTACACAGTATAAAAGTGTCTAATTATATATAATGATATATAATTACACACTTGTTGAAATCTGTTTCTATATGTGCTTTATACTTTTAACTGATGCTGAGCTTAGGTTGACCCTTCTTTGAGTAGTAAGACAAAGAAATTCTGAACTAAACTTCCACGTATTTGATTGACAAAAAATAATAGCATTATTTTTCTTTTACAGATTGTGGGTACTTATAAACATGTAAAGTTAGACGTGTGTTTTGCATTTCTATAGCTCTTAACACTGAATGACTTGTGATCAATTAGCTGCTTGTTTGTTAAATTTGTTTTTTGTCTCAGGCTGATGTTTGCATGTGTTTGCATATTTTACTGCGTTTCTGCTGTGATGTCTGGTCTTGATGCAGCAGTTTAGCTTTTTATCCAACGCAATGTCCTCCCATTGGAGAGAATAGAGTAACCTTAACCTGAAAAAGCTTGTAAAGAAGTTAAATGTTGACATATTTTGAATGCTTCCCTTGAAATAACTACAAATAAATAAAAAATATTATATGTACAAAACATACATTTGATAAACTTATAAAACATGATGCATTGTTATGTTTAGGCTATACAATCTTAAAGTCTGCAATGTACCAATAGTACGTAAAGATGTCAGATGTAATGGAGTTAAAATGTGCAACATTTCTCTCTGAATTGGAGTGAAGTAGAAGTATAAAGTAGCATAAATTAGAAATACTCAAGTAAAGTAGAAGTAGGCCTAAATATGTACTTGAGTAGGACTACAGTTCTTGCGTAAATGTAGTTTCATTCCACCACTGCTTCGGCTATATAAATGTAGTGTATGCAGTTGCAATACACCGTATCCACCACAGGGAGGCGCAGACGTGAAAATATGTATTGTGACTACAAACAAGGACTACAACTCCCAGTATCTGACTGAGTTTGCGGAAGTGGGAGCCGTTAGCAGATGGTTGCCTCGTTATTTCTAAATTCACTGTACACGCATCGGGGCGGTGTTATAGATAACATTGTAGGAGATAAGAACACTCATCACGGTGACCAAAACAAACGCACCGTCGCTTAGAATCGATGACCGTTGCTACGTGCGGCACATATCATGGTTGTAAATATTGTACACAGTCAGCCTCGCGTGTGTAGTTAACGCTGTGTGTAGTAATAAAGCGTGATTTAACATCAGTTACACATCAATGAAACCGTTTGACTCAGACGAGGAGGAGGCGGAGCAGCTGGGGGCTTACCAGAAGGAGCTGAGACGTAAGTTAGATGCTAAATGAAGTCAAAATGCCTGAGTTCATGTCGAGTTACCTTTAAACTGTCATTTAAACTGCAGTACTAAGAGGCTTGGGTGAATACAGTCGTGTCACTGCCACCTGTTGTTGGTTCCCAGTCCAACCGACAATCAAGTCATTCTCCAATTTCAGACAGCGAACATTATACTTGCACATAATTGACTATTGTCTTGCAAAACAATTTCCAGGACACCGAGATGTAACATTATACTTATGGCTCTTTTCTAAGTGTCCCAGTAACCCATGGCAGGGTGTAATCATGCAGAGAACCGGCTGAATACCGTGCAGACATCATTAATAATGTTGCTAATGTGCTTTTCCTACAATGACATGCAACATTTGTGTGTTACTTGTTTGTTTACCTACGTTGATTTTATTTCATTCAGCAATACTTGAATGAGCTATAAGAATAGTTTAGATGTGAACACGTATGTATCCATCAACTGTGTGTTTGGTTAATTATGAACGCTTATTGTACATCCCCGTGGATTCACAAATTGTTTCTAATTTGGGTAGTGGGCAAGTGTTTTAGTTCACAGACACCAACTAAACTGTCATGGCCGGGGGCACAGAAGTAATGCAGACCGGTGTCTGTGAGTGTATATATTTGGTTTCAGAGCGGGCCAACCAGAGCATACAGCAGCTCAGCAGTGCTTTGGGGCAGCTGAGCTCTGATGGAGAAGAGGTGGAGGAGCCCAGAGGCAGCGATGGCAGCCTCTTCACCGCCACGGCCGGAGAGAACAAGGCTGCATGGAGCCAAAAGACACAGAGCGAAGCAGGTGACCCAGTGATTGGTTGCGGGACAACTATCCGACAAAGACATTGTAGTACACCACCTGGAGATTTCCCTACACGGAGTCATATTGAAATGCTTCCTGTGTGTGTGTGTGTGTGTGTGTGTGTGTGTGTGTGTCTTTTGGCATTGTAGTTAATCAGCTGAAGAGCCTTCTACTGAAGCAGTGCAGAGAAATTCCCTCTCCTCTCGCTCCTTCAAAGAAGCAGTCTCCATCCAAGGTAGATTAAGCTGCTTTGCGTGGTTAAATATTAAGATGCATTCGACCCAAGGAACACGCTTTACCGATTTTATCAGGCTAGGGTACGATTTCTCCATCGTTAGAAGTGGTAAATCATTCAGACTTTTCCATCATGTTAATATTTTTCCATTCTGTTGTCTTTTCTTTCCTCTGTTAGAGAGTACAGCAGGAGGGCCGGTCCAACGTGCCGGCTTTTCAGGATTTGGTACCAATGATTCACAACCAGTCAGAGTACATCCAACACCTGGAGGCTGAAGTCAAATTGTGCAAGGTCTGTGCATACACATGTGTTTTGTGTGCGTTTATATTTGCAGTCCATTTGACTATTGGTTCAGTTTGGATCTGTTTTGATTCACTTCTCTGTGTGCGTGAGTTCAGGAGGAGCTGCACGAGATGAAACGGCGGATCCGAGTGGTGGTGGTGGAGAATGAGAAGTTGCATTCAGACCTCAAGTCCAAAGCTGTGGATGAATCACTGAAAGAGTACACAATCCACAACTCCATGGTAATGTGTGTTTGTGTGTGAGAATCATTTCTAGGATTTTTGTGCTCGCGAAATGTATGTACATCCGAACTAAGTTTACGAGGTCACACAGATCATAATATGTGAAATAAAGGATGATATACTTGTGAGTTTATTTTCAAGTTACTGACACTATGGTTGCCTCTATCTTCATTACTCCACATGCATTCACTGATGGTGTAGATATCAGAGCTGTCTTCAGAAAATGTCAGTCAAGTTGTTACATCCAGCATGCATTGCAAAACGATTAGCGCAACCATGGGTAAAGTTTCTTGTAAAATACAATAAAGATCTTTAAAAGTGTAATCTGTCCTGATGTGTTCTACAGGTGAACGGGAGTTTAGCAGCCAACAGCCACAGCATGCTGCACAAAGCAGAACACACCACATGGGGCAACGAACTGGTAGAGATTATAGATCAGCTTTCTGCTCTCCTCGTGTTACTGTTCACTTCCTCTTCTCCATCTCATTCGGTTGCTCTGGAAGATTGTGGCCAAATCATAATCTCATCCCATCCGCTTTAAATCCATCGATTGCTTCATAGTGTTTCAAGGGTCCATGCATAGTCTGTTCTGAACCTGTTTGTGGTCATCAGGAACAATTGAAAGTGATCTACCAGGCCCAGATTGAAAGCTTGGAGGCTCAGGTCCTCTCCCTCAGGTCAGTGCACTCCAGCTGTGAAGCCAGCGGTAGCCAGTGACTTTGGCCAATACTCATTTCCTTTTCTCTCTCTGTTTCTCCTCGTTTCATCTTTTGCTTCCGTCTTCAGGAAGGATCTGTCAGTCAGTCAGAAGGAGTGTGAGGAGGCGAAGGATCGTCTGAGACTCCGGGAGAAACAGGCTGCAGATGCACTGAGAGCCGATGGAGCGCCTCGTGTGGCCGGAATGTGTCTGAATTGCGCGCAGCACGAAGCTGTGTTGGCTGGGACTCACACAAACCTGCATGTCCAGGCTATTGACAGACTCAAAAAGTCAGTGGTAGCACACAAACACAAAAAAAGCAAACTACATATTCAAAGAAAAAGAGATCCAGAATTAATTTCCCCATGTGCCTTTTTTTTTTAAACGCTGCTCGTGCATGTTCTTCTCCATCAATCTTTTAGGGAGCGTGATGAGTTACTGGTCGCTCTGCGTGGCGTGCGTGCGAGTCAGCAGGAGGCCCAACAGAGGGAGTGGTCGGCTTGTCTCCAAGTCAAGCAGGCTGTGGAGGTGGCGGAAGAAGCAAATCTGTACAAAGCCAGGGTCAGAGAAACACTAAGTGTATAAATACACACTTTTCCAGCGGTGTTTGCTCAAAGTGTATCTTCCTGCTATGCACAGGTTGGTTGCCTCTGACAGACCTTCTGTGTCTGTTCATATGCATGCAGGTGGAGGTGCAGCGTGAGCAGCTGTCCAGGGAGCTGGCTCGACTTCGGGAACAACTAGAACGAGAAGCACAGGCCTTGAAGGAGAGACTGGCTGAGGCCAGAGAGGCGGGCCGGGCTGAGGCCCGCAAACAGAGAGAGGAGCTGGCACAGACAGTAAATGTTGCTTATTCACTTTTTGTGTGTAGAGACAACTATTGTATATGTATGTTGTTCCAATCCACAGCTCTGGTTGCTTTGAAATACTTGACATTTTTACTTTTCAATGAAATGCATATAGAAAACTGTGTGTGTGTATCAGGTGTCCAGCCTCTCCCAGCATGTCGCTGAACTGGAAGGACAGCTGGACAGAGCTCACAGAGACAAGAGCTCACTGACCAGTCAGCTGGAAGATACTCTTGGAAAACTGACCAGCCAGGAACAAGACAATACCAAGGTACACTGTCTGCGTTGTGCAAGACAAGCTGAAGTCAACATGTATGTATTCTTACTTTGGCTGCTCGACCAGTACTTAAAAAAGATGGCTCTACCTTTTGAGGTTCGCAACAGTCCTGATACTCCGGTGCAGGCTGTACGGTCTACTTGTAATGCTTTTGTAAATCCACTGGGTGGCAGCAAAGGTGTATCTATTTCAGCATTTAGCCTCCGTTGTTGGACGGGTGAATTCAACATGTATGTCGAGTTAAGTTTAAGGTGAGGTAAAAACCAGGCCTTGCTTGAAGATGCTTCGTTCAGGTTTTAACTATGTTTTATGGCACAATGATTGGCAGGCAAACGGTAGCAAAGCGGTGACAAAATTGCCAAGTGGGCTGCAAGGTTTGGAAGACTCTGGTTCAAGCGTTGCATGTCAGCAGATGTTCACCCTGCTGAAGTGTCTTGAAGACACCGAGTCTTTACCAGCTGCAGTTTACCTTCTGTAGACGACCCAGAGCTCTGACTGTTGGGTTAGGGCAAAAGAGAAAACACATTTTCAGTGCGTCATTATAATTAAATGTTTTCTAATATTAATATGTATTATGAGTTGATTATCAATGATGATGATAATGGTAGTAGCACATTGTGTAGTTATGTAAACATGGATAATATAGGAGCAGTAAATATGTAAATAGTAGAATATGGGTGCTTTCAGGGTAGAGGGGGAGTGAAACGCTGAACCATCAGTATTCTAACATACTTTAATTAGATCAGTGAAGGACAGGAAGTAGTAATTGTTAATTAAAGGACTGGCTGTTTTCAATCAGTTCATGTCATCTCTAGGTGTGTGTGGATCTTCGATATCGGCTCGGCCAGGCCCAGCTGAAGAAAGAGGAGGCAGAGAGAGAGCTCCGGGAGCTCCACACCAAGACCAGCAGACGGATGGAAAAGGCTGCGCAGGTACGTCTGCATTCAACCCAGTGATTCATTAGATCACTTAAGTAATCACTTCAGTTTTTAAGTCAGACAATGACCAGTTTGTTTAGTTGGTCATTTAGTAAGCAGTCACCAAATTTGAGGACGGCGTAAATAGAACGCCTCACTCATATTTCAAAACACGATGTTACTGTTCATGAATCAAACTATTGTGATTTTTAGACGATCAAATCATTCTCTTCTCAACCTTTACGTTGAAGGTGTTGTCAGCCTTAAATGTTTTGTTTGTCTGCGGACATAAGGTGGGTTGTTTTGAAAGATTTACTCGCCTCTCCCTTCTCCCCTTCCATCTCTGCGGGACAGGAAGTGGAAAGGCTGAGCTCCGAGCTGGTTGGCTGTCGGCAGCATCTGGAGGTGGTCCAAAAGGACGGGAGCCAATGGCAGGCCGAAGCCCTGAGCCTCGCAGAACAGCTGGCAAATGCCCAGCGCCAACTGCACCTCACCAGGTAGTACCTAATCCTATTATACGTGCCACCACACACATTCACACTCATACACACACACACATACACACAGCACTCCCCTCTGCCCAGCTCCTGCTCAGTCCAGTCCAGTTCAGACCAGCACACCAACTGTACCGCACCAGGTAACAGCTAATCCTATTATACCAACCACACACACACATAAACACACATGCGCGCTGCTGTGCAATGGTCCCGGTACCAACTGGACCTCACCAGGTCACCTCTAATCCTGTTAAGCATGCCACAACATAATGCAATACACACACAAACACACGCACACATATATTTCTACACACGGACACACTGCCCACTCTGTGCCACCAGGCCAGTGCCCAGCCCAGCAACAGCTCCAGCAGAGCCAAAATGGCGCCTGAGCCTTCTTCTGTCCCTGACACACACACACACACACACACACACGTGCGGCTGATGGTCACTGGACAGCCTGGCCTCAGTGCCACCTGCCAGTGCCCTGCACCCGTTCTCACCACGGGCGCTACCGGCTCTCCTCCCTCTTGCCTCCGTCTTCTCTCTTTCTATCTGTTTCTGCATCTTTCTTTCCTAATTTGTTCCCTGGTTCCCTGTTTCACTTCCTCTGTTGTTCTTTTATCACCCCATCCTTCTTTACAGTCATCCATCTACCTTATCTACCTGCCGCTCTTTCGTCTTAATGTCCTCAGCTGTCATTCTTTGCCGTCCTTTTATAATTGAAATCCTCATGTTTTTTTTCTCTATCATCTTCTTTCTTATTATTATTTGATCCTCTCCTGTCCTCCTGCATTCCTCCCATTTCTTCTTCTTCCCTCTGTCCCTCCTGTCATCCGCTGGCTGCTGTTCCCTTCCACACCATCTACTGCCAGGGCCCATGCCAGCCCATGCCAGCCGCCCAGGGCACTCTCTCACCCCCGCTGCCCACAGCCGAGGTGTCTGAGATGGGCACAGATGTGGCGGTGGTGCCCTGTGGTGCTGGAGGCTGCGGGATGCAAGTTTGTGTAATCTATGAGTGTGTGTGTGTATTTGTGGTTGTGTGCCTGTCAGCTCGGTGGCGTGTGTGTGTGTGTGTGTGTGTGTGTCCACCGCAGCTCCCGGCTTGATCTGTGTTTAAGTGTGTTTGTCTGTCAGCTGGCCAGCGCTGCATGGCGGGCCGTCGTGTGTTTTAGGGATGAGGTAAGGAGCGTGCGCGTGTGTGCGTGCGTGTGTGTGTGTCTGTATTTCGCAGCCAGCTGTGGAGAATGACATGCATATTGATGTGGCAACATGATGACTTTGACCTGTACTAGAGGAGCCACTGGACTAAACCATTTTACTACCATCATGTGTGCGGGTGTATGTGCATGAGAGAGTTTATTGTTTTATCTATCCACAGATGCATACTAGATGTTTGACAGCTGTTGACTTGGCTGAGCATGTAGCCATTCAAATTCAATTTTGGTCATTAGCAGTTTAAGCCACTTCTGATACTGATTTAATAGGAATATCCATTCTCCTTAGTGGATCAGAAGCATGTTCACATTTAGTTTCACAAAATGAAATCTAAAGCCATGTTTAGAGCTTTTCAAAAGCAGTGTTGCACGCAGGTACAACAGTCATAAAACTACAAATCCCCACAGTGATTGATGAAGTTATAAAGCCTGTTCTGTACAGGAACATGTTATAAAGACCCTAAATATTCTCACAGGATTGTCGATCACAAACATCTACAGGCCTACATTTTTAAGGAGCAAATGTTACTTGAAGGTTGGGTTGAATGTCTGAAAGTGTTTTTGTGAAGTACTTATATACCATCAGTGCTGGTCAACCAAAAACGGTATGTTACCATCAGCATACTCTGTTATGACTTAAACTACAAAACAAGAACAGCATTAGATTGATACATGATGAAATACAGGCACTTCGTTACACTATTAGCCCAAAACCAAAGTGAATTATCCCATTTGACAAACTGGCACTTCATAAATGTTACTTGAATGCTCTGTTATGGTATTTCTGTAATCCTGAACATTCACACATTTACACCTGCCGTTGTAGAGAGGGGTTAGAGGCGTGATAATAGTAGCACAAACACGGGGAAAATGGCATCCAATTTACTTCAAAGGCATTCGTAATTATGTGAGCGATCACGAATAGATTGAGGGAGAGCTTGAAGCTCAGCATACTGTCTCAGCTCTACCACACACGGCCAATCGATGCGTGAAGCAGGAGCGAGTGGCCGTGTCAGAAAGCTACAGAAATTGTTGGATGCTGCTTCAAATTTCAGACAAAAGATGTGGGCGGAGGATCATTTAGACGATATTGGCTCATCCAACAAGCACTTCGGTTGAAGCGTACTGTTGCCTTCAGATAAAGCACATACATGAAAAAGACTTTTTTTTAGCTTTAAGGTTGCTACAGGTCAGCACTATGTCACGTTTGATGCTCATCGTTACACTTAGCATTGCGAATACCAAGACAGGAACTCTAGTTGTGCTGAGGACACACTGAGGATTTTAGTTTCTATTCTCCTCACTCACAGTTAAGCTGTCCAGCAGGCTTGTTTTTCCAAATGTTGTGTTTACTTAGAAGCCCTTTAAAGTCTTTCCATCCAGCCTTGTCTGTTGATATAACATCAGAGTTTTTAAAGATGGAGTTGTAAAATATCTTTGAGATATGTGCAATTTTTTTTTTTTCAAAACTGGACATTTTTGAAGCAGCGTAGAAACATGTATCAAATATGTAACATGTAACATGTATCAAACACAGATACACATCATGGACACACCTGCTGAGGTTTGGTCACAGCCTTTGTCCGTCCTCAGGATGCGTTTTTACTCTTTCATTTGAGCTTTTCTCTTTATTTTTCCCCTCACTTGTCATGTTCTCTATTGCTTTTTCTCACGCTGTTCCAAACGAATCAAATAAACCTCAAGCAGTTGTCTCCCTCCCCTCCCTCTGTCTCTCTCTTTCTGTCTGTCTGCAGGCCTTCTGGGGGTTATGCAGAGCGACGTGTAGTTAATTCGTAGTCGTGCCACTGTTGCCCCTCTCTTGTCTTTGTAGCTGCAGGGAGCTGGTTTGTGTGACTGTGTTTGTGTGAGATTCACAGTAGCGGGGCTGGAAGGCATTTGTACGACCAGCCTTGGAAGGCAGCTCTTTGATTCTCTCTCTGCAACTTGCTCGCTCCCCTCTTTCATTCTGTCCTCCTGTCGTGGCCCAAATGATCACAGCCCGCCTTCAAACAGGGGACCTGAAGCACAGACAGCCTCTGTTTGACGACTGATCGCCCCTCCTTCCTTTCTGATAATCACAAATGTATGCACGCATACACACACACACACATATTTGTTTGTACAACTGCATGCCTGCAAATGTGCACACTGATACGCACATCAGTCGCATCCACATGCCTGTACACACAGACTCGCACACATACAGATGCAGGCACGCATCCGAGGGTCCCATGGCGGCTGGTGCGCTGTGCTGCGCTCCAGGATTGGATCATCAGCCAGCTGTGAGTTGGACAGCCCAGGATCTGTCCTAATCCCAGCCACTCTGTTCACATCGCCTCACACACACACACACGCACACACACTCACACACACACACACTCCAGCCCCAGCCCAGCAGAGGGCTTTACTAAGTTTGTTTTGTTTGTTTGCTCCTGTCTTTCTTCACTTTATTTCTTCTTCTTCCTTGTCTCCATCCGGCCTTATCTCTCCCTGTGTTGTGATCACCGATCCCAGAGGTCTCAGTGAAAAACTGCCCAGCATAACTTCCCTGTCAACACGTGCCAGATAGGCATGAGTGTGGATGGATGTGCGTGTTTGCATAGTGTATCCATGGTTAGTTGGGACCTGTGTGCCTGCTTTGTGCTTTGGACGAATTGAACGACTGCGAGGTCTCAAATCTTCCACCGGTTTTGGTTATCCCCATAAAATCAAGCATCCATGTTCATGAGGGTGCTTGCTTAGAGCTGTAGATGGACGTGAAGCTGAAATTAGGCTACTTCAGTGACAACGTTTACTTGCTTTCACTTACTCACCTAGAACGCTTGACTATGGATTCCTGGACCAGGACATGACTATTCATATCATTTGATCTGCGGCTGAAGCTCACAGACACTTGGTTGCGGAAAGGCTGCTTCATCTGCGTCCCAGGGTTTTCACCTGCTCGTTGTTTCAGCTGTTTTTGTTGGTGTGTCAACGTGTTGTTGGTGGTTCTACTGCTTTTGTTCCCGAATCATTTGCTCTCAGGCAGGTTGTCTAATGGGAGGCTTTGACCCATGTCTGGTGGTTCTTCTTTTTGTTTTTTGATGAACAGTTTGTTCCCAAAGGATTAGTGAAACAAGGTATTGTCATAGCATTTTAAATAAATTATTTGAATTTGACCATATGTGGCACATACCCCCCCAAAAATGTGGTAGTTATATCACCTTTGAAAGCATTTAGCCTATTGTTTTAGAGAATGCTGGACAGACCCAGAATGAGGAAACTCTGAATGTTTGGCTGTGGATCCTGTCAGCAAAGTCTTCAACTTCCACATCTGAAAAAAAGAAAATAAATACAATTCCTTCATCTTGACAGAAGGTCATGGGTGTCTGCAGGGTGGACGGCAGAGATGGAGGAAGCTGTGAGCTGAAGAAGACCTTTTGGGCTTGGTCAGCCCAGAGGTCTGAAGCTTCTGTGGCCTTTGAAGCAAAACCTCAGGTGTGGATATGGGGAACTAAGACGCTTACATGACTCGGGGAAAAGATTCAGGGCATTGCCCAGAGTGTTCTTAGCAAGGAGAACTGCTGACCTTAACCAGGTGTCTTCCCTTTTTCCTCTGTTTTGTCCAACTGGGAACCAGAGCAAGTTCAGAACATGTTTGAGAGATGAATGATCTCTTCTGCCCTCGGACTGTATCGGCATATGTAGCACTCTTTCACCCGGTTAAGAGAGAAGAGTAAAGAGCAAAATGGAGCAAACACTTCTAGACCCATTGCTGTGATTCTTTACTCAAAGTTTCCCAAACTCTATCAAACATGTCACGCTGCTGCTCTCTCTCTCTCTCGCTCTCTCTCTACCTAAACCCAGTTCTTTCTTTTCTTTTCTTTTTTCCTCCTCCCCTCAGTTGTAGATCGTGATAGCAAGGCCTGGAAAGGCGGTGAACAGAACTGTGTGTGTGTGTGTGTGTGTGTGTGTGTGTGTGTGTGTGTGTGTAAGGGCGGAGAAGTGTAAATGAGGAAGGTGAGGCAGCAGATGCCGCGTCCCGCCAGAGGCTCGCTTTGAGCAGCGAGTGAAATCTGGGCGCGACAAAACTGCTGCAAACCAACTCGGCGGGAGGCCCTTGTCCAATCACGGCCCGGAATAAAAGGGCCGGGGCGCCACGCGGGCTGCAGTCGCTCAGGAGAGGTGGGGGCTGTAATGAACCCTCGAGCTCTGCCAGCGAGTGTACACACACACACACACACACACACGCGCACACGCACACGCACACACTTGAGCAAAGCATCTTTCCTCCTACCTGGCATTAGCCACGCCTAACCACTGTCACCACACACTCACACAACCTCTACAGCAACTATGCGCGTGACTGTGTGTGTGTGTGCGTGCAGGGTGCATGAAGTATCCTTGTGTGTGCACGTTGACTCGTTTGGGAGCGTGTGATTTGATGAGTGTGTGCACGCCTTTGTGCAAATGCTAAGTGTTGATACCTTTGGGCTACACCTGTGTCTGTGAAGTTTGATGTGTGTGTCTCTGTGTGACAGCAGCGGGGCAGTGCCAGGTATGAGGCTTGCAGTGTGTGTGTGTGTGTGTGTGTGTGTGTGTGTGTCTGTGTCTGTCTACGCGTCTGCGCGTGCTTGTCTGGTCGGCAGCCATGTTGTTGGGTAGCAGATGGCACCATGGTTGGCAGGGGAGGGGCTGCTTAGCACAACTAATCAGACAGTTACGGATAGGGCAGCTGGGAGGGCCGTTGGCCAGCCGTGTGTGTGTGTGTGTGCGTGTGCGTGTGTGTGTGCGTGTGTGCGTCACAGAGTGCCATGATGTTGACAGTGGTGGGCCCGGTGACGAGACCTTGCCGCGTTCTCCTCTCCTCGCTGTCGGAGTGCCCTCTCTGCCATCCTGCCTTCTCACCTCTCGCTCTCTCTCTCTCTCTCTTCTGCACTCTCACTGTCTCTCTCGCTCAATCTGTTGAGACCTACTTCGTCTTTTGTCTTTCTTTCACTTTCTTTGACTCTCCATCTCCTTTTGTGTCTCCCTCGGTCAGACCGTCTCACTGCTCTTACTCTGCTCCATCTTTCTTTCTCTGGTCTTTAGTTGTAAGTTCATCCGTGTTCAGTTACTTGATGTGACACAAATTAAAACAGAATGTGTTCTTTTGTCAAGCTGAGTACTAATAAGTGGAAACACAACACAGTTGAGTGAAATCGGCACTCTATCTTTTTTTAAAAACGTGGCCTCTTGAGCAGCAACACTACTGATTGAGCAGAATATAAGGATAGGGCGGCTCGGTCACGCGTCTTGTTTTTGTTCCTGCGTAAATGTGGTGATAAATATGATAATAGGATATCTGTGCATCGACTTGTGTACTCGCCCGATACCCGATTCAGCATTTTAGGCTCTATTGGTGTCATTTCTGATAATGGTAACTCTTATTCCCACATGCAGGCCAGCTGGTAAAAGCAGATAGAGTTGTCTTTATCTCTCCACTGCTCCTTCCATCCGTAATCCTTCTGTTTCTTGCAGAAGATAAATGATACCATGAGCCCTGTAAGCATGCCTCGCTAACTCTAACTATGGAATTGCATGAACTTATTTGCACTAGAAATATCGCAACGGTTAAACTATAGATGCTCTAAATTCAGCAGTGGAAAATCACACACCATAAGTACCAGTATTATTAAGAAGAGGAGTAATCCGTCCATCCTGCGGGGCTGGGAATGGCTCGAATAGACAGATCGCTGACTGGGAGACCTCAGGCAAGATGGAGGCAAATCTGTCAGCTACAACTGTTGTCACCCCAGCCAAGTGTGCCCTGGGACACTGGCCTACATACAGACACTACTGCTGGAGGACAGAGACCTAAAGGGAGAGCACCAGCCCTCCATCCACCATACCCTCTTCACCTCACTTATGCTCATCTTTCTTTTTTTTAAATCTGTAATGTGGAGTACATATGTAAACCCACCACTTCAAACTATGCATACCTTGAAATACACTCAAAGTATGGGTGTAACGGTACACAGAAGTTACGTTTGAGTTCATGCCCGGGTTTAGGGTCAGTGTTAGGCTGTACAGCTGAAAGGCATCTCTTGCTATGGAATTGAAAATACCAAAATACATAAAATAGTAAAAAATAGAACTTCACATGAGTGCTTCAATAAGGCTATACTTGCACATCTGGGTGATGCCGTCAAACGTACGTTACCACGTTTGATGTGTTTCCATTCACACACCTTACAACGGTGGAGAATCACCTGCACACCACAGTCGTCTTCTACACGACTCTCTCCTCGCCACAGTGTGACTGACTCACGCTTCTTGTGCTTACCTCAGCATATGTTGCCAACCGTGTACGGCTAAAAGTTTCCAAGCAGAACTTGCACCTGTGAACGTGCATCAATCCACACACCGTGTATTCTGCCTTCACCTTACCGTGACCCACGTACCGTGGGTCTCTGTGTGTGTGTGTGTGTGTCAGTCAGTCAGTCAGTCATCTGGTCAACCTTGTGCCTTCACACACCCCTGCTGTGAAGGTCGCACCATCAGTGACTCTACACGGTGCCCACTGCCCAGTAGGCACAGCTTTCATCCAACATGACAGAACCTCCCGCTGCTCTTCTTTTGACCATATTTCTCTTTTACCTCTGTCCTAATAATGGGAGAAGACAGCAAGATGCTCCCTCAAATTCCTCTACCTGTACTGGATTACCTTCAGTTATCAAAATAATGCTTTATTTGAAATCGATCAAAGCTGCTCCATAATTACGCTAAATTGAGGTTGTATGACATCTGAAAGAAACCTCCCAAAAACAAATATGGCGGACAGAATTCAAGTGTTTTTTTTGAATGGCTGTCATATGCATGTATTCTCAAATAATGCATTGCAAAGTGAATGTTTATTTTGTTTTGTTTGCTTAAGAAATCCTAAAATGAAAGATAATCCACATAGGTTGTATTTTTTTGTTTTTGTCACATAAAATACTTCAAAAGGCATGAAAGAGAAGAGGACATATGGAAGTTGTGGGGAGGACAGTGTTCAGGAGAATACATGGGAAGTTTTCAATGTGTGTGGATGGCATGGAGGAGGCAAAAGGGGAGCAGAGGAGGAAAGCAGTGAGGCTGGCGATGGTGTGTGTATAAAGGCGGAGACCGGATGGGCTCAATCCCCCCCTACAGTTCCTTCTCCAGCCTCAGTCCCCCCCACTGAGTTAAAAAAAAAAAAAGCCTGTCTTTGTTTTCCAGCTCAATGGCCGCCTCTCTAGGCATCTGATCTGCTAGCCCAGGAGCGAGGGGAGGAGGAGAAGTGAGGAAAAGAGGCGAGTTAGTAAGATGATAATAGAGGAGTTCACTGAAGATAACTTGGGTGGGTAATGAGAGAGAGATGGCACATGTTACTTCCTGCCAGTTGCCCTGAAGCTCATATCTGGGTGGAAGGGGTGAGGAGCGTTTGAACGACATCGGGTCTCAGGTGTGAAGTGGATTCCAGCACAGGTGGATTGAGCTCACACCGGAGAGAACACTCCATGTGGCACAAACCTTCAGTTTGCACACCTTTCTCTCTCACTGCTCTATATATTTTTTCTCCTCATAAACATTCTGTCATCGCTCTTTTTTTCGTCTTAAGAAACATATCAATTATATATGTAGACTTGTAAACACTTATTTATTTTCCTCTTTTTCCTTCTATAATCCTACAAATATGTTATTACATTATACATTCACACTGCAACATTCATATAACATGTACTGTATACTTTCTCAAATGTCTAATGAGAAATAAGTTAACTGGTTCCCTGATTGAAATAATGAATTCCAGCCGATCATTTACCTTCGCAGCTGAGATTGATTCGACCCTCAGCCCTGCCGCATATGTTGTCCACAACTATTTCTGTAGAGTCCTGGGTTTCCTGGGTTGGGTCAGTATGGGAGCATATTGTACGTATGCTGTGTGTTTATTTTTAAAATCACAGATGCCTGCGCTGCCGGTCCGCCCTTCCTGTGTTAAGACCATCAGTCGCCTGTGCCAATTAAGACTTTTAAACTTCTCTCGCTCTGCTTTGTAAGCAGATAGATGATGACAGAGGCCAATCGGCAGCTAATTACTGGAATTGTTGTTTTTTTCCTCCTCTGAGGGAATGTGTGCTGCAACAGCAAATGTTTGTTTCTGTGAGGGTCGTGCATTCGTAGCATGTCTGTGTGAACACGCATGTATTTATTCATGGGGTGAAATATGTTCAGATGTGCATATTTTAAGAGAGTTATTGTCCATACTTATGCACGTGTGTCTGAAGGGGAAGGCACATTTATTTTTTGTGTTAATTTAACAGTTGCAGGTTTTTTTTTTTTTTTTTTTTCCGGGCTCGATTGGCTCGCCGCTGACCTTGGTGGCAGTGGGGGGGCTTCAGCGCTCCTTGAAGAAGAAAAGAGGCTTGGGCTGCCCGCTGTAAACAAAGTTGACTTGCAGACAGATGGATTGAATGACAGAGAGGCTAACTGAGCCAGGAACGGGCCTGGCAGAGGGAGGGGAGGGAGGGGGAGAGAGACAGAGAGAGAGAGAGAGAGGGAAAGACAGAGATAAAGGGGGGAGGGGGTAGAGAAGAGGTGGCCAACAGGAGAGGAGGTGTGAACAGGTGCAGGGCCGCTGAAGGAAGAACCAGCAGATGGAGAGAGACACAGCCAGTTTAGTTACAGGAAAAATAAAGGGTGGGAGGGAGGAGAGAGAGATGGAAACAGCAGAAAAAAATGATCGGAGCAGAGATGAGAACGCTGTGGACGGATGGATGGACGGATAGATGGGCTGGGCACAGAGGAGAGGAGCGGCGAGGCTGCATCAGGCCGCCTCTGTGTTTGACGTGTTGGTTTCATAAAGTGGCGCAGCAAGGAGAGGAGTGTCAGAAAATGATGTGGGAGCAGAGTGATCGACTTGCATCACCCCGAGGTTTAATAAAAATGTGCTACAACACATTGAGGTGCGTGTGAGAGAAGATCGTGTGACGCGGTCTGCCACACGAAAACAATTCAGATGTTTATTGTACGCCGCATCAATGATACGCAGCGCAGCGAATGTTCAATATGTCACTTAATTTTCTCTGCGGTGCACTCGGCCTTTGTTGGCAGTGTCGGGTAGACGGACCTACACAAGGCCTCTGTCTCACCATCTCTCAGCCGCACACATAAACAAGCCCACTCACACATTAGAAGGAATCATCGCTGTAGTTCTGCGTATCAAACTGTTGAATATTAACGCAGTCTGATTGATGCAGTCTATCATGAATAGCTGTGGATCTGCTGGAATTCCTCCACAAGAAATGAATCATCACGAGTGTCACCGGTTTTGAGCAGTTGAGCAAATAGTTAACAGTTGTAATTTAATCGAACAGCATCAGTGCATTTAAGTAAATCACGATCAAGTCTCATCACATATTTATTTGAGCTGCAGGTGCCTCAGTTTAAATGATGGATTTCAAAGGAAATGTAATCGTTTAAAATCTAGGTTCATGTTTAAAGGTATTTCGGAGATTATACATTTCTTATTTTTGTTGATACTGTATCATCGATCTAGTTAAGATATGACAAGTAATCCACAAATCTGTCATCTGTTAAAACCACAATCTTTTTTTAAATTTTTGATAATATATCGGATCAGGAAATTTGCCATAAGTACAGCTATTTATCCAGATGTCCTCTGTGACAGAAGTAGTTTCACTTTATCTCGTCTTCCTCTTGATTTCCTATCTCGTCCTCAACGATTCGCACGATTCGCTTGTTGGATCGTTCTCTTCAGTTTTCCATTAGTCTTCATGTATATTATTTTGTTTCTTGGTTATTTTAAATTATAACAACATATATTCTTTTGTAAATTACATTCACACAGATCTTTCTATATTATTTGTGTGTGTTCATGTCATGTGTGATTCCACTTTGTGTGTATGTGTCCGGGTGATATTGTGTTTATTGGGAGGGAGTATCGTCTATTTCACTTTAGTCCAAACAGCGGTCAGTGGTGTCTGGCGTTGGCGAGTGTCTCCAATTCCTCCAAGTCCACCGTCTGACTCCAATTTGTGCTCGTTCTCTGATAAACCGCGGCATTTGGTGGTTCTGGCGTGGAATGCCGGCTGCACCATGGGGTGCTGCAAACTCTGTGCTTGGTCAGGCCCTGGCACCCCACATCTAATGGGCAACAGCTTGAATAGTGCCCACTTAGGCAGGCCGCGCAGACTGGGCCCCCTCGTCTTCCTCGCTGCTCCAGCCAGCTAGCCAGCCAGCCACCGCCTCTGCCACCTCCCACTTACCCAGCAGCCACTGTACCTGGCCGCAGCCCCAGAGCTATTCCAGCCTACCTTAGGCCCCTGGCCCATGCCGCCCTCGCCATACTTATCAAGCTGTCCTCCAGTGCATCAGGCCAGGCATATACAAACAGGCCCAGCTATCCGCTAACTGAACATTCAGTCTATTGCCTCCTAGGCCCAAACAAGAGTTCCTGCCACAGGCAGCAACCCAGAGCCCATTCACCAATTAGCTGGAAGGCAGATTATTGTCCAGGGAGAATTATCCAGCTCCAGCCCCACATATCCAGCCTCTGCTCTACCCGCCGCCCTGAACGCTTGCTCCAGGGCTTGGCTCTCCACTGACATCTCTCCTTTGCTTTCTCTTTTTTATGCTTTCATTTGACAGTGCTCATCAGCAGCCATTTTGTGACAGCAGTTTGCAAGTAAACGTGTTGCTTTGGATTGGGGATACAAAATGGCGCAAAAGAGCCTCATAACTTCGCCCGACTTCCCAGCTTTGATTTGATCCTCAACGAGGCTTTCAGGCTCTGGCCACAAGGATCCGAACCCTCAGGACTTACTTATTGAACTGAACTTGGAACCATTGACCCTCCTCGTTGTTGAATTTATACATTACATTGGTTGTGGTTGTCCCCAGAGATGAAGGCCCGGAGTCTGCTCTGTTGCGCACAACTTTCTTAGTTTGTTGGTTCAGTAGATCAGCAAAATCAAACGGATGCCAAATGTGTAGCTCTCTGTGCTTTTGCCTTTCTGTCTTGTTTTCCATCGCTCTCCTCTTCCTCACCACCACTCTATTGCTGACTGCTGGAACTTTCTGGCGGCCTGTCTGATGCTAATTGGTGGGTAAACAGGTCTGGTGTGACTCCCCCCGCACCCCCGCACCCCCGCACCCCACCCAAAATGCACACAAACACACTCACACACACACACAGGCATACGCAAATACACACGGCCCCCTGGAACCTTTTGCAGGACCAAATGGCTGGCAACGCCTGCCCGCCATCTCCCGCTGAGCCCTGGTGTGCGCTTTGGTGGCTCAGGCTGCTGTTCAAGCCCAGCGGGGGTTCATTCACTCTCACACACACACGCACACACTCATACGAGAACAGACACACACAGTCTCCTTGTGTCCCCTGCACACCCGCCACCCGCTTTCACACCCCAGACAGCAGGACAGCAGGAGAACACACACACACACGAAGGAACAGACAGACGCGGTCACTTTAGAGATGCAGGCCAAGCGCTGTAGGGGAGAAAAGTTTTCACTTAAACTGGAGAATTCTCTCTTCATTAGCGCCTTTGGACTTCAGGAAGAGTTCTGTTTATTTGTTCGGTTTTTTTTTTTCCTGTCTTTGTAGTTTTTCTTTTCTCTCCTTTTGTCTTTGCCTCTGTTGTTTGGTTACATTTGGACTTAGCCGAGTTAGAAAGTTTGGTTCAAACGGTAGTAAAATGCAGCGTTGTTCAAAAGCCACTTTAGTTTGCGTCTTACCTGCACCATTTTGATGATGAGACGAACGAACGGGGAGATTAGAGCTACTTGATCACTACTAAATGCGTCATGCTAGCCAGCATCCCTGTCGTACTACGAAGTCAGACAGTTATTCTTAAGTAGACCTCGTGTAAGTAGCCTCTTGTAAAAATAAGATGCGATTGATCAGCTGATGTTACGTAGCTGTATCGTCACGTGTGTGTTCGGCAAACTGGAAACTGAATGATATTGACACAAGTTGCACAGGACATTCAGAGGATGACGGGCAGCTCAAGCAAAGTAATATCTCAGGGCAGAGCAGTCTAGTCTTTTTATACTCTTGCAAAGGAGTCTGAAGTGGACCGTTGTGTTTATGCGAGTGTTGGTGTTTCGTACAGCTGCAGTATCACTCGGGGGTCCTCAAGCCGTCAGTGGTCTGACGCTTTTAGCCTTCTAGCCTCTTGTGTTTTCTGACATTCTCCTTTCTGTACTTTCTCCTGTTTGTACTCTCCTCCTGTTTTCTCTCTCACCTCTCTGTCTATCTCTTAGTCCTTTTTTTTTTTTACATTATTGATCTACTTCACACATCAAAAACCTTTTTTGTATCTTTTACCAGAAAAAGAAATGATGGAATTTATTAAAAATGCATTAATCAATCGGTTGTTGATCCTAACTGATGTATTCTATGTCGTCTAATCTAGTATGCAGTTTGTTTTTAATGTAACAGGCACAATCTCTGATCCTAAAGTAAACTAAGAGCAGCCCGACCACCAAAAACACTGCTGTGTGTGATATAATGCTGAACTTGATTGACACTTTTAGTGGAACAAGCCTATGTTTTAGTCACAGTCAGTTAAAATACACATCAAATACGAAACATTCAGTACCACTTAAATGTACCTGGTAGAATAAATGATGTTTAAGACCGACGTTGTAGCCTACAGTGTTGACACGCTCAACCACAAGTACATCCTCTCAATCACAGACTGAACATTTAGTGTCTCTGCTTGGATGAACACTGGTTTTAAACACACTGTAGGTAGCCATGTTATGTGATTTAAATGATGTATTTAATGAACTGTTGAGAAATTTCACAGTTTAACACCCCGGTCCTCTTCCCCAGACAGGACAGAGAGAGTTCAGAGCGGGCTCATGAGGAGGAAATGGCGTCTGCGACCCTTTCAGCGCGGGAACGAGAGAGAGAGCTGGCTTCGCTGCTGGAGCAGACGGAGGATCAACACCAGCAGAGAGGTGAGCGCTTCCACCTTCAGGGCTGTTGCTGGTCTTGGCTGCACTGTCTCCTTCTTACCTCTCTGTCTTAATCTAATTTAGAGACTTGTCTGGATGGTGTGTCCGCGACAATGCACGCAACATTGGGGCTGCTAGCTGTCCCAGTCGGGTGATCCGAGGACATTTGCCTGTTTTGTGCGAAACCTGCGGTTGGAGATACATTATAAATTGAACCTGTGCATCGGCTGTCGTTGCAGCTGGGCTGCAATACTTCAACCACAGCACCCCTGCATGCAAGGCACTAATCTTGTCGGTTAACTGTTAATGATCAAAAAAAATCAAAAGAGAGAGAGAAGAGTGTGTTCGCAGAAGGATCATTGTTGCATTCCTTCTGCAGCTATGCAGAATTTATAGAAAAGGAGATATAAGCAAAAGTATGATTGAAAATGAAATAATTCTCAAGTGAATTTTACTGTCAGTGCTGGTATCCATTGGCCCGCCACTAGATTGGCAGGGGATTGTGTCTGACAGATGTGATGGAGCCAAATCAGGTGGACATTGGGGGGTCAGACTCCCCAAGTGGGCTGCATTAAATGCTTTTCATTAGAGAGCCACACACACACTTGAGAACATCTCAACGCGGCTGCACAGCAGCAAGTCCTCACATTTGCTATTTCACTAGGTTTACTGTGGGCCACTGTGGTACACGGGCTTGTTAGTTGTCTTACACAGAGGGGAGTGTGATGGGGGGGGGGGGGTAAAGCAGAACTAAACAGGATGGAGCACTCTGAGTTAAATTTTCAGAACCACAAGGAGCCAAACATGAGAGTTAATCAGGGTCAGTTACAGAATCGCAGCCCTTGAGCTGGGAGCCTCTCAGTCTCTTCCTCAAGGACACTACAGCAGGGTGGATCTTAGCCCGAACAGGGTCTTGAACCTGCATCTTCCAGTTGAAGGTGGTTTTTGTCTTCTTACTGTGCCACCAACACAACATGGGCAGAGTGGGAGGAGACCGACAGGAACACAAATCATTAGCGCTGGAGTGACCTCAAAAGAGCAGATCAGAAGCCATAAGAGGAGAAGAGAGAATAGCGGGGAAGAGCAGAGGGAAGGTGATGGGAGCAGAGCAGAGAGACCCAGCTCGGAGCTCCCTGTCTGTCTGCACAGCAGAGCTGCTGCTGCTAGCACATCTGTTGCACCATCTGGATCCCCCCCCCCCACCCTCCTCCCCCTCAAAGCCACCACTCACCCTCAACCACTCTCCCTCCCTCCCTTCTCCTTTCTGTTTGTTTACCTGTGGTTCCCTTCAACAACCAGGGAGCCTGCTGGTACACAGAACAAAGATGGACGGTACAGAGGGAGGAATGGATGGATGGAGGGAGGAGGTGGGGTGGGGGGGGGGTAAACAAAGGGTTTGTTTCTGGCGCATGTCGGCAGCACACATGTTGTCTAAAGAGAGCTGACATCAGAGCACAGCAGGAAACTGTGGATGGGGAGGGGATGGAGGGGTGGCTCGCATCACTTCCTCTCCCCGTGCAACCCAACAGACGAGCTCGATAATTAGCTTTCTTGCTCTCCAAATCCCGCCTCTCTGTCCATTCGTTTGTCCTTCCATCCATCCGTCCCCCCTCCCTTCTTCTCCGCTCCTTCCCACCTTTTTTCAGATTTTTTATTTTTTTTCATGTTTCTTTTTTGAGTAAATGCATACAGAGCAGCCTCTAGATGATATCAGATATTTGTTTCTCTCCATCCCTCCCTCCCTCCCTGCCTGCCACGCTTCTTCTCTCCATCCCCTCCCTCCCGCCTCTTTTCTCTGTTTGTTTCCAGTGCCAGTTCTGCTGTGTTTCTGTATCCCAGGGTTCTTTTTGGCCTACGCATGGCCAGACGCATTCAAAGCCTGTTCAGCTAATTAGCATTCTTCATGCAACTTTTCCAGCACTGACCAAACTTTGTTGAGTGTACGTGTGTGCGCACGTCTGTGAGTTTCTGTGGTTTAGTTTCATGCTCGGTGGCATCCAATTTATGCCCCCCATGCATTTTCTGTGGCAGTGATCTGGGGACAGAAGCTGCATCGAGTGGAATGAAAGGTTTGGTGGTAATTCACTTTAAAGGTGCAATGTGAAGCCAGTAGAAAGTGGATAATATTATGTGAAACATCAGTGGGCATTGGCCTTTACACCTCTCCCAGTCATAATAAGAAGTGAAAAAAGTCTGGAGTCAGCCTGCAGGTAAATATTATGTATCATAACACATCATGGATCTTTCTCACGTATCTCTTTCTTTCCTTCCCAATATCTACTGTATGCAAAAAACAACAACAAAAAACGTCCCAAGTGTGAGCTACTTTTCAAAGACTGCGAGTCCTTCGTGCTTTTGGTTTCGGTTGAGTGTAACAGAATGCCAGAGCAGGTGGATCATTCCCTCAATCCAAACGGCAGCCATTGTTATTTTAAAAGAGCAGACATATGTTGGAGAGCGGAACGTGGATCATTTCAAAGGAATGATGAAAGCCCAGTGTTGGATTGTTCAGAAAGAGGCCCCCATGAGCGGATGAGGACGTGGCAGGAAGGGTGGAAAGGAGAAAGAAAGAGCTTTCAAACAACTCTCCCCCTCTCTCTCTCTCTCCCTCTTGCCATCTCATTTTACCCTCCTCACACACTTTATACTTCCATCCGCTACTCTATGTACTTGCATTTTTGCTCTGTACATCTCTGCCTGTTGTTTTGTTTTCAATGTGAATGTCGACAAAAACAATTTTGGGAATACTATCAAAGAGACAAGTATCTCGCTTTTGCTGCAGTATTTGTTACAACAGATGTGACTGGTCAGCTGTGTCCATATTGTAAACGCTTTCCTCTGGTACGTGAGGTCGTTCGCTTGGCCTGCTCTGGAAATCTACTTTGTTTTAATCGTAGTATCCGCGATGCCACTCCTACATTGTAACATTAATTAAATGAAAGCTTGACCAACATGAAATGGTCATTGAGGTGATCAACATTTTCTTATTTGATTTAACCATCTATTCGTTTATTATTCAGACACGTATTCTGTGCTGCACTAACATTAAGATGAAGGTTTCACCAGACATTTGAGCTCGCTGAGAAACTTGTATTGATCCGTTCATTTGAAATAATAACGAATTGAACCGTGTTTTTTTCTCTACAAAGTACACGCACAGCACACAATAGATCACTAACATTTTTAGCATGTTGTCAGTGTTTATTTGATTTAATTTGATTTAAAGCAGAGTGAGACAATTCAAATGACATTAACAGCTCACTGTCAGTTTCATAGAAACATAAATGTCACATCGAGCGATAGAAATATACTGGACAGATACTATAGACAGTACATGTAGCTTTCTTTTTAATACGGTTAGGGGAAGTGTAAACCAGACATGCACTGTAGTATACAGTGTCTATAATACTATCGTTGGAGGTGGGAGATGTCTGAACTTCAGTGTAAGCGTGTGGGCTGAAAATTGAGGGTCTAAGTGAAGGGATACGTTGCTCGCACCCCCATCAGTCACTGATACTCTTAAGTGCACATGAAATCACCCACGATGGTCAACCTCACCGTAACGGGCAACTTTCCCACCATCGATTGCAGTTGGAGAGTTGGATGGTCTGCTGAGTTCCCAGAATTCCCTGATCAGGAGGCTGAAGGAGGAGTGCTGCGCGCTGGGAGTCCAACTGGAAGAACTGACAGAAAGTAGCAGGTCAGTACTTTCTCTTTCATTGTATTCACCTTTTTCTTTGAACAATAATTCACTCAATTGTGCTGTCAGTTCAAATGTACTCGTGTAGATAAACGTAGCCTCTTGTTTCCAGTTAGTCATTCACTCCGTAGTTCATTCTGTTGGACGTCCGTGTCGTCATTTCATGAAGCATCATCTATCCAGGCTGTTTGGACCGAGCATGTCAACATACTACATACTGCTTTCCAGCCTGACCTGTTTTCTTGTTAACCTGATGCTACAGTAGTCACAGCAGGCCTGCACAGCGCTCCATCTGGGCTGCCTGTGCCTGTGCCTGTGTGTGTGTGTGTGTGTGTACTTGATTGTGTGTGTGTGTGTGTGTGTGTACTTGATTGTGTGTGTGTGTGAGAGTGACCCTGGGTCCAGTGTCCTGTCAGCTGTTGGAGCTGTGCTGCACATTAGTCACATGACGGCCCTCAATCTGGCCATGCCAGACAGCACTGGCCTCACCAGCCACGGGACACGTGCACACAACACACACACACACACTCATGTACCCTGTGTTTTGTTTTATGGGCGGACATCAATACCAAGTACACATATGTATGTACACAGTAATCGCTGCCACCTTGACTGTGTGTTTTTTTTATGGAAGGAACTAGCATACATGCTGACACACTGGCATGCCGGCTCATGGCCTACATCTGCTGTATGTGTGTGTTATGTAGTTTAGCAGCATTGTGGTGTTGGTGTGTTTTGTGCCTCGGGCTGTTTGAGCTCCTGGAGTCCAAGCCCAGCGTAGCGGGTAAAGTCCTGCTGGACGGCCTCAGTCAGGCTAAGCGAGGTTACACTGAGACGTAAGACGAAGGAGAAAACTCTCGACAAAATGTTTTCAGTTGTTTGACTATGAGGCCTGCTGCTACTGATGGGCCAGTGTGATGTTGTGCAGCATGACCCAGCGGTTCAGAGCATTCGATGGACTTGATGCTTCCCCACATTTCCTATCCTTAACTCTGTTGGCGCTGTCGAAGAAATGATAAATAAGTAAATGTAATTGGTTTTTCATTGACTGGTGTAAAGTCTTTAAAAAAAAGTCTTTCAAAAGCAGAGTGAATGGTGTCAGTATATGACGTCGGTTATCAATTCAAAGCGAGGATTCATCTTTTTACATTTCCTTAATTATACACTCAGGTGCCAGTTTATTAGGTACACGTCGCTAAAACTAATGCAGTCTAATAATGCACAAAATAATGGAAAGACTTGTCAGTATAATGAAATACAATTCAACAGCAACACAAAGTGCCACCTCCAAAATGATCATCCAGTTGAATCGACACCTCTTTAAAGGCAGGATTTAACATTATAACCTTTCAAAAAGATCAAATGTTTTGCAGGACTACGGTCACATTAGTTTTAGCGACGTGTACCTAATAAACTTGCATGATTAGGAGAGAATTTCTATACAAACATAAATCTTAAGTCTCCAGATCTTTGGGACTCGTTGGACTCAAGACCCTCGAGTTTACGTCCCTTTGCTGAGTTTAAAAGAGTTTAAATCTGTTTTATGTATTACATTTACATTCTATGTCTTTATTGTTATGAAAACGCCATTTAGTGTTTTATTCTGCTTGCAGGCTGTGTTGTACATGGGACATTTTCAACTGTATTAATCGTGTGTGTGTGTGTGTGTGTGTGCGTGCAGAGGAGCGTTGGAGCGGCTGTCCCTGGAGAAGCAACACCGAGAGGAGACGGTAAAGAGTCTGAGAGCTCGTTGCTCCGACATGGAGGATCAGTGTGTCCAGCACGGCCGCATGCACCAGCGCATGAAGGACAGGTACGCAAATACACAACACGCACACAACTACACTTCCTGTGCATACATCTTACATCCTTAATATTTTAGGGGTATTTTGTTCTTCTTCTTTTAGATAATGATCGTGTTGAATATCAGCAAATAAGCATTTGATTTTTACAACTTTCATTTGTTAGTTCCATCATGCAAGAAGGTTCCAAGCAATTCAATGAGAAAGTGGCACACGTATCTTGTACATATTTTTTTATTTTTAAAATAACAGCAGCCTTGTTGGAGATTAATGTTCCCAAGTGCTCTTTGGTTGTCATTTATTTCTGTCTGCAGAATCTGGCAGCAAACCTTTAACAAAAGAATAAATGTGTGCCGTTTCCTTCACAAGCCATCCTAACCAGTCCATCTTGTGCACATCTAAAGTTTAATTCTTAGATGAATTGTTTTATTTTTTGTCAACACAGTGTGCTTTTGTTGTCCTCAGCAGTTTACTATCCTGCTGTCTGTGCAGTGTCCACATTTTCCACTTAATCAGGTGGCACTTCAAACTGTTCTCTGATCAAAAAGCACTTATGCAGAATAATACACTGGATGTAACAATAAAGTAATTCTAGACTTGTGGTGGTCCACAGAGGACAGGAACAGCTCCATAAGTATAACGTGCACTAGATGAAACAGAAACTTTGAGGAGTTTAATGTTACAAATATCAAATGGAGTTAATGAAGTTAACAAGCAGCTAATTCATGATAAACTTTGACGGGTTTGCTGACTTTGACTGACTCAAAATAATACCTGATAGAGTCGTAAACCTCAAACTGAGCTGGACTGACAGTGAGGCACCAGTCGGACTCATTGTGTCTCCGTCGCTCGATTAACTGCAGCACAAGAGCAGCTGACATCACAACCGAATTCACTCTTTCACTGAAGTTGTGATGGGCTTCATGCACTGTTTTCCACTATTGTTATCACATTTTTCATTCATGTAGTGTATACATCTACACGTATTATTGTGAAACTGTACTTAAAAGGCATAAAGTAAATACATTGTTCTATGTAGAAAGTGGGGAGTGATATCGGCGACTTGGCTAATAAAAGCCGCAGCTAAAAGTGGCTCTATCTTTGGCTTATGCTACAGTATCTGTACGTGTGTGTGTGTGTGTGTGTGTGTGTGTGTGTGTGTGTGTGTGTGTGAAAGTGTGTGTGTGATGCGGGGGTCTCTTCCTCCCCAAGTGTGGAGCCCAGTTGGTGTGTGTCTCCACAGGGCGCCTGCCTTCCAGCCTGGCTCTGCCAATGTGGGCGAGGATGTGTGGGTGTTGTTGCCCCACTGTGCAGGATCTCTACCCCAAAACCCCACCACCCTACTCCACCCTCCTTTTACACAAAACCAACCACGCATGCACACACACACACACACCCTTTTCTCCTGCTCCATCACTGACACTACATATTGTCTACCACCCACCGGTGTTAACCTGTCGGCAGTCAGACGCTGCCAAAAAGAAAACCAAAGTTTACAAAGTCACAGCTGTCTCCCGGCTGTGTGTGACTCTTTTTGTGTGTTTCATAAAGAGAAAAACAATCTAAGTTGTCAAGGAGTGTGAAGAATGAATATTCTGTATGTTTCCGCGCATATGTTATGGTGGTATTTTTTACGTGTGTGTGTGTGTGTGTGTGTGTGTGTGTGTGTGTGTGTGTGTGTGTGTGAGAGTTGCTATTGCATGTTCTCAGGAGGTTTAGCAGAGTAGGAATCTGTCTGCCAAAAGTGGATTGGCTGGGAAGTTGGCACCTAACTTCTCCCTTCTCCCAACTGAACCACGATAATCACTCTTGGCATTTAGTGAGTTTTATTTTCTGCTTTGACACTTACTTGGTTGATTAATCCTCCTGATATTTAAAAATCTCTGGAGTTCAGTTCTACACGAGGTCACTTTCTGCAGTGACTGTTGAGCTGCTTGACCACATTTCTTTTTAAATTTCCTTTAGGAGATAATTGTTTCGGTAGGAAGTCTGTATGTTTAGGAATGCATTTATTAGTTGTGATTAGTAAATACATGCATTCTTTGGCATTTCTATGTTATGTTTTAGGGGATTTATTGTAAGGATGTACAGTACATAACGGGGAGGCGAGAGAGGTATGACTCACGTTTACAATGATCCACTCTGCAGCTGGTACTTGGTTTTTCAGCATCTGATTGTATTTGTGGTACTGATCGTACTCCCAGTGCAAAACTTGAAAACCTGCCAAAAGTATATTCTTATCACATTGATTTAAAACAAATAAAAAAAGAGCTCCACAGTAGTTACCAGGGCTTGTGAATTCAGCCGTAGAGGCAGGACTGAACTTTTTCTCGATATTGTGTGCATGCGCTTTGCTTGTGTGCATGTTTAGTATATTGCACATTAAGTACGTCAGTCTCTCTACATATGGTCCTGTTCTCACACTGAATTGCGGGCATCTTTCTCGTTCTCCTCGGTTGTTTGTCTGCATCCGTGCATGGGGTACGTATATCTGTTAGCTGGTCCCTGCAGGCCCTGAGCATTCGTTGGGCGCCCCGCCGCGCCGCTCGGGGGTTTAAGGTGTACGTGTTAACAAGCTGGTGCAAGTGGGTTCAATATGAAGCGCCCCGCCCCTCCCCACAGCCTCTCCATCGGCCTGCAATCTGTGCTGCGAAGAGCGGCAACAGCGCACCACGCACAAAACATTTGGAAAATCAGCTTGATTTATTTTTACATGGGCAAGCTGATTGCCAAACTACACAGGGGTTTCTAGCACACAATGTTTTGCTGCACCATTTAATTATATATTTCACTGCGTCTGTGGTGGGAAGTGAAGGGATAGAACGGAGAGATGAGAGATGGAGCTACGGAAGATGCAAAGCCAGTTCCTGTAATGATTCATTTAAAGGTTATATGTGTGTTTTTTATGAGCAGTCTGATTCAAGAAATTAAATATTACATTTTTGTTTATTACATGTAGTTTTTATTTAAACTTTTCTTCATCATCTACGTCTTTATTCTCCAGATTCTTGCCTTGATTGGTGACAATTTACTTTGATTATGTCATTTCTGGTGCTTATTCTGAGAAAATCATAAAATCTTTCTTGAAACTTGATTTAAATGACTTATAGCTTCTCAGTGAGAGAAGCTCAGAATATATTTCATGCACAAGAAACCAAATTGCAGATGCAAAAAGGAAAATAAATGCGGTGGATGGATGCATATTATTTTACAATTTATTAGAAGCTGAATAGAGATCTTAATAGCACACCTGACAATCTGCTTTGCTCAGTTAGTATGAATTTAACTTTGTTTGTCATTGTTTGTTTGAGTGATTTGACATCACAGAAGCAAAAAACTTAATTAATGAAGCGAGGAACGTGTAAGATGTTAGTGGGAACTGTGAAGCAACAATCCAATAATAATAATTTGTTTGTGAAAGTTATTACTGCTCGTAAAATATTTCCTGCTCACGTAGTTTTTAAACTTTCTCTGGTCACCTCACCCTCTTGTACTCGTCTTCGTATCTCTTTTCACTTGCCCTTCCTCTCCGCTCTTCTTAGTCTCCAACTTTACTCCTCCTCCCCTCTGCTTCCTGTACCGAACACCACGCAACCTTTTCTCACCCCACAGCTGTTCGCAGGCTGTTTCAACAATTATCACGATGCATGTACACACTGAGGTCACAAACACAGACTCACACACACGGACACACACACTCACACACACTCAACAGACCGACATTGCACCAATGTTTTCTTAACCACACATTGTGACAGCAGAGTGCGTTCGTCAGCCCTGGGTGTGCGTGTGCATATACTGTGTTTATGTGAGCACACAGCTCCCTTGTGCAGCCCTTTAAAGGAGAGCAGCAGCATATACGCAGATGTGCCTGTAGATCCACAGGCTTCACTGGGCCATATGGCCTCCACGAAGAAAGATGGTGCATGCGTCTGGAGGAGGGTGGGAGGGATGGAGTGAAGGATGGAGGGCCATGTGTGGTATGAGCTGTGCAAGCAGTTGTTGAAGTGTGTGTGTGTGTGTGTGTGTGTGTGTGTGTGTGTGTGTGTGTGTGTGTGTGTGTGTGTGTGTGTGTGTGTGTGTGTGTGTGTGTGTGTGTGTGTGTGTGTGTGTGTGTGTGTGTGTGTGTGTGTGTGTGTGTGTGTGTGTGTGTGTGTGTGTGTGTGCACCAGAGGCTCCAGGAGATTGGTTAATGGAACAAATGGTTGCGGCGGGCCGGGGAAGAAGGAACAGGCTTGCTGCTACCGCGGGCGGACAGCGAGCCCCGGGTGAGGGCTGCTTCATCTGGGCTCCTGCCACACACACACACACACACCCTCTGTCAACCCTCTCCTCACCCTCACCCCGAAACACACAGTGTGCTGCCATGCCCCAGAAGCAAAAAGACACTCCTTGCAACAAAAAAATTACTTTTCATTTGCAAATTAAGTTGGCATAGGTTTGGCAGAAGAAACAGGACAGCTTTCATTTGTCGTGTGTGTGTGTGTGTGTGCGCTCACTTGGGTATGTTTTTGGGCATCTGTGTGTATGATGACTTGCAACTGTGTGTGTGTGATCTGAGAGATAAAGGGCCGCTAAAAAGAGTGAGATGTGGAGAAAGCAGGGATGAAGACAATGAAGAAGACCCAGCGTGAGGCGCAGCGTTCACTCACTCACTTAGATTGTTGCGCTTCACATCGTGTAAATATTAACATCACTGCTGTCACCGCTCTACGTTTCACTAATACATTTACACGGATCACATACGAACTGTTTTGTTTTATTTCTAAATCAGACATTTTCATTTTTCACAATAGGAGCCCCTTCTCTTTGTGGTGTTTTTTTTTTCCTGGAAGAAAAGTTGAGTGTTACAGAAAAGTCATGAAAAATGTTTCTTGTTGCTTTTTTTCTTCTTTACATTTTCTGAGCATTCTGACAAAAAATAGATGTTGAACTCAAATTTTCTTTTAAGAAAGTTCAAATGTAATCTCTATATTTAAAAAAAAAAAAGAACATTTGATATAATTAACTCAATGTACAGTTTTAGGATGCATAAGTACCTTCAGGTTTGAACCACTGACTGACTGTAAATGTGGGCAGATCTTGCCCGTATTGAGACGGAGAGGAACAGTTTAGTCCACTGTCTCTGGGTGGCGCTGATCAGTCGTCCTCCCTTCATCTTCCTCTCCTTCTCTTCTCATCGTTTCTATCTCTGCATTGCCCAGCTGGCTTCTGTAGCCGGGAGCGACCGCGGGGCGGCCTGCTGAAAGAGCATTGTCAAACGGTGGCTTTACAGCTCTATCACACACACACACATACACACACACACACACAGACGCACAGATTTGCGGCTCAGATGTCGGGCTGTAGCCAGAGGCTTGCAAGCTGGAGCATTAACTGTGCAAAGCGTCACATCTCAAGCCCCAGTCAATGACACTCGCTAACACTACTTCATAAAACTACAACTAGAAAACGAGTGCAGAAACACCTGCCCCTTCTTTAGAAAAATGTTGAAAGTAACAACAGCCGAAGCACTTTAATGCCAGCAAAGCAAACACTCGGAGACACGACTTAAGAAGTGTCAGCAGGCCTCACGGCAGCAAACACTTTGACGTTGAATAGATGCTATAACAGCCGGCGGCAGCGCTGAAACCTCTGTTAATGCAGTGACGGAATGAAAGCAGAGAGTACTTCAGTGCTCATCCACAGCTGTTTAAAGTACACGAATACATTTCCCTCTTAAACACTTTCAGAATCAGTTTTAATAGAAGTCTGTTGCCAGGGTGATTTATTTAGATCATGTGTGATCTCCGTACTGATGTTCATTAACTCTCCGATAAACAAAAAGATGAAAACTAACACTCGGCTTCTCGTCAGCTCAAAGGTCAACTTTGATCTAGTTCCATAGCAACTTAATAGCTGTCGCACCATTTAATTGTACGTTCTTTATTGCGCTCACTTTTTAATGAAAATTACTTTTATTTACACAGAAAAAAGTGTATTTGTAACTTGATAGCGCAAAGCCAGTCTCTGACTTCTGGATGACTGCAGCCTGTTATAATTGTGACCAAGAGAAATTAATATAAAATAAATAAGAAAACAGAAGTTTCAGATTGTTTAGAATTTGGATTTTTTTATATTATATTTTACATTATATTCTGGTGTGAAATAACAGAGTTCAGGGCCCACACCAGGGTTTTCATTCTTATTGATTATTTGAAACGAATCCTGTAATAATGCTATTATTAATAATCATTATTATTGCACCGTAGTGCTTTATGTTTTTAAATGTCTTCTCGAACCCCTTGGGATCAACGGACATCATATCTGATCTTATTTTTAAAGTAACAATATAAACTTTTATCATAGAATTTAATGTGCAACAACAGCAACAAGCAGACGTGATGTTTATTGTGATCAATTACCAACAGATAAGTGTTTCAAATCCCTGCATGTTGATTTTCAATTACGTTTAAATGTTTGATCAAAAAATGTAAAACGCAGCAGCACACAGTGGAAAGATGTAAAGAACATCAAATATTAGGTGAATAGGTGAGAACATTCGGAAACACGGTTTCTTTTAAAGATTTATTTTGCAAAAAGGATTTAGCTGACTAATGATTTCATACAAAACTAAACTCCCTTAATAAATAAATACCTTTACGCACATCAATCAGTATAGCATGTTACAAAGCTCTTCACAATAAAAGCATTTAGCACCAAATATCAAGCAGGCGGATGGTAACAAACACAAGAGCAACAAAATATAAAAGATGAATCAGAAATAACTAAAAACAACAAATCATTTAGCAGAAGGGAAGGAATAGATGTGGCGGGTTTCTTTCAGCTGAATTAAATGATCAGATATTGAGCGTTTGTTATTTTAAATCTAAGGGTCAGAGTATCCGGCGCTCGATGTCCCTTCTTTCATTGTAAGTCGAGCTCTGCGAGCCGACCTGAGCGACTTTAAGTTACTGTGTGAGCACAACAGTGTGAATGTATTCCTGGAGCTTCACCGCGAGGGCCCGAAAGCTAATAACTGCAATTTTATAGTGCAACACAAGATGGCTGAGTTCATCTGTATGTTAAAGTGTTTTGGCTTTCACACACTCTGTTATGGAGGAGATCAGTGTTGTTCAAACATGATAGGACTGTTGCAGATGGGCACACGCGCATCATAAAACCGTGTTCAGCTCTGCTGCAGAACAGCAGCGAGTTGGAAAAAAATGATGTGAAGGAAAAGGAAGTTCTCACACCGGCTGCATCACCACATTAACGCCATAATTGTCTAAGTTAAAAGAAGAAAAACAAATCCACGTCAAAGGTTAAGCGAGCACAATCTGCTCAAATAAGATCGATTTTAGTTTTGTCGTGCTGGATTTCTGTCCTTAAAGCAATTAGTGTTAATGACATTTTTAAGGGACTTCCCGTTTTAGCTTTATTTATTTCTTAAGTATTACATCATAAGAAAAAAATCAAAATAAAATGGATTTTACCTGCATTAGAAATTATAATTGAATGTATAATTAATTACAAACTCCTGCTGTCTTTGGAGTACAACACAAGACACTTATTTAGTATACATGTAATACCTGTATATTTACACATTTAAATGTGTTGATCTTGTGATCTTGTGTGTGTTGTATCTGTTAGTGGGACTCTTTGAGCTGCGGACGAAATGTGACTAAAGGTCCTTTTCAAACATGATGCTGACATGTTAAATGAGGAGTTAGGGCACATCAGTCAGTCAAAAATGTGGAAGTGACAGGTAACGGTAAATGAGAAGACAGCAGCAGGAAGTCACGGTGAGGGAACATGCGTCAGTCTCATCCTGATCAAAACACACAGTGTCACCAATCGTGTTCCCGTGTCAAATGTGCGTGTTAGCAAGAGCAACAACTGGCATGACAGGTTGGTGGTGGGGGGGCATGGCCTTCAGGCACACACACACACACACACATTCTTGAGTGCAGTTGTGTGCCAGCCAAGATTTAGCTAGAGCGCTGGGGTGTGAGGGTGGCGATGGTGGGCCTGGGATTGGGCGAAATATGGTTGTGTGTGTGTGCGTGTGTGTGTGTGTGTGTGTATGTGTGTGGCAGCTGCAGCCTTCATGCCCCTGGCAGTGTTGTTGTAACCAGGCAAGCCAAGGCCGTCTGCCTGCATTCTTCACCCCCAAGTCCCCTGCCTGCTACACACACACACACACACTGACATGCACACACTGACATGCACACAAGTTCAGTTTGTCTAATATTAGTGTGCGTCAAGGTTAAGATTCATCATTATCTTTTAGGGTTAGGGTCGAATTGTAGCAGAGCCCGATTTCATTTTCCTAATTTTTCACACGAGTGTGTGTGTGTGTGTTCAGAAACATGAGAACAGTTAAAATGTGTTCTTTAATTATAGCCGCCATTCATCTTGAAACTCAGATTTTTTTCTCTTTATTAATCGGCAAAGAAAATCAAGATCCACGCTGGGTGGTTGTTTTTGGAGTTGCACAGAACATGCAGTGAGACTTTAGTTTACTCTGTGGCTTGTTTTCAAGTCCTTTTTGATAACGTATGCACTGTCCAATAAATATTTTCTTCAAGTGACACGCTCCACTAGCTGATTTGTTGAGTAATAAAAATTCACACATTCATATGGGGCTGCTGAACGACAGACTTGCACACTGCCTCCAGATCTTCTCTTTTCTATTAACGTCTCTCTGTTTCTCTAACGTGACGTTAGCACTTTCCCTTTAGACCGTGCCTTTAGGACATATGCTCCCACCTGTAAATAAGTATACAAACGCACACACAACAGAGTTTAGACACTAGCTGTGGGCTACGACTGATGTATACCACAGAGAGGTAACTGTCTGTGTTGTAATTAATCTCCTTAGTAGCAGCAGTCAATAGCGAGCGCGGCGGTTGGAGGTGCAGATTGTGGGCAGAGTTTGATTATCGGGCTGTCTGGGGAAATTACTGCAAACTGCCTCTCAGCAAAACATGCTTTTATTTTGTCTCCTGGAAAACAAGATGCACGCTTACTACCACGACTGCTCTCGAAGCTGTTCCAGGTATTTTTGGGGGCATAGTTAAGGAATTATTTCAGTGTAGGTGTTGTTTGTGTCAGTAAAGCGTGGGATCCAGCAGGTGGTGTCCTTTCACCAGGTCAGCGGGGAGGCTCTCCTTCTCTAACCCCCACCACAACCCTCCCGTCAGCCGTCAGCCAGGCCAGCAGCAGCAGCAGCAGCAGCAGGCGGCGGGGAGGTGACGGCTGGAGCCGGAGCCCTCGGCCTCTTTGTTCCTCCGTCCCTCGTCCACTCCGTGCCGCACCTCCGCCCGCCACCACAAACTGTTAGTCCTCATTTCTGCGGATCCTCTTCACCTAAACATCCATTCACTCATCTCGCCCATCAGTCCATCCATGAATCTATCCGAGCTTCCTTCCTTCATCACCAATTCCAGGCAGCGGGCAGAGGCGAGCCGTGTGTGTGTGTGCGTGTGTGTGTGCGTGTGTGTGTGTGTGTGTGTGCGTGTGTGTGGGTTAGTGTAGGGCAGGGCCCGAGCATTAAGCCGTATTAAGCCCTAATTAATGAGTGTGCCAGTCGATAGAGGCCAGTTATTGGATTTGCTGCTTTAGCTGCTGGAAGGAGCACTGCCTTAATCACACACACACACACACACATTCATACACACATCCCTCCTCTGAGGCAAGGTGTCCAAGGTGAGACGCGGGGGGGATTAGTGTGTGTCTGTTGTATAAGAAGGCCAGAGGTTGGCGGCTCTCTGGCAGTGTGTGGCTGTGTCAGGGTCAAAGCTTTACTTACTGCATTACATAAAACCTTCAGCTTACAACCTGCAGCCGCTTCAAACATCTCAGTTCACGACCTGACCGACCGATTCCCCGGCCGCCTGTTCAGCTCATTTACCGTCAGACTGCAATGTGTGAAAGCCTGCTGGCATTTTGCAGCCGTGTGTGCAGTTGGTGCCATTTCTACAAAAAATAATTGTGTTTTTGGATATTTTACTACGTAGCGTTTCTCTCTTGAAAGGGAGAAGCCAGTGTGGGTATGTGGAGTTTGAAAGATGTGGCTGTTTAAGTCTTGCGTTGCATTATGGGAAACAAAGGGTCCAGTAATGTTTTAGCCTTCCACATACTAGGGATTAAAAGTCAAGATATCTCAACCTTTGCTGCATCTATTTCGATCATTCAGTCTTTCGCTGGTGAGCCGCCTTTCAACTAAAGGCAGTTCTTACAGTGCAAATATTGAAACCCATTTCTGAAAACCAGGTCAAAGAAAACCACGACTATCTAAAGGTACTTCTAGATACAAAAAAAGAGAGAAAAATGCTTCTTTTTTTTTTTTGCAAATCATAAGGTCAGTCGTGAATACGCACTGTGATTCTTTAGAGATGTTCGATTCTATTATGTTACTTCATCAGGACGTCCTCAGAAGTGGCACTCTGAATCGATCAGTGAATAAATCCTCTCTACATCCGCACATTTATCTCTACTCGCACAACACAAGTGTAAAATTCTTCTTGGCAAACAACGTCGACGCATCTCCCGCTTTACAAACCTGGAGTGGATTTCAGAGCTGGCCAGTCGTCAGCATGAAAACCTCTCAAAAGAGACGGCTGTATATATATTCTCTCTTTCCGGGGAAAAGATAGTTTGGATGCGTCCGGTGCGTCTGCGTGTACCGAGACCAGAGGTTGTGATTGGATAAGGTTTGGCCTTTTCCCAGCATGACTCAGATTAGTTTGGTGGTGTGGAGCTGAAGGGCCTTCAGTCAACACGTTCTCCACACTTCCCTCATCAAACATTAACAGCTTCAGAACAACAGGCTCCGTTTCTGACCTTTAGGTGTGTGTGTGTGTGTGTGTGTGTGTGTGTGTGTGTGTGTGGGGCTCATATCTGCGGCTCATATCTGCGGCACATCGGTCGTGTCTATTTGTGTCTTGTCTTGTGTCTTGGCTCACCACAGCGGGGCTGTGTGACGTGGCGGTGCCCTGCTGTGTTGTGCAGTGTGACAGCGTAGGAGGGAGAGAGTGGGAAGAGGGAGAGCGAGAGAGAGAGCGAGAGAGAGGGGTTGGCTGGTCAGGACAGCTTGGCAGCCGGCTGTAGGAACACCAGGCAGGGAGGGGAGTCATCGCCCTCAGCCTCCAGGACTGGACACAGCCTCCGGGGCTGAGATTAAGCACCCAGCGGGCCACCGGTTGGGATGGAGGAAGAGGAAGAGGAAGAGGAGGAGGAGAGGGGAGAGGAGGGGAGGGGAGAGGAGAGGAGAGCAGGAGGCTGAAGTTGCAGTTGGTTGTAGCTGCTCAGGACTTATGGTGTAAAAGGATGCTGAGGAAGTTGATGATGGAGGAGGGGAGTTCCTGATGACGAGGGACAGGTAGGGACAGGATTAAACCCTGTGGTGGAAAAAGACACAGAGTGAGGACAATGTGTGTGTGGGGGGGGGTGGGAGGTGGGGGGGGGGAGCAGATTGTTTTGGGATGTTTGCCTCCCCCGTCTGTCACACACAGGCAGCCTTGCCACTGCCAACATGACCAGCAGGGCAGGGGCATCTGTCTCCCCCCCAGCTACCTGTCTGTCTCTCTCTCTCTCTCTGCCCCGAGACACATCTCTCTTCCGCCTCCTCCTCTTCCTCCTCTCTTCATCTTCTTTTTATCACACGCATCATTCCTGTCTTACTTGTCGCCTTCTGAACCTGTTGAAACAGTGACGGACAAAGTGAAAGATGATCTCGTGTCATCGCGTGGTGCAGTGGTTCTCAGAGCGTCTTGTGATCGTTTATATTCAGGGAACTACGACTGTGGTTCCTGCTCTCTGATTGTTTCATGTTCATATTTCTTTGAGGCCAAACTCTCCTTTTAGTTCATAGAAATAAAGTAAAGAATTGTTAACCTCATCAATCATCTTCTGTGAGGTGTTTATGACATATAAATATATAAAATACTCCATTACAAGTACAAGTTCTGCACTTAATATCCTACTGAAGTAAAAGTACAGATTTATTATCAGTAAAAATTATTATCAAAAGGAAAAGTATTCAGACTCTAATAATGGCTGCTGTGAATTATGTACTGTATCATCTTACATATGATTTTATGATTTAATGAGTTGAATTTGACTGTTGTCTGCTAAAGTGGAGCTAGATTATCTGTGTGTGTGTGTGTGTGTGTGTGTGTGTGTGTGTGTGTGTGTGTGTGTGTGTGTGTGTGTGTGTGTGTGTGTGTGTGTGTGTGTGTGTGTGTGTGTGTGTGTGTGTGTGTGTGTGTGTGTGTGTGTGTGTGTGTGTGAATCACTTCACCTCTGCACTAGAGGATGGGACCGACCGATGGATGAAATAATGAGCGACTGGTGGGAAATATCTTAACCGGCATTCCACCTCCACCCCCAAACACACTAAGCACGCACACTATTCATACACCCTTACCCCCAAACCAGCTGGAAAACACCACCTCCCAACACACACACACACACACAGTGTCGACTCCCAGTGTGCTGTGAAAGAGTTCATTGTCTGCAGGAGCGGTTTTGTCAAAGGGGACACACTAATTGGGACGTCCTAGTACTGATCAACATTTTGCCTGATAACTGCACACACAAAACAGTGAAACATGAAAGTTGTGCCACAAGTTCTAGTGAAAAACTAAAAGTTTGACGTTTACTTTATTTCTAGAACATTTCACACATTAGATGGACGCAAATGGAAAAGGGTAACATTTGAACAAATCAAGAGCTTTTCACGTCACGCTGTGGGTAGACGAGAGTAACGCAATACGGGATGATATCCCAAATACAGACGCACCATACGATGACGTTTTTATGAACAGCTAAACGGTTTGTGACGACATACTGTCCTGTGATTTCTTCATCACATATTGGTGATAATATTTGTGTTTAAACTGACCTTTTAAAGACGTGATATACTGTGACTTCTTAAAATGACCTTTTTATGACGTACTTAACTATGACTTTTATAAGACATATCATTATATTTGTTTATATTTAATGGCTTTTATTACATACTATACTATGAATTTAAACTTTTACAAGTGTCATCGTATAGTATGTCAGAAAAACGCATCGCATAAGTCATCAAAAAGTCATCGTAGTACATACAATACTGTGACTTTTTATTACTATTTGTGACATACTATGACTTTTCATTACACACTGCAATTACTTTTTTATGTTTTAATGACAAACTAACATATTCCTTTTTTTTAATACTTTTTATGGGCTACTATACTATGACTTTCAGTGTTTTTAATGCCATACAATACTAAAGTACTAATACTGCGAATACTAATACTACTTATCTTTCATACTATACTAATACTATGACTTTTAAATACTTTTTGTGACGTACTGTACTATAACCTTTTGAGTACCTTTTGATGACATCCTATTGCAGAGGAACAAACCTGTCCTCTGGTTTTGTGTGTTTGGCTAAAACAAGACGTGAAGACGTCGCCTGAAATCTTTCACTGTTGACGGATTCATTTTTTTCTCAACAAAACGATGAATCGGTTTCAGAAGTCATGATCCGATTGATTCACAGTCCGATCAAATCATGTCAGTTAGCATTGTCCGATATAATTGCAGTGTATCAGACCAGCGCATTACCATTTTCAGAATCACCTCGTCTGATCTCCAATGACTAAATATACACTGCTGTCACATTCATGTAAACAGTGTTGATGACTTAACACAAAGTCCAGTGATATAAAAAAGAAAATCTTTGTGGATCCAGCTCTCTTTCAATATTTACAACATTTGGTTTGTATCAGCCAGGAGTTTAAGTTCCTCTCACTTAGTTTGTCAATATTGTGTGTGTGTGTGTGTGTGTGTGTGTGTGTTGCAGGCTGCAGCAGTTGGACCGTCACTGTCAGAGCAGTGCCCAGCAGGTGTATGAGCTGCTGGCCAAACAAAACCAGCTGATGCAGGAGAGAAACACACTCAGTGAGGAGATGCAAAGCCGACACATGGAGGTACACAGACAGAGCAGAGTGTGACTCACTGTTTTGTTTCTAAAGGAATGTGATGGTGTCTCTCGATATCTCTAGGTGCACATTGTCGTCGTCAGTTTACTCAAATAATATCAGTGAGAAGATGTTTGTCCCGTCATGACTAATGATCTGATCTGGTCATTAACAACATGTCTGTATTCTGTTCATATCCAGTCATTATCAGAGATATCGTGTGTGTGTCTCATTGAATGTGTGTTTGTGTCTTTCTAGAGACGAGTCAATACTGTGTCCACATGAGTCTGTCCTGCCGGTTTCCTCCGTCTGTCTGTTTGGATCTGAAGTCGGAAATCTTTTGTTGACAAGAACACATCAAATTGGTTTTTTTTGTGTTGTTTTTTTACCCAGGGGGACAAGTGTTCATCCTTTTAATATTGAGGTACACTGTATACACTTCATGTTGACTTAACAGAACTGAAAATCAGGTTTCCATTTTATTTATTACTATATTGGCGATAGACTGTTGCTGTGATCTGTTGAATGTTTAGATGAACTGGGATTTTGTGTTCGGCTCACTTTGTTTTTATTCTGCAGAGCGAATGAACAAAATCACTGGAACTAAAGTCAGCCTTTGGGACATGCTATTATTTTCATTTTAATAAAATTGTTTAAAAAAAAAAGTCAATCCTTAATGCTGAGATATTTCTGGTTTCTTTCTTAATATTGTCCCTAAATTGAAAGTTGAGAAGATAAATAGTATTTTTTAGCCACACAGCAAATACAAAGCCGACACCATCGCAGCAGATTGACATCGTGCTTTATTGAAGCCGTCTGTAAGAATGAAAATAATGTGCATCCCTATCATATACATTGTGTAAAAATACTAAGGATGTACAGTGTAAAAAAACGGCTTCATGTTGATGGTAATTTGTTGTTTTCACATCCTCGAGGCCTCGCTGGCCAACAGCACTGCATCCTGACAGCATGAGGGACAGAAAAAGGCCGTTTGATCGATCTGCTGAGTTCCCGCACACCGTCTCAGAGTCGATATCGGCTCTGCTCCGCTGACACGTCGGAGAGGAGAGCCGAAGTCAGTGTAACAGTGCTTCAGGGAACCGTGGCCCACTCTGAGAACAGCTGGCAGCCGTCCACAAACATCTCATACAGCTGTAAAGCCACATACAGTAGATGGACATGAAATTGACTCAATTACACTTTGTGTTATTTGTACATGTTTGCCGTTTTTTTGTTTGCCGTTTAGAAATAAATGCGCCTCATGCTTGTTCATGTTAATAATCACGATGATAGTAGTCTAGTACTAGAGAAGGAGAGGGGAGCAATTCTGTTGCAGACACTGAGGTCAAATACTTTCAGAAATCCTTCCAAACACTGGAGCCATTTACTTGTTATCTGCATTAAACGCCGGCTGAATGAGGTTTGTGATTTTTGGCCGACGCCGACGGTTCATTAACAGGCAAGATCAAGGCAGAGCAGCCGAGGTCTTTGAAAGGATTTCTACATATTCAAATATGATTGGAGTCGGATGTGTTGTGTGATAGATGTACAGTACAAACAGCAGCAGCTTTAAAAGTGAACACTGCCGGTGCAGCGTCACATATCTCTCATACTGTCGGTTCGCACCAGTGAAGCTGTGAGGAGGCTTAAAGCATCCAGTCAAAGAAACCACTGACATGTTCATTCATAGTCTTTCAGGGGAACCCACATCCATGAAAAGAATGACTGAGTTCCAGCTTCTCCACTGACAGTAGTTGAAGGAAAACATGCATTACTTATATGATCTCTGACCTTAGAATCAGCATCTGGCAGCTGCCGGTAAATTAACTTCAACGTGTAAAGGAGGATTTAACGAGGAGAGTCGGAGACCCAAGGGAGGGAAAAGGAGGAGGAGTCAGTGACATCAGGAGATATTTCGGAACATTTTAGTTCATGAAGACTGACCCGAGTTTCTGAACATTTCCACTGATTCTGCAGCGGCAGCACTGACTCGTCTCTGGCATGTGGGACACAATCACCGAAGACATCAGAGCAACATCAAAGCTATCGGTCGTATGTGGAGGGAAGATGCGCTTTAAAAATCGTTTTCTTTAAAAAAAAAAAAAACCGAAGCTACAAACCTTCCTTTAAAGCAGGGTTTAATCAGAATCCTCTGGATCATATTTAAAAAATTGCGCGTGTGAAAGTGCTGCGGCCAAAGCTATCAAGTAGTTTATTTTATGAACTCTGGTTTCTAATTATTTTGGCGGGAAGCGAGCACATACAGCTCAAACTCCTCAGTTGCTGCAGACCTGGATCAAATCAAAGCTTTCCAAATACTTGTGAGCGTTGGCTTGAGCCTGTCCAGGGTGCCAGCTGGGTTGGAATTGTACTCATTTTGAACTATTCGGCTGCTTCAGCTCTGCCAGACAGGCTCAGTCGATCACAGAGAAGTATTTTTCATAAGAGTTCTGAGTGCCACTTTGACTGGTTAGTGCGGCCAGAGGACGACGGCGTACAGGCCAGCGCCATCCTTTTCTACTTCCTGCCATAAAGCGCCTTTGCCAGCGAATAGCAATTTAATGGATGTGCAAGAGTAAAGCATGTGGACTTAAGAGCAGCGGAGAAACAGGTCATTTGTCGTATAAGAAATATTTGTAAAGAAAAGCAAAAGGATTTATTTTTAGAACAAAATATCTAAAGAAACACGACTACACCCCCTTACTGCTAAACTCCAAAAACAAAATGACATCGAATAAATTAAATAGAAAATAAATTCAAGTTATCCATCAATGGTGAAAACATTCAAATGAATATTGGAAAACAACTTCCTACGTCTAATCCGAGCACATCCCCTGGTGCTCCCTTTGAATCGGTGTCATCCAAATATTAAAGGTGACTTCCTCCACATGATATTTGATATGCTTTTCGTTTTAGGATGCAGTTGAAATTTCACATTTTAAAAAATATATTTCCTCACATCTGGTGATTTTGTCTTGTCTGAGGTGCTGGATGTATTCTGATTTGAAGCATAAGGCTTCCTGGTGTTTGAAGACAGAGAGATTGAGGGGATTTTAAATCTTGTTGGTCAGACTGGAAGACATGACTACAAACAAACAAACAAACAAAGTCCAGACCAGAGAGATGACGGTGCTCGTTAAAGACAGAGGCGTGTCTGACCTTACAAACTCCCATTTCATAACCAACCTATTATTCCTCTTTCTCCTCTTTTCTGACTCGACACACTTACAGTAAAAACTAGCTCTTATGTACCGACTCTTTTCCACTCTTACCACTTAACATTTAGCCTTCTGTGCTGCACTTGCTTTCTTTCTGCTCAACTTCCACTTCGTCTTTCTGAACTCTGTCTGAGCCTTCACCAACACACACCTGTGATCAGATGAAATATGGGGAACGTTTGTGTCAATAACCAATCAAGTGAGGCGAGCCCTCACAAACACCTGTGGGATGATTTGGATAAAGTTGAAGACGAAAAGGGGATTACATGAATACATTTGTTGACCTTTTAGCTCACAGTACACTACCACCTGTCTTTAATGCGTCCCGTCACCTCTCGGCGGTCACATTTTGGTCACAAAATAACACAAAAACATCAGTTAAATAAACAATGGAGCAGGAATGCTATCTGCTTTCCCTCCTACATTCTTCAGCCATTTCTGTTTCTTGAGGGGTCTTTTTAGTTTTCCTTCTCTCAGCCCTAAGAAATTGTTTTTTTTCTAGAATAATGTAATAATAATAGAAAATGTTAAATATAAAACTGATGAGTAGAACAATAAATAGAACATATATATTATAGCCATTGCTGTGATTTGTGTAAACTCATAACTGTCGATGCGTACCTCCTGGTAGACCATAATGTATTTTTTAATAAAAATCCTTCATAAGAATCTCATGAAACAGGAAGTCAGCCGTTACCTCAGTCATCAATACGTCATAAATTATATCATTATAAATGTGTCATCATTCTTGGATTTTTCTCTCCATCGTCATCAACAATGCCCAACCTGCCATCTTGGACTTGTGTTTTCACTCTGTGGTGAATCTGCTGCAGTTTCACTTTGCTGCACAAAGACAGAGAGGTACAGCCGTGTGGTTCCCGAAGACGTGACGACGACGTGTCACAGTAAAGCGCATCGTTTCACTTTTGAGTTCCCTTTTGAGACAGAAGAGAATTAAACTCAGCGGGACTGAAGGTTGGGGACGGGGGGGGGGGGGGCATTCAAACCAACTGCTTTCCTCTCATCTTCACCTCCTTGTGATGGTTATATCAACCAACTCGCACTGCATTGTGGGTAACGTAGTAAAGCTCATTGTTCTGGAGCTTCATCCTTCTGAACTGCTGTGCTTTGAGGTGCGCTCTTAAACACAAACCCATAATAGGACGACACACACACACACACACACGTCATCCTTTCAGTCGTCTTAAATCAACAGAGTTGATGTGTAAAAGCAGTGGGCTACATTAGGAGTAAAACAACACCTGTTCTGCAGCTGTACAAGCATAGACGTTAATACAGGTGGTTGATGTGTTGCTGTATAATAATCTGCAGCATTAAGCTAATAGTGTAGCACCGGGTTTTAACAGTAGAAATGTAGCAGTAGTAGTACCTGTAGTAGTAGTTGAAATAGCAGCAACAACAATAATGGATTGCACTGAGCAAAACCTGAGTCAAATCCTACTCGACAACATGAGCTGTGTAGGATTCTGCTCACTGGTGACAACTGCTCCCTCAATGCCAGGCAGCCTCAATCCATCCCAGAATTATTTAGAGAGGATTTGAAATCAGACCCGAGTGCCTCTCTGATATCTGAGAGCATCCGTCTGTTTGCAAAAGCCTGAGATACAACCGGTACCGGCAGTTTAGGTTTGAATGACTTAAATGCTATATCGCCATCTCACAGATAAAAAGCCACAAAAGGTTTTCGTAATGCATCAGCTGTTGTCTCACTGGTTCACAGGCAGGACCGACACATGTCAAAGCACAGCAGGCCACCGGTGATGCTCCTGTCTATAAAGGGACATTACATAGTAACTGATCACATCACAGTTTCGGATCACCTAGGGTTGCAGCGCAGGATTATAAAGAAATTTTACCTGGAAGTGCTCTCTAAAAAGGGATTCACAAAATTTAAATAAATAGAGAAGCAGACTGCAGAGGTGAAAAAGAGATGAGGAAGAGGAGGAGAGAAGGGCAAAATCCTTCCAAGTCTTTCTGGGGAGGGCCAAAGCTGTGGGTCTTTTTTTGTCCCACACTGATGACCTCAGAGACCAGCTGTGATGATGTCACCGTGATGGACAGGTCATTCCCGGCCACTGGCAGAGTAGGAGAACTGTGGGAAGTGCGGCCTTCTCTCGTTATCCAGACAGTCCATCCCGTCCTCGTCGACTAAAGACACGCGTGGATTCAGAAGTAATTAATGACATTATTAATTAGACTTAAAAGTAGTTATTCAGTTAAAATGAAGACATACGATTCAAATAGGAAACACATTTTCCAGGTTGATTTTTATCTCAAAGTACAATCAAACCTTACAAAGCATTGTGTTTGGGAAGTTGTTGAACTGTAGATTTAAACGGAAACAAGATTCAATTAACAAGTGTGTCTTTAATCTCCGGCTCACTAACTGATGTGCGACCTACAGAACAAGTGGAACCTCACATTAGCGCAGAGAAACGCGCCGCTTACACTCGTGCATAATTCAGTGTTCAACATTTAGAAGCTGGTGTCTTTATTTCAAAAGGCTGTGAAGCGCTGCAAGTGGCCTGAGGACTATTACAGAGACACTTGAATAAACAACAGCACTTTTCGAGTGTTTGTTACCCCAGTTATTTCAAGTTGAATATCTCACCTAAAGAAAGAAAGAACACGAGCACTGATGAATTGCTTAAAACGGCAATTATTAAAGTAATCAAAGTGAAAAAAAGAGAAAAAAGCAGATTTTGGTCATTATCAGATGCTTGGCAAATGAATCTACTGAATTTATTAAAATACAACAGCTTTATTAACAACATTCATGATCCTCTGCAGAAATGATTCCACGTATATTAACTCCAACACATCCATTGTTTGGTGGGATGTGGCTATTTTCACTGTAACATGTCACATTTAACCCAACACTAAACACAAACACGCTCCAAACCGGAGCCTTTACTTCTTCTGTCACCACGTTTATTTCTATATTTTTCTCTCCACTGAGAATATCGTCAGCAATGTAACAAATTAAAGTGAGATTTCCCTGGGTTTTAATGTGGGCATATGTTTGTACGTAGACGTGTGAGAAAGAGTGAGAAACAGTAAACACTCACATTTCTCTGGTGGAGTGATTGTGATGGTCTGGGCTGTAAACTCCTCGTCGAAGTATCTGGTGTCCGTCTCCGACGTCACCTGAGGCTGGAAGGGAGGGACCATCTGGGGCGGAGACGTGAGGACGACACGAAGAGGAAAGATTACATTGTACAATAAACACTTCCGAACAACAGAGCCAAAAGACACCAAACTCTGGACGTCACAAAACGTCCTGGAGTTGGGGCCAATGGTGATGTAGCATACCACATAAAGGCAACATCAAAGTCATAGTGTCACAAAACAGTCATGAAAAGCATACAATATCTCAGAGTATAGTATGTCATGAAAAGGCATGAAAATGTCATCGTTTAGTATGTCATAAAAATGTGATAGTGTAGTTTGTCATAGAAAGTAAAATATCGTAGAGAAAGCCATACAAATGACATAAAACGTCATCGTGATTTATGTCATAAAAAAGTCAAAGTATAGTATGTCATAACAAATGTCATTAAAAGTAATAAGTGACATAGTACGGTATTAGAAATATCATTAAAAAAGTCATGGTATGTCATGAAATTAAAAAAAGTTTAAAGTGTCAAAAAAAGTTATACAATATATAGTACCGTATGTCCTAAAAAATGTTTTAAAAAGTCATTAAACAAACACCATGGTATGCCTACAAAGCCACGAAGAAGTCATATTGTTGTTTGTCATGATAAAGTATGCCACAATATGTCATAAAAAAGTAAGAACAAGTCACAGTATCGTATGCCATTTCTCTGCCAACCAGTCAAGTTGTATTTCACATTCATGTCCAAAATGTCCTCATTTTATCATTTCATCCAATTCCACATTTTTTATCAAAAGAGGCATAAACCTGTGATGTGTGCTTCAAGCTGAATATGTATCGCATTTATGTTTTAACTTTTGTTTTGTTTTACCACAAGGAAAGGAAATGACGGGAGGAGACAGGAGTGAGGAAAGGAAGGGAAAGAAAGGACAGAGCCTGATTCTTACTCGGCGGTGTTATACAAAGAAAGATACGATAGACATCCGGGATAAAGGTCACGCATCATAATCGGGATTTAAATGACTGCTTTATGGCGATCATCATATCCTGTCATGCTTTCTTAGACCGTATAAAACAATGGCACAGTACACGGTACAAACTTATGTTTACCAGAATGTTGCTTCATACCTTTTTATCATATACATCCTGCCAGTCGACGCCAGAGAAGAAACTGTGTCTCATTATTTCTTTTGCATCATCTGGTCCTCCACCAAGCCTAGTGAACAGCAAAGTAATGTTCAAATAAACAGAGAAGTAGACGCAACAAGCTCACTTATAGAAGTCATCAAAAGAGAGTGAGGTATTTATTACTTTCTTCAGCAAAATAACAATAAAAGTGTGAAAAACTCCTGCATGTATTTACTCCCGAGTCCATCTGTTCTCTACATTTTTACACACCGTCACTTTCACGAAGCCACATGCGAACCTTTTGTTGGGGTCTTTGATGAGCAGGCCTGACAGCAGGGACTTGGCATCAGACGACAGAGTGCGCGGGAACTTGATGTCTTCCATGAGGATGAGCTCAAACAGCTTCTCGTGGTCCTGGTTGTAGAAGGGCAGTCGGCCGCACATCATCTCATACGTCACCACACCCAGACCCCACCAGTCCACCGCCCGACCGTAGTCATTGTCCTCCAGGACCTGAAGAGTGTCGAGAGAGACAGATACACAATGTTTGCTCTTTTTTATTTTACAAACGGGACCATTTGTTTTATGGACATCTGCTTTTATTCTGCATTTCTGCATTTATTTTATTGGAAGAAGAGAGACTGCCCAAGGTATTCAATGAAGAGGCAGATGAGCGAGGAAAGACAGCAACGGAGAGTCAATATGCCATTCTGCTCAAGGGACAAATAATAAAAAATTTAAAAAACAAAGGTAAAAGTTGTCTGAGAAGAACAGAAGTGGTAGCACAGATAACACGGGCTGAGGTGTAAGCCCCCCTCTCTCAATACACGGACACACACATCCAGAGGAAAACATCATGGGATGGCAGGTCTTCAGAGGCCCCTGTTACAGTAAGGGAGTCGGTGAGCTGGCGTGGCCCACCAGATGCCCCCTCGGGTCCCTGCCAGCTCTCCCTGGCACACTGATCCTTCTCCTGGCAGGGACAGAGAGGAACGTCCCTGGATGGAAAAGGCAGGAACAGCCCGAACATGGGCCAGCCCGACCTCCAAGCTGGCTAGCACAGGTACTGTACTGTAAGCTGCTGTGTTGTGTGAGTGAGAAAGTGTGAGAGTGAGTGTGTGTGTGTGTGGTTGGGAAAGAGCTTCTGTGAAAGAAGTCACTCCCGTATCAAAGTCTTGTGTCTGGGCTGCCTTCCTGCTCTTATTCCCTGCCTGCTCTCCTTGCGCTGTCCTCTCCATCCCGTCTTATCCTGCCTCCTCAGTCCTCTAATCATGTCTTCCCTTGCTTGTTCCTTCTCTTTCATCCACTCGTGCGCCTGCTCGCTCACCTCTGGAAGAGCGAGAAAGAGGAAGGAAGAGGAAAAGGGAGGCAGACGCAGGAAGAGATGTATTTCAGGTGCTTTTGAGGCCTTAATTAACATAATAAGCTCTTTAACATATGAGTGTGTACGCATGAGAGTGTGCATGTGTGAGCGAGACAGACAGACATAGCTGGAGAGCAGCCAGAACAGCATATGTTGTACATCTCGCCAATAATAACAACATCTCACTCACTGTTAATAATGGACCAGGCAGGGTGGACGCTCAGATACACAGGCAAGGGCACAAATACATGAATGCAAAATGTTTCTGTGAGTACAGTATGTTTTTGCATGTTTGGACTATTACAAATTACATTTCAAAACTATACAGCAAATGTCATAATGTCAAAGGATTTTTTTTATTTTATAAATACACTGACTAATATCTGTCATTACCAGAAGCGAGATTGATGACACAAACTCAGGAAAACACAGAAGCACACTGATAATGTATCCGAATATTTAAGTACTTGTGCTCCAAGCTGACATACGCTTTGAACCTCCGATTTTAGACACATGAACATTTCAAGCGTATCAAAAGATGAGAAGGTGGTTTGAGTTTATCAAATCTTTAGCTTTGGATTAAAAACTGCCAGTTTCATGGAGGTGAATACACATGAGCGTGATATTTCTGAATGAATCTATACGACACCACTTCTAATAAATACATATCACATGATCAAAGTGATACCATCAGCAATCAGATGATTAGTAATTGCTTTTTGGGCAGTGCTAATAATTTAATGTTATGTTGATATTGCAGATCAGCAATACTGCTGGTTAAAGCCCACAGTTCTGTGAGAGATTTGTTGTAATTCACAATCGCCACAGGTGCAGGTGAGGTTCTGTTGTACAAGCCCAGCTGTAGATTATGTTAAATGTCATTGTGCAATGAGACCAGCTAAGAGAAAACACCAAACAGCTGCCTGCGCGTTTCCACAGCAGCTCAATGCTACGAAAGCTGGTCATTAACTGACTGAGCTCACACACTCGACACTAAACTGCTAATGATGCAGGCGGCTGCTTCAGTGTGTGCAAGTCAACATGTGCCGGGAAGTGCATAAAAGAGGTATGAGTGTGTGCGTGTGTGTGCGTGTGTGTGTGTGTGTGTGTGTGTGCATTACGCTGGTCACCCTGTTGGCAGCTGCAGAGAAAAGCTGGGGGAACGAAGCGCCGCCAGCTCCAGATATACTATTGATTGGTACGGCTGAAGGGATAACACTGGCTTAGACTGCTGGGAGACTGTCAAGCGCACACACACACACACACAGCAGATGGAATATTTATCCATTCTCATCAAATTCATAAAGTTTTGAGAGTCAGGCAAACTAGGAAATGCTTGGTGTTTCATTCTCTGCAGCTTGAAGAGGGACACACACACACACACAGAGTGCAGTTTATGAAATTCGGAGCAACTTTCAAGGCAGTTTTCAATGCAGATCTACAGGGCTGTGTCGTCTTTGTACAAAAAGGTACGGACATGTATACAAAAGCAAGCAGTCCAGTTGGGCATGTATATGTATATGCATGTCAGTGTAAGACGATGCGTGTGTGCGTGTGTGTGTGTGTGTTTGTGTCCTGGGACCAAAGAAAGTGGTGGCAGCTTGGTTGCAGGCAGGGAGCAGATTAATCCACACAGAGCCAGAATGCTGCCCCACAGCCTCAGGCATGGAGGCATGGGACTGTGTGTGTGTGTGTGTGTGTGTGTGTGTGTGTGTGTGTGTGTGTGTGTGTAAGTGTACAGTATGGGTGATTATGTGTATATTTTAGAAATAGACAGGACAAATAAATAGGACATGGCATTAGAGGTAACGCATTCGATAAATCAGCCAGAGAGAAGAGAAGAAAAGAATAAAGGGAGAAGAAAGCAGAGGAAAAAGAAGAGAAAAGCTCTGATTAAAAGCAGCCGTCAGAAAGAAGGTCTTGTCCTGTCCTGGTCCCTATGGGGCAGCCATGTGGCAACTAGATGCTGCTTGCGGGGCAGGAGCTTTGGCAGCCTGGACAGGACTAGATGGGACGGGACGGGCACACACAGCCGTGGCTGTACCAGCCCAGATACCCAGCAGGCTACTGGGAACACAAACACACACCTCATATACTGGGCACGGTTAACATACACTCACATATGTTGGTGTCACGCAGAGACCTTCTATCTCCGAAGTGTCATCATTTGGATATGATTCATGCTCATGTTCATGTTGAATGTTTTACTGACGGCTGACTGTGCTGCTAGGTTTATGGAAAATGTAGTGACAGTAAAAAACATTAGAATCACAATGCCCGACGTCACAAAATAAAAACAAAAAAATAGATTGGAAAAGTCTGAATCCATCCCCTTTAACACTTAATTAAGAAAATAGTGAAACACAAGAAATCTGAGAAAATAGAGACAAACACTCCATATGTGTTTTCTCTGATACGGGTTTTCTGTCCCTTAACAAGGACTTTCCCACAGCTTATTGTTCATTAATCTTTCTGTATTTATGACAGTCCTTGAAACAATCATTCGACAGCGTTGTATGACTTTCTTCGGGCAGACACAAATCCTCTTTATTCACTTCTCATCTGCCCTTTGCAGTGACGGCAAACATGGGAACTGTCTGAATTTCACTCCTTTTAACCCTGAAATATTTTCTCTCCCTTCTCATCTTCCTCTGCCTTCAACCCCCACCTACCCCTCTCTCTTTTCTATCCCGGCTACTTTGCATCTCTGTAACTTGGCTCCGAGAAAACTGTGTTATTTTTACACGCGGGCGGGCGAGCAGAGCGTGCGGGCGGGTGAGTGGCGGCGGCGGTAGTGTAGATTTCCAGGTTTTTTCCGAGCACCTTCCTCCAACCTCGCCCATCTGCCGCCATCTGCCTCGCTTTAGCCTGCACTTTCTACTGCAATCACACACACAGCACACACGCGCACACACATAAATGCACACAGACGCACATCCTGTGAAAAATCACCAACAGCCTCCAATCAGCTTTTGGCACGCAAAGGAAGGGACTCTAAAAAAAAAAAAAAAAGCACAAAATGCTGCGCCAAATTGTCCTCCATACTTTTTCAAGTGGGATATACACTATGCCTCTCTCCTCCTGCCTCCATCTCCACATCGACATCTCCACCACCCACAGTCCTGTAACGCTCTCGCCAGTTGATCTGCTGGCCGTCAAGTGAAGCAGCGCTGATGGCTGGACAGCGGATGGCTGCAAAAAAACTATTACAAGAATGTAGTTATTTGGTTGTGTATACGTGTGTGTGTGTGTGTGTGTGTGTGTGTGTGTGTGTGTGTGCGTCCTGTGCCCTTTTCCAATCCAACCAACACCCTCATTCACACGCATAAGCTGCATATTTACTGTTCACCCTGATATTATGGAAAGTCTTCGCTTGTGAAATCTGCAAATTAAAATGTACATGCATAAATTCCACTGTAAGAAGGTTTCAAACATCAGAGTCCTTACACAACCTCAGGGTATTACGGGTACGGGGCGGTGAGAAAGTGCATCACTTCATGGCTTAAGGGTACGGTGTGCGTGTAGATGCCACGGATGCGTTCATGTGTTACAAAGTCTCAGTCTGTTTCGTTTACAGAATTGAACACACGGTCCCTGAGATTCATTTATCAGTTGATGATATTATATTATAGGAGAGGTCCCTTTTGATTTGATGCTGATATTTAATCCGAAATTACTTTTCCTAGGGTTGTCAGTAGTTGTAGATGCTCTGACGATATATTTGACCGTATACTTCACACCTTACTTTTGGTTGTTAAACACCCAGAAATTGAAGGTTATTCTATTATTGTACTCTTAACTAACTGCGCTATAGGACGACATATTGTAAAGATGGGTGATTGGTGGTGAAGATCAACGCAAGAGGGGAGAGGAAGACTGAAGAAGTGGAAATGGTGAAAGAGGTAAAAATGTATTCAGTGTTATGATGGAAACATCTTAGAGGACGAAGGTAAAGCAAGGAAACGAATAAAGCGAGAGAGAATTCAAAACGGAGAAAACAGAAACGAAAACTAAAAGGTTACCTCAGGGGCGAGGTATTCGGGCGTGCCACAGAAGGTCTTCATGGTGGCAGCGTCTGTGATGCCCTCCTTGCAGAGGCCGAAATCTGTGATCTTGATATGGCCATCCTTATCCAGCATCAGGTTTTCCAACTGGAAGGTAAACAAAACACACATCACATCACAAAACACAACTTTCACCATCACAATCTGAAACAGTGAATCTAATATTTCCTTCTCGTCAATCGTGGCTGAGAATCAACCCTTTACAGCTTCTCTTTGCTTTAATACTTTTTCTGTACGGTAAGGTCAAAGACAACCATATCGCATTACCCCACACAGTGGCAGTGCACACACTCAGACAGACGCACACAAATGCAGAGGAGGGAAATAAACTTCAGGCGTGTACTGGAGCCACTCAACCTTTTCATTTTAATGGCTGAAGTGTTTTTCTCACTCTCTGTCTGCTTTTTCTCCTTTCTGTTTTCTTGGCTGCTGGAAGCAGGGCTGGGGCCAAGGCTGCCAGGCAGACGCTCAGACAGAGCCATCTACCTCTGTGGCAACAGCACCCCTTCCTCTCTCCTTCCCTTCCTGTCTCCACTTCTTCACCGCTTCATGTCTGTGTGAGCTTGTCCCTGTCTCTCTCTTTAATTACCACACATCCTGAGCCACTCCTCTCCTCCTGGATGAAAAAAAAAAAAAAAACTGTGGAACACAAGGTGGGGGGGGGGGGTGGGCTACAAAAACAAAGTTTTCCCTCAAATATCTGATCCCTCTAATTCATGCCCCCCAACCAGCCTCGCCTCTCTGTTTCTGTTTACCTTGAGGTCCCGGTACACAATCTTGGCTGAATGCAGGTAGTCTAGAGCCGAGACGATCTCGGCGCCGTAGAAGCGCGTGCGCTCCTCGGAAAACACCCGCTCTCTTGACAAATGGAAAAACAGCTGCGGGAGAAGGAGGGAGGAAAAGGGAGGGTGAGCGAGAGGGAGAGAAAGAGAGGGTGGGGGAGGGAGAGAGAGAGAGAGAGAGAGGGGAGAGACAGCAGGGACGGCACAGCAATAATTACTGATTTATTGGAGGAAATTAGCACAACACAAACTGGCTGCCCGCACCATATTGAGATGATAGATAGCGGAGGGGAGGGTGAGCGAGGGGGGGGGGGGGGGGGAGTGGGTGGGGGGTGCGCATGGTGAGGGGCTGGGTAGGGGGGGGGGGTGGAGGGGGCCTCGGAGGAGGGCGGGTGGAGGCGCTCGGCAGCTGGCGCCTCATCTAGCAGCCCCCCTCGCCATGCACACACACTCGCATACCTCTTCCACGTTACCCTCTGGGCGAGGTTGGCACGGTGCTGGCGTGGAGTTCGGCAACGGGGGCCAAATCAAGGGTTTAATCAATACACCAGTCTAGTTAAAGACAGGCCGACCACCGCCGCCGCCGCCAACACCCCCCCCCCCCCCCCCCCCCCCCTACCCATCTCAACTGCCTCCAGTGCAGCACTCATTAGTGGCCTAACTGGCCTTGCCCCCTGAGCCTCTGTCTTCATTTGCTCAATCCTCATATCCATCTTCCTGTTTTTGGCAGGAAGCTCACTTTCGTACTTAAAGAGTACGCAACTCGTTTTCTTCACTAGGTGGCGCGACCTTCCGTTTTTTCCTTCATCTTGCCTTTTCAGTCACTCACCTCACATTCCCTTCATCTCTCTCACTGTCACTCTGTCCCTAGCCGTCAGTTGTCAAGTTGTCACTGTCACACAGCTACACATGTGGCACCAAAATGACACCAGCCTGCTGCGGCGCACCAGTCAAGTCGTACAAATTACCCATGAGGCCAAGGGGCGCACATCTACCCATTAATTGTTCAGGGAGGTTTGCATATGGCCGCTGGAGTGATGCTCACAGACCACCTTGCTCAAATGGTGTCCGTGTGTAATGTGTGTGTGTGTGTGTGCGTGTGTGGCGGGGTGCGGCGAGAGGGGGTAACACGACAGGTGGGCCTTCATCAGTGTACTGGCAGCTGTGACTGTGGCAGGTTTGTAATGGGTTGTGTGTGTGTGTGTGTGTGTGTGTGTGTGTGTGTGTGTGTGTGTGTGTGTGTGTGTGTGTGTGTTTGTGGTTGTTTGTGAGGCATGTGTGGTCACAATTTGTCCGTTGAGGTAAAAATTTGCTGTGTGTTTGTCTAAGTATGTGAGTGTTTGCTGGTGTTTTCTGTGTGTGTGTGTGTGTGTGTTTGCTCAGGCCTGGCACTAGCTGAACTGCCTAACTATCTGGGAGGGGAGCAGGTGACAGTTACACTGAGGGAATGAACCAAGATTGCAAAAATGGCCCGATTAAAAATCTGAGAAATGGAAAAGTGGGGGAATCCAAACTCATTTCGTCTCCGACTGTCATTCTGGCTATATCTGCCCCATAGGTGTGTTCATAAATAGACACGAGCAGTTCAGGGATGGAGCGGATAGGAGAGACGAGAAGGAAGCGAGAGGCCAGTTGGTTGGCAAATTAACTGTTAGAAAGCAATCGAACAGTCAAACTTCACACATCTCCACTTACACTATATCTCACCATGTAAAAACTGTTTATTTATCTGTTAGACATAAAAAACAAACAAAAAAAAACAGGTGATGGTTTAAGAAACCATCTTTGAAATATATAAAAAAACTAAACAAAAAAATCAGTATTTTGGTAACGTAAAGGGATACATTATTATTATTCAAAACGCTTGTAATAACCGTGATACATAATTCGTATTTTAGACAAATATTTTCTCAAAAAAATGTAAACAAAAGAGCGAAGAAATGTATCTTTTTAAATACCGGTAATATGTAGCCATTTTGATGTGTTTTTACTCAGAGCTTACAGTGGAATAGGTGCTTAATCAATGTCAGTTGGTGTTGTGGAGATGTGGTTTAACCGTCTGTTTAAAGCAGGAACACAAAGATGGGTAACCACACAACCATCATGAAAGTGTGTGTGTGTGTGTGTGTAGCTGTGTGTGTGTGTGTGTGTGTGTCTTACCTCTCCTCCATTCACATACTCCATGACGAAACAGAGGCGGTCTTTAGTCTGGAATGAATACTTCAATGACTGAAATGAGAAACCAAGGGTTAATTATTATAATGTCTTTACTGACACAATAGTTCTCTCTTATATTTCTGTGCAGAGGGAGAACTTCAACAGCATCAAATATTGTTTTTTTGATTTTCCATGTCACACATTATGTCGTCGTCTTCTATAGACACTCCTTACACAGAGCACAGTGAAGTGAATGAGAGAACCATTTTGTACGCAGCAAGAAGTCTGTTCCCATTCGAGCTAAAACAGCAGGAGCAGCAAAACATGATCAGTCACAGCTTCAAACAGTTCATGTTGCCCATTCCAGGCAAATAGGTGCGCGTTTTCTGTCGAGGGAGGAAGCTGCTAAACAAAAGAACAGTTGGCCGGAGTCTCTTTGCGGCTGCAGATGCGACAGCGGTAAACTCAGACGTGATTGCTCTCACAACAGTGCGTGTGTACCGGTGCATTCATTTAAGTGTGTGTGCTTTTACAGGGAGTGTGATAGAAATGAGCGGGGGCTATGTGTGTGTTTGTGTACATCAAAGGTATAGTGTAAAGCTAACAGATGCGGTCGTTAATGTACAACAATTGGGTGTCTAACTCATAATTAGCCTCAAGAGACTCAGGTATGTATAGGATCAATGTGCTGTCTGCGTATGAGACATGCGCATGAGAGTGTGTGTGTGTGTGTGTGTGTGTGTGTGTGTGTGTGTGTGTGTGTGTGTGTGTGTGTGTGTGTGTGTGTGTGTGTGTGGTACTTACAGTGAGAAAGGGGTGTCGGGTGTTTTTCAGGACTCTGCTTTCTGTGAGTGTGTGGGCCACTTCATCCTGCACAGACGCGGTAAAAACATCTTTTAATCAGCCAAATGAATAAGAACACAGTTGAAGAGCACTCCATGAAATGCAATAAAAACATCAGACACCGACATCTGACACCGTCCTCGAGATGAAATGTAGTCAGAATATATAACTGAATACATTTCAGTAAAAAGAAGATGTAAAGCTCGATCAGCAGACGAACAGTCAGCCAGACTAACCTTGGCGATGATGATTTCTTTTTTAAGGATTTTCATGGCGTAGTATTTCCCGCTGGCCTTTTCTCGGACAAGAATTACTTTTCCAAAGGTTCCCTTTCCCAGCAGCTTCAGGTAGTCAAAGTCGCTCATTGTCTTGGGGAGGGGAAGGCAGAATGTCAGCAACCTACGCTTGGAGGTGAACAGTTGATGGGTTTCGATGTCTTAATGTCCAGCTAGTAGTATAGAGCAGTGCATTGCTTGAAATGTTTCAATACTACTGCCAGTACAATATGTTTAAGTGCAAATACCTTTCTTTGAGGAATGTAATCATCGTTTTCTACAAACTCCTTTTTTCATTTGACAAAAGAAGCCACACTTCTCAAACGCCAAATGTTATCTGAACACAAGCAGCCAAGAACTAAATACAAATAAAGCCTCATTTTGCATGATTTGAATTTGAATCAGGAGTTGATCAAGTCAACAAGATTACTCGTCTGACCTGACAGCTGATGCCAACCTTCTGTACTTGATAGACATCAATACTTAGTGCTCCGGATACATTTCGGTCACAAAAGTACAACGTTTCAAAAGCGACAGATCCCTCTTGGATGACATGCAACTATCTTAGTGACCGGCTGATATTTCCTCTCGTGCTACTGTCAGATCAAAACTTCCCCTTGAACAACCCGTTGATATATGACAAGATATACATTGGAAAATTGATTTCTACTGACATGAATGAATCATTTCTGTATTTTGAGTATTTAGTGTGCGAGAGTATGTGTGCGCTCCTGTTGTCTGGTGTTACCTTGCGTTTGTGGTGTGTGGTGGAGATGTCCATCTCCTCCTCGACCATGTTGTCGATGTTGGAGGTGGGGCTGCACTGAAATCGTTCCTCCTCTTGTCTCTGCAGCTTGTCAGCCACCATCTGGATGGCCTCTGTCCACTCATCTCTGAGTTTACGACACACAACAAGACAAGGTTCAGGGAAGCAGCATTACCAACACCTACTGTATCCCATCCACTGCTTCTGACACACATTACTGTTTGATTGGATGGAAATGACTGAGACGTGATCCTTTAGATTTCCTTTTTGTAATGGAAATCCAGTGTTCTTCCATGTTGGGAAGGTCCAGTTTAGAAATGCAAAAAGTGTTTTTGACAGAAAACTAATCAGAAAACATTTTGATGATCCATTTATCATTTTAGTAATTTTCGAAGCAAAAATATCATATTGGTCATATGTGACAATAAACTGAATATCATGGGGGGTGGAAGTGGTAAAAGAAGCAATCTGAACATGTCGCTTTGAGCGAAGCGGACTTTTAACAGGCACGAATCAAAAAAGATCAGATTTTCTTCCCGTTAAGAAGAAAATGATCAGATGAATCAATAAAGAAAATCATCATTTACGGCCCTAGTCACTTTAAAATAAATGAACATCAGGTTAGAAGCAAAGGTATCATTTGTATCCGTCATATGACTATTGCTACTGTTCCCTGTCTAGTATTAGCCCGACTGCAAATGCTTTACTAACAGCCAACTGTACATACATACATTATATGTATACAATATAGTAACAATGAACTGAATCTAACGCAAGTAACAATTAATTACACGTGTAACATTAAATATTGGTCACAGATTCTCCTATTGGATGGCTTGTGCACTAATTTAACCAGGTTTTTGAAGGCGCTAAGGTGTTTACAATTAACATAAATGCCTATTTGTGCAACAGAGAGGAATCATGGGCAACTAGAGAATCAACCAAATGAGCGATGATCATGGTGCAGAACTAATGCCTACCAGTCTGTGTGTGTGTGTGTGTGTGTGTGTGTGCATGTATCTAAATGTAAATGCGCATCCATGCATTAGCGGGAACAATGCATTGTTGTTTGCTAACATTGTTCCTCTCCATTGACTTTCCATTAACGGTGCTGTTCAACATCTGTTGAAGTGAAATGTGTGTGGGTTCGATTTTGTGTGTGTGTGTGTGTGTGTGTGTGTGTGTGTGTGAGACCATCATCTGTAGCAGAAGGCCAGCCATGCATCCGGATTTGTAGACACGTTAACTGTATTTAATGATGATGAATATAATGGTTTATAAACAGGGCCAAGCTTCCCTCTGCTCTGAAGAAGAGAAGACTGAACTGAGGTTCTACGGTTTTAACTCCAGAAATTATAAATCTGGTTAATTGCACATAAGAGGATCATATAGTTTATCAGTAATATTTCAGAATATCCCCCCCCCCGATCTTCAGTAAAACAGTTGTAATCCTGTGGAACTGTACAATATTTACATGTTAGCAGAAAACACTAAAGAGCCGGAACGAAGGTGAACCAAAGATCATATTCAAATATTCACAAATCCTCTGCTATCCAGAGAAGCAAGTAGGGATTTGAAAGTTTGCACTTTCAAATATACTTACTCAGTGTAAGCCGCGAGGAGATCATAATAATGAAACCTGCTTGACTCCCAAACGATCACCCCTGTGTCTTTGTTTTGTTTTGCGTTAGATGCCCATATGTTTCCTTGAGGGATCTGGAAGAACATCCATATAACGTGAGCAGTGTTTTTAAGATCTAAAAGCCCTTTCTACTGCAAAGACTTCTGAGTGTGCCCTACACACTCCAAAACAAGGGCAAACTCAAGTTACACTCCATCGACAACAATGGAGCCGCCGTTTGTGGCACCCACGAGGTGTGTGCGGGCAGCAACATGAAAAGCAATGGGAACTCTCTCAAGGTCAGGCAGCAGATAAATGCTCTCTCCCTTGGTTAAAGTGCTTTTTGTATAATGAGGAGTTTTTTTTTTGCTAATGAGAGATAATAGGCCTGCCTACAGTTGGGCACCATGCCAACATGTGCCACCCTCTGCTCACGGCTGGTGCTGTGGTAGTTGGAGTCCTGCCAGCACTGGTACAGTACAACAAATACAGTGACACACACACACACACACACACACACAGAGAAGCACAGACACCCAGTTGTGGCGCACACACACACTTCTTTCCAACCCACTTAAACTTCAATGATGCACACGTCTTGCACACACACACTTCTTCAACAAAACATAGACACATCTGGAGCTTGCATTTGTCCACTTGCATCTTGTATACAACTTGACTTTATAAAATACAGAAATGTATTAGCTTTATGTTCACTACTATGCTTATTTGATCATCTGGAGGCAAAACTATTATAAAGCAACAAATAACAGACAAAGTTGAACAGACAGTTGTAACACACACACACACACACACACACACACACACACACACATTAAAACCCGCACAAACTCAAAGGATGCACAGAAGCATCTGTGGTCTTCTGGGCAAAGCTGTTCATTTTCTGGAGATAAACACCTCAGCTCCTCAGAAAGGAACTGAGCAGCTGGAGAATTTATGCCAACGCCACTTGAAAGGTCTCCTTTCCACTCTGTCTCTCTTACCCTCTCTCGTTCCCTCACACAGACACACACACACCAAAAAACATCTACAGTACAAACCTCCTCACACAAAACCTCTGGCCTTGATGATGCAGTACCTTTACCCACAATAAATAAATGACATATATTTATATACTTGAACAGAAATTGTAGTTGAACTGAAACGGAATTAAGTTTAACATCCTCCGCCAAAGTGGGATTTCAGAAATGCCTCTTCAAATGTTTGAAAAGAAAAATATGACTTTTGAAAAACTTGGGTGTAACTGCTGCTGTGAGATAAACACCAGGCGGTCTATGATAATAACCTCGCTCTAACCTGTACATAAAAAGGTTTCTTTTTCACTTCTGGCTTTAACGACAGCTCTGGCTAAATAATACAAACAGCATCTACACTTGAATAAAGCCAGACTTCACCTGATGTACAAGATTGGAGCGCTCATTAGACAGATTTTCATCCTTGTTGATAACTGACCAACAACAACTGGAGGATGCTCTCAGGACCGGGAGTGTTTTGGGTCACTGACCTCTCATCAGGCGAGTCCACATGGAAGGTCCTCTCTATGACTGTGGTCCACTGGAGGCAGCGTATGATGAAGGTGTTTGGCTTCGGCCTCTCCGTCTTCATCAGCTGACATTCTGAAACAGGCAGCCAAAGGGACAGTGCAGTACAATTACAACATGTCTGCGCCAAAGAGTCCAAAGACGGAGAAAGAAAACAGAATCACAACTGTAACCATGTTAAAAGTAATCTGTTTTCCCAGACTTATGAGTAGTTACAGTGTGTGTGTGTGTGTGTGTGTGTTGTTTATCAATGTCTTTTATGAGGGTTGGTGGGGTTTTTTCTCTTCTTTATCTTTTTTTGGATTTCATTCAACATATTCTTCACTCCATCCTGCATGAATGTACTTGCAATACAAAGCTTACTGGTACACTTGAATATAACAATGGTATTGTTATTAGTCGTACTTTTCCTACAACAACGATTTCTGTTTCATATTTACTTTTCTGCTGTGAAAAAGGCCTGTCGTCAAAATAACGCAGGCCTACTTCCTGAACTTAAACAGCCCATGTTGCTATTTACTGCACAATTGAGAAAAGATGCAGCTTGGTTTTAAATGTGTTAGTTTAAAAATAGGCAAAAACTTCAGCAGCCACCGATGATTCAAATAAAGGTGCTTTCCTGTGCCAAGGGATATTATGTGTTGCTGCATATATATATATATATATATATATATATATATATATCCGAAGAGACACATTTTTGGGAAAATGGGCAATACAGTAGGCCATTATTACACAAATGCATAATACAGTACACAAACGCAGAAACGTACGCACACAAAGCCAGATGGGGCTGTGAGCTCGCTGTGGGAAGGAATGCATCTCCATTGCCCCTCAGCAGTCTCTCTGGTTATTGGGGACAAGAGCTGATGTAAAAGAGCAGACTGATCCATCTTCTGTACCCTCATCTCCCCCTCTTCTTCTTTGTTCTACATACATCACCCTCCATTCCCCTCTCCCCTCTGTTCTCCTCTTGTCTTCTGTCATTCTCTCCTCCACTCCTGTCCTCTCCCCCCCTCTCCATCCTCGGCTATCCCTTCTTCCAATTACTTTCTGTTTAAGTGTGGCACAGCACAGCATGTCATGGCTCAGCCTAAATATAGACAGGAAGGTTAATGACAACTCCACTCAGGTCGTACACACGGCAGACTTTCAATGTAAATTCACACACACACACACACACACACACACACACACGCACACGCAAGTTACTACCTGACTCGTGAACATGGCCTGCTGCGCTGCCAGACAACAAGGTCATGCTATGGTTGATGCCAAAAAACACACACACCCACGCATGGACAAACACACACACATCACACACACACACACACACACACACGTAAAACTGATATTGAAGTTTGAATGTTAGCTGAAATTGGGTTGTTTGCCACAGGAGGCCATTGTGAAATATGTGTAGCAGTGGGTGTATGTGAGTGCATGCATCAGTGTGTGTGTGTGTGTGTGTGTGTGTGTGTGTGCGCGTGTGTGAGAGAGAGAGACAGGCCTGTATGTATGAGTCCCTCTGCAGGAAACAGGCCCGTACCATCTCTGTTCCATCTGACCACTTCTGTTGTTCTCACTCACACACACATACACACAAATAAACAAACACACACATACACACACACACACACGCGCACACACTCACACACACACACACACACACACACACACACACGCCACCTGGCCTCCCAGCTTTGGGCAGCAGATGTGGCAATGCCAGTGCTGTGCCAAGCAGCCGGGGCCGGATGTATGGCCTGGCTTGTCCTTCTCACAAACTCTTTTCCTCTCCCCTTTTTCCTCGTTCTCCAATCCTGTCTCTGTCTCCTCCTCCCTGTCTGTTCAGCGCTGATGATCCTCCTCTCCTCTTCTCCATAGTTCATCCAAAAAAGCCTCGCTCTCTCCAATCCCTCCATCCCTCTCTCCATCTCCCATCCGTTGCTCTCCCCCATAATCATCCTTCCATCTCTGTCCTCTCTCTTCTTCCTTTCCCCACCTCATGCATCCAATTTTTTTCTTCCCCTGCCCCCTCCGATCAACTCCCATTGCTCATTCCCCACACTTGTCCTCCCTTCCGGACTCCCTATCTTTCTTTCTCCTCCTCCGTCCTTTGATGTACCATTCGTTATCATTTTCTCTGAGGTATCAGCTTGTATTCTATCATTCGTCATCATTTTATTTTCTGTTTTCGCCCTCGTCTTGCACCTCCAGTATTCTCCTGTACTCTCATCTGCCTGCCCTATCGTCCCCTCCATCACCAATCCTCACTGCACTGTTCTGCAGATATGTCCACATAGCACTCCTCCAAAGCCATTCAACTAAAATACCTGACAAGATTTAACTGACTAAACCTATTAGAATGAAAATAAATGATTGACGAGTATGTCCAAATCTAAGGTACTCTGCAGTATTACAATGGTAACTATGAATATATGCAAGTAAATAAAGTGGCATCTGCATCAGATTATGTTCATGATATGGAGTAAACAATGACACAACATGCATCAATTTATTTATTTATTAAGAGATATACTGTATGTTCTATCTGTTTTATCCAGCACATTTATTGAAGAAAGTTATTATCTGATTGATATGTTGAACCAATGCCAAAAGTATAAGTCGTAAAAGTATTACTGTATAGATAGTTTAACTAAGCTTAATCAAATCCACTTTTTGTAATAATGACTAGAACAGCAGCCGAGTCTCGAGGGACTATAAAACCAAAAACCTGATCTCCTTCAAACATAAACACATAGACTTAGGATTCAGTTCTTAACAGCAAGGCTTGACCAGCCTTCTTGTCTTCGATGTCAAATTGAAATTGTGATGTCAGCCTTCGTTTTTGCGAGTACTATAAGTTAGTAGCAGGTCAGTTCTGTCCTCTGTCCGATTATGGGACAGAGCTGTTGGAGTGAACACCTTTTTGACTCAAAAGATGAAAGCAGACGCAAAGTTTTACTGCCAATCTGCATGTGTTGTATGAGTAGTGAGAGTTGACGGTGGTGATAATGAGACTGAGAGACATTAAAATGAATCTTGTTAACTCATTAGCCGGTTCATTACGTATGTCAAAGATGCTGTGGAGCTTGTTAACCAGGTGCAGACAGATGATATACTGATAAATGGCTAATTAGAGCCCTCGGTGAATTCTGTAAAGCATACCAACGCTGTGAAGAATGATGACGGGCAAGATGTTCTGTCACGCCATGAGTGAAAGTGACTCAATAATTGTTGTACCATTTCACCGTGGTTCTGTGTGATGAAACCCCAAGAGCATTTCAGCAACATCTCATGGCAATTCACATGACAGAGATGATCAATATAATGATTGAAATGTAATCAATTAGAGGACACAGGCAACAGACATTGGTTCATGTCGCTGCTGAAGTGTCCTAGAGCAAGACACTGATTCCCTAACACCTACAGGCGTGCTGCTCTAAACTGTGATGTTCCCTGCAGCTGTTCATTACAGCAGGTGTCACAGAATCATCAGAATTGTTAATTACGAGTGTAAGAAATTTGAGCAAAGAACTGTGTTTAGTAGCTAATAAAAGTGTTCAATGATTCTTATTTAAGAATTCATAATTAGTCATAATCATAAGGGTTTTGGAAATGCATAATTAAGATAAGCAAAAAGTGTTTCAGGATTAGTAGCTAGAAGTAGAATTTGAGACATGAAGCTTTTGCCAAAGTTGCAGAAGTTTAACGTTTATACTGAAGGATTATCATAGGAGGGATTAAACCGTAACTGACGGTCATTGAATGTGTTCGTAAACTCAGGGACAGAAAGGCAGACAGACAGAATACACTCCTGGAAGTTAGCCAGTAGGAATTGGGATAGACGGAAGAGGAGGTGTTTCGAACGGATGTGGGTGGTTTCATTTCAAGTCTTTTTCTCTCTCGCGTGATGGCTCTCAGAGGACGGACGGGTTTTATACCTGAGGAGCTGACAGCCGGACACGTGCTCTGGCCTCCTCGCTGTGGAACAGACTCAAACTTCCACATGAGCCTACAGAGAAGTGTGCAGTGTGTATGGCAACGATGCAGGTACTTGGACACATTGCTACTAGTCTCTGACTCTCTGTTTACCTGCTTATAGTTGACAGAGTTTTACTGTATTTTTACAGCAAAGGCGGTAAAATGTGAGTTGACATAACCAAAAACAAAAGGAAGATCCAAATGAGTTCTTCGGGAATCTAAAAGCAGCATTCAACAGATGGGAATCGGCAAACATGGGACGGGTGGACAGTGTTTTCCCCACTCAATGCTGCTGTTCTGTGTGTATACAATGTAAATATGCAGGTACAATACAGTTAGAGCACAGTGCCCAGAGGGTATTTTGATAAATGTGTGATAGGCAACGTACTTGCTACAGAGAAGTTATTTAGGGGGTAGGGCAGGTCTGCATCCTGAGGTTTCCCTTTGTAGCCGATGAAAGAGCCGTCTGTCTTCAACAGGAAGTAACGCGGCCGCCAGTTCTTTATGTATTCACCTAAAGAAAAAGACAAAGATAGATTTCAGTCAAATATGTTCAATCAGACACACCTAAATTCAAATCATGAGGGCACCAGTGATGATGCTGCTGAAGGCAATTGTGTACTCAGGGGTAATGAGAATTATGATGATCATGATGGTATATTGAAAGTATTAATGGAAATAATGATGATGATTTTAAATACAGATTTTATTCCCTTGACGGATAAAAGCCTGTCCACCCAATTCTCATCTGTCCAAAGGATATCACACACACACGCACACACACACACGCACACACACACACACACACACACACACACACACACACGGTATCTCTATGTCTCTCACAGTGCTTGCCAGATTCAGATCGGATTATCATGTAAAAAAATGACAAAACATGTTTACCAGGACAACAAGCAAACTATCCATGCCAGGAACATCATCTGGCTGATACATGGGCAGGTGTCGAGGTGATGACCCCTCTACCAAAAAGACACACACTTACACACAAACACACGTATGAACTCACAATAACAACACTCACACTCTCTCTCTCTATCACACACACACACACAAACCACTGGTCGCCAGCAAGGGGGGAAGAAGGGAAGAGGGATGAGATGAGATGAGATGAGACAAGATGACATGAGATGAGATAAGATTACACATGGAGAATGACCCTTCTTACCAACACCGCAGCAACAAATAACATCTGTTGAGCAGCTGGTGGCAGAGTATTACCCAACTGGCTGGCACAGACTGGCACTAAGGTGGCAACACAGCTTTATGAGATGACCCACTGCAGGATTACACGAGTGTCAAACATTTCCACACCACAGAGGTGGATCACACAAAGTGCACACGTGTGTGTGGATTCACACACAGTTGGATGAGTGGACAATGAGGACACATGCAGAGTATACGAGGCTGAAGTAATACTGAGACACACAGCTCCGACGACGGAAACTGACAATCTCAAAACTTTGCAAAGCCGGGAGCTGTGTAAACATTTCACTTTCTCATTTCATCAACAACAGAAATAAAAACCACAGAAGGAAACCAATGTTCTCTACCTCTCGACTCCTTTTAATTAACCAGCAATTCGTAGATATGCACACACACACACACACACACACACACACACACACACTCGTAACAGACAGACACGCACACAACAGCTCTGATCACCTTCTTTAGGCTAGGTGTGTGTGTGTGTGTGTGTGTGTGTGTTCTATTTGTGACATCCATATAGAGCGGAAATGACAGCAGGCCGTGCTCGTTAACACGTCGCAGAAAACCACCTGCTCCGTCAAAGGGACCATGCGTACCTCTGGGTGCTGCGAGTGGTGGAGGTGTGTGTGTGTGTGTGGGGGGGGGGGGGTGAAATAGAGGCTGAGAAGAATAAGAAAATGCTGTTGTGAGCCAGTGCATCATCAGGATTACCAATCACACCTCTCAATCTCTATTCCCTGTCCCGTTTCCTTCTCCTGTTCTTTTCAGAAACAAGAGTATCTTCTTTGGATCGCTTGGTACCGACAGACAGAGTGCTGTGAGAGCCGCTGAATGGGAACATGGAGGGAGGCAGAATGAAAAGCTGTATCAAAGAAAGCAAAGCAAAAAAAAGGATAGAAGGAAGGAGGTGGTAAGTGAGTAGAAAGAGAATATCATAATAATAATAATAATAATAATGATAGTAATATCATACATTCTGACCAAACCAGTAGCCAATATATAACTAGGCATCAGGGTTGCATTCTGATGTGCATTATAGGTATTTGCATCCTTGGAGAGAGAATAAATTAGCTTTAAAACCAGAAAAATCTGTAAAAGTGTAAATTAATTCAAGTGAGCTTAACAAAATGCATTTAGTTATTTGGAAAGCGACAGTGTAAGAAAGGTTCAGCTTAACGGAAATATTTGAGGTTGTAGTTTGTGGTGTTGGTGAACTTCATTTAATTATAAAGTATTATACAGGTGTTTCTATTGTGTTAGGATTAAACATTTAACTCATAAAAACTAATGATGGGAAGAATTATGACCCGTAAAAGAGAAACTCTGGTTACCTTCACAGTGGACAGGAAACAGAGAGATGTGCTTACTGACAAGATAGATGAGGATAAAGAGAAAGTTAAACTGAGAAAACTATTATAAACTGGCAGAGATGACCGGCTTGCTGGTCCAAGTCCAGTCATTTCTCTGAGTCAGTTTCCTGACGAAGTGTCCAACCAATGGAAGCCTGTGGCTGGCCACTTCATCGCTCAGCTGTCCAGTACAACTGAAAACATTTAAGCAAATCCTTCTGGCCGGGCCTGGACAGCGTGAGTGTGTGTGCGTGTGTGTCCACGGGGGGGCGGGGGAGGGGACAGCCAGGGGTGGCACAGACGGAGAGAGGAGATGGACAGTTGTCCACACATGGCGTTCCAAACAAACACAGGCACGCGTGCATGCACATACAAACTAACACAATTCTGTTTTGACTGTTCCAATCCTCCAAATGATCCAATGGTGTTCTGTCAAGCTATCCCGTCTTGGCCCTGCCTGTAATGAGTCCAGCGAGCTCTCCCACTCTGGACAGCTTGTCTGGGGAGCCACATGTCTCTAGTTTGGACTGCTGGAGAAAACAGAACAGCCGGTCTCCTTCCCACACCATCTCTCTCGGACTCCTTATTTCAGTTTCATTTAGTTTTCTACGCAAACTTTACTTTTCCCTTAAGGCCAATTAGTAAATAATACACTCTACGGTGCTTAACAGGACTCTCCTGCTTCTCTTCAGAACGTCAGGATATCAGGAATACAGGACAAACGTGGGTGAGCGAAACGATCTAAGGAACAGAGGCGATTGTCTTGTAGAGGAAAGTCTCACTTGATGTCTTTATTGGATGCATACTTGTCTTAACTCTTACAGTTCCTTTTTCTTTTAAAACAAATATAAAATGACTGACAAATATTCAACAAAGTCGAAACTATTTCACAATTAGACACAAACATGGCCGATACTTTGCTTTATTCATGTGTTTGACAGAAGAAGGGACAAAAACAGAATGAGTAAAAGGTGGCTAACTTTCCCCAAGTCTCTGCCCCTGAACCTTTTGTTTTCTGCCTTTTTGGTACGAGCGCCAAACTAAGGCTTAAAGACGGAACTAGACTTTTTTAAAGTTATTTTGGAATTTCGAGGAGAAATGAATCTTGCTGGCACATCTTCCAGTTGCAGCTTGCGGATTTAGCAGTAAGAGGCAGAGATGAATCAGCTGTGACTCTGCCCGTTCCAAGCTTTCTGATTGGACAATTACAACAACGCACGGACTAACTGTCACTCAATTAGCGCTCTCATTAACGATTCATTTCAGGACAGAGGGGGGAAAGGGAGAGAATGAGAGGGAAATGCAGAGAGGAATAATAGGAAACAGGTACAAATGGTGCGGCTGAACGTCAGCCAGCAAAACAGGAATGAAACAAACTTTCCAGCCTCTCTGTCTCGCACCAACTCCTTCAGGACACCAGCACACCTCTGCTCTCATGCTTTGCAGGATGCCACGCTTCAGCAGTGAACGAAACAGACGACAAACCTTGATGACAAATAAATAAATAACGGCATAACTATGTGAGCTCACCAGCCATTTGTTAATCAACCCAAACAGGGATTTAATTTAAAGCTTTGGCCAAGGCTGGAGTTGATATGCAGATGGCGCAGAGACGGGCCTGTGTGACTGGCGCTCTGGGAGCTGGAGGGGCGGCGGGTGGTGGTGGTGTATCGAGGTAGGGGGGAGACGGATGGAGGGGAGGTTCTGCCACGTTCCAGCACATACACAGCAGCTCACCAACAGGGAGAGGAATGTGTCGTCTGGCCACATAACAACACACACACACACATTCGGCTTTCAGAGCAGTAACACAGAGTGTTTGGCTGTAATGGGACAGAATACAAGTTGACTAACCTAGTGAGTAGATGGCTGGTTGGTCGCCCGACTGATCAAAGGAGAAGATAAGTTAGCTCACCTAGAGGTTGACCTTTTTCAAACCTGACGGGCTGGTTGTGTGTGTGCTGATGACTGACGCAACTACATTTTGTTTTAGTGCAGAAACAAGTCGATTAACCGATTAGTCGATTGAAAGATGAACAATTTGTTGCTAGATTAATAATTTAAGTCATTCAAAAAGACAAAAAAAAAAAGCCCAAACTTGGTTGGCTGGCGGTCACTTCTTAAAAGCAACAATTTCCGTCTTTTGTCTTTCTCCTGTCCTTGTAAATTGAATATCTTTTGATTTGGGACTGTTGGTGAGATAAAAGCTATGAAGAGGTCACATTGAGATCTGGGAACCTGTAATTCATTCTTCACTCTTGTCCGACATTGTATGGACCAGACTGTTGACATATTACTCGAAGATTTAAAAAAATAAAAGAACTATCATGTTTCAACACTATCTCAACTTTGTCAAATGTACTGTACAATTCAAATAACGTAAGTAGGCTCCAAGTATCAAAGTTCAATGCGACGCAAATCACAACTGCTCAGCGTAGCAGTATGGAGGATTCACCGTCGAATGTCAGCAGTATGCAGTCAAACTGATGGGTGGTTTTGCACTGAAATGATTGGCCGGCTGCCTAAGCTGACCCCCTTATAGATAAAAGGTCAAGACACTTCAAGACACAACAGCATGGGGAGGGGTTTCATGTGTTTGTGTATGTGAGCGTTAGTGGCTTAGAGTAAAAGCATACACAGGGAGAAGGAGGAAGAGAGGTTCGCTAAACATCAGGAAAGTAACTAAGGGGTAAAGGAAGTGAGGGAAACTCGTTAGGGGTTATGAAAGTGGGGAACTGTGCAGTAAGACACTGGATGAAGACATCTGTCTGAGGGACTGTCCAGAAGCAAACACGTTTCAGAGCTGCACATGACACTTGCAATCCCTCGTACTGCTCCAAAACAATGTCAAGAGAAATGAATGAATAGAGACGAATAACACACAATCTCTTGAGTCTATTTTGTGAGTGACCTCGACCCATGTAGTTCTGACTTCAGTCTTCTTAAGGCGAATCCAGGCTCTTTAAAGCCGATCCACTTACAGTGCATTAAGTCTCATTAACACATCGGTGCTGGACTGCTGTTTGAGTGTTTTATGGTGTGCATGAGTGCTTTAAATACTGCCATCACTGACAACATTAAAGTGGCGCTGTGTGCTACCTGTAAAAGCTCAGAAGGCATTTTTTTCCACTTGTGTAATGATCATACAAGACAAGAACGAAGGGGGAAAAGATTTCAAGAATTAAAGAATACAATTCAGTTTGAAGCTGCAGCTGAGTTTAAAGGTTTAGTGGTAGAGTAATTGTTCAAGCCCATGGCTCAGTCTGTTGAATGAGACTACATGCAGGCTACAGCAGCCTAAAGATGAAGAAGAAGCTGGAGTACAGGATGAGGGAAAAGAGGAGGGCTGAGCAAGAGACAGCAAGAGTCTGAACGAGAGAGAGAGCGAGAGAACGAGAGAGAGAGAGAGAGGAGGCCCTCAGTGTATGTGGTTAATGCTATGACAGTGACAGAGAGTCGGGACAGGGCAGGGCAGCCACAGGGCGGCCAGATTGAGTGGAAACCCATGGGAGTGTGACCATCCCTTGGGGGCCACTAGGAGATTTTACACAGCCAGCTGCACACAGCCAGCACCTCCTGGTAGTCTGCGCTGGATGCACATTCACAGACAAACACACACACACACACACACACACACACACACACACACACACACACACACACACACACACACACACACACACACACACACACACACACACACACACACACACACACACACACACAGGCTGCCCTGGTGCCCTTCTGCTCCCTCAGCTGGTAAAGGAGGAGGCACACGCACAGACAAGCACTGATACACACACTAGCAACATATTGCAGGTTCACAGTTTTACAAATAAGTTCAATGACTTAACTATGAAACTACTAAATTAGCACGAAAGCCCCTTTTTTAATTTCCCTTCTTATCCTCCTTTTTATTCTTATGTTCCTTTTAACTCCACTCCTCTCTTGTAGTACCACTACTGTCCAGTAGATGGGGGTGGCTCCCTGGAGCATGAGGCCACCACTGTGATGCTGACACAGAGCTGGAGAGCAACTGACAGACACACCGCAGCCAATACGCCTCTCATCCTAATCCAGAGCACTGGTGTGTGTGTGTGTGTAGATATACATACACACATATATATATATATATATATATATATATATATATAGATATATACATATATTTATGAAAATGGGGGCCATGTGTGTGTGTATCAGTTGGTGCAAGTGTGTGTGTATTACAGTCAGCCGAATGAATGTACGTGGCATACAGAAGTGTTTGTTCATGTGTGTTGTTTTGTGGGGGGGGGGGGGGGGGTCTGTTGCTTCCTAAAGCACCCTATAGTGCAGTGTTAGCATATTAGCATCTTAGCTGGAGGGCTGCTGCTCAACAACACCCGTGTAGACACACACACACATCCCACACTGTGTGAAGGTCACTTACCCATACAGCAACTCCAAGCTTACCGTCTTAATTCATTACTGTAACTACTTAGTCTGTCTCTTTACATGTGACAAATAAATCATTATTTGGTCGCCATTTTTTTTCTGTAACATTAAAACACACTTTACTCCACCAATTTATTCAATTCAGGGGCGAAGCAAGTTGGCGGTTTCTGTGACATTACTAAGTAACGGGAAACATGGCCGATTATATGAAGAAGGCTTTGACTGCATAATATATCATTCCAATAACACAGCTATTGTTGGGGAACAAATAGAAACCACCAGGAAGTACTGATAACATAAGTCCTGATCTTGGATCAGCTGGTAGGTCCCCTTACAACATTAATCTATATATTATGCCTGAGAGACATCTGGCAGAGATACAATCAATGGATTAGGATTATACCAGTTCATTTTGGAATTTCTATATGATCTTGTACTGTTACACTCAGTCAGGTGAAAATGTACAATTTATGGCTGCTCTGAGTTTAAAATTATTTTGCAGATATACAGTATTTGTTATTTATTTTATAATGATACATGTACGACTTGTATCACTTGGAAATACCAGAAAGCCATACATCTCCACAGATTCATGTTGATTGAGGTTCAACACTAAACATCTTTCCTTTGTACTCCAAATACAGAATAGACACCAAGGAGGCTGTTGAAATTTAGAAATCGTGCAACGTCAAAGTTCAACGAATCCAAGAGATTTTGTGATGGCCCCTCTGCCCTGCTTGCTGGTTTCCTGCTCTGTGCTCTTCTGTTTGCAGAGGCCCGTCCTGTGAAGCAGGACCATAAGTGGCACGAAACACACCTGGGCCCAGTTTGACCTCCTGTACTGTAGGTCTAAATTCATAGTCACAGTCTAAGAGCAGAGCTGTGACAGCTTCAGCCACAAGACAATGAAGCTAGAAACGTATGAAAGGGAACATGGAAAACAAATGCTAATAAAGTGACGAGTTTCAACGAGTTTCAAACTCTTATCAGCAAATGTACTCATTGATATGCTACAGTTAAAGAGTTAAGCACACAGTGTAGCCATACAGTAGGAGGCATATATAACATTATTACTATTAACCAGACGGGACAAACTCAGGGTTGCGTCTAGATCACCAAACCCCAAAATAATGTTAAACACAGCTCAGTTACAAGGTTTATTCCCACTACATCCACACACATCCATCCACTCACACACACACACACACACACAAGAAGACACACACAACTACCAAAGCATAACATGCCATTGAAAACACAAAGACACACATACAACACAAAGACATCTCTTTGGATGTGTTCCAGTGTGTCAAGAAGGTAAAACCATCCTAGTGAACCGTTACAAAAAGCCTTTGCATTCAAACACCCAGTAACATCGGGGATGCATGCTGCTTGTGTTCAGAATGCAGTGGATCCAATGTGATTAGGAAAGGCAGACACAGGCAATGAGCAGGCTAATCAAATTGCACTGATTGCTGGTATATTGCGTCTCTCTGTTCTCTCCTTTGGATGGCATTGTGTGTGTTGGCATCATTGATTTCTTCATTTAGTTAACATCCTTGAAGTTCACATTGAATAGACTTTATTTTCAACACGTTGCACATCCTTTTCTAAATATAAATTAGTTGAAATAACATTAAAATCCACAACACATCAGTAGGACCTGTCATAATGTCATGAATTTAAATCAAGTACATTCTCTTTCTTTTACCTTTTCAGCAGAAATATTTAAGTAATTTAGTTTGAATATAAACTGTTCAAATAATTTGAAACGATCCATTTTAAGTTTGTAAGAAAGGTTTTGTTCACATACTGACATGACCACCATAATAATTACCTGACCAGTCATTAACCGTTTCTTTTCAGTAATCCTTATGTTCATATTGTGCATTCATAATCGCACAGGAGGAGTGGGTCTCTTTGGGGTTCCCCATTTAAATCTGATATTCATATTCAAATTCTTATACTGTTCTTTTGCCTTATTGGACGTAAAAACAGCCAATCAGAGGAATAGAGTGAGACAGATGCACCAATCAGTCAATAAGAATAGCTGTCGATCAGAACAAGATGGAGAGGGTCGGGAGACAGACACAGCTGTCTAACTGTTGCCTACATCAGACAGGCAACAAGGAGTGTGTGCAAGTGTGTGTGTGAGAGTGTGTGTGTGTGTGTGTGTGTGTGTGTGTGTGTGAATGGGGGACCTTAACCAGCCCAACCCTGACCAGTTGAGCAGTGGTGAACAGGTGCAAAGCTTTGTGGGTATATGTGTGTGTGTGTGTGTGCGCATCACTATTATTCCAGAGTGGTTGGCTCTGTATTATTAATTCAGAAATGCTGGGCTGGGGCAGTGGGCGGCAGCTGGCGTTATATGTGTGTGTGTGTGTGTGTGTGTGTGTGTATGGACAACATAAGACCCCTTTGGTCTTTTGTGAAGCCCCCCCTCCCTTCCTAGAGCAGCAGAGAGGCATTGTGCTGTACATGTACGTCTGTCTGTGAACTCATACACATGCACACACTCAAACACACACAGCATACTCTGTAAACACAAATACACACACACACACACACAGCATACTCTGTAAACACAAATACACACACACTGGAGCACAATAGCTCAGCGCAGCAGGCTAGAGTAAACAATCAAGTACTACTCCCCCAACTACTGTCAAGTGCATCACCCCACCCCCTTCCCCGACCCCTTATACACACACACACGCACACACACACAAGCCCAGCCGTGCCTCATTCTAAAGGTTTCATTCATGTGTTGCACTGAAGGGCCGATAGTAAGTGCTCTCAACCTCACTAACTGCTGCTCTTTGCTATCCCCTCCATCCTGCCAGGCTACCTGTCTGTCTGTCTGTCCACCTGTCCAAGTGCCCATCTGTCCAACAGGGTGCTTTCATACTGGGCAACTCTGGATTCTGGGTTATTTACCCTTTAACTTTTGTTTGCGTGAACAGGTGAGACCAATGCCAACAATCATCCACAGAGTAAAACCACTATCTGTGTGTTTCAAGGCATAAGGTTTGTTAGGGAGGAAACAGAGAGACAACATGGTTATATCTGGATGAATCACAGTTCAAGAGAATAATGTGATAGGCTGGAGTTAGTCATGCTTGTAAAGCACAACATTACAAAATGGAGCAGGGGCAAAACACAATCAGTCATGCTCAGTCATGCACAGCAGAAATGCTACTTGTAAGCCCATGTGACTTTTGTTTACAAGATGCTGTTTACTTGTGATGAGGCAGTTAAACTTCATGAACTACTGTAAATGTGGGACCAACTAAATCACAGTGGGATTGCAATTAGTGACTGGCCTGCCTGTCTGTCTGTCCCACTATGAGGTGACAGACAGCTCTATATGTCAGTTAATCTCAGACGAACACTTCTCTCTCCTTTCCTGAGAGCTGGTGTTTGTCTTGTTCTAACGTCTGTTCGTCGAAGAGGCTGTTTTTGACAACGTGTCCACCTCAGCTGGCCGGCATCAGGCACTTGAGGCTCAGAGACAATTCAAAACAGACAAAGATGACAACATGTGCTTACTATGTTGTAATCAGTACAAGACAAAAAATACACATTTATATAAAAAATGTCAAATACCTTATGAGATAATCCCTATATTCTTGAATTGAATAATTGTGTTCTTGTATTCTGTAAATACGCTTGCATTTTCAAGAAAAATAAATCACAACAAAATGTCAAAACTAATTTTATATCGCTTATAATCTCCATCGGGAGATTGCAACTCTAAGGAGGACACTACTTAGGGAAATAGAGCAGAGTTAGACACAAATCCTCACAGTACCCCCCCCCCCCGCCTCCCTCCCTCCCTCAACGGGAGCCTCCCGGCGAACCGCCAGGCTTATCGGGGTGCAGGCGATGGTATGTGCGGATTAGCTCTGGATCCATAATCCGGGAGCGAGGAACCCAGCATCGTTCCTCCACACCATACCCCACCCAATCCACGAGGTATTAGTAACCCCGACCCCGTCGGCAGACATCCAGGAGACGGTTGACCGTGTAAACCGGACCGCCTTCGATGAGTCGGAGGGGTGGAGGGGGTTCGGCCGGAGGGTTCAGAGGACTGGAGTGAACGGGTTTGAGCAGCGACACATGGAAAACAGGGTGGATCCTCATGGATTGCGGGAGCTTGACCGTGACCGGGTTGATAACGGAGACAATGGGGAACGGGCCAATGAATCTGGGAGAGAGCTTCCTGGATTTAGTGCGTAGGGGTGTGTCCTTGGTGGAAAGCCAGACCTGTTGGCCGGGAAGATAGGTGGGGGCGGGTGTGCGGCGGCGATCAGCCAGACGCTTGTTCTGTTCGGAAGAACGAAGTAGGGCGGCACGAGTCTCTCTCCAGACTCTTCTGCATCGGCGCTGGTTGATCTGGACAGACGGGACGGAGATCTCGACCTCTTGGCTGGGTAGAAGGGGAGGTTGGTAGCCAATGGAGGCCTCGAAGGGGGAGAGACCTGTTGCCGTGGAGGTATGGCTGTTGTGTGCGTACTCTATCCAGGCCAAGTGACGACTCCAGGACGATGGATTTGCCGCCGCTACACATCGGCACATGGCTTCTAGCTCCTGGTTAAGCCTCTCGGTCTGCCCATTGGTCTGGGGGTGAAAGCCGGAGGAGAGGCTAGCAGTGGCACAGAGGCTGCGGCAGAACGCCTTCCAAACTTGGGAGGAGAACTGAGGACCCCGATCAGAAACAATATCCATAGGGATGCCGTGGAGTCTAAAGACATGTTGAACTAACAAGTCTGCGGTCTCGCGGGCCGACGGGAGCTTGGGAAGGGGAATAAAGTGAGCCGCCTTGGAAAACCAGTTCACGATGGTCAGGATGACCGTGTTGCTCTCGGAGGGGGGAAATCCGGTGACAAAGTTCAATGCCATATGCGACCAAGGCCTGTGGGGAACCGGCAGAGGTCGTAATAGTCCGACAGGGGGTCTGTGCGAGGCCTTGTTGCGCGCACAGGTGGTACAGGCCAAGACGTAAGCTCGGGTGTCATTGTCCAAAGATGGCCACCAGAAGGAGCGCCGGAGCCAGTTGATCGTACGTCTTATCCCAGGGTGGCCGGAGAGTCGGGAGTCATGAGCCCATTGTAGGACCCGGGAACGGACAGAAAGGGGAACGAACAGATGCCCTGGAGGACCACCTCCTGGGTCTGGCTGGGTCTGCTGAGCCTCCCGCACTGCAGACTCTATCGCCCAGGTGAGGACCCCTAGGACACAGGCAGGTGGAACAATCGTGTCTAGCGCTGGGTTAGCCTCGTCTGGGGAAAACTGACGAGAGAGGGCGTCGGGCTTGATGTTCTTACTCCCTGGGCGGTAGGTGATGGTGAAGTGGAAACGGGCAAAGAACAGAGCCCAGCGGGCTTGGCGGGAGTTCAGTCGCTGGGCAGAATGGATGTATTCCAGATTTCGGTGATCGGTCCATACAATGAACGGGTGGACTGACCCCTCCAACCAATGTCTCCATTCCTCCAGAGCCAGCTTGACGGCCAGTAACTCCCGGTTGCCCACATCATAGTTCCGCTCGGCCGGGGACAGGCGGCGAGAGAAAAAAAGCACACAGGCGGAGCTTAGAGTCAGTGGTTGAGCGCTGAGACAATACCGCTCCTACTCCGGTGTCGGAGGCGTCCACCTCGACCACGAACTGGCGGCTCTCATCTGGCTGCACTAGGATGGGGGCTGAGGTGAATCGTTCCTTGAGGATGTTAAACGCTCTGTTGGCCTCGGGGGACCAGGAAAAATCCACCTTAGAGGAGGTGAGTCTGGTTAGGGGTGACGCCGTCTGACTGTAGTTCCGAATGAACCGGCGGTAGAAGTTTGCAAACCCAAGGAACTGTTGGAGCTTCTTCCGGTTAGAGGGGACCGGCCACTCGGTGACCGCCCTCACCTTCTCCGGGTCCTTGCAAATCTGACCCTCCTCAATGATGAAACCCAGAAACTGTACGGAGGTGACATGGAATTCACACTTCTCGGCCTTGATGAAGAGCTGGTTCTCCAGTAAGCGCTGAAGGACCTGACGGACATGGTGGTAATGTTCTTGTAGGTTCGAGGAGTAAATCAGAATGTCGTCGATGTAGACAAACACAAACCAGTTGAGAAAATCCCTGAGCACGTCATTCACCAAAGCCTGGAAAACGGCTGGTGCATTTGTAAGTCCGAATGGCATGACCAGGTACTCGAAATGTCCCAGGGGAGTGTTGAAAGCGGTCTTCCACTCGTCCCTCTCCCGTATCCGAACCAAGTGGTAGGCATTACGGAGGTCTAGCTTGGTGAAAATCGTGGCTCCAGGTAGGGACTCAAAAGCAGAGTCGAGTAGGGGTAGCGGATACTTGTTCCGGGTGGTGATCTGGTTTAACCCTCGGTAGTCGATGCAAGGACGGAGACTCTTGTCCTTCTTGGCCACGAAGAAAAACCCCGCTCCCACCGGGGAGGATGATGGGCGGATAATTCCAGCAGCGAGGGAGTCTGTGATGTAGGTCTCCATTGCCTCGCGTTCTGGTCGGGAAAGGTTGTATAGTCGGCTGGAGGGCAGGGTGGCGCCGAGGAATAGTTCAATGGCGCAATCGTAGGGTCGGTGGGGTGGCAGAGAAAGGGCTCGTTCCTTGTTGAATGCCTCGCCGAGATTTGCATACTCTACGGGGACCGAGGTGAGATCAGTTCCAGTTGTAGGGGTGTGGAGAGAAGAGGTCTGCCGGGGAATGGCGGACTTGAGGCACCTCGAAAGACATCTAGGGCTCCACCCGATGATTCTGTCTCCTGCCCAGTCTATCTGTGGGTTGTGGTCCCGGAGCCAAGGATGGCCCAGAACCAGAGGTGTCAGGGGCGTAGAGAAGATGTAAAAACGGATCTCGTGTTGATGGTTTCCTGATACAAGCAGGGTAACAGGGCAAGTCCGGTGCGTGACATTGGTCAAACGACTTCCATCCAGGGCGGTCGTCTGAAGAGGGCATTCCAACTCCTCCAAGGGAATCCCATGAGCGAAGGCCAAGGAGGAGTCCAAGAAACTATGTTCTGCTCCAGAGTCAATGAGGGCCAAGACTGGTAGAGCACCGGACGGCAGGCATAACTTAGCTGGTAGTGTGAGACGGGACTTGGAACGGGGAAGTCGGGTGGAGTCGCTCGCCAGTCCTCCCACTCCTACTGGCGAGTGAGAGTGATCAGGTCCGCCAGCGTCCTCGCCTCCTCCAGAACAGCAAGCCTGTCCTTTAATTCCTCCGACAGGCTGCTGAGAAAAACCCCCTGTAGTGCACTCTCCTCCCAACCAGACTCAGTGGCCAGGATGCGAAAGTCGATGGAATGTTCCGCGGCGCTAGCAGAGCCCTGACGGAGGCGGAGGAGATTCTGAACAGCGTCCTGAGAGTATGTAGGGTGGTCGAAAGCTCTCCGAAAGGCCTCCAGGTACTGTCCAAAATAAACTGTATCCAACGGGTTCTGGGTGAACCAGGCCTGGGCCCAGTCGAGAGCATGGCCATGTAACAACCCAGTCAGATAGGCAATCCTCGAGCTGTCCGATGCAAACGTGCGGGGCCGCTGGTTAAACACAAACGTCGTCTGGAGCAGGAAACCTCTACATGCCCTCATGTCTCCGTGGAAAGGTTCAGGAGATGGACCAGATGACTCACGGACCAGTTGCACGTCCCCCGCCGTAGAATCCAGGGGGGAGGGACGGGGCTGTGCGAGTCCCTGCACCATGCTGCCGATCTCAGCCACCTGAGATCCGATGGCTTGCTGGGATCCCCGCATATCATGGAGCAGATGGTGTTGCTGTCCCAGAAAAACTCCTTTGTTTGTGATCGCCACCTGCAGGGGATCTGCAGGTGGAGATCCTGCTGCGGCTGCTGGGTCCATTGTTATGGTCAGTCCTTTCTGTTATGATGTGGGGTGTTTCACGGACCCAAATGCAGACTCAGACAGCAAAGTTCTATTTCAAAACCAAGGTTCGTTTATTTCTCTCAGTCAAGGGAAAAAACAGGAAATGGACAAAGTCAATAGGAGGAGTCTCCACGCCTCCGCCCGGTTCCAAGCCGGAGAGGGACTAATCCTGTGGAGCGCCAGACGAAGCCGACAGGCAAACTGTCAAACGTCACTACGGAGGCGCGTCCTCGCGCTCCGCTCGAATCCTTAGCCGGGAAGAGCCCGGTCCGCGTCCGTGGCTGGCAGGCAGGCTGGATCGTCTGTGTGACACCCGAGGCTCGACACAGGAACGGCAAGACTAAACAGTTGATCACCGAGGAACGAACTGGAAGGCTTCTACGTACAGGTGAAAACCCGAGGCTCGACACTGTACGGCAGGCAGGTTGAAGAAATGAGAGACAACGTTAGTAACGGGTCTTCAGAGAGTGAACAGCGGGACTACTCACGGGTCGGAATACCAGGTAGGTAAACGGACGGACTGACAACTGTGATGAGAGTGACAGGAGTATTTATGTCAGCTGGAAGCGATCACCGGAGATGAGGCACAGCTGTGCCTACGGAGAGAGGCGCGGCAGTGGGCGGGACTCCTAGGAGGACACTACTGAGGGAAATACAGCAGAGTTAGACACAAATCCTCACAGATAGTGTAAAAACACTCAAACCACGGCACAATATCTGAATATGGCAGATGTTCACCTCTTTTCTTCTCTGTTCTCCTCCAACTCCTCTCATACAGCAGTCTGCCATTGAACCTCATGTTCCAGCGCTATGCTGAGAGACATCTGCACCTCACTGACTGTTTCCTTCTTTCTTTCCTCGTCTCATCTTTCCTCTGTACACACACACACACACACACTCACACACACGAAGATAGAACTCTTTTCTTGATGACAGATGGCAAATCAACAATTGTATATCATCAGTCTCTCAAAACACAGATACACACACACACACACACACACACCGAAACAAACACCACCTCCTTGTCCTCCAGTCCCTTTGTGCCCAATCCCCTGTCCGATGTCTTGATTTGTTTCTTACAGCTGAGTGTATGCATTAGTGTGTGTGTGTGTGTGTGTGTGTGTGTGTGTGTGTGTGTGTGTGTGTGTGTCCCTCTTTACCTTGGTATATTAAGCACTAGTTTAATGAGAGCTTGGTGAGGTGCGGGCCCCAGCCAGTGGACCATATGGGAGAGATTTAGCCCCCTCAGAACACTAAGCCAAGTCTTGCTGACATGATTACCACTACTGTCCGCTGCTCTACACTAGTATCAGATTGGGAACTGGGAATTTTGTCATGGACAGCTAATTAATGACTGGAGATTGGCAACCAGAGACGGTGGAGGCTGAGGGAGGAGGAAAAATTCTGTCAATGTTTGGTCTCTTCTTCCTCTCTGGTTTTAATCAGGCGAACTAAATGAGACTCTGTGAAAGATGCATAAAACTCAAGAGACGTGCATGCAAGCACATATGTACACAAATAGAAGGAAAAAAAGCTTGTAACATGATTACAGTGTCACATTTTCTGGTTGGTTAAAACAGAGAAATATTTGTCCTTCCTTTCCCAGAATATCCTAATAATGATCACATTTTATAAACTCGTGTGCCTTGAATGTACTGTACACACTGTTGTAACTGTACATCTTTGTGAATGCACGGATTAATTCATGACTCACATTTGCAGTGTGTCTGTGTGGCACAGCAGGCTGAAGCTAGTGGCTTAGTTAATCCCATCAGCGACAGATTACAGGTGGGACGATATAAATAGACCGACTGTCCCTTTATCCTGGCCACTATGACATCAGCATGCAGCTCAACTATTAAGTCAAGCAAAACTGGAGCAAACTCAAACCAAACCCACCGAAGGCGGCCACATATTTACCTTGGTAATCAAAATTACCAGATGTTTCAACAGGCTGTCACATAAAACTGTGTCTTTACTTCACATCTGGCTGCCAGAGCAGAGACATCTGTAGTGCGTAGCTTTGCTGCTCCGAACTACACTCGTCAACTCTTTACACTGCTGCATAAAACACATATAATATATCACTCGAGGTATGGCATACAAAATGAATACTGTTAATTTCATGAAGACAACCGCAGCAGTGTTGGTGTGCTATTTGTTTCATACACAGACACAAATAAACTGACTGACGGTGCTGATGGATTTCCCAAATCCCTACTCACCTTTGCTCAACAGAAAGAAGGGGCCAACTGTAAAGTTGAGTGCTTTACAATAGTGATCCCTGTGTCTTATCTGACGACCATCAGACTGGGTAATCAATTCAGAAACCCTAAATAAAATTGCGAGTGCCTGCAGTAGCCTCAAACAGCTGCTGCCTTCATGGTCTGCCCATAAGCTTCTGTAAAGAGAGGTTGCTCTCTTGAACAGATGCTCTGTTTTACAAATAAAGCAACACAGAGCTGTGTGCCACAGTAGCAGAGTGAATAGGAGAAAATACATCAAGGATGTAACTGAGCAACAATGGTTGTCCAGTTTCCCTTGGCAACCAGATGTAGACCACTGTCCACCATTGTGGCTGCTGTGATTGCCCTCGTTTAAAACCACTTTTCCTGTGACAACAAAAAGAACAGAAAGATTTTTAAAAAAACAACACTTTACCCACACTCACTGTTGTTGTTGACTCATATGCTCACGTAAATGAAAGTTGAACAAATTAAAGTTAAGTATGTAATTAAAAATCATACAATTAGCATCCCAGAAAATCCCACAGCAGCGCAGAATACACCTGAGAACTTCTTTTCAGGGAAATCTCATTTTCTGCACTGACATACCTGTATTTAGTAAATCTTATATGTGATCATTCTCAACTTAATTATGAGCTATAACCGGAGTGGCCATCGTTCTGTCAACTTTGGTAAGCAAAAGGCTGATAACTGAGGCATCTAAAAATACCATAAACTGTGGTTTCATTATCCTAATAATGAGTGAGCGTATATTTGATTGTCTCTTGTACCCGAGATTGGAGAACCAGCAGTTGGAACTGAGCTCCTCAACGGTATTCTTTTGTAAGACATAAAACACAGATTTAGTACAGTATAATAATAACAATATAATGTTATGGATCAATATCTTATGGACTTGGATGGCCAAAGAAACAAATTAAGTGGCAATATGAGACCAAATGGTCCCACTCTGGGGTCCTTCTCCTGCCAGCAAACACTTACACTAGCTGTGAGCCACTAATCTGTTGGCCTAAATCAGCCAAACCAACCCCCACTCTTACCTGCCTCCTCTAATCAGCCCAAAGCCTACTCCAACCAGCCCACAATACTTCAAGATGTCTCACACACACACACACACACACACACACACACACACAGCCCCTTTGGTCTTATCTCTGTGTCAGTACGCCCGTGGAATAGTGATGGATAGAAACTGGTTGATGAGGAAACCCATGATCACAGAGTTTCTGCCCTTAAACAACCTCCTGGGAACATTTGACGATAAGATTTAATAAACTTAGTTTAAATGGTGTTTTATAGTACATTAGCATTTTACTAACGCATACATTTGTTACTGTACAAACTGCAACACCATAACTCTCTGCCATTTGATTCATTGTTACCAGCAGATGATCAACAATGTATATGCGGTATTAAATAGCTGTATGTGTGAATGCACGTGCATCGATCCAATTTAAACTGTGATCAAATGTTTCAGGTCAGCACTTTGATGTTCCTGAACTACAAACTTCTCTCACCCCTTCTCTCCTCCTCTGTCCAAGTTTTCCCTCTGCAGTGATCAGCACCCCATTCATTGATCCATTCATTCATTTACCCAAGACGTCATTAGTTCATTCACCCACTCTTCCATTAATCCATCTCTCGGTTTGTATTGCCTTTTCAGGGATGCTTGCTACTGTATCACTTACCACTGATTTTATTTCTGAGTCTGCAGAGTTATAAAACTTCACCGTATTTATCTGTCTGTAAGTGTAGGGAAAGCGTAAGGAAAGTTAAAAGCTACAACATTCAAAACAGCAAGCAGCTACTGCATTGGCAATGTAGAACTGGGCATATGCAAAGTAATGTATATATGCCAACATAGTTATAATGCCGTATGGTGGCATAAGATCGACATTTGCATCTCTTTACACCCGTTCTCTGAGTGGTTGTCAAAAGAGCAAGAAAAAGGAAGATATAATAATATGTAATTGAGAGGCTGCTCGTTGCTGCTCATTTGTTTCTATTCGTCACATCCTCCAGTGGACCAGATATGCTGGCAGTAACCATACAGAACACCAGAAGAGGACATTCTTCTCTTCTCTGTTGCAACCTAAATGTGTCACAGGTAAGATAAGATAGATAAGACAGGTGTGTTTATATGACAGTCTTGCCTGGTGCAGCTTTAATTTGGAGCTAAATTCAAATTCAAGGTTTATTATCTCAATTTGTACTCAACAATTTTGCAAAACAAAAATATCACATTCCGATTAAATACAAAGGGGACACACTCTCTGCTGCCTGTGTCTGTTACCCATCTGTCTTTTATTCTGCGTCTGTACCTGCAAGTTCAATACAGGTCTCTTCTGTATTGGAAAGATGTCCGCCTCTGTTCTGGCTGGATCTGTCACAAACTATCCGTCTCACTGCCTGTCTTTCCTCTGCTGTTTGTCTGTAGGCTCTGCAGACTGGTCTGTCTGTCTGTCTGTCTGTTTGCACTGTCTGTCTGTCTGTCTGTCTGTCTGTCTGTCTCTCTGCAGTGTAGAGTGAGTCATTCGTAGGACAATGGAGACAGTTTGTAAAGCCACACTGGAGCGTACACTTCCTCCGGATGTGCAAGAGGATGCCATTCATAACAAAGCCTGTACTGTCTCCCCGTCTGCTATTGCCTGGTATATACATATTAGTTTGAGAAACAGAGGGGATAGAATGAGAGAAGTACAGGGAGATGGAAAGAGATATAGAGGTAGACAGAGAGTGAAAGAGAGTGTGAATTGCAATAAAAGGGGGTGTGTTGTGTTGACAGAGTCTAGAGCAGAGGCAGGACAGAGGAGGAGAGGAGAGGAGAGGAGGAGAGGAGAGAAAAAGGGCGACACAGCAGACAGTGGCGGCGGCAGCAGCAGCAGCGGCGGCTGGTGATTGATATCAGGGATCTGGCACTGCCACCTGATCCAGCCAGCCAGCCAGCCTCCAGCAACATTGAACTCACTGAACTCACTGAGCCAAGATGGCTGCCGCACTGCACTGCACCCAATGAACCCCACAGCACTCCGACGATTGTAGAGATAGAGAGTACAGAGAAATCGCTTTTCAGTTTGATGGCTATCAGACAATCATGTCATGATGCATTAAGTGACCGGTTGGGACACACAAATGGATTTTCATAAAAGGAGACATTGAATATCTAATGGAGTGACGGCCTACCTGTCCCCTCAGTGAAAGAGCCCACACTGTGACCGGAATTCTACATATTATGGATGTGATTTGCAAACAAACAATGTTAAAGATATAAGGAGCAAGAGCAGAACAGATCTCAAGACACAGAGCCACAGCAAGACATGCAGAACATTTCAATGGGTGGGATGCAGCATTTTAATTTAATACTGCATCCACTACAAAATCATGCCAATATAAATGTAACCACAGCCCGATGAACCCCTGAATTTGTATCCAAAATGCTCACGGAAATCAATAATAACTTCCACTGCATCGTCCTGCCAGAGGAAGAAGAAAGAAAAAAGAGAACTCTCTTAGCTGCTGAGATGATGAGTCGAATATTATCAGATGACCGGGTTTGACAAAATATGCTAAGTTACATGTAGCTGAATTTGTGGTATGTTACAGAGCGTGTGCATGGCAGATTCATATTTGATTATAATCCTGTGTGAAGAGGGCTTTAGAAGTCAAGCATATGTTAAACCTTTAATATCTATAAAGGGCCGCTTGAACTTACTATCTCAATAAATGTGACTGTTGAATATAACATCAATCCATTATCAAAGCCTTGTGACTAAACCACATAGGGTTGGGAATGTATTGTTCTTTAACTTTAAAATGTTTAACATCCTCAATACATCTTCAATGTATGTGAGACGGCTTAAACCCTCCTGGGAGACAAAGAATCATTGATCTTGGATTATTTCAAAACCGAGTCAGCAACAAGACTTTCTCCACTTTGACACAGCGGTGTCTCATCTAATTAGCAGCTCTGCAGAGAAGCACTTCTGGAGGACAGTAATGTCAAAGAATGTAATATAAATACGACGGTGTTCTCCCCCGTCTCCCTCCCTCAGTGTTTCTCCTTCTTTCCTCTCCCCTGGCCATCTGTTGTGCTGACTGCTGTGTGGGTTGATGCCGGTGGAGGTAACAGTATCCTCGACTACAGCGGCTGACTGTGACCTCTGTGGCCTCACGTGGACTGACAGAAGGTAAACACCTGGCCTGGGCGGAAACGAAGTGGAGTTCACTTCAGATTCTCATTCAAGAAAACAGCCCTGTAACGTCTGAGAGAGACTCCTGATTTTCACCCCCAAAACACAACATTTAACAGAAGACAATGTGGCTGTAGCTAACATCTATCCATCAGATGTTCTAGCACATGTCAGTCAAAGTATCGCTTTTAAATCCGTCAGTCTTTGTGATTAAAACGTGTTTCCAAACATTGGATACATTCTTACAAGCCTGTTGCCTTTATACCGGTGACAGATTCTGGAACATGTACCCATCTACTGTTCATTATTTCCAAAGATGAGGAAATGATGCAGCCGAATGCACTGCCCACTGTGATTTAATGAAAAGAGGAAGGAAATGTTCGCCATGGCATAGTGAGCATGAGAGTACTGAGAGGCTTGGTCATCTGAGGACATCGTGTACTGTAGCTTGAAAGGATGTTCCTGAGGTTTGTATTTGTGTTCCAAGATGATGATTGGCTCGTGGTGATGAGCAATCTTTGAATTCATAAATCTTACTGCTTTATTTTAACACTGTTATGCTTATGATTTTGTGTTATTATCTCTTATCGATCTTTCAAAACACTTGAAACACTCTTTATTTTAAGTTGAACTGATGGATTGTGAGGAAACATTCCGTTTAATGTTTCCCATTGAGAGTATTATATACTACATGGACATGCATACTGAAATGCATGCACCTGCATACCACCGAGATGATCAGCATCCACTGAAATACAAATCTATCAGTGAATTCAGAGTGTCTAACATTGGTAGGGCTGTGCAATTACTCAAATTTCAATTACAATTTTGGCTCCCACGATTATGAAAACAAGATAACGGACATATTCTACATTCCATTTCACAACTATGCTCCCGTTTTGTCTTGTGTTATAAATCCAGCGCACCCGCTTTCCTCTACAGCGGTGAACTTTCGTCTATTGAGGCATTTAACTTTAGAACGTAGGGTACAAAATGTTCCGAGTGCATGATGTCTCCAAAGTCAATAAGTGACTTTGCCCTAATCTAGCACACCTAATGTTTGACCAATTATTCGAATGGTTAGTGGCTTCTCTAACAAAAGCGACACAGCCACAGATGCACACAGATCCTTCATAAAACATGCCGGGAGGCGAACATCCCCATGAGGGTGCATGAGCAAGAAGTCACCAGCAATACTTTGTGCTGTCATGAAGGGGGAACACTTTATTACTGGACCCATTAATCAGACAACAAAAGACAGAGGCAAGTTAAAAGACTATAAAATAGACATTTAGAAACATTCAAAACCAACCATCATCACTATCAATTACCCATTCTGGTCAAATGATGGTAAAATAAACGTAAACCATGCATGAGCTGTTTTTTGTACTAACAGTAAGTCCTGAACAGCCAAACCATCACATCAGTGGAGCGCGAGGAATGCATGTACGATGTGCTGCCCTCGAATTTACAACAACGTTGATATAAATCTCCGTCGTGCGCAGAGTTTTCTATCATTTGAAGACCAACATATTTGACCCGACTGCTTACTTTTCTGAAAAAAGTAAAACTGGGAACATACAATCATTTTTACAACTAACAATCATTAAATTACTTTTATCATATTGGAAGCATATCTTAACCGGCTGTTGTAAACCAGAACTGCAGGTAGAAAATATATCCACTTAATGTAACATGAAATGATCAATTATGATTGATCAGGCAAACAATACAGCAGTCAGCAGTTATTTAGCTTTTTATGAAATACAAGTTTTTCATGACTTCTTGAATTACAAGCCTCTGAGAGGCACGTGACCATCTCTCCTACATACAGAGTTCTGTTACACTACTTCCTCTCTTTCCTTCTGATCTACATCATCAGTCATTCTTTCTTATCTTCCACTCATGAGGCTTGGCGGACGTTCAGACTCTTTTTACGCTCTCATTCATTCACAAATCTCTCCATCTCTCGCTCTCCAGCTTCTTCTCCATCAGCTGACTCTGGGCATTCACGCTTATACAAACCAACCAGATTTGGCCAGAATCCCTAAGCCTATCATATTGTTGAAAATCTTAAAATTAAAATTAAAAAAACTCTTCTCCTCTCTGCTGCCAGTTGTCGTTTTAGTAAGAACAATTCACCTCCAGTCTTCATCATATCCAGTGCCCAAGGTTACGTCCACTGAGTTCATCAGACGTTCCACTCCACATCCAATCATCCAGATCTTCAGCAACTTTCTTCATCTCTCTACCACCACCACCAGTGACTACATTGAGGGGGACTATTCCTGACCTAACCTCGGCATCACTACCCCCCTAAGTATGAAAACGTCACGATGGGGTCTAACCGCCAAAGACTCTCCACAATTCTAACTATGTTGTGCACCATGTAATACATTTATTTGTTCACTCTAAATTAAACCTCTCCTGACTGAAATTCAGCCTTTTAGTATCACTGTCTTACTGCCGCTTAATTCAAAACAAATCCGTGTGTAGTATTTGGTGGAAGAGTTAAAAAGCACAGGGCCTTCCAGATGCAACCTCTCTCTTGCCGCTTCGGTTCAGTGAAAAGCTGTCTAATGACTAAGACTGCAGTCTTTGCTGTATCACAACCTGGACAGTGAGTCAGCACCCCGACCTTGCTCCTCTACACACACACACACACACACAAACAAAGATTTAGCATATGATGCAGACAAACATTCATATTCCTGACACAAACAGCCCCCCCCCCCCTTTCCCTACAACCTCTATCTCTACCTCTCTCACACACTGACGAACACTGGTAGCGCTGCGTCGTGACTGGGGGCGATGTGTTCCTCTTAACATGCACAGACGACTGTGAGGATCACAATGGCATCTACAGTTGACCAAGATCCTCCCCTCTACTTCAGCAGTACAGAGTGTGTGTGACACAGTGCGAGAGAGCATCCACTCCATGCAGTAAGGAGCCCTCGGTCGTCCAACATGTTGTCCCGTTGTGCCATAGTGATAGCCTACATTACCCAGAAGCCTGCTGTCTGTTATGCATCATGTCACTTCCTGTTCAACAGTTTGTGTTACACATTCCTAGACGCCATCACATAGTCAGGGGGATGATGCTCATTGGCCTAAAAGTCTGGAAACCCCCTTTGTTCTATCCCTGAGGCTCTTCTACGACAACACACATTGTGGTTTTGGGGGCAATGTCAGTATGTTAAAAAGGAAAACACAAAGTCCTACAGTGCCTTTCAGTCTGTATATCACATTTTGACCGTCAAGTGGTTCGGTTTGACCCCGCTACCAATGACTTTTCACCTGTTGCAGCGATCCCTCGCTGAACACAAGTCACGGATGTCTGAGAACAGGGAAGTAAACTATCTTTGAGTCATGCTCTTCAGCTATGACAATGTTGTTTTACAATTTCCCTTGAATTTGGTTGTAAACAGGATGAGTCATCAGTGCCCCCTTCAATCCAATGTCATATGACTTATAACATAACCCTGTTCAATAATACCTCAGACAGACAGAGCTAACTGGTTTCACAGACTAGTACACAAACAGAACAGCAGTGTTACTACGGGCCTGGTAGATGTTATTAACTACACACACACACACTTGTGCATACAAATACATGCACATACCCATGCTCACACTCTTTTTCAGACACAACCTGCTTGAAGCACATAGAGGCTTAGCAAATAAATAGCCAGCCAAGCTTATAATAAAGACACACATCCCTGTGGGGGGGAAACACACACACACAAGTATATACTCGTATACTAGATAATCAGACATTCATGTCATCACACACACTCAATCGCAAACACTCCGATCCTCCCACCGGCACATGTGGACAGGCACGGCCAGGCCCTCAGTCTAGACGAGAGACAGAGTAAAGGAGGAGAGGAAAGAGGTAGAGAGGAGGGGAGTAGAGGAAGAGAGGTACTGGATGTACTTACCCCGTTTCTGGAGCCATCCCTCTCTAACGATGGTGACATCGCTCATGGTTCCTTCACGCCGAGTCTGATGCCGCTACACGCCTGCTCCACAGAGAGAGAGAGGGAGGGAGGGAGGGAGGAGGGGAGGAGAGGAGGAGAAGAGAGAAAGAGAGGGAGAGGAGGAGAGGAGGAGGGGGGAGAGGCTCTCCCAGCCTCCGCGTCACTCTCCCTCCCTTCCTTCCTTTCCCGTTCAACCTCTCGTTCGCGCAGTCTCCCTCACACACACACACACACACACAAACACAGTGTGTGTGTCTGTATGTGTCGTTTCTTTCCTGTTGTGGCTTATCTCCCTGTCTCCCTCCCTTCTTCTTCTTCTCCCCCTCCTCCTCCTCCACCACCACCACCTCCTCCTCCACGACCTCCTCCTCCTCCTCCTCCTCCTCAGCAGTGACTCAGCCTGGAAGGAAGTGAAAGGAGAAAAAAAAGAAAAATAAAGAAAAAAGAAGGCATGGATTTATTTCTCTCCTCCTTTACTACTCCCTCTCTTCCCTCTCCCCCTCCAAAGCCCTTTCATACAATCTGACAAGATAAACAACGAGTTATTGTGAGGACAAATGCTCCACACCACCCAATCATACACCCATGTTCCTCTTTCTATCGCTCAGCCTCTCTCTGATTAACAGGATGAATAATTGCAGAGCTCTCGATGAAGCAATAACTGACCTTGATTGCCAAACAAATACCCCCCCGAGTTCTGCTTCTCCTCCATTCATAGATCTTTCATGAGCAAGTTGTGCTGTGAGCAAAAACCCAGTCTACCTTTCTGTGCTTGCTGTATTTCTGCATGTCAAATGATTTTTGTGTGTAGGCTGGTTTTGTCTATATGTGGGAGGTGGGAGAGCATCTCAGGACTGTGGAGTAGGGCTTGGCTATAAATAGCAACAACGGCAGTGAGGGATGCTCTCGCGGTCTCTTTCTCTCTGCCCAAATCTCTGCACCTCTCTGTCGTCTCCCTCCCGCTCTCCCTCTCCCTCTCCACCTCTCTCTCTCTCTGCAGAGCTGCCGTGTTCACCTCAAATGCACCCAACTACACTGTATTACACAACGCGCAACAGCACTACGCCGCTCCGCTTGAATGGAAAATCAGCACTACGACGGCTAGGCTATAGCAGTCGTAGCCATCCAGCTGGTAATCAGTATTCTGATCAGCTGGTGTTTGCGCTGCTGCAGACACTCGGAATGACTGCAGTGTCATAACCCTAGCAGGTGACACGGAGCGTTTTTTTACGTCGAGGCAGCAGTATAGTGACAAATCTGAAACCAAACGAGCAAATGCAGACTAGTTCAACGTGTCTTGGTCACAAGGGCTGCTACAATGCTTTCACTTTGTGTACCCCTTTTACAATATGTGTCAATTGCTTGGTTGCCATGAGCTTGATTACTCAGTATTACTAAGAAGTACAAAGGATGGATTTTCCCCATCCCAGCCCTAAGACAAAGTTTGGTGCGAACTGCCAATAAATTCTCACCAAAAACAACGTGATTGTAGTTCAGTTGAAGACTATGACTATGGTAGAAATAACACCAAATCCAAATGGACCACAGACAACCAATTGTTGTTACTTTGCTGCTTGCTTTTTAACTGACTGAGTAACTCTGGCTGCAATGACTGATTGTAAGATTAAGATTAGACTATTCTGATAACGCAGTATCAAAAAGTACAGCAATCTGCCATCAAATGTCTGAAATGTGCTTATTCAGAGTTCCTGATTTTTATCAAAATTAGACAATTTTTTGACAATTCTTGTTATACAGCAGCTTGGTTTAAGAGTTGAAAACGTTTTTCTGAAATAAAAAAAGAAAGCGTGTTATAGAAACCATGTTTATACTTGTCAAACTATGGTTTAAGTATTGCTGGTCTATTCTGAAACTCCCAAAAAGATGTGGGAGAAAATTCCGAATGATACCCAGCCCTAGTAATTACATCCAAGGGGATCGAATCCTTTTTATAGGCATACTGTACTGTTCTGTTCTAGATTAACCTTTAAATCTACAGTGTAATTCAATGAAGCTGAGGTTAGCTTTAACCTTGGACAACATGTTGAGAGGCAAGAGGAGACAAAAAGGAAACATGAGGAAAGAGAGGAGACAAAATGTCCAGACAGTGGCAACCCCTTTGTCACCAGGGCAGCTGTTTCTATGGAGATATGCACTGCCATGATGAACCAGCCATGCCGGGGGAAGCTCCGGCCAGACAACATTTATCTCATGAGGTTTCATTCCAGAGGCAACAACAAGAAAAGAAGACAGTGGAGAAAGGAGTTAGTGAGAAAAGAAACTGTCTAAACACAGCTCTGACACATATCAAGCATGACCAGAACTTTGCCGTTTACATTTACAAGCTGTTGTTACACTGCTACACAGCTGTGATAGTGCGAAAAAAAAGAGCAAGCACTTAGACAAACAATAAATCGAGCCAAATTACTGAAACTTAGGTGGTAGAGACTCACTCAAACTCTAAACCTATGGTATGATTTTAAATGTGGCTGAACATACTCTATAAAATGTGCTAAAAACACGCAGAATTATTGGTGTGGCGCTTTCATACAACGCGTGTACGGAGAGGAGAACTCTACAATATAATATTAGTCCGTTCCTGTTTCTACCACCTTCCCGTCACCTCACCATAAACTGTGGCCTCATACAAACCCTGGCTGACATCAGCAGCAGTGAGCCAACAATCTTCTTCCTAAAATGAAAGCCATGATTTCGGCAGGACTTCAAGTGTTACACTGCTAACACAGGATGCGTTTTGTCCATCTAATGCACGTCTGACGAACAAAATGACTTCTACTTTAAATCCATATAGCCGACCACACGGGCTGCCTGAGCGCTTGAGTTTCACAAGCACTTTACACACTTGTGATTCAAGTGTATTTTCTTCCATTTCATGCACGTAATTAGAGGAATTGTGTATTGGACTGTGAGCGTGGCCTAAATGGAGTTGCTGACTGTAACCCGTGTACACTGATGGAGGACAGAAGTTGCTGCTGACATGCTGCTTTCATGAAGTAGAGCTGAAACAATTTGTTGACGAATTAATGACTCAAATATTTTGCACTTTTTATGCAAAGACACCAATATAGTGGTACCAGTATTTTTTGAGTATTTTCTATTTGATATCAATGTAATTTGAATATCTTTGGAGTTTGGACTGTTGGCCGGACAAAACAAAACATTTGAAATCGGTCAAGTTGCAATTCACACAATTTTCTGACATGTTGTAGACGAATCAATTAATTGACAATATAATGTATCGATTAAGTGATAATGTAAACAATTGTTAAATGCAGCACAATGTGAGAGAAAGTGTATCTCAGTCATGTAGTACGTATCCTCCTCCATTTTCAAAGGGTTACGGAATTATCTGATCAAAGACCAAGTACACAAGATTACAAAACTGACCAAATATTCGATGGCAACAGTTTAAAATACTCAGTGGTATAAACACATGTCAGTCACACGCAGTACCAAAACAAGTACCCTAATCATGGGTCCGGGCATTGATACAGCTGCATTATAAACACTATCCCCCATCATTATCATCAAATACATATACCAGTATGTGCCACGAGTGTGACATACCCTCTTAATCACACATGTGGCCACGAAGACCACGAATGAGTGGCACCAGCACTGCGTCATATGATTACGTCACGGTGCTAGGACGGCTGTCAAACTGACGTTAGTCGCATGCAGCGTGGCAGAAAACGGCACGGATGTTATTTGACATGAAAAGAATCTTTCAAAAAGACACAAAAGCTACAGCTTCAGCGGAGTCGATATTATTGTCTCAGTGTTACCTGTAGCGGGACAGGTGCGGTGGTATGCCCGCGTGCACCTGCTGTTCATTCACCCTCGCAGTTAACGCTAGAACGTTACTCGTCATACGGATTTCCGAAGGAGCGAAGTCAAAACTACCGTTAACGCAGGAAA